>NC_141693.1:1011889547-1013183588 GCF_964263255.1 Lissotriton vulgaris
CTTCGGCACCGAAACCCAGGACGGAACCAAGCAAAGCTTCGGATTCCAAAAAAACGCCGGAACCGAAAAAAGCATTGGATCCAAAGAAACAACCTGATCCGAAAACAACACCCGACCCGAAAAAACCTTCGCAGCCGAAAAAACATTCGGAGCCGAAAAAACATTCGGAGCCGAGAGACTCCTGCTTCTCCGACAAAGGACATTGTAAAAAAAACAAAGCAAGCCGCTTCGGTGCCGAAACCTTCCACAGCACCAAAAGATCGGCCTCCGGCAAAGGACTTATATTATCCAGACCCTGCCCAAAAGACTCTGGCTAGGGACCCAATAACTGGACAGGTGATGTTGACCTCAAAGAAGCAACTACTGAACAAACCAGCTCCAGCTCCGCATGCAAAGAAGAAGGACATGGCTCCCTCACCTTTAAGACCGCCTTCCCCTTCTCCTCCACCTATTCCATCACCACCCTCTCCCATACCACAGTATTCCCCAGCATCCTCTCATAGGGATGATGGTTCTGATGATATGGGGGGGGGGTGTGTAACATGCCTGATCCAGACACACCTACAGGCTCACTTGACCCATGGGATAATTACACCACTCAAGATGTCCCAAATGTTACTCAGGATGACTTATACCCCTCACGGCCTTCCCCACCTGAAGACACTATAGTGTTAACGAATTAATACACAGGGCTGCACAATATCATGGGGTAGACATGCATACAGACCCTGTAGACAAAGACTTCCTGATGGATACATTTGATAACGCACAAAGGTCCTTATCCATCTTACCAATGCTCAAAGGAGTAATTAAACACGCTGCTGAAGTCTTCAAAGATCCAGTCAGAGCTAGAATCATTAATCCTTGTATAGAGAAGAAATATAAAGCCGTCCCTTCAGACCCAGCATACATTAAGGGGCCAGTACCACTAGACTCACTTGTAGTTTCCAACGCACGCAAGAGAGCTAACTCGCAAACATCAGGTGATGCTGCCCCACCACATAAAGAGTCTAAGTTACTGGACGCATCAGGGTAGAGAACTGCGTCTCAAGCAGCAAACATCTGGCGTATCGCCAACACACAAGCATTGCTAGCCAGATATGATAGAGCACATTATGACGAATTAGAGTCCATAATTAGACACCTCCCTAATAAGTACAGGGATAGGGCACATGAACTCATCAAAGAGGGTAAAAACATTACAAATACCTCCATCAGATGTGCCCTTGACGCAGCGGATACTGCGTCTAGAGCAGTTAACACCAGCATCTTACTACGCAGACACACCTGGCTACGTATATCAGGATTCAAACTTGAGGTACAAAGTGCCATTCTGAATCAACCTTACGATGAGCAACACCTATTTGGACCCAATGTGGATGTATCTCATGAAAAAAGATACAGACACCGCCAAATCTATGGGAGCCCTGCAGTCGCAGGCTCCCACACGTTCATTTCGTCGCTCATCCTATAGAGGTGCCACCAGAGGATATTCCTCAGACACAGCCTCTGCCTCACACAAAGCCCCCACACAATCCACTTACAGCAAGGGCTACCAAAGGGGTGGGTACAGGGGTAACAATAACAAGGGCAGAGGCAAAAATAACAATTCCCGCTCTGCCTCCACCACTCCTGTCGGTGGAAGACTCCAACAGTACCTGCCAGCCTGGGAAAACGTCACATCAGACAGGTGGGTGTTACAAATTATTCAATCTGGAACTACAATCTAACCCCCCAAACATACCACCCAAGCAGCGTCCAATGTCACAGGAACATTTAACATTGCTCAGACAAGAGGTAATATCCCTCTTGCAGAAAAATGTAATAGAAATAGTTCCAGAGCACCATAAAAACAAAGGAGTATACTCACTGTATTTCCTAATACCAAAAAAGGACGGATCTCTAAGACCCATTCTAGACCCATTCTAGACCTCAGACCTCTAAACATTTACATTCAGTCGGACCATTTCCATATGGTCACACTTCAACAGGTCCTTCCACTACTGGTACTAAACAACTTCCTTGCCACTCTAGATCTCAAGGACGCCTACTTCCATATTCCCATCCTCGCAGAGCACAGAAAATATCTCAGATTTGTGCTAGACGGGCAGCACTACCAGTTCAAAGTGCTCCCATTCGGAGTCAGAACAGCACCAAGGGTGTTTACCAAATGCCTAGCAGAGGTAGCAGCACACTTAAGAAAGCAACACATTCATGTCTTCCCATATCTGGACGACTGGCTCATAAAAGCCAGCTCAAAATTCAAGTCGCAACACTCACTACTAGCTCGAGTGTTCATGCAGGTCATAGGAATGATGGCATCTTGCATATTCGTAGTTCCTCACGCAAGATTGCAAATGCGTCCACTTCAAGAGTGCCTAGCACGCCAATGGAACCAGGCTCAAGGTCAACTAACAGACCTAGTGTTGGTAGACTGTCGGACTCATCGTTCTCTGCAATGGTGGAACACCAAAAATCTTTCCAAAGGGCAACCGTTTCTTGAGCCAGTTCCTCAAGTAGTCTTAACAGCGGACGCATCGCTCTCCGGCTGGGGAGCTCACATCCTGCATCACACCACGCAAGGGAGGTGGACACCGCAACAAAAGCTACTCCACATCAACCACCTAGAGTTACTAGCTGTGTTTCTAGCCCTAAAAGCTTTTCAAACTCAAGTGTCAAGCAAAGCTGTCCTAGTCCGCACAGACAATATGACAGCTATGTACTACATAAACAAACAAGTAGGGACACACTCTGCAGCTCTCTCAGCACAGCAGATATGGAGATGGGCCATACAACTAAAGATCTTCCTATTAGCCCAACACGTCCCAGGAGTACAAAACACCATGGCAGATCTGCTAAGTTGACAAACTCAGCAAATCCACAAATGGAAACTTCATCCACAAGTTCTTCTTCCGTTCTTTCAAATGTGGGGACAACCTCAAATAGACCTCTTTGCCACCCACGAAAACGCAAAATGCCCAAACTTTGCCGCCAGTTACCCACACCCATTGTCCAAAGGCAATGCGATATGGATAAACTGGTCAAAACTATTTGCGTACACTTTTCCTCCTCTCCCACTACTTCCATTAGTGGTACGCAAACTACAGCAACATTCCCTAACTCTAATCCTGATCGCTCCAACTTGGGCCAGACAACCGTGGTACACCACGCTGTTGCAAATGTCTGTAGTACCACACCAAAAACTAAACCTATCTCCACGCCTATTAACGCAGAACCATGGAGAGATCAGACACCCGGACCCAGCTCAGCTCAACCTAGCGATCTGGCTCCTGAGGTCATAGTTTGGTTACCTCAACCTTCCCCCAGAATGTATGAACGTTATCAAAGAAGCTAGACGCCCCACCACTAGAGCATGTTACGCTGCTAAGTGGAAAAGGTTTGTCATATACTGCCAAAACAACTAAATGAATCCTTTAGATGTGTCTCTTCAACACATCATTGGATATTTATTGCACCTTCAAAAGTGTAACTTAGCCTACACGTCTGTCAGGTTACACCTTGCAGCTATTGCAGCATACTTGCAAAATAGACAACATCTATCTCTTTTTAGAGTGTCAGCTATTAAAGCTTTCTTGGAAGGACTCAAAAGAATAATTCCTCCCAGAACACCACCCGCACCAGTGTGGAATCTAAATGTGGTTCTCAAAAGGTTAATGGGACCTCCCTTCGAACCATTACATAAATGCGAATTGCAATTTCTAACCTGGAAAGTAGCTTTCCTAGTAGCCATTACGTCTCTCAGAAGGGTTAGTGAACTACAAGCATTTACCATTTAGGAACCCTTTCTACAAATGCATCATAACAAAGTGGTTCTTCGTAGTAATCCAAAATTCCTTCCAAATGTCATTTCCCCTTTTCTTCTAAATCAATCTGTTGAGCTGCCTGTTTTTTCTCGTAGCCTCAAACAGTCACAGAAAGAGCTCTACACACTTTAGATGTCAAGAGAGCATTACTGTACTACATTGAAAGAACACAAACCTTTCGTAAGACAAAACAACGTTTTGTGTCTTTCTCACCACCACATAGAGGCAATCCCATTTCAAAGTCGGGGATCGTTAGCTGGATTGTTAAATGTATACAAATATGTTATCAAAAAGCCAAACGCACATTAACAATCCCACCAAAAGCCCATTCTACCAGGAAAATAGGGGCTTTAATGGCATTCTTAGGGAACATTCCCCTAGATTACATATGCAAAGCAGCCACATGGTCTACACCGCACACATTCACAAAGCATTATTACTGTGTAGATGTGCAAACTAAACAACAAGCCACTGTGGGCCAGGCTGTACTAAAAACTGTTTCAAACCACTTCAACAGATACAGGTGGTCGCCGCTAGGTGTGGGAACTGCTATGTAATCTATGCATAGTGTGCAATCTGCAGCTAATATGCCTCGAACAGAAAATGCTACTTACCAGTATGCATCTGTTCTTGGCATGTAGAGCTGCAGAGTTGCACACGCCCACCCGCCTCCCTTTATCTGTTCCAGTATTATCTTAATTGGATACATATCACATGGACATCACTATCTCTTATACAGCTCCATCACTTCCCTAATGGCGAAAAACAATCTGGGGATGGAGCCGATGACAATGCGCACTATCATCCAAAGGAGGAGTCACCTATTCCGTGACTTCCAAAGACTTTTCTACAAAACAAACTACAAACATCCGCCCAACACTAGGTGGCAATCTATGCATAGTGTGCAACTCTGCAGCTCTACATGCCAAGAACAGATGCATATTGGTAAGTAGCATTTTCCTTTCTACCACTTGTAAAGAGCCTACATTGGCATACCCCCAAATTCCTGCACCATAAGTGGCAACAGCACACATTTGGCTCTATAGATCTGAAGCAGTTCAACAGAGGGACATTTTCCCAATTTCCTGCTGAAATTAGATAATGCCATAAAAGATTTTATATAAAGAAGCTTTTTTGCTTTCACCATCTGAACCCATGATCCCTTCCTTGTACCCCGCGTAATATTTAGATGGGGGAGCATATTCCATTAATCAGCACCCTTGCCTGCGGCTGGCTGTATAGTAACTTAATCCAGGACAGGAAAGTGGGTGGAAATCCCATTCGGCGCAAGATGCTCCCGAGGTAATCGAGCAGGGAGGAATTCTCTTTGGGAGTCTCCCAGCCATTCCAGTGCCACATTTTCCAGATACTGTTCCAAGTCTAGGGGCTGTGCCCTCTGTGTTGTATATAATGCAGTATAGAATTAATGGAATGCCTGCAGTATGTCTGGCGTGTCCCTGTATACTCCTCTGCCCGACTCCATTATCTCCAGTAAAGTGTTAGAGAACCTTGGTTTACGGATCAGTTCAGCAAGCGCTTTCCCAGGTCTCTCCCCCTCCCCGTACCTGCTGGCTCAGGAATATTTCCCATGGAACAAGCATTCTCGCTCTGCTGTTTCATGATATTCGGGCAATGTATTCCTAAGTTTCGCTTGCAGTTTCCCACAAGTGGCTTCCCCCAGCTTCATCTTCATCTGTTTGATGTCGGTCTCCAGGTTGTGGAGGGTAATGCGTATATCCCTCAACATGCCCCCCTTGTATTGTAACTTTTTTTTTTACCACTTTATTTAGCAGTTTTGTTACGGTTACAATAGTGCACATGGATCAGATGAGCATAAAAACAAAAATACAAAGCAGAGTGACAAGCACGCACGGACACAAATATATACATTTCCCATGAATTAACTAACAATAACGTGGTGCACAAATGCCACCCCAGAGAGAGTTCCTCAAATCACCCACATTCTACTGTGTAATCCAGTACAATCACATTTTTAACTGAGGGGCGAAACAAGTACAATAGTTAAGCAGATCATAGTTGTGGCAACATGCTTAATACCACGCCTGAGAGTGGATTGCATCAACGCAGTGTGCAAATTTAGCCCACACCAGTGAGTACTATTTCTTTATCTGCTGGTGTGGAGGAGGTCAGTTGCCGGGCTTGTATATACGCTCTCAGTAAGACAGATCCTTCGTGCTATGAGTCTGGCTAGCTTCAATGGCTCCTTTGTTCCTTGGAATTTGACAGTTGCACCTCCTTGATCGCTTCAAACAATTTTCTCATATTAGAAATTCTGAGATGTATATATGTACCTTGCAAATACTTACTCAATTATTGTAAAAAGAAATATACAAAAATATCTAAACTGTTAAATCCAGCTCCTCGTTCCATGCCAGTCTTTCTTACAATGCACAAGAAAACCTTGACCTAAGTTTAAAAAAACAATATTGAATATATATTTTCTTGAGTGATATATTGATCCTACTCCTTACTTAAATTTGAAGACCATTGTGTACACAGAGAACAATGGTTTTGAGTTAAAACACAGCTTCCAGAAAGCATTTTTGGGTGCTTGGCCCAATCCATTCACAAAATGCAAACCAGTCATTTTGACACAAGTACTCAGAGCCACCTTACCTGCCCTTGACATTCATCAATACACATCCTAAACTGGCGAAGAGTTAATGCTTCCATCCAGCCCCCTTAAATAGTGGGCTGTCATGACATCACTCACTGATTAAGTCTCCCTCTAAAATACAGTTTAAAAAGTAAGCAACTAGTATAGAAACATCCAAACCCTGTGTTAAGAAGGGCAAGAAAAAGATTGAATCGCTTGAAGAGTTGATATTTTTAAGGCATTTCCACATGCCTAGCAGATAAATTCTTATTAATGGGGCAAAAGAAAAAGAAAATTATTTCCTTCTTCCATAGTCTCGAACCCCCTCACCACAAAGGGTCAATAGGTTGCATCATTAAGACATAACTTCTGTGCTATGCGTCAGGATAGGTTCGGTAGCACCTGTTACCTGTAGTTTGACAGCTACATTGCTTGATCGCTTTGAAACAATTTTCTCCTACTGTTTGAGATTCGGAAATGTTTACATGTACCTTGCAAATGCATGCTCAATTAGTCTAAAGCCTCTTCCCATACGTGTGTAGCTGTAGCTTTCCAGATCCATGTAGCTTTTCCAGAGTATGGTTCATTCTGGTTTAGAAATGTTTGGAATATTGGGGGATGGTACAGATTTGAGCAGAGCTTAGTTTCTTCATTTTCTGTTGCTACCAGATTATTAACTTTTTTAACTTTCCTTATTGTGTTTTTGCCATTTAAGTAACATCTTGCATACGGTTAGACTGACATTACATTCATGGCATTATCAGAAGTTTGTGCATATGCTATTACTCAGGGTCTGGTTACAGCTTCAACATTTTCCATGATTTTACATCGTACTTATAATCAGAAAAAACTTTATTCGGTAAACATAAAAATGTACTATAAAAGTACAATACGCAATCCTGCTAATACATAATCTTGATCTGATATACAGGTATGACTCTCGCATTTACACTAAAATGGTTTTACGATATTTAAAAATATATTTTTTAAAAGCTGTCACAGAAGCAATTATAAATTAATCATCTAAGGTTTGTAACGCTAAAAATGCAGGTCAGCATTGTCTCAGGCCTAATTTTCTCAGTACCGGGATAATCCATTTCCTTCTTGGCATGATATAAAATTTACAAAAAAACAATATATGTATAGTTGACTGTGTCGCGATATCATCACAAGGGCAGTTACATAAAATTTTTGCCCAATCATTCCGTTCATGAAAGCTAAATAAAATATTCAGTCTAAAACGGGATAACCGCAATCTATCATAGTCTCCTGTAACTAGCAAAATATATGGTTGCATTGTTTGATTTGCCATAATAATATAATGGAACCGTTGATTTACATCTTTCTATGGTAGTTTTGCATTCTCCCAGAAAACGCATACAACGAGCTTTAAGTTCTTTCCTGGGGACTTCTCGCATAGAATCTGGATTGCTTAAATATTTTGCATGTCCAAATTTAATAAAAAACATTTTTACATACCCCAACCATCTTATATATTGACCGCATCAATCCCCAGGGCATCCTTCAAGATGTGGCGGGTAAAGACAGATTCATCGACCGACCATACTCTATGCCAAAGTAAAATTGGCTGGATCTTAATAATATCCTCTAAATAGGGCATGTCTAATTCCAAGTGGCAGACTTGTTGAGGTGCTGTCTGGCACTGCCAAAAGAAACCTGAAAAAACCTATGTTCGAGGCACATGAGCTGCAGATTGCACACTATGCATAGATTGCCACTTAGTGTTGGGCCCAGATGTTTGCAGTTTGTTTTGTAGAAAAGTCTTTGTAAGTCACGGGATAGGTGACTCCTCCTTTGGATGATACTGCGCATGGTCATCAGCGCAATCCCCAGATTGTTTTTTTCCGCCACTGGGCTCTGATGTGTTTCCAGCGCTCCGTGTTAAAACCAAATTCCTTCGGCGCGCAATCCTCACCAACTTTCAGAAAATAAGTTTCGAACGCTTCTCCCCTCGATGCTATTCTTCAACGTCGACTACTTCGATTCCAGTCGACGTCGACGGCCTTCGGGCCTAACTAGGCCTCAACTCCAGCTCATGGAAAAGACGCCCTTCAAAAAGTGTCCTCAATGTGGGTCAAAGTTTCCCCACACCGACCTTCACGAGGTGTGTAACCTCTGACTTTCTCCGGAGCACGAGGCAAAGGACTGCTCAGCTTGCGCCTCTTTAGGTTCCAAAAAGACTATCCGGGACCGAAGAGCGAGAAGAACAATGGCTCGATCTTCAACCTCCATTCCGGACGACATCTTTGAAGAAGGTGTCAACGTCTCAGAACAACAAGACGTCGACAGCGGTTCCGAACATGAAGAAGATTCGGATGTCGAGGACATCACTCCAGCGCAATGGGTCGTAAGTAAGACAGTCGACCCCGACCCTACCTCGACACACCCAAAGAAGGGTCAGGTTACATGCACACCGACACTCCTCTTCGGCTGCCCCACCTTCGGGACCGGTAAAGAAGCCAATTAAGCCTTCAGGCGACTCTGGCTCGAGTCAGCCTTCGCATGGTGCCGGAGCCAACTTACCGGCACCGAAAAAGACATCGACTCCGGCTACGCCGACGTCCAAACCATCGGCGCCGAAACCCACAACTCCTTCGGCACCGAAACCCAGGACGGAACCAAGCAAAGCTTCGGATTCCAAAAAAACGCCGGAACCGAAAAAAGCATTGGATCCAAAGAAACAACCTGATCCGAAAACAACACCCGACCCGAAAAAACCTTCGCAGCCGAAAAAACATTCGGAGCCGAAAAAACATTCGGAGCCGAGAGACTCCTGCTTCTCCGACAAAGGACATTGTAAAAAAAACAAAGCAAGCCGCTTCGGTGCCGAAACCTTCCACAGCACCAAAAGATCGGCCTCCGGCAAAGGACTTATATTATCCAGACCCTGCCCAAAAGACTCTGGCTAGGGACCCAATAACTGGACAGGTGATGTTGACCTCAAAGAAGCAACTACTGAACAAACCAGCTCCAGCTCCGCATGCAAAGAAGAAGGACATGGCTCCCTCACCTTTAAGACCGCCTTCCCCTTCTCCTCCACCTATTCCATCACCACCCTCTCCCATACCACAGTATTCCCCAGCATCCTCTCATAGGGATGATGGTTCTGATGATATGGGGGGGGGGTGTGTAACATGCCTGATCCAGACACACCTACAGGCTCACTTGACCCATGGGATAATTACACCACTCAAGATGTCCCAAATGTTACTCAGGATGACTTATACCCCTCACGGCCTTCCCCACCTGAAGACACTATAGTGTTAACGAATTAATACACAGGGCTGCACAATATCATGGGGTAGACATGCATACAGACCCTGTAGACAAAGACTTCCTGATGGATACATTTGATAACGCACAAAGGTCCTTATCCATCTTACCAATGCTCAAAGGAGTAATTAAACACGCTGCTGAAGTCTTCAAAGATCCAGTCAGAGCTAGAATCATTAATCCTTGTATAGAGAAGAAATATAAAGCCGTCCCTTCAGACCCAGCATACATTAAGGGGCCAGTACCACTAGACTCACTTGTAGTTTCCAACGCACGCAAGAGAGCTAACTCGCAAACATCAGGTGATGCTGCCCCACCACATAAAGAGTCTAAGTTACTGGACGCATCAGGGTAGAGAACTGCGTCTCAAGCAGCAAACATCTGGCGTATCGCCAACACACAAGCATTGCTAGCCAGATATGATAGAGCACATTATGACGAATTAGAGTCCATAATTAGACACCTCCCTAATAAGTACAGGGATAGGGCACATGAACTCATCAAAGAGGGTAAAAACATTACAAATACCTCCATCAGATGTGCCCTTGACGCAGCGGATACTGCGTCTAGAGCAGTTAACACCAGCATCTTACTACGCAGACACACCTGGCTACGTATATCAGGATTCAAACTTGAGGTACAAAGTGCCATTCTGAATCAACCTTACGATGAGCAACACCTATTTGGACCCAATGTGGATGTATCTCATGAAAAAAGATACAGACACCGCCAAATCTATGGGAGCCCTGCAGTCGCAGGCTCCCACACGTTCATTTCGTCGCTCATCCTATAGAGGTGCCACCAGAGGATATTCCTCAGACACAGCCTCTGCCTCACACAAAGCCCCCACACAATCCACTTACAGCAAGGGCTACCAAAGGGGTGGGTACAGGGGTAACAATAACAAGGGCAGAGGCAAAAATAACAATTCCCGCTCTGCCTCCACCACTCCTGTCGGTGGAAGACTCCAACAGTACCTGCCAGCCTGGGAAAACGTCACATCAGACAGGTGGGTGTTACAAATTATTCAATCTGGAACTACAATCTAACCCCCCAAACATACCACCCAAGCAGCGTCCAATGTCACAGGAACATTTAACATTGCTCAGACAAGAGGTAATATCCCTCTTGCAGAAAAATGTAATAGAAATAGTTCCAGAGCACCATAAAAACAAAGGAGTATACTCACTGTATTTCCTAATACCAAAAAAGGACGGATCTCTAAGACCCATTCTAGACCCATTCTAGACCTCAGACCTCTAAACATTTACATTCAGTCGGACCATTTCCATATGGTCACACTTCAACAGGTCCTTCCACTACTGGTACTAAACAACTTCCTTGCCACTCTAGATCTCAAGGACGCCTACTTCCATATTCCCATCCTCGCAGAGCACAGAAAATATCTCAGATTTGTGCTAGACGGGCAGCACTACCAGTTCAAAGTGCTCCCATTCGGAGTCAGAACAGCACCAAGGGTGTTTACCAAATGCCTAGCAGAGGTAGCAGCACACTTAAGAAAGCAACACATTCATGTCTTCCCATATCTGGACGACTGGCTCATAAAAGCCAGCTCAAAATTCAAGTCGCAACACTCACTACTAGCTCGAGTGTTCATGCAGGTCATAGGAATGATGGCATCTTGCATATTCGTAGTTCCTCACGCAAGATTGCAAATGCGTCCACTTCAAGAGTGCCTAGCACGCCAATGGAACCAGGCTCAAGGTCAACTAACAGACCTAGTGTTGGTAGACTGTCGGACTCATCGTTCTCTGCAATGGTGGAACACCAAAAATCTTTCCAAAGGGCAACCGTTTCTTGAGCCAGTTCCTCAAGTAGTCTTAACAGCGGACGCATCGCTCTCCGGCTGGGGAGCTCACATCCTGCATCACACCACGCAAGGGAGGTGGACACCGCAACAAAAGCTACTCCACATCAACCACCTAGAGTTACTAGCTGTGTTTCTAGCCCTAAAAGCTTTTCAAACTCAAGTGTCAAGCAAAGCTGTCCTAGTCCGCACAGACAATATGACAGCTATGTACTACATAAACAAACAAGTAGGGACACACTCTGCAGCTCTCTCAGCACAGCAGATATGGAGATGGGCCATACAACTAAAGATCTTCCTATTAGCCCAACACGTCCCAGGAGTACAAAACACCATGGCAGATCTGCTAAGTTGACAAACTCAGCAAATCCACAAATGGAAACTTCATCCACAAGTTCTTCTTCCGTTCTTTCAAATGTGGGGACAACCTCAAATAGACCTCTTTGCCACCCACGAAAACGCAAAATGCCCAAACTTTGCCGCCAGTTACCCACACCCATTGTCCAAAGGCAATGCGATATGGATAAACTGGTCAAAACTATTTGCGTACACTTTTCCTCCTCTCCCACTACTTCCATTAGTGGTACGCAAACTACAGCAACATTCCCTAACTCTAATCCTGATCGCTCCAACTTGGGCCAGACAACCGTGGTACACCACGCTGTTGCAAATGTCTGTAGTACCACACCAAAAACTAAACCTATCTCCACGCCTATTAACGCAGAACCATGGAGAGATCAGACACCCGGACCCAGCTCAGCTCAACCTAGCGATCTGGCTCCTGAGGTCATAGTTTGGTTACCTCAACCTTCCCCCAGAATGTATGAACGTTATCAAAGAAGCTAGACGCCCCACCACTAGAGCATGTTACGCTGCTAAGTGGAAAAGGTTTGTCATATACTGCCAAAACAACTAAATGAATCCTTTAGATGTGTCTCTTCAACACATCATTGGATATTTATTGCACCTTCAAAAGTGTAACTTAGCCTACACGTCTGTCAGGTTACACCTTGCAGCTATTGCAGCATACTTGCAAAATAGACAACATCTATCTCTTTTTAGAGTGTCAGCTATTAAAGCTTTCTTGGAAGGACTCAAAAGAATAATTCCTCCCAGAACACCACCCGCACCAGTGTGGAATCTAAATGTGGTTCTCAAAAGGTTAATGGGACCTCCCTTCGAACCATTACATAAATGCGAATTGCAATTTCTAACCTGGAAAGTAGCTTTCCTAGTAGCCATTACGTCTCTCAGAAGGGTTAGTGAACTACAAGCATTTACCATTTAGGAACCCTTTCTACAAATGCATCATAACAAAGTGGTTCTTCGTAGTAATCCAAAATTCCTTCCAAATGTCATTTCCCCTTTTCTTCTAAATCAATCTGTTGAGCTGCCTGTTTTTTCTCGTAGCCTCAAACAGTCACAGAAAGAGCTCTACACACTTTAGATGTCAAGAGAGCATTACTGTACTACATTGAAAGAACACAAACCTTTCGTAAGACAAAACAACGTTTTGTGTCTTTCTCACCACCACATAGAGGCAATCCCATTTCAAAGTCGGGGATCGTTAGCTGGATTGTTAAATGTATACAAATATGTTATCAAAAAGCCAAACGCACATTAACAATCCCACCAAAAGCCCATTCTACCAGGAAAATAGGGGCTTTAATGGCATTCTTAGGGAACATTCCCCTAGATTACATATGCAAAGCAGCCACATGGTCTACACCGCACACATTCACAAAGCATTATTACTGTGTAGATGTGCAAACTAAACAACAAGCCACTGTGGGCCAGGCTGTACTAAAAACTGTTTCAAACCACTTCAACAGATACAGGTGGTCGCCGCTAGGTGTGGGAACTGCTATGTAATCTATGCATAGTGTGCAATCTGCAGCTAATATGCCTCGAACAGAAAATGCTACTTACCAGTATGCATCTGTTCTTGGCATGTAGAGCTGCAGAGTTGCACACGCCCACCCGCCTCCCTTTATCTGTTCCAGTATTATCTTAATTGGATACATATCACATGGACATCACTATCTCTTATACAGCTCCATCACTTCCCTAATGGCGAAAAACAATCTGGGGATGGAGCCGATGACAATGCGCACTATCATCCAAAGGAGGAGTCACCTATTCCGTGACTTCCAAAGACTTTTCTACAAAACAAACTACAAACATCCGCCCAACACTAGGTGGCAATCTATGCATAGTGTGCAACTCTGCAGCTCTACATGCCAAGAACAGATGCATATTGGTAAGTAGCATTTTCCTTTCTACCACTTGTAAAGAGCCTACATTGGCATACCCCCAAATTCCTGCACCATAAGTGGCAACAGCACACATTTGGCTCTATAGATCTGAAGCAGTTCAACAGAGGGACATTTTCCCAATTTCCTGCTGAAATTAGATAATGCCATAAAAGATTTTATATAAAGAAGCTTTTTTGCTTTCACCATCTGAACCCATGATCCCTTCCTTGTACCCCGCGTAATATTTAGATGGGGGAGCATATTCCATTAATCAGCACCCTTGCCTGCGGCTGGCTGTATAGTAACTTAATCCAGGACAGGAAAGTGGGTGGAAATCCCATTCGGCGCAAGATGCTCCCGAGGTAATCGAGCAGGGAGGAATTCTCTTTGGGAGTCTCCCAGCCATTCCAGTGCCACATTTTCCAGATACTGTTCCAAGTCTAGGGGCTGTGCCCTCTGTGTTGTATATAATGCAGTATAGAATTAATGGAATGCCTGCAGTATGTCTGGCGTGTCCCTGTATACTCCTCTGCCCGACTCCATTATCTCCAGTAAAGTGTTAGAGAACCTTGGTTTACGGATCAGTTCAGCAAGCGCTTTCCCAGGTCTCTCCCCCTCCCCGTACCTGCTGGCTCAGGAATATTTCCCATGGAACAAGCATTCTCGCTCTGCTGTTTCATGATATTCGGGCAATGTATTCCTAAGTTTCGCTTGCAGTTTCCCACAAGTGGCTTCCCCCAGCTTCATCTTCATCTGTTTGATGTCGGTCTCCAGGTTGTGGAGGGTAATGCGTATATCCCTCAACATGCCCCCCTTGTATTGTAACTTTTTTTTTTACCACTTTATTTAGCAGTTTTGTTACGGTTACAATAGTGCACATGGATCAGATGAGCATAAAAACAAAAATACAAAGCAGAGTGACAAGCACGCACGGACACAAATATATACATTTCCCATGAATTAAATAACAATAACGTGGTGCACAAATGCCACCCCAGAGAGAGTTCCTCAAATCACCCACATTCTACTGTGTAATCCAGTACAATCACATTTTTAACTGAGGGGCGAAACAAGTACAATAGTTAAGCAGATCATAGTTGTGGCAACATGCTTAATACCACGCCTGAGAGTGGATTGCATCAACGCAGTGTGCAAATTTAGCCCACACCAGTGAGTACTATTTCTTTATCTGCTGGTGTGGAGGAGGTCAGTTGCCGGGCTTGTATATACGCTCTCAAGGGGCCCCATATATCCTTTGGTGCAGAGGTTGGGGGGAAGTGTCATTGCATAAACGTCACTGTTTGTAGAGCAAGTTACCATACTCCTCAGCCACCCTTCCACCGAGGTATTCCTCCTACCACCCCAGTGAAGACCCACCTCCCGTTTAGCCAGAAGCAAACTAATTGCATCAAATCTGTGCATGGCCTGCGGGAACTGTACCACATATCCCAGTAGCGCAATCTCGGGCAATGGAGTCATCGGATTCTTGACCATCTCGCTCACTTTTTCATGCACCGCCACCTAATATTTTTGTACATTCAGATAGGTCCAGGCCAGGTGGGCAAAATCGGCATTCGGGGCGTTACACCTGGTGCAATAATGTGACCTGTTACTGTCTATTTTGTGGAGTCTGGCTGGGGTTATGTACATTCGTTGTAAAAACTTAAAGTGAAGCAATTTGTGCCTGCTGCTGAGGGACACCCTGCTGGTGACCGCACAGCAGGCGGTCCATTGTTCGTCTGAAATCGAGCCAACCAAGTCCTCCTCTAAAGCCTTGCATATTTTATCCTCATTGACCGGTACAATAGCAGCGCGTGCCGTATAGAGCTGGGACACGATGTGTACCCCTCTTTTTCTGCCAATACCGTAGTAAGCGGTATTGGCAGAGGAAGGGGGCTTCAAGGAAGGGGGCTTCAAGGGATAATCAGGATAGATAGCCCGAAGGGCCGAGCAGATTCGAGTGAGGACAAATCTGTCCATAAAGGTGGCATCGGGAAAGAGGGCTGCATCCTCAGGGTCGAAAGCGTGGCCATTGGGAAATAGGTCGCCTAACTTTACTATGCCGAATTTGAGGCATGTCTTCTGTATCAACTTTTTGCCAATGATGGAGATCAGTTTAGGATTTGGGAGCGGGAGATCGGAGGAGAATGGTAGTGGAGTGTGTGTGACGTGACACAATTGGTCCCAAGCCCAACTGGTGTTCGAGACCGGCTGGATCTTTAGGGAAACCCTTCAGTAAGATTGTCGCGAGCATATCTGGTGAGACTAAATCAGATCCTGGCCGAAGGTAAGGGATTCTGAAGTCAGGGTGGTATCAAGCCTGTGCAAAACTGCACTGCGCAGCTAAATAATATAAACGAAGGTCGGGAACCCCAAATCCGCCTCTGTCGCAGGGGAGGGTCATCACTCTCCAGCTGACCCTGGGTTGACCGCCACCCCATACCAGTTTTATCAAATGGGACTGCAGAGTTAAAAATAAATTTTTGGTGAGGGGGATAGGGATGTTTTGGAATAAGTATAAGAATTTAGGCAGCACAATAATTTTAATTAACGTACCCGACCCGCCATTGACAGTGGGAGCTGGAGCAAGTTCTCAACCTGCTTCTCCAATCCAGCAACTGCCGGCCCGTAATTACGTCTAATGATCTGTTTGGTACTGAGGTGAATGTGAATACCCAAATATTTGACTGAGTCAGTATTCCATTCCAGGGGGAACTCCAAGTCCCAACTGACCGTGCTGACCGTGAGCGGGAAAATTACAGATTTACGTCCGTTGATTCCCAAGCCAGAATATAAACGAAATCGTAATATCTCCCAAAATGAGGGGGTGTAAGTTAATCTGGGGATTGCGAACATACAACACTGTGTCATCGGCATACAATGAGACTAACAGAGGGCCGGTGCGAAATTGCAACCCTCTGAGGAGATATTTTTCCTGAAAGTGCTTTATAAGGGGATCCATAGCTAAAACGAACAGCAGTGGTGACAGCGGGCAGCCTTGCCTGGTGCTGCGTGAGAGTGTGAATGGTGGGCACAATGTGCCGTTCAGTCGAAGCCAGGCAGTCGGTCGTCTATATATTACAGCAGTGTTGGCTATGAAACCAAACGGCATTCCCATGAGCTGCATGATGGTCTGAATGAAAGGCCATTCAAGGGAATCCAAGGCCTTTTCCGTGTCGAGCAGGATGCCCGCATCGGGGATTTCGGGGTTGATTCTATGTAGGGTATTAAACAACGTGTGTAGATTGAAGGCCGTTGAATTGTGTGGTATGAAACCAGACTGAGCAGGAGAGATTATGGACTCCATCAGTAAGGACAAACGGCAGGCCAAAGCTTTTGCCAATATTTTGTAGTCTAGGTTGAGTAATGACAGCGGTCGATAGGAGCCAAACAGCAGCGGGTCTTTACCCTGCTTAGGGAGCAAAATTATGACAGTTTCTCTGAGAGTGGGAGGTAAGATCTGCTGTTCAAGGGCCTCCGCATACATGGCAAGGAGCTGGGGCATCAGTAAATCTTTATAGGCCTTATAAAAATCGCAGTAAAGCCATCAAGCCCTGGCGCGGATGAACTCCTCAATGCCGATATTGCCTCATCTATGCTTTCCTCCGTTATGGGGATAGCCAGGAAGTCCTGCGGGAACTTTTCAAGAAACACCAGCGCAACCCCAGATAGTTAACTCTCTTGATCCCTTGTGTCAGCGCCCAGCTTAGTGGTGTATAGAGCCTTGAAATAGGAGATGAATTCCCCCTGGATATCCAATGGGTCAGTGAGGCATTGCCCAAGCGCAGATCTCAATTCTGGGATGCATGCCTCGCCATAAGGGGGACGGACCATTTGAGCCAGCAAACGGCCTGGTCGCTTGCCCTCGCCGTACACTCTAGCATTATGGTACTTTCCCACATAGAGTATTTCTGTCTAAGCGTTCTCTCGAAAGTCTGCCAGAAGGGAAAGTCTACGTTTGTCCAGGCCGGGCCCGGTAGTCCGAAACTGTGCAGTGTCCAGTGATCCCAATTCTCGCTCTATTCGGGTTAGCGTGGCGCGCAGTTCTCTGTGAACTCCAGCATTTTTAGATATGCACACGCCTCTCATGTATGCCTTAAAACCTTGCTGGAGTGTCTACTAAATCAGTGTTAAGGGTGAGATAGTCTTCTATCGCCTCTCTCGGAATACCTCATCCTCAAGTGCTGGCCGAGGAACCTCCACTGTCTTTCAAAAACTTCTGGACGTGGTATCGCCATGGTCAATAAAACTGTGGAGTGTTCTGAGTATGTCCGTGGGAGCGACTTAACTACTTGGCACCAGTGGACTAAATCAGGAGAGACTAACCAATAGTCTAGTCTAGTCTAGTCCACGTATTGTGGCAGCTGGTGTAGTGCGTGAAGTCAGTGTGCAGAGGATTTAGCTTCCTACCAATGTCAATCAGGGGAAAGTGTTCGGAAAGAGATTTTAGGGCCTTTCTAGCTCGTGGTTTGGGGTCTGGAACGGTGGATGTGGTGTCACAGAATGTATCCTGAACAATGTTAAAATCACCCCGACCAAAATGGGAACCGGGCCTAGCTGCGCCAGCCTAGAGAGCAGGGAATAATAAGAGTCAGGGGAATCCACATTGGACCATATATACAGACCAAGGCTAATTTGCGACCCAACAGGGAGCCCAGGACAATGACGTATCTACCTTCGCTGTCATGCGAAACGGAGTATAAGTGAAAAGGGAGCCGTTTGTGGATGAGTATGGCCGTGCCCCTAGCGTAGTTGCTGTAATTGATACTGCGCAACTTGTCTTTTTTTCCTGTTATTCAATCCTCGCACATTCCAGATAGCTAGAACAACCTCTGAGGGGCCAGCATTCTGTCCCATTCGTGTCATGGGGGAATCTGGAGCGAATATTAAAAGAAAGTTGACTGTACGCACCTATCACAATCTGTAAACCGTACAGTCCGAAAAATCACAGTGCAACTAAGAGTTGTCCCTCCATTACCCCCTTCCCCCCCCTCCCAGTCTCCCCGCCCAACCAGAGATGCAAAACCATTGTTAACGAAGAACAGAGCAGCAGCGAGGTAATCACTGTAATAATGAAAATAAAACATAGATAATACTTGTGGAATACACACAACCATGTTAAGGTGAACACCATGTGGGGTAGCGGCAACGCCCCACACAACGACGTGGCAACTGACTTCTAACGTTAAAGAATGAAAGTATGAAGTCCCTGCAGTTCTCAAGACATCACATGGAGCAACACCAAAAAGCCAAATCCATTATGTCCAGCACCCGAAAAAAGTTCCAAGCTGGTATCCGAACCAGTCTGGGAGGGGGGCAGTCTATTCTCTTCGGTAGAGTGCTTTGTATTAAGTTTGTACTTGTGCCAAATCTCCTGTACCTCTGTGGGGTTTTCAAACACACTCGATCGTCCATTCACCTCCACGCTCAAGCGAGCGGGATACAGCATGCCATATTTCAGTCCTAGGTTCCTTGGGGTCGCCTTAACTCCTGTGAATTTTCACCTGGCTTCTTGCACCATGATGGTGAAGTCTGGGTAGAGGGATAGTTTGGACCCCTACCACAATGTTTCACCCTGCTCCCTAGCCAGAAGGAGAGCAGTGTCGTGGTCTCTAAAGTTCATGATCCGCACTAGTATGGGTCTAGGTGGACATTCAGAATTTGGTCTCTACCCCAGTGATCTGTGAGCACGTTTGACCTCAAAACCAGCAGTGAAGGCCTCTCTCCCAAACAGGTCGATCAGTATCGTTTCCACCAACGTGTCCATGCGACCTGTGGCTGTAGATTCCGGGACACCTAGTATGCGCATGTTATTGCGACGGCTGCGCAACTCCAAGCCCTCATTCTTGACCCCCACCTCCTTGAGAATGCGTTCCATTCGATCAAGTCGTTTCAAGGATTGCGCCGTCCCATCCTCTAAGTCAGAAGTGCGGGATTCCACCACGTCCAGCCTTCGGTCGTGAGCTTGTATCTTGGACCCCAGCTCTGCCATATATTTGTCCAGTTTGTCGAACCGTACATCCAAGGCTCGGAATCTAGCCCTCATTTCTTGTAGCAACTAGCCCATTTGAGGAACATCCCCTTCCAGAGTGGGAGCTTTCTGGCCACCTTCAGCCATGGAATCGACGGGGTCTTGGGCTGCCTCAGAGACCTTTTCAAATGGGAGAAGTCTCTGCTTAGAATCCTTGCGGCCCATTCTGCAGTTTCCACAACCAAGTGCCACGCAGATCCACTATCGGCGTTAATTCAGATCGAGGCCGCATCGGGGTCTGAGAGGCAAAGGTTTGTGGGGCAAGAGCTGGCGTAAATAGAAGGTGAGGACGGGCAAGCTGCAAATCTAATGGCCCTCGGGGGTCCAGTCAAGGGCCCAGACGCGCACCAACGCGCATCGACTGAGGTAGCGGGATTGTAGGTATGGGGGCCTCTGAGGGACCAAGATGTAGTACACTGAAAGCGCTATGCAATCTGGTGCCTCAGTCTCTACACTGTGGTATCTCCACGTGCGCAGTTCCCACCATTTAAAGCACACTGTCGAATGAGGCCATTGCAGGTTAGCCCAGAAGTTGCTGGCAGGTGATCAGGAGAACAGGCACCTATAGGATTATGGCAGGATCGTCGTGGTAGCAGTAGTGGGAGGCGACAGATGTATAACCCCCGGTCGCGGACCCCCGCAGGCTCCAGTTGCAGTAATGTGGAGGTCTTGATCGCGAGGCAGCGAAGCCAGGCAGCCGAGCTGGTAGGTCCCTGTATTGTAACTTTAAAAACCTCCCACACTGTTGTCAACAGAGGAACAGAATCTGTGTTGCGTCAGAAGTCTTGTATCTCCTGCCCCACCTCCATCCTAAACGGGGCATCTCCGAGAGCAAGAGGGGGAGCTGCCCGTACCGGTAGGGTGCATGGGCGCTCGGGGGAGCCAACATCATAACCAGCTAGTGAGCGGAGTAGGTACATGCCAGATGGGACACCTGCTGCAACCAGGGGCCAAGACCTCTGAGAGCACCCATTAATCAAGCTCCAACCACAAGGAGAGAACTGTGGAATGGAATGTGCCTTCAGCTCTCAAGGTATAGAGAGTCCTCCAAGTGTCCATTAGGTGGTGCGCATCAATAATACCATGGTATTGGCACTGGGCGTTAGGGTAGTGGTAATTGTGGGCGTGTGATCTGTCCCGCTGCGGGTCAATAGTGATGTTGAAATCCCCTCCCCACACGATGAGTAGACCCTGTATCTGTAATCTTCCCCCACAAGTTTGAAAAAAAACTCCTGGTCGTCACTATTGGGGCCATATTAGCGCACCAAAGTAATGCTGTCTGCAAAGTGAAGCTAGTCTGCCCCACATGAGGCTATAGCGACCCAGGGAGTCCTGCATAGACCCCATAACCACATATGGGACATTCTTAAGTATCTCCGTCCCCCTGGCATACGTGGAATATGCTGCAAAACTTCTGAGCCGCCCACCGGGAGGCAAAGGTGGTAGGAACAGAGGAGTCCCGTTGTATTTCGAGGAACATGGCAAAGTTAATATTGTGCCTATCCAAATAAGCCATAATGTGCCTTCGCTTACGGGGGTTGTCCAGGCCTCGCACACTCCACGTTAAGAAGTTGTATATCTCACGAGTTAAGCTGCCATATATTTACATCTACAGGGAAGAGATCTTGGGGGTGGGGCGATCAAAGGGTTCTAGAGTATTACCAATGAGTAGCACCAGAACATAGCAGTCATTGCTTAGCAACATGAAAGTCTCAGAAAAGTTCACTTTCCCTGCCCCCACCCACAACAGCAGCCCAAACCTGCCGGAGTACTGCTGGGGTGTCGCTCGAGGGCACAGCAGAGTCCTCCCCTTCCCCCAAGTGAGCAAGAATGTCCAAGGAGTTCTGATGATGATCCCAATAGTCCAAAGTGCTTGCAAGCAGTTTGACGATGAGGTTGAGGACTGTGTTATAGTCCGGATTCATTAGGGCAGGGCCTAGTGTACCCCCTCAGCCCGGTTCAGACAGCAGTGAGGGAGACTGATGGGTATCTCAAATCATTGCTTTAGGGGGCATCCCTCAAGAGATACCCTTCAAGAAATTTGTCACCTGTTGTGGATTGGTGAAAAAATGCTGTCTCCCTTGGTGCGTAATCCACAGGCGTGGCGGGTATAGCATGGCATACGTGATGTTCGCTTGTAGAAGCTTCTTTATTGCCATCAGAACTGTCTTCCGGACCTCCTGTACTGCCATAGTGAAATCCAGATAGATGGCAGGGGCAGACCCTTCAAAGGTAAGCTGTCATCGTTCTCTGGCCAGAAGAAGGGCAGTGTCCCGATCTCGGTAGTTTAACAATCTGGCAATGATAGGCCTTGGGGTTGCTCCAGAGGGTGGTCGCACCATCAATGCCTGATGGGCGCTCTCTACCACCAGTTGTGCCCAGAAAAGCTCCTGCTCCGAAGACTGTAGTGAGCAGACGCTCCACATACTCTTCCATCCTCCCAGTATTTGTAGACTCTGATATGCCAGGGATGCGTATATTATTGCGGTGTGATTGTGCCTTTAAATCCTCGTTTTAGCCGCAATCCCTTTCAAAAGGTGTTATATGTTGAGCAGTTATTCCCGTCTACCTTTTGGAGGTGTCCTCCAGCGTAGAGTTCCTGTGGTCCGTATCCTCAATGTGCTCATCATGCTTTTCAAGTTTCTGAGCTATCGCATCCATACGTGTGCACATAGTCCAGTTTAGCTTCTATAGAGGAAAGGCTGTGCTGCATTGTTATGAGTAATGTTTACAAATCTTCTGCTGGCGCTTGCCTGTCCGCGTTCAACCCATCCGTCATGGTCTGATCAGTTGGGTTGTTTTTGGTGCGCGCAGCCTTGCAGGACTCAAATTGCAGTAAAGTCTGCTTCCCCTCCGCTCTACCCATGGCAAGCCAGCAACCGCCGCAATACAAGGTGGCTTCCAAGATGTAGCTGGTATCTTAGCTAGGGTGAGTAGATTTAGCAGGCCTGTAGGAATTCCCAGCCCGCAGGGTAGAAGCCACAATCTGTCTGTCTGTTTTGTTCAGTTCCAACCCTTTTTCAAGTCCAGTCAGCACGTATCCAGTCGAGCTCCCAGCAGGCCCAGACCGCTATTGCGTCATACAGGGCAGCAGTGAGGCTGGATCCGTCTCGCTCCCCGGGTGGTGATTTTGACCGGGGCTAAGAGGCGTGACCGTGTCCTCTCAGACCGTACTTTCACAGCCCCCAAGAGGCCTGGTGCATAAGGTTTGTTCACGTCCTCACCGGCCCACTGTGTGTGTACCAGGAGATACCAGCTCAGTCGTCTCCTCCCGCCGCCACTGCACACTCCTCCTCACCTCTCCTCGCAGGGCCAAGAGCGGGAGGGCTCCCCAGGTCAGGCAGCCTCAGGGATGACTGCGCTCTCTTCCGGTCCCTTTGCAATAGTCAGGCGTCAGCGCAGGGAACTGGTCTCCCCATCTGGCGGGCGGCTGCCATTTTCTGAGATCTCGCAGCTCCAGCATGCTGAGCTGGGATTCCCACTCCTCCCTATGAGATCAAGGACCGTTGCAGGCCAGCAGCAGGGGGACATCTGAGGTCGGCGACTATATGGTAAGAGCTCGGCAGCAGGCAGGGTCACAGAAGGCCCGATTCTGGTCATAAGGTCCCCATCTTAGGGGCTTCGCAGCTGCAGTGCGGTTATCTATTTTACATGTTGCCTTGACATTAAAGAATCCACAAGGGGTGTCACAAGGTTGTTGAAGGCTTTGCGATTCCTAGCCCCGGAGTCTGTCTTCAGATTCGGGCATTTGGGATAGGATATTTGCTGATTTGTGTCCTGGGCAGCAGAAGCCTCACACCAGTGTGGCCTTCTTGCGTGCGCTTCCTCTAGTGCCCCAGAATATAAACATTTTTGCATTTGTTCTCAGGAGACCAACCTAGTGACGAACATACTGCAGAGATCTGCTGAGACATTTCTGCATTTGAGGCCATATGGGCTTCTAAGTAAACTCCAATACCCTGAGTACTGAAAGAGCAATATTCTATAGTTTTGAAAGTGACGTGAATAAACAGTTGGGTTTAAACTTTAACTCTAGTACAAAACCACATGTCGCCCACACATGAATAGATCAACAAAGTAAAATTAAGTTCGAGGCATGTGGGCTGCTGAATTCATATCTGTGCATAGATCGCCGCCTAGTGTTGGGTCCGGATGATTGCACATTGTTGTCCTGGAAGAGTCTTCGAAGTATCACAAGATGGGTGGCTCCTCCTTTGGACTACAGTGCGCATGGGCATCCTCTCCATTCTCAGATTGTTTTTTTCCGCCATTGGGTTCGAATGTACTTTCCTACACTCCAAGTTCGGAATTGACTAACTCTTCTGTAAGGCCAAAAGGCCTTCGGTTCCGTCGGTATTGTTTAGCGCTCGGTACCGAGATACTTCAGAAACATCTATTGCACTCCGGTCGTTGAATCGGGCCGTGAGGCCTTCTCGACACCACGTGGACCGACCGTCGATGGAACGAAGTCCATTTAAATACTGCCCGCAGTGCAACTCAAAGTTCCCGCACACTGATAAGCATCCCGTGTGCAACAAATGCCTATCTTGGGATCACAAGGAAGATAGTTGCCTAGCTTGTGCCCAGTTCCGGTCGAAAAAGACTATCCGGAATCGACGGGCAGCAAGGCAAGAAATGCAGAGGTCGGCGCCTGAACCAGGCAACATCTTCGACGGTGAGGAAGAACTAGGTAGCGCCGAAGAATCGGATCAAGACGTACAACAATACTCGGAGCACGACTCCGAAAATTACTTTGAAGAGGACGAAGAACTCGTCTATCTCGAGGAATACGATCAAGACGACATCGTAGCTGTTGAAGACAACTCCAATGACGACAAGGGGCGAACCGGGAGTACACCGCCCCATATAGACACTACACCAACATCAGAGACTCGGGTCGAGGCATCGCCAGTGGGCCTTAGCCAAGATCAACATTTTCGTTCTACAGCCTCGCCGTACCGCCCGGCTAAGAACATATTCGAAAAGTTCTCTGAGACACGCCATACGGCACCGGTTCCATTGAAACCAAAACTCGTCGACAACACAGTCTTCGTACTAAATGTCGTCGATCCAAAAGTAGTTAAGCCAAAGGGCCTCAAGCCGAAAGCCGTAGTCCCGACACAACCTTCGAAGCCAAAGACTGTCGAGTCGACATCGAAGACAAAACCTGTCGAGTCGAGCTCAAAGCCAAAAGCCGTCGAGTCCACCTTGCGGCCCAAACACGTCGATCCGACGCCAAAGCAAAAGCATGTCGAATCTCTACACCAAAGCACGTCGAATCGAGCAAACAAGCCTCAAATATCGACAAAGGGAAAAACACTGTAGACGAAAGTAAAAGACCGACGCCCAAAACTAACGTCAACCGAAAGTGAAACCTACTGTGGACAAAAACAAATCTGTCGAGCTGAAGCCCCTCGAACCGAAAAAAGGCATTGAGCCAAAACCACATACAGCTAAAACACCTAACGAGACCGTCGAACCAACCAAACCGCTGGGTCCGAAAAAGGTGGTGAAGCCAGCTGAATCGACAAAGTGTCGAAAAACATCAAAAACCCATCCGACCACCAAAAGCGGTCGAACCCTATAAACCTACAGACCCAAGATCTGGCAAACCAAAGGCTACGGCACCAAAGGCAAGGACTGTGGAGGAAGAGCATATTCACCCAGACCCCTCCACAGAGGACCAGTCAAAGCTGTATATTGACCCAGCAACTGGCAAAGTGAATGTGTACACAAAAAAGAAAAGGCCTCTGCCAATAGCAGACTTTCCTAGAATACCACTCAAAAAGAAACAAGACTGTGCTACCTCTCCAATCCTTTTTGAACCTATCAGCCCAGCCATGCCTACTACCCCATATGCCCCAACATCACTTGAATACAACCCAGATGAAGATCAGGATGCAGATGTGGGATTTGGTTATCCGCAAAACCCAAGACCCCAACGTACAGCCATGGGGTGCAAAAGGAGAACCAGATAATGAGGGGACTCTGCCCATTACAGAACCAGCAGTTTACCCAACTTAGCCATCACCCACTGAAGATACAGTGGATTCTAATTCTTTACTTGATAGAGCAGCTACCTACCATAACGTAGATATGCACTCCGATGCTATTGAAGAAGACTTTCTCTTTGATACACTCACAACATCTGAGAGACATGTAAAAACACTCCCCATGTTAAAGGGCGTCTTAAAACATGCACATGACATTTTTAAATACACTGCTAGGGCACGGGTCATTAACCCTAGAATTGAAAAAAATATATAGGGCTGCACCTATTGATCCTACATACATAAAAGGGCAGCTACCCCTGGACTCCCTAGTGGTGTCCAACGCACGTAAGAGGGCTAACTCCCAGACTTCCCGTGAGGCTGCTTCTCCAGACAGAGTCAAAAATCTTTGAGGCATCAGGCAAAAGAGTAGCAGCTCAAGCAGCAAACTCTTGGAGAATTGCCAATACACCGGCCTTGCTGGCCAGATATGACAGGGCGTATTATGACAGCTTAGAAGAAATTCTCCAACACCTACCTCACACTTATAAACAGCAGGCGGATGAACTGATACAAGAAGGGAAGCTCATCACCAATGCCTCAATTAAATGTGCTCTAGACGCAGCAGATACAGCTGCCAGATCCATTAATACAAGCGTGCTGCTAAGGCGCCACGCATGGCTTCGCATTTCAGGTTTTAAGAATGAAGTGCAATCCACTATTCTTAATCAGCCCATCAACCCTGACTTTTTATTTGGTCCAGCAGTTGACTCAATTCTGGACAAAATGAAAGGATGCTGAAACAGCGAAGTCCATGGGAGCTCTACAGTCCCAACAACACCGGGGCTCCTTTCGTCGCTCCAATTATAGAGGAGGAGCCAGAAGTAATACATCACAGCAATCCTCCACCTACAAAACTAACACGCAATCCACGTACAACAAAAACACAAACCGGGGTGGATACAGGGGCAATAACACCAAAGGAAGGGGTCGTGGAAGCAATGCAAATAGATCCTCCACTAACACCAAACAGTGACTTCTTGGCACTACCCCCAGACCATATAACACCGGTCGGGGGAAGATTACAACAATTTCTGCCAGTTTGGCTAAATATCACTACAGACAAGTGGGTCAGGCAAATTATCCAACATGGCTATTGCCTCGAACTCACCTCAACATCTCCCAACATACTACCCGTGCACTGTCCAATGTCACAGGAACATATAACACTACTGCAGCAAGAGGTCATCAGTATGCTGCAAAAGGGGGCCATAGAACCAGTCCTACTACAACATCAGGGAACAGGAGTATACTCCCTATACTTCCTAATTCCAAAAAAGGACGGGTCTCTCAGACCAATATTGAACCTCAGGCCCCTCAACCTGTACATTTTGTCGGAGCATTTTCATATGCTCACTCTCCAGCAAGTCTTACCATTGCTCCGCAAGGGAGACTTCCTAGCATCTCTGGACCTCAAAGACGCATACTTTCATATATCAAAACACCCTGCTCACAGAAAGTATCTCAGGTTCACCATACAAGGACAGTACTACCAGTTCAAAGTACTACCATTTGGTGTCACAACAGCTCCATGCGTCTTCACCAAATGTCTAGCTACAGTGGCGGCACATCTCAGAAGGCAACACATCCATGTGTACCCATATCTGGACGATTGGGTACACATGGCACAGCATTGTGCCAACCACATGTCAAAAACCATCCATCTCCTGCACAGTTTGGGCTTCTCGCTGAACTACCCAAAGTCGCATCTGCAACCCTCCCACGTCCAACAGTACCTGGGTGCAACAATAGATACACTGGCAGCAAAAGCATATCCCAACGCAGCACGGATCAACGGAATGCAAACATTGATCCAAAAGTTCAGACCACAACACTCATTACCAGCTCGAGTGTTTATGCAACTAATAGGCATGATGGCCTCGTGCATATTCATAGTCCCTCATGCAAGGCTACATATGCGTCCGCTCCAAGAGTGCCTAGCAAGGCAGTGGAATCATGCTCAGGGGCAATTACGGGACCTAGTGTTGGTGACCAGTCGTGCATACAACTCTCTGCATTGGTGGAATCCACAAAACCTTTGCAAAGGTCGACTGTTCCAAGAGCCTGTCCCACAAATAGTGTTAACCGCGGACGCATCCCTACTAGGATAGGGAGCCTATGTCTTACACTACACAGTACAGGGACTATGGACGGTACAACAAAAAGAGATGCACATCAACCTCCTGGAGCTGATGGCTATCTTTCTAGCTCTAAAAGCATTCAAGACACACTTATGCAACAAGACTGTGTTGATCCTGACGGACAACATGACCGCTATGTATTACATTCAAAAACAGGGAGGGACACACTCGCCACAACTGTCGCACCTAGCTCAAGCAATGTGGAAGTGGGCCATTCAAAAGAACATGTTTCTTATGGCAGAGCACCTCCCAGGCAAAGACAATCAAGTAGCCGACCTGCTCAGCAGGCACAGTCCACAAATGCACGAATGGGAGATTCACCCCAAAGTGCTCCAACCATTCTTCCGGAAGTGGGGACACCCGGAAATAGATCTGTTTGCCACAAGCGAAAACGCAAAATGCTAGTACTTTGCCGCCAGGTTCCCACATCCACAGTCGCAAGGCAATGTGATCTGGATGAACTGGTCAGGCAAATTTGCGTACGCTTTTCCCCCAGCTCCATTAATACCGCTAGTGGCACGCAAACTACGCCAACATTCACTAACGCCAATCCTAGTTGCTCCCATATGGGCGAGGCAACCATGGTACACAACGTTCCTCGAACTGTCAGTGGTGCCTCATCAAAGACTGAGACTCGCACTCAATCTCCTAGCTCAGAGCCATGGAGAAATCCAGCATCCAGATCCGCAACAGCTGAACCTAGCGATCTGGTTCCTGAAATCCTAGAGTTTGGATACCTAAACTTGCCTCCGTACTGATGAACATTATCAAGGAGGCACGAAAACCCACTACCAGGGCATGTTATGCAGCTAAGTGGAAACGTTTCGTCATTTACTGCAAAATCAATGATATAAACTCACTTGATGCTTCTACTCAAAACATCATTTGCTATCTCTTGCACCTACAACGCTGCAATTTAGCCTATTCATCCATCAGGATACATTTAGCTGCGTTAGCAGCATATCTTCAAAACAGGCAACACCTTTCACTTTTTAGGGTGCCAGCAATTAAAGCGTTTATGGAAGGACTCAAACGTGTAATTCCTCCAAGACACCCACCTTCACCCGTCTGGAATCCAAACATTGTTTTAACCAGACTTATGGGACCACCTTTTGAACCACTACACTCATGCGAAATACAATTTCTTACTTGGAAGGTGGCTTTCCTTGTTGCCATTACTTCACTTCGAAGCTTCAAGCCCTAACTATTCAAGAGCCATTCATCCAAATACATGCAAATAGAGTAGTTCTCAGAACAAACCCTACATTCATGCCAAAGGTGGTATCCCATTTCCACATAAATCAAACCATCGAACTGCCAGTGTTCTTTCAAAATCCACAAACAGTAGCTGAAAGAGCCTTGTATACTCTAGATGTCAAAAGAACTCTGCTATACTATATGGACAGAACTAATCCATTTCGAAAAACAAAACAGTTGTTTGTTGCTTTTGCACCGCAACACAAAGGCAATCCTATTTCAAAATCGGGTATAGCCAGATGGATCGTTAAATGCATCCAAATATGTTGTTTAAAAGCCAAACGCACCTTAACAGTTCCCCTAGGGCGCATTCCTAAGACATTGAAGAATTATAGGCCTATTTCCCAACTCCCGTTCTTGGCCAAAGTCCTTGAACAACATGTTCTGAAGTCCTTGGCCTCGTTCCTGGAGTCACACCAGCTTCTCCATGAGCTTCAGGCGGGTTTTCGTGCACACCACAGCACCGAGTTGGTGATGCTCTCGGTGCTGGATGAGCTTAGAGGGATGGCTGACAGTAAGAAGCCGAGCGCCCTGATACTTTTAGATCTGTCAGCGGCGTTCGATACTGTCAGCCATACCCTGCTCTTGGATAGACTGGCCAACTTCGGGATTCAGGACACGGCATATCGGTGGCTGAAATCCTTCTTGTCAGGGAGAACACAGAGGATCCAGTTGGGGGATAAGGTATCGGCGGTGGGAAATCTGACGTGCGGAGTCCCTCGAGGCTCTGCACTGTCCCCACTCTTATTTAACCTGTACCTACAACCATTGATTTACTCCCTGGCAAAGATGGGCTGTCGCGTATTCAATTACGCTGACGACACCCAGCTGTTATTGAGTATAGACAACACAGTGTTGGCTCAGACCCATGCGCAGGATGTTCTGGGATATACAGTTAGTTGGATGACCATGAATCTTTTAAAGATCAATCCTGAAAAAACAGAAGTTTGTGGTCTCGTCCACATGTTAGCCATGGAGTGACCTATACTGGCCTCAAGAACTAGGTCCCACTCCTAAACCAGCTGACAAAGTGAAAAGTCTGGGTATTAGGATTGACTGCCAATTGTCAATGGACAGTCAAATTTCTTCTGTAGTAGGGACCTGTACTGGTCTAATTAGACAGCTGCGCAAATTAGTGCCCCTTCTCTCCCGGTCCATGCTTCAGACAGTAGTTTCTGCTACAATAATCTCGAGGCTGGACTACGGGAATGCGTTCTATTTGGGACTACCAAATATCTTGACCAATAGACTGCAGGTGGTCTTAAATGATGCTGCACAGCTTATTTTTAGGCTCCCAAGAAGATCTCATGTCTCCCCGCTGCTGCAGAGCCTTCATTGGCTGCCGATCAGGCAAAGATCTGATTTTAAAAGCCTATGTATAGCCCATAAGGCAATCTATGGGCAAGCACCGGCCTATATTAAGCAACGGTTGAAGGTGTACAAACTTGAACGAAGACTTAGGTCCTCCGATGCACAGCTGCTCGTCTGTCCCTGGTTCAGATTGGCTACAAAAGGCGGGAGATCCTTTTCTGCTCTGATACCCAAAATTTGGAACAGACTTCCGGAGACCCTCCGTAAAGAAGGCAATCTTTTTCGTTTTAGGAAAATCCTAAAAACAACTGTTTTTAGGGAGGCGTAGAGCTCAGTTTAGCTCTACCTTGGCATTGCTTTCATCTTACCAAACAAGTAGTTGTGCCTTTCGGTCATAAGTGCCTTGAGACCTGCCGGTGAGTTGGCGCTATATAAGCCCGAAATAACAATAACAACATTCCACACGCAAGCTAGGGGCATCCATGGCTTTCCTGGGTAATATTCCTTTACATGAAATTTGTAAAGCAGCCATATGGTTAACCACACATACATTTACAAAACACTATTGTGTAGATGTACAGAACTTCAAAAATTGCAAAATTGACCACAATTGCAATTTTCAAGTTAGTGGGAAAAAAATGCTGCCCTCATCAGCCAATCATGTTCCTTAAAAAAGTCAAATGTGATATACAGAAATCGCAATCTCAGAAATCAAACGGGTCAGTTCTTTCTAGCGGAAGCTCACATTTTTCTTAAAACACCTGTTTGATTCACAGTTGCACATATTGCCCAACTGCAAGTCCCCTGCCAAAATACAGTATCTAGTTCAAAAATAAAAACGTAGACCCATAGATGAAACAAACTTATGAGACTCCTGGAAGGCCCATGGGGTAAGATGAGAACTCCACAACATACAAAGAGTCAGACATTGTTACAGGGACTGAAGAGTTAAGCAGGGGAAAGAGAATAGCAGATGGAGAACAGAATACATGGAATGACAACAGCAACTCAGCAATGTCCCTCCACCCCCACCATAGAGACACTCCCCAGGATTGCACCAGGCAAGGATTATTTTACCACCTATCGCAGCAAAATGAAAGCGGAGAACCAGCATTTACCCACCCTCACCCAAGATTTAAATTATTGAGGAAAGACTTTGCTGAGTCAGCCTGGGAAAAGGAACAGATCTTATTTATATTCATGATCCTCTGCCTTACCCACAGATGTCTTGAGCCTTATTCAGTGAGTTCTTAACGCATGCCCGCCAGTTGTCTTTTTCTGATTTACATGGCTGGGCTCATGTCAGGAAGAAAAAGTAGGGTTCTGTCCCCCAGCATCAAAGATGTCTTCAGCATGCAGCACAAAGGATCAAATACTGGTTTTTGCTCCCTGGGGTAACTGCATAGACACTTGCAAACATTTTACGCCTCACTTCTTGTTGACTATCCATCCAGGATCACAGCAACACAGTCCTGGATAGCCTCCAACCTAACCTTAGAGGCAATACCCGGCTCCCGAAAATGGGTGTCTCGTTGTGCATTGTTGGGCATTTTATACATGTTCTCCTGTTTGAATTTGGCATCAGTGGTATTCCTGCAGAAGAATAACCATTCCTGCAGCCTTGGAGTTCCTAGTCACTGAGTCTACCATTGGATCTACGTCGTGCCTGGTTGTCTTACGTTGCTGTTTCACTCCAAACACCCAGCAATTTTAACACTTTCTCCTCAATATTACGCACTATAACTTCAGTCAGGCATGTTTTCTGCACGGGTCTGCATGGAGAGAAATAATGGACTGGAGGAATTTCTCGCTCCACCTTAGTCTTCCATGTTTTCATAAGTTGCATCATTCAGCCTGTACTTGGAGGCGCCACTTTCTGATGCAAAGAAGTCCTTGTTTTTCTTCTCTGCCATGGCCCTCGGTGTAGTGTCTAACTTTGCGTCAATTGCAAAGCAATCAGGAAACTTTGGAGCACCCCTAGACAGGACTTGAAATCAGGGACGGTACCCTTACAGTAGGCCGCCATTCTGATTTTCAGGGAGTCACAAGTTGCTAGCTCCAGGGGAAACCCCATTGTCTCTGCCACGCTGGTCACCTCCACCAGCTTCTCAGAGTATCGGACAAGCTAGCCTCAGCACGGGTTGTGCTGCAGGCCAACATGAAGAATGAAACACCCTCATCACTACAGTTGACTCTTAAAGGAGCCCAGAGAATCCTGTTTCACTCCCCGTCTCCCACAGAGGAGAGTTGTTGTGATCAGATCAGCCCCCAAGAGCACAAATGTAGGCTGCACAAGCGGCCCAGTAGGCCTGCTATAGAAGTGCGAGGGGTTTCAGTTATGATTTCCTTACCTGTTGGGCTCCAGTCATCTCGCCCACAGGACCACTGAAAAGTCATAGAAAGGCACTGTTGGAGAAGGCATACCGGCCCCCTGGACTGGATTGGATGCCATAGGAATTGGAGGCTTGGTTAAGAGAGTACCAATGAACTTGCCATCTTGGACTCCTATTCAGCACCATTCATCAACTGCACATATTATTAAACGTTAATATCTAAAAAAAACTACATCATACCTTGCTTTTATAGTATGAGACCACATCAGTAACGCATTTTTAATCGAGCACCTCCTCTCATCCTTCACTTGGCAGCATAAAAAGAAAACTTGTTTTTACTTGGGCATTTTACAAAAATGTACGAGATTGAGGGTTGCAATATGTTGGCTTCTTATTGAAAGATGAAAATAAACACAATGCCATCTTATCCAACTATTAAAGTGTTTTTTTTATAAAATGTGCTCTCAGTATTAACATTAAATTCACACTGAAATACTACACTATTGATGACACTTTTGCCATTCTATACTACATGGCTCATCTTGGTAATAATGGTATGTTAGTATATATTGAATGATAGCATTAACCAAAACTACTACTATAGCAAGATATTTTTCTCCAATCAATTTGGTGCCAAATGTTATGTCAAATATGCTCATATTGTAGTGGTGTGAAGCGCGTCACTCTGTAGTCAAGTAAACCTAGTAGTAATCTACAAATTTGCGGATGGCCACGTGTTAAGAACCTCCGCTTAAGGGCAAGTGCATAGTAATAGTAACTTTATTTCGGGTAAATAAATAAAAAACATACTTTAAAAAAACTCATTAAAACATTGCAGTTTGTGTCCTTGCTATTAAAGTACGTTTGTGCAAGTAATACAAAAACATTGCTAGGGAAACAGTTGATGCTGTGAGCTCACTGCATGACATTGCCGAGTTTGATTTGTCCTGCAAGAGTGCACAGACTATCATGTCAGATTCATTGAAAAGAGTAAGGCCTTGAAGCCAGACATTTATCCACTATGTCCATACATGTTATGAACCTCACTGTGGTAATAGGAGGGTTACCTTCCAGGCAAAAGGGTATTGCATGTCTACGTGTTCTGACTCCAAATTAATTTGAAATATTCCTAAGCCAGAAGCACAGATCGTTAAGCAGGAAGTATCACTTACATAAGATTTGTGCTAGCAAATCATGGTGATTGCAGAGATGGCACAGCCTTTTCAAAGATTTCGGTAACCACTTTAGCCGATGATAGTGTCAATGCATTGACAAAGCGGAGTTGCAGCAGACTGGTCCTGTAGTAGCACCTGTAATTCTCTGTCAAATAAGCTGCTGCTCCAGGTACTTGTAAGTGCTGATGGACATCCAAACAAGGCTTCTACATTAAAATGACTCCTTATCATTGGTTGTATGATAGAGGCACGCATGGCTAAGCCATGTGTGCCTGCACCACACAGCCCATACCACAAATGCGTCTTAACCACGCATTCTCTTACCACACAATTTCATGATTTCATGGTAAAGGCATATGCGTGGCTAAGGTTGCCACTATTCCGACGCCCCCCTCTCCCCGCCCTAAGCTACAAACCCTCTACCTGATACCCCCCCCCCGCCCCCCCCCCCCCCCCCGCCCCGCCCTGCCCTGAGGCCCAAAACCTGACTACCCATTCTCCTCCGTTACCCAATCTGGATGTGTCTAACCCTAATAACTACCGTCCTATAGCTTGGCTGCCGCTCCCAGCCAAAATAGTAGAAAACATTATGAACAAACAGTTAGCCCACTTCATCCAGGAAAACAATCTACTTGATCACACTGTTTGGTTTTCGGCATGAGCACAGCACTGAAACGGCATTATTAAGGTCACTGAGGAGATCAGGACTGTGATGGACAGAGGGGGCCCGCCGCTCTCGTTCTCCTTGATATGTCGGCCGCGTTTGACACTGTGGATCACAATCTTCTGCAGCAGTGGCTAGAAATGCTGGGGATCAAGGGTACGGCACTGGCCCTGCTTTCCTCTTTTCTGAAGGGAAAGAGATAAACAGTAACATTGAACAAGTATAAATCAGATCCCTACATCCTGCCATGCGGAGTTCCGCCGGGCTTATCACTTAGTCCATCTCTTTTTAACATGTATGCATACTAACTGGATTCAGGTAGCAGCCAACTGTGTTGCACCTGAACAAATGGTGACTGTAAAAAAGGCGTTTGATAACCTCGCCTTGGTATGGCCCTGACCTCAAAACGCTTAAAGGTAAACTGTAGGAAAATTGAGCGTATCTGGAGACTGGATTACAGTAGGGAAAGCAAATTGGCTTATAACCTAGCACTGCAACACTACAAGGAGGCAATTGTGGCAGCTAAGCAGGCGTATTTCACGATAAAGATTGAGGAAGCTGGTAACTCCTCCAAGGAACTTTTCAAATCTATTAATCTGCTGGCGAATCCGCAGCATGCCAATTCGGTCAGATCAGATCAAGCCTTCTGCAACAAGCTTGCCTCTTTCTTTCAGAACAAGGTGCAATTGATCTACAATGATCTCCTCAGCACGCCAGGTATCCTAGACAATGGCAATTGTATGAGAGGATGAGAAGACAGTCGTGTGCAAGTTAACTTGTTTCCCACCACTCTCGGAGGAGGTAAATAAACTCCTCCTATCCACAAAATCTGTTTCTCCCAATGACCCCTGCCCCCCTGCCATTATGCACTTGACCTCAGGGAATATCAGTGACCATCCAACGCCCCTTAATAACCAAGTTCTGGAATCAGGGATATATCCCTCTGCTTGGAAAAAAGCAGGCATCAGGCCAATCCTTAAAAAGCTAGCTCTGGACCCCACTGAGCCCAAGAATTATCGCCCAATCTCAGGTCTGCTGGTAGCAACTAAAATTCTGGAGAAGTCGGTCAACAACATGTTGACCAACTACCTGGATGTTAATTACTTGTTGGACTCTACTCATCACGGTTTAATGCCGTGTCACTCCTCCGAGTCGGCTCTGATTATTGCAACGGAGGAGATTCGGAAGGTTATGGATGGGGGGGCAGAGCTGTCCTCATTCTTTTAGACATATCGGCAGCATTTGACACCGTGAATCACGCGGTGTTAGTGCAGCGGCTGAGGGATATGGGAATTGAGGAGTCAGACCTGGCCCTTCTCTCCTCCTTCCTAGAGGTAAAAGAGCAGAGTCGTCACTGGGACGGTTTGCAATGCCACAGTTCATCTTCCTTGCGGAGTTCTGCAGGGTTCTGCCCTGTCTCCGACGTTATTCAACATATTCGACACTTCGCTGGCCAGACCCGTTAAGAAACATGGCTTCACATTGCTCTCCTACGTTGATGATTCTCAACTCGTGATATCTATATCAGACCAGCCTGAGACCACAGCCGTTTGTCTTTTTGATGCATATTTTCAGGAAGCTATGGCTCATCCGACTCATATCAGTCAGGGAAGCATGGAAACAGAGGTAGTAGAGTTTGGCAAGGGTCAACCCCTTTGGAATCACTCCTGGTGGCCGGCAGAGGCTGGGGAATGTCCCTGCCCCAGCACTAAGGTCAGGAACCTCGGAGTGGTCTGACGACCAACTTAATTTCACAGCCCAGGTCAAAAGTCTAACTTCCTCCTGCTTCTTCCTACTAAAGACCCTTCTGAAGAGTTTCCCCTTCATGCCTCAAGAACTACAGAGAACTGTGGTTGTGGCTCTTTTTCTATCCAAACTGGATTATTGCAATGCACTCTTTATGGGCACTGACAAAGCACAGATGAGGAAACTACAGTCTCTACAGAATGCTGTGGCACGATTACTGCTAGACATACCCAAAGCCCACTCCACATCGGCAGGGATAAGGTCACTTCACTGGCTTCCTATCCAACAGCATGTGGAATTTAAGGCCTTCTGTCTGGTGCACAAGGCACTCTACGGAGGTGGCTCGGCAGACATCCAGAAAATGTTCTTACACTACACCCCCACCAGAACTCTAAGATCTGCAAATTTGGAGGTAGAACCCTATCAAATTGTGCAGCTAAGTTGTGGAACAAAATGCTGTCCACGTTGAGACTTCAACCCAATCGACAGCTGTTTAGAAAAGCACTGAAAACCTGGTTGTTCACCTCCACTGAGACCACTGGTAGCGTCAGCCCAGCCCCCCCTCTCAAAAGCACCAATGCCAAGATGCCACGGCAATCGAGCGCTTTATAAGCATTTATCCTAGCGTATCCTAACTCGCCCCTCTGATCCGAGAGTTCGGTTTCAGTCTCCCGTCCTACGCTGATGACACCCATATAGTGGTGGCAGCGTTTAAAGTCCAAGCCCCACTACATCACAGTTCCAGAACTGTATGAGTGAAATAAATAGATGGATGGTAAAGCACTGTCTCTTGCTTAATTCTGAGAAGACAGAGGAAGTGATCTTTGGCAACCTGCAACCCAGGTGGGACAATCTCTGGTGGCCGGCGGAGATGGGTGAACTGCCAAAACCAGTGCAGAAGGTAAAAATCCTGGGAGTGCGGGTTGATAATAAATTAACCTTATCTCACCAGACCAATGCCATCATGTCTGCCTCCCACTTTCTTTTTTTTTTTATAATTCTTTTTTATTAACGGTTAGTAGATCACAGCTTCAAACAGTCACTTACATGAGTATTACAGTTATGGGGACATGACAAAAACATTTTACAAAGCACCTTCACATTAAGACCAGATCAGTTATTCTAGTTACGGTGATGTTGGATCGTCTTGGGAAGTAAGGACAGGAGGCTCACAGATATACCCACAATAGGCATTCCATTTGTCCCAGATAGTGGTCCATTTTTTAGGACAGCCTCGTGCCACGTAGGCAGTTTTTTCCCTGATCATGCACCAGTCCATATCCGCCTTCCAGGCTTTAATCTTCGGCTGTGTTGCTGCCCCCCATAATCATGCAATGTTTCTTTTTGCTACCATTTGACCCAAATTGCCCGTAGCTTATCTTTACTGGTAAGATCTGTGGGTTCCCACACATTCAACGACTTGCGCTGGATAACGCTCTAGGACAAGGAATAGTATAATTTGCTATCCAACACCTTCCCTACTGTACGTAGACTTGAGTTGGAATAGTAAATTATACTACTCCTAAGTCCAGCGCCCTCCAACGCAAGTCGTTGTAACGACTTGCGTTGTAAAAACCGTAATGTAATGTACCGCTATCTAAATGTATGCGTTGTAACGTCATACATCCATTTCTTGACATACCCACACTCCCATATAATGTGCATAAATGAGCCCTCTAGGCCAGACCATCTCTTACATTGTCTGTCTGTCGCCCTGCCCATATGTTCCAACCTGGGTCCGGAGACATAGACTCTATGAAAAATGTTCAGTTAGACAAGCAGTAATCTGGATGAAATCGCCACTTCTTGTGGGCAGGCTACTGCCTTCTGCCACTCCTCATCATCCAGCTCCAACCTGTTCCTCTCCCATCGCTCCCGCAATATTACAAGGGGATCTGCAGCGTTGTTGATAAGCTTTTTATAGGTAAGGGAGATTACTTTATCCAGAAGTTAACCATCAATCAATCTGTCCTCTAGGGGAGAGGATTCTGGGAGAGAAGTTCCCTCTGGCAGATTCAATTGGAGGGAATGCCCGACTTGCAAATATCTAAAATACTCAGTGTCTGCCAGTTGGGGCGTGCACCGGAGTGAAGCAAACTCTACCATCGTGCCTGCTTCCCATAAGTCGCAGATCTGTGATATCCCTATGAGGTCCCATTTGTCAAACCCCTTTGACCGCCCCAGGGTGCCCAATTGTTCCAAGTCCCATTATGGGGTGTCTAGTTTGAGTTTTTGGTCCCACCCTAGGCTACGATTCACGATGTGCCACAATTTGGTCTGAGTGTTTTGTTGGTCCTGTTAGGAAGTATCTGCGAGGTTTGGAGTATAGCGCTCTGTTAAAGTTCCCACCGGGTAGTATTCATCTATCCATTCTGTACACGGGTCATCTCCGAGACAGTAGGTGCAGGGGTTCACCGCTGCCAAGTGGGCAGCCCAGTAGTACTTTCTAAAATCTGGTAGCGCTATACCGCCGTCGTACCACCCAAGTGTGAGTTTGTGTAAAGCAATGCGGGGTCTACTGTCCCACAGCAGTTTTCTCTGGATGCTCTCTATTTCCTAAAGTACTTAGCCGGGACCAGGTCAGGGAAATTCTGCAGGAAATATTGGAAGCTCGGCAGGGACATGATTTTGAAAAATGCAGCTCTTGAATATGCAGAAGCAGTACCAAAAAAAGCTCCAGACGGTACAAAATGCAGCCGCTAGACTTCTTCTGAATGTCCCTAAGCATGAATCAGTAGCCAAGGAAAGTCAAAAATTCCACTCACTTCTGGTGGTGTAACAAATTAAATGTAAGTTGCTATGCCTAGCTTACAAGGCTCTGAGCAATGCAGGACCGCTATTTCTGAGAAATCTCTTTGCTTGGTATGAACCAGCCAGACAACTACGCTCTGCAGGCGACAGTCTCATAAAAGTTCAGAGGAACTGGTCTTCAAGTTGGGGAGGCCGAAGCCTTTCGTATGACACTGCAAAACTCTGGAACATGCTTCCAATGGAGCTCAGAAGCGCAAGCTCACTTACCATCTTTAGAAAAGGGCTGAAAACTTGGCTATTTCAGAACTAGACGCTCCGTCTGGGCTAATCTCAGTCCTAGCACCAAGACACCTCCTGGTATTCACGCACTCAATACGTTTTATTAACATAACTTAAAACCCTGTCCCATAACATTCACTATCCTGAACCCCTCCCACCCCGCGCTATTCCTAAAACTACCCCAACCCCTTCCACTGCCCATAGTCCTAAAACCGTAACCTCAAAATTTGACAAACTACTGCGAACCCCCCCACAGCCCTAAAAATTACCTTACCCTCCCCCAAGCCATAAAAACGACCCCCACTACCCATTCGCCTTTAGTGGGACTTCTTGGTTAGTGGATTGTGTAGGGTGAAGGCGCCCCTAGGAAATACGCAGTGAGTATATACTACTTTACAATTAAGATTGCGATGCCTAAGGGTGGGGAGAGCCATCCTCCTCTCCAATGTGTGGTTAACCACTGATAAACCAAAACAGTCCCTTGCACACGCCGACAGTATATATTATGTACTATTGACAATAATAAACAACACTTGTTCCCCCGTTGAAACAGTCACTTAAGTTTAATCATGAGAACCTTAGCCAAAACGTGTTTCGTCGCGCTATTTGTTTTGCGCAGAAACTTCTTCAGGGCTATGAAATAAGCAAGTGTACAGAATTTGGGAGTAAAAGATATACATCACTAACATCAGATGTCCGATACCCTTTGTGACAGTATGTTTATCGCAAAGAGCGGCTCAAGTATAGTCCTCGAGCCTGTGGAAACCCATGCTATTTTACTAAAACATCTCACCATTGCTTTCTCTAGACAGACCTTCCGTTGTACCTTTTCTCCATATAGGAGCCATACAAAGAGGTTAGAGGTACTTCTTAGATTATAAATATACTTTTTCTTGATCTGTGGCAAAATTGAGGGGATGCCGTGTTTCTTAAATCACTTTAGAAAAGTCACTGCTAAATGTTCAAAGATTGGATGTCACTTAATAAGTCACCAGAAATGGGCTTATTTTCATTTGCTGACAATTTTTGTTTGGAATAGCGATTATCTTTTAACTGCTTAAGTCTGTCTATTGCCATGGTTAGTGGAAGGCGTAATGGTACCTCCCCACCCTTTGTGAATTGGATCTGCCTTCAGTATGATGCCTATCTACTTCAAGACTAGGTTTCTATACCAGTATGAATATCATTTCTTTTGCTTCCAGATATGGACAATGCTGCCTGGATTTTGCATCGGTCCCACAGATGTGACTGTTTCTTTTAAAGCTTTGGCTCGCACACTGGGAATGGCTGTTAGTGATCGAATTGATCTTCGCTTGACAGTTTGTCAGGGTCTGCGGACTCTCATTAATAAAGGCTGCGAAGCAGGTGAGGTCCAGTTTGCTGACAGGTATAATAATGTATTTGTCCTGTGACTTTTTAAAAATGTTTTTTTTCCATTATATGATGGGAGACCTTGGACTGCATCAGAGATTTTATTCATGAATTTGGTTTTCTGAAAACAGAAGCCTTGAAGTGCATTTTTCTTTGTTGGTACATTGTAATGAGTGTGTGAATATATGAATATATATATATATATATACACAAAACAACATCCAAGTTTTAACGCACTCTCAGAAGCCAGGATTGTACACAGTGTTGTTTATTGCTGTTACGCGTGTGAGCAAGGGAGCAGATGCTTCCGAAACGCATAACAGCAATAAACAACACTGTGTACAATCCTGGCTTCTGAGAGTGCGTTAAAACTTGGATGTTGTTTTGAAAGTAAATATCTGGCGGGGCTCTGCCAGCACGATGCACCACCAGACTACGGGCGGTTCCCCTTGAAACGAGCCGCGGAGAATATATATATGTGTATATATATATGTATGTATCCGGATATAGTCTGGAAGCTAAAAAGTTTCTCAGTCCTAACATAGAAAGGCTCTTTGTCATTTAAAAAAAGAAAATTCCTCACTGTGCATGGCTTCACTATCCTATTTCCAACATACCTTAGGGCAGAGGTCTTCAAACTTTTGGATGCCGAGACCCCCCTGTCAACATTTTCAAGCGTAAGGACCCCCTCCTGACAAAAATTTCTAAACCTCTAGGTTATGAGGAAGGTGAGGACCAAATTATGCGACAGGCTTGACTAAATTGTGCGAGTAGAAAATGTAAATAACGTTCTGTGATGCTGCGTATTTTGGGGTAGCATTGCTTTATTATTTAGAATTTTTTTAAACACAGTAATACTGAGGCAGGATTTCACCCCATCAGTACCAGTTTATGACCAAAATACAGCAATGAACATCAGAAAGATGTCTAGTCAACCTCTGTGAAGGGCCTCCCAATCCGCAGGAATACGCGCTGCCACATTAGAAGCTCACCTGGCCATGGCCGGGAGCAGCAAGGGTGAGTGCATGGTGATCAGTGTGAGTGCAGGGTGAGCGGGTGAATTGTGTGAGTGCATGGTGATCAGTGTGAGTGTAGGGTGATCAGTGTGAGTGCAGGGTGATCAGTGTGAGTGCAGGGTGATCAGTGTGAGTGCAGGGTGATCAGTGTGAGTGCAGGGTGATCAGTGTGAGTGCAGGGTGATCAGTGTGAGTGCAGGGTGATCAGTGTGAGTGCAGGGTGATCAGTGTGAGTGCAGGGTGATCAGTGTGAGTGCAGGGTGATCAGTGTGAGTGCAGGGTGATCAGTGTGAGTGCAGGGTGATCGCTGTGAGTGCAGGGTGATCGCTATGAGTGCTTGGTGATCGCTATGAGTGCAGGGTGAACGTGAAAGTGAAGGAGAGAATGAGAAGTGAGTTATCTGAAAGTAGGGTGCATTCCCAAAAACTTAAAGCGTAGGGTTTCAGATAAAAGTTAAATTATTGCTATAATGGCATTAATCAGGGTTTGAGGGTGGAGGAAATAAATAATGTGCTGATCTTGCAACAAACTTCCAGTCTAATGATTAGGGTTACCAGCTCATTATTTTGATGGCCCATAAATAAGCAGTCACCTACAGCTGTATTTTTTGCACTTATCTGTGAATACTTAGAACAGCAAATATAAATAGAAAGCACTTTTAATTATGTTCTAGGGATGCCTTAATGATCCATGACTAATAATTAAAGAGAATAAAGACAGAACAGTCACATACCTAATTAATACATACTTTTTCATTTATAACTCAATTTAGAGTCAAGAGTAGGCCTCTGCAGGATCTTTAAACAACACATCGCAGGCATGTTTCTTTTGGCAACCCAACTTTATATTTCTTTTCATTAAATGCATTCTCACACTACAGCAGTAAGTGTAAAAATACAAATGTAAGAAATAGGCAGAGTGGGGGCCCAGGGGGTACTGGAACCACAAAAAAACGAATCTTTAGTAATCAGTTAACAAAGGGATGTAAATTTGCTAATGGTCTTTAAAGACCTGTGAAAAATCAGGCCGAAGATAAGACTCCAGACACTGCCCAGCCAAGGCCCCAGGAGCGCGAGCTGCACTGCAGCTGCCTGGGCTGAGACACAGGATGGGGGAGGAGGGGGGCTGAAGCCCTGGAGGCAGAAGTGACACTGTGAAGGCGCGACCCCCTTTGCATCGTTCCACGGCCCCCCTGGGGGTCGCGCCCCACAGTTTGAAGACCCCTGCCTTAGGGAGACAGGCAGAGGGCATCACAAATTGCCATACTGAGACAGCCCCAAGCCATACTTTCAACAACGAGTCTTAGAATCTGAGTATGCCCGTGATAATATAGTGATTAATAAAGTGATAAATGGCTGTGGACTCAACTTGCCCCCAGAGGCCACTCCTTTAGTCGCCATTCTTACAGGGGTTCCCCTACTCAGAGAGCATTGCTCGGAAACCACTATGGGGCTGCTACGTAAAACAAAATATTGGTGTGATCAACATTCCAGCAGCCGGACCACGGTTTCTAAATAAAGTAACTTGAATAATCTATCTTGAAGTATCCATCTTCTTTCTGATTACATCAGTTTCCTCACAATGGCAAGACGATTGGGGAGAGTTAGTTATAGACCAAAACAGGTTGTTGGAGACTGTATTGTCGTTTATTTTGACAGTGCAAACATAGCGGGCAGTTATTTAGGGATGGCCCGAGGAGTCTCTGGGGGGCACTAGGGCACTGCCTTTCTGCTTTTTCTATCCACCATCCAAGGGGGTACAGCCACTGGGTATTTCCTCCAGAGGGCTTAGACCCTTAGTGGTCAGAAGGGGTTGCTCTACTTTCCGTCCAAGCCCCATGGAGGATATTTGCGCTGACACCTCTAATGGGAGCTCAGCATATGCCCCGTACCAATCATGTATACCGGGAAAGCTGAGGACGGAAATAGTATAGCCTATCAAAATAGATTCCTCCCCCTGTCCATACTAGATGAAAATGATTGACGGAGCAGCCTTCCTGCCAACAAAGTTTCACCAGCGATTCTACTAAAGGGCAGGGGATAGAAGAGAATAAAATCCATAATTGCAATATTATCAGTTGGGACATTGCGGGCCTGAGAAGCAAAAAAGATTATCCAAGGTGGATTAAATTCCTTAAATATTATGAAATAGTTACTTTACAGGAGACTTGGGACATGGAAAAGCACTTCTGGGTGGATGGGTTCAAATCATACAGTGTTCCCGCCCAACCTTCTCAGTCAGGTAGAGCAAGAGCGGGCCTTCTTATGTTATTTTCACTTAAATTGTCAGGCACACATAGGAGGGTGGATGTGGGGTCCCATAAGTGTCTGGCAATTGTCTGGCAATTGAATTTACCACTCCTAATTCAGGTAAATTATTGTTTGTTCATTTTTATAATTCGGGAGAGAGTAGCTTTTTAGACCAACATTTAAAAAAATTGAAATGTTCTTTAGAGGAGTACAGTTCAAAGCAAACCACTTATTATTCAATTATAATTATGGGTGATTTTAATATTCAGGTTTGTGAGTTGAACTGCCAGGTAGATGATTTTTTAGGGCTGGAGAACTCCTCCACTCTCCCTTTTGAGCATACTCCGCATGGGGGATACCTGGAGAAGCTTTTGGCCGCACTTGACCTTTTTGAGCCGAGTTTCATTGATCCAGATGAGGATTCCCACCTTTAAAGCACAAGGGCGTGATACTATTATAGACTTTATATTTATCCCCCCTATTTTACTATCGCACGTAATTTTTAATAATGCCAAGTGGTCCCACATCAGTGATCACAATCCTGTAATTCTTGTGTTGGACAGGGTGTGTGGTCTAAAAGCGAAAGTAGAAAAGCTAGGCGGTGACACTGGCTTGAAAATCTCTGAAATGGGCCAAAGTAATCCTGGACCTTTTCTTTCAGGACCACTGTGTGAAAGTTTAAGAAAAGATTGTAACTTGCCTTGATAAGTCTACACTGGGAGAGAAGGTAATTACTGCCTTTGAAGGTATCTGTGCACAGGTAGCGTCTTACCTTCCCTTACCAACCAGACCTAGGCATAATAATGGTGAGAGTTGGTTCGATAGTAATTGCTCACCGAAATTTGATAGCAGCTCTGAAACGGGTCCCACGAGATAGAACCCACATAGCGGCGTTAGGAAAGCAGTACAAGCTTGCTTTAACCATGCCTAAAAAGGAAATAAAGGAGGTTGCATGGAATGCTTTATTAGCGGCGGAGGTCCTAAAAGGCAGCTCTGTATTCTGGGCTATTGTGAATAAACCCCTCTTCTCTGGAATAGAGAATCTCCCCCTAGAATGTAACATCACAGAAGATCAATGGCTTTCTCATTTTGAAGCCATATACGAGGCTACTGTTACTTTGGATGTACTTGAGAGTTTAGAACACAGAAGGGAATCACTTAAAATTGCTTTTAATTAGGGAGAAGTAGAACTAGCAATAATCCAAATGTCCAGTAATAAGCCCCCTGGCCCAGATGGTGTACCAACTGACTTGTATAGCTGACTTGTATAAACAAAATCCAACCTTCTGGGCCAAAATTCTGACAAATGTCTATAATCCATCAAGTCAGCAGGGCTTTCCGTCATCATGGTCGTTGTTCGCTATTATTCCAGTTTTTACAAAAAGGCAGAGAGGATACCCGCAATGCTATAGGTCGAAATCACTAATTGATTCGGCTGTAAAAGTCTTAGGGAGAGTGATTTTAACCAAATTAATGGACTGGCTAAATGAGAATGAGGTTTTAACAAACCTCCAATATGGTTTCAGACGTGGGAGGGGCACTCTGGACCAGTGCCTAAATTTACTTTTATTAGCAGGAAAATATACATTAGCAAAAGCGAGGACATTACAGCTGGCTTTTATGGATCTCTCCTCAGCATTCAACCTGGTAAACAGATCCAAACTATGGCTTATCCTACTTGACATGGGCATAGACTCCAGTCTAGTTCACTTCTTGGCTGACTTACATTGGGATCTCTCCGTAAGGGTGAGGGTCAACCAAGAAGATATTTGCACACAGCAGTGTCCAAGTGTTAGCGTTCAAGATTACCAGCAGGTGAGTCCCCCAAAAATGAAACACTCGGGTGACCACCCAAAAACATCCAGGGTTATGACATTTAGCACTTTGCAACAAATGTCAAAACCTTGGATGCAGTGCAGCTGTCAGCCAGTTTGTCATCATCGAGATGATGCTTGATAAGGATGGATACCAAGAGACTCATACAAGCATGGTAATAGCCATTTTTTTTATTAGGTCTCGCCTTTACCATTCCGCAGGAATGGGAAATGGGGAGAATTCAAGTCGGCTATTTTCTCTTCAAACCAAAGGGCTTTCAGCCGCGGTTTTCTTGCAGTTCACGTGAATCACGTGAGCAAACATGCACGAGCATTCACTCCTCTCCTAGCAGCACTCCTCCCACACCAGCAACTCCCCCCTCCCACACCAGCACCTCCCCTCTCTCTCCCCGCAAACACAGCCTTGCCCTTTCCCACACCAGCACCTCCCCCTCCCACACTAGCACCTCCCCTCTCTCTCCATGCAATCACAGCCTTTCCCTAGCAGCACTCCTCCCACACCAGCACCTCCCCCCTCCCACACCAGCACCTCCCCTCTCTGTCCACGCAATCACAGCCTTGCCCTAGCAGCACTCCTCCCCCTCCCACACCAGCACCTCCCCTCTCTCCACGCAATCACAGCCTTGCCGTCTGGTATCTGCCTCATCATCCTTGTCCTCTAGTTCCAACTCTCCATTGAGGTGCGGAGGTTCTTCAAGCAGCGATTGATGCTGTTTCACTGCCGCCATGTTCAAGAGAGAGAGCCTAGGTCTGACCGGAACACTGTGGATCCTAAAACAACTCTGATTCAGGGGACCCGGGTTTCCGCTCTAACATCACTCTATGATTCAGCCATCACCAGTCAAAGAGGATGCCGGGACAGCTGCACACAACATTACGGAGCGCTCATCTGTAAACATACAAAACGGACTTCACCACTTTTTTTCCACCGAGGGCTCCTTATAAAAACACGGTAAAAATAACCAATTAAAAACAAATGACATCATATTTGTAACTGCAGCTCGTGAGAACCCATTTCAAAATGAGCTTTAAGTTTTCACGAGCAGCTGAGCTATACTATTTTCGATATGACAATCACATTGGAATATAGAGATCGTAATAACCATGCACGTATTCTGACGCTTTTAGCTAGTTAGGAATAAATTTTCACAAACACTTGGAAAGCTCAGAGTATTCGGTTCTCGCATTCACGCCCCCCACCAGGCTCTCCCGCCCCCATCAGGCTTCCCTCCTAATCCGCCTGCCTCCCCTCGCGCATTCACACCCCCACCAGGCTCTCCCGCCCCCATCCGGCTTCCCTCCTAATCTGCCTGCCTCCCCTCGCTCGCATTCCCGCCCCAGGCTCTCCCGCCGTGGAAAATAAAACCTGAAAACTTTACTTTTTTCTTTGTTAACACTTCATAGACTGGCCCTGCTATTCATTTTGTAATTCATGTTTTTCGGATATGAGAACATTAAGATTTACTTTTCGTCACTTTAAAACCAAAGCTCCCTTTAATCGTTTTGGAATATTGCCATTTAATGCGACACAGTGACAATAATCCCTAGCTGTTCTCCTCCCCTGCACTGTCCCCCCCAGCATCTGCGCTGTAATCTCACACCAACCTCTGCCTACCTCCCCATAGCCACTGAACCTCCGCAGCCCCGTCTCCCGCCGGCTTCCAACTGGCCTCCAATTTGTCCCAAGATCGTATTGGCAGCAGGATCTCGTGTGTGTAAGGAATATCTTAACGCATGGACACGCAGTTGCCCCGGGGCGCGTGGGCCAGAGATGCGATGTCGCCCTTCCCTCCTGTTGTTTTGTATCCACAAGCGCTATGGGAGTCTGTGGGCAGCAGTTTGGACTGTGTTGATGCATATTTTGAAAGCCTGTTGCTCCCTGACTTTGCTGCTGTAGGTGAGCAGTCCCAAGTCCATTTAACCCACTATCTGCTATATTCCAGCAACTAAAAGCTACACATTTCCTGTGAGGAACAGAGACCACAGAGCCCCCACATTACGTTGAATTCGGACCGTTTACACCATGTTAATTGCACTCCCGCCCCCATCCGGCTTCCCTTCGGCCTCTCTCCAGGCCATGTTCCCTCCCCTGCCAGAGTCCACCCCGCCCCTAATTTATCTCTCACATCAAAGCCCCCAGGACCCCCTCCCCCGCTCCTGATCATCGCAGACTCCCACCAACCCCCCCCCCTCCCCCCCCCCGTCATCCACATCCTCGCGTTGCAGCTCTCTCGTCCCGGGCTGCTCGCCCTCTCCTTCGGTCCTTGCAGACCCCCTTATAGTCCGCCACATCCCCTCATCCCGACCACCACAGAACTCCGCCGTTTCTTCATGGACCCTTCAAAACACCAGATGCCATCGCCCTATAACCCTAGGAAACTACCCAGCTCCCCCTCTAACTACCCAGACTCAGTCATAACCCTTCCCCTCAGCCCTCGCTCACCCCCGCAAGACCTCCAGCTCACGGCGCCCCCCCTGCAGACTCCTGCAGTATCTTAAAACCCCCCTCCGCGCATCAAGGAACACTACGTTTCATTGCCAATACTACACCTGCCGTAGAGCCGATTCATTGTAAATAGAATGTTCCTCCCGCACTGGCGGTGCTCCTAATAACGATGCTATCTTATTTGACAAATCATTAATAAAAACAGTTTTCTTCCCAATACACTAATATTTAGTGTAAATTTAGTCCGCCGGTGAGTCAGCCCGGATCGGCTGCCCTCCCCCCACCTGTGTGTCTCAGGGACACCACCACACTACTCAGGGACACCACCACACCACTCAGGGACACCACCGCACCACTCGGGGACACCACCACACCACTCAGGGACACCACCACACCACTCAGGGACACCACCACACCACTCGGGGACACCACCACACCACTCGGGGACACCACCACACCACTCGGGGACACCACCACACCACTCGGGGACACCACCACAGCCCTCAGGGACACCAACACACCACTCAGGGACACCAACACACCACTCAGGGACACCACCACATCACTCAGGGACACCACTACATCACTCAGGGACACCACCACATCATCCCTCAGGGACACCACCACACTACTCAGGGACACCACCACACTACTCAGGGACACCACCACACCACTCAAGGTCACCACCACACCACTCGGGGACACCACCACACCACTCGGGGACACCACCACACCACTCGGGGACACCACCACACCACTCAGGGACACCACCACACCACTCAGGGACACCACCACACCACTCAGGGACACCACCACAGCACTGAGGGACACCACCATAGCCCTCAGGGACACCACCATAGCCCTCAGGGACACCACCATAGCCCTCAGGGACACCACCATAGCCCTCAGGGACACCACCACAGCACTCAGGGACACCACCACAGCCCTTAGGGACACCAACACAGCACTCAGGGACACCACCACACCACTCAGGGACACCACCACACTACTCAGGGACACCACCACACTACTCAGGGACACCACCACACTACTCAGGGACACCACCACACCACTCAGGGACATCACCACACCACTCAGGGACACCACCACACCACTCAGGGACACCACCACACCACTCAGGGACATCACCACATCACTCAGGGACACCACTACATCACTCAGGGACACCACTACATCACTCAGGGACACCACTACATCACTCAGGGACACCACCACATCATCCCTCAGGGACACCACCACACTACTCGGGGACACCACCACACCACTCAGGGACACCACCACACCACTCAGGGACACCACCACACCACTCAGGGACACCACCACACCACTCAGGGACACCACCATAGCCCTCAGGGACACCACCATAGCCCTCAGGGACACCACCATAGCCCTCAGGGACACCACCATAGCCCTCAGGGACACCACCATAGCCCTCAGGGACACCACCATAGCCCTCAGGGACACCACCATAGCCCTCAGGGACACCACCATAGCCCTCAGGGACACCACCATAGCCCTCAGGGACACCACCATAGCCCTCAGGGACACCACCATAGCCCTCAGGGACACCAACACAGCACTCAGGGACACCACCACATCACTGATGTACACCACAAAATCAATCAGGGATACCACCACACCACTCAGGGACACCACCACACCACTCTGGGACACCACCACACCACTCTGGGACACCACCTCATCACTCACGGACACCACCTCATCACTCACGGACACCACCTCATCACTCACGGACACCACCTCATCACTCACGGACACCACCTCATCACTCACGGACACCACCTCATCACTCACGGACACCACCTCATCACTCACGGACACCACCTCATCACTCACGGACACCACCTCATCACTCACGGACACCACCTCATCACTCACGGACACCACCTCATCACTCACGGACACCACCTCATCACTCACGGACACCACCTCATCACTCACGGACACCACCTCATCACTCACGGACACCACCTCATCACTCACGGACACCACCTCATCACTCACGGACACCACCTCATCACTCACGGACACCACCTCATCACTCACGGACACCACCTCATCACTCACGGACACCACCTCATCACTCACGGACACCACCTCATCACTCACGGACACCACCTCATCACTCACGGACACCACCTCATCACTCACGGACACCACCTCATCACTCACGGACACCACCACATCACTCACGGACACCACCACATCACTCACGGACACCACCACATCACTCACGGACACCACCACATCACTCACGGACACCACCACATCACTCACGGACACCACCACATCACTCACGGACACCACCACATCACTCACGGACACCACCACATCACTCACGGACACCACCACATCACTCACGGACACCACCACATCACTCACGGACACCACCACATCACTCACGGACACCACCACATCACTCACGGACACCACCACATCACTCACGGACACCACCACATCACTCACGGACACCACCACATCACTCACGGACACCACCACATCACTCACGGACACCACCACATCACTCACGGACACCACCACATCACTCACGGACACCACCACATCACTCTGGGACACCACCACATCACTTTAATACACCACCACATCACTGAGCACCATAACAGCACTGTCCTTGCTGGCTAACAACAAGCATTCCCATAGCCAATAGGACTCGCATTAGGAAAGTGTAAGCTATTGGCTTTGTAAATAACAATGCTATTAATTTATATATTTTCAATGCCAACACATATTAAAAAAAAATAATTGTCATTTACAATACCAATAGCTCACACTTTCCTAATGCGAGACCTAATGGCAACGCCAGTGCTTGTCTTGGCCACAGTTTTGCTTTGCAAGTTTTCTATCCAATCAGTTTTTGGCAGTGGCTCTCATGTTTGAATGTAAGAAGTATAGAACTGGGAGTACTGATGCTACAATAACAGATTAGGAGCATTTTGTATTTACAAATTGTTTATCAAATTACTCACTTTCGACTCGAAATGGATTGTGCCCCTTTCTTGCGGATCTCTAATAATAGAGACATCAATTATCATATGCTGGCTAGCTTAAAAGACAGGACCGAGATTGTCTGTGGAGATATTTATCTATCAGCCCACTTGAAGTGTGCTGATAGGAGCGCCATATTTTGGTTTTGTGGGAAATCTTTAGTTAATGCAAGTGACAACGATTATTGTATTCAACAGGTTGAAGAACAGAATTCGATATTTAGCAAAAAGAAATCACCTTTTCAAGTGCTGTTCTGACTTTATTTATGTTTCCTCCATTACAGAAGCAGACCGTGCTGAAGTGGGCAGGTTTGCCAAAAACTTTTTACCTATTTTGTTCAATGTCTACACTCAAAAGCCTCTTGCTGGGGAGAGTAGTACAGATAGACTACCAGTTTTGGATACTATTAAAATCTATCTGACCATCACTGACCAACAGGTGAGTGCAGCATTGGTGTGTAAATGTGTGTGCCCAATAGCTCCATCAATAACTCCAATCCTGTCTCCCGCCACCCCCCCCCCCCCCCCCCCCCTCATGTCCCCCTCTCCTCTCACCTATGCCAATTTACTCCTGGGATGACCACCTCACAACCTCCTACACCATTGCCTCATTGCAACCTTAACCTGGTTTCCCACCGATCTCACGCCCTACGCTTCTGACTAATTGGGACCATTCTCTCCCCTAACTAGATCTCTCATCCTCCTTCCATATCACTCTTCTTACTTGGTCTCTCCTAAACATAGAACTCCACCTCTCAACCATCGTGTTAGAACTCTCCTCGCCTCAAAGAATCTTCCCAGTCAAACATACCCCCAGGACCTCTTACCTACGAACCCTTCACCCCACTGCCAAGGGTCTACTCCCCCTATTGAAACCACCTCACCTGATCCTCCCAGCAGTAAAAGCTCTAACATACCACCCCTCGTTTCTAAGCATCTCACCCCCACTGCCCTACCTATCCACAATTTAAGCCACCTCCCCGCTGACCACAAAGTCTCTCCCACTTCACTCATCTATCCCTGTGCTCCTTGGTACTAGTCGGACCCCATCCTCCCCTGCTTCGCCCAGACCTCCACAACAACTCACCACTCCCCACTCCTGTTCCCCCACTAAAATGATTGCCCCCAAACCCCTCAACTGCATGCTGGTTAACAGCCGTTCAGCTTCCTGCCATGCCACTGACTTCACCTCAAATAATCCTTCCAGTCACACCTATCCCCTGGACAGCTTTCCTACGTCTCCTACACCCCGCATCCGAGGGGCTACTCCCCCTTTCGAAAGCTTCTCACCCGAGCCGCCCTGCAGTCAATGCCCTAGGTTACCACTCCATGTCTCGAACCTTCTCCCCCCCCCCCCCCCCACTGTTCTTCCGGGCTTCAATCTAAACCACCCTGCCTCCTCACCCACCACTAATTCTCTCCCACCTCATTCTTCTATCCCTGTGATCCTAGGAACAAGTAGGACCCCGTCCTCCCCTTCATCGCCCAGACCTCCATAACAACTCACCACTATCCACTCCTGCTCCCCCACTAAAAGGACCATACCCAAACCCCTCAACTGCATGCGGGTCAACTACCGTTCAAATTCCTGCCATGCTACGGAAATTGCTGAGACCATTCTTAGCGAAAGCATTGACATCGCCTTTCTGACGGAAACATGGCTGAATGACCACTCCGCATCAATCCTTGACCTGCTTGAACCCCCAGGTTACACCATCCTCAGAAAAGACAGGCTTATCAAAATTGGTGGGGGCCTCACCATAATCTATAAAGATGAACTTCTACTCGCACCGGTCCCACACTCTGACCTGACTACTTTTGAATATCTGAGCGATGAACTCACTGTTCAGGGCTCCCCCCGATTCGTTTACAAAATATTTACCATCCTCCTGGTGACCCTATCTCCTTTGTCGATGAATTTTCGGATCTTCTTATTCAATCAGCGGTTAACAACTCTAGTAACCTCTACCTTGGGGACTTCAACCTCCACTGGAATAAAACTGATGACCCCTCGATCAACCTTATTAACGACCTACTTGATATCAGCAACTTGAAGCAACTTTGCAATTCTCCAACACACGACAAAGGTGCCACTCTTGATGCTGTCATCTCCAGCAAAGACCTGGATATTCTCACCAACATTATACCCATTGACTGGTCCGATCACCACCTCATCCTCTTCACGGTCAACAGCTCCATGCCCCACCCCCTCCTCTAATACAACAAAACAAATGAAACTAACCAGAACTCTTCACCTTATCCCCACGGACGAGCTGGACACTAAAATAAAAGCCCTCTTTTGACTTACTCCTCTCCCCCACACAACTAATGACCGTACAAATCATTACATCAGATCCATCGCTGAGGTCCTTGACCAAATTGCACCAGCCAAGCTCAAACTACAAAAAAGCAAACCATCTAAATCCTGGTTCAATGCTGACCTTAACAATGAAAGACGAGCCCTCAGACAAATTAAACGCACTTGGTTGCAACCGCCCTCCTCCTCTAACCTTACCCTCCTCAGAGCCTCTAGGGCCAGCTATAAAAAACATATTTTTAACGAAAAAGCATTCTTCTTCAGTTCACAACTTGACCGGGCAAAAATCTACAGAGAACTATTTAAAATTATTAAAAACCAAACTACTTCTGCCCCCACTAATCTTCCAGCTTTGGTTGAAAGATGTGAAGAAATTGCTAGTTTCTTCTCAGACAAAATCACAAAGATTGACCTATCCTTCGCCGCTTCACCCCCCCCCCCCCCCCCGCCCCCCCAGAATCTACCTCTCCTCCCTAACTTTCTCCCTGTACCTCCTGCCTTTCCTTCCCTCCCCCCCTCGGACTCGGCTCAACTTTCCAACACTGTCCCCCACGTGGGACCCCACTACACTGTACCCCAGTGAAAGAACAATGCTTCCTGGAGTAACTTTAGTCCTATCTCAGAAAGGGATATCCTTAACATCATCTCCAAGTTGAAACCATCCTCACATACCAGAGATCCCATCCCGGCACATCTAGTTCAAGATCTAAAACACATCCTCCCCCCGTATTGGACCACCATCAACAACTCCTCCCTCTCTTCCGGTTTGGTACCTGCTTCCCTCCAACTAGGTCAAATTACCCCCATCATGAAAAATGCTTTAGCTGACCCAACTGACTTAAATAACCTGCTCCCTATCTCTTACCTTCCGTTCTTATCCAACGCCCTAGAAAAATGCGCCCTGTGCCAGCTGGAAAATCACAACAACTCCTTCATCCTCTTAGACGCCTCACAATCAGGTTTTCGAAAGGGCTGTAGCACTGAAACAGCCATGCTCAACATCCCTGATGACATCCATCGCTCCCTAGACAAAGGTGAAGCCTCCCTTCTCATTCTTCCTGACCTCTCCGCTGCCTTCAATACTGTTAACCACGCTGCCCTACTCAACATACTCAAAAACCGTTTTGGCTTTGAAGGAACTGTTCTAAAATGGTTCACTTCCTTTTTCCTACACAGAACACAACAAATTAAAATTAGCAGTTGCCTTTCCAAACCTCTACCCGTCACCATGGGCGTCCCCTAGGGCTCCATTCTCTCTCACCCTATTCAACTTCTTCATGGAACCCCTAACCCTCACCCTCACCCTCAAACAAGCTAAAATTGGTTACCACCTCTATGCTAACGACACCCAACTTTACTATAGTATCAGATCCCATGCTGACATCCTACATCTCAGTTATACCTTGACCAAGATCCAATTATGGTTCCATCAAAATCACCTCAAACTTAACCCTAAAAAAACAGAAATCATTCTATTCACTCCCCAAAACACCCCTCTGCCCATTCATCACTGGATCTCAGACATCAAAGCCCTTAACTGCCCTCTCGCCATCTCTGTCAAATCCCTCGGCATCAGCATCGACCAGAACCTCAGCCTCACCCACCACGTAAAAAACTCAGCCAAAGGTGCTCTCTTCGTACTCCAGCACCTCAAAAATTCAAAACTTCATTCCAACCGATGACTTTAAATCGGTTGTGCAATCGTTGGTCCTATCAAGAATTGACTACGGTAATGCCACCCTCACAGGTACTCCTGAAGTCCACCTTGCCCCTATCAAAGCCATTCTTAACTTTGCTGCCAGGCTGATCACTGGCTGCAAACAATTCGACCGCATCTCCCCCGTCCTCAAGGACCTCAAATGGATCCCGATTGAAGGCAGATCAGTCAATAAAACTGCCTGCATCACCCACAAATCCCTCCATCAAATACCCCATCTTACCTCACTGAAAAACTCCACAAAGCGAGCTGCACCAGAACACTGAGGAGCACCAACGCTCTTACCCTTGTTCCTCCTCTACTAAAAAAGAGATCTACACAATCTCGATCTTTCTCGGGAAGTGCACCCTCTGTCTGGAATGCTCTCCCTAAAGAACTATGCTGTAACCCCTCCTACCCCTGCTTCAAAAAAGAACTCAAGCTGCTTCTTCTTAAAAAATACTGGAGCTCTTAAGTACTTGGTCATTGATCACTCTGCCTTATGCAGCTATATCCCCTCCTACCTCTACCACTCTATCTTCTATGATTTATTGCTTAATCATTGATCTTCCATGTTCTGCTCCATTTAATTTATGCGCCACATGTGCAAATTGTTTCTTATTGTCTCAGAAGTACCTATGCTGTATGTCAATCTGATACTCCTGGGTCCAGCCAGCGCTATATAAAACCTGTTAAATAAATAAATATATACACTAAGCTTCATTTAATTTCCTAACTAAGTTAAACACTCTTTGGCCCTAATAGTTATGTGCTGCCCTAGCCTGTCTTAAATGTTGCCCCCTTTATGTTTTAACATCAATTGCTACTTGCAATTAACAGCAACTGTTTTCTACTGATTAATATATGTTCTGAGGAAAGGCTACATAGTTTTTCAATTAGACTGTTGTGGACAAAACAAACTGCATGTTGTCTTGGGTCATTATCTCATGGTGGTGTTGGAGAGAATTCTGCAGATTTCTTTGGTTTGAATAACTAAATGTAACCCAACACGCTTCTCCCATGCTTGACTCACTAGCTTTGTTGACTTGATTTAGATTGTTACTTTTAAAAAGCATCATTCTTGAAAAAACCTGGTTCTAGAATATATTTCCGCTTTAGGTACTCTAGAATTGTCCCCTTAAACCTGATGTTTATCTTCAATGAGTAAAGGCATGCAGTTTATTGATGTACATAGGGCAACTGCAATTAAGTTACAGGTGAGCACCAAATTACGAGTCATAAAAAATTTAATTATTCGACATTTAAGGGGCCGACATGAACGATTTTGACATATTAGCACATCAAAGGAATTCCAAACACTCTACGAAATGCAAAAGGTTGAGAGAAGCTAAATATTCAGCTGATTATATTCAAAACATTATTCAACTACATTTTAATTCTTGTTCGTACATAAAATAAAGTTTTGTTATTTCTTCAAATTAAAATGTTTGTGTAAAATATGGTTGCAGAGCACCCAAACTTGGTTTATATGTGCGCACTGTTTGAAAGAAAAGATGAAACAATGCAACTTAAGTCTACTATTCCAACCTATGTTAAACGCTTATCTTTGTTTTAACATCACTCTGTTTCGCATTGTAAGACCTCTGGTATTACCTCTTTGTAATGCGTAAATAACTTGCATAACAATGTTCTATGCTACATACTTACTATGAATGTTCCTCACTAGGAACATACTGGGTACACTAGAGTTTGGACCGTAAGTGGAGATACATAATGTTTGTGTTGTTATATACTCTTAATGTCCTCTTGAATGAACTACTTTTATATTCGTGTGGTGTAATCAATGAGAGGAACCTATTTTTCTACTGGGAAGGAATCAATATTTTTATGCTATCTGAATTGGTTTGAACTATGTAGGGGTTTTGTTTATTGCAGCAAATTTTTTAAATTATTTTTTATTATATTCAATACCAGCAAAGCCAAAAACTGTCGGTCGGTGCGTGAATACATTGTATATCATCATTACTTTTTCCCACATCATTAATACATTAATTAATAATACAATGGCATACAGTTTTGAGTGTTCCACAACCATACCCCTCATGCAGTTTGTGCTACCTTCTTTAGTGTTCTTCATCCATACTGTCCTCCCTCTGTTCTTGCGGTGGTTCACAAATGTTTCCCCTGAACGTATTCCATGCCCCCCATATCTTGCTCCATTTCTGGGGACATCCACGATTAATGAACACTGTTCTCTTGGCCGCCATAGCCATGTCCATATCCTTGCACCAGGAGGCCAGAGTCTGCACTTTCGCTGCCACCCACTTTTGCGCAATATTGCGTTTAGCGACCATTATCCCCAGCGTAGCCCAGTCCTGCGCCAGATGAGTAAGGTCATTTGGCTCTTATATATTTAACAAACACCTCTTGGGCTCCGGAACCAATGGCACCCCTGCTGACTGCGATATTGTTCTCACTACTTTTTTCCAGTAGTCAGCAATTGTAGGGCAGTGCCACACGGTATGGTAATAAGTGCCCTCTTCTCCACATCTTCTAAGGCAATACGGATGTGTTTTTTTTTCATCTTATACAGGGTGTGTCTAGTGTAGTAGATACGGTGTAGGATTTTGAGCTGCACTAGTTGGAGTCGTCAGGGAATGCCAACCTCCCGCGGCGAGGCCAATGCCTCCTGCCATTCTGTGTCCAGGTCCCCGACTTCGCGGGACCATTTCTCCGTCAGTGGTGCCGTGGGGCCTGGAAGGTTATTAACTAACTTCCGATAAGTAAATGATGTAGCCCGCTTATGCATATAGTCAGTCAGTAACCTTTCCTTTATGGGGGGTCCCTCAGGCACCTCGGTTCCAGGTGGTATGGCCGTTGTCAGTGCGTGCTTTATCTGCATGTATCGGAAAATTTCAGAGGATGCCAATTCGTATTGCTGCTGGAGATGTTCGAATGTAATTATTTCCCCCTTAGTCCACATGTCCCACACTGTGGCTATGCCTATTGCATCCCAGCGCTTAAAACCTTTGCTATTTCTGAGTCTTCCCAGCGCTTGGTGTCCCAAAGAGTAGTGAGTTGGGTTAGAACTCCCTGCCAGCCCATTTTAGCCTGTGCAGCATGCCATATGGTGACTGTGTGTTTTGTGGGCCCTATAAGCGCAGGGGTTTGTCCCCTGTTGTAGAGAGTAGAAAGCGTATTTCCGGTACTCAACAGGAACCTGTCCGCTTTATATGCGGGGTCTACCTGTGGGGCATGTATCCACTGGTTGATTACCTTTAGTTGCACCGCCCAGTAGTACAAATGTATGGGAGTGCTATTCCACCATCGAACCATCCGCGAGTCTACTTGTTTTGCGCTATGCGTGCCGGCTTATTACCCCACAATAGGCTGGAAACTTGGGCTGCTATCGATTTAAAGTTGCTTGGAGGTACTGGGACCGGCATGTTTTCCAGCGCATACAGAAATCGAGGAAGTGCCATTTTAAAAAGCGCTGCTTTTCCCAGCACCGTCAGCAGCAATGATCCCCAGTGTGTTGCATCTCTCTTTAGACGCCCCAGTGGGGCACCAGATTGTTGGTAAAGAAGTAGTTTGAATTGGATGTTATTATATACCTAAATATTTAAATTTGCTGTCCGTGACTTGGAGCGGGCAGCCTTCAGGGAGTTGCGGTGGGGGGCTGTGTAATACGTATAAAATAGATTTGGACCAGTTTATGGTGTATCGTGATGCCCGTCCAAAAATCTCGCAAATATTCAGGAGAATCAGTATGGAGTTCCTGGGGGAGGACATATACAACAATACATCATCCGCGTATAGGGTATGCAGTCTTCCCATGCAACTATCCACTTTAACCCCCGTATCGTTGGTTCCTACCTAATCCACGCCGCCAGCTGCTTCAGCACCAGGGCAAGGAGCAGTGGCGATAAGGGACAGCCTTGGCGTGTCCCCCTCGCAAGTGGGAAATCACCAGAAATGTGTCAATTGGCCGTGACGTGTGCCACCGGCTTAGTGTACAAGAGACAAACCCACGCACCAAAATTTGGGGCCAAAGCCCAAGTGGTGCAGCACTGCAAACAGGAAGGGCCATTTAACCATATCGAACGCCATTCGCACGTCCAAAGAGAGTATGACAGCTGGTTCTTGAAGATATGGAATTCGGGCCATCACTCCATGTAAGCGTCTCAAGTTCAGTGCCGTATTTCTGCCTGGCATAAACCAGGACTGGTCTGGATGTATCAAGGTCGTAAGATGCGGTGTTAGTCTAATCACCAATAACTTTGCGAGGATTTTTGCCTCTGCATCGATCAGCGATATAGGGCGATATGAGGTACATTCCGTAGCAGGCTTTCCCGGTAGGCTTTTAGGTATCACCACTATGGTAGGTAGCCACTCATTGAGCGGTAGTTCGCCCTCACGCAGGCTGCCGGAGTACATGTCTAGAAGATATGGGGCAAGAGTCCCCGACGTCTTTTTATATAGCTCTATAGGTATACCGTTAGGACCTACTGCTTTACCAGATTGTAATGATCAGATCGCCACTTGTAGTTCCTCCACCGTGAGGGTCGTCTCAAGTGTGAGGGCCGCCCCCGGGCTGAGCTTAGGCATTGCTATGTCTTTAATGTAGGTTAGCGCTTCTTCCATTGTCATTGTGGAGGATGACGTATACACTTGGCGAAAATGCTGTGCTAATATGCGTACTATTGTTTGCGGGTCCGTAGTCGTTTGCCCCGCTCCTGTCTGAATCCATGCTATCCATTTAGGACCCCTTTCCCTCTTGTCTAGCCACGCCAGAAGTTTTCCTGCCTTGTCCCCGGTCTCGTTTATCTTATGTTGTGTGGCTGTGAGCCGCGACTTGGTCACCTCTCTAAGATATTCTCTGTGCTGCTGCTGCCTATTGTTCAACTTCTGGGATTTAGCTGGTGTGTGGTTGTTAGAGTGTTGTGCCTCCGCGTCATGCAACCCTAGCTCCATGTCATGCAATTCCTGCTGCTTCTCCTGCCTGTGCCCTGCGATAGAAACTATAGCCTACCCTCTAATAACCGCTTTATAGGCCTCCCACAGGGTAGTCTGTGAGCTGACCGACCTATTATTTTCTTTAAAATAGTGTTTCGTCTTTGCAATGACCGGTTTTTAGATCTTCGGGACCTGTAAATAGCCTGGGTAAATGGTGTAAAAATACCTCCGTGTCTTGTCGTGATATGAATATGTTAATAGCACTGGAGAATGGTCGGAGATACCTCTAGGTCTTATCTCTAGACTGTCAATGTTCTTGAGGCTATCTGCCGAGGCTAGGAAGTAGTCTATTCTGGATAAGCTATTATGTACCCCCAAGTGGAAAGTGTAGTGCCACGTCGTGGGGTGGTGCTTTCTCCACATATCGGTTAGCCCAAGTGCCCCCAGAAAACTCTGACGGCGGGAGACGCCAGGCATGGGAGTCTTCACAGGGTATCTGTCAAGAATACCATCTATAGTCGCATTGAAGTCTCCCCCCTATCAGAATTTTCCCTTCCGGAAGATCAAGCAAAAACGTGCTAAGGGCTGGAAATGCTATTGCATGTAGTGCAGGAGGAATGTAAATAGAGACTATATTGACCGGCCGACCCTCCCACTGACCCAGAATGGCCGCAAATCAGCCTTGATCGTCTGTTTTTGTTCTATGCACTGGGGATTGTTTTTTCACCAAGATGTCAACCTCCCTGGAACCAGAAGAGAATTCTGAATGTACTACCATTTTAAACCCCGTCTGTCTAACGCCTTACATGTGGTACCAGTGAGGTGCGTTTCCTGCAGTAGGGCCACTGCAGGAGTGCATCACTTCAGATACTGCAGAACCAAGCCCCTTTTTAGTTTGTCTCCAAGGCCGTGGACATTCCACGTAAGCTGGGATAGAGGAATCACGTGCGTCACGGGGTATGCCCCTGGGTTGGGATCAGCTCGAGTTGGTATTCTTGTAGGGTGTGTGGAAATAGTCACAAAGGTAACTGCGCACTGCATCTGTCGGGAAATGTGTGGGAATAATCCAACCTTGTAAGCCCTGCTGAAAAAAAAAACGAAAAACACATTACACCCCCAAAAATTCCCATCCTCTCCGCCCCCCCACCCTGCCTCCCTGCCAGACGTAATCAAAACATACCCGCCTCCTCAACATTGCAGAGTGCTTAGTCCCAAACCCCCGAAACAGTGATTGCGTGTGAGAGGTGAGAAGTCCGAGGGTAGTCTTGGTCCTTCCCCACCCCAAAGACAATTTTTGTATAAAGTTCAGTTCATCTCGCGGTGCAGGTAAATCCAGCCGTGTGCCCTCACACTGCGTCCATTCGCAGTATCCATCCGCCTCGCCCAATCTTATTGCTCGGTCTCACTCGGACGCGGGTGTTATTCCTCTTGCTCCCGACCACTGCCCCCGGTAGTGTCACTGGCGTCTCTCCTGGCGTTTGGGTCCTCCCACTTGACGCCATCCCTCGAGCCAGTCATGAGCCTCTTCAGGTGTTAAAAAAAAAACACGTTTTTCCATATGCCACCAAACGCAGTTTCGCTGGGAATAGCATGGAGTATGGCAGTTCCCTGTTCCTCAATTCTCTTTTAATCTCCATGAAACTCCTGCGCCGCCTGGAGACTGCCGCTGTATTGTCTGGGAAGAATGACTCCACCGAGTTCTGGACTCGTAGCGGCGGCGCAACCCGTCCTGTTTGTAATATAGCATCTCTGTCCTGGAAATTTAAGATGCGGGCCAAAATAGGTCTAGGGGGTGCACCGGCTTTGGGCTTGCCCCCCGGCACCCTGTGAGCCCTTTCAAAAGTGAGAAAGTGGCTCTATATATACTGGACCAGAATAAGGTACAGTGTGTATAGTCCACAAACCCCAGAGGAATAACAGAGGTTAAAGCCAGGTGTGACCTTACTCTCTAAAGTGGTAGCTTGGTCGAGCAGTAAGGCAGTACCAGAGGACAGTGTAAAGCATTTGTTGTACACACTCAGTCAGCAAAAGGTTTCACGCACTCAAAGACTGAACTCCAGGCCAATTGTTTTTATATCAAAAGATATAGTTGTTTTATTTCTAGAACCAACAGGTATCAAAAATATACTGCTCTCAATATGAGAGGTCTCAGATGAGTACTTTGCAGAAAGGCAATAAACTTTATAAAGGCAATAGGTACAGGGGTTGCAGTAGGCAAATTTAGCATTGAGCTCAATGGATTTACTTATATAAAAACAGTTGATTGCTCTGTAGATTTCTTTGGTAATTCCAGGACTGGCTCCTAGGTTCAGTCCTGGGGTCTAAGCTGAACACAGTTTAGCAAAACGATTTAGGTATTGTAGTGATTTTTCAAGAATAAAAAGCTATTTTAAAAGTTCACACTTCGCCAGATTTCTGTGGAAAAGTTACTATGTTAACCAATGGGAGAAAATTCTGGTTGCAGGTAAAGTACTATCTCGTTACTTTTGTAATCCAGTACTGGTCTCCTGGGGCCAGCACTGGAGTCGCAACTCAAAACAGGTAAGTAATTAAGTTTCAGTATTTCATATGATTTTTAAAGAATATTTCTAGTTTTCAAATGTAGATAGAAGAAATTTCATAGAAAAGTAGACAATGAGTTCCTATGGAGAAAATACAAAGTACTAGTAAACCTGCTAGGGATTACTTTTGCGGTTCAGTACTGGGCTACTGGGTACAGTACTGGCTCCTCTCCTGATCACAGGTGAGTATTTTGGTATTCGGAATTCGGATGATTTTATATGAATATTTTAAGTTTTCAAAAGTAGACACTTTGAAGATTTTTTGAGTCGAACCAGTCAATGTTATTCAATGGCAGGTAAGTGAGTTACCGGTTTCCTGGTGAGTACTTGACTGGTGAAGTTGTGGTTCTGGGCATAGACTCAGGGGTCCCCCAGTGTCAGGTAGGTACAGTTGGTTTACACTCAGCAGCACAGGGGCGGCTGGGTGCAGAGGTAGTTAGGCCCAATGTTATCCAATGGGGGACAGGGGGCCTCCGGTTGGTGCCTGCTGGCTAGCAGGCCACGCGGCTGTGGCAGCTGGGCTCCTGGTCACTTGCTTAGGACAAAGGGGGAAGCAGGATAGGACAAAGGTGGCACAGCCAGCGGTACTAGGGCGGCTGGGTGCAGGGTGCTTTTGAGCCGTTGGGCGCTCAATGTTATTCAATGAAGAACTTGAAAATCAATCAGGGTACTTGTAAAGCCCGCTGCTTACCCGTGAGGGACCCAAGGCGCTGAGGGGAGGGGGTGCCGCTACTGCTCGACGAGCCAGGTCTTGAGGAGTCTTCTGAAGGCGAGTAGGCCTTGGGTCTGCCGTAGGTGGGTAGGGAGGGTGTTCCAGGTCTTTGCGGCGAGATAGGAGAAGGATCTGCCGCCAGAGGTTATTCGTTGGATGCGGTGGACATCAGCGAGGCTGGCGGAGCGGAGCTGGCGGGTCGGGGTGTAGAAGTTGAGTCTGCTGTTCAGGTAGGCTGGTCCGGCGTTGTGGAGTGCTTTGTGTGAGTGGGTGAGGAGCTTTAAGGTTATCCTCTTGTCGACGGGGAGCCAGTGTAGGTCTCTCAGGTGGGGGGTGATGTGGCTGCGGCGAGGGACGTTGACGATCAGTCGGGCGGAGGCGTTTTGGATGCGTTGTAGTCGTAATAGGTGTTTGGCTCGGATTCCTGCGTAGAGTGCGTTGCCGTAGTCCAGTCCGCTGCTGACGAGGGCCTGTGTCACTGTTCTTCTAGTTTCGATCTGGATCCACTTGTAGATCCTGTGGAGCATGCAGAGGGTATTGTAGCAGGAGGAGAAGACGGCGTTGACCTGTTTAGACATGGAGAGGGATGAGTCGAGGATAAATCCTAGGTTGCGTGCATGATCGATGGGTGTTGGTGTTGCTCCCAGTGTGGTCGGCCACCAGGGGTCGTCCCAGGCTGAGGGGGTGGGTCCGAGGATGAGTATTTCCGTCTTGTCCGAGTTTAGCTTCAGACGGCTGTTCTGCATCCAGTCTGCGACTGCCTTCATTCCCTCGTGGAGGTTGGTTTTGGCTGTGAGCGGGTCCTTGGAGAGGATGAGCTGGGTGTCAGCGTAGGAGATGATCTTGAGGTCGTGTTGGCGGGCCACTTGTGCGAGGGGGGCGATGTAGATGTTGAACAGCGTCGGGCTGAGGGATGAGCCCTGGGGGACGCCGCAGATGATGTCGGTGGCCTCTGATCGGAAGGGCGGGAGGCGGACGCTCTGGTTCTGCCGGAGAGGACGGACGTGATCCAGTCCAGGGCCTTCTCTTGGATTCCGGCTTCTAGGCTTGTCTTTAGAGTGCGATGGCAGACCGTGTCAAAGGCGGCAGAAAGGTCCAGGAGGATGAGGGCTGATGTTTTGCCGTTGTCTAGTTGGCGCCTGATGTCGTCTTTGGCGGCGATGAGGGCTGTCTCGGTGCTGTGGTTTCGTCTGAACCTGGACTGTGACAGGTCCAAGACCTTGTTGTCTTCCAGGTGGCGGGCAAGTTGCATGTTGACTATTTTCTCGATGACCTTTGCCGGGAAGGGGAGCAGGGAGATGGGCCGGAAGTTCTTGGGGTCCGCCTTGGGCTTCTTGAGGAGGGTGCTGATTTCGGCGTTTTTCCAGCTTTCCGGGAATTTCGCTGTTTCGAAGGAGATGTTGATGACCTTCCGTAGTTGGGGTGCGATGGCAGCATCTGCTTTGTTGAATACGTGGTGTGGGCACGGGTCTGACCGAGATCCTGAGTGGATGGAGTTCATGACATTGCGTGTCAGGTCGTCGTTGACTTTGGACCAGGAGGTTTGGCGGTTGGCGCTGGTGGGTGTTCACAGGGGAGGTGGGGTCTGGCGTAGTCGGTGTGTTCATGGTGTCGAAGTTGTCATGGATGTCAGCAATCTTACGGTGGACGAAGATGGCCAGTGAGTTGCACAGTTCTTGTGAGGGCGGTATGTCGTTGGCGCTGGGGTTGGAGAGTTCCTTTAAGATGCTGAAGAGCTCTTTGCTGTCGTGTGCGTTGTTATCCAGGCGGTCTTTGAAGGAGGATCTCTTGGCTAATCTGATGGGGTGGTGATGTCTGCGGGTGGCGTCCTTGTGGGCTGCGTGGTTGTCCGGAGTGCGTTTTTGGAGCCATATCTTCTCAAGTTTCCGGCAGGCACGTTTAGAGGTCTGCAGCTCGTCGGAGAACCAGGTGGCTCTCTTGCTGGCGTGGTTATTGGAGGGTTTCTCGAGTGGGGCGAGGGTGTTGGCGCAGTCGATCCACTGTCTGAGGTTGCGGGCTGCGGCCTCTGGGTCGGTGGGTGGGTTCTGGGAGAGGGTGGTGATCAGCTGGTCAGGTGACTTTGCTCCAGCAGCGGCGAGGCAGCTGTTGGGTGCGGTGGTGCGTGGTTGGTTTGTTGAAGGTGACATGGATGCAGCGGTGGTCGGTCCAGTGGAGTTCGGTGGTGTGGTCGAAGGCGACGTGGGTGCCTGTGGAGAAGATGGGGTCCAGTGTGTGGCCAGCGGCGTTGGTGGGTGCGGTGACGAGCTGTCTGAGGCCGAGGTTGGCGAAGTTGGCGTTGTTGTTCTCGAGGTGAAAATTCAGGTCCCCGAGGAGGATGTAGTCTGTGGGGGAGAGTGCGTGGGTGCTGGCGAGGTCGGCGATGGAGTCACTGAATTGTGCTCTGGGTCCGGGTGGTCTGTAGATGAGTGTTCCTCTGAGGGTGGTGGTGGGGTCGGTGTGGATCCGGAGGTGCAGGTGTTCAGCGGTGTTAAGTGTGTCGTCTGCGTGGGTGGCGACCTTGAGGGTGGACTTGTGGACGATGGCTATTCCTCCAATTCAGTTGGCGCGATCCCTGCGGGTGATCTTGTAGCCGTCCGGGATGGCTATGGCGATGTCGGGCGCCGAAGAGTCGTTCTGCCAGGTCCCCGTCAGGAAGGCCACGTCTGGGGCGGAGCTGTTGAGCAGATCCCAGAGCTCGATGGCGTGTTTGCGTGCGGAGCGGGTGTTGAGGAGTATGCAGCGGAGGTGTTTGGGTCCGGTCCTTGGAGGTTTGGTGGTTCTGTTGCAGGTGAAGCTGTAGGTGTGGCAGGTGAAAGGTCCCTGAGTCAGTTTCAGTGTGGCTTAGAAGCAGGTGTGGTTTCGGCCGGCGTTGAGTGCGTGGAGGATGCTGGCATCGTAGCGGAGTCTGGTGTTCGCAGGGTCCTGGGGTTCTGGTGCTGGGTGTGGTCCAGGCGCAGACGGACGCAGACGGGCTTGCTTTTGGCACGCCCGCTGCGCGCGTCCGCTGCACTGCCTCCATAAGAGGTGGGTTGGGAGGGAGGAGCAGCTGGGAGGCGGGAGCGGGGGGGCCAATGGGTGTCCGGGGCGGGGCCGCAGGGATGCAATGGCGGGAACGAGGGAGCAGAAGAAGTCGGCGACAGGAGCAACAAGGCAGCTGGCGGCTGTGTGGTGGAGTGGGGAGCGACCTGCCTGCGAGGGAACAAAGGCTGCAGGCTCGGGGACGGAGGATCTTCTGGAGAGACCAACACTTCGAGGGGTAAGTTGGGATCTTGGAGGTTAGGTAGGCACCCAGGAGTTGGGCACAGGGACCCGGGGGCGCCGGTTGCAGGGGTGTCTTTTGAGGTTGGGAATCTTACCCCCTGCTGGTCGTGGTCTGAGGGGTCCTTTGTCCTGAGGCTGCAGGCGTCGTCGGGGTTGTCGAGGAGGGTCTTTGGGCACTGGACTTCGGGACCCTGTTGCCGGGGGGACGTCCTCGTGGTCTTGGATCACTCTGGCACGGGCCGGGATCGGCGGGTGCAGAGTGGGCTGGTCCGGAGCTTCCTGGCTGGCACCAGGGGTATTGTTGCAGCAGAGCCTCTGCTGATGGGAGTCCCAGTCTTTAAGAGGGTCAAGGCCAGCAGGTCCTCTGGGTGTCCCAAGGGTGCTGTCCACGGGAGTCGCCGGGATTAGGCAGGAGCAGGTTCCAGGATCGACAGGCCGGTAGGGCTGGGGCCAAGTCAGTTGTTGTCTTCCTGTTGTTAGCAGCTGCACGGCGCGTGGTCTTCTTCTTGATCTTCTTTTCTTATCGGGATCTGAGGAAGGAAGGTTCAGGGAGCCCCTAAATACAGAATTTAGGGGTGGTACAAGTAGGGCAAGGTCCTGGGGTGGGTACACCCCCTAACCTGCTCCTCTCCTGTAGGAGGGGGGCAGAAGCCTAGCTGGGATTGGACAGGGCTTCCCATATTCACCTAGTCTTCCCCACCTGAGAGGTGGGGGTGGGGGTGGCATAGGCTGGCACACCCACCTTCCTGATGTAGTTTTTCCCACCAGTCTTCCCGCCAGTGTGGGGGTCAGAACTGGTGGGGGCCAGTTGCTGGGTACAGCAAATGGTCTGGAGAAGCTCACAGAGGCGGCATCCCTTTGAAGCTTCCCCCTGCCCATCCTGGAGGGGGAGGGGGGTGGGGTAGACCTAGCACATCGCCCAGGATGTGCATTGTTGCAGGCCCAGGAGAGCGGGGGCTCTCCACCCAAGGGTTCAGCAACATGTCTGCTGTGTGGCAGCCACTCAGCCCAGACGTGGATTGTAGGTTAGGTTTTCAGGGGTCATCTCTAAGATGCCCTCTGGTTCATTTTACATGAAATCCCATACAGGCATCGGTGCGGGTTTAATGTGCTGAGAAGTTTGGTACCAAACTTGTCAGTCTTCAGTGTAGCCATTATGGTATGTATGTATGTATGTACGTTTGAAATGACAACCTCCCAGCACCATATACTCTGAATAGCATCACTGCACTTACAGTGCCCAGGAATGGCCATGGGTACTGTAGGGGCACAGGGCTCATGCACTTGTGCTCATACCTCTGGCATAGGGCACCCAGCTAGAGGGGTGACTGATGTATGCCAGGGCAGTGGGTTCTGTGGGCATGGCACACAGGTTTTTTTTATTTTTTATTTTTTTATTTGACGTTCAAACTGCTTTATTGAATGTTGGAGATATTACACTGCTTTGTATGCCTACAACCCGGAGGCCGGCAGCACTATGTGGACAGTCACGAGGAAGTTGCACTGAGTATAACACAGCCTTAGAACCGACATCCCGGAGGCTCGGCAGCGTTAAGTAGAAGCATATCATGCGAGTCCGGTATCAAGTGCAAAAAGTAAAATAGATCTGAGGATGCAGTGCAGTAGAACAATGTTTTTTCTGGTTTTTTGTTTAGTTTCCAACAATTAACAAAACTGTGATGTCTCACAAACACACTGGGGGATGAGGTTCAGGGACAACAGGATAGAATTATGTGTCCATAGTCTTTGATTACTACGCTTCAATATATCAACAGTCTCAATCATACCTAGTAAACTGGAGGGTGCGGGCTCTGTGCAGCACCATAGGACAGTGCCTAGTCCAACAATGTGGGTGTATGGAAGTAGCAGGGCAGCGGGGATCGCAGGATGGACTAGGGTCTAACGGCCGCGTCTGCCTATGTAGTGTTCGTGAATAATATACTGGAGAGTGCTGTGCTGATTTGTGAACATTAGGGCAATATGCGAGGCAGTGTGTCAGGGTGGTATGTAGCAAGTAGTGTGGGCAACGACAGGAATCAGTCAGCAGCACCAAGTGCACTTAACTCAGTCAACCGCTAGCAGGACCTCCCTCCGGAGCGTCATCATAGTCTGTTCGAGCAAGTAAATAGTCGACCAGCGGGCCCCAGATATCTTTTGGTCGGCTAGGGATCGGTACCATTTCAGTAAAGGTGATGTGTTGTTCCTGACAATAGATCATATCTGACAACCAGTCCTTGAATTTAGGTGCTCTGCCCCTGCCCCAACGACACGCCACTCGACGCTTCGCCAACAGCAATGCAATATCTACGAATTTCCTGCAGGATTTCGGGAGGTATGGTGCGTGTCCGAGCAGGGTGAGGAGTGGCTCCATAGCAAAGGTCTCACCTGTCATCTGGCTGGCTTCGCCGCTGCCTCCCGCAAGGTAGAGTGTGGGGTCCCCCAAGGATCGTCGCTCTCCCCTCTTTTGTTTAATTTATACATATACCCCCTCATTTTTATGTTACAGCAGCTGGAGGTCACGGTGTTTAATTACACCGATGACCTTCAGCTAATCTTCAACCTCTCCCACTCACCTTCATCTGCCCAAAATGTTCAGACATAATGAAGCTCATCCAGGACTGGATGAACTGCAACCACCTTAAACTCAACCCGGACAAGACCGAGTTGGTCTTGACCGGAGGTGGTTGCAGTCCGTGGTCCCCATCCTTTTGGCCCCCGTCCCTTGGTGTCCCCCCACTCCCGGTACCCAAAGTTAAAACCCTTGGGATTTTCTTAAACCCACAACTCTGTCCATTCACAAGTTGGTTCAGTGGTCTCCTCCTGTTTTTTCTCCCTCAGAGTAATCAGGAAAGTCTCTCGTTTTTTTCTCCCTTCTGCTCTAAAAATTATTATGCTGGCCATGGTACTGTCGCGGATTGATTATGGCAACATAATCTACAACGGGGCCCCCGCCTATGCGATCCACCACCTGCAGCTGGTGCAGAACCAGGCAGCTCGCCTGATTTATGGCCTACCTAAATTTCACCGGGCCACTCCATTACTCAAAGCACTGCACTGGCTGCCGGTGAAAGAGCGCGCCCTCTTTAAACTTGGCTGCCTCACCTTCCAGGCAAGGTCGGGCACCACCCCCGCGTTCATATGCTCTGCTATTAAGCCTTATATCCCAGGCAGAGAACTCCGCTCCTCTCATTTGGCCCTCCTAGCCATTCCTCGATTTTAAAAAACAGAGGGCGGGTGGAGCGAAGTTCGCTGTCCTTGCTCCAGCTTTTTGGAACTCCCTCCCTGTTGCCCTCCGAACATCTCCCTCCTACCCTCAGTTCCGGAAGGATCTAAAAACCTTCCTATTTGCTCAAGCCTATACTGACTAAACCTCTCCCAGCTGCTACCGTCCACTGGTTCACACATAGCGCCATGAAACCGCTGGGTAAAAGTGCGCTGAACAAATAATTTTAAATTCAAATTCAAATTCATCGCCGTGAGGGTGTCGACCACCTGGTGCCAGTATAGCTGGACAGGTGGGCATTCCCAGGCCAAGTGTAGGAAGCCCACCTGGTCGACGTGACAGCGCTCACACCTGTCGTTGTCAGACAGGCGAAATCTGTGTTTTTTTACTGGAGTATAATATAGCCGGTGAAGAAATTTATAGTGTATCATTTTAAGTCTGCTACTGGCTGATACACGAGCCGTTAAGGCGCAGCAGTATTGCCAGTGATCGTCGGTGAGTTCGATGGCCAGATCAGCGCACCAATGCGCTCGAGCCTTCGCTTCTGGCATCATGGCGGCAGTTCTGAGTTGACGATAAAGACCGGCGACCAAATGTGCTCCGTCTTGCGAGCATAATAGAAAGTGGAGTGGAAGAAGGGTCTCGGGCTCCTCAGGGAACGCGGGTAAGATGTCTCTCATCCCTTGGCGCAGGCGCAAGTAGTAAAACATATCCAATGGGGTGTGGGCATGAGAGGAAAAGAACAACTCTGTGGATTTGAAAGTTCTATCTGCAAACAAATCGCCCCAGGATGCGATCCGCAGCCGTTCGCAGAGCTTATGAAATCCTCGCTCCTGTAGAAGGGCAAGGTTCGGGTGATATGCCAATGGTAATTTAAGGGAGTACGGTAGGGCGCTGGACAACCTCCTGGCTATGCGGCGCCATGCATCCAGCGTGCAAGAAACTGAAGTGTTCGGCGTTTGTATGAGGGGTTCCGGGCAGAAGAGCAGGCCATTAAGCGGAATGGGATGTACGATCCAGTCCTCCACAGCCAGCTGAGGCATGAAGGTCATCGGGACAATCCAGTGATATACGTAATGCGCCTGCGCACAGAGGTAGTAAGCCTCAAAGTCGGGGATGCCAAATCCTCCAGTCTCGTAAGGTTGGGTCAGCATGGACCATTTCAGACGTGGATTTTTACCCCCCCCCCCCCCCCCCCCGCCCCCCCAGAATATACGACAGAGTTCTGATCGGAGAGTTTTGAAAAAGAAAGCACCCGGATAATATGGGATATTGAGGAAGAGGTATAGGAACTGGGGCAGGACCACCATTTTAATAAGGGAAGCTCTGCCAGCCATGGACAATGGTAGGGTGATCCAGCGATCCACTGTGGTCATACGTTTTGTGATTGCCACTCCATAGTTGGAGCGGAGCGTTTCATCTTTATCACGCGAGATCTGTATGCCGAGGTATCGAAGATCTGTCCGACACCACTCTAGAGGATAGTCGAGGGGGAAGTCAGTGACCGCATCTGTAAGGGGGAAGAATTGCGATTTAGACCAATTTATGTTTGTTCCCGATAACCCGCCGAATGCTACAAATTCCCGTAATAGGGGGTTGAGATGGAGGTCAGGGTGCTTGACATAGAGGGTAATGTCGTCGGCGTATAAAGACACGTCGATTTGGCATTGAAGGCACTGGACTGCACCATCCCGAGCAGCTGACGCAGCCTGCAGGCCAGTGGTTCAACTGCAATTGCGAATAATAGGGGGGATAGAGGGCACCCCTGACGTGTACCTCTGGTAATGGCGACAGGGTGAGAAAGGCGGCCGTTAATGAGGATCTTTGCCGTAGGCTGTGTGTAGAGTAGTTGAACCCAGGAGATGAAAAGTCTCGGGAAACCCATGCTTGCCAGAACCGAGAGCAGATAAGGCCATTCGACCGAGTCGAATGCCTTGGAGGCATCCAGAAAGACTGCAGCAACCGGTAGGTCAGGATGAATAGAGCGAAGTAGGGAGAATAGTGTGCGTAGGTTATGAGAGGTAGACCGACCTGAAACAAAACCAGACTAGTCAGGAAGAACAATTCTGGTCATGAGTAGGGACAGCCGATTGGCCAGGACCTTAGCGAGGATCTTGACGTTGCAGTTTAACAGGGAAAGCGGGCGGTAGGAACTACAAGATCCGGGATCTTTGCCAGGTTTCAAGAGCAAGTAATGACTACCTCCCTCATGGAACAGGGGAGGATGCCATCGGCAAGAGACTCTTCGTAGACTTCTTGAAGGACAGGGGCCATAATGTCTATATAAGCCTTATAGAACTCGGCAGGGATGCCATCCAGACCAGGCGCCTTGCCATTCTTCAATGACATAATGGCCTTGCGGATCTCATCTACCTCAAAGGGGGCCGCCAGGAAGGCCCTGTCTCCGTCACTAAGCCAGCATAGCGCCTCATCGCCCAGGAAGTCTGCGTATGGCGTATCTGGTGTTGCGTTAGTGGTGTAGAGGGTATGGTAGTGAGAGGTGAAGGTATAGAGTATTGCGTCAGAGTCCCTGATTGTGTGTCCTTGGTAATCGGTTAGTTCTAGGATGGTGTTGTGGTTGCGTGGGGCGCGTGTAAGGACAGCGAGTGCCCTCCCCGGTCTGTCCCCCTCACAGTATTTTCTGGCCTGCCAGTGTTTCCCACGGAATTCTGCTCCTCTGTTAGCCTCTTCCTCATATTGTGACAGCTTGTCCCTGAATTCTGCATGAACTTCAGGACCGCCGTCCTCCGCCATGCGAAGCTCCAACGCTCTCAGCTCCCTGTGTAGCGAGTGGATAGTGTTTTGTATGTTACGCAGGACCCCGAAACTCTTAGATATGCAGTACCCCCTTATGGTGACCTTGAAGGCCTCCCAGATATGTTCGACTGAATCCACTGACCCTTTGTTCCTGAGGAAGAAAGTGGCAATCTCCTCCCCCAGTTCAGTGCGGAACAAGTCGTCCAACAGAGCTGCCGGCTGTAGTCTCCATTGTGCCCTGGGGTTGTCCCAACCTGGAATGCGTGTATGCAATAGGACAGGGCTGTGGTCAGAGTAAGTTCGTGGTAGGTGCGTGACTCCCAGAGCGTCCGAGGTAATACCTTTAGTAATAAGGAAGTAATCCAATCTTGCCCATGTATCCGTATGCGATGTAAAATGTGTGCACTCCCGCCTGAGCGAGTGTAGGTATCGCCATATGTCCACAAGACCACCCTCAGCAATAACCCCCTCTAGTGCCTCCCTGGCCCTAGGCTTGTAGTGTTGCGCTCTGTCCGATCGATCGAACTGTGGTATCAATGCTAAATTGAAGTCCCCTCCCCAGATGACATGTCGGGATCCCGTATCCATGACTTTGCCCCAGAGTGTGGTGAAGAAGGCAGGTGTGTCCGTGTTGGGAGCATAGCAATTAACGAACGTGATCGTGTCACGGCCATACGTCCCCACAGCAATATATAGCGCCCCTCACTATCTGTCAAGTCGCCGTATTTCTGGAAGGGCACCTTGCGCTTAAGAAGGATAGTAACCCCTCTGCCGTATGCAGAATAAGAGGAGAATGTGCGAAGTCCGGCCCATTTGCTTGCAAAAGTAGCCTTAACCAGTGGTGACAAGTGAGTTTCCTGAAGCATGGCAATCTGAACATTGTGTCTGTTAAGATAAGCGATAACATTGCGACATTTCTTAGCGTTGTTGAGCCCTCTAACATTCCATGACAAGCAGTTTAGCTGTGCAGCAGACCCTAAGACCATCATAAGTAGCAGAAGACCAGCACGTCCCACCCTAGTAGTGGTAAGACAGCAAATACCGAACCATCAAGACTATACTTGCAGACATACCATTTCACGACATGAGTGTCCATCCCGTGTGTGAACCATCCCCCCAAGAACCATCACCCCCCCTCCCACTACTGCATCCCAATCATGCCAGCAGCCACCTTTTCCCTCCCCAGTCCCCCCCGCCTCCCCCCCCCTATCCGTAACTTGAACAACCCAAAATCCAGTTTGGGGATCACCCGCATGAGAAACAGCATCAAGAGCGCGCAGCCATTCCTCCCGCCAAGGGCCTCCCATTCTGTACCGCCCTCGGTGGAGGTCGAGGCATTGAGCGTGGTCTCTGGCATACATAACCTCGGAGATAGTAGGTAGAGCAGTTCTGCGGCATGTAGCCCAAGGCCCCCAGTTTTCACAGCAAGGGCTAGAGTCAATAGTGCCGATCAGCAAGTGGTCTGGTCTAGTCAAGATCGTTTGTTCAATGGTCGTCCGCCGCCGGGGCTGGGTCGTCATCTTCCGTGTCTGCCTCAGCGTTACGACCATTTCTTCGAGTCTTGCGAATTGATTTTAGAAAATCTTGAGCCTTTTGAGGATTCGTAAAGAAGCGATGCTTCCCCAGGTTTGTGACCCGCAGCCTCGCTGGGTACAGAAGGGCATATTCCAGTTGGGCCTCTCGAAGCTTCTTCTTCACCGGAAGGAACTTGCGCCTCTCTTCCTGCACTAGAGGGGTTAAGTCAGGGTAGATGGAAAAGGACACACCGTTATATTGCAAGGATTGTTGAGTCCGGGCCGCTCTCAGCGCGACATCTCGGTCGCGATAGTTCAATAGTTTAGCAATGATCGGCCTAGGCGGCAAACCGGGCTTAGGTACAGGCGCTAGTGAGCGGTGTGCCCTTTCGATGATGAATTGGGATGAAAAAGCATCTTCCCCTATCGAGCTCTTGAGGAGCTTTTGGATATAGAGTTCCATTTTGCCTGTGTCTGTGGATTCCGGAATGCCCGTGATGCGTATGTTGCGTCGGCTGCGGGCTTCCAAGTCCTCATTCTTGGCTGCAATGATGCGGAGCAAGTTAGCCATGCGGGCCAGTTGCGTGGTGTGAGTCGATGTGACATCAGTATCCGAAATTCGCTGTTCCGCAGCTGCTAGTCGTTCCTCGTGGCGGTCAACCTTATGCACCAGGGCATCTAGCCTAGACGTCATGCCATCCACCTTTTCCACCACCGTGGCGAATCCCTGTCTCATCTCCTGGAACAGGTGATGCAAGTCCATGTCTTTGGCAGGGGAAACAACAGCCGCCGGGCTAGCGTCACTGGGCCCTGATTCAACAAGTACCGATTTCGCGCCCTTTCTGGCGCCATCAAAGCTTATTTTGATCTGGCGGTTTCGGGGCGCACCATCCTATCCCCGGGATGTGTCCGTTACGCCAACTCACTGGAGCGATGTCCCTGCCCACGTAGGACTCTAGCTGCAGGTGGGATAGCGATAGTTAGCGGGCCGATATTCACTTGCCCACGCGCCCAACGCTAACCAGAAGGCACACCCAGGGGGGGGGGGTAGCAGCTCCTCCCAACACCCCACGCGCTGAAGAACAATGAATAAACCAGGTAGGGGTAAGATATCAGCAAGCTGCAGATGATCGGCGTCATCCACAAATGCACCGTGTGAAGGAGGCCCCAAGATCGGCGATAGCAATCAGAGAGGTAAGTCTACAAGCCAGAAGCAAGCAATGGGACCAAGGCCGGTGCAAAGAAGAAACAAATCCCTCCAGACCAGGTATGGAGCCACCACCAGGTTAAGCAAACGCAGCAGGGAGCCTCAGCAGTCACTCCGGGGCAGTAGGGACCATGGAAATCCCCACCAATGTGCAGGCTCAAAGCGTGGTCGGGGCGAGAGCGCCGACGGGGACCGCGGCAGTCAATATCCCCGAGGCCCGTATGTATGTTCAGCCCGCAGCCGCCCGCCGGACACCAGGGAAGGACGGCTCCCGCCGAATCCAGCCCCCTCTCTCCTCCTATCAGGCGGCGGTACTCCTCACGGTCATCCAGCACCCCACGGCAACCTAGGAAGGTGCAGCAGCAGTTAGGTCGCCACCCTCGATAGTCCCACCGTCCTCCAGGCAAGACAGGGACAGAGGCGGCACTTCTCGGGCCGCCCACGACGAGCCAGGCACGGGGGGGGGTGAGCTCGCACGCGGGACAGGCCCCCGCCAGCGATGTCAGGCAGGTGTAGCGCCGCTCGAGTCTAGATCCGGTCCAGTCCCGAGCACCAGATATCAGAAGCGAGGGTCGGGCCTGTGTCCTCATAGCGAGCCGCGGCCTCGAGTAGATCTCCGTGGCCGGTCCCCTCGAGAGGCAGTCTCCAACAGCGCCACCAGTAGTACTTCGGATGCCGTTTGCGGCGGATCAGTAATCTCTAGGGACCCAGGCTTCGGGTCGAGTGCGGGCAACTACCCACCGTATCAGTTGGTGGTATATGGCAGCATATTACTCTCCTTTGGCAGCAGATTAGTGTAGGATTATGGGCCAGGGAGCGGGAGCTACGCTGTTAGGCAGCCATTCCGCTTGCGCGCCCTCTAGCGCCCCATGGCACACAGGGTTGTGTACTTCAAATTAGGAAGGAGAAACCCTTGTTGAAAAGGGAAGGGGTTCTAAGCAGACAAAAGTAAAAGTTCCCTTTTCATGTAGTCTAAGGAAAAAGACTTGCGTCTCTGGGGGGTTACAGAAAGGAGCATGGGGTGAGCCAACACACGTATTAAAGTTGCGAAAGGATTGACAAATTCACAATCAATTTCAATGAGCCTTAGTAAACATCATTTTGCCTATCTGAGCAGAACGTAAGATAATAAGGATGTAAACACTAAAGTGTAAATTGTATAAAAAAAGATTTTTTATTTTTAGATATTATTGTCTGTTCATACCATCTTATGAAACAAGTAAATACATTTATTCATTAAAAATATATTAAAACATTTGATATAACATTTTATCTCACAAAATCAAAATACAGTTAAAAAGGTTCTTTCAATGCAACAATTTTATCACACCACAAAAATTGTCGACGCGGCGTTTCGGTGATATTATGTCGTCACCTTCTTCAGGACAGTGTGTAAGTTAAAATCACTATAAATTTAAAACACAAAAGGATAACATGTTAACATTTCTCCAGTTGTGGGATTCACAAATACTATATAGGCTTGTCTTCAAAATAGAGCAACCCTACAGCTTTATAATCTTTTGAATTATTCGTAATATACAGAGTGTGAACAATTGTGCCGTCACGGTTCAATGAATAAGAATGTTTTGGAATGTAGGATGTATCTGAGAGTTAATACCTAAATGCTTATGGTACTATGTAGATGACTACAGTTAAACTCTGCTCTGCCAAAGATTCAACACATCTAATGATGGAGAAATGTTAACATGTTATCCTTTTTGTGTTTTAAATTTATAGTGATTTTAACTTACACACTGTCCTGAAGAAGGTGACGACATAATATCACCGAAACGCCGCGTCGACAATTTTTGTTGTGTGATAAAATTGTTGCATTGAAAAAACCTTTTTAACTGTATTTTGATTTTGTGAGATAAAATGTTATATCAAATGTTTTAATATATTTTTAATGAATAAATGTATTTACTTGTTTCATAAGATGGTATGAACAGACAATAATATCTAAAAATAAAAAATCTTTTTTTATACAATTTACACTTTAGTGTTTACATCCTTATTATCTTACGTTCTACTCAGATAGGCAAAATTATGTTTACTAAGGCTCATTGAAATTGATTGTGAATTTGTCAATCCTTTCGCAACTTTAATACGTATGTTGGCTCACCCCATGCTCCTTTCTGTAACCCCCCAGAGACGCAAGTCTTTTTTCTTAGACTACATGAAAAGGGAACTTTTACTTTTGTCCACACAGGGTTGTGTGCCATGTCGAATCTTGGTTTAGTTCTGCACTTAGACAATCAGCCTGCAAAGGCAGTGTTTGGGTGTCCGGGTACAGGGCCCCTGAGGGTGTCACAATAAGTGCAGCAGTCCTCAGGGGTCTTCTTTTGTCACCATGCCCTGGGCACCTAAGGTACCACTTACTAGGGACTGATAGGTGGCTAGATATGCCAATTGGGTTTTAGTTTCAACACAGTTTTAGGGAAGGAACACAGGCCCTGGTTACCTTGTTGTCAGGAACCCAGGGCACACTCAGTCAAAGCACATCAGCAGTTCAGAAAAAAGTGGGGGCATACCAAGGCAAGAAAGATGGCACTTTCTCACACCTTTCAACTGAGAAAAAGGTGGATAGCCCCCTGGGTTGTAGTATAGTTTTTATGAGGTCCTCTACATACAAGTCCATGGCTGGACTCCCTTCACTTTCCGGAATTCATGTAATTCTGACATGGTTGCGCCGGGAACGCCCCTCCTGGTCATCCAGCTTTGCCGAAATGAGTTTGTTCTCCGCCTCCAGTCGATTCACCGTTTGGATCAGAGTGGTGGTGTCCTTGGTCAGGGATTTCGTCACTTGCTCCACTTCTGTGACCCTGTAGCCATCCTTTGAAAATCCGCTCGCAGGAATGAGACATCGGCCAAAATCGATCCTACCGTCGATTGCACATTGGTGAGGGCGGACATTCTATCTTCTAGTGTGACCTGTTCCCTCCCTCCTCTCCAGGGGTCTTGTCCACAGGATCCGTGCGTTCAGGCAGTGGAGGAAAGTCTTTTCCATAGGCAAACTTGTCCAGCATTCCCTGGGACGTCGTGCATGGACCCCTGCCTCCCATTTCCGCCCGGATGGCTCAGCACTAGTCGGTAATTGCCGGCGCCTATCGCGGGACTGTCTGCCCTGCCCGGCCTGTCGGTTTTCCCTCTGTGCCACTAAATGCTGTTGCAGGGTCTGTAGTTGGCGATGTGGGGACAGGGAAGTTATCCACTCAGTATTCACGTATCGCGTAGTTCACAAATTCTGTTGCCTAAGACTCGTGGGGCCGCCAGCCGGTGAGCCCCTATGTATCTCCACCTGCAGCTCCCCACGGCCCCCGGGGATCGCAAGCCTTGCCTCTGCCAGTGTGTTAACTCGGGCCCCATCACTGCCCGGATTCGCAAACTCCCTGTTTTCCAGAGGTAAGGAGCAAAGGCACGTAGTAAGGGTTCAGATGAACATTATGGGCATCCAGGTGGAGGATCTGAGGTTTGCACAGATAGATTCCTTGGTCCTGGATGTCTCTTATGCCTACTTGCCCCCAGTTAGTCAATAGCCACGGTATTGGGCGTCTCCCGCCCCCTGTCGCAGTTCAGCCGCCGGGCCTCCATTGTAATTGAAGTCCCAGCTTATACTGGGCATGCAGGCCGCTTCTTCCCTTCACTCACCGCGGGGCCTTCGAAGTGTTGAATGGGATCCAAAGTGGGGCCACTGATGCCAACTGGTGGTCCCCACTGTGCCCCTGACGCCGGCTCCGTCTACGTCGCAGGACCGCTTTCGCCCCCATTGAATTCGGGCGCCACAGGCACCGATGCGAATCTGGAGGCCGCAGAGAGCAGGTTCCGGCACCTCGTGCGCGACTCCGGAATAGTACCCTTGTGTCACCCCCTTCACTTGCCTGTAGACGTCAGGAGTGCTGATCAGATGGCCGCAATCAGGCCCTTCGCTCAACCTTGTTTCCCTCTAATGGCATGCCGGTCTTCTGTACCCGCTGGGGTCTCTCCACCGCCTCCCCTTAAGTGCTCAGAGGGTTATCTTGTCCGGGCGATCACCTTCCCACTGACTGTCTGTATGTGGCCTCCCCCCAGGGCTCCGCATTAATCTAGGCCCAGGCTTCACTCACTTGCGCAGGCCTCTGTGGTTCTTGCGGCCTCAGTCTTGCCGCCTGAGATATGTAGTCAGAGGGTGCCCCCCGTAATCCGGTATTAAAAAGCGCCTGCAGGCAGTGGTCGAAGTGGGGAAAAAAAAGTAGGGGAACTGTGGGTGGAGGATCAGGGGGCGGGAATAACCGAAGATTGAATCAGTGGGCGGAGTCAGGGGCGTGGCTAGAAATAGCAAAACATACCAATTTTTAGCAGTTTAGCATTTCACTGACCAGTTACAGCTTATAACTTTATTTAATTAAAACAATGTATAAACATGTTTGAGGTTTAATTCAGGAAAAAGCAAACACTCATAGGGAATATAGGTTTATGTAAAGCGTGTGAAATATAAGCCGGAACAACATGTTACCTTAATGCTTTTACTCAATGTTCAGAAATCCATGATTATTTTATGTCTCAAACATTGAGGTCATGAATACAGGGCTCCTCTTGTACACATGTGTTAAGCAGGGCTCAGAAGAGAAAGGGACTCTTCAGGAGAATCTAGACTCACGGAAACCCACAAAGGCTCCTTCATATTCATGTCGCCAGCTAGCTGCTCAATCATAATATAGCAAAAAGAACAACTGAATGCAGAACAATATCATACATTCACCCCAGTACAGAGATCTGGGCCTAAATCCATTGTTTCTTTGCTCACCATGCCATTCCAGTTTGGAGCCAGCCATATGCAAATCAGTCTAGATCCTGCGCCCAATGGGAAAGGTCCTGCCTCCTCCCTTCTTCTGCCCCTGTCACCGCTCCTGCCCCCGTCACCGCTTATGCCCCCGTCACATCTCCTGCCCCCGTCACTTCTCCTGTCCCATCAATGCTCCCGTCCCATCACTTCTCCCGTCCCGTCACTTCTCCCGTCCCGTCACTTCTCCCGCCCCGTCACTTCTCCTGCCCCGTCACTTCTCCTGCCCCGTCACTTCTCCTGCCCCGTCACTTCTCCTGCCCCGTCACTTCTCTTGCCCCGTCACTTCTCCTGCCCCGTCACTTCTCCTGTCCCGTCCCGTCACTTCTCCTTCTCCTGTCCCATCACTTCTCCTTCTCCTGTCCCATCACTTCTCCTTCTCCTGTCCCATCACTTCTCCTTCTCCTGTCCCCGTCACTTCTCCTGTCCCCGTCACTTCTCCTGTCCCCGTCACTTCTCCTGTCCCCGTCACTTCTCCTGTCCCGTTCACTTCTCCTATACCCTTCACTTCTCCTTCTCCTGTCCCCGTCACTTCTTCGAGTGGAGGATGGGCACATTAATTTTGCTTGGTGTTTACTGCAAAATGGGGGGCATTCTAATTTTCTGACTACTCCCTTGGTTGGAAGGAGCAGTGAAGGCCGCTCTTTTAGGGAGTGCAAAGCACACTCTCATCACGTGCTGCTTGCCATTATAAGTGTAGTTCAAAGTTCGGGGCATTTTGATTTTCTGGCTTCTCCCCTGAGCAGAGCCTCACACCTTAAAGGCCACGGGATCGCAGAGGAGGGCTTAAGATCACGTTGTCCTCCAGTTAAAGGGGCCTGGCAGTTTAAAGGAAAACCCCGTTCTCTTTATCAAGACCTGTATTTCGAACAATCCCCAACAATAGGCATCCCACGATGTTCCCTTGTTCAATTACGTCTGCTGGAAGTTGAGACTAATGTAATATTCACCGGATTTCCCCTTTAATACATCACGTACCGAGCTGCAAAACACACTTATAAAAACACAGCTTAGAGCACTAAGCAAAATATATATTCCATAAAATGCATTAGAAGAAGCAAGCACCTTCGGGCACGCCTTTGACAGCCACAAGTGTTTTAACAAGTATACGGTCTATAAACATAGTTTGATCGAATGTAATGCTTTTCCTCGCCTCCTCCGTGTCGTCGACGTCAGGATTGTGTTTTCCAAAAAGCAGATTACACTGCCCACAGCGCACCTCTCACGCCCCAGCGGGATTGTTTTAAAGTTATGACTACACATTTGCGGACCCATCTCGTATATTTGTTGCACAAGGAGCCATGGCCTGCACCCAGATACCAGAGACACCTCATGCAGATCTCACTGGCCGATGCTAAAGGCAGGCTGCGGGCGGGCGCATTGTCATTCCAAAGGGGATAATCAGCCTCAATCGGAATGACAATGGGCCGCCCTCGGTCTGTGCGAGCTGCAGCCTCTGGAGTTCAACAGAGAAGTGCGAGCAGCCCCTGGAAGCTGAAAAAAAAGTGATTGTTTTTATTAGTAGGACTATTCTCTCCGTCCCGGGATGCTTTTTTCAAAGAAAGAAGTAGGGGAACGGGCTGAAATTATTTTTAGAAGTAGGGGCACGCCGAGCCCTTCCGTCCCCGCCCACTTCTACCGCTACCTGCAGGGGCGAGTTCACATCAGGCTTTCGTCACGTCTACTGGCCGCTCCTGCTATTTCAGCCCCTATGCAGCTGCAGAGCCAGCCAACACTTCACCTTGCACCCGTCTTATGAAGGTTCCAGGCCCCGACTCTCTCTGGGCAGTATTTTGCCGTTCCTCCCCAGGTGCTGCATGGCCAATGAGTCTGGCTGATCGCCGTACCTCGGTGTGCTCTCGTACGCCCGTGCTGCTGGCCCAGGATTTCGCTATGGCGCAATCAGCTTTTACTCTCGCCGGCCCCTGCACCAATCGAAGCCCCGGCTTCTATTACCTGTGTAGGCGGCTTCAGGCCTGCCCTGGAAGCTTGTGCGTTGCGGCTGCGGAGCTCAACACAGGATCGGATGGTGCCCTTCACATCCCGATGCCCACTGGTGTCTTTGAGGGCGGATTTATGACAGGATTATATGTCTGATCGATGGGGGAACTAGCGCCGGTCTTGGAATTCCTCTAAGCTGCGGTAATTTCCCTCGGCTGCAAGCCACGCCCCCTTTTTGGGGGTATTTTAAAACAGCACAACTATAATGCTCTCCCTCTTTAACATCTGAACAAAGAAGTCAACACGTGACTAGTAAATGTTTTGTGAGTCTTTAGAGTGGTGTTGCTGTACATGTGCAAGTTCATTTTTTATTTTTAGAAACTTTACTCCATTCAGCTGAATGTTTTTTTTTTGTTGTTGAAATTTTCAAAATATGTGGCAAGTGTGTCAAATTCATAATTAAGAGGACACCGCTTAGTGTCATTGTTCCTTACTCTGCCCCAGGATTGTGTAAACACTACATCGGTCTTCCTAAAAGTGGAAAACATTTTTTGGACAATATAGATCTCACAGAAAGGTCCATTATGTTAAAGAGCAACGCATACTACACGTAGGACTTTGAATTTCAGTCTTTTTTTTGGAATGAGTCTGGAACTTTAGAGAAGTGTTGTGAATATTATGTTGTCAAAACACACAAGATGATGGACGGAATGTTGCACAATGGCAAAACATTCACCCCCAGTCACAGATCAGGGTTTAATCCATCGTTATTTTGCTCCCCAAGCCACCCCAGTTCAGAAATGGCCTAATGCAAATCAGTCTTGACCCTGTTCCCACGAGGCACAGGGACAAGGCTGATTTGCATATGGCCATGTCTGAACTGGGGTGGTGTGGAGTGCAAAAAAACGATGGATTTAGGCCCAGATCTCTGTACTGGGGTGAATGTATGACATTGATCTGCATTCTGTCCATCAACTGTTGTTTTTACATTTGTCACCCCGAGTGGGATGGGTATGCTCAGACGTGAGTCCCATGCTCTCCACACCACTGGAGTCAAGCTATCCTGGCTGAAGACGGCTGATAGCCAGAAACCGGTCCTAGGATGCTTGATTCTGGTCCAGGAAAGACATGGCTTGGCAGTTCGGGCTGGACTGTTCCCATGTCTGAACTGGGGTGGTGTGGAGTGCAAAAAAACGATGGATTTAGGTCCCGATCTCTGTACAGGGGTGAATGTATGACATTGATCTGCATTCTGTCCATCAACTGTTGTTTTTGCAATATTTTGTTGTCAGACAGCTGTATAGACAGATTTAATTGTATAAACCATTTCTTTTAACCAGTTGGAGTGTAATAACGCTGTTTCTCCAATATTGGATATTTCATAACTTTTCACACTTGAACCTATCATTAGCCTAAAAATCCTTAGTAGAAGTGTTACAACAGCAGTGCTAGAACACATGTATCTATCATATTACTTTGTGCAGCCAACCACTTAATTGTTTAAGCTGCTAATCAGTTAAGAAAGAGACAAGGGCATGGGTTCTTCTCCAACTATACACCACTGTTGCTGTGATTAATTTTCTGTTTCATGTCAAGGGAAATGGGAATCCTTACACAGCTCTGCTCTTTTCACTGCTTTACTTAATCACACGTTGCATTTTAATCTGTATTGCTTCTGCTACTGAGGCAGCCTCACACATTTTCTAATACATATTTACTTTTACTGCTATTTTCTCAGGCCACATCACTCCCAGATGGCAGGATTGTAATGTAGCTACGATCTGTGGGCATTGGTCATGGGGGAAAACTAAACCTTTTCTTTATCTTTTTTCGGTACCTTCAGTATGGCGAAGGCGCCTAGTGAAACAATGACATCTTTCTTACTGCTGATCAAACTTATCAGACTATTGTCGCAGGTAGTGCACACACTGTCTCAGGGAGAGAAACGGTTGCTTTAAATCTAAAGCTAACAAGCTGCAAAACTCTTGAAGCTGCAGATTTCTAAATTTTACATATCCTCAAACTTGTTCCTGAGAGTTATTCTTAGCAGTGTTCCAAAGTGAGACTAGGTGTCGTGCAGCTCGTACTGACTCCTTTCCTTCCTGAAAGTGACGGAGCAGAGCCACATATAAGGGCTACCCCTGCATGCCAGTGGCCATTCCTTTCTGAACTGAGCTTGGCGGTTTTCTGTCTGCTCCAGTCTTTTCCACTGTGGGCTAGGGAATGATGTTCCTACTGTAAATAACTGGATTCAAGCTATGCAGATGTTGGTCACGGATTTGCAGGAGGTGTCTGGTGCTTGGACTCATGACAGGACTCAAGGTTGTGTGTTAAGTGCGCCCTCATGCACTTAAAGGTGATTTCAAATTAAGTTGTGTGTCAATGGACACAAGAAGTCGCTGTGGCCTTAACGGAGATCCTACCCAGAGTTGCAGGCCCAGCCTTGGGCTATGTCATGGGGCTGTTCCCAGGACCGTTCCACTTCTCAAACAAAGTCCTTGGGTAAGTACACGTTCAAACACAAAAAAAGCAAACTGGGACTGTACTTCATGCCTCCACTCTGATTCCATCGAGGTCACAAGCTGTGGAGCTGATCCCTCAGTTTATCCCTAGGTCCCTTGAGTTTCTCTGGCCTTCTATGACCTTGCAGCAGATAGAGGCTTCAAAGAGGGCCTGCTTATTCTGACTACCTCTGGCATGCCTTTAGGGCCCAAGGAACCACAGGTGTCTCCAGTTGGGTTAGTGGCGGAAGGCCCCTCTCAAGCAAGGTCTGCCCACTCTGGAATCGTTACTGGACCTGTACTGACTTGGTTCACGCTTCCACCCCTGCCCCAACATACATGCCGACTTCTAGAACTGCTGGATGTTCATATCCTTGACCACTGTCTGCTTGAGCTTAACCAAGGTTGCGCTATAAGAGTACAAAAGAACTCTACTACCATGGACTCTGGCTCTAACCTGGGGAGAGGTGTTGCGCCAGGGCAACTGACGCTATAATCTGTCGATCACGGTTCGATTCCCGGCGGTAGATTAGCCCAGTACCATGTGACTCTGGGCAATAGCTTGCTTAATCTAATTATAATTTTGAACCCCCCCCATATAGACACCCCGTTACATGTGTTGCTCAGTAGGCTTTAATTACAGCCTTCTAGCACTATTTTCTCAAATAGCTTTATCCTGCCTTCTATTGCAGGCAGGACATGCTCCCTCCTAATGCTTTTTAAAAATACTATAGCACGCATTTGCAATGCAATCGGTCTCGCATTTGCGAGAGCTTATGCTATTAGCATTGTAAATGACATTGCCTTTTATTTATCGGTTTTAAAGCAACACATAAATAAAAGGCATTGCCATTAATGCCAATAGCTCAAACTCTCATAAATGCGAGACCTATTGCATTGCAAATGCGTGTTTTGTTTGCGATCCTGACCCTGTACCAGAGCATGGTACACTACAGGATGTAGATGATGCGGGATTAATAGGAGAGACCTAAAAAATCATCAGCTAATAAATACAATTTGTACATAAAAGTAAAATCATAATTGATAATCAGATAAAACAAACAAAAAAGGAAATGCACTCAAATAGTGCAGGTCAAGTCAAAAGGCGCCGACGGGATTTACCACGAATCACACACATAGCACCTAAAACTTTTGCAACCGAAATGGCCATTACATGGCTAGAATCTGATCTAAGGTTGCACAATTCTTTCTGATAATTCCATACACCTATTAGCCTACAGATGGATACAAGCCAGGTATACAGAAGAGATAGATAAGTTGGACATGCAAACAAAACATGGGAGACACTTTTGCTTGGGTGATCCCAAATTGGGCAAAAGGTACTCTTTTTCCCAGCCCCGCCTGCTGTAAGCACTCTAAGCGCCTATGCGAAACTGAAAGTAAAGAGACTCATTCTGGTTAAAATACAAGGGACTCTTGTACACCTTCCCTCTACTACCCTTTCTAAACTGGGTTTGGAGGAAGATAAAGAGTGACCAGGCCCAAGTCATCCTGGTGGTTCTGGATTTGGCTATGAAAGTGTGGTACCCAAAGCTCCTGAGAATAAGCATTTTCCCTCAGTAGATTGAGTGGCTATAGTTGAATACTAGTCATCCTCACTGCCAAACCTATTCCACAAAATATAGCCTGGGCCGAGTTTGTTTCCTGGTTTGGTACCCAGGACACTGACCCATTACAGATTAAGCTGTTGAACGTCCTTTTTGTTTTGTCTTTAGCCCAGCAGGTCTTGCCGTTTTCACTGCAAAAGATTATTTGTTGGCCCTTTTGGCCTTTGTTTGTCAGACCAACTGTCCTGGTTTAAATCACCTATCATTATGGCGCAGATCAATAGTTCTACAAAAATGTTACCTCCTAAGCCACTTGTGATGTCGTAGTGGGACCTTAATTTGGTCTTCACATTCCTCTAGTGTAAGCCTTTAAGCCTATGCATAACTGATTGCTGCTTTTCCGGACCTTGAAGGCTGTCCTCCTCATTGCGATAATGCCAGCTCCTCACATAAGTGAACTGCAGTCAGTCACTGCTACTGCCATACCTCATATTTTTTCTGGACAAATTGGTGCTGATGATTCTGGTGAACCTTACCAAAAGTCATAACCCCCTTCCATATCAGCCAATCCTTCCCTCTACTGTATTTCTTTGCTCCATGGAGGAGGAGAGGCTGCATCGGTTTGACAGAAAGTCTTTAAAATTTTACATAGTATGTACCAAGGACCATCGAGTGGACAATCCACTCTTTTTGCTGTTCTCTAGAGCAAAGCAAAGTCTGTGCAGAAGAGGACCTTGTTGAGGTGCATAGACCTCTGCTTTAAGTTCTGCTATACACTGCCCAAGAAGCAGCCTCTGAAAGTTCTGTGGGGCCCATTCCTCTAGGGAAAATGCCACTGGCATGGTGTTGGCACAGGAAATGCCTGTTCTTGACATCTGCCGACTTACCTGGCACTGTTTTCTTTAGTTCATGGACTACTACTGCCTTAACAGCCAGGTCAGATGTGAATGCTATTCATCCTTGGGGAAGTCCTGCTTGGTATGTGTTCTAAAGTGAGAAACTGCGGTTAGAAGTGTCCATAAGAGGTATATGTTACTTACCTGCAGATATTCTCATTGCCCTTCTGCTTCCTTGTTCTTAAAAGGCCCTAGGTTTGTATTTAGCACACTGTTATCAACATTTGTCCACACTTGGCTGCTTAAGTCATTAAAAGGGAAAAGAGTGAGCACGGGTGGTGCTTATATGTAACTCCACTCTCTGTTACTTTTGTGGCGGTATGGAGTTAGCTCAGAGCAGCACAAAGCTACCTAGGGGCGGATGGGAGCACTGCTACAAAAAAATCTCTGGATAAACTGGCACCTCAAGGGTTTTTAAAGGTGAGGAGTTTGCAGTTAGAGTATCCACCCAAAAAAGTAACCACATATGTAAGTCATTTGTTCTGCAGATTATAAGTTTTTTTTCCCACCTGTTTTAAGTGATTTAAATGTGTCCCTCTGTTTCATTTGTAGATGGTTGGAACCTTCCTATCAAAAGCCAGTGAGAAACTGACTGATCCAGAGAGTTCAGAGTTCACCAGGTAAACACCACCTTCTATGTGTGCTAACCTTGCCTAGCTCTTGGGTAATTAGTCCTGGAGAACACGAGGGAAAAAGTTGTCATTTTCGATGAGGCAATGTGATATGGAGAGTTAAGTAGCCACTCTGCCCCCCCCCTCCCCCCCCCAAGTATCAAATTAGGGACCCATAAATGCATTGCCACTTTGAGTGTGTTGCATGGGATGAAACATTTGACTTTTGGTTACACTATTGTTATAATAAAATTTGAGCAAGAATTTTCATGGGCATAGCCAGAGGCATTTTACTTGTTCTCTTGCCAAGAGAGACAACATTTGCAGCTTAATGGAATCATCCTTCCTGAGTGTGTGCTTTAGAGTTGGTCTGAAAACAGGTCTAGCTCCTTCTTTTTCTGTACAGCTAATTTCTACTCCCACCCTGTGGCGAAACTGCAAACACCAAGCAGACAGTAAAGAGTACGCACAACCCCTCCAGCTATGCTGGCTCTTGTCTAGTCCCATTTTATATTCATTAGTTTTCCCACTTGTGTTAACTGAAGTGTATTTCCTAAAACTATGATGTGACCTGAAAATTAAATGTTCTTGGATTCAATTCATGGTATGTGTATCAGATAGTTGGTGACGCCCAGTCTCTTTATGTACCTTTCTTACTTTTCATCCTTTTCTTTCCCATTTTGGAGAACTTCCACTCCACCTTTACACATACCGGTTATCAGACTTGTGAAGACTGTATCTCCACCCATGATTGTATTTCTCTGATTAGACTGGGATGCCAGATAATTGTTGGTAGTATGGTGGATTCTTTTTTAACACATGTGATTTGTTATCAGTTGGCTGAGAGCACTATATGCCATCTCTGTTTTAAAAGTATTTGCCAAATATGTTTCTAAGGTTGCCTGCTGTAGAGTGGAAGAAACAACATTTTCTTCCATGTGGCAACTGTACACAACCCTAGTTTCAGGTCCATGCTTAAAACCATGCAAGACATTTATGCCACGTATTGCACTTGCAATGCAGTAGTGATGTTTTGCCTATTTTCATGGGTGGACCTTGAAAAATAGTTAGTATAGCAGATAAAGTAAATCAATTTCAGATTGTTCCAACCAGCAGTGACTTATTGCAAATGTCCCCATCTATCATTATTGTACGTGTGTGCCTATCATCTTTTGCATCACCGTCAATACTGCCCCCCCAGCCCCGAAAACGTTAGAGCAATGTAATGAACTTGCAGACTTTCTTCATAACAAAGTCACTCAGATCTACTCTGCCTTCCCGGTAACAGCTAATAACTCAATAAATCAAAGCCCCCTGACTAACTCCCCTCTGCAAGGACAGCCTATGCTGGATCACTTTCCCCCACTTAACCTGGAGACACTGCAACAACTGGCACGCCAAGTTAAATCTGGGTCCCCCCTCGACCCTGCCCCACCAGAATTATTGCTCCAGGCAGGCCAAGCCATCCTTCCAGTGGTGCTAGAGCTCCTTAACTCATCCATATCCTCCTGCACAGTACCAACTGGATGGAAGAGAGCCATGGTACGGGCTCTGCTAAAAAAAACCACCCTCAATCCAGAAGATCACTCTAGCTACCGCCCAATTTCATTACTTCCCTGGGTAAGTAAGGTGCTAGAGAAACACATAAACACTCAGTTGACACAATTTCTGGAAAGCCATGCACTCCTGGACCCATCCCAGACAGGCTTCAGGCCAAAACATGGTACTGAAACTGCTTTGCTGGCAGTTGTCGAAGAGTCTCGAAGGATATTAGATCAGGGGGGATAAGTGGCAGTGATCCTCCTTGATCTAAGTGCAGCCTTCGACACTGTCAGCCATGCCACTCTGCTGAACCGTCTGCATAACATCGGTGTCGGAGGCGATGCACTAAAATGGCTGAAATCATTCCTGCACAATAGATCCTTCCAGATCTTCGATGGGGACACAATATCAGCCAGAAAACCCCTAGACTGTGGAGTACCACAGGGCTCTTCTCTGAGCCCTGTGCTCTTCAATGTCTATATGAAACCATTGGCTGGGCTCGTCGAACCGTTAGGCATAAAAATTGTATCATATGCTGACGATACCCAGCTAGTGGTTTCATTGACTCAGGAAGGCACCGGTCACACCTCAGGAAATCTGATGAACTGCTTAGAGGATATAAAAAAGTGGATGACAGGCTCTTCATTAAAGTTGAATGGAGACAAAACGGAGCTCATGCTCCTAGGCTCTGCATCACCCACTTCACTCCCCTCCATGTGGCCTGGATGTTTGGGCACTCCTCCCACCCCCAAAGAGAGTGTAAAAATTCCTAGGAGTATGGCTGGATAAAAACCTTTCCTTCTCCACCCAGGCCACTAAATTATCCGCCATCTGTTTTGGCTTACTTAGAATACTAAGGAAGGTCCTTCCCCTCCTCCCAATGGAGGCCAAACAAGTGGCAGTTCAGGGCCTGATTCAGTCCCGGCTGGACTCAAATAACGCCCTGTATGTGGGGGCCCCAGAGCTGTCCATGCGAAAACTCCAGGTGGTCCAGAACTGCGCAGCCCGCGCCTTGTTACAGATCCAGAGGACGCAGTCTGCTAAACCCGCCATGATCGCCCTACACTGGCTCCCAGTAAAGCAGAGAGTGGCTTTTAAGGCACTATGCATCGCCCATCGAGCTTTCTGGGGGTCAGGTCCAGCGATCATTAACAAACTGGTTACTCAATACCATCCCAACAGAACCCTCCGATCTACGGAAGCCTTTCTGGCCGTAGTCCCAAGAGTGCGGAGAGCCAGGACCGGAGGTAGGATGTTCTCCTTAAACGCCGCGAAGATGTGGAACACACTCCCGCTACAAATCGGGTCCAATTCTAACCTACTCTCATTCCGCAAGCAACTGAAAACTTATTTGTTTGCCAGGTCCACCTAAAGCTCGTTTCCGTCATCCCTCAGTTCTGTTTTTTATGCTTTAGCGCTTGGACGCCCATTGGGCAGCAATCGCGCTCTACAAATCACAATACAATACAATACAATACAATACAAATTAGTCTGTCCGCCCAATTCCTACAATTGTCCTAACTGAGTTCAGTAGTCTTCGGCACGAGTTTTCCTTTTGTTTTTTTTTTTAAATCCTTATTTTAACACTTTTGTGAGTGTCTGAAAAGTTTCAGTGCTCCGTCTATCATCTTCTTGTGAAGGCTTTAATGTAGACATCTTTCAGGATACGGAGATAATTGTGGACACTGTTCTGTTTTAGTGAAGTTTGTATCTCTTGTTAAGACTGAAGACATAAAACCTATAGCATAGCCAATAAGTAGAAGAAGTTTGGCATATTTAAGTTTTAAACCTTTTTGTGTATAAATCTTTGCATTGATATATTTCAAAAGGATAAACATGTCTACTGAATACCAAAGCACCTCCAATATAGCAAGATAATGTAGAATAGCATTTTTTTGTACATTGCCTACATTGACATTAGTACTGAAAAAGAAAAAAAGAAAATAGTAGAAAAAACATAAGAAAGGAAACTTGAATAGTCCAGAGCCTATGGTACCATTGAGATTATGTGAGGTATCCTTTTTGCTTCCAGCTGAACTTTTTAGTTAATTTGGCGGCCTCCATGCCAGTTATTTATGGGCATCATTTCGAGTTGAACAGCTTTTGGTGGGCATGTGTTATATTTATTTGAGCTGAAAGATTTCATGAGGTACTGGTACCTTTAGAAGCCTGGGAGAGCAGAGCATAGAGCTTGATAGGGACATAAGGAAACCATTTGTGCTTAAAAAATGTAGTTGCCTGGGGAGAGACTGTAGCTTGTTGAGATGCAGATATGGCTGGCCGAGGATTGACTGAAACCTTTCTCCTGCTCTACATCTCCACATCGACATCCCAAAGGTTTCATGACTACATGGAAGACAGACCAACATGCTCAAAATGATTTTTGTATCATGTCGGATACTCTAGTTAAGAGCATGCTCTAATATGGCAGTATTTTAATTATATGGCACCTCAAGTCAGGAGAGCACACTTGTCTTGTTTACTGTTGCTGCAGATATACCTGACCAATTGGCAGCTCTGGTTGATTGTTTGACCTGTGGAGTCCCCTTGTTGCAGGTCCTGATGGAGCTTTTAGCTACTCCTCTAAATGTGACGGGCAGCATGCCTGCTTGAAGCAAAGCAAAAATGCATACTCTTGGGAAAGCTGCTTCACTGCAAGACGATCCTCTGTCTAACAGCACACTCCTGTCAGCTAAAATTAGCAAAGGAAATGCGAAGGGCAACAAGTGGAATATGCCCAAAAACTCAAACTGGACGGGTATGCCCAGACGTGGGTCCCGTGCTCTCCATGCCACTGGAGTCAAGCTATCCTGGATGATGAGGGCTGAAAGCCCGAAACCGGTCCTAGGATGCTTGTTTCCAGTCCAGGCAAGACCTGGCCTGGCAGTTCGGGCTGGACTGTTCCCGGGTCAAGACAGATCTGCATATGGCTGGGTCCAAACTGGAACGGTATGGTGAGCTAACAAACAATGGATTTTGGCCAGATCTCTGTACTGGGGTGAATGTATGACATTGTTTTGCATTCTGTCCAGCAATTTTTCTTTTTGCACTTGTCACACCAAGTGGGACGGGTATGCCCAGACGTGGGTCCCATGCTCTCCATGCCACTGGAGTCAAGCTATCTTGGCTGATGAGGCCTGAAAGCCCAAAACCAGTCCTAGGATGCTTGTTTCCAGTCCAGGGAGGACCTGGCCTGGAAGTTCGGGCTGGACTGTTCCCATTGAGCACAGGGTCAAGACTGATTTGCATATGGCTGGGTTCAAACTGGAATGGCTTGGTGAGTAAAACAACGATGGATTTAGGCCCAGATCTCTATACTGGGGTGAATGTATGACATTGTTCTGTATTCTGTCCATCAGATGTTCTTTTTGCAAAAACTCAAACCACACAGATTCTGTATGCAAATCTCGGTGTTTCAAAGACTTGCCCAGTAAAGATTCAAAAAGTGGAATCCTGCACTTCCTTACAAATTGCCTCATCTGCCATTCAGTTAGACAAACTGGCGATCTGCTTTGGACCGCTCCAAGACCACTGCTGACTTGGGTCCCTGCAATGCTGTGATTATGTCCGATATATTATCATTCGGAGATCATGGGACTAAAATATCCCAAAATATCCTGCAAAACCAAAAATCCTGCACAAAGGCAGTTCATATTATTATACCTCAGTAATGAAGGCGTAGGAGCTGTTGGATTAATGACAACAGAAAAACTTCTGATGTTATTGCAGCTACATTGCAAACTGTCTCAATAAGAGAAATAGTGATTTTATGTAAGGAAAACCCTGCAATGTGTTGTTCGGTTAAAGTTTATAATAGGGAAATAAGAGGCAATAAGTAATTACCTCATTAAACCATGCTATACTGCATAACTATTTGCATAGATCATGGACCTAATGTTAAATGATGAACCAGTGATATTCACACAGCTACTGCCAGAACTTTGAGAATGCGGTACAAAAGGGGGTGGTGATGGACGGAGCATCTGAATCAATCAAACACTCACACCCAGTCAAAACACCGGAAACACACTTCCGTAACCGGTTTCTGACATTCCAGCCGACTTCAGCCCGGCTTGCTTGAATCCAGTGGCAAAGTTAGCAAGGGACTCATGTCTGAGCATACCCTGCCACACTTAAGTGGCAGGGTATGCTCAACGTGAGTCCCTTGCTCACTTTACCACTGGATTCAAGCAAGCCAGGCTGAAGACGGCTGGGATGCCAAAACCGGTCCTCGGAAGCTTGTTTCCGGTCCAGGGAAGACATGGCTTGGCAGTTCGGGCTGGACTGTTCCCATGAGGCACAGGGTCAGACTGATTTGCATATAGCCATATCTGAACTGGGGTGGCAGAGTGGGCTAAAGAACGGTGATGGATTAAACCCAGATGTTTTGACTGGGTGTGAGTGTTTGATTGATTCAGATGCTCCGTCCATCACCACCCCCTTTTGTACCGTAGAGCTTTGAGAATGGCACAACCCTTCTATTCTTTGTGACGATACACGTATACAGCTGAGCTCACAGAAGAATAACTACAATACTAAAAGCCAAAGGAAAACTACAACCTACATCTACTACTCATGGTTGAGAGCAAATGCTTACATTTTTAGGTGTGGCCTAGAAATAGCAGCCCCATGTAATCAAAACAGTTCAATAATAAAATAGCGCATACATATATAGATACTGAGTGTGTTTTTGAGTTAGCCTGCTTCATCTACATGTTTGTTCAGCTGTCATTGACATTTGGATTCCGGGGGCCAGATCATACAGCATGGTGGGACCACCAGCGTTCGCCATTAGCTCTCTTTCACTTTGTGACCTTTTTTTCCTGTCACACACAAACCTAAAAAGTGCATTTTATTGCTAAAGTTGACAGGCCATTGCTTCACTCTACCAAAGCTTTTGTCTTCCAGTCTTTTTTTTCCATCCTTGTGTATTTAAAACTGTCTCTACAGCGTGCAGTTATTCAAAGCCAATAGTACCTTTTCTCTTTAGACCAGTAGTGATCTATTTGCCATGCTGTACATTGATCTAGCAAAAGCGTTTTTACAAACGTACTCATTATTCTAAGCGTACTGGGCCCATTATGATTAGTCAACTTACATCACTGTACTTTACCACAGAGGGAATTGTCCTCTTATAAATATTTCTATGCCGATAGTGAAGGGGTGGGAATTAGGGTATCCAAAACGGATGTAGGCCACCCAATGAGGACCATTAATTGGTAGCCAACTCATAAATTCAAAATAAGGTTCAAATACACCACTATCAATACCATGCTATAAAATAATATTGAAATGGGCAGCACATTTTAAAGAAAGAACATCGGCGCACAATAATAAACTCGGGTAATTTAAAAAAATGTACTTAATGTATTAATGATCCAAAATCTATGGATACAAGCAACATTTTAAGTAGCTCAGGTAGAATACCAATAGCGCATAGTATTAAACTATACATTAATCAAAAGGTTTCAAAGGAATATAGTTTGAGCATTACAGATTTCCACTACCAATAAAGGCCGGAGAATGATTTCAAAGGAGACAAAACCTCATTCAAGTAAGGGACAAAAGGTCAAGTCCTCTAGAGAAATGTCAATGAATGTGGGGAAAGAACAAAATTCGGGATTGTTCAGATTTGGTGTTTCACAAAATCAGTCCAAAGAGTTCAGTAAACAAGTTCATTAAAAAGGAAACATCAAAGCATTAAATTCAGGTTGTTGGCAACCAGTGGAGTCCAAATCGATCAGCAATTACAAAAGAGGCTGCTACAGCATTCCAAAGTGTCCTCTCTAAAATGTTGTTGAGCAATAAGCACTGAAAAAAGTAGAAACTCTTCCTCTCGGTCACAAAAAATATTGATAATACCCCCTCCTTCGGGGTGTCTGTCTTTATAGTATAGATGATGCAGTTGTGACCTCAGTAATCACACCACAGTGGTCTGGTCATTGTGCGGTCATATTCCGATTGTCAGGTTCGTTTTGCTACTCCAGCATTGTTTCCAAGCTAGTCATTGCCATCCTCACAGATTAGTTACAAAAAAGAAGTGTATTTGTAGCTCCTTCATGAGTACAGTCCAAGGATCAGTTTCCACCAATTCTCACTCGCTCGCTCTTGCGCGCTCACTCTCTCGCTCTCGCTCTCTCTCGCTCTCGCTCTCTCTCGCGCTCTCTCTCGCGCTGTCTCTCTCTCACACTGACACACTTCAATCATAGTCAAATTGTTACATGAGCAGGAACAGTTAAAGCAACATTTGGAAGCCGCATGTCAAAGTTCATTTCATTAGGTCATGAAATAATGCAGCCTAAGCAAGAGAATTTCAATACATTAAAAGCATTGTTTAGTAAATCAACTCATTAATAACTGTTCAAAACATAATAAAGTAAGTCAAACTTTTCATATTAAGAAATAATATTAGTTTTGTAATGATGTTAAAAATGAACAATCCTAAATATGGCCTACTCATACAAATTCCAAAAGCTGCAACATGTAAAAGAACTCTAAAAATCATTAAAACAGAAATGTTTTTATTAATATACATTCTTTGGGGTGTTAAGTACTTATACTGAAAGTTTAGATAATGCAATCTTGATCAACATTGATTTTCACCAATGTTGAGTTTGTGGAAACACTACAATTGAAATGAATAGAAAAGCTAAACTTCTGATTAGTCTTTATAACATCTCGTTATTATTATTGTTTGATTAATCTTACGGTATCTAGCTAATCACGCACACTTTTACGGTGCTGATAATTCAACGTTTTCTCTGTTTCTGTTATGTTTTGTTCGTCAACATGTGTAAGGTACATGTTATAATTTCAGTGCCCGATCTAGTATGTATGTCGTGTAAGGAATAATCAATATCTACACTGTTACAGCATTAAAAAGGAAAAGGGCTTTATATCTGTTCTAGTAAGTCTGCCTGCTAGGAACCACATGTACTGTTCTATTTATAGGATATTGTCATCACGTTTAGGTGGTGGCATGTTTGTTTTCTTTTGAGGTTCATACTTTTGTGTCAAATGCTTCCAGTAAAAAAGTAACTACTCTGTCGAGGCCAGCCCTGTTGGCTTTGACAGTGCATGGTACCACAGGCAATGTATTTTCTCCAGTGCAATATTTCCCCGTAAAGAACCCCTTTCCCCTTTATTCCCACCAAGTTTGTTCCACTTTCCTGTCCTGAATATTTATTTACTTATAACCTTGTGAGACTTTTTATTTTACAAGAACCACTATTTTCTACTCTCGTATGCATGTTTCTGATCAGATAGTCCCTAAATTTCTGCTTTTTGTTGTTTTAACATTTTCAGGTTGTCCATATTTGATCTCATTGTAGCCATGGCTCCCTATGCAGATGAAGCTTCTATGACTCAGACCTATCACATTATTCTCCCCTACCTAGAGGTAAGACCTGCTCAGTTACTGAAAACACACATTCTGCAGATATTGCTTGCGAAATTTAGTGGATCAGGCAGTAATCAAAAAGTTGTCTTACTATTGAGGCAGTGCACCTTATAGTCCTGCTTTCACAATGCATAATGCTGTTAATGGTTTACAAGATGGGTGCCACAGACTACATGTGGATCACAAAGTCACTAAATGGAGGACAGCAGAGTTGGTTAAACTTCAACAGTTTTGGTCTAGAAATAGAAGCTCTCTAAAAGGTTGGTGATCGTTATATGAAATTGTGTACATCTTAAAAGGACAAGAATGACCTGGTAAATATAAAGTCTTTATCACTGGAATTAAGTTTACCTGCACCTTGACCTGCTTTTAAGCATATGCTGACTATGCAATATTTTATTAGTGATATATATGAAGTTTTTTTAACCTTCTTATATCCCCCTTCTGTCTTGGCGGTCCCCGCTGTGATGCATTTTAGGCCCTGGTTTATCATAATTTGCACTAAACATGCATAAAGCTGTGCCTTTTGTTTCATCTGTGCCATATCCTTCTTGATAGAATAAAGACCATGGAGTACAGAAGAAAGCATACCGTGTGCTGGAGGAGATCTGTGGGGGGCAGAGAGAGCCATGCAAGTCGTTTGTTAACAATAATTTAGAGGATCTCAAGAAAACATTACTAGGGTCACTTAAGAGTGCATCTTCACCTGCAAAGAGGGTAAGCCTAGTGATCATAATCTGTTTCACACTGCATGTTATATTTGTTTATTCCACAAGCCCATACTTCTTATAATTCACATTGCATCTTATTGTTATTTAATCTCTTCACACCAAATGGTCTCATTTATATTAGGAGTTTACTGATTCTGTGCCGGAGATCAGTTGATTCATATAAAAGCAGATTTGTTGTGATTATCATAACTGGAATCCTTTTGTTGTTAGCTGAGACAGAAGGGTGCAAGTTTGGTGGCCAATATATCAATTCCTTCCATCTCCTGACCCCCTTTGCAGTGGAAAATCTGTGAAGTGTATTGTAATAGTGAGGTAGAGCCGTAGATTCTCATTGTTTCACAGTAGACTGTTCTGGTGCAGGGGAACACTCCATTGCAGCACTTTGGTATCTGAAGGCACCAATTCAGGGCATGGGGGATATGTTCCTGCATGTTCATAGTCTCAATCCCCTGTGAAGCTAAGTTTCCTGTTTATTTATTTTCAACCACTTATTTGCTACAGGGAAAAATATGTTGGGTGTCTACTTCGTCTGTGAGTTGCTTGTTGGGGTTTGTCGTGGCAGATAAAGCCTGGTCTTCTTTCTGAATGATGTCTTTGGGAGATGATCAGACTTGACTTTGTGCTCTCTCCTTTGGAGTTGCTGGCCCAGCAGAAAATGGCACATGCGCATGACTAGCTATATTCTCATCTCTCCCATTTCACCATCCCTGGGATTTATCCACCTAAATCTCAAGCTGGCCGGCCCCCATCTTGATCTTTAATCAACGATCCACCACCAGCTCTGTCCCTCTTCGAGTGCAAGTAAGCATATTTTTTTATTTGTCACAGGAAGTGCGTCACTCTTGGTAGAATTATCTGAGCTATCAGGTTTCAGAAATCTTAGGGATAAGGCAAGCAGTGACTGCAAGGGATACATTAGGGTGAGCTTGGGAATAGTGGTGATAATTAGGAGTGTGATTTTAGAAATGTGTAGATCCCCTGGAGTGTCTGAATCCTTAACACAGACGCCTACTCTAATTTAGTTCTGAAACCAGTAAAACAATTAAGAATTGGCAATTGTAAAGCTAGACAGTGGCGCTGATGTCCTAGTTTGAGTTTGGCCCCTGTGAGTATTATTGTGTCGATAAATTAGAAACATGTGATTGCAACTTTTCATCAAAGACTCACACTCCTCTACAAAAATTCAATGTGAGTAATCAATAGGCAAACATAGAATTGATCCATGTTTGTAAACAAAATGTATAAGGGATGAAGACAAAAACTTTGTAATCTTGCAGCTGCAATGAAGGCAACCTAAACTATGTCACTTGCAGCTGAACGGTGAAATCTAACGTAAACCTAGCAGAACCCTCAGTATGGTACTTGTGGTGTTCCAGAAGTCTGTGTTCTGGTATATTGACTCTATAGTTTTAATAGGGCATGTACTCTTGCACCTATCTTTTGTGATAAGTTGCTACTGGAGATGGACTGGACTTCTCATTTGGGTTTTATGTGATAAGACTGCTGTACTGTTGACCAGGATAGTCATTTATACAACATGGTTGTTCGTGTTGTGTGTCTGTATCTTAGCCTGATATTAATAAGTAATTCCTTTTTTATTAATGGACTAGCTCTTTCCCATTTTTGATGGAAGATATATTAGCTGACCATAACAAATAGCAGTAGCAGATTACTGGGAAAGGGAGCTCTGTATCAAAGGACAATATAAAAGTGCAAGGAAATGCAGAGACTTGGATGCTGACATATCTACTATGGAAAACCTCTTGGGGATCCTTAATTTACACATTTAGACATAGACGCACTTAATGGCTTTCTTGGTTCCAAAAGTAAGAATTTACATATGCTATTGCAACTCCATCTTAGTTCTGTGTTCGAGGTAGAGGAAGTCTTGTTGAAACTCTTATTCCTTAAAGAGCTGTATACTTAGAAAACTGAGTAATGCATTGAGTGGACATATTCTGAGAAAGTAACTGTACCAGGAAAGATGGGGATTGTTGCAGTCTCAGTTGCTGAAAAATCACGCCTCATCTGTTAAGCAGGTTTATCACATTTTATTAAACCAGCATTGGCTTGGACCTTTATGAGTATTGAGCCATGCAACACATTATCCTGGGAAGTTGGTGTTTGTGGGTTGTTCCCAAAGCATAAGCTGAGTGGGGGTTCTGGGTCATTAATTAAAACGCTGTCTTTGATCCCTGTATATGACACATAGGGTAGTGACTCTTAGCTGATCATAATGCGTAAGACTGTATGGCTCTGCTCGGTGAAAGACTAGAACACGGTCAAAGGCTTCTGAAGCAGTTACACTGTAGATGACTCCTGAGTTCAAACAAGGACTGAAAATAAGTTTCATTAGGTCACACATGTGTGCACTACTCTTGATTGCACTCATATATAACGTGCTGGTACTGTGTACACAAAGGACTGCAGGCCTGGCAGACAATGTCCCTGGTAATTTACCTTCAAATACTTCATACACGGACAGCGTCATCTATGGAGGCGCCAGATCCCAAGATAAAACGAGCTGGATTTATAAAAAATTGTCTAAAAACAAGTCTCATCCACTCAAAGATGACAATGGTTTACAAAATAGTACGTTAAACTATTTAAAGTAGTACAACCAGATAGCTCTGCTAAGACCCTACCTTATATAATGAGGCTGTATACAGAGGCCACTTCTATGGGGTATTGAGCGGGACCTGATAAGTGCCCCGCGGCGACCGTTTCGAATTGTGCCTTGATATTTCTTGTGTGATTGACTCTCTGGCTGGACTACCGCCGAGCTGACAGCGCCTGATGTCAACAGCATCATGAACGTGTGTGTGCTTGGCCACCCCCCCAGTGGCGAAAGCACAAGACTTCGGATTTTTATGTTACACTGTTTTGAGTTGGGCTCAGTTGGGTTGCACCGCTGTGCCGAGTTGGTTCTGTTTTTGTTAGACACTTTGGTGTAGGAATTCTACTGGGCGCTTCTCTGTAGAGACCATTGTAAACGACTACTGACACTAATAGATCTGACTACGATTGATCATGGCTGAGAAGACTGGGGTGTACAAGCTCATTACCTGGATTGTGCGGGGTCTAGGGGCAGTGCAGAAACGACATAGAGTCCAGTTTTTCCTCCTCAGACAGCAGACACACATAGCCTTCATACAAGAATCGCTCCTCACTATTTCGGAAGTACTCAAGCTGAGGAAAAAATAGAGGGGCACTGTCTACTCCACGTCATACTCTGCTTTTTCTAGGGGTGCGACCATTTGGGTATGCCACGGGACACCTTTTGTGGAACTGGACAGGAGGGTGGACGATCAGGGCAGGTATGTTCTGGTGAAGGGCACCTTAGATGGCACACTGATAATCCTGGGCAGTGTATATGCCCCGAATTATGACCAAGATAAATTCTTACACCAGTTGGGGTGGCACTCTCAGACTGGGCTGATATGCCCTTGGTACTCGGGGGGGGGGGGGGGGGGGGGGGGCAACTGGAATGCTGTGTTGGATCTGGACCTGGATAGGTCGCACCCCTCCTCCAGACGGCCGGTGCCACAAAGCTGACTGAGACATTCGATACATGGGTGGATGGCTGGGGACTGAGTGATTGCTGGAGAACGCTACACCCCTCCTATAAGGAATACTCCTTTTGTTCCCCTGTACATGACTTACACACTCACATAGACCATTTCCTGTGTTCCCGAACTCTGGTTACGTCGGTCGGCTCTTCGGAGTATCTGGCGAAAACCTTCTCGGACCATCGGCCCCTAACATTCACTCTTCACTGGGGCAGAGGGCCGACCCCGGTACCGACTTAGAGTCCTAATCCACATCTCCTAGAAGATGGACCGTTTCGGGCGACTTTATCGGACGCCCTGACACACTATTTGGAGGACAACTGGGATTATGCTTCCTCTAATTTGGTGGTGTGGGATGCAATGAAAGCGGTGGTTCGGGGGGCAGCGATAGGCCAATTAGTAGGGGCCAGGCAAGAAATACACAAGGAATTGTGCGAAGTGGAGGACAGACTGAAGAGCATTGAACGAGAGGCGAGTGTAGATCCAGAATGGAAAAGGGAATTACAGGCGACATACATCGATCACGCAGAAACGCTAGAGTCTCTGCTGAGCGTAGATTATAAGGCATACATGCGGAGACAACACGCGGAGGCAGATCGCTCCGGGCCTCTCCTGGCACGCTTGGTGCGGGATAGACCGGACCCACCAACAATTACACAAATCCGTAACCCGATGGGCGCCCTAGTGCACACTCAATCCGACATTAACATGGCCTTTCATGACCACCTGAAGGCGCTTTATGCTCCTGCAGGCCTAGAAGATTCTAGAGAGATAGCGGAGTTTATGCGCGATCTCCCCTTCCCAGCCCTAGCGGCGGACACACAAAAGGCAATTGAGGGGCCTATCAAGCAACATGAGATACGCGCCGCAATTAAGCACCTAAATAGAAATAAGACGCCGGGCGTGGATGGGCTCCCAGTGGAGTTTTACTCGGCCTATGCTGAGACGTTAGTGCCAGTCCTGGAAAAGATTTATAGGCCGGCGTTTGAGGAAGGACACTTGCCGAAGTCCACCATGCAGGCCCTGGTGATCTCCATACCTAAGCCAGATTGGGATGCACTGGAGCTGGTAAATTCTAGACCTCTCTCCATGCTGTCTACAGAATATAAAATATTGAGCAAGGCTATTGCCCTGCAGATCCAACCGCACCTGCCTGCTCTAATACACCGGGACCAGTGTGGATTCCTCCCTGGGCATGATACATCCCTGAATACGAGACGCCTGCACGCACTGAAGGCTGCATCACCGACGGAACTGGACCGAGTAGGGTGCATTGCACTGGACCTGAAGCAGGCCTTTGACTCCCTTTCCTGGCCCTTCATGTTCGAAGCTTTGAAATGCTTCGGTTTTCCTGCCTCTTTACTGCAATGGATTCGGTTGCTGTACACCGATCCCACCGCCCGGGCGAGAACGGGGCGATATGTCTCGGCGGAATACCTAGTACATAGGGGGACACAACAGGGATGCCCCTTATCCCCAATGGTTTTCGATCTAGCACTCGAGCCCCTGGCCATTGCCCTCCGCCCGCACACCGAACAATTGAAAATTCCGGTGGCAGGGACGTCCCACCTACTTTCCGTATATGCAGATGACCTGTTGCTTTACCTCAGGGATTTGGAGGCGGACCACACAATTGTACGACACATTCCGCAGGTTTGAAATAGTGTCGGGATTGGCCATAAACCCGGATAAATCGATCGGCTTTTATTTCTGGGACTCACCACGCCCTCCTTCTATACCCTTCGAGGCGTACCAGATCCCAGTGGCACAGTCCACTTTTAGATACCTGGGGATCCGTATATATAGGGCACCGAAAGACCAGATAGACGGTAATATCTCCAAGGCCATTACTGGTCTCCGCAAGCCAAGATGGTCATGCTCCCTCGACTATTGTATTTTTTTGTCAATCTGCCGGTATGTCTCCCACAGCAGGTATTTAACACGATAAACACTCTACTGACCACTCTCATATGGGGGACGGGCAGGAGGCGAATAAGTCTCCGCAAACTCCAGCTCGGCACCAGGATTAGGGGCCTGGGAGTTCCAGACTTCCGGGGGTACTACTACGCCAGCCAGCTACAGTGGCTATCCTTTTGGCTGGCAGGCAGAAACCTTCACGAGATTGGATTCACGATGGACCGCTTAGATTGAGGTGAACTACATAGCTTACTGTTGCCGAAAAGTAAGATACCGCAGACATGTCACCCGTTGCTTCGTACGGCCCTCAACTGCTGGAAGAAGGCCCTAGTGTACACAGCACCAATAACACCCTATGCTGGGAATATACCCTTACTGGGCATCCCAACGCCACAGGGGAGACTCACAAGGCAGACACTGCGCCACTGGACAGAGAGCGGGGTTGAGGAGATAGGGAGCTTTTTCGGGGACGACATACTTCTCGATCATGACACATTTGTACAAGTTACGGGGACCCCGGACGGACTGTATTTGTTGCATGCCACGGTATCCCACTATATCCGGACAACTTGGGCGCCACAACGAGCCCAACCACCTAGACACGAGCTAGTACACCTGCTGCACTACATGGGGACTGGAGGACATTTGGTGCGGTGGTTACACACGGGGATCAGAACACACGCAGCGATACCCCTCACCTCCTTGCGAGATACTTGGGCACAGGATACCGGAGAAGAACTACCAGATACCATATGGCGGACTGTGCTAGAACACCCTAAAAGAGTATCACAGAATGTGAAGTTTAAATTTATACAATCCATGGTGCTCCATAGGGCGTATTTAACCCTGGAGAGGATTCATAGGATGTTCCCCGACTCTCCCCACTGTTGCCCTCAGTGTGGGGCGGGTGAGGCGGGCCTCCTTCACATGCCCTGGGCATGCCCACAAGTGAGGGGTTACTGGGGGGAGGTATGTCAGACACTAAGGGAGGTTACGAGTATGCGGACACAGGAGACTGCCTTGTACTGCCTAGTAGGAGCCTGCCACCGCCCTAAGCCACTGAAAGCCAAACTGAGATTCCTGGATCAAGCGCTTCTCTTGGCTACTAGGGTGATTACCATGAGATGGAAATCCCCCAGAGCGCCCAGTGTAGAGACATGGCGGGGGGACGTAGTTAAATGGAGTCAGATAGAGAGCGCCACCCTGAAGAGGGAGGACGACACTGGGAGGCGGAAGAATCCCATGGCTGTGGACTGGGCGGTCATGCTGTTGGAGTTAGACAGACAGGACCCGACACCATCCCAGGGAGAGCGACCACAGGATACACACTGAAGGAGGGAGTCGGGAGACAATTATACCAAGGTCAGATTAGGAGCCTAGGATTCAGTATGAACACAGTGACACAGTAGTCGGCACTGATGACCGGAGAATCATACCAAGGGGAGACTTTTGCGCCCAGGAGAAAGGGGGGTTGGGGGCGGGACAGTTGGGGTGGGTGTGGGAGGGGACGGGTCTTCTTCTTCAGACACGTATATGGATGTAGACGTTCTACATCAACCTCCCCATAGATAGGTGTGCATTGCCTCGTGCCGAGGGGCCAAATTGAAGGCATAGATGGTGCATAGCTTTGTGACTATTGAAGGGGATCACCACTGTATTTACCTACTGTTGGGGAGAAAACAGAAAACCATGAATGTTAATAATAATACGAGTATAGGTATGTTGTTACCTTATATGCACATTCACGAATAAAGTTTTTGAAAAAAAAAAATATTTAAAGTAGTCAATGTATGACACGATTTACCCATTAATGTATGTTGCAACTGTTACTAACCAAACTTGTTAACAAAGAATGCAGAATATTGGGCATGGACTAGCTCGCCTACATGTCTTGGAGTGATTGCCGCAGGTTGTAACGTGCTGGATTAGAGGTGGGCGAACCACTGAAAGCTAGAGCCAGGCTCGAGTTTGAAGACTGACTCTGGCTCAGCTCGAGGTCTTGTTGGAACCTCAAGCTTTCATGTGGCTTCTGCGATCCTCACTTCTGTACCCTGGATGTGTCGTACCACCAAGGTTGGTGACTTTGGACCTGGGAAACCTGGAGGAGGGGGAGTGATGCTAAGGGAGGCGGAGCAAGAAGGGGGCGAGGCCACGAGTGTCACTTTAGCAGAACTTCGAACAGGACAAAGAATAGCTCCAGCAACCAAATAAGGAAGTGAAACAGCAGAACTTCAGAATATAAAGATTTAGGGATTTCTGGGGGAAATGGAGAAAGCATCGGCGCTGAGCAACACTACGTGTTTTTGGAACAAAGATAACTAGAGCGAAAATGTTTTAAACAAACTGCGACGGTGCCGAAGCACTGAAAATATGGGCAGGACATGGTGTTGGAAAGACGGCACGGAGAGATTAAGTGGACTAGATGGGCACTGAAGATAACAAGTCACGATGGGCTTGAGGTGGTTGTAAGAGGATGGCACAGCTCAGTGGAATACAACTAGTTGCGGGCTCCGAAGCTGAACACACACCAAAGACGGTGAACACAAAACAGGTAATAAAAAAGGCTTCCCCAAAGCGAACCCATAAAGAGAAAAGTGTAAGAAGAGCAGTAGTTGGGCAGTGCTCTGAGAGTAAACCAAAGAAAAGAGCATTGGTAAATGCATTAGGTTTTTCCTATGTGATTAATAATACTTTTTTTTGTTGCAACTTTTGTCTTGGTGAGCAATTGTACAATATAAACCTTCTTGACCAGGGTCAGAAATTAGGAAAGGCCTGTCAGAGACCAGGTGAAACCGCAGCACAGAAACTAAAGGACACTCATTGTCAATGTGAAGAGGAGGCAGCAGGACTGAAATAAGAATAGGGCCAGGCACTGTGAAAGGAGACCGTCTAACTGAAATGAGGACCAGGCAGTGCCAGCGTAAGAGGAGACCTCTGGACTGAATTAGGGAGCAGTACCAGCATGAGAAGAGACTGTGGGTCGAAATGAGCGGGGACCTGGCATTGCCAGCATGAGAAGAGACTGCGGAACAGAAATAAGGAGCAGTCCCAGCATGAGAAGAGACTGCAGGTCAGAAATGAAAGCGGGTCAGTCGTGGCGCAGCTGGGTAAAGAGAGGCTGTGGACAGTGAGGCTATGTTTGGTTTTCAGTCTTCAGCGCAGTTTTCATACTGGGCCTAGACCGAAAAGCTTTTGCCCTTTTCAATGTCAAATACAACCAGAAAAAATCATGTAAGAGGAAGCATTTCCCCTGGCCTTTGGTGTTTAAACAACACCTCAGTGAGGTAATAGAAAAAGTCACCAACAAAGGGTTGATTGTCATCTTACAGTTAAATTAAATCTACCCCTTTGGAACCAAGAAAAAACACGGCTTTCAGATGCCCCTCTCCGGACTGCCCAGCAGCTGCATGTACCCCTTACTAAAAACAGCTGGCAGCCTACCTTCTGCCTTGTATCTGATGATACTACCCAGACCCACGCTCTGAGAACAGCACAGGTTGCTGATAGGCCATGATTCAGTAGCTGTCTGGATTGGAAAATTAGGGGTATTTATGTACATGTCACCCTCCTTCCCCCACTCTCCTTGCACCATCATTCAGCAACATGTTGCATGTGTGTTACATCTAAACAAAATAAGGAACTGGAGACAACCTAAACCGGTAGTCGGCATCTGCACCCTTACGGAGAAATTACAGGCAGTGTGCCCCTTTACCCTGCAACACAAACCAACAAGCGCCCCATGCAAAGAACCATAAGGTGGGGCATGCACTCTCACCCAATAAATGGAAGATGGTTTATAAGCCAATACACGATAACTGCAACTCACTGCCTCCAAAAAGGCAAATTCATAAACCAACTATTGGTTGATAGCGAATAGAATAATGCAGCAGAAGTGGTAGCATACATTAAACAAACACAAAACAAACTACAAGAATAAAGACCTGCAAATAAGGCAGAAAAATAAAAAAGATGGTTGCTGCGCACAAAGCCATGTGTATGCCATTTTCATCAGATGCGCATTATCACTTCCACCGAAATACCATTCCCAACAATGTGTCCAGAATGTGCTTCCCATGCACATTTAGAAGTGTGAACTCCATGGCAGACCTAAGAAAATTTGTCACTGAAAAAAGGCATTAAAACCTTGTTTTGACTTCGTGCAAGGCAACACCAGAGGAAACAAATTAAGATGTCCTATACACTTCCATAAGCAAAGTTACTTTTTACGTAAAAAAGGGCATATTTATACTTTGATAAACTAATTCCTAAGGCAGGAAGTGAGTGCAGGTGGGTGGAGGCTCAGGAAGCGCTGCTGCTAATTCTGAGGTTGTTTTCATTCGGTGACATCTTGGATACCAAGCTGTTATTACCTATAACCAAGAAATGTGTCCATTACATGCTAAGTTGGACTTTGAGAGCCATTTAGTTAGGCGGTTTGTCCAAGCACTGTTTCTCCCTTGCTTCACGTTGGATTTTGTTCTCCCTGCTGGTATCCTATTTCAATTGTGGCTTTACTGACGAAGATGCTTGCGTCTCCGAAACGTGCATAGACTCAATCCCATGAAGAATCACGAATAATCTACGCCACTAATCTTCCAATTTAACTTATGAATTGTTGTGTAAATAAGTGCTATAAACTAAGATATGTTCTATGTAATACTATTTGTAAATATTTTAATTAAGCATTTGTATAATATTCTAGATTAAACACATGAATATCACTGTGATTAATATCTATATACAGATGATACATTTGGGTGTGAATGCCTGTATGACTGAAAGGTGTGAAATGGAGTTTTTGCTTTGTAGTTTTGAACAACATTGTGAATAGTCTGTTGGTTTATGTTATTGGTTTTAGATTCAAATTGTGATAATAAATTAGTTTCTTTTTTTTTTTTTTTACATTATTGGGTTACTTGGTCTTTATATATGTATGCCACATATATTGCAGCAAATAATCAGTTGCCTAGGGATTTTCTCATACAATAGTGTTTTCCCTACCCTGGTAGCTTTCACTATTAGCAGGAGGTACTGATCTTTACATTGTATCTTCTTTCTTTTAATATTTGGGTTTACATTTTACCTACCGTAATATTTTTAGAAATGGTCAAACCACAAATATTCACACAGTCCTTGTATATGCAAATCAATTTACAACAGAAATAAACGGCCCAAGTATCTGCTTTGTGCTTTGGGTCCTTATAACAAAGTAATCAACTAGTAAAAAAATTAAACAATCAACCAGAAAAATCCCAATAGCCAAAAGAGTCTCTCGCTAGGTGTGTTTAGACTGATAATCCTTGGTGCTATTCAATTTCACAACTTTTTGCGAACTTTTCAAATCCATAGGTCAATGTGTTTCGGCCAGGTAATTTGTGGCTTCCTCAGGCCCATAGAAGGACTGTGAATCCTTTTTGTAACTTTGTAACCATGAGGGCCCAATATCAGCTCCTATCACATCCACAAATGAATCTGTGTAGAGCAACTTCATTGTGTCAGGTTGAAGTCTCTTGGTACTCCTTTGTATAATGTCGAACTTCTGTGTAGCCTGTGCAGACTGGAATCCTTGCAGTCTCGACTGATGGCTTCTCCCAGTCCTTTTTTCTGTTGCTCAACATTTACTTCTGGATTCAAGAAACAGCACCCCAGAAGTGACGGAATCTCAATCAATCCGACATTAATTGTGCAGTGCACCTATTTTCATATACCCATCTTGCAAGCCCATCGGTGCAACCTGCGGGTGGGACAGGTGCATTTTCAGTTTGCTGTTCTCCGCTTTGGTCTCACCAGTGCCTGTCAATTATTCAGGAAAGTGATGGGAGTTTCTGCACACCTTTGAACGGGGGGGGGGGTCCCACTTTTGCTCTTTTCCTTTTTTATTTCCTCCCCTTTTCAACAACTGGCTGTTGAAGGCTGGCTAGCCCGAAGCAGTTGTCAACCACCTCCAGACTACAGCAAAACTCCTGTCCTCTTTGGGATTCACTATCAACGTGCCAAAGTCACAACTGACTACTTCTTAGATGCTCCCTTTCATTGGTTTCGTGCCTATCCCCCAGAAAGGATAGGCCAGGACATGCATCCTTTGTCCTGGCTTTCAATGAGGTTGACTCTAAGGCTATTGGATGTGATGGCCTCCTGCTGGTCAAGCATGTCATGTGTCATATGCGGGCACTGCAGTAGGATCTGATGTCTTATAGGGCCTAGAACCAAGGGGACCTCTATGACCATGTCCAGGTTTTGGAGGAGACTGCTGAAGGTATGCTGTGGTGGTTCCTTCAATGCAATTGGCTCAGCGCAGACCCCTCTCCCACCTAGTTGACAGTGGCAGATTAATCCCTTCTGGGTTAAGGGGTCATCTTGGAGGGGTGGAGATTAGAGGCACCACACCTCTGGAAATGGCTGGACTGCCACAGAATCATCCTGGTGGCGAACCATGTGGCAGGATCTTTGAATTCCAGGATAGGCAAACTCAACAGTTGACACCTAGCTGATCAATAGTGGCAGTTACACCCAGAGGTGATGAAGATATCTTCTGTGAATGCGGAGAACCTTGACTTTATCAGTTTGCCACTCAAAAGAACGAGCAATATCAGCACTTAGGCTCGTTGGAGTTTATGTCTACTTGTATAGTGCCCTAATCACCCGTGAGGGTATCCAGGCACTTTGCAGGTGAGTCGACACCAGCAACCTTGGACTGATTCAAAAAGCCATGTATCCAGCTTCTTGGCAACTCAAGAAGTTAAGAGGTGGCCCTAATGTGAGATGGGCGGTCATTCAGCGCCATGAGGGGTGGTATAGGGGAAGGCACAACCTATGGCTGTCCCTTCATCAATGCTAGGAATATGTGTGCTGGTAAGAGTCCAGCTGAGCAAAGGTTCCTGGAAGGTACATGGAAGTGTATGAGGCTGTTGAGGTAGTCGGGCCTGTGTTGTGTAGTTTGTATGTGTGTGTGAGGAATTTGAATTGGGTGTGTTTGTGCATGGGAAGCCAGTGAAGTTCTCGGAGATGTGTGGTGGTATGGGTGCAGCAAGGTAGGTTGAGGATGAACCTTGCTGTGGCGTTATGGATGGGTTGGAGCCTTTTTCGGAGCTTCTTAGAAATTCCTGTGTAGTGTGTGTGGCTATAGTCGTTTCTGCTCGTAATTCGGGCCTGTGTAGCGGTCTTCCTGGTGTTCACCAGTAGCCATATTAAGATCTTTTGCAGTATCCTCATGATGTGGCTGTAACTACATTTCATTGGACTGTCATGCTGAGCTTGTTGTCCAGGATAATTCTAAACTTTCTTGCGCGTTTGGGTGGGGGGTGAGGGGGGAGGCGAGGTCTATTGACCACTAGATGGAATCCTAGGCGTTGACTTTTCTTCTGAAGTTCACCTCTTCAGTTTTGCTTGTTTTGAGTTTGAGGTTCCTGGATTTTATCCAAGTGGCTACTGTGGTTATGCAGGTGGCAAATTTGATTTTGTTGTAGGGTTTTTGTCCGGCAGGGAGTGTATCAGGTGGATGTTGTCTGTATAGTAGAGTATGTTGATGTTGTGTGATCTGATGAGGTCCACCAGCGGGATCTTGTAGATGTTGAGAAGCGTTATACTGAGGTAAGATCCTTCGGCGACTGCATATGAGGTTCTTGGCCTTCTATGTGTTCGCTGTTGAGTTGAATTTTTGTGCTCTTCCTATAGGGAAGGAGCAGATCCAGTTGAAGGCGAGGTCCTTGGATATCTTTTTTTATGTAGTCTTCAGATCATGGAGTGGAGGACTGTGTCGAAGGCCACTGAAAGGTCGAGCAGTTTGAGGGCCGCTGTATCTCCATGGTCGAGGACCAGTCTGATGTCTGTGATAGGGGTAGTCTCGAAGCTGAGGTTGGGCCACAAACAGGATTGTGTGAGGTTTACGAGCTGGTGTGCTTTAAGGTAGTGAGTGAATTGCTTGTTAATGGTGTTCTCCATGACCATGGCTGAGTAGGGTAGAAGGGAGATATGGACGGTAGTTTTCTCGTTGAGTGGGGTCTGCCAAAGAATTCTTTACCAGTGCGTTGCTCCTCGCATGTTTCCAGGTATCTGGGAAAGTTTCGGAGGTGATGGATTTGTTTTAGGGTGTAAGTGCAGACTTTGCTGATGGGGGAGGCACCCATATTGTAAATGTGGTGGGGCATGGGTCAGTTGGATACCTGGAGTGAATGGTTCTTATGATGTTGGCTGTTTCTTCCACAGTGAATATTTCCTAGGAAATCAGGGCTTTCCATGGTTGCTTGTGAGTAGGCTCATGGTAAGGGTGTGGTAGTTTGGCTGGGGGTCGAAGTTGTTGTAGAGGGCTTCGATTTTTTTTTGCTGAAGAAGTCAGAGGTTTTCACATAGTTCTTGCGACGGAGTGATGCTGAATGTGGCAGACTGTGGTAAGGTGAATTCTTGGAGCTGCTGTACATGCACTCTGCTAGGGCCTTCTTTTTGGTTCCCTTGACTCGCTTGGGTAGGGTCTCTGGGCTGCTTTCAATATCTGTTGTTTTCATAGTTGTTTGTTCTCCATTTTCATTCCAGTTGTATGCAGTGTTCTGTTGTTGTGTTTAGTTCCTCATTTTACCAGATGGCCTCCTTTCGTGTCCTCCTATGTGTTGTGTTTACAATGTTCCAGGGAGTTGCCAAATATTGTGATCCATTTGTTGGGATGTTGATGTTGCTGTGGAGGTCATCGGCTGATTCTGGCTCAGGGTGTCAAGCCAGTTGGATTCAGAGATGTTGCGCCTGGCCAGGCTTGTGGTGGCGGGTTTCTTTGTTGGGGGAAGCTTATTCAGAATTGTACAATGGAGTGGCCACTTCGGTTGAGAGGCTTGGTAACTCGGATTTCAGTGTCCTTGAAGGTGGTGAAGACGGGATTGAGGGTGAGTCCGGTAAGTGTATGTGTTCGATGACTTATTCTGTCAATACTGGGATCCCTAGGCTCTTAAGAAGTGCAGTGGTGTTGGTGGTGTTCTGTCTTTCAGGTGGAAGTTAAAATCTCTTAGTAGGATGCAGTTGTTGAAGTAGATGGCCAGGAGGGCGAAGCAGTCAGCAATGTTGACGGTGAAAGTGGTTTGTGATCCCAGTGGTCGGTAGACAAAGGTTCTGATACGGGTGTAGGATGCTCTGATTGATAGTTCGAAATGTAGGCACTTCATATTGGGAGAACAGCAAAACACACAAGATGATGGACGGAATGTTGCACAATGGCAAAACATTCACCCCCAGTCACAGATCTGGGTTTAATCCATCGTTATTTTGCTCACCAAGCCACCCCAGTTCAGACATAGCCATATGCAAATCAGTCTTGACCCTGGCCATGTCTGAACTGAGGTGGTTTGGAGTGCAAAAAAACGATGGATTTAGGCCCAGATCTCTGTACTGGGGTGAATGTATGACATTGTTCTGCATTCTGTCCATCAACTGTTGTTTTTGCATTTGTCACCCCGAGTGGGATGGGTATGCTCAGACGTGAGTCCCATGCTCTCCACACAGGGTTTAACAGGACCCCAGGAATGGAGCAACAGCCCAGGAAATTGCAGGTAAGGAGAGATTTGCGGGAGGCAGAAACACTGGCAGCAAGGGCGCAGAGAAAGCAAGGTAAAAGAGGCAAAAGACGAGCACAGGGGAGACAATTGAGCAAAAAGAAGAAAAGAGTAAAAGAGTAGAAGCAAAGAGAGCACAAAGCGAGCAGAATGAGAGCTGAGTGAGTGAGAACAACGGACAAGGCAAAGAGTGCAGAAACTGGAAAAGAGTGCAAAATGCAGCCAAGTGAGAAAGAAAGAACACAGAGTGAGAGAAATGAGCAATGAGTGCAGAAACAAGTAGAGATTGCAAAACACAGCAAAGTGAGAAAGGCAAAGTGTGTGAAGAGAGCAAAGAGTGCAGAGTGGAGCCAAGAGTGAGAGCTGTAGCAGAGGCAGGAGGCTCAGGGTCCGCAAAGGCCGTGTCTAGTCGGAGGAGTTGTCCAGGTAAGTCTAGGCAGGGCTAGACTACAAGGAGCCTCTCTCTAGGAGACCTGTTGCCTCAGGACTCCTGTATGCCCTCACGCTGATACCTCTTCTCCAGGCCAAGTTAAGTGACATTCTGTTATTTGTATTGCAAGGCTTTGTTTTTGGCACAGTTTTAGTGTACCTTTCGGGCTCTTTTATGGTTGCCGGACCAAACTTCATTGTTTAAATCACAGGTTGTGATGCGTTATTTGTTTCCTTCCCTTCCCATTGTCATGTCACAGTGGGACCTTAACTTGAGCCTTTCCACAGGTGCCCTCTATGGCTGCTTATCCTCTAGCCAGTATTGTTCATGGCCATAACATCATTGCAGTTGGTGAGTGAGCTGCAGGCTCTTTCCATCCAGCCTCCATACACCATGTTCTTCCCAGATAAACTAGTTCTCCAGACAGGAGCATCCTATCTTGCCTAAAGTTGTGATTCCAAGTCAATCAAACCATCACTCTGCTGGCGATTTGTGTTCCGCCTCTCCTCTCTAAAGAGGTAGAAAAACTCCCATTTCTTGGACCCAAAAGAGAGCTGAGTCTTTACTTTGATGGTATGGAAGAACACTGGGTAGATGATCAGCTCTTTGTCGGGTTCACTGGAGCACAAAAAAGGCAAGGATGTACAGAAAAGGACCATCTCCAGCTCAATTGTACTCTGCATCATGATCTACTATGCAATGTGCAAAAAGAATCCACCGGAAGGATTACAAGCTCATTCTACCAGGGCCAACGCTGCTGCCACTGCATTGGCATGTGGGGGCTTCTGTCCTGGACATATGCCAGTTGGCTACGTGGGCTTCACGCCATAATTTCACAAAGCACTACTGCCTCGACAGCCCTGGTTGCCGAAAGGGGTATTTCACACGCTCGGTCCTACTGGACCTTTTCGTCTGAGCCAGTTCATAGGCCCACCTCCTTATAGGTACTGCTCTGGTGTCTATTCAAAACGTGAGGAATCTGTAGTTTGAAGTCTTCATCAGAAGAACAAGTTACTTGCCCTCTGCAAGGATCTTTCTGGTACAGATTCTGTCTAGCCACAGATCCCTCACCAACCCTCCCATCCTCCTCGCTCCGTGAATTGTGCTCACCTACTGGCACGCAGAGGTACTGCTCACAATTTTCGGAATTCAGTCTGAAACTTGGGGAAATATTCAAAAGGTGATGACTGCACAGTTATATACAGTCTCTACCAGAAAAATCATTACCAATGGTAAGTAACTAGTTTGTTAAGTTGAACGTGGACAGGCATGAATACCTTGCCATGGACATTGGGCTGCTGACATGGTTATGTATGTTAAACTCCATTTAAAGCTCCTAAGTGGTTTGTTTGGTATCTTGAACGGCTGACATGTATTAACACAGGCAGTTTTAAATCTAGCATCTCTATCTGATATTCGTTTGTGACTGCTTGTTTTATCTGATTTTATGTTTCTATTGGCAGCCAAGGTTGAAGTGCCTGATTCATGTAGTGAAGCAACTAATGGTAGACCATGAAGCCTTCATAACAGCCCTTATTCCTGAGGTGAGATTAAAGTGTGTAATGCAAAGTTTGTGCTTTTTTCTAACACTAATCATATTGGATAATTATTCTATTAATGCTCTTATAAAGTAGGGTGTGTGCTCAGTTTTTGGGGTGAGCGTGCCAATACATTCTTTGTTGCACTGTTAGATGTTGCAGATAATGCAGTATAAATGTGTTCTCATGTCAGGGCTTTCACAGCCTCTGGCTTCCAATTGTTTTGATTTTAAACTCTTTTTATTGGTTTATATTTTATGTAGATGAGCTCATAGGTCACTATCTAGAATTAGGTAAATGGGGCAGGAAAATAAAGTTGTGTTTCCCTTCTGAATTGCAAAAAAGGGTGATTAATATTATTGTACTACCCCAGAAGCCAAGCGGCTCAGATTTTCTGAATTTTCATATGTTTAGTAGTGGCACAGTGTTTATCACATTGTACAATGTTAGTTTGATTTACAGTGTGTACTCCAAGTTAATGCTCATCCATCTCGGTAGCTGGTCCTTTATATCAATGTCACATTTGCACATCTCGCTGGTTTGAGATACTGCAAGACTTGGGTCTCAATCTGATGAGAATAATGTGCAGAAAAAGGAGACTTTTACTGTTCTATTACTGTAAAACTGTACCATGAACCAAAATGATGAGCTTTGATGGAAATAGCAAGGTTTAGAGTGCTGAATAAAAAAACGGACACACCATCAGTTCAGCAGTAAGCTGGGCTTATTTAAGTATCTGATTTTGCTACTCTTTGCCATCGGGAATGCTTCTTGATAAAAGCTGATAATGGCATTTGTTCAAGAACATAATGGGTCATTTCTAAATTATACTACCGGTCTTCGGACCTTACTGTAGCTGTCTGCTAAATATAATCCCTGTTACCCCTCATGTTCTCTCTTGGAATAGTTTTTAATAGTTCAGCAAATATCCTTAATTAGCCTTCTCAGCTGAAGTCAAGGCAGGCAACTTGAAATCAATCTGGCGGCGTCCAGTGGAATAGAAAGTGAGAGCCCGGGGGCTGAGATGTTGGCCGATGCCTCTGACCAGATGCAAGACATTTTCCTTGGAGTGGGAGATTTGAGATCGGAGTTGTATGTGCACTATTTGGCCAGCGTTTTTGTGGGTTTCTTGTAAACTGTGAAGAAAACAGTTTTTGCTTTTTTGTGCTTCTTTATAGAATTCCTCTGAAGAAGTGGCGACAGCAAGGCCACAGCTTCATTCAGTGCCTTGAACTTCTCAATTGCCTCCCTGCCTAATAGTATCTTCCACTGTCCTTTTTTTCATAGTTAAAATTGACTACTAGTCCTTGCTACGTAAGAACAGATAGTCATTTTACAAATCTGCTCAAGCATTATTGCCAATCTTTGGGACGTCTAATGACGCCCTCCAGTTCTTTTCCCATTGGGGAGCGCAACCAATCCGGTACCTTTTCTGCTGAAAAGCTTCTTGCACTTATTTTCTATTTTAGCTGCACGCAAAACCTTGCGTTTGCTTTGCATGAATTCCTATCCTGTTTTCTGTAACTGCAGTACACCACTATATTTAGTCATTCTTCCATTTTATTTAATCAGTTGTATTTTAGGGATTATGCTACCTGATCTTTATGTAGGTCCAAACTTTGACCAATCGGAGATCAATCAATCAATCATATCATTTGTAAAGCGCACTACTCACACGTGAGGCTCTCAAGGCGCTGGGGTGGGGAATGCTGCTACTGCTCGAAAAGCCAGGTCTTGAGGAGTTTTCTGAAGGTCAGCAGGTCTTGGGTCTGCCGTAGGTGGATGGGGAGGGTGTTCCAGGTCTTTGCGGCGAGGTGGGAGAACGATCTTCTGCCTGAGGTCGCTCTTCGGAAGCGGGGGACTGTAGCGAGGGCGGCGGAGCAGAGCTGGCGGGTGGGGGTGTAGAAGCTGAGTCGTCTGTTGAGGTACGTTGGTTCCGTGTTGTGGAGTGCCTTGTGTGCGTGGGTGAGGAGCTTGAAGGTTATCTTCTTGTTGACCGGGAGCCAGTGCAGGTCTCTCGTGAGGTGTGATGTGGCTGCGGCGAGGGATTTCGGGGATCAGACGTGCAGAGACGTTCCGGATACGTTGGAGCAGTCTCATGAGTTTGGCTGAGGCTCCTGCGTAGAGGGCGTTTCCATAGTCCAACCTACTGCTGACAAGGGCCTTGGTGACTGTTCTTCTCGTTTCAGTGGGGATCCACTTGTAGATCCTAAAGAGCATGCAGAGGGTGTTGAAGCAGGAGGCGGAGACGGTGTTGACCTGTTTAGTCATGGAGAGGGTGGAGTCGAGGATGACCCCTAGGTTGCGTGCGTGGTCAGTGGGTGTTGGAGTGGTTCTCAGTGCGATCGGCCACCAGGAGTCGTCCCAGGCCGAAGGGTTGGATCCGAGGATGAGGACCTCGGTCTTGTCCGAGTTCAGCTTCAGTCGGCTGTTCCTCATCCATTCAGCAACGGCCTTCATTCCTTCGTGAAGGTTGGTTTTGGCGGTGTGGGGGTCCTTGGTGAGGGAGAGTATCAGCTGGGTGTCATCGGCGTAGGAGAGGATGTTGAGGTCATGCCGATGGGCGATGTGGGCGAGCGGTGCCATGTAGATGTTAAACAGAGTTGGGCTGAGGGATGAGCCCTGGGGTATGCCGCAGATTATCTCGGTGGCTTCGGAGCGCAAGGGGGGGGGGAAGGCGGACGCTCTGTGTTCTGCCGGAGAGGAAGGAGGTGGTACAGTCCAGGGCCTTCTCTTGGATCCCAGCGTTGTGGAGGCGTGTTCGTAGTGTGTGGTGACAGACAGTGTCGAAGGCGGCTGACAGGTCCAGGAGGATGTGGGCCACCGTTTCGCCGAGCCCTAGACCTCAACTCCCCAGCTGAACCACCAGATCTCAGATTTCTAACCACACGTCTTGTGTAAGGCAGTCTCCCTGAGCTCTGCTCAGGTTTGTCAGTTTGTGAACTTTTTACCCTGCTATTTACTTCAAGGTACTGTTTGATTTCAATTCTTTACTTAACAATGTCAGAGGGATCTAAGAAGAGGCTCATTAGACCCTGCATATCCTGTGGGTAGGCAAGACCTTTCTCTGGAGACTGTATTGCCTTTATCCTAAGCATACAGCCAAGAACTGTAAATATTGTAGAACCTTTTCAGCCAAGACTCTAAAGGATAGAGAAGCTAGGTTGTTCTTATGGCTCCAGAAGAAAAAAATCTAAATCTGATTCTGGATCTGATGTGGAAGAGATCCCTGGGCCATTCTCAGCTGAGAGGAATTCTAAAAATGAGGGCTCTACCTCAATGAAGGATGATTCTTAAAGACAAACAATCTCATCTGTCGATAAAGCAGCTCTAAAACAAAAAGATTCTGGCTTGAAGAAATCTGCTGCTGCTTCTCTGCATGTCACACCTCTAAAACAGGCTCAGTCGATGGAAAAAAGCTCTGTCAACGGACCCGTCATCGAGAACTCCAGCTACATCAGTGTGTTTGGCGACAAACGCTTCAACGACGGTTGTGGCGACGGCCTTGTCAACGAATACGATGACATCATTTTCCCCGTCGATGGCATCGCTGATGGGTTCAAAGGCGACGACCTCTGCGTCAACGATTTCGCCTACGGCCCCTTCGCCGGGAACACCGTCGACGACGACAGCTCCGTCGATGACCACTCGGTCAACAGTTTTTAAATCACCTTCTTTGTTGCTGGTTTTAACGACAATTACCTTTCACACATCTCATCATCGATGGAGCAAAAACAGGTCTTTAGGAGCCTCCACTATATCCAGAAGTCTCCAGGTTTGTCTTCTTTGTCAAAGATTTCACCTCTGCCTCCTTCTCACCTTCGGGATACGGAGGAATCGGGAGGTGAATGTCTGTTTGGTCCAGCTTACAGCCCTTCCCAGCTCAGGTTTAAATGCCAGGACAGAGCTGTGGAAAAGGAGGCACAGGGGCAGGACACGTCTGAGTATTTGAAAGGGGACTACTCCTTCACAGGTCGTCCTCGGGCTCAGCGTTGCGTTTCTTTTCAGAAATACTGTCCATATGAGGCTTACGAAGAGCTTCAGGATGTTAAAAAGGATTCCAAGCTGGTGCCAACTTCCCTGGTTTCCGACCTGAGACACATGGTAAACGATTACTTCAAGCATTTTCCGGATTCTTGTGCTCCGGTTCCGCTGACGCCTGGAGACCGAAGCATTCAAGTACCGCCACTGCCAGTGGTTGCTCCACCACCTGCTGTGCAGGAAGACAGACAGTCTCCTTGATGCATTGCAATTCAGGACAATTACATAGAGAGTGAAGCTGATAATCAATCTGAAGAAGGTCAGTTCATTTAGGATCCTGATTTAGTTGGTCAGGAGTGGGATGATTACGTGGCTCCATTTTAGCCGTCACCTTCCTCTCCTCCAGCAAGTTTCCTCCGGGAGATATTGGGGGCTTCCACGAACTACTGGAGAGGGCTTCTAGAAGATTTGACTTGCCTTTGCTTGTAGTTCAAAATGAATGCTTCCTTTATGATTTTAAGGATCTGGCCAAGAAGTCTGTTCGATTCATACCTATTGTGGATTATATATGGAGCCAGGGATTCAAGATTATGAATAATCCAGCCTTGGTCCAAGCTGTTTTGCTGAGGATGGAGAAGAAATACAAGGCACCCAATTCAGCTCCGGCGTGTTTGATTGGTCAGTCTCCTTGTGCTGTGCCTCCAGACAGAGAAGGAAAATGGCTTGACCGCATAGGCAGACGTTTCGCTACTATGGCCGCCACTTCCATCAAGGCCTCTAATGCCTCAGCAATCTTGGGGCGATGCGACCGCCAGTTATGGTCAGACCTTGCACCTCTTCTTGAATATCTTCCCGAAGACAAAAAGAAGGAAGCAAAAGACCTGCTACAGGAAGGTACTAGAGCTTCATCCGAAGTGAGTAACTCGGCAATGGATTTGTCTTCAATTGCTTTTAGACAAATGCAAGGAGCCACTGTTCTCCGTAGACAGGAGTGGCAGAGGGCGACGTCTTTCCGCCCTGAGGTACATTTGAAAGTGTTAGACATGCCCTTTGATGGGAAAAACCTGTTTTGGAAACATGTGGACGAAGAACTTAAGGATATCGAAAAGGATACTGAGAAGGCTCGTTCTTTGGGCATGTTGGAACAAAGACGTTATCAGTCCTTTCTTGGGGGAAGAGGATGAGGTCAGTTCCAGCAAAGAACACCAATCAGTCCTACAGATTTCAGCCGTATTCCCAACAATGGTACAGACCACAATATGAAGGACAGCAACATCAGCAGTATTTCCAATGTCTCATACAGCCAACAGTCAGCTCGACTTAAGTCTTCAGCACAAGGAAAATCGCAAGACTCATCTAGAAAACAGTGGCGTTTCTCTTACGCCAGCCACCTCATCTCGACTTCAGCCTCTGCAGTCCCATCATCTTTCTCCTTTTCTGAGTCCATGGCAAGCCATTACAAAGGACAAATGGGTACTACACATCATCCGTTTGAGCCACAGTCTGGAATTTGTTCACAAGCCTCCTCGGAATCCGCCCTTAAGGAAAATACATCACCATCTTCCTTTACTAAATCAGGAAATCTCGATCTTGCTGCAAAAGGGGGTGATAGAAAAAATTCCTCTCAGTCAACGAGGGACAGGCTTCTATTCCAATTTCTTCCTCATAAAGAAAGTTTAGGAAATGGAGACAGGTCATAGACCTCAGACAGCTGAACAAATACATCAATAAACAATCATTCAGAATGTTGCCCCTGCAGGACATTCTCTTGTTGGTAAACAAGGGAGATTTTTTAGCGTCTCTCTATCTCCTCAATGCATTTTTCCACATTCCTATTCTGGCAAAACATCTCCAATTCCTAAGGTTCGTGATGGCTTGGGATCACTGCCCGTTCAAGGGTTTGCCCTTCGGCCTTCGCTCAGCTCCTTCACGAAATGTATGGCTCTGGTGGCAGCTTTCCTGAGAATGCAGGGCCATCAGGTGTATCCCTACCTGGATGACTGGCTGGTGAAGGGGCCTTCTTACCACTCAGCAAGAGAGTCTACATGGGCTTGTCAAAAGCTGTTCACATATCTAGGCTTGCAACTCAACAAGTTGATTCCAAGTTAGAAACTTATGTGTCCCGGAGCAATACTGGACACCAGATTGAAGGCGTTTCCCACTCCAGAACGCAAGCAAAAGATAATGCTCTTAGCATCCCTCCTGCGTGCAAGAGAGTCCACTTCTCTAAAAGTGTCCAAATCTTTACTGGGGATGCTGTCCTCATGCTTCCCACTAATTCAGAATTACCGGCTCCAAATGGGCCTCTTCAAGAGCAGTTAGACAAACAGTGGATTCAGGCACAGGGCACCTTCGAGGAAATCATCCTTCTTTCTCTGGCAATGAAACCGGCACGGTCATGGTGGGAGAAGGACTGCAATATCTCTCCGGGTCTATCGTTCCAGGTGGCACAGGACAGTTTTATATGAACACTGATGCTTTAATGGATGGTTGGGGAGCTCATCTTCAGGAGTCTCGAATCCACGGAAAAATGGTCCATTCAAGAAAAGCAATTACACATCAATCTATTGGAGTTGAGGGCCGTATATTTAGGTCTTCAGGCGTTCCTGATGTTCAAGCTAGCCAAGCAAGGGGGCACCAGATCTCTCACGTTATCAGACCAAGACCAAGACCAAGAAATTTGGAGATGGTTAATTCAGCACAACATAACGTTGCAGATGGAGCATGACCCAGGGGTGGACATTGAGTGGGCGGATTCTCTGAGCAGAACGAATGCACAATGAATGGGAATTAGATTGGAAAGTGCTGCAGCGAGTTTTCAGGCTATGGGGCACTCCAAATCTGGACCTCTCTGTGACTTCGAGCAACAAGAAATACGAAACGTTCGCCAGCAGGTCTCCTCAGGCCAACGCTTGGGGAAACGCTCTGCAGATGGAGTTGACAGGAATGTTCGCATATGCTTTCCATTCATTCGCCCTCATCCCAAGTGTGCTGAGCAAAATGAAGAAGGAACCATGTAATCTCATTGTCCTCGCTCCAGCATGGCTGAGACAGTTTTGGTTCCCAGAGCTTTTTCTGCTCCATCTCTCCACACATTCTCTTTCAACCATGGCCAAACCTGCTGTACATTGACAACGGCCAGATTGTTCATCCTCAGATAAAATCTCTGAGTTTATCAGCTTTGAACCTCACAGCTCTGAATTTACAAATCTAGATATCGCTCCAGATTGCAAGTCCATCTTTCAGCGGGCCAGAGCTTCTTCCACTAATAGGGCATGCGCTGTGAAATGGGAAAGACTTTGCTAGTTGTGTGTGGAAAATGACACACATCCTCTGCTCTTGACTCTTGAGCAAATTTTGCCTTACTTACTTCATGTAGCAAAGCTAAAGTTGGGTTACTCCTCTATCAAGGTACACCCAGCTGCAATTTCTAGGTTTCACAGAAAGCCTGGGGAACTCTCGCTGTGGTCAACGGAAATTATTAAAGAGTTTATGAAGGGCCTTATCAGAGTACCCAGGCAAGCTAGTAATACTCAACTCCATTGAGCTGCTGATGTGCCATTTCCCTTTCTCTACAACTTAGACTGCCACCTTTCATCACATCTACAGGCAGCGTAAGGACTTCATGAATGAATTCTCAGAAATCCTCACCAACTGGTTCTTGTGACATACCCACACTACCCTCTTGGGTGACTTAAACCTCCCACAAAACACAACGTCAAAAAAAGGACAAGAAGCATAGTCTTAAACGTCATTGATGCACACAACGTATGGTACAGCTTGTCACGGAACAAACACGCTCCAAAGGCCACATCTTAGACATTGTCTTCTCGGGATCACTAACAATCTAATGGAAACTGGACTGGGCCGACCACTTTTCCATCCTGATCTGCATGCTTAGCATCCCACAAACAAAAGAAGGTTAACACAAAAGAGATGAGGAAACTTTCATATTCTGAAAACACTTCTCAATAGATAACCTAATGCTGGACCTCCTCTTTCACCCTATCAACTACATGTCCGATGCCAGCTAAACAGCTTCAACATTTTTTTGGAAAGCTATGTGAACATCTGTGTCCCAATTACAACACCCAAGTTCATTCCCAAAGCCTTCAGCACCCTGGTACTCTTAAAACCTTCCTGACAATAAATGTACCATCCGCAGACAGGAAAGAAAATGGAAGAAAAACAGAAGTCCTAAGAGCCTCTTGATACTGAAGTAATCTGGCTCAACACCCAAACAGCGTATTACATCAGCCAAAGCAAAGTGCTATACCAATACTATCAGCAAAGCTGCCACCAGAAGCACAACGCTGTTCAAGATAATCAAACACTGCATCAGCCCCCTGCTGGGCCCAACTATTTCTCACTCCACAGAAAAGTGCAGTGTCATCAACCTCTACTGTGAAAAATACAGACGATCCAACAGCACCTAGATGACACCAAACCAACGTTAATTCTTGCACCACCCCTTCCCCTAGAATTCTGTTATGATCACCCTTTAAACCCCTATCTCTCCCAGATATTGCTGACTTAATCAACTCATTCAAAGACATTTCTTATGAAAATGTCTCGCCCTTATCCTTCATCAAAGCTCTCTCTGGAGATTGTTTCCTACCCATATTTACCATTGTAAGTGCCCTTCTCCCTCAAGACATCTTCCCAGAAGCTCTTGAGACAGCCCAGATCCTACCAATCCAAACTAAACCTACACTAGATTCTCATGACCTCGCCAAATACTGGCCCATTATGAATCTACCATTCATCTGCAAGCTCATTGAAAAAGCAGTCTGTGGTCAACTCCAAGACCACATCAGTGCTAGTCATCTACTGCAGGACTACCAGTCTGGCTTCCAGTCACACTGCAGCACAGAAACTGCTAACGTATACCTCCTAGACGATGCTCTCTGTCCACAAATGAAGATGACCCCTGCCTCCTGATACTGCCAGACCTCTCAGCTGCTTTTGACACAGTCCACCATCCCATCCTCATGTGCGTCCTAGAGTCTTGCATGGGATTCACCAGTAATGTCCTTTACTGGTTCTTGTTTCACTTTTCCCACCTACACCAGTTTGTTCACATGGGCACATCCAGGTCACAAAAGAACCCGATTACCTACGAAGTCGCCCGTGCTCCATATTGTTTCTTGTCCTCTCCAGACTATACATGGATGATGCTGTACTAACAGACAACCGCACCAAGATTCACCAATAAGCCAATGATAACCCACTCTACTTGAAATTCTCCTCTGCTTCAGACATTCAAAGCCTCAAATACTGCTTGCGCATCATCCAGACCTGGATGTCCAATGCCTACTTGAAGCTTAACCTAGCCAAGACAGAATTCCTGTTATTAGTCAAGGAAAATATACAAGATACTGTACAAATAGGGCTCAATGTCATGGACCTTGACAGCTTCGAACCCAAACTTCCACCAAATGCCAAGTCACTTAGATTTACCCTGGACACCAACTTCACCCTCAAGGAAAACATTTCCAAGAAACACAGATGCCTAGAACCAGCTCTCTTCTAGCGAATGTCAAGCCATTTCTTTCAGAAAGTGACTTCAGAACTGCTTTTCATGCCCCGTGTTCTTGCATCTGGATGGTTGTTGTTTACCCAGACTTCACAGAAGCACCCCTTAGAGGCATGCTACATGTTGCAGCACATTTTATCGAGGTCTTGAAGAAATATAATCACATTATTCCTAACCAGATGGAACTCCATCGACTCCTCATGTCAGCCTGCACCATCTTCAAAGCAGCAGCATCATTTGCAAAACTAAATCTCAGCCACCTGAAGCCTGGACACTATCAGACTGCAGACTAAGAAGTGAAAAAATACAAGACAGCAGGTCTCCTCCATCTATGCACTGAGCTCTTTGTCCATCAGAACCGCCCTAACGCTGCTCCAATTTAGGAAAGAATTGAAGTGTTGCCTCTTTAAAGAACTCTACAGCGATAGTTATACATAATCTGATACAGTAAATAAAGTGAGGCAAGCTCAACAAATGTAATGTAATTGTCCTAGTGATTATTATTAACAGTACTCCTGCCACCATTGAAGCAGAATGAAACCCATTCAGAGTAAATCTATAGTTATAATATAGTGATAAAAATATAACTCAGAAAGACAGACTTCCAATTTAAGATGTCTCAAACATATATGACAGAATTAAAGGGTATAAAGGGCACAAGTTCATACACAATTTCAAATCATGCAAATAGTAAAGACATGATATCTGATACATTGTAATGGGATATAATGCAAAATTGAATATAGCCTATTAAAAAACACACATGAGAACCGTATATACATAAATACCTCATTGATAACGTTTATATATTTAGTCGTTAAAAAAAAATGAGGGTAGCGATACCGATCTGTAATGCGCACTTGATTTATCTTGCATGGCCACTTTCTTTTTTTTTAAGTTCAGAAAAATTTTATTGAAAGAATATGACATAAGCTTACAAAGTAAGACAAAGAAAATAACAAGCAAAAGTATACATCAAGATAATTAAAGGTATTAATATAAGCTACAAAAAGAAACATCAAAAATTGAGAATAAATATAAGCAAAATTGGCAACTGGTATGATATAAGGTAATAAAAGATATACTAAATATACATTGTAATTACAAGAAAAGCAAAAATAATATTAATATGTTTAACAAAATACAGGAATTCATGGAGGTTTAGGAACTTCTTGTTGTAACGGGGACAAAGGCAGAGAACTCTGAGCACTTAAATCAAAAAATAGTGTGACTGGACTCCACAATTCTTTTCGCTTGGCAGCTAAAGCCAAGGGGTTGACAAAAGTTGTATCTAACCTGTGATTATAGCAAACAGCATACCACCAAGCCTGATAAGATATTTTGGTAAAATCCTTCCAATTTTTAGTTATTTGCTGGAAAGCTACTGCCAACAATAAGTCAATTATTCTAACCCTGAAAGTGCAATGATCCCAGATGGGGGAAACACTCCCTAAGAAAATGTGAGATAAAGAGAAGGAGTGATTAGAGGAATAAATCTTGTTAATTTGAGACCAAACTTGCCGCCAAAAATTATGAACATGGGAACAACTAAAAAGCATGTGGAAAAGATCTGCACATGGTAAGGAGCAGGACCAACACTTATCAGAAGCATCTGGGTATTGTTTACTAAGAACTAGTGGTGAAAATAATAAACGATTATAAATAAAAAATAGTGTTTGAGTAGTATTAGCAGCTCTGGAAGATCTACGAATCTTAAGCCATAATTTGTCCCATAGCTCAATAGGCCAAGAGACTTCTAGGTCTTTTTCCCAGGTTTCTTCAGTTGTGGTTTTCGTGCGAGATGAAGACTGAGTTTGAAGCAAAGCGTAGATTTTTGAAGCTTTAGGTTGTTTAAGAAGTAAAGAGCTCAGTGAAGACATATCCGAGGATACGTGGTTTGATGGAGGAGGTGCAGCAAGGGAAGCATCGTAGGCAAGTTGTAATGCGTGTGACAATAATGAATATTTAACTCGAAAAGCGGGAGGTAGATTGAAAGAAGTAGCAGCTAATGCAAATGGGATGATCTGATTTTGGTGAAACATTTGATGCACCCAGATAAGGCCACGTGAACTCCAGAATTTCCAAAAAATCGGCTTATTGTTAATTAATATAGATGTATTGTGCCAAATAGGTTGATCAAAAAAGGATGAAACAGGAAAGGAAGGAAGGAAGGAAGGAAGGAAGGAAGGAAGGAAGGAAGGAAGGATTTTGGAGGTATACTTAAGAATAGGAGTAGATAAAGATTGAGGTTTACGAGAAAACATAAGATATTCTTTGAAAGAAAAGGGGGATATTAAAGACTTTTCTAAGGCCAACCAGAGAGGAGAGGATGATGCGGAATCCGTAATCCAGTTCGACACTTGATTCAATAAAAAGGATTTATGATATAAGGCAAAATTCGGAAAGTTTACCCCACCCTCTCTTTTAGAACACATTAATTTGGACAAAGACATACGAGACTTTTTATGTCCCCACAAAAAGGAAGATAAAATAGAGTTCATTTTCTTGAAACATTTCAAAGGGATAGAAAACGGTATGTTAGATATTGTAAATAGCACAATGGGAGAGAGCATCATCTTGATTGTATCTAATCTTCCCCACCACGATAGATATAGAGGATGCCATTTGCTAGTGAGTAGTCAATTTTTGTAAACAGTCATCCATACACTTAGTAACTGTGCCCGAAAGAGAAGAAGTAAAATGGAGACCCAAATATTTAATAGTTAGGGCTCCAAGTAAAGCCCGAAGCAGAGAAATCGTCCTTGAGAGTGAGTTTGGTAAGTGGCAAAATCTCACATTTATCCTTATTTAAGTTGTAGCCAGATACTTGTGCAAATGAATTCACTTCATCCAAAAAAGCAGGGAGGGATGCTTTTGGTTGGGAGAGAAATAATAATACATCGTCAGCGTATGCTGCCATCTTAATATCAGAGTCGTGGAAATTAAAACCATGTATATTAGCATTCTTACGAATTCTCAAAAGGAAAGGCTCTAAAGCAAGATTAAATAATAAAGGTGAAAGTGGTCATCCCTGTCTAACCCCTCTATTAAGAGAAAAGTAAGAGGATAAGGTACCGTTTGCCGAAATTGCTGCTCTAGGGCGGGAATAAAGGAACGAAATCAGGGTGGAAATCTTTGGACCAAAACCAAACCACTTCAGAGTACTAAACAGATATGGTCATTCAACTCGATCAAAAGCTTTCTCTGCATCCAGGGCTATAGCTGCAAGGGGAGGAGAGCTATGCGAGGTCTTAGAGAGAATGTCAAAAAACAATCTAGTATTATCCGTCAGCAGTCTACCTTTAACGAAACCGGATTGCTCTTTTCCTAAAAGCTCGGGTAAAAAAGATTCTAAACGCAATGCTAAAGCCTTTGAAAAATTTTTATAGTCGATATTTACTAAAGAAATAGGGCGATAATTTTTACAATGTTGTGGATCTTTACCTGGTTTTGGGATAATGCAAATAAGGGCATCAGAGAAAGAGACAGAAGCGGAACCAGTTTGAAGGAAAGTGGAAAGAAGAGTATGTAATTTGGGAATAAGTAGTTTTGAGAAACAGGAGAAGAATTCAACAGTGAAACCGTCGGGACCTGGAGCTTTACCATGTTTGAGAGAGTTAAGAGCTTGAAGGAGATCTTTCTGCGTAAGGTCTGATTCTAAAGAGGAAAGATCCGGAAGAGTGTCGAAAGGAGAGGAAATCTTGGACAAAAATTGGGAAATGTCTTGTTCAGAAGAAGATGATTCAGACTAATACAATGTTTCATAAAAATGCAAAAACTCCTGTAGGATATCTTCACTTTTGTGTTTTAGTGGCCCATCACAACAATAGATAGATTCAATATTGACCTTGTTCTGCTTTACCTTTAGATAGTTGGCCAGCAATTTCCCAGCCTTATTCTGTCCACCATAAAACTTGGCACTAGATTTTAAGAAGAAATTGGAGGCATTGTACGTGGAATCTTTATTAAATTGAATTTTGGTGGCGATAAGATCATTTAAACAATCCTTTGATTTGGAAGTGTAATATAAGTGCTCTAATTTTTTAATTTTAGAAAGGAGGTCATTGGTGGCTTGTTGGGCTTTCTTCCGTTTACGAGAAACATAGTGAATGATGAAATCTCTAGCTAATGCTCTGAAAGCGTCCCAAACTACAGGGAATGGAACTTCATCCATGTGATTTAACAAAAAATATTCATGAAAAAAGGATGTGAAAGAAGAAACAAACTGTGCATCGAGAAGGAGAGCATTATTGAAACGCCATTTTTTAATAGAAGCAGGTTTTTGTAATACATCTAAAACAATGGAGACTGGGGCATGATCAGAAATTAAGATGGAGCCAATGTCAGAAGAAATAAGGGATTGGCTAAGTTGATGAGAGATAAAAAAAATAATCCAAGCGTGATTGAGTTTGATGAGGGGTGAAAAGAAGGAGTATTCTCGCAAAGTGGGATTGCAGAGTCTCCAGGCGTCAGTAAGTTTGTATTGTGTAATGAGTTGTGTAAAAGATTTTTGAGACTTATGAGGAATGTATGCACTAACTGAGTGTCTATCCAAAAATGGGTCAAAAACTTCATTGCAGTCACCCACAAGGATGAAATTATCAACGTAGTATTGAGTGATAAGCGGTGCGAGGGAGGTCCAAAAAGTGGTGTCGCCACTCGTAGGAGCATAAACATTTAAAATAGAAATAGGGACGTTATCTAGAGTGAGATTCACTAGCACCCATCTACCTGAAGTGTCTGCAGAATGCGTTACTACTTTAATTGAGAGATTTTCTAAACAAAATCAAGACTCCATTACGTTTACCATCACCTGGAGAAAAATAAACTTCGCCTACCCAACCCCTCTTCAATTTAGCAGATTCATCAGCCGACAAATGTGATTCCTGTATACAAGCTATATCTGTGTTGAGCTTGGCCAGGTGGGATAATACTCTCTGTCTTTTGATTGGTGAATGTAAACCTCGAACATTCCAAGATAATATTTTCAAAGGCATAACATAATTTTAGAAAAGCATATCAAAAAACCAGTTGAGGGACAATTCCAATAAGAGTGACATGTGAAATCAATAAAAATACAAGCAATATCAAACCAACTGCACAAAAAGTAAGAGATCTGAACTAGATATGAGAAACAAGAAAGAAAGGAAGCAAAGCAAAAATGCAACCTCTGTAAGAGAAAGGAAGATTGCAGGGTATAAAAAGGAAATGTGGAAGACCAATGAGAGAAGAGAATATGCAAAAGGAGAAAGAAAAGAAGAAAGAGAGCATGAAGAGAATAGAGAATAATGGAGAAAGAAAACTTACAAACAGTCCAAGACATACGAAGGGTGGAGGGATGGAAGGCCACACGGAATAATGACGTGTCCAGGACCCACAAGGGAAGGCGAAGGGAAGGGCATAACGAACATACTCTAACATAGGTATGAGAAGACACTCTACCGAAACCTGTGAAGGAAGAAAAAATGATTAGATATATTGCAAACAATGACAACGCATAGTAACTGCAGCAAAAGTTTCAAGAAATAGCAAATGGAATAAAAACCAAAAGAGAAAACATGTGAATACTGCAACCAGAAACAGAGTCTTAACACAAACTAGCTGGAACTAAATGATGAAGTGGTCTCCATTGAATCGCTGTGGTGAGAGTACAGGAAGCTCTTCAACTTAATTGGATCCTCATATGTGGTAGTTTTATTATTGAATGTCACTTTAAACAAGCAAGGGTGAAAAAGACCATATCGTGCACCCAACGAGCGTAATTGTGGCCGCAATGCTAAAAATTCTTTGCGTCGATCAGCTGTCGATTTGGCGTAATCCTGAGAGAAGAACAGAGAATTTCCTGACCAAATTATACGATTCATTGCCCTAGCTGCTGATAGAATCTTTAAGAGGTCAGTATATTCCAAAAAGTACAAGATCACTCCTCTCGGTTTGTGTGGCGAAGAAGAAGATGCTTGACGCATTGGTGGGCCTAGTCTGTGAGCTCTCTGTATATTCAACATGGTGCCTTCAGGTAGCTTAAGGAGCATTGGAAGGAAGGATTTAAAGAAAGTTGGAGGATCCGAGCCTTCTGTCCCTTCAGGAAGACCATAAATTCGAAGGTTATTCCGCCTATTTCAGTTTTCCAACTGCTCAACTTGTTTGTGAAGTGCGGAGACCTGTGAACAAAGAGAGTCTACTTTAGAAGTAGAAGATAAAGAGCCAAAGTTCTGCTCTAACGTGTTGACTCGTTGATCCATTGCTGACCATTTGTCAGAGAGCATCTGAAGTGTGGATTTGGTCTCTTCCATGAACGGACGTAGAGCTCTAATCTCCTCCAGTATTAGATCCATTGTAACAGAAGCAGTCTGTTTAGGTGGAGAGGGAGGATCTTTTTTCAATCTTTTTGTAGATGTTTTGGAAACAGTCGAGACTGAGGCAATCTGTGAAGGCAATGCACCTTTGGACGATGAAGCAACTGAATCCTCCATGGATAAACAGTTATAGCGTGAGCTGAGATGAATCAAAAGTTTCCGAGGAGAAGGTGTAGATATCTGTAAAGTTCTAGATGTCCTGCCCATAGACTTGAGAAAAACAATCCAAAGACATAGAACAGTAATGTGCAGGAGAAGAAACGCCGTATTAAGATCAGAAATAATGTGACCCCAACACTAGGGCAGACTGACCTATCACTGTAAGCATGGCAATATTAAAACAATAATAACAAAAAAGATACTGTAAAGAATTAGCACAACATTATGAAAATGTAATAGAGAAAAGTTCACACGTGGCTTTGGATGGATAATAAATCTGCGCTGTGAGGATATGTGCAATGAAGATATATATATATATATATATATTTTTTTTTTTTAAACTACCCATACAATGGGAAGAATTAAAAGCTATACAGAAGAGGTTGTACAAAACTAAAAGGTTATAAAAAGCTGCAAGGTAGAACGTTAGTGCGAATTACACCTAGTAATAGTGGGCAAGGCACACTGTAACAGAATTTGCAGGCATTTGGCGCATGACAGAATATCAAAACATACATTTACCAAGAAGCATGAAGTGAAATATAAAAGTGATATCTATTTGCTTAAATGGAAGAAAATATATGTATGAAATGTAAGTCACCACAATGCATTACAAGAGTGTGTCTATGCCCAAGTAAACCATACCACCTACTTAGCTTGATACCATATCCAAGAGAGCCACCTTAAATAATCTCGTAGCACACTATTATAACATTGTAGGCTCTGAGAGAAACACAATTAAGAAATGCAGATATTTGCACATACACATTAGCAACACAAAAACAAGGTACTGAAATGCCCATGTAAAGCCTGCTAATACAAGTGCATGGGAGTAATGTCCAAATTCAGTTTTCTACATGACTTCTAGTGTGAAACATTCATAACCAGTGAAGTACGGTCAGTAAATGAATAAAACATTGCTCCTTTTGAAGAAATACAGGCACAAGGGAAATAATCTCCTCAGTGCGCAGGCTGCTTTGAAGCCACAATTTTCATTCAGTTAGTCGGGAAGCGATATGTTTCACAGAGTGAGCAATGGATGCAAAGTGAGGCAATTAATCACTGCAAAGTTTAAATGAAGAGTTCTTCTCACTTTAGTTCAGTTTGTTAACCTGCATATATCTGCGCTGCCAGAGAAAGGAAAGCTGGCTTCCTCAGCGCGTGGCAGTTAGGCATCTGTCACAGATACTTCAGCTGTGAGCAGAAAGGTTAATAAAAGGTCAAAGCTTGCCAGAAAGAACATGGAAATACTTCCATTTAGAGGCTCTCACATTCCGACCTTGATTTATGCAGTTTTGCCGACCTCCAAGACTCGGGTGAAGCCAGAAAATCCCTCGGAAAGCCCCGTCACCTCAAGGGAGCCACAGGAATGCCGCCATCTTCCTCGGGCGCAAGCCACGCGCCCCCCTCCCCCCCCCCCCCCCCCCCCCACCCATGGCCACTTTCTAACAGCAATATAAAAGTGACAAAAAACGACCAAGTCATGGCTAGGGATGTGATCACTAACCTCCGAGTTCTTAGAGAGCCCAAATGAGATCAGCAGAGAGAAAATGTTTAAAATGCTTTGTTGGGAGAACGAGAAAAATAAAGTATAAGAATTGTGCAGTAAATCAAAACGTATAAGGGATATAATTGAGTATTTAAAAAAATACAAATAGTTTAAATATATTTTGGCAAGTAAATCCTATATAAATTGTTTCTGTGTCATAATCAAAAAAACACACACAAAATAACTAACAAAATAAATAGAGTGAATAATAGCTTGGTTACAAATGTTGCCACAATAGCAGCAGGTGTCACGTCTGTCAAGAGAATATATGTTTTCATTAAATCTAGAGAGGACATATTTACCATTATCCATCTGTACCAGATGTGACACCACTGCATTCCCAATCAACCCATCTGTACAGAAAGTGACCTCACTTCTTTCCTTCAACTCTTCAGGGAATCCAATTACCAGGGCATCCCCAGCAAAGGCTGAACATAGACAAGGATATCGTTTGTTAGGGCCTTGGGCCAGAACCCCTGCTCTACTGAAACCTACAAGGTAAAATTGTCTCACCCAGCATCCCATACTGACTATTTCCAAAATTGCACCCAGATGTTGATGACCCAGGCACTCCATAGCATTCACATAACACCTTGTGCACATCCCTCAAACTACCACACACCTTGAACTACAGAACACACATTCCAACTCCTGCTCATTGACACTCACTCTTCAGTACTCTGTGCACTAGAGATTGCAGGCCTCATCACCCAAACATGGTTCACGACCACATCTTCCCACTGGTTACAGCATTCATTGTATGAACCACACACATAAAAAGGATGCCATACATAATCCTAAACTATAAATGTGTATATTGTAAATGTAGATGTATTTCAGCTCTGTATTCTAGGTGGTTTCATAGATAACCCGAGTTTCGCTCTCGTTGCCTATCTAATGTCACTTCGAACCCCTCAGTGAGGAGCTTCACTGTTAGCTATTTAAAATTTTAAGTGTTATATATTGGCCCCATAGCTGTTCACTATCGTGAACAGGATTTTACTAATCCAACTATTGCAAATGCTCACCAGTGTTTACTTGCCAAACGCCGTTTAGCAGACTAGCAACCAACAGAACGCAAAACCCAAGTAATTCCTTAATTTACCTAGACCAGCAATTAAAAAATAACAGAAATCTAAATAACACTGCTCATAGTTCCTAATAAACATGCCTTTGTCTACCCGAGAATGATGAGCTATTAGTCGGGTTATCTGTATTTTTAAAAATATCACTCCGCAAACTCAACCTTGCAGTTCCAACAATTCTTAAAGTTGGTTAATGAGAGCGCACAGGTATTCGATCAATATAGAACATAAAATAACAGATGAGAAACAAAATGGAGGGCATGTTTTTACTTTTGTTGATTTTATAATGACCTCCTGGACAACTCCGTATATCAGAAGTCCCTCAAAACCCCTTATTATAAAACATCACAGTTATTCAGATACCCATCTATAATTTGTGGAAACCGGCTGAGACGGAGGAGATGGCGTGGGAGGCACTAAATTATCTAATGGTCTTCGAGCTAGTGATGGTGAATATTATTGGCCTTGCTGAAGGTTTTACTGTTGTCAGTTTCGTACACCCGATGAGGAGTCTTTATTGAGAAATTCTGTACTTCCACTTTGCTAAACCAGTGTGCACATAATTGATGTGCTTCTCATTAGAGGCTTTCTTGCCCTTCTCCAAACTTCGTAACAACGCTCCTAATATTTCCTTTTCATTTTAAAGAGGTTGAGCGCAGTTATTGAGTTTTTGTTGGTGAATATTAGTGGCGTAGGACATCCTTTTGACCATTGGTTCTATAGCCTGACCTGAGATCTTCTCGACAGGTGATAATCTGCACCAAGGAGGTGGCTGTGAGTGCACGGAAGAATGCGTACACCTTGCTGGCAGAGATTGGAAAGGCTTTTCTTCGTTTTAACCAAGATCCTCAAGGTAACTGTGTTAATTTACTTGTCTTTATTATTATCCACATTTACCACAGTAAGTATATATAATTGTCCTGTAATCTAAGTTTATTAGGCGCTCTGGAAGAGTAGCTGTGGGGGGTCGTAGAAATGATGGAATTAAATGCTACACATAGTAATTACTAATGGTTAAGATTAGTTCAGGCATTTCCACTTTGTTTTTTGTAGACTATCCAACTCGGCTAATGCTGCATTAGAATACCTAATAAAAGAAAGGGAGCAAGTAAACCTGAGTTGACAATGGTTTATACTCCCTTTATTATGATTGCAGAAAGCTGGGTGTGATTCCCACGAGACTGGCTACTTATTTGCCTGTTTTGGTCCCGCCATAAAAAAGCCAGTCATCTAGCTTCTTACATGATTTAGGAAATGTCCTTTATCGAATGAAATACTGCTGTATTCTATTATGTTTTTTTTCTTTTGTAGAAGCCATATTGAAGTATTTGACTCTGGTTTATGCTGGATTGACTGGTTCTGTCACAATGATTAGCTGTACTGTCCTGGCTTTGACACGCATACTCTTTGAATTTAAAGGTGAGCGCCAAACGTTACAGTAAGAAGCTTTCATGGTTTAGGGCAAAGCAGTAGTTTTGTTTAGTTTCACACCCTGTGATACTTGCTTTCCAGATATCATGAGTGTTTTGGTCATCGAGCAGCTGCTGGAGAACGTCTGTCTTCTTCTCAGTTCCAAGACCCGGGAAGTGGTAAAAGCAGCCCTCGGATTCATCAAAGTTGTGCTCTTTATAATGGACATCAAACTGCTTTCCAAGCATTTGCAGCTCATGGTAAGTGGCAATGTGCTCAGTATTCTGTTTAGCTTGTAGGGCTTGAATGGGAATAGGGCTGCAAATGCCACAAGGCGAAAAACACTACAGATGCCTCCTTATACTCTTTTGCTCTGCATACTTTGATGCTGTGCTAATGGATAAACAGTATCTTGCGAGGTACTTGACGTGTTCAGCGTTCTTTTCAGTGTGTTATCAAGCAAGTTGAAATTTCCCATCTTTCATCTGTTGGATTTACATGCTCCATTTATTTATTGGTTTTCAGAGTAGATAGAACTTTGACAAACAACAGTGTATTCGTTGAATGTCTAAAATGAGTCACTTTTGGCATAGTTTGTTACCTTTGAATACCCAGTTTTGTGCTCTATTCAGAGATTGCTTTATTGTCAACTTTTGTATCCCTTTTCAGCTTCTTAGAAAACATTTAGATGTTTGTGTTCAATAATATATTCTGTCTAGTCACAATATGTGCATTGTAAGGCTCAGATGCGTGATAAGATTAAGTATTTATGCTTGGTTCTTTGTGAGCACAAACGTGGCAGGAATAGTGGAGTGTAATGAGGGAAGAGAATGCAGTTAGCACATTTCTGACCATATGTTTTTTAAATTATTTGTTTCGTCAGTGCAGGAGGGCATTACATAGAAATGGGGAACTTTCGGCAGCCAACGTTTGCCCAGAGGATAGTTACCTATAGAATTGGGTTTCAAATCAGTAGTTCTAAACCCCTGCAGCACAATCTCTTTTAGCTTGCAGCACCACAGTATGGATCTGTGAAAGAAAATTGTTTGCCAGTGAATGCAACATTTTGATACATAAGTTGCATTTATGATCAATTTCTACTAAAGACTTTACTTTATTTTTAAAGCAAGCTCTCTAATGAAAAACAGTGAAATTGAATTACTGATGTTAGTCCCAATATTAAAATGTGTAAAATGTATCCAAAATGTAACAATTTGAGTCTATTTATAATATTTTCATAAAGTTCCCTGATTATATGCAAATACATGCATAAGCATGAGTGCAAGATTGGTGATTGTTTGCCTTAAAAATAAAATGTACATACAAAATTTGCAACTAGAAAAAATACTTTTTCTAAACTTTTGTGAAGCATTGAATAGAAGTTCTTAGAGGCTCATTTAGTAGGGTGTGAGATGCATACTGGTTTAAAACAAGCTATAGCAAACTCTTTAGGATATATTGTCTTTGATAATGGCTTATGGCGATGTTGTACAGTATCTGCAAATTCAAAAGACGGTGTGGTGACTTGGCATTTTGTAGGTGTGTGCATGCGTCCGTACGCATGAGTATGCCTACGAAATGAAACAAGTGCCCTTTTTCTTTTATTTACCCATCTTGGATGGGTTGGTAAATGACTAAAAAGTGAGAAAGTCCTACTATAAGGCAGCGGGCCAGCAGCTATTTGTTACATGATTCTCAACCACCCCAACCCCCACACACAATTATACATTTAACATTTTTTTAAAAAGACAGTGGGGTGGGGGCCAATGCAGGAGTGGGTGGGGGAGGCAAATAGCTGCCCACGGGGGTGGGGAGGAGGATGAGATGCACAAAAGTGAGAAAGCAGCACAAATGACAATGGGAGTTTGGTGGGGGGAGAAGCACATGAAAGATCTTGCAACGCTGGGGGGTGATATTTCGCAGGTGGGGGGGAAGCACACAAGAAAGAACTTGAAAACACACACTCTTGGAGTCATTAAATGAAACTAAAGTATTTCCCTAAAAGTGAGCAGTCAAAGGATAAAAGTCAGCCAATCCAATGGTAAAGAAGCTATGTTTCAGGGAAGGGACAGACACAAGATGGACAGCTAAAACTGTTAAATAAAGTCAAGTCAAAGATCTTTATTCGGAATAAAACATCCATAAAAGTGCATAACAAATACAATGGCAAGAAAATACAGGAATAAACAACCAAAATTTAGTCTATCTAATTCTACAACAATGCAGCTACATATAAAAGAGGACAATATATGTGATTTAAAAATTTTGATCATTTAAAAATAGCGACAACTATAAAATATGGGACAAAAACAAAGGTAAAATTAGGCCAGATATATGTGCAAATTACAGATGTGCAAATTGGTAAGCGATACAAAGTGCAAAGTGCAATGTGCAAATTTTGTCAGTCAATGTGCAAAGTAGCTCGCGAGCGAACTGCAGCTTTAAGGAAACAACTCACTCTAAATATTATTTCATCTGATCCCAACATTAATAAATTCCTCAACGCTATCTTAAAATCCAACAGGTCATTTTTCCGACAGTATGGCATTAAATAATGAACAGTAAACAATTTATAAAAATCACAAAAGAACATAAAGTGCATGAGACTTTGTTTCTTGATCGGGTTACACGGACAGCTTAAGGTTTCCAAATGTTTATTATAACCCAAAGGGAAGTTTAGCAGATTTACGATGCTCCCGTCCCGAAAACGGAACAGTAAACTCCTGTTCCATCGACCAAGATTTAAACGTAGGTATTTCTGGGGCGGGGCAGGGTAACTAGCAGGGTGCTCCAAATGGGCCATATACTTTGCGACTGTACACTTAGGGAAATTGTTCCTTTCCCGCTCTTTTCTATAGAGGTTATACAGGGCCCTTTGAATCAGAATCTTGTGTGAGCGGTCTATAAGATTGGGAGATGTAAACAGGTGTCCTTGCCCTACACTTATTAGACATTCATTCACAGCTTTCAACCATGGTATACAATGTGCCCTGTCACATTTTAAACAATCTCAATTTATGTCACGTGTCAATGTGGCTGCAGGGTTCTGCGATATCTTTAACCAAAAAAGGGCCGGCCTTGATCTGACAAAGTCCTCTATATAAGGGATATTTAATTCACTGTGGCATATATAGTTTGAGGCACAGATAACTCCACCCAGCACCTTCCGACAGAATCTGTTTTCTTCTGTCTGAATATGGAGACAATTTGTATGTCCCCATACCTCTGCGCCGTAGGTACCTGTTGGGATACATTGGGTTTGATAGATCTTTAATAAAGGCGTGATCACATCAGCATGATTAGGTTGGCGTAGAGAAATTATTGAGTTGATCGTTTTACCTAATTTATTCCTCGCATAGCAGACATGTGGTTGCCAAGAACCAGTGTTAGAAAACAACAGCCCCAAGTATGGAAAAGTGCAGGTGCTTTTTAAAACCTTTTCCCCTGACATAATCTCAATAATTTTATACTTTTTTGGACCACAGGTCATAAGCGATTTTTTAAAATTTGTGGTTAAACCTAAATCAGCCATAAAACTAACAAAACCTGAAATTAAGATACGCAGTGCCTTTGGGGTGCGGTCCATTAGGACCGCATCGTCTGCGTAAAGAAGGGTAGGTATGGGAGTGCCATTTAAATACGGTACATCTTTTGTTAGGGTACTCAGGGAACTACTCAGCTCATTAATGTATAGGATAAAAAGCAGAGGGGCCAGAACACAACCCTGTCTGACCCCCCTGCCGATTAAAATATCACTGGAAACTTCGCCAGTGTGGTTAATACGCACACGGGCTCTTAGGTCGCTATGGAGATAAGATAAAAAGTAAACTAAATAATCATCTAAACCATAATTAAGTAGGACGGACCATAAACGGGAGCGATTTACAAAATCAAAGGCAGAACTCAAATCCATGAAACCAAAATATAAGGGGGATTTTTTAGCGATGGTATATTTAGCCGTTATTAAATTCAGGTTCAGACATTGTTCTACTGTGCCCACATTACTACGGAAACCTAGCTGGCTCGGGTGTAGAATAGTACTTTCCTCCGCCCAGGTTCTAATTCTTTTAAAAATTACCCTACCTAAAACTTTCAGAGTGTTATCAATTAATGATATTGGGCGGTAGCACCCAGGATCTAGCCTGTCGCCTTTTTAAAAAATGGGTACAATAGTACTGCCGGACCATGTTTCAGGGATAGATTCATATGTTAGATTGTTAAAAGCATTACACAGCAACGGGGACCAAAAGTCAATTTCGCATTTTAGTTGGTCAATAGAAAGGCCGTCAGGGCCAGGGGCTTTATTACCGGCACTTTCTGCGATGGCATCCTCTACCTCAAGCAATGTAATATTCAAAGGTGTTGGAGGGGGAAGGGTTTCTGCGGGGTTGCCAGATACAGCATAGATCTTCGAGAAGTGGTCAACCCACACAGGCCGTGTGATGTTACAATTGATTGGTGTTCTGTTTGAACCAAGGGATCTTAGGTTTTTAACCTCCCTCCAAAACCCTGGGGTGTCCATTAGGGCAGCCATACGAACAAGGGATTCCCAGTGATCTTTAACCAATTAATTGGATCTGGTTCGTAAGGTGAGTTTGTACCTTGCTCTCAAGAACCGTACCCGGGAAATATCCCGCGGTTTGGCCATGAGAGCAGCCCTTAAGTCCCGGTTTGCTTTTGAGCAAGAGGCATCAAACCATCTTGGGGCTTCCTCAGTTTTCCTAGATGCTGGTTTAGAGATCTCGCTTTTTATTGCAGAGCAGAGTTCACAGAATGATTTAATCATATTGCCCCCGCAGCTGTCAATAGCAAGAAAGTCCGAGATCAATACAGGATGTTTCTTAATCACACTGGCCAATACACCCTTGTTGTCTACCCCCCTCCAGACAACCCTTAATCTATCCGTCGAGGCTTCCAGGTTTGTTGCCCCGATTACACTGTGATATTTTTCCCCCTAATGATTTCAGGTAAATCACAATTGGGTAGTGATCACTGTATATGTTACACACTACCTCTGCCTTTAATAAAACATTGATTCAGAAATGGGGGTGGTGATGAACAGAGTGTCTGAATTAAGCAGACCACTCTTACCCAGTCCAAAGATCCGGGCTTGATCCATCACCGTTTTTTAGCTCACTGCACCATCCCAGCTCAGAACTTGGCTATATGCAAATTAGTCTGACCCTGGCCCAGTGCATCATGGGAACAGGGCAGACCAAACTACCAATCCAATTCTTATACTGGGAAGGAAACAAGCTACAGGGGACCGGTTTCTGGCATTTCAGCCGTCTTCGGCCCGGCTTGCTTGAATCCTGATGGTGCAATGAGCTAGGGACTCACATCTGAGTATACCCTTCCACGCTTATGGTGGACAAAAATGATTCAGAAATGGGGGTGGTGATGAACAGAGTGTCTGAATTAAGCAGACCACTCTTACCCAGTCCAAAGATCAGGGCTTGATCCATCACCGTTTTTTAGCTCACTGCACCTTCCCAGCTCAGAACTTGGCTATATGCAAATTAGTCTGACCCTGGCCCAGTGCATCATGGGAACAGGGCAGACCAAACTACCAAGCCAATTCTTATACTGGGAAGGAAACAAGCTACCGGGGACCGGTTTCTGGCATTTCAGCCGTCTTCGGCCCGGCTTGCTTGAATCCTGATGGTGCAATGAGCTAGGGACTCACATCTGAGTATACCCTTCCACCCTTATGGTGGACAAAAATGATTCAGAAATGGGGGTGGTGATGAACAGAGTGTCTGAATTAAGCAGACCACTCTTACCCAGTCCAAAGATCAGGGCTTGATCCATCACCGTTTTTTAGCTCACTGCACCATCCCAGCTCAGAACTTGGCTATATGCAAATTAGTCTGACCCTGGCCCAGTGCATCATGGGAACAGGGCAGACCAAACTACCAAGCCAATTCTTATACTGGGAAGGAAACAAGCTACCGGGGACCGGTTTCTGGCATTTCAGCCGTCTTCGGCCCGGCTTGCTTGAATCCTGATGGTGGAATGAGCTAGGGACTCACATCTGAGTATACCCTTCCACGCTTATGGTGGACAAAAATGATTCAGAAATGGGGGTGGTGATGAACAGAGTGTCTGAAATAAGCAGACCACTCTTACCCAGTCCAAAGATCAGGGCTTGATCCATCACCGTTTTTTAGCTCACTGCACCATCCCAGCTCAGAACTTGGCTACAGTAAAGGGCATACAGGCATAACTTGGTGCTCTGTATAAAGCATTTTTGCAGTATCAAAACAGTAATAAAGTCAAAATGCAAAACAATAAAAATCCAAAACTGAATTAAAAAAATGGAGTGAAATTTAATAAACAAAATGACAAAAATCCAAAGAGATGCCACTGGAGATAGAATTCTTAAAGTTTTGATCAAAAATAGCACCAAAAAGTGTGATGGTCCAGGACTTAGGTGCAGTGTGAGGCCAACCGCGATGGAGCGTGGGTCAGATTTATCAACCAGGTAATTCCTAGTCAAAGATTTTATCTTCTAACTTAGGTTTTAAAGTCTCAACCAACCACAGGAGAGCACTTCTAAGGCCCACAGGACCGCAGAGTAGATGCTTTGAGATTTGCGGGATGTCAGGCAGTGGCCTACATCATGGTCTGCTCCAGGTCTAGTTGCTACTGATCAGCTGGGCCCTTACAGGAAAAGGCCTCTTGCAGCTTGTCTCCCTGTAGCCATACAGGAGGTCAGCCATGTAGCCTTGGGAGTCAATTTATGTGTCCTGGGTAAGCGGGAGAAGCTTCAGTTCTTCAGTGCTATTCTCAGGTCACAGACAGCAGTTCCAGACCTCTTGTGATCTTCTGCAGGTCCAGAAAGTGTTTTGACGTGGGTGCTTGGAGGTTCCACATTCATGCCTGGCACAAGAAGGTGGGCGGAGGTGACTCCAGGCCCCTCCCTAACCAGTAGGATGAAAGTTCCTGGGGCAACCTAACCCTCTTTTTTAGTAGTACCTGTTTGCCTTACTGCAAACAGACCAAAACTGTAATGTGTCAGGGAAAATTAAATATGCTGAGTCTTTGGCCACACGGTACCCACAACAGACTAAGAGACAGCAGCATAAAAGGACGAAAGTAGGGTCCTTCAGCAACCAAACAGGAGATCCACAAGAATTGTCTTGGTAGCCTGTTAACCCCTTTCAAGTGTTCCCCAAGTGTTGCATGTGGCTCAACAGACCTGTCCAGCAGGATTGTACTCTGTAGTGCTAAAAGTTACTTTTCCTTAATAGTTATTAAAAATCAACATTGAGTGCGATTTTTGATAATTAATAATTCTAGCTGGGCCTATTCCTGAGCTAAAGTATTAGTAGTTTAATCGTCACTCAGATTTTCTACATAGAACAGCTGGGCCTGCTACAATGAAAATATGTTTGGGGCCTTTTCACTGTAGCACAAAGTAATATACCTTTTCTACATACCCCAGTTTTAAGTACCATGCACCCTACCTTGTGGGCTACAAGCCCTACACATGGGTGACTTATTCATATTTAAAGGGAAGGTTTTTACCTGTCAAAAGGCTGCAGTGCTTGTTTATTACTGTTAGTCATTCTACTGAGGTAGGTTTGAAGCCATGTTTGCTCTGCGTTATAGTGGATGGTAAAGTAGGTGCTGCAGTCTACTAGTGGCATTTATCTTCCAGGCCTTTGGGCACCCTTTGTACCATATATTCCCTGGACTTTTTGGCAAGTTAAATATACCAAGTAGGGGTATGCCTATTTGACCATCTTTTAAAGGGGAACACTGGCACTTCACTACTGGTTAACAGGGTTAACGTGCACATAGTTCTAAAGCCAGTAAAAATATAGCGTGTAGCAAAAGCCCAAAAGTCTGGGGTGACCAAGGTGTTTTTCTACAGACTTCCTTTTACAGTCACTATTAAATATTGTATTTTTTACACAGCTGCTTTGCATTTTAAAGATGCCATGGTTCATTTTTGGCATCTATACCGTAGATGGCGTTTAGTTGTGACATCTATATTTGATTTACTACAACGTGAATCTCCAGGTGCCTCCCTAGGTGTCTGTCCGAGGCTTTCCCACTAGAATTGATTGAGGTTTTTTCCCTAGTCAGGAGAGGGAGAAAACGCAGGTCCTCAATCTTTCTAAAGACATGATGTATGGAGAGTCTTGCTTTGGGGGCGGGGGATATTTCCACATTTAAGGAGGATTGAATGGTGAAAGTGCCTTTCTCCTTTGCAAGCAGATTTGTATGGGAGGGTATGAGGTTTTACAGGGATAGCTAAAACATAGGGCACCTGGGGGACATAGTGGGAGGGAGATTTTTGTGTGGAGGTAGAGGCGGGGAGTGCTGGTGTAAACCAAGGTTTTCTATGTTGATTTTGGCATTCACTCGAAGCCATTACCAGCCTGACAGTGCGGGTAGATATATTTCTAATACTAAGTGCGTTCATGGCTGACTTGTCAGTGTTGCATGGATTGTAGGCATAGCAAACTGAGGTTTTGCAGCGTGAATCTTTCTGGATTCACTATGCTGTGCATATTCCGCGGTCTTGTGGTTGGGTCCGGATTCGTAGTCTTTTCTCTCTCTTTTTTTTTTTTTTTTTGTGGCCCAGGTGGGCGTCGGCGTCACCCTTCCTTGGGTGTATTTCCGGTGACGTCGGCATGCTTCCTGCGGAAGCTCCCATCCCTGGGCGCCATCTTCAGATTCTTTTTTCCGCGGTCGGGTCTGGATCGTTCCCGTTGGGCTCCAGACATTTTTGGAGAAAGTACTGCAAAGCGAGAAGTTCGAGAAGAAATTAAAAGAAGAAGACCAAGGAAGACTTCGCAGACCATTGGCGAAGAGAGAAGGAGGAGAGAACGTCAAGAACTTCGACGATCATCGACGTCCACGCGGTCAGGGAAGCCTGAAACGCTCGAGGATGGACAACACGCCGTTCAAGTTCTGCCCGAATTGCAGACACAAGTACGCGCAGAAAGATCAGCACCCGGTGTGCAACCTTTGCCTACCGGTGGACCACAGAACCGAAGACTGCAACGCCTGCTCCGTCTTCGCCGCGAAGACCCTTCGTGTGAGGAAGAGCCAGAGGGTAGCACACGCCACCCTCGGAGGAAAAGCCCCGACGCCTTCGCTGTACGACCTGGGGATGTCCTCCGAGGAGGAGGACAACGCTGCCGCCGAACACGACAGCTACACGGTCGTAGAGACCGATTCCAAGAAGACGCCTGATAAGGTAGGAGACTCGACGTCCCACAAGAGCACGAGAGACCCTGAGTCTCGAAAGAACGAGGGCCAGACCCCGAAGGCGCCGACGCAGCGACATCTGCAGTCCGCGACCGCACACAGGCCCAGCGGATCCTCAGAGAAGGAGTCCCTGGCGCCGAGAGCTGTAGAACAGCAGAAGGCTCCGAAGATCGCCTCCGAAAGGGGCCGGGCTGTTGAACAGCAGAAGGCGCCGAAGATCGTCTCCGAAAGGGACCGATCGGCGTCGAGGGAGAAAGACCCGAAAGCTTTGACGACGCCCAAGGACCCGAAGCCAAGTTCGACGTCCAAACCTTCGACGCCGAGAGTCTCGCCGCCGAGCCAGGTGACGAAGAGAGGGGCCGAGCGTTCCGAGGCCGAGAACGCGGCCGAAAGGGAAAAGAAAAGACGGCGTTTGGAGGCCGAGATGGCGAGCATCTTGCAGCGGAAGAAGGATTTCGACGCAGAGATGAGTGCCTTCACAATTCCACACAAGACCAAGCACGTGGTGCTAGATCTGGTCGAAGAGGAAGAAGAACTCGGCGACGGACATGGCCCGGCCGCCGAGATGGTCGACGACCAGGGAGATGAGGAGAATCCCTACGAGGATTACGGCTATGACGAGGAGGAGGGCAGTAGGTTGGACGCCGAGTCGGCCACCTCTGACCCCATCGAGGAGGATTACCTGGATATCGACACCGAGAGCCCGGAGGAGGCGGTCGACACATACCCCTCGAGGCCCTCGCCGCCTGACGACATCGGGGCATACAATTCGGCGATACAATCTGCCGCAGCGGCATTTAGGTTAAAGCTCGACGAGGAAAAGCAGAAAGCAGACTTCCTGCTCAAGACTTTGCTCCCAACACAGACAAGGAGCCAGTTCCTCCCAATGCTCGAGAGCGTCTTGGCTCAAGGACGAGAAGCATTCAAGGAGCCCGCAACATGCAAGGCGGTAACCCCTAGAACAGAGAAAAAATACAAACACTCCACGAAGGACCCGGCCTACATTCGAGGCGAGGTCTCCGCAGACTCCATTATCACGGCCACGGCTAGGAAGAGGGCCAACGTATCCACTACCTTGGGCCCACCACCGGATAAGGAGAGCAAGAGGATGGATCTGGTGGGCAGAAGGATCGAACGGAATGCTGCGACCCACTGGCGCATGGCTAACTCCAACGCTCTTCTAAACAGGCACATGTACCAGATCATGGACGGCCTGGGGCACTTGGTGAAGGACCTACCCCAGGAGGCCAGGCAGAAGGCCGAGATGTTGGTCGAAGAGGGGAAAAATGCGGCAAATTCTTGCCTTAAGACGGCCCTGGACGGGGCAGACACCGCCAGCAGGCTGATGATGATGGGTGTCACGGAAAGGAGACACGCCTGGCTCAGGATTTCAGGGTTCAAACCCGAGGTGCAACACAGTATCCTCAACACACCGTTCAACGGCGACACGCTCTTCGGGGCAACTGTGGACGAGAAACTCAGCCAGCTCAAGAAAGATAATGAGACGGCAAGGTCTATGGGGGCGTTGCAGTTCAGAGGCAACAGAAGAGGCACCCCGTCACGGAGGCCCGGCGGGAGAGGTGGAAACCAACCAGGTACATCACACCAGGTTTTCCAGCAAACGCACCAGGCAGACTCACAGGGACAGCAAGGTCAGCAGAAGCAGTCCTGGCAGTACCAACCAAGAGGTCAGTCCTTTCGAGGAAGAAACGGACGTAGCCAGAATAGGAGAGGGGGGCAGCAGCCCTCCTCGAAGTGACTCCACAGAACTCTGGGTGCCCAGCCACAGAAAGGACCCGGGGGGGCACCACGTACCAAGGGGTCGGGACAATCAAAACACCTACGACCACATGACACCAGTGGGAGGAAGATTGAAATTTTACCTCCAGGAATGGAGAGAAATCACATCAGACAAATGGATCCTAAACATCATCCAATTCGGGTATTGCCTGGAATTGGAGAAAAGGCCAACAAGCAGGAAACCAAGGGGAAGACCGCCAGCAGGAGACCAGCTGGCGAGGCTTCAGGAAGAGGTAAAGGAACTTCTGCAAAAGCAGGCCATAGAGCGAGTCCCATTCAAGGAAAGGAACAAGGGAGTCTACTCGACGTACTTCCTGGTACCAAAGGTAGACGACAAGATGAGGCCCATCCTAGACCTGAGGTTCCTCAACAAATTCATAAGAACACAGAAATTCAAAATGACCTCCCTGCAGGAGGTGCTACCGCAACTGCAGGTCGGAGACTTCATGGTCACGATAGACCTCAAGGACGCCTACTTGCACATACCGATGAACAAAAAGCACAAGCATATGCTCAGGTTCACAATCGGGGGAGGCCACTACCAGTTCACAACGCTGGCCTTCGGACTCAAATCAGCACCAAGGGTATTCACGAAGTGCCTCGCAGCAGTTGCTGCACACCTACGAAGACAGGGGATACACGTATACCCTTATCTAGACGACTGGTTGGTGAAGGCGAGTTCGTACCAAAGGTGCAAACACCACGCACAGACAGTGACGAGCACGCACATAAACCTGGGGTTCTCCGTCCATTGGGAAAAATCGTCAATGGAACCGGAGCAAGTGAAGACCTTCCTGGGGGCAGTGATCAACACCGTGCAGGCCAAGGTGTTCCCCAGCGAGAAGAGAGCAAGGGCGCTGGTCAAGGAAACTCGCCTCTACCGGAAGGGGCAAGCTCGGACAGCGAGGACGGCGAGCAAGATCATGGGGATGATGGCATCATGCATCCACCTGGTGCCGAATGTGCGGCTACACATGAGACCCATGCAGGAATGGCTCCAGGAACAGTGGTCACAGGCGTCAGGCAGTTGGGAGGATCTTGTGGTGGTGACGCACGCAGTGCAAAGGGAGATGACATGGTGGAGCATGGAAAACCTAACAAGGGGAAAGCCTCTAACACCCCCAACTCCGACAGTGACCATCACCACAGACGCATCCCTGAAGGGATGGGGCGCTCACATGGAGGAGCTCAAAGTGAGAGGACTGTGGACGCCAGCAGATGCGACAAAGCATATCAATTACCTAGAATTGAAGACAATCTTCCTTGCACTGAAAGCCTTCCAGACAAGACTGTACAAGCAAAGGGTGTTACTGCAGACAGACAACACCACGGCGATGTTCTACATCAACAAGCAGGGTGGAACACAGTCAACGACGCTTTCAACACTGGCACAGGAGATATGGAGATGGGCCATCCCTCTACAGATAGACCTGCTAGCCATACACCTACCAGGGAAGGAGAACATTCAGGCAGACTGGCTGAGCAGACAGACATCGGCATCCCACGAGTGGGAGCTCAATGCTCAGGAAACGAGGTGGTTATTCAACAGGTGGGGAACGCCATCAGTGGACCTGTTTGCAACACGCCAGAATGCGAAATGCCAGTACTTCGCATCCAGACTACCCGAAAAGGGGTCCCTTGGGAATGCCCTATGGATAGATTGGTCCGGGACATTTGCATACGCTTTTCCCCCGATACCACTGATACACCGAGTACTGAGCAAGTGCAGAGCGAGCAAGATGACCCTGATACTGGTCGCGCCACAGTGGGCGAGGCAGACATGGTACTCGCAGATCATGGAGATGTCACAGAGTGCACCCCACAGATTCGGCAGAAGAAAGGACCTGCTCTCCATGCAGAACGGAGAGGTGCTGCACCCAGAGCCAGAGACCATGAGCCTAGTAGCATGGCTCCTGAGGACATAGAGTTTGCACATTTGAGACTGCCAGAGAGCACCCTCAGGGTCCTTCGGGAGGCACGGAGGCCGAGCACACGGCGGTGCTATGTCGCAAAATGGAAAAGATACACGATGTGGTGCAAACGTGAACAACTTCACAAGAAAATGAAGAAAGACTCCACAGTGCTGCGATACCTGACACACTTGCTGGACAAAAAACTCAGTTCATCCTCCTTGAGGGTTCACTTAGCGGCTATAGTAGCCTACACAAGGGGTGAGATGGGCAGGAGCTTCTTCACATCCCAGGTTGTCAAGAGGTTCCTGGAAGGAGCGAAGAGGATCGCACCGCCCAAGCGGGTGCCACCACCAGCATGGAACTTGAACGTAGTTCTCACGGAACTCATGAAGGAGCCCTTTGAACCACTGCACAGGGCCTCCTTAAAGATGCTAACCATGAAAACAGCCTTCCTAGTTGCTATAACGTCATTACGCAGGGTAAGCGAACTACAAGCGCTGACGCTACAGGAACCCTACATACAAATACATAGTGATAGGGTTGTGATGAGGACGGACCCACACTTCATGCCGAAGGTGGTCTCCAGGTTCCACATGAACCAGTCCATACAGATACCGAGTTTTTTCCAAAAACCAACCAATAGCGCTGAGCGAGCTCTGCACACCTTAGACGCCAGAAGGGCGGTCATGCATTACATTGAAAGGACAAAGGAGCACAGAAAAACGAAGCAGTTCTTTGTGTCATTCGCCAACAGTTACATGGGCAAAGCAGTAACGAAGAACACTATTGCACGATGGATAGCACAGACGATTCAGCTCTGCCACAACAGGGCAGGACAGGAACTAGACGAGGGAGTGCGTGCACACTCCACTAGGAAGAAGGGGGCCACAATAGCCTTCCTGGCTAACACGCCCATACAAGACATATGCCTGGCGGCAACATGGGCTTCAGTGCACACGTTCACAAAACACTACTGCGTGGATGTGCAGATGAACAAGGAAGCGCAAGCCGGACAAAAGGTGCTCCAGCACATATGCAGACACCAGAACTCATCTTCCACCCAGCCGCCACGGAAATGAGAAACCGCTACAAAATCTATGCACAGCATAGTGAATCCAGAAAGATTCACGCTGCAAAACGAATAGTTTCTTACCTGTCGGTGTAGTTTTGCAGCTTGATGATCTTTCTGGATTCACTAGCGAACCCACCCACCTCCGCCAGAAAGATGAGGCTGGAGAGAAAAAGGGGTGGTCAAAAAAAAAAAAAAAAAAAGAAGATGAAGAGATAAAATGGATTTTACATACAAGGCGGTTAAGGAAAAATCACCTACATAGAACATTGCCATCACTTCGGAAACGAAGGAAACACGAAAAAAAGAATCCGAAGATGGCGCCCAGGGATGGGAGCTTCCGCAGGAAGCATGCCGACGTCACCGGAAATACACCCAAGGAAGGGTGACGCCGACGCCCACCTGGGCCACAAAAAAAAAAAAAAAAAAAAAGAGAGAAAAGACTACGAATCCGGACCCAACCACAAGACCGCGGAATATGCACAGCATAGTGAATCCAGAAAGATCATCAAGCTGCAAAACTACACCGACAGGTAAGAAACTATTCGTTTTCCCTACTTCTATTTTTTTATTACATGTTGTTGTCATCCTCTCTTATGAGATCTTTGGAGATTGGGCAGATCTTATTCTGAGGGACATAGAGATTTAATGTAGGTCTAAAAATCATTCATATGTGCCAGGATGCTTTAAACGTGGCCTTGGCCTATTGAGAAGCGTCATATTAAGCAAATGTTTCGATAATTGAGAAGCTACACTTTTCAGCAACTACATTGTAACTTGTCATTTCTCCAAGTCTATTTTCTCCTTTTCACTCCATAGATGGAAGCAATAGGAAATATTAAGGACGACGTGAGGAGACACTTCCGTGTAAAACTGAAGAATGTATTCACCAAATTCATTCGCAAGTTTGGGTGAGCATGAATGTGTCCTCTATCATGCTAGAGCCTGATCAAGTATTTCTCATTTGGCACTTCCTTTGGATCATTTTAAGATTAAAGATCATTGTTTAAATATGTCTGATAAATTGTTAGGCTTTCTGCTTCTCAGTTTGTTGCATGGTTCTTAGACAACCATTGGAGCACAGTCCTCAATATCAGATGGTTATACTATTTCTTAGTCACTATTTTTATGTTGGCTTAGTGTAAAACATAAGGCTATATTGAAACCTGTCTTAAGTTTTTTCTTTTACTGCCTGCTTAGTCAGAGAAGCGCTTTTCTTCAGAAAGAGCTGTTTTATGTTTCTTGAGCTCACATTTTTTGGCTTTAACATGAATTCAGTTGATTATGTGTAGCCATAACTCGAGTGTTTTTGGTGTACAGCATTAGCCCTCTGCAATATATTTGAAGGGTCAGTGCTAACACCCTTGAGACATAACGTATAAATCTGATTGACACATCTAGCCGCAGATTCTTTACCTTAGAATATCGCAGGTGTTAAGCTGGATCCAGAAGACTTTTGCTCAAGCAATACATTTACGCCCCAGTAGGTGGTGTTGGTCAGCTCTGTGTGACATTGCCAGCGCCAGAAGTGATGTCTGCGTCACCTATATAGGCACAACCTTGACACACTGACATCCATTCTTTTTTTTCTGCGCCAGCTAGCACACATCTGTGAAGAGTTACCCTCTGTCCCTTTTTACTGGCTTTGTTTGACATTTTTGTAGACTATTTGGTGAGTAGATTTTCCCTCAATATTGTAGAAGACTTCTGGATTCAAACTGTGTGGCGCCTGCCATTGCGCCGTGTCCGTGATGGATCCACACTTAATTTGTCTCGTGGTGCCTGGAGCTCAGCCACAACTCAGTTATTCTCCGACTGCCGAGCCATGGATCCGAAGGCTTTGAGGGAGCGGTCCCTAAAGCTGCTTGCGGTCCAACATTCTTCTCCATGCCACTTGCCCTGAAAGTCTTGTTCCCGGTCGAGAGGAATGTCCTGGCACTGCTTAGGGAGTCCTAAGTCTTTGTCCATGCACTCAAAGTATTCATATCAGTCAGAAAAGAGGCACAAGAAACAGAAGAAGTCGAAGCTTGCTTGCGTTTTCCCCGTCTATTGGCAGATGCTACTGAGGAACCTTGACGTTTTAGGCCTCGTTCCGCGGAATCTGCGCCTGGGTCCACTCCGCGCTTCCCTGCCTTTCCAGGAGCCGAAGCGACACCCGCCCAGCTTAAAGAATTCTGTGATTCTAGGTGCCTCATGTTTGGGTGACCTAACCCTCCAGGCATGCCTTTCGGCCCGGTGGCTCATAGGGGGTTCCATCGGGTTCTGCTCCGGCCTTGGCACGGATGCACCCCAATGGAACCGGTAGTGGATCCAGACCAGCACTGGTCGTACACCTGCCACCTTCCCCATTGCAGGACTCCGCACCAAGACTCTTGACACCAAATGCGCCCCCAGATGACACGAACCCCATTTTTATCCCCGACAGCATTGAGCTGAATCGGTGCCTACCAGAGCAGATTCCGGCACCAGTTGCACCTTTGGGTCCTAGGTCTGTTCCTCAGCCTTATTTTGAGGGGCTAGGAATGGAGGAATATTGGGAGGGGTAGATGTACCCTTTACAAGGCCAGCCTGTTCACGAAATGGACTGGTACTAGGAATTGGATGAGGCCAGTGGACTGGATATCTCCCCAGATTCTGGCCTGCTGTCTACCCCTACCGTGGCTAAGGAGGCTGGAGCTTCAAATGCTATGGTGGTGAGAAGGGTAGCTGAGGTCCTGAACCTTCAGATCCCTTGGTTGGAAGTCAAGACTAACATCTTGACAGAGGTTCTGCAGCCGAGTGTCTCCTCCTCGGAACCGCTCCTGCCTTTCAACAAGGCCTTGACTGATGTCCTTCTGGGAACCTGGTCCAAACCCAGCCAGCCCAGGACAGAGCTTAAACCAGGGACCAGGACAATCGCCTACCGCCATTGCCCTGCACCAGGCAACCTGGGATTCCTAACCAACCACCCTACCCCCGAGAGCTTGGTGGTCCAAGCCTCTACCTCACAAGGCACGTTCCATTCCGCACTCCGGAACACAGAATCCAAGAGGCTAGATAGTTGGTGCAGGAAGATTTTTTTCTTTGCCAGCCCTGCATTACGGTTAATGAACACTGCATGCCTATTGGGCCATTACGCCCACTCCTTGTGGGAAACGGTTGCAAAAGTGCTGCCACAGGGTCCCAGACAAGACCTGGGCCTTTGTCTCCCAATCAATATGAGGCGAGAGAGATGCACCCAAATTCACCATTCGTCGTGACTCGCTGGAAAGAGCAATGTCATAAATGATGGCCGTTCGCACCACACCTGGTTGAGAATTTCTGGCTTTTCTGGGTATGTCCAAAATTCCCTTATGGACATACACCTGTGTGTGCGAAGACCAGCCAGACATGTCCCTGGAGCGCTTTCAGTAGTCACTGGCTACATCTAAGTCCATAGGCTTCTCAGTGACCACCTGTCCCTGTCTGCTTTTCATCCCTTTTTAGGCCACGCTAGGGGCTGTCAGCTGTGCCAGCCATATCCCAGCCACAAGTCTGTGCAAGTTCAATGACCTCTGCAAGGCTGTGGGCGTGGCTCCTTTCGACCCCGTGGGTTAGGCGGCCAGAGGTAATCATGCCACGCCTCCTCCTGCTGCCTTAAAACCTTCCTAGACCAGCCATTCAAGACCAAGGGTGTCCGATTGGTGGCAGGATCAGCCATCATCTTCACAAGAAGCAAAACGTCCCATCGGAAAAGTGGGTTCTTTAAATAGTCCGAAAGGGCTACTCCCTACCTTTCTAGACTACCCCTCCCTCCGTGCCTCTGACTTAGGACTGGCTGACCGAGGGCCACCTGAACTTGCTCCAAGAGGAAGTCAGGACTCTGTTGGCCGAGGGATCCATTGGGAGGGATCCGGCCCCAGAAGTAGGCTGTGGTTGGTATTCTCGCTACTTTTTGGTCCAGAAAAAGGACAAGGACCTTTGTCCTGTTCTAGATCTGCGAGCCCCGAACTATTTCCTCAAAAAGGAAAAGTTCAAAATGCTCACCCTGACTCAGGACTTGTCTGCCCTAAACCCCGAAAACTGATGGTAGCGTTGGACAGGAATGACCTATTATCACATTCCCATCCTGCCTGCCCATCGGCGATACCTGCAGGTCACTGTACTACACAAGCACTTTTAGTTCACGGTGGTCCCCTTTGGTCTTACCAGCGTCCCACTGGTGTTCATCATGGTGATGGCGGTGGTTGCAGCTCATTTAAGCAGATTGGGGGGAGACTTCACCTATCTCCACGACTGGCTGTTGAAGGCTAGCTCCTCCCAGGCTTTAGTATCCCACCTCCAGACAACGGCAAACCTCCTGCATTTGCTGGGGTTCGCTATCATCCTGCCGAAGTCATACCTGACTTCATCTCTGATGCTCCCTTTCATTGGAGCGGTCTGGGCATGGTGCAATTTCGGGCCTGTCCTCCCAAACCACAAATCCAGTGTATTCAGGCTATGATAGTGATGTTTCAGCTTCTGTCCTGGATTTCAGTGAGACTGTCTCTGAGGCTGTTGGGTCTCACAGTCTCCTGCATCCTTCTTGTAACACATGCTCGTTGGCATGTGCAGGCTCTACAGTGGGACCTGTAGTTACAGTGGGTGCAGCATTAGGAGAATCTCTCTGACGTTGTCCGTATCTGAGAGGGAACAGCAAAGGACATGTAGTGGTGCCTGACCAACCATGACTGGGTGAACGGCAGACCCCTCTCCGTTCCCCAACCCGATCTGGCAGTAGTGATTGAGTCAGTCCTTGGTTGGGGAAGGCCATCTGAAAGAGTTGGCGAATAGAGGACTCTGGTCTCTGGTGGTATCTGGACTCCACATCAACTTGCTGGAGCTCTGAGCGATTCTCTTGGCATTAATCAAGGGTTAACTGGTTCAGGTGTTCACGGACAACACCACCGCCATCTGGTACTGCAGTAAACACGGCTGGGTGAAGTCGTGGACCCTTTGTCAAGAGACCCTGGATCTCTGGACATGGCTGGAACAACAGGGTATATCGGTGGTGGTTCAACACCTGGCAAGTTCCTTGAACGCCAGGGCGGACAACCTCCGTAGTCGATGTCTAGCAGATCACAAGTGGTGTCTACATCTGAACGTGGTGCAAGGTCTCTTTCAGCAGTGGGGAGAGATGTGATTAGATCTGCTCACCTCCGCCGAGAACCTTCCAAGGCGACGGGGACGCTTTTCATCTCGAGTGGATCTCAATCCTGTTATGTGCCTTTCCTCCCATACTACTCCTGCCCAGAGTGCTCAAGATGGTCAGGAGCGACTGGGCCCAAATCATTGTTGTGGCTCCGAACTGGGCACGGATAGTCTGGTATCCTAAGTTTCTCCAATTGAGCATTGATCCTCTGATCAGGCTTCCCCTTTGGACGATCTTCTGTTGCAACAGCAGGGGAGGATTCTTGACCCAAACATGACAAATCTGTCTTCTTGCGTGGAGATTGATGGCTGCAGTTGATAGCATTAGACCTGCCTCCCAAAGTATGTAATGTTATTTTGGCAGTCAGGCGTTCCTCTACCAAGACCGTATACACCTGCTGGTGGGAAAAATATGTACGATATTGTATAGATCGATCAATTGATCCTCTTTCTTCTTACCTTTCTCAAGTCTTATTTATTTTGACCCGTGACCAGCATGGCTCTGCTCTGGGCACTCTTAAAGAGTACCTTCCAGCCTTGTCTGCCTTCTTGAGTCTGCCAGACCAACCCTCTTTATTTAAATCCATTGTGAATAGATTTCTTGAGGGGCTTGTACTTATGTTCCCACCTCCCCTTTTAATTATGCCTCAGTGGGACCTTAATTTAGTTCTTCCCTTCCTGATATGTGCTCCGTTCGAACCTCTGCACAATTCCCCCCTCCAGCTGCTTACTATCAAAACAGCCTTTTTAGTGGCAATAACATCTGCCGGGAGAGTGAGCGAGCTGCAGGCTTTATCATCCAAGCCTCCTTACCTGACCATCTTCTCTGATAAGTTGGTGCTTAGCACTAGGGCCTCTTTCTTACCGAAAGTGGTAACATTATTCCACTTGGGGCAATCTGTTGCCTTGCCCACTTTCTATCCTCCTCCGCACCCCTCTAAAAAGGAGGAACGACTTTCCCGCCTGGACCCAAAAAGAGCGTTGTCGTTCTTTCTTGACTGCATTAACACCTTGGCTGCTACTTGAATTTTGCCCCTGTGCTGGACATTTCAGAACAGGGTGTGGTCGTGACGGAACCATTCCATCATCAGCACAGCTCAGCCGTGACTGATGACGGAATGGTTCCGTCACAAGCATCGAAGGGGTTTAAGAGTTCTGGATGGACGACCAACTGTTCGTGATGTTTGTTGGATCAAAGAAAGGTTGTGCGGTTCAAAAGAGGGCCATCTCTGAAGTAGTGTGGCTCACTGGTTAGAGGCGGCAGACCCGAGAGCAGAGGACGGCCTGGGACCAGGGTTCGATTCCCGGCGCGGCAGGTTTCTGGACCAGGGTCAGCGGACTCGATAATTCTCTCGCCTCGGTGCCCACTCTGATCAGCGATCACACTCGGCAACTCTGGGCATTAGCTTGCCTCATCTTCACTAACGGCCCCACCAGACCGCCGGGGATGCCTGGTCTCACCCTGGAGATACCCATTAAGGGACCATCTCTCAGGGAAGCCAGGAAGGGTTTCGCAGCGGTCGAAGCGCCTTGGGACCCTCCGGGTAAGTAGTGCGCTATATAAATGCCTATACATACATCTCGTGATGGGTTATCCTCTGCATCAAAATTTGCTATGCTGTGGCCAGGAAACAGCCTCCTGCAGGCTTAAGGGCTCATTCTACCAGGCTAAGGCTGTAACCACAGCATTGCTACGTAGTGTTCCAGTCCCTGACATTCTGCAGCATCATGGGGTCATATGACAACAACGAAGGGGAATACTCTGCATGTTTTTAACACACATTTTTTACCCTGCATGTTTTTAGAACGCATATGTCTTTACCACGCATGTCTTTACCACGCATTATACATATACACATATACACATATATATATATATATACACACACACACCTATACACACAATCACACACACACACACAATCACACACACACACACACACAAATTTACCTCAAATGAGTAGTAAAGGCATACGTTGTAAAAGCATATGAGTTCTAAAAACATGCGTGGTAAAGGCACAACCTGGTAAAGCCTTGTTGTAAAGGCTGTTTCACCATCATGGGCTGCACTGCACATGTTTACTTAGCACTACTGCCTGGACAGTTAAGTCAGCGGAGAAGGCCTTTTTGGCCACTCTGTCCTGCAGGACTTCCTGGTCTAAACTTGTCCACAGTCCCTTCTCTGGGGATGGTATTGCTGGAGTATCTAGTCTAAGGTGAGGAGTCTGTGGCTAGATGTCTCTATCAGATGGACCAGTTGCTTACCTTCAGTAACGCCTTATCTGGTAAAGACATAATCTAGCCTCAGATTCCTTACTGGCTAACCCATCCTCCCTGCACTGCAAACAGTTGTTTAATGGTCAGGGCTGATCCCTTTCAGGCCCTAGTAGTTCTTCATGGATCTGTGCTCCTGGTGTGGAACGTCGTGAAAAGTAGGTGACGCAGACGTCACTTCCAGCGTGGACGACGCTGATGTCACGTGGAGCCGACTGTGCTCAAAGATATTGCTCGGGCAAAGTCTAACAGATCCAGCCTGATCTAGGCTAAGGAATCAGCGGCTAGGTTATGTCTCTGCCAGATAAGGTTTTACTGAAGGTAAATAACTTTTCCATCTGGCACTCTGTGGAAGTCTGTTATAGCAGAACTTAACACAAAGTGGGTTGTTTTGGCAGACATGATCTGAAGGAAATAAAGCATTATTTTGCTAGAAAATAATAGTTTACTGCCCTTCTTTAAATGCTTACTTCTCCAGCTTCGATCTGGTGAAGAGTATGCTGCCAGAGGAATACCACAAGGTATTGGTTAATATCAGAAAGGCCGAAGCTAAGAGCAGAAAACTCAGAGCCTTGAAAGATGCAGCTTCAACAGATGTCAGTGACGAACCTGCGTCACGACGTAAAGGAGACAGGTAAGTCTGCTACCATTTACAGTGCAAATGATCTTAAGTATAACTGTCATTGTAAGGGAATCTCACTGTATCCGGGTTATTTGTAAGCAGTCTTCATTAATTGTGACCAGGTTTCAAACTATTCAGAATTTTGTCTATACCCTCATATGTCAGTTACCAGAGTTGCAGCTCGCTGCAGCAGATGTGAGGCTTCACTTATTTGTGCTTACCGTATTGCCAGCACACCTAACCCTCCTTCCATTACAGAATTTCTCACTTACACTTCTCACAATTAATTTGGCTTTGGCTTTTTAAGAATTTCAGCTGCTTGTTGTTCTGTTGTTGACAAATCATCTGTGCACTGCACATTAGACCTCACATTGGAGTGACTGCTCTTGGACCCAGGGGAGAAGATAATCCTTTATTTTGCAATTGGCAACATGGACTACTCATGTAGACTCAGGTGTTTTTACAGGAGAGCTTTCTCAAATCATGTTGCCTTTTATAAGATGCCTGTCAGACGACGCACAAGGACTCTTCACCCTGTGCGGCAAATGATGTATTAATTTGATTGGAGCATGACTGAGGTTCTGCAGCTTGTGAATTTTACTATGAGACATCATCTAGATTTGATGTTCAGCACTGGATGTGTGTAGCACAACACAGTCCAGTTGCTTCCATCAGCACTGCTGTGCAGTCACACTCCCTGCCTCTTATTGGTGTTACAAAGATCAGTAGTAAGGGGGGGAACAGTTCTTGCTTCCTGTAGGAAGCTGGGTTTCTGTTACAGTAACCTCCCCCACACACACTTTTTGCCAGACTACTGATTCACTTTGACTGAATGTCCCCTGGGTCCCTGCCATTCAGGTTCACAGGGCCTGTGTTCTTACCCAAAACTGTACCTTGTACCCCCAATTGACACCTCTCGGGTCACATGTCAGTCCCATGTAAAAGGTACCATGGGTACCAAGGGCACTGTGGTCGAAAGGCCTCTAAGGCCTGCACCACTTATTGTGCCACCCTTAGAGGCCCTGTACCTTTATACACATACACCCCATTGCAGGCTGTGTGTTTTGTTGCAGAAAAAAAAGTGGAGTCGACATGGCACACATCTGTGTGCCATGCCTACAAACTACTGCCCTGCTTAGGTCAGCCACCCCTCTAGCTGGGTGCACTATACCAGTGGTGAGGGTGCAGGTTCATGAGCAATGTACCCCTGTAGTGTCTAGATCAATTCTTAGACATTGTAAGTGCAGTAATGCCATTAAGAGTATGTGGTGCTGGGAGTTTGTCATTACGAACTCCACAGCACCATAACGGCTTCACTGAAAACTGGGATGTTTGTTCTCAAACTTCTCAGCACTTTACACCCACACTGATGCCAGTTTGGGATTTAATAAAAAATGCACTCAGAGGGCTTGTTAGAGATTCCCCCTGAAAAACGGCCAGCCTCTGGTGGGTTCCCTGACTGGTACACCCCAGCTTGACACCACGAGACATGTTTCTGGACCCCTGGAGTGGGAGCCTTCGCTTCCTGAGCCCAGAAACAAAGCCTTTCCTGGGTGGAGGTGGTCACACCTCCTTCAGGCCAGGAAGAGCCATCTGTGACAGGGGAGCTTCAAAGGCATTACCGCCTTTGTAACGGGACCCCTGTCCCCTTCCTGTCTCCCCTCCTTTTCGGCAGGAATACAGGTGCGAAAAATTACCACAGCAAGACGGTGTGCCTACCTCTGCAAACCCCACCCCTCAGGTGAGGGAGGCGAGGTAAAGCTCACTCTTCAGTGCCTGACATCTCGCAGATGGCAGGCACTCTGCAATCAGGATTAGGAATTGTGCCAACACTCCCATGTAGGGTGAGCACACCAAAGGGCAATCTACGAAGAAGGACCAAAGAAGACGCCCAGCAGAAGAGACTGTAGAGAAGAACTGACTCTGCAACAGCCCTACCGGCCTGTCTGCAGTTTCCAGATATCCTGCACCAAAGTCACCTTGTCCTGCAGCCAGCGACCTCCACAACGCCTTCGAGGACTGACTGCCTTCAACATAGACCAGATCTTTACTGAACAGCAGTTCTGTAAAAAAAAACAACAAAGAAAGACTCTGAGCCTTCTGAGGAAAACCTGATGCCTTGAACCACCTCTGCATCTGACGCCTACGGCCCGACTCCGGGTGGCCTACTGCTCCCAGCGAGGTCCCCCAGTGCTCGAGAGTCCGAGTCCACCGTGGGTTGACCCCTCTAGGAATCCCTAACGTCACCTTCGTCGCTGCACGGAGACCCCTCCCAACTGCAAGTGGCCTGTTAAGGTGAAATCCGTCCTCAAAAGACACCCCTGCATCCAGCTGGCCTGCGCCCTGGAGAAGAGAGCCCAAGGTGCACCTATGTCTCTGAGCCCTCCAAATGACCTGCCCAACTGTTGGTTTCTCCTGGAAGGCTTTCTGGACTGAGCCTGCAGCTAAAATGCAAAACTGGCAATCCCCTTTGAATACAACAGGGCACCTGACGTCAAAACAGCACCCTGCGCCAAGCTGCCCCTGCGCCACTACGGGTGCACTTTGGGTTCTAACTCGAATCCCCCTTTGCCCTGAGCCTAACACCAGGAGCTTTGCTCCCACAACCTTGTGGCCTTCTCGTGAGCAGCCACCAACCCCTGAGGCCACCTATCCCTTATTGGATAACATTGGGCCTCAGCACTCTGTACCCGGCCACCCTAGTTCCGCTGAGGGTGTTTCAGGAGTGCGTCCTTGACACTGGGGGAACCCTATTTAACCCCAGAATACCAACTCCCTCAAACTTGTACTTACCTTTAAACTGATAATTCAATTTCCTTCCCTAGGATTGCATTGACTGCTTTTCTTGAAAATTGTTCTGTGTGGAGTTTTTTGTGTAAGAACTTGAAAAACTGCAATTATCTAGAAACGGCTTTACTTAACTTTTTTGTAGGAAATGTCCCCTTGTGATATCTAGGCATATCACACTGAGTAGAAAAAGTAATCCATAAGGTAATCTAACAGTAATTGTCACTGTATTCAAAAGTACATACCTATAACAGTCATTTTCATTCAGCTTGCTTGTGTTGTTCAACTTGCCTTGAAAAGTATCACTTACACTTACATGTGACAGGCTTGCTTGGTTCTAGAAAATAAATATAACTAAATATTTTTTATACAACCAAATTGGTCGGAGTTCTGTCTTTGAGTGTGTGACATCATTTGCTGCCTGAGTGCGCCACACTAATGCTTAACACTACCCTCTTGTAAAGCCTTACTGCTCGTTCACACTATCACAAATAGAGAATAAGGTGCTATCTACTTTTACCTCTGCCTACCTTTGGGGTTCCACTGTACTCTGTGCACACTGTACCTCATTTTAGTATAGTGTATACAAAGCCTGCTTCCTACACTTCCTTACCATCTGATCTGTCTCTACCAACTTTCTTCTCAATATGTCTACGAGGATGAGACATCCCCAGACCAGCCCTGTGGTATTAAAAAAAATGCAGCATTTTCTTTTTTTTTTTCTGGGAATTCCATGCACATGATGTCTTTTCAGGTCATTTTGTACAGCCAAAAAAGGAGAATACTGTGGATTGGTTCAGGTCCTGCATCCACTTCTAGCTTGCTGGCCCAAAAGGAGAGACGTACGCTGCTGTTTTTGAACCACAGATGGGCAACATTACACTTAAGTATTTTTATTTAAAGTACCATGACCGGCTGTGCATTAACATGTTGGAATTCAATCTGTTTGAGATTAAGTCTCGTGTTCCAGGAAAATTAGTCTGGTAGCTTCCTGCTGTCCAGCTAATGTGGCTATTTTTAGTCCCTTAGAAAGTAGGCTGGTATGTCCCACAGGTTTCTTTGTTCCATGAGCTAGCTTAGCTTAGAGAATAGTGAACGACCAAGGAGAGTGCATTTTATCCCTGAAATGTGGGAGCAACAATTCAGGGCATCCTGTACCTCTGGACCTGGCTGAATCATCAGGGCATCTTCCTGACTGATCGTACACTGTCCAGTGGGATCTTTAAACACCAGGGCGAAAAAACTTGCCTGTGCACCTTAACGGATCACAAATCGCAGCTACATCTGGATGTGGTGCACGGAGTCTTGCTCCATCTCTTTGTCACTGCTGAGAATGTGCAGTGTCCACTCTTGCGTTGGGGCTTTCCAAGAAGGCTGTATCTCGAAGACTCATTCCACCTGGAGTGGAGCACTGGACTCCTGTATGCTTTCCCTTTGCTTCTTTTCCTGCCTTGAGTTCTGAAGAAGACCAGAAACAACTGGACCCAAGTCATCCCAGTGGTCCCAGAATGAGCAATGTGACTGTGGTGTCTGAAACTTCTGGGCATGAGTATCTGTCTTTCTGATCAGGCTACCACTTGGGAGGACCTCCAGTCACAGCAGCAGGGCCCCTCACCCGAACGTGCCTAGTCTGTATCTCGATGCAGTTGACTGCAATCCGTCTTCCTCTCAAAGTTGTGGATGTCATCCTTGCTGCCAGGCGTCCTAAGTCTGTTTACACAGGGTGCTGGGATATGTTTGTAACCAGGTGTGGCACCCGCAGTACTATTCTCTTGCAGCCCAAACTGTTGGATGTCCTAGTGTTCATTCAATCTCTGACCTGTAATGACTTACTTTGGGCACCGTTAAAGGTTATCTGTGAGCACTTTTAGCTTTACGTTTACCAGACCAACCATCCTTGTTTAAATCACCCGTTGTGATGAGATTTTTGAAAGGTTGCTTATTTGCTCTGAAACCTGTTGTGACGCCTTAGTGAGATCTTAGTTTGGTCCTTACTTTTTTCATATGTACTTAATTCGAATTCATTCAGAAGTGTCCTTTACGTTTCTTAACTTCATGGTGAGCTCAGCTTATCGCAAGAGTGAACTCCAAACTCTGTTAGTGCAGCCACTTTATAGCACTTTTTCCTGACAAAGTGGTACTGCGGTCCAAAGCAGCTTTTTTGTCTAAGGGTGTTTTTACATTGGGCAGTGCATCAGCCCCCTCCCCCAGCGTTCTTTGCCCTGCCTCACCCCTCGAAAGAGGAGAGACTAAATTGGTTGGATCTTACAAGAGCATTGCATTTCTACATCTATCGCACCAAAGACCATCGGATGGATGATCAACACTTTGTAGGATTCTCTAGGGCAAAGTAAGTATTGGTAGTGCAGAAACGACATTTAAGGTGGACAATCCTCTGCATCAAGATCTACTGTGCACTGGCCAAGAAGCAGGTCCCCAGGGCCAAGGCTGCTACCACTGAGCTGGAACATGGAATGCCTATAATTGACATCTGACACTGCTTTGTGAGCTTTGGTACACGTTCACCAAGCACTTCTGCCTTGACTGCCAAGGAAGGGCATTTAGCTTTTCTAGTTCTGCAGGTGTTTTTGATTTGAACCATTCCACAAACCCACCTCCTTGTGGGGTGTAATGCTTAGGAATCTATTCTAAAGAGAAGGCTTATGTGGTTAGCAGTATCAAGCAGAAGAACAAATTACTTACTTTTGGTAATACTCTTTCTGGTGGATAATCTAACCGTAGATTCCTAACCACCCTCCTACTTCCATGTTCTGTGGCTTGGTCTTCTTTTCAAACTAAAAAAGGTTCCAGACTAGGAATTTGCAGACTGGTATCGTATCGTGATCATTCATAGGCTCCGTGTCCGAGGGCATGGACTGGGACAAGAAAGAAGCTGACGTCGTCGTTCAGGGGTAGCACTTATATGAGGAACAAAGTTGGTGCAGAGCTGCGTCTCATCACCTACCGGCACACAGAAGCAATGTTGAAAAATCTTCCTGATTGAGTCTGGCGCTTGGGCATATTCTAAAGGTGAGGAATCTTCGCTTAGATAGAATATCCACAAGAAAGAGTGGTACCGCAGGTAAGTAATTTGTTCATTCAGTTCATATTCACTTGCCAACTCAAGTGAATCACTAAGGAGCATTTAGTTGGTGGTCTTGAGCGCCTGCTGTGGACATGCAGGTTAGCTGCTGTATATGAAGATTTTAGTCCTTTGTGATCTTTAAGATTTCTAATGAGTTGGTATTATGAGCTGTGTTTGGCTATTATCATTAGTTTTGGTGATACCACACTGTATGATACAGCTAGTAAAGGAAGCAAAGTTCAGATTGATGGCCTTGTACTAACCGGTTTGTTCTAATTCGCTCAAGCATGTCCCTCTAGTGCATTGCTTTTGATTTCCAATAAAATTTCGATAGAAAAAAGGTCATTGGAAATTCAAACCGGTTGTCATAACTACTGACAAGCTCTGTTTTTACTCCTCTGTCCTAGCATTGAGGATATCTTGGCAGACTCTGATTCTGAGGAAGATGATGAAAAGAAGGGGAAGGAGCAGAAAAAACAAACAAAATCAAAAAGCCAAGCTTGGCTGAAGGAAGGAGAAGATGATGAACCTTTGAATTTCCTAGATTCGAATGCGGCGCAAAGAGTCCTGGGTAAGATGTCTGTGAAGAGGTAGTCCCAATCATATTTTTCCCACAAGGTGCAGATACACTGTTAGAATCTTCATTATTGTACAAGTTAGATGTACCTAATGAAACTAATGGCAGCTTTATTTGTAGCATATAGAGAGCCCGACACTGGCAGAGTGGAGGATCACTGCAGTGAATAACAGGACATTATTGGCAAGCCATAGTTCTCGTAAGATGTCTGGATAAGCAGTTTTTCAGGATGTTTTCTTTTTCTTTTTTTTTAATATGTTGAGTGGCATGTTTGTGATTTCTCATGTGCCTTATCTTTGCTTGTACTCTAGTATCCCGACCTTCCTTACAGCCTTTGTATTATTAGTGTGTGCCTAGCTCAGTTTAGAATCTTAATCGGATTTTGTTTTCAAATGATGAAATAGCCATTTCCATTACTCTTTAAAAAAAAATTCAAATGTTAATACATTGTACACACAAAGGAATCTTGCTAGTCCACATTACACCCTTTGGTTTTCCATAATATTTCTCTCTTCCATATGAAATTCCATCCTATACCATGATCATCAGCAGTCAGTCCTCTTCTGTGCCTGTACCAGTGGCACAGAGGGGTTTTCTTCTGTATAACCAACAAAAACATATAGTACCCAGCCATACAAAATTATCTATCTGATGAGTATCTTAAGCGTCACAGTGCTAAGAGACCCCATTGTAGAAACGCAGTTTCAGTATCTTTAATATCAGGTGCAACTCTGGCATCTTTTACTCCTCCTTACATCCTAAGATTTACAATTCCCCAACATGAAAAATAAGAAGTCACCACCATTTTCATCACCAAGCCTCCCTAAATCAGGAATTATACTGGTTGCTCAGATTGAATCAATTGCATCCCATCTCATCCTTTATCTCCACAGCCTGTTGCTTCCCTTTCATTCTATTTAAATAAAGGCTAAATTAGTCATAATTAATAGCCATTCATGTTTTGGCTGCTCAAACTCCATTTCGATCAGCCTGCAAACAGAATTTTTTCTTGCATCTTAATGTAGTCCAAACTTCTGTTGAACTCTGTGCCAGATTGAAACTTCATCACTGAAGTGCTTTGTTACTGATGCACATATTAGTGGATGAACTGAGCATTCTTTATTTTTATCAGTTTATTCTGTAAAATTCATGCTGCCCTTCTTATGTGACATAATCACCGAATGAGATCTCTTTCAAATTGAGATTACCCAAGTAGGTCAGTGAACCATTAATTTATGTAATTAACGGATATTTGAATTAAATAGGAATATAATAGCCTGGCTTGTTTGTTGTAGTAATGACTGAAGTTTCATAAGGCCTTGATGGCGGTCCTAGCTTAAGCCGAAACATAGTATGGTGGTTTGAAAATTACTTTACCACAGTAATACATTTTAAGATTGATCATTCGAACAACAGATTTTCTCACCTTTAGAATATTCCCAGTTGCCACATTGGATCCTAGAATATTAATGCAGTAGCTTCAATGTGCCAACAGCTAGCGGCTCCTAAATCTGCGACCCTTGGAAGTAACGGAGCGGAGCTGAGTCTTATAGCAGTGCCACCCCTGTGCACTAATTCCTGTTCCTTTCTTTCTGTGTCCTTCAACGCAGATCCAGAACGCTCTATTCCCAGCTTTGACAATCTTTCCACAGTTCCAGATTTTGAAACTGTGTGCCATGGAAGAAGTATGTGCCCCTGACTCCAAAATGTCTGGATTCAAGCAGTGCTGCGACTGCATGAAGCAGATATTGGTCATGGAACCTCACAACGCATTTCTCTGATTACTAGACTCCGGCCACGACTCAAAGTTGTGTGTTAAGTGTGTCTTGTTGCACCAGAAGGTGGACAGAGAGTAGGAAGCAGTTATATGTAGCAATGCTCAAGAACAGGTTTCTTTTGAAGCAGTGATCTCCCCAATGTTGCTCCCTGGCCAGGGCAGATTGTGGGTCTGCTCTCACACCAAATCTGTGTCCTGCTAAAAGTAATTGGGTAAGTCTGAATCCTAATCTTGTCACAAGGACTAGAAGAAAAGACCAAGCAACCCTCCTTGCTGGAATTCAGGGCTGAAGCTGCACAGTCTGCATTTTAATGAGCCTTCACCTTTGGTGCCTCCGGCTCTGAGCCCATTCCAAGACTGATCCCAGTGCACCTTGAATTTCCCAGGCCATCTTCCATTCCGCAGCAGATTAGATGCCTTCAAACAGGTCTTGTTGGAAATTCTCATGACGCTACTTACTCCCTCTGGAGTACTTTTGGGCCGCACATAGCTGCAGGGTAACCATTCGCACATCTACTGGCAAGTTTCTCCCCAGTGTGGACTGACCCTCCCTGACGTGCTCCACATCCCTTGCCGTCACCGGTCCTGACTTATATCCTGATCACAAAGTTCACACCTGTTCCTTCCGTGCTGGCACGGTTGTCGACTTTGATTGGACAAGTGATGGATCTAACCCTAATGCTGACAGGGGCCCACTGCAGGCCTTTGTCATGCTACTAGATAACCAAGGTGCAACCAAATATACATACTAGAATCTAACCCTCAGTTATGACATCATTACTATTAGAGGCTTCTGGTCAGACATGGTGTAAGTCTTCAAAATGTTACTCACGGGAGGAGGCGGACAACTTATTTTATCTCCTTACACCAGTACAGGACTCTATTTGGACCTACTAAAAGTTAATAGCTTACATACCTGTCCAGAAATGGAGCTGAAGCCCTCACCTGGTCCACCAGTAGAAGAAAGAGCTTCTTTTGCAGTGGTAGTACGCAAGGCAGCAGAAGTCCTTGACCTACAACTGCCCACTGAAGAAACAAAATCTAATGTTTTGACTGAAATTCTTCAGCTATGACCAGCCTTTAAAGAACTTCTATTGCCATTCAGTGAGGCAATTGCGAATACACGGATGATCAGTTGGACAAACCCATGCTCACCCTTCCATTTGTAGTGCAAGTGTCAACCAGCAGGGTTAACCCAAATGCTTTCCCTTCTGCATCTCCGCAAAGGGAATCCAAGCAATTAAAAGGAAGTTATTCTCTTCAAGTAGCCAAGTCTTGCAGTCTTTCATTGTTGTCTTCTTTTGAGCGGCTACAGTCACACAGTGTGAGACATAGCCAATGAGGTCTTGCCAACCATTCCATTTGACCAGACCGTCCAAGATTGGCAGGATGTGGTGAAGGATGTTTTATGTGCTTGCCTTGATCACTACAGACTGTGTTGGTCATGTCATGAGCCCCAGCAGAGTCCTTAGGCAGCATGCGTTGAAGCCTGCAACTAGATTTTCTCAGGATGTCCTAGCGACTCTGATGAATATGCCCTTTGACATCCGTAGACTTTTTAGGGAGAAGACTGATTTAACGCTGGAGTGATTTAAAGCTAGTCATGCCACAGCATGCTTCTTAGGGAGCCTGCCTATTCCAAAAAAATATAAGAAGCTCAGGGGCTACCCAATGAAACTGACATGCAGACAGTGCCAGACCCTGGCAGCTGGTCCAGCAGCCAACTCAAGCCTTTTATGGCCCCAGAGGACATGATGGCAGCCAAAGTAGTTCACACCAACTAGGTAAACAATCTTCTACCTTCTCCGCCTTAAATTACTGTGAGTTGACCAGGCTGGAGCCAACAGGGTCCCATTTTTCCTCCCCTGCTAGAAATTCATCACCTTCAAACGTTAGTGATCTAGTGTAGAGACCATCACCTTCATCCATTACAGGCCAAGTTACCAGATGTGTCATTGCTTGTTCTGTCGTTCATTGAGCAAGACTATGCCAATTGCACAGTTAAAGGTTACATGTGGGCGTTTTTGGACAATTTATGTCTACCGGACCAGCCTTCTTGATGCAATGCGTTTTCTTTAAGGCTTTATGCATGCTTCCTTTGAAAATCATTGTCAGGCCTGTTATGGGACCTTAATTTGGTCCTCACATTTCTCATGTGCATGCCTTTCAAAACTATGCATACATTTGCACCTTGTGGCTCTAAACCATCTTATTGCTATCAGTTCTGCACACCTTGTCAATGAACTGCAGGCGATGTCATTGCCACCTCCATACCACTTTCTTTGCTGAGAAATTGGTGCTGAGCAATTGGGCCACCTTTCTGCCTAAAGTGGTATTGTTCTTTCATATGGACAATCAATCACCTTACCAGGGTGTTATCCTCTCTGCCACATCCCTCAAAAAAGGAGGGGAGACTCCATTGGCCTGATATTTATAGAGCTTTAAGCTTCTACAGTGAACTAGTAAAGGTGTAACTAGTAAAGGAGTATTGTGTTGATGGTCAACTTTTCGTCATATGCTCTAGACAAGAAGGAGCCTCCAGGAGGCCTCTATGTCCATTTAAACTAAATTATCCTAGGGAGTTTGGGACTTGAACATCAGTGGAGCTGCAACATAGAAGTCACCAAGCACTACTACCCTGACATACATGTGTTAAGAGCCTCATCTTTCCTGCTGAGTTCCGAAGGACTTTTTATTTTTAATTCATTTCTCAGACCCTCTGCTTTTTGTGAGGGTAGTGATGGGGTAACTATTTTGAAGGTGAGGAATCTCTAGCTAGCATCAAATTCCTCACCACCTTCTCACCTCGCTATTCCTTTTTTGGCCCAGAGGGTGTGTCCCTAATTCGGCCTAGGGGAGGCACGGTATCCCTACCTAGCTCCTTTATACTATTTTGCATTTTTATTCATTTAAGTCCCCGATCCCTTTAATGGCTGCCAGCCACATTTTCTCATGTTCCTGCAGCGTATCACAGCACTCGCTCCTGCTGGAGTCAGACTCCCTTGGGATCGAGATGGTCCAAGGAACATAAAGCTCCCTGGGCCAATCCGAATGCTCCATTTTTAAATTGTAGGCAGGGGAAACCCAATTAACCCTTGTAGGCTTGGGCACTGTACGGTTGAAATCAAAATGTGCTACAAGGGATTTGATTCAGGCAGCAATGAAACGTAGTTATGAGTTGTACTGAATGTAACACACTCAACATAATCCACAGGATATCATACTGAAAATATAGTTGAAATAAATCAATGGAAGGAAGAACAATGGAACACACAGAGATGAAAAATGCAGAAAAATTTATGTTTACTCAATAAATATTATTGGGGAGACAAGTACAGAAAATTGATTCAAGCAAGTAGTTATGAACAGAGATAAATAATAATCTACAAATTCACAACCTAAAACATCAACTCCTGGTGGATTAAATGAAACAACCAAAATTAATCAATAAAGAATGGTCGTATATTAGTGCCAAAGCAACGTGACTGGAGATGATGAAAGTGTTGACGTTTCGGTCTAGGGGGCAGTTGTCATGTAGACCATCATCAGGACAGAATATTTCTTTGCTGAAAATACTCCCTGAAATATATGCGCGTTTGCGTTATAGCCTTGGACAGTGGGTTGGTGCCGAACACAATACCTCAATGTAATAATCTTGGGTTTAGAAGACAAATGACCACATAGGTTGATAGATAAAGGTGGGGCACAGTCTTGAAATGAAATCAATAATTGAGAAAATAGGGCCACTTCAGTTGGCCGAGTTTCGGAAAGCAATTGTAAAAGGCGACGTGATTCACTCGTTTTAAAGGCGATTACGGGAATGGCGTCATAAGTCCGTCCACTGGGTCGTCAGAGCAGCCTCTGACGACCCAGTGGACAGACTTATGACGCCATTCCCGTAATCGCCTTTAAAACGAGTGCATGACGTCGCCTTTTACAATTGTTATGTTATGTTAATATGTATTTATTAAGCGCTCGTACGCCCGGGGGCTTTATGGCGCTATAGAAAGAGAACACAACACAACAGTTAAAAGTGAGATACAGCTCAGCAATAGGCCTGTGAGAATAGCCAGGTTTTGAGGGAGTGTCTAAAGCTAAGAAGATCTCCGCTCAGTTTCAGTTGTAAGGGAAGCGAATTCCAAAAGGTGGCTGCAAGGGGGTCGAAGCAGCTGCCACCTAGGCACTTCCTTTTGTAGGATGGAACAATCAATAAAGATTTTTGAGCAGAGCGGAGATTTAATGATGGATTATATCTGAAGAACAAATCTTTTATAAACTTCGGGCCTGAGTCTTGTAAAGATTTAAAAATAATACACCCAGTTTTAAATGCGATTCGCTGCGCAACAGGCAGCCAGTGTAGTTGTTTCAAACCAGGTCTGATAGATTGCCTTTTTGAGAGTCCCAGAATAAGTCTGGCGGCCTGATTCTGGGCCAGCTGAAGTAGTTTTAACTCTCCCGCTTGGAGCCCCAAGTAGAGACTATTGGAGAAGTCCAGTCGAGACAAAACAAGGGCAATTATGACCTGGATAAGGGCGGCCTGCGAAAGAAAGCAGGCTATTTTCCTTATATTTTTTAGTTGAAAGAAACTGGACGACACTACTGTGCCTACCTGTCTTTTCAAAGAAAGATCCTCACTAATTAATACTCCCAAGCTTTTAACTGAGGACGATCTAGTAGGTGGAGCCCCCATGCTAGATGGCCAAAAGCATGGGCTCCAACTTAGTTCACTCTGCCCAGGCAAGACCAATTCAGTCTTGCCCGGGTTGAGTTTCAGATGGTTACAACTCATCCAACCCTGAATGTGTGAAATGGTGTTTTGGAATTCCTCCACCGAGTCCTTGGTGTTCAAAGGGAAGATGAGTTGCAGATCTGCATAGTTAAAGATGGTACCTTTAGCATTTCTTAGGGAGTACAGTAGCGGGCGCAGGTACAAATTAAAAAGTAAAGGTGACAAAGATGAACCCTGGGGTACTCCGCATGTGGTAGAAATAGTGGGAGCTGTAAAAGAGCCCAATCTTACTGATTGAGTGCGGTCAGTGATAAAGGAACGGATCCAACTCAGTGCAGGCCCCCTAAGGCCAGCTTGTTCGACACGGTTGACCAGGATGGTATAGTCAACCGTGTTGAATGCTGCCGAAAGGTCGAGTAAAACCAGGGCCTGGTGGATTCCATTATCCGCATTCCGCCTCAAAGTATTTTGTACCGCCAATATGACTGCTTCGGTTGAATGGCACGAACGGAAGCCAGCCTGATTGGGTTCAAGGTATTCTGTTTGTTCTATGAATTTAGACACGTTTGCACAGACGTGGGCTTCCAGTAACTTAGAACTGTAAGGCAGCAGTGATATTGGCCTATAATTTAACGGATCAAGCGGATCTGCTCCAACTTTCTTGATCAAAGGGATAAGCAAAGCCTCCTTAAGGCTGTTGGGAACTTTACCCTGTAGAAGTGATCCATTTAACAAAGGAAGCACGCCCTCAGGGATAGCTGTCCCCACCTCTCTCAAGATGTGCAGGGGGCAAATATCATCAGGTGAGCCCGATTTAACCCTTGTAAAAAGATTGGACAAGGTCTTACCATCAATAAGGGGAAAAGTTTCCAACGTAAGGGGGTTATAGTAAGCATCATCCAGAGAAGGGGGGGGGGGGCAAAGTAGTAGAAATTAAACTGTTTTATAGTACAGATTTTATTAAAGAAAAAAGAGTTCAATGAATTGCAGAGATCCTGAGTAGGAGTGACCGATGGAGTAGTTCTGTCACTATCACTGAGATCATTTACGATATTGAACAGATCTTTTGATTTATTACGAGAGTTCAATATTTTCTCTGAAAAATTATCAGTTTTTTGTTTTAGGACAAGTTTCTGAAAGTCTTTACGGGCCTTGCAATAGTTGGCTTTATCTTGTGCCGAATAACCAATTCTCCATTTCTTCTCTTTTTGACGGACTTCCAGTTTTTGAGACTTCAAGTGCGGAGTAAACCACTTATGTGCGTCATTAGGGCGGGAACGGGGAATATTTGTACAAGGCACATGAGCGTCAGCTGCCTGACGTAGCCAGTTAGAGTAGGCTTCTTCGATGACATCAATGTCCTTGGCCATGGGGGGAAGAGACAGAGCCAGGGTGTCCAAGAAAACTGAAATATCAATGTCCTTCCATTTTCTGACTTTCCCACTGTCTGGAAAGACTGCTTTTTGCTCTTCTCAATGGTAAGTGTAAAGTGTATCAGAAAATGGTCCGTCCAGATGCAAGGGGTTATAGAAAGAATAAAAAGGGGAATATTCTGGGACCATATTTGATCAATGCTGTGCCCTTTTTCGTGGGTTGGCAGATGAATCTGTTGAGTTAAATTCAGGTCTAAAAGTAAATCTTTAAGTTCAGATGCCTGAGTGTCTAAGGCAGTGGCATCAAACCAAAGGTTAAGATCACCCAACAAAACGATTTTTTTGTAGTTAATTACAAGGGAAGCTAGTTGTTCTGCCAATGAAGCCGCAAACGTAGGCATAAGTTGAGGGGGGCGATAAATAAGGACCATTAACAGTGATCCACTGTCAGTGTCCATTTTAAAAACAATATTCTCTGACCCTGTAAGGTCAAGAGATGATAATAAGGAGAACTTGTAAGTATTACGAATAATGGCTGCAACTCCTCCACCCCTTTTGTCGGCAGATCTGTTAGCATTTAAAATGTAGTAATCAGAAGGAAATGCCGCCAAGATGTATGGTAGTGAATCTGCGTTGAGCCAAGTCTCCGTGAGGAGCAAAATGTCGGGTTGCTCGGATCACAGCATGAGAAATATGTCCATATGGTGTTTGGCCATCGACCTTGTATTCAAGTAAAGGCATTTAAGCTTGGTCTCTAGTTCTAATAAGGGTTGAAGAGTAATGCGGGGGCTGGGGTGCTTAACATTACCGACTATATAATTAGGCTTTAAAATACCGTAAGTAGCAGTGCGTTTTAGTACATGCGGTAATAGTGGTGGGCATAAGTTGTCTGGAGGTCTTAACAGCAACAGGTCCTGGGAAGAATATGTGTTAATTTGACCAGGGGTTTTGGCCCCCGGCCCCGGTTGGCCGCGGACGGGCGCAGACGGGCTTGACTTAAGCGCGACTTCGGCGCGCCATCGTCGCGCCCGCTGCGCTCCCGGATACACATTTAGTTTTAAGCCCTGCCTCCCGGAAGAACTAGACCGCTAGCTCCGGTCCAGCCCCACCCAAGATGGCGCCTCGCTTCGCCCTCCACACAAACGGCACCAGCCGCGGTGGAACGGGGCGGGGTACAGATGTAATGGACAACACAGTGCGTAAGATTAGTGAGTGCTATTAACTTTTAAATTAAAAATTCAGGCATAAAAAATACACAGCGCTGACATCTCGGTCATGCCAGTACTGCAGCAATCACAACAGGTAACTGTGCGTAAGATTGTACAAGCAATCGGTTCCCAGAGAGCAAAGTTGCTGCCACCAACCTTTCGTTCTCGAGGGGCCCTGGGCGTTAGATCGTTTTAAGCCCTGCCTCCCGGAAAAACTAGACCGCTAGCTCCGGTCCAGCCCCACCCAAGATGGCGCCTCGCCCTCCACACAAACGGCACCAGCCGCGGTGGAACGGGGCGGGGTACAGATGTAATGGACAACACAGTGCGCAAGATTAGTGAGTGCTATTAACTTTTAAATTAAGAATTCAGGCATAAAAAATACACAGCGCTGACATCTCGGTCATGCCAGTACTGCAGCAATCACAACAGTTAACTGTGCGTAAGATTGTACAAGCAATCGGTTCCCAGAGAGCAAAGTTGCTGCCACCAACCTTTCGTTCTCGGCCAATTGCTTTCCGAAACTCGGCCAACTGAAGTGGCCCTATTTTCTCAATTATTGATTTCATTTCAAGACTGTGCCCCACCTTTATCTATCAACCTATGTGGTCATTTGTCTTCTAAACCCAAGATTATTACATTGAGGTATTGTGTTCGGCACCAACCCACTGTCCAAGGCTATAACGCTAACGCGCATATATTTCAGGGAGTATTTTCAGCAAAGAAATATTCTGTCCTGATGATGGTCTACATGACAACTGCCCCCTAGACCGAAACGTCAACACTTTCATCAACTCCAGTCACGTTGCTTTGGCACTTATATACGACCATTCTTTATTGATTAATTTTGGTTGTTTCATTTAATCCACCAGGAGTTGATGTTTTCAGTTGTGAATTTGTAGATTAATTATTATTTATCTCTGTTCATAACTACTTGCTTGATTCAATTTTCTGTACTTGTCTCCCCAATAATATTTTTTGAGTAAACCTACATTTTTCTGCATTTTTCATCTCTGTGTGTTCCATTGTTCATCCTTCCATTCATTTATTTCAACTGTATTTTCAGTATGATACCTGTGGATTCTGTTGAGTGTGTTACATTCAGTACAACTCATAACTAAGTTTCATTGCTGCCTGAATCAAATCCCTTGTAGCACATTTTGATTTCAACCATTTTTAAATTGGCGCTCCCTGGAGTGTCTCTCGAGACTTGCATAGACCCAACCGTCTAGATAAACAATTATTTTTAAGCCTTAATTTCTTTAACTACTGCACAGATTGTGACTAAATCACAAATAGCACAATCTGTGCATCTAGATCAAGCTTACTGCCAAATTAGATGTAATTCCGTTTAGTAGTTTTTGCTGTAGCGTTGTCTAATGAAGTCTATGGAAAATGCTTGTGTATTTTGCGTTTTGGGACCCCATGTTTTCTCTGCCCCTGCTTGATAGAACACCCTGAAACCTTCCATGCACAAACTAAAACTAGTCAAACAGTAACACCTTTTTGGAAAGTTTTGTAGAGATTTGTCAAAAGGTGCCAAACTTATTAGAAACACAAAAAAACGCTTTTCCTATGTTACAGCGATATTGATATATAGATATATATATGTGTATCCAGCCCGTCTACACCAGTGCTTAGCTGCACAGAAAGGCACACAGACCGGGAATCAGCACGCTCAGGCGAGGTAAGGTATCCAAATATTTATTTCAATTCATCGTGTGGTAGAAAAGCGGTCATCAGACGCGTTTCGGGCACGCCTGTGCCCTTGCTCACTGACAAATGACAGAGATGAAACAACACAATATATACTCCCAAAATGATTGAATTTCGCGCCAAGCAGGTTATTAACATAGAAAACAGACTCGTAGTTCATTTGGAACATTGTTTGGTTGCAAATGTGGGCGGCATATATATATATATATATATATATATATATATATATATATATATATATATATATATATATATATATATGTATATATATTTTCTCCTCACTTTAGAGTAAGGCTGCACTCCGAGACTCCGAGAATTTTCCATTTATTTTTAAAACGGCACTTGGTTGAGAGTTGCAACGCTCCAGCGGCTGGCTACAGATGGTTGTGAAATGAAAATATGAAAGGTGTTTTCAGGGAAATGCTTAAGAAGTTTAATTTTTGTCTGCACATAGACGTTAATATTGCCCCTGAGCCGGGACAGAATTTTTTTGGAGCCTATTAAGGAGAAATAAACCTTAATGAAAGTGACAGTCTCGGAACGCACAACTACTAAAAACAGAAAAAAAAAGCCATTTAATATACTTTCGTCAATATAAGCTGCTGGAACTGTTGTTGAGCTTTTTTACGAATTGCATTTGCTTTTAACATGTGAATGCAAAAATGGACATAAAATAAAGTAATGCTACTTTAGTTGCTTTGAAAACGGAAAGTCTTTTGTCTGTTTACTTACCTGCACACATGTGAAAAGTATTTAAGTAACATAAATAATGAGGCTCTTTTAAGGTTGACAAAGGCTGACTGTTAAGCTGAAATGTGTTCCTTTTGCAAATGCTGTTTTCAAAATAAATGGAAAACTTGGAGTTTCAGAGTGCAGCCTTTTTCTAAACGGAGGAGAAATCTTTGGTGTTAATAAAGGGAGTGGTGGTATTGTCCTTACAGCTTGCACCACTGGTGGTCTGGATGCTCACCTCCTCACCTCCAAACCACAAACTCAGGGAAATATATATATATATATATATTTCAAAAAAGCAGATGATTCAGGGTAGTTCCCAAGTGTAGGTGGAGAACAGCTCCTGTGACAGCACCCTACAAACCCTGCAACACACTGCATCTGCTCCCCTCGAATGTCTGTTTTTCTAGCAAAGTTTTTAAACAAAGGATTAGCACAGTGCCATCCACACCAGAGCTTTAAAATGATAAAAACCTTTTACCACTCCAGGCACAGTAGTACAGCTTTGGATTGGTAAAATATATACATTTACATGCAAGGAAAGCTAATGCTTTTGTGATATGTGGGTGGATAGCAGGAATCCAGATAATCTTTTTAATAGTTGGATTTGGTAGGCTAATAAAGAGTGATACGTTGGGTGACAAGATACCAGATTCCTTCCCCACTACTCCTTCACCCCTACACTGCTCATCCGAGCAGGGGAAGGGCTCATAATGGGGCATACTTACTTAATATAACATTGTACATGGGGAACTGTGAACAAATAGTGTGTTTTTCACTGTGGATTCTGGTGAGATCGACTTGTGTTTAATTCTGGTCTTCTATTTGGTGTCGTTTAGAACTCCTTGGTAAAAAGCATCCCTGTTATTTATTGTTACTTATGAATACATCTCTGTTGTGAATAGCTTACATGGCAGCCATGATGTCCCTGCGGTGGACAGTCAATTTGGTTGTCAGCTGCACTGCCATTACAAATAATGCGTTCCATACTTCCCACTATGTTCCTTATCACTGCCCAGTGAGGCTTATTCTCATCCTTTTTTGTGATTGTTTATTAGAACAGTTGGTAATAAGTGTTTGAACCGGTCGTGGTGGCTCTATACATCATAAATTGTACGTGGGGAAAGAGGCGAGATATTTTGCACTTTAGGTCTACAAGTGACATAGACAACTGAAGCTTCATTCTTTTGAAGCTTCGCTCTTGTTGTCTGTGTCACTCAGACCCCATTGCTGATGCTAACCAATGCATAATTGCATACACCTGGGTTTGGTTTTGCAGTGTGTCTATGAAGGAAATGATTGTGTATGAGTGTATTTCACTTATTGTAGCCTTCTGTTCTCAACAAATATGTCCTCCTGTGTGATTAGGTATTGCTTTATCTGATAACCATGTTATTTTACTTGTCGTTTTTGTTACTTGCCATTCTAGGTTGTATCCTTTATTTTGAATCAAGTAATGATCTAGAATGCGCAATTTGGTCAAAGTAATCTACTGTCTCGCACTGTCTTAGGAATGTTGTAGAATTGGTGAGAAACTCATTGAGCGATGGAATAACATTTAGAACAGTTTATTTGAAATCAACTTCTGCAGTGTGCTTTACATTTCAAGCTTGTATACTGCTTGTTTACAATCCACATAGCACAATCTCTGTAGTGAAAATAAATTACATTGCTTCTGTATTAATATTTTAGCTACAAAGCCAAAAGGGAACCAGAACACAAAGGTAAAGCACAATTTCCAGATCACATCAGATGGGCGATTGATAATCAGAGATGATGAAGACGAGGAAGAAGAAAAAGCCAAAGGTATGTGTTCTTTGTACTATAGTGTCTAGCAACATATTAATGCCATCTAATACTATTAAAGAAATACTTCATGTAGCCAGAAGCCTAGCTTGGGTATTGCCCAACTGACATTCTTTTGATATAGTTTACGTGTTCTTCTGAATTAAAGTGGTAGTTCCACCCACACTTGTTTTGAGTTTTCTGTGGCTCATAAAAGAAAATCCAAGATTGAGCCAGACAGTTTCCTTTGTACTTTGTCTTTGGCTACTTTTTTCCCGTCTTTAATTTAATTTAATTTAATTTAATTGCGGGTTTATATAGCGCTAGGAATCGACTCCCGGAGGAGTATCTCCACGCTTCGACCTCTGGGGAACCCGTCCTGGCTCACCCTGAGAGATGGTCCCTGATGGGTATCTCTAAGGTGCGACCAAGCATCCCCAGCGGTCTGGGGGGGCCGTTGTGAAGATAAGGCAAGCTGATGCCCAGAGTTGCCGAGTGTGGTCTCTGACTAGAGTAGGCACCGAGGCGAGAATTATCGAGTCCGCTGACCCTGGTCCACGACCCTGCCGCGTCAGGAATCGAACCCTGGTCCCGGGCCGTCCTCTGCTTACGGGTCTGCCGCCTCTAACCAGTGAGCCACACTTCTCCACTTTAACAACAATGTAGGCAAATGCTGTTTTTCTCCATTTACCCTAATGTATCTACAAAGAAACCGGTGCCTCTTTCACTTGAAAAGTTAGCATGGAGTGAGAAAGATAGTGACTGCCAAGTGTTAACCTTTGCTCTACTAGTTGGGGGTGAATAGTCCCAAAAGGTAAATTGAATAAAATAAAATAAGTTAATGGTTTTGGAATTTTGTGTTGTGAGCCATTTAGAGCTCAAAGAAGTGTTGAACATAACTTCACCTTTATGCGACAGAAGATTTTCTGCTAGATACTTCTACCTGCCGATTCCTCACCTCCTTAACCACCTCATGTGCCAGACTGGACAAGAAAGTCAAAATAGCTGTCCTGCATTGTCGGAAGGTACCATGGTTTCAACCCTATAACGGGGTCACTGGGATATGATCTCTGTAATAAAATAACGAGGTACACTGAAGTAGCGTATCAGACTTCTTTATTCCATCTTATCACCACCACAGGTTCCAGTCAGCTGGAGGCAGCTCTGGAATGTTCATGCATTATTGAGCGGACTATACCAACAGGGACGGGAAGGAGGGGGGGGGGGTGGGAATGAACCAAGTGAGATTACAAAACATCTCCTTATGGGGGAAGGGAAAGGAACGGATAGGGTACATTGCCTAGATAACACAATTCAATACATAAAGTAGGCCACCAGGAGGTGGCACACCAAAACACTGTAACCAGAGACTGAAGGATTATTATGTGGTGTAGTAATCCTTGCTCAAGCGGGGTGCAACTGTGGGTCTAGACGACCTTCTTGGGGTCACCTGACTCATTCCTGGAGGTAACACTTGCAACTGGGGAACCTTGAAATCCTTGTATGGAACAATTCTATCCATGCTCCAGGTTTGACCATTGGCCAACTGTACCACATTCTTATCCACATTACTCACCACCATGGGATCGGAGAACCTGGTGGCACCTCTCCGTCTCAACTTGGGGAGATCAATGCGCACCAAATCACCTTCACGCACCTGAGTGAAGTAGTGTGGCTCACTGGTTAGAGGCGGCAGACCCGAGAGCAGAGGACGGCCTGGGACCAGGGTTCGATTCCCGGCGCGGCAGGTTTCTGGACCAGGGTCAGCGGACTCGATAATTCTCTCGCCTCGGTGCCCACTCTGATCAGCGATCACACTCGGCAACTCTGGGCATTAGCTTGCCTCATCTTCACTAACGGCCCCACCAGACCGCCGGGGATGCCTGGTCTCACCCTGGAGATACCCATTAAGGGACCATCTCTCAGGGAAGCCAGGAAGGGTTTCGCAGCGGTCGAAGCGCCTTGGGACCCTACGGGTAAGTAGTGCGCTATATAAATGCCTATACATACATTTACCTGTCTGGTTTTAACATGTTTGTCAGCATTGTGCCTTGCTACATACTTTTCTTGGTGGCTTTTGTAACGTTCACCAATCATCTCTGTCCACCAAACGATTGATTTGTCTCTCAATAGGGAGAGAAAGTTTAATTTTAGGATCCCTCCCCTTCAATGATGTAAAAGGAGACACCCCCGTGACCAAATTGGGAGTGGTTCGTTGCGCCCAGACTGTTTCTCGCAGAGCCTGTGCAGCGGGTGTGTTTAACATTTCTGCCCGTTATAAGCACTCTTTTACCACCCGGTTCATCCGTTCCACTAACCCATTGGTGTGGGGACAGTATAAGGCAGATCTTTGGTGAACAATACCCATGTCTGAAAGAAATGCCTTCATCTCTTCCAATGTGAATTGCACCCCATTATCCGTGATTAGAATGTCTGGGATGCCTTCCTCGAAAAAGATTTCTTTAAGGAAGCTCACGAGTGCCTTAGTGTCAATCTGGTGTACACATTTAAATGCCACCCACTTCGAGTGATAGTCCACCAATACCACAATGAATCTTTCTCTCAAAGTTTTCAAATTTAGTGGACCAATTATGTCCAGTGCCAATTTGGAGCAAGGCTTGTCTGGTATGGGCACCGGAGACGGGGGTGGTTTCCGGGTTTGATGGATTTTATCCGCCTTGCAACACTCCATGCAATCTCTCACGACAAGTTCAGCCATGGCATCCATCCCTGGCCACCAGTAGTCCAACCTGATCTTACTCTTGGTTAAACTGCGGCCCAAGTGTCCCTCGTGTACCAGGTCCATAATTTTCTGTCTTAGGGAGACCGGTGGGACAACCTTTTCTCCTCTGAACACCATATCATCAAAAATGTTAAGTTCCAGTCTCACCTCCCAAAACCCACTCAATTCGGGCTCTACCTTGCTCTTATCACTGGGCCACCCATTTATTATAAGGTCTTTGAGTGTCTGTTAGTGCCCGTCTTGGTTCAATCCCTGTTCCCATTCCTCCTTACCCAAAGAAGTGAGTGTCAACACCCGTTCCTCATCCTCCGTTATAGCTTCTTCCCCACCCACTTTATTAGGTGAACGGGACAGGAAATCTGCAACCACATTCTGAGATCCTGGCATGTACTTCATGATGAAGTTGTACCCCTCCAAACCTAAAATCCACCTTGAAATTCTTGGTGTGGTTTTCTCTGAACCCTTCGTGGTGAAGGCATACATGAGAGGTTTATGGTCGGTCCGCACAGTGAAAGGAATGCCCCATAAGAAAAAGCGGAAGTGTTTAATGGCCCATGTGCAAGCAAGTGCCTCTTTTTCAACCACAGAGTAGTTAACCTCCGCCCCTTTTAGAGCTCGTGACTCACCTGTTCTTCATTCCTGTCCATCTGTACAAGGCTAGCCCCCACACCCTTGTTACTAGCATCAGTGAATAGGATCGTGGGTTTGGTCGGATCAAATCTTCCCAGAGATGGGGCTGAGGCTTTGCAATCTTTCACTGTGGTGAACGCCCCTTGACAACTTTCATTCCTAACAAACGGATTTCTTGCTTTCACCAACATTCTAAGGGGTTCCACAATACTGGCATAATTCCTCACAAATTTGGGGTAATACTCAAAGTCCGAGAAAAGACTTTAACTCTTCAACATTAGTATGAGGTTTGGTGTTTCGAATGGCTTCCACAACGTTAAGCTTGGGCTTAATGCCATCCACAGAAATGGTCTGGCCCAAGTACTCCACTGACCCCACCTCAATGCTACATTTCTCTTTTTTTAAGGTTAGACCCGCAGCCTCTAGTCTAACCAAGGCTCCACTCAAAATGTGGTAGTGTTCTTCAACATCCTTACCATAGATGAGGATATCATCCTGAAAGCATAACGTCTTAGGTAGACCCTTCAGCACATGTTGCATAATCCTCGGAAATGCAGCAGCAGCCGAGGCTAAGCCAAACGGCATGCGGATGTACTGAAAGGCACCTAAGGGTGTGATGAAAGAGGTTAAATGCCTTGAGTTGGGGTGTAACTCTACCTGGTGGTAGGCAGAGGACAGGTCGAGGACACCAAAACAGCTGGCACCTTTGATCAAAGTGAGGACCTCGTGTATGCGTGGTAGTGGATGTCTGTCTACCCAGATACTGTTGTTAAGGTCTCTAAGGTCCACACATAGCCTGATGTCCTTTCCAGTAGACTTGGTTGTAAGAACAATCGGGGCCAACCACTGTGAACTCTCAATGGGCTCAATTACACCTTGAGCTAGCAATTTGTCCATTTCAGCTTGAAGCGGAGCTTGCATCAAATGGGGAATAGGTCTTACTCTATGGGCCACAGGTTTCGCCTTCCCTTTAAGTTTAATAGAATGCTGATAACCCTTGAGTAACCCCAATTTTTCTGTGAATACCTGGGGAAACTCTTCACACACCTTCATGCCCCCTACCGACTGATCTACCAGGAGTACTTGGTCAGGGCTGTTGGGGTCTAGTTTGATGCCAAGCTCCTGTTGGTGTCTCCGCCCCAACAAACAAGAGCCTTTCTTAGTAATATACACCTTGCCCTCAGTGCACCTTCCTTTAAACCCAATCCTCATGGTTGTCATTCCCACCAAGGGTATGGGGTCCTTATTGTACCCCCCCGGGTGCACATCTGCAGGTTGTAAAGTATGCTGTTCTGAGGGGAACACTCTATGAAATGTCTCCTCTTCAATTAAGGTATACGGAGAACACGAATCAGCAAAGACACAGACCTCCCTCTGATCTAGAGTAATAGTGCAAGACGGATACTTCTCTGCTCCCTCTTCATCATCCACCTTGAACACCAACTTGACTTCTTGATCTGTCTCCTGTTCAATAGAGTGAACTGATTTAGGTTAAAAATCTTTGCACAGTCTCGCTAGGTGGCCTCTCCTCCCACACTTATGACATGTAACTGATCTTGCCGGGCAATTTGCGTGATTGGCCAGATGGTTGGGGCTGCCACACCTGAAACACTTAAGTTTGGTACCAGGAGGAACCGGACCCTGGCCTTTCCCCTTAGCCTCCCTGCTAGTTTCATGTTTGCTAATAACATTGACCTCCGTGTTCTTCTGTCCCTCTCCCTTCATAGCTGCCATACAATCTGCTGTGTGCTCAATGCCTACTGCAATTTCTACCGCTTGTTTAAGATCCGGATTGGCCACCAAGAGCCTCTCTTGAATTTTATTGTTATTAGTACACCTAACTAGCTGGTCTCTAATAAGGGAGTCATATAAACTATCAAAATCACAAGTGTTAGCTAAACCTTTAAGTGCTGCAATGTAAGTTTTCACCTTTTCTCCTTTACCTTGCACCCTAGAGAAAAATGTGTGCCTCTCCAAAACCACATTAATAGTCTTGCCAAAAGTTTTTCCAGTCTGCCAACTGCTGCTAAATACACATTCTCATCATCATCGCTATCCTCCTCTGCCTCCGCAGTTATATTATCATACGTTTTGCGCCCTTCTACACCTAAGTTATGGAGTAAGGTGTGCAATTTTCTTAAAGCAGAGAATTTCACTCCCCCAATGGCTATCAAAAAGGATTCTAAAAGTCCTAACCACTGTTTCCAAGGTAACTATGGTTCCCCCACCTCGTTCAGGAATGGTGGTGGTTGAGACATGCTCGTGCTTGCCATCGTGAGGAAAAGATACAACACAATATTATGCTTAACGTGTAACTGTACTCCCCCACAAAACCACCACAGATGAAATGACCCCTTGAACCATACAGCTCTTAACAATTTCACAGTACAATTATAGTAATAATGTATGGGTAGACAGTACGTTATTATGAAAGGTTCCTGTCAAAACACTGTGAAAAAAACACATTTTCCACAGATTCTACACAGCTGTGCCCATCAGCGAAATATAGACAGGCAACTCTTAGAACATGCAGGGCAAAAATTTAGTCCAGTTCAGCCTGTCAGCGAAGGTGCGATGGGGAATAGAAAGTATCTTAAGAAAAGCCGCCGCCACCGTCGTCTGATGCCTTCTTGAAGAACCGGTGGCTCTGCGCAGTGCCTTGACCCCAAAAACCGTGTGAATGCGGACTCTGTGCCTGTCAGCGAAGACTGAAGGCCACACCGAAAAGCACCAACAAGGGGTTAATAAATATTTTTTAAGGCTCCCGTTAACACTCTGGAGAGGGCACCGCTAAAGCTCACCGTTGCTTGCGGATACCTTTGTGAGGAAAAAACAGAACGCAGGAGACGTTTTCCTTGCCACCGCTCCCCGGCTTTGGCGCTGTGAGGAGAGTTTACTGCGCAGGTGCGGTGTGCCTCACACCGCTCCCCTGCTCCGGCGCTTGTGAGGAAACTGACACGCAGGTGCGGTGCAGTCAACACTATTCCCCACTCCAACACTGTGAGGAACTGCGCAGACGCGGTGCTCTCTCCACAGCTCCCAAGCTCAGGCACACATCCTGACGGAAACCGCGTTGAGGAGGACCACACAGCAACACCACAATAAACGGTCTTGCCTCACAGTTCCTCAACTCCTAGGCAGCCACCACCAACTGCCCATGCCGTAACGCTGGTTGACTTAACGCTGTACCTGTTCTCAGACGTACACATTCACCTAAGGGAGATGGCAATAAGGTGAGCAGGCACACTCGAGGCTGTAATTTCCTTTGCTCCTGGGTACCCACCCGAACACCTTCCCCCATTGACCACGGACAACTTGCTGGAAGACACAGCCGATGCTCGCGCAGGAGGGATCCCCACAGCTCACCTCAGCATGAAGATGACAGCACGCAGCGAGGTTCTCGGAATAGACACCTCACCCTCGGCCCTCTACTTCAAAGGCGGGGAAGGTAAGTGAGAAGGCGTCTTCGTCTCTTACAGGAAAAATATTTCCCTTATGCCATTATAATAACTTGCTGTGCTGGAGTATCACTTGGGGGTGATGGTGAATTGCCCCCACGCAGTCTTCTGTCGCCAGTGTAATAAAATAACGAGGTACACCGAAGTAGCGTATCAGACTTCTTTATTCCATCTTATCACCACCACAGGTTCCAGTCAGCTGGAGGCAGCTCTGGAATGTTCATGCATTATTGAGCGGTCTATACCAACAGGGACGGGAAGGAGGGAGGGGTGGGAATGAACCAAGTGAGATTACAACAATCTCACACAGCTGCTTATTGCTCCTGCACATGTTTTGAAGTCAGTTAATTTTTTCAGATCCCTTCAACGCAAATTCAGAGTTGCCCTCCACTACATAATTACCTTCATCTTTTATTGTTTTATAGTGCTGGGACGTAATACCTCAGAAGAAGAGATGAGATTGACTTAGGTCTCGTTCTACGGCTTCTGAGGCACTTTGGGTTCACACATCCTCTGTTCATTAGGTTGGGACTCTGACTGTTCCTCTGTGCTCATTTCAGAGCATGTATACTTGCCCTTGAAAGCCTCCCTCCCATAGTACTAATTCTCATCCTGCTTTTCATAGAACATGACCACAGGGCATTGAGTGCAAAGCCGCCTCCAAGAACCCCCTCCCTGACCAGTAATAACACGCTTCTTGCATTTCCTGGACAGAGACATGATACTGAGAGAAGCTCAATGTATGGGAGAGACAGTATGAAAACTCAAGAATTGTGTAGTTCCTTGACTATAACTGCGAGGTACAGAAGCCGAGGCGAGCTGGAAGAACCTTCTTTTGTATAAAGAGACCACAACAAGTATTGACAACAGTATCTCTACTGGTCTCTTTCTTGAGACTGGTGTGCGATTAGGCCTCTTCACCAATGATGTCTTCTCATACCAAGTTGAGATCTTATATGAGGACTCTTCTTCATCTATACATTAGTCTGGATAGTGGGGCAGGTCTTGAGGCCAGTAGATTATTTTCCTAACTTCATCGTTGGAGTAGTGTCCTTACTTGGTGGACATAAGCTTGACGTCCATGTCCAGCTCTGATCTGGCTCTGCATTTGGGGTCAGCAGCCCCCCACTCAAAGCTATTTATGGCACCTGGTTGTGATCCAATTGCCAAGGCAGCTGTGCTTCACTCTGCTCCAGCTCCCTAGGCTGCGCAATCAGGCCCCAAGCGCACACACACACACACACCTACTCTGAGGTTACTGGGCCTGAGTTTGTGTTTTGCCTTTTGTTTTCTCCTTTCTTTGTTCTTCAGTTCTTTGCTTATCTTATCACTGTTCGGGGTTGTGAGTAAAACGATGGATGGTGGACTACAGATCGCTCATACTGTCTTCAAGCATGGTTTGGTTCAGTTGCCATGTTGAAGTGCTGGGGGTAGATATTTGGGGGTGGGGGAACAGTAGGAATGGGGGAGGAACAGGTTATGTTTCGTTATTGTTTGTTTTCTTGATTATAAAGGTACACTGTTGCGATGTCTAGTTAACAGGCACAAAAACCAGTAGAGACACAGTTAAGACATCATATTAGATTGCTCAGACCAGACCGGTAGAAGAAGATTTACCCCTAAAGATATTGACTTGGAACATCAACGGCCCCGGTAACAAAATCAAGAGGGGCCTGGTGGCGCGGTACATAAGAGAGAGTACAACCTGATGTGTTTCTCCTCCAAGAGACCCACTTTTAAGGGGGCGATCTGCAGATTTTTGGAAAGAGGGGCTATACCTCTCACATATGCAAGATTTACTCGCGGGGTCAGGTGGGTAGCCATACTGGTGAGGAAAAGTCTCCCCTTTAGGTGAAGACGTTGGATCAATTCGCTGACAGTGTGGGCCTAGTTGTCTTATTGAGATGTCTACATCCAGACAACATTCCTATTTTGAAGGGTCTCACAGGGTCTACTCAAGGTTGGATTATGTTTTTGTGCCTCGGGTGAGGTAGGAGAGAAAACACAAGCAGACTATCTTGCAAGAGACCTATCCGAACATTCAACCTTATTAGTCCATGTGGGGCGTCTCAGAGGCAAGCAAGATATGTGGTGGAAGTTGAATGCTTGGGACTTGAAGGATCAGGAGTTCAGCATGGGGTCTCTGAGTGGCCAATAAATTATATTTAACTGAAAATTAAGAGTTTGTGACATCTCAGACTGTGCTATGGGAAGCGTTTAAGACTGTGCTCTGAAACTAGACCCAATACTTGCTTGCACAGAAGAAGACAAAAGACAACTGAGCTGGAACACCAGATCTTGCAGTTAGAAGGGTCACCAGGGGCGGAGGCAGCCCCTTTGTACTTAGCCAGCTTGCAACCCTACGAGCTGAGTATGGGGATTTGGCACAAGAAGGGGCCAAAAAGCAGATGATGACCACACTACACCATCCTCTATTAGACTGTAGACAAAGCTGGCAGATGCTTGGCTAAGCAAGCGGGAGCAAGAAGCTCGATAGGTGCATAGTATTCTCAGTCCAACAGGAGTTACCTACGATACCGATGCCTTCATTGTTGGCGAGGGCGCTTTTAATTATGAGGATTTTTACAAGGCCAGACCGCTCCATGATTCAGATGCTATAGCGAAGAATTTGGCCATGATTCCCACCCCGTTGTTGGATGCTGAAGCAAGGGAACTCCTTGAGGAAGACCTAACTCTGAGTGAGATACTGGCTGCCATAGCGAAACTGAGGCAGTGTAAAACCCATGGGCCTAATGGCATATCTGTTGATTTTTTACAAGCGCTACTCTAACCTCCTCAAGCTCCACTTGCTTAACTTGGTCCGAGAGGTTGGGGAATCGGGGAAACTCCCCACGGAAGTCAGGAGAGCAACCACTATTGTCCTTCCAAAGAGAGGAAACCAAGGGATAGATGTGATTCTTATCTCCCAATCTCATTACTTAATGTTGAGACAAAACTAATGGCTACTATCCTTGCTATTCAATTACTGCTAGTCATTACCCCCTTGATACATCGAGATCACTTTGGCTTCAAGCCCGGCAGGTCGAAACGCCCTAAACTATGACGCACGCATAATTGCCTCAATACTGTTCAACCCCGTCCGACCCCTCATGTCTTCCTATCCTTAGACTGCAAAAAGACGTTCGTCGCTGTTCACTGGCTCTTACTTGAAATTTGGCCTTGAATCCAAGTTCCAAAAGTGGTTGGCGGTGCTCTATCTAAGCCCTGTTGCAACAGTCAGGGTTATTGGAAAGATGTTTACCGAATATCCGATAGGCATAGGAACCAGCCATGGATGTCACCTGTCCCTGCTCTTTCGATGGAGTCTCTTGCATGCGCTTTGTGGCAGCACCCCGGAATTGCGGGGTTCTGAATCGCAGTGGAGGATGAGATAGGGGAAAAAATATTGTTATATGTTGAATACTTATGTTATGATCTTTCCAGTTGAGATAGCGCAACAATTCACACTTGAAGGTATAGCTCAGCACTAAGCTACTTTAGAAAAACAGCAACACCCCAAAACAGCCAGGTCTTCGAGTTTTAAACTTGGCAAAATCAGAACAGTAACACAGGTGGTATGGGGAATTGATTCCAGGCCAAAGGGGAGAAAAAGGAGAAAGCCCTTCCTCCGGGCCTGGAAGCACGAATGTGGGGAACGGTCAGAGGCGCCTTTATCGCTAGATCTAAGCATTCTAACAGGACAGTAATACCTCTGTTTGTCCTGCAGGCAGATTGGGGCGCCACCCATCGGAGCCTTATGAGTAAGGCAATGGAGCTTGAAAACAATGCGATTTCTAACCGGAAGCCAGTGTAAAGTTCTCAGTAGGGGCACCGAGGGAGAGCCTGCCAGAAGATAGCAAACCCGGCGAGTAGCTGTTTGCGCATCACCTGGATTTTGGCCAGTAAGGGGTCATTGGCTGCCATAAGTATGGCGTTGCCATAGACCAGCCAACCTATGACCAGGGTGAGAACCAGGTTTTTTCTTGCGGAAACTAGGAGCCAGCGGAAGACTCCTCAGGAACCTCATGGTAGCGAAGCAGGCCCTACAGGTAGCGGAGATTGTGCCTAGTCTAGTTTAACAACCAGATTTTTCACAGAAAGCCTAGGTTAAGGGGGCTGCCCAGAGTTCAGGAGGCCACCAGTTCGTGGACCAAAGGTCCTGGACTGGGCTGAGCAGCAATATTAATGTCTTATCACTATTTTCTTGAAGATAATTTGCTGTCATCCAGGCAACGATCCTTCTCATGCAGCCCATAAATCAAAACTGTGCCCCATCATAGTCCTGACCAAATGACTGGGTATCTTCCACATATGATATGACATCAAAGCCACAAGCTTTAACTAGCTTGTCAAGTGGGGCTATGGAACTGTTGAACCACGTTGGCTCAAGGATGAACCCTGAGGAACCCCTTTGTTGGAGATGGAGCGGGACTTAAACAAACCCAGCTTGAGCTGGCCATCTAAAAAGTCGGCAAGCTACCACCGACATGATCTCACGTAGTCTGCACAGTAGCATTTCATGTGGGAAGGTGTCAAAGGCTGCTGACAGATCAAGCAGCACGAGCATGGCAGGAGCGCCAGCTTCTAAAGCGAGGTGGATGGAGTCAGTAACTGCCACTGGAGCATTCTCCTTGCTGTGGCTAGCTTGAAATCCCAATAAGGACCCATCAAGAATTTTAAAGTCATTGAGGAATGCTATAAGGTGATTGTTCCCCAGGTTTTCCAAGATTTTCCCCAGTAACAGAAGTGAGTTGGGTTGGTAGTTATACAAACTATTGGGGTCTGCATTAGTTTTTTTTTTTTTTTTATATCAGAGAGACCAGAGCGGTCTTCCAGGCTAATAGTATTTTGGCCCTGTTTAAGGAAGGGTTGAAAACTGAAAGGCTAATGAGCGCTATTAGGGGTGCGAGATTAGCACTAATCCTGGGTGGACATACGTCCGTAGGCGAAACCGATTTGTTTGGCTTTAGTACTGAGCCCAATCACTTGATCTAACATAAAAAGTTTAAACCTGTCAAGGAGGAGGATGGAATCAGATGGGAGCTTCATCGGATCTGTTGACTTAGACTGGCTCTGGCGGATGAGAAACTTCTTATAGATGACTTCTATTTTTTTTCCTCGAAAAAAAGTAAGCCAGAGTAACACAAAAGAGGAGGCAGGAATACACAAGAGAAAACGTGTGTTGATGGTAAAATCCTTGAGCACTTTATATAGCTCTTTAGAAGAGTTGCCAGCATTCTAAAGTTTATTAAAGATGTTGCTTCTCCTCATTTTCTTATGAGTATGGTAGCTTGTAAGTGCTAGTGTGTAGTCCACTCTATCTTCCCGTGATTTAGATTGTCGCCAGGTCCCTTGCTCACTTTGCCACTAGATTCAAGCTAGCTTGTTTGATAAGAGTTGTTACCACGAAATCGGTCTAGGATGCTTGTTTGCGGTCCAGTGAAGACCTGGCTTGGCAAACTGGCTCTACTGTTCCCATGAGGAACAGGGTCAAGACTGATTTGGATATGACTGGGACTGAACTTGGGTGGCTAAGTGAGCTAAAGAAAGATGATGTATTCAGACCAGATCTGTGACTGGGGATGAGTGTGTGACAAGTTTCATTGCCCCGTCCATCGGCTCCTTGTGTTTGCTGTGACCGTGAACTGACTTCAGCACAATCCCAACTGATGTTGGTTTATGTAATTACTAAAGTGCAACTGGTCATCATACAGCCTGACTCTGAACTAATGCTTCTGCTATGACAGACACTCATCAGCGACTACATTACCTGTTTTGCTCCAATTCTGACCAAAGCTTATCCCCACCAAGAGATGATGATGATGATTATACGGAGTATGATATACCCCCACAGTATGATGATGACATGAGTAACATAGACTTAAGAGGCCACTGGGTTTCCCCTGATTTAGGGTTGAATTTGCCACTTGGGTCACCAATAAAACAGAGTGCATCCTTTGCAGTAGTAGTCCGATGAGCCATTAAAACTGCCCTCTATTGAGGTTAAGACTTGTACCTACAGAAATCTTTCCTTCTGGGCCAAATACATCTGAGCCTTTCAATAAGGCCCTCACTGGTATCTTAATGGGCCCCTGGTCAAAGCCCTGATCTTGCCCAATTGTAAATAGGCGAGTGGCCAGACGCGGCAGACTGGCAACCAGTGATCTTGATTTTCTCACTAAACATCAACAACATCTTACTCCAGACAGTATGGGTGTTCATGCTTCAACCAGTAAGGTAAATCCCAGTTAATTCCCCGCAACTCCTTGATATAGTGAGTTGAAGAGGGTTGTGGTGTTTGCAAAAATAATTTCTCCTCGGGTAGCCTGGCTATGTGATTGGTAAAGGCAGTGTTCGAGGCATGTGGGCTGCTGAATTCATATCTGTGCATAGATCGCCACCTAGTGTTGGGTCCGGATGATTGCACATTGTTGTCCTGGAAGAGTCTTCGAAGTATCACGAGATAGGTGGCTCCTCCCCTGGACTACAGTGCGCATGGGCATCGCCTCCATCCCCAGATTGTTTTTTTCCGCCATTGGGTTCGGATGTGTTTCGGTTCCCTCTGTCGGAACCGATAGTTGTTCAACTTCTAATCGAGACCAAAAGGTCTCTAGGCTGGGCGTCGGTATTGTTGCGTACGAGTTTCTTTTTGACTCTCAGCCCCGTTCTCTTGCTGCCCTTCCACGTGCTTTCGGCGCGGACGGGCCTACACTTTTGCAATGGAGCGAACACCGTTTAAGAAGTGCCCGGTGTGTAACTCCAAATATTCACACCTCGACGTGCACCCTGTGTGCAATACATGCTTGTCACCGGATCACCACGAAGACAGCTGCATGGCGTGTTAGAAATTCCGGTGCAAGAAGACTTTGAAGATTCGTCGGGCCCATAGGCTCCAGGCTAAGTTATCGACTGCGGCGCCCCCACCAGACGACATATTCCAGGAATCTGTCGAGGGAGAAGACGACGGGCAAGGTTCGGGCTCTAGTCCCGCGTCCGAGGGGGAGACCTAAGACGCGGGTGAGGAGAACTTTGACGAAGTCACCGACGAGGTAGGGGACGACGATCAGGCTTTTGCCACTATGGGAGATAGCTCGGAGGAGGAGCATCCCCAACCAGACTCAGGGGTTATTCCCCTTCATACGGCCCAGGTCGAGGGATCGCCTTCGGGCCTTACCCAAGATCTAATTATGAGTCCTACGTCCCCGCCTCCGGGCCCGGTCACGGACATTTATGAGACGCCACTTACGTTGAAGAAAACGAAAGTGAAGCCAACTGGTCACGCACCCTCGGATGCGAAACCGAAAGTGAAAGTTGCGCTGGTGAAGAAGGTTCTGGAGGCGTCAACTTCCAAGAAAATCAAAATGGCCGACTTGAAGAGCCACGCCAAGATGGCCGACCCGAAGCCCTCGGGGTCGGTGCCGAAGGCGAAATCGTCCGACGCGGCTGCGTCGGCTCCGAAAGGGGTTGTGGACCCGAAGACGGCTCCGAAGAAGCATCAGGCCGACGACGCACATAGACATGGGGCGTCGGCCCCGAAGAAGGTGCCTGCGGGTGATCAGGCTCTCGATGCTGAGAAGTCGCTCGAGCCGGTCAAGCCCTCTCAGGCCTTGACGAAGAAGGTGGCGGAATCCCTGCAGCGGATACGAAAGGACAGTGTGGTTCCCGCTTCGGGCACTGTGACGCCTAAGCTCACGCCTAAGCCTGCGAAGGAGCAGACACCTATCCGTTTCACCTTTCCTCCCAAGTCGGCGCCGAAGGCCTTCGCGCCGAAACAGGGCGGAACCTCGAAGGAGGTATTGGCACCGAAAGCTGCCTTGGTGGTGTCGAAGCTTCGGCTCCAACCGCTTGCTGAAGAGGAACGTCGTGAGGTAATCATCGACGCCAACACCGGGAAACTGTCTCTCCTCAAGAGGAAGATCACGACGGAGCCGGCGTTGGAACATTTTAAGATCCCTCTCAAGAACAAAAGGGACTCTGCGGACTCTTCGGCGCTGGGGGAACCTGTGTCCCCACAAGCCCTAGGACACTCGCCAACGCATTCTGCCGCAGGCGATGCGGATGAGGAGGACGTCGAGTACAACTATCCGGCGTACTCGGATCCGGAGGAGGAGCACGAACCTTGGTCAGCCGGAGGCGACCCAGAGGACCCGCAGTCGGGCCAGGACGCGCAACTTTTTGCGGCGAAAACGTCCCCGACTGAGGACTCAGCGGCCTTTAACGCTCTGATCGAGAGAGCTGCGGCTAACCACGACGTCGAGCTGCACTCGGACCCCGTGGATGTGGACTTCTTGTTTGATACTTTCTCTGTAGCCGAAAAGTCGGTCAAGACGCTGCCGATGCTTAAAGGGGTGCTTAAACATGCAACGGAGGTCTTCAAGGAGCCCACCCGGGCGCGTGTGGTCAACCCTCGCATCGACAGGAAATATAAGGCAGCGCCCACGGATCCTACATATATCAAGGGACACTTGCCATTGGACTCCTTGGTTGTTTCCAACGCTCGGAAGAGGGCGAACTCTCAGACTACTGGTGACGCTCCTCCCCCAGACAAAGAGTCCAAGATCTTTGAGGCCTCAGGCAAACGGATTGCTGCACAGGCAGCTAATATCTGGCGAATATCTAACACACAAGCCCTGCTTGCACGTTATGATAGGGCCCATTATGACACCTTAGAGGTCATACTGCAACACTTGCCTGACCAATACAAGGAGGCAGGAGAGATGCTGATTCAGGAAGGGAAACTCATTACGAGTGCATCCATCAAATGTGCACTGGATGTGGCAGAAACAGCCTCCAGGGCTATCAATACCAGTGTGTTGCTTAGACGCCATGCCTGGCTTAGAATTTCGGGGTTCAAACCCGACATCCAAACTACAATACTGAATCAAACAGTGAATCCTGACCACCTGTTTGGCCCTGAGGTGGATGCCACCCTGGAGAAAATGAAAAAAGATACGGAAACTGCCAAGTCTATGGGGGCTTTACAAAGTCAACAGTTTCGGAGTGGTTCCTTTCGCCGCTCAACTTCCAGAGGCACCTCAAGGGGACAGGCATCACAGTCCACACAATATTACAAGAGTAACACCCAAACCTCGTACAACAACAAGGGTAGAGGTGGTTACAGAGGCAATAACGTCAAGGGCAGGGGACGTGGAAACAATAGCTCCAGGTCCTCCACCACCAACAAACAGTGACGTCTTGTCACTGCCCCCCGACCATACAACACCGGTCGGGGGGAGACTCCAGCAGTTCCTGCCGGCGTGGAAGTCCATCACCACGGACAGGTGGGTGAGGTCTCTTATCCAGTACGGGTACTGTCTAGAGCTTACTTCCATTCCACCGGACATACCCCCAAGGAGCCGTCCTATGTCAGGCGAGCACTTGACCTTGTTGCAGCAAGAAGTTCTAGTCATGCTGCAAAAAGGGGCGATAGAGCTCGTTCCATTGCAAGAGCGGGGAACCGGGGTTTACTCCCTGTATTTTCTGATTCCCAAAAAGGACGGATCCCTCAGGCCAATCCTGGACCTCAGGCCCCTAAACTGGTACATCCTCTCGGAGCACTTCCATATGCTCACGTTGCAGCAGGTGCTTCCCCTGCTTCAGCAGGGGGACTTCCTGGCTACGCTGGATCTGAAAGATGCCTATTTTCATATCCCCCTGCATCCTTCCCACAGGAAGTATCTAAGATTCACGATTTTAGACCAGCATTACCAGTTCAGGGTTCTGCCGGTCGGGGTCACCACGGCACCAAGGGTATTTACAAAGTGCCTAGCGACTGTGGCGGCGCATCTCCGTCGCCAGAACGTCCACGTCTTTCCCTACCTGGACGACTGGCTCATTCAGGCAAGGACAGAACGACAGTGCGTCGACCATGTGTCACGCACCATTCATCTCCTGCACGATCTGGGATTCTCTCTGAACTATCCAAAGTCCCATCTCCAGCCCGCCCACGTGCGACAGTATCTGGGCGCGACAATAAACACTCTGGCAGCCACTGCGCAGCCAAATTCAGTGAGAATCGCCAGTATCCAAGCGCTGATCCAGCGGTTCAGACCTCAACACTCGCTTCCAGCGAAAGTGTTCATGCAGTTGATAGGCATGATGGCCTCCTGCATCTCCATTGTCCCGCACGCGAGACTACATATGCGTCCGCTTCAGGAGTGCCTTGCACGTCAGTGGACTCAGGCTCATGGGCAACTGACAGACCTAGTGTTGGTGAGCGGTCGGGCATACAACTCTCTGCATTGGTGGAACCCACACAACCTTTGCAAGGGCCGACCATTCCAAGAGCCTGTGCCACAGATTATCCTGACGACGGACGCCTCTCTCCAGGGATGGGGAGCGCATGTACTCCAGTACACGGTGCAGGGACTCTGGACACTACAGCAAAGGAAGATGCACATCAATGTGTTGGAACTGATGGCGATCTTCATGGCCTTGAAGGCGTTCAAAGTACATCTGTGCAACAAGGTCGTGTTGATCCGGACGGACAACATGACGGCCATGTACTACATTCAGAAGCAGGGAGGCACACACTCTCGACAGCTGTCTCATCTGGCTCAGAGCATGTGGAAGTGGGCCATTCAGAGGAACATCTTCCTCATGGCAGAGCATCTCCCGGGCAAGGACAATCAGATGGCGGATCTGCTAAGCAGGCACAGCCATCAAATGCACGAGTGGGAGATACATCCATCAGTACTCCAACCGTACTTCCAAAGGTGGGGTCATCCAGAGATAGACCTGTTCGCCACAAAGGAGAACGCAAAATGCCAAAGCTTCGCCGCCAGGTTCCCACACCCGCAATCACAGGGCAATGCGATGTGGATGAACTGGTCAGGCAGATTTGCGTACGCTTTTCCCCCAGCACCTCTGATACCGCTGGTGGCACGCAAGCTCAGGCAGCACTCGATGACTCTCATCCTGGTTGCTCCGACGTGGGCTCGCCAACCATGGTACACCACGTTTCTAGAACTGTCCGTGGTGCCGCATCAAAGGCTTCATCTCACTCCCAGCCTTCTGACGCAGAGCCATGGCGACATTCAGCACCCAGATCCGCAACAGCTCAACCTGGCGATCTGGCTCCTGAAGTCCTAGAGTTTGGCTACCTTAATCTTCCTCCCGATTGCATGAACATCATTCGGGAGGCAAGGAAGCCCACTACTAGACCTTGTTATGCGGCTAAATGGAAGAGGTTTGTCATCTACTGTGCTAACCACAATATTGACCCGCTAGATGCTTCCATTCAAAACATCATTTGTTATCTTTTCCACCTGTATCAATGCAATCTAGCGTACTCTTCCATCCGCATTCACCTGTCTGCTATGGCAGCATACCTCCAGAATAGGCAACACCTGTCACTCTTTAAGGTCCCTGCTATCAAGGCCTTTCTGGAAGGACTCAAACGGGTCATTCCACCACGGACCCCACCAGCTCCAGAATGGAACCTCAATGTGGTTCTTACGAGGCTGATGGGTCCTCCCTTTGAGCCACTGCACTCTTGTGAGCTTCAGTTTCTGACTTGGAAGGTTGCGTTCTTAGTTGCAATTACATCGCTACGGAGGGTTAGCGAGCTGCAGGCGCTCACCATCCAAGAACCTTTCTTCCAGGTACATGCTAACAGGGTGGTGCTCCGCACTAACCCTAAATTCCTACCCAAAGTGGTATCACAATTCCACATAAACCAGACAATTGAATTTCCGGTGTTTTTCCAAAACCCAGAGACGCTGGCGGAGCGCATGCTCCACACCCTTGATGTTAAGAGGGCCTTGATGTACTATGTAGACAGGACAAAAGATTTTCGCAAAACCAAGCAGCTTTTTGTTGCTTTTGCCACACACCACAAGGGAAACGCTATCTCCAAAGCGGGGATCGCTAGGTGGATAGTAAAGTGCATTCAGATCTGTTACGCTAAAGCTACGCGCACTCTCACTATCCCACCGAGGGCCCACTCCACCAGGAAGTTGGGGGCCTCTATGGCTTTCCTAGGTAACATTCCCTTAGAAGATATCTGTAGAGCAGCCACATGGTCTACCACACATACTTTCACTAAGCACTACTGTGTAGACGTGCATTCCAAACAGCAGGCAGCTGTTGGTCAGGCTGTTCTAAAAACACTTTTTCAGACTGCTGCAGCTGGCACGGGCGGCCGCCGCTAATGGAGGGACTGCTATGTATTCTATGCACAGATATGAATTCAGCAGCCCACATGCCTCGAACTGCAAATGCTACTTACCAGTATGCATCTGTTCTTGGCATGTAGGGCTGCTGACATTCATATCGCCCACCCTCCTCCCCGGCGCCTGTAGCAGCTGCAGTATTCATTCATATATATACATATGCTCATAGCATGGTCATCACTCACATTCTTCACTCCATCTCTGCCAATGGCTAAAAACAATCTGGGGATGGAGGCGATGCCCATGCGCACTGTAGTCCAGGGGAGGAGCCACCTATCTCGTGATACTTCGAAGACTCTTCCAGGACAACAATGTGCAATCATCCGGACCCAACACTAGGTGGCGATCTATGCACAGATATGAATGTCAGCAGCCCTACATGCCAAGAACAGATGCATACTGGTAAGTAGCATTTGCACTACTATTGAGCTGATATGACACAATTATGGGGATCCACATGCATGCACGAGCTCCAAAGGACGTTCTAGAGATGTACAGGCCTCTCATATGGATATACTTTTCCATCATTCAAGTATGTTCTTTGAGAAAGCATATACTGCTTTTAAACGTTTTAAAGAATGTAGGACCATGGCACACTACCTGGGTCTTTTGACCCCTGCCAAATTGTTTCCTCACCAGTTTAGGAACTTATGAGGCTTCTCTAGGGGGCTGGGGTATAGATGACCCCAGTCTCCCCAGCCACTGCTGCAATCAACCTAGTCCTTTCAAGGCCGGGGACATGCGTCTGGCTGGCAACATGTAGGCCAACAAGGGTATCAATCCTGCAACTCACCTTCCACTTGGATACCGCTACCAAGCCAGTTTAGCTTACAAGTAGTGGTGCACAACCACCCAATTTGAGGCAGAATTCAGCACTTTTTCACATAGTGGAAATGAATCATGTCTTACAGAGGGGTCCTTAAAAGGGTTCAGCATGGCTATGTCCTAACCTTTCTTACTACTCCAGCATATCTTACCCGCACGTCGGACCAATTGTTAGAAGAATGCCTGTCCAATCTGTTGCAAGAGTTGTGAGGAGCTATGTGGAGAGTCCTTGACTCTGAAATAGGAGAGGGTTGCTACTATCACTATGCCCTTGTGCCTTAGGCCTATCTTTGAATGCCTTCCTGCAGAAGGACAACATTCAGAATGCTTATGCAGGCCCAGATCCTGTCTTCCGTGGACCCGGGCGACTAGATGGTGTCCTTGGGTCTGCAGGATGTGTATTTTCAAATGGATGTCCTACAGTCCCACAGATGTTACCTGCAATTCAAAGTGGGCCAGGAGCAGTTTCAGTTTGCCGTGCTCGTCTTTGGCCTCATGAGTGCCCCTTGTGTATTTACAAAAGTGATGATGGTGATCAATACCTTCCATCGGAGGTCAGGGATACCAAGTTTTCTCTACCTCAACAACTAGTTTTTGAAGGTGGGCTCATCACAATCATTCATAGACTACCTCCAGACAACAGTGGATATCCTGACATCATTTAGGGTTCGCTGGCAGTGAGCCAAAGTTGAACCTGACTCCTTCACAGAGACTTTCTTACATTGAAGTTCTGGGCCTTTCCTACATTGCAACAAGTCCAGTGCATTTGGACTATGACCCAGAGATATTTCAACCTCAGTCCAGGATCTGAGGCTTCCGGGCCTTTCATCCCTCTTGCATCCTAAGTGCTGAGTACGACAGGTGGCATATGCTGGCTTTGCAATGGAATCTAAAGTTCCAGTGGACCAAGAACCAAGGTAACCTATTGGATACCATTAAAATTATGAAGGCGACTGCTCCCGATCTGCAGTGGTGGCTCCTCAACTGCATTTTGGGACAGTGGCAGGCCCCTCCCCCTTTTTTTTTACCCAGAGGTTATGGTGATGATGGATGTGGCACTGCTGGGTTGGGCTGGTCATCGGGGGAGGTGGTGTACAGATCTGGTCTCCAGTGGAAGCCCACGTCCATATGAACTAGCTGGAGTTTTGTGCCATTCTGTTGGTGTTGAAGGCCTTCCTACCATCCATTATAGGGCTGCTGGTGGAAGTTCACCTGGCCAACACCACCACCATTTGACATTGCCACAAACAGGGTGGAGTTGGGGTCCTGGTCCTTGTGTCAGGGAGATCCACTCCTCTGGAATTGGTTGAAGCATCAGGGCACATTCTTGATCTTGGACCACCTAGCAGAATCCTTGATTGCCAGAACATATGAACACAGCAGACCATGACTTGCAGATCATGTATAGAAGCTACATCCAAGGTTGGCTCAGGGCAACTCCAGGCAGTGGAATGAGCATTATTTAGATAATTGTGCCACTATTAAGAATGTGCAGTGTTAAGATTTATGACACTCACTATGATGTGCATTTTGGCTGAAATGGAATTCTGGACTCCCATACATCCTCCCGACTCTCCTACCCCCAACTCTGAAAAAGAACAGGAACGACCAGGCCCAAGTTATCCTAGCAGCCCAGATTGGACCATTAGCGTAGTGTCCGGAGTTTCTGGGCGTAAGCATCTGTCCTCTGATTAGCTTGCCACTTAGCGAGGACCTCCTGTCCCTGGAGCAGAGCAGATTCTTTTTCCTGAATATATGCAATTAATAACTCCGTGCATGGAGATTGAGTGGAGGCTATCAATTGTTTGATTTACTACCTGTAGTGGTGGATGTCACCCTTGCCTCCAGATGCAAAATACATTTATGAATGAATGAATGAATGAATGAGGGGCATCTGTAATGTGCACTGCTACTCCTAGGAGTGTCCCGATGCTGGAGCTCAAAAGTAAGGAAGTCCAGGTGCCTGTGCTACTTTGCTGTTTTTAGGGCCTTATGGGAGGGAGGGTGGTTTATAAAAGATCAAGGAGAGAGAGTGGGGAAGAAGATTCCATTCACCACCAGACACAGCCACTAAGGATTCGCAGCCACACCGTATTCGGCGAAACCTCAGGATGGTGACTAACAAGACGGAAGCTGAATTCTGGGGTCTCGAGGGTAGATAGTGCTTAGTCCCCGCTGATAAAAAGCCTGATGTAGAATGGTAAGTGCTTTATAAAGAATCCTTTTCTTTATTGTCTTACCAGTGCAAGCTTCTGCAGATAGTGAAATATATGCGATCTCCGTGGGATTGCGACGATCAAGCGGACAACCACATTTTGAACCACTTAAAGTTTCTTGGTCAGTTTGTCAGGGAGACTGAAATAAAGGCTGTTAGCATAGTCCAATCTCTAGGTGATCAGTGTGCAGACCACTGTTTGGCCTGTCTTCAGGGGCTGGAGATCCCAAAAGGTTTGAAAGGATCTTAGAATGGCGAAACAAGTGATTTGATGAAAAAAAGATAGTTTATCTATTTTTACCCCTAGATTTCTCCCTGATGAGGGTCTTTGAGGTAGTGGGTGGGGTGAGGAAGGACTGCAACCAACAGCTATGCACCATTCCTTTTCCATATGACCGAATAGGAGAATCTCTGTTTTATCTACATTGCATAACAAATGGTTTGCTCTTAGCCAACGCAGAGCGGCAGGTTTAAAATACTTTCGCTGGAAAAGGGGAAGAGTGGTCAGCTTCTAGAAGAAGCTGTCCGGTACTGGGACAAATTTGTGGCCTAATGCTGTGACCCTTATAGGTGAAGCTTTCAAATGTCCTTTTGTTTTTGTCGTTACCCCAGCAAAGCCTTTCAGTGGGTGCTATCAAAGGTTATTTGTCAGGGCTTTTAGCCTTTTCACTTTTTCTGGATCAGCCATCCTTGTTCGTATCACCTGTAGTGATGAGGTTAATTAAGGGTTTGATCCGTTTCCTCCCACACCATTTGTGATGCCACAGTGAGACGTTAACTTGGTCTGAACATTTCTCATGTGTATGCATTTGGAACTGATGCATATCTCTTTGCTGCATATCCTGATCTTAAAGATTCTACCTAATTGCTATTGCTTCAGATTGCCATGTCAGTGAACTACAGCCACTTTCAGTGTAACCCCCCATTCACCACCTTTTTCCTTGACAAATTCATGCCGAGTACTCGGGCGGCCTGCTTACCTAAAGTCATGACTCCCTTCCATTTTGGGCAATCCCTCATGAAAACCCTACGTTAATAAAGTGAAAGGAAATTAAAAGGTCCACTTCGGATCCTTGGATTTGTATCGACATGGCAGTCAAGATGTTCAAGCTCAGTTATTCCTTTTTTTGTGAAAAGAATTAAAAAAAAAAAAGTGTTTCTTGAACATTGTTTTGCGTGGGCGAGTGTTCCAATAGAATCAGATTTATTAATAGTGACTTCATGCTTGAGAACCATTGTTATCCATAATTGATATTTTGTTGCCGGATTCTGTAACCTGTGTAATCCTACTCTGCTGAAGGTTAAGCCATGCAAATCTATTCTCAAGAATTAAAAAACAATGGATCGTTTGAGTGGATGGATGTTAATTCCACATAGACTCAGTTTGTGTTAGTGTATGATGCCTGACATCTAGGACTTAAATTGCATCCAGAGGACTGCATAAAAGCCTCATAACATAAGTACCTTATTTATATACTGTCCCAGTGCAGGCAATAAAAGTGTTAGAACTACAAATTGTCTACAATGAGGCAAGATATGCTTCAGTAGAATGCAAGAATGCACTGCTGTTCCCCTTTTCCACGTTGAGCCATCCTGGCTTGAGCACTGCCCTAATGAGCCTAATTTTTCGAGGGGGCATTCTCACTACTGGACTGCAAGTTACTGTATGTAAATGCACACCTCCACACTATAACAAAGGCCATTAAATGCGGGAGATGTTTTCCAGACACTTTAGCACTGAGAATGATGGGAAGTTAGCTAGCAGCTGAGAATAATGGGATGTTAGCTTCTGTAGTAGGGGATCTCTGTGTATAGTCATAATCTGTGAATAGTCCCGTGCGGGGACCCCGGAGCAATCAAAATAGTTTCTTAAGTCATCTTCTTCTGCAGTCCTGGATAGACACTTCAGAGAAAATAAAAGACAAAATAATGCAGCCTTACATTAACAAGGCTACATTGGCCAGCACTTCATCCTGAAGTGAAAAGGATAGCCAAATAATATCATTACAATTTACAGATACACATAGAGACACTCCCCTTCACAAAAATCCTTTACATGATAGCGAGGAAGGGTTAGACAGACAAGCCTCATAGGCTGCCATTATGTGTCTGGAAAAGGGATACCGTGCCTTTAAGGAACCCTCCAGAGACCCTCGGTATCCCCTGATGCACAGCCAAAGGCAAGTTACTTTAAGTTCTTTTTTCAGGCTCCTGCTAGCAGGACCCTGGAGCATTGAACGCTACCGTTTTGGGTATATCTTCAATTTTTTTACTTTTTTCAGTGAGATTTGTGTTTCACTCGAGGTCTGGGGTCTTCCTCTTCCAGTTGCTGTCTTTTTTGACCAGTTTTGCCACCTCTACCTTGTCGAAATGCCAGCTTTACTCAACAAGTGCCCGGAGTATGGTAGGAAGACGGCCAAGTCAGACCCCCACAGTGTGTGCCTACTCTGTCTTCCTTCTACCCATGTACCTGATTCCTGTGATATTTGCCATTCTTTCTCCAGGAGGTCCCTGCGTGCCAGGGAGAAGATTTGGCTCCAAGGCCTGGAGCAGAGGAGTTATCAAGAAGCAGGTGGGACATCTGGGCGTGCAGGGACTCCATCTTAATCCTCTGCCTGTGCATCGGCCTCTGGGGGGGGGCTCCCCAGTCAAGAACAGGCCTGGAAACGGCACCGGTTTCAGTCAACGTCGAGGGCTTCGGCGTCGAGAGGTATGACTACCATCTGTTCCCCGTCGACCCAGGGCTCTGGGTCGAAGCGACGTCGACGCTCAACGTCGAGGGGTAGGACGTCCAGACCTCGGACGAGGTCGATATCGAGGACTTCACCGGCGTCGACACACCATTGTCGTTGTGCTGAGTCCTGAAGAGGCAGGCGCTCGCCGTCGAGGCGACTCCACCATCCACCATTCGCCATCAGCGTCGACACTTGAGATAGACGTCGAGGAGAAGGAGATCGACGCCAAGAAGATCGACGCCAAGAAGATCGACGCCAAGAAGATCGACGCCAAGAAGATCGACGCCAAGAAGATCGACGCCAAGAAGATCGACGCCAAGAAGATCGACGCCAAGAAGATCGACGCCAAGAAGATCGACGCCAAGAAGATCGACGCCAAGAAGATCGACGCCAAGAAGATCGACGCCAAGAAGATCGACGCCAAGAAGATCGACGCCAAGAAGGTCGACGCCAAGAAGGTCGACGCCAAGAAGGTCGACGCCAAGAAGGTCGACGCCAAGAAGGTCGATGTCGAGGAGAGCCACGTCTAGAAGATCGACGTTGAGGAAGGAAAAGTCCATGTCGAAGAGGAAGTCAACGGCTCTTCCACCGCCTCCTCCTCCTCCACCGCCTCTTCCTCCGCTGCAGCCTCTACAACCGAGTCCTTTGATTCCGGCTCAGCCGCCTCCTCTTCCGCAGCATCCTGTGCCGGTGGGTCTGGCGAGACCCAGGAAACCGAGGTCACGATCACGGAGGGGGCATCGCTCTCGCAGTAAGCGTAGATCTTCGACCAGGGCACGGCATCGTCGGCATAGAGAAAGGTCGCGGTCCAGGCATATCGGATACACAGACTCTTCCAGTGACAGGAGGTATTTGTCTACTTTGTCTGACTCTCCTCCAACGAGGGTGTCACCAGTGGATGACATTGTGACATTTCAGGACGTGCTATTGAGAGGAGCAGCGAAGTTGGGGACGGTCCCTCCGGAAAAGGAGAGCCATCACATGGTTTCGGCAGGGAGAAAGGTCTGCAGTACTACAGCCACTTCTATGAAAGCTGCGAGTTTGACAGCACTTCGGTATGACCGTTCATTGTGGGAGTCCCTGCAACTTTTTATTGAACTCCTCCCGAGGGACAGAAGGGAAGATTTCCAGGGAATCTTGAATGAGGGCGTGATGGTTTCCAACCAAGTCATCAGCGCAGCTGCGGATGCCTCTCTCCTAGCTGCTCATGGGTACTGCCATGGAGTAAACCTGAGACGCCACTTCTGGTTGTGCCTTACCTCTCAAGCCGGAGGCGCAACAGCGTATTGCCAACTTGCCCTTTTCGGGCACTACCCTCTTTGGGACTCATGTGGATGAGGAGATGGCCCGCATAAAGGCAGAAGTGGAAACGCTAAAGGCTGTCGGTTTGGAGAAACCAAAGGACCAGTGGAAGTCCCTTCCAGAGGGGCTACTCCGCCCAATGATTCCAGCGAGAGCAGGGTCGCCAAACTGGCCAACAGCAGCAGCAACAACAATATCAGAGGCAGCCCTTCCAGAAGCGTCAGAGGGGCAGAGGCGGTCAGCTGCCACATCAGGGAACAGGGGCCCGGCTGGGTCTAAGCCCTGAGGGATTACTTCCCCCTCTTCTGTTACCTGCTCGGTGGGGGGAAGCATACAGAATTACTTGGCAGAGTGGAGAAAAATTATTCGGGACAAGTGGGTGCTGAATATTGTTTGCAATGGATACAGTCTTCGTTTTGTCATCCCGCCTCCAGCTATTCCTCTGGTTCGCTCGCAATACCAGCTGCAGGAGCTCTAAGCGGAGGCCGATAACCTGTTAAGAAAAAGGGCGATAGAAGACGTCCCTCTGTCTCAAAGGGGAAAGGGCCTATACTCTAGGTTCTTTCTGGTGCGCAAAAAGGACCAATGAGTTCAGACCCATTCTGGATTTGCAACAAGCAAACCCGTGGATCCGAAGGGAAAAGTTTCGCATGCTGTCCTTGCACCAGATTTATCCTCAGCTGCATCGAGGAGACTGGCTTTGCGCAATAGATCTGCAGGATGCATATTTCATGTACCCATTGCACATAAACATCGGAAGTTCCTGCGCTTCCTAGTTGGCACCAACCACTATCCGTACACTGTACTTTCGTTTGGTCTGAAGTCTGCCCCCAGGACTTTTTCGAAATGCATGGCAGTGGTGGCGGCGCACCTGAGAGAGAACAAGGTGTTTGTCTACCTGTACCCGGACAACTGGTTGATCAAAGCCTCCACCTTCCAGGAAGCACAATTGCATTTCAACAGGAAAGCTATTCTGTTGAGTCAACTGGGTCTACACATCAACATGTCCAAGTCTGTTCCGACCCCTATTCAGTGTCTGAAGTACTTGGGAGCCTCCATCGAAACTCTCAGGGCAAGCGTGTGTCCTTCGGAGGAGTGACGCTTATCGATCCTTTGGAAGGCTCAGACACTTGTCCGTTCCTTCAACGACGGTGAGGACAGTGTCGTCTCTCTTGGGGTCAATGGCTTCTTGCATATTCCTCACGCCGCATGCCCGCCTCCATATGAGACCTCTGCAGGAATGTCTGGAGGATCAATGGGACCAGGAACTAGGGAACTGAGAGGACAGGAAAAGGCTGTCGCAGCACGCTCAGCAGTCCCAGCACGCTCAGCAGTCCCTGAAGTGGTGGTGTTCAGCAGAGAATCTCCTCAAGGGGGTTCCATTCCACTAAGACATTCCAATACAGACCATTGTGACGGATGCGTCTCTCCAGGGCTGGGGAACGCATTTGTACCATCTGCAAATTCAGGGGACGTGGTCCCAGGCGGAGTCCAAGTACCATATCAGTTTTCTGGAACTCAGAGCTGTTCACTTGGCACTGAAGGCCTTTCATCCGTCCTTACGGACCAACTCCCTGCTTGTACAGACGGACAATACGACCACGATGTATTACCTCAAAAAGCAGGGAAGCTCGAAATCCAGCACTCTGTCACAGGAAGAGCAGGCGATCTGGCACTGCCTGCTAGCCAGAGGACTGACAATAACGCCTACCCATCTACCAGGTGTGCAGAATGTTCAGGTGGACCTACTCTGCAGGCTCGTTCAAGAGAACCGCGTGTGGGTCTTAAACGAAGAGGTGCTAGGAAACATCTTCGAAAGATAGGGCACTCTAGACGTAGATCTGTTCGCCACTGCCGAAAACAGCAAATGCCGAGACTTCGCATCCAGGTTTTACCAACCACGGACTCTGGGGAATGCGCTATGGATCAGCTGGTCGATCAGCTTTCTGTACGCATTTCCACCCATTCCCCTGATTCCGGCAGTGCTCCTCAAGCTGTCTCAATCCAGAGCGCAAATGATCCTCATTGCTCCGGAGTGGCCTCGACAGTGGTGGTTCACAGACCTGCTCCACCGGTCTCTCCAACCTCATCTGCGGCTTCCATGTCGGCCAGACCTTCTAACGAAGTTTGGGGGGCAGATTGTGCACCCCAACCTCTAATTGTTGAGTTTGGCGGCATGGCTCCTGAGATAGTACAGTATGGACACTTGAACTTGCCTGACAACTGCATGGACATACTTAAGGAGGCCTAAAGGCCATCCACCTGGACTTCCTATGCCTACAAGTGTAAAATGTTCTGCATCTGGTGCACATCCAAGAACGCTGATCCTACCTCCTGCAAGGAAAATGTCATCCTTCCATACCGCTTGCATTTAGCTCAATTTGACCTTAATTTCCATTCTATTAAGGTTCACCTCGCAGCATTAACTGCGTATAGGAAATGCCCTTCACAAACATCCTTTTCCCGGATACCGGTCATTAAAGATTTTTTGGAGGGCTTGAAGAAGGTGTTTCCCCCATTAGGCGTCCTTGGCCGTCATGGGAGCTGAATGTGGTGCTGTCCAGGTTGATGAAGGAGCCTTTTGAGCCTATTCATAAGGCTTCTCTACAGCATTTGTACTGGAAGGCTGCTTTCCTTTTGGCTATAACATCAACTCGCAGGGTGAGTGAGATTCAGGCTTTGTGTTGTCAAGAGCCCTATACAGTGTTTCATGCTTCCAAGGTTGTCATGAGGACTCACCCTAAATTCTTCCCTAAGGGGATAGCTGATTTCCATGTCAACCAGACGATCACATTACCAACATATTTTCAACATTCCTCCTCTCCGGCAGAGAAGTCCCTTCATTCACTTGATGTGAGGCGGGTGTTGAAATTCTACTTAGATAAGACCAAGGTCATTCGTAGGTCAGATCAGTTTTGTGAATTACGGTTCAGTCAGGACTGGCCTTGCCACCTCCAATCAGTCCATATCTAGGTGGATTGTGTCATGTATACAACTATGTTACCAGAAGGCTAACCAGACTCTAGGGGGTAGGCCTAAGGCTCCTTCAACTAGAGGCAAAGCGGCTACAGCGGCTTTGCTATGTAACGTTCTCATTGCAGACCTCTGTAGGGCGGCTACGTGCAAGTCTGTCCACACTTTTGCTAGACATTACTGCCTGGATTCTGATGCCAGGACAGATGCTCAAGTTGGGCAGACTTCGCTGAGGAATTTATTTGCTCAGTAAGGTTTTTTCTTTAGTTTTCTTCCACCGCTGGATTTGGTTGTTGGGATGGGCTTGCCATTCTATTCACAGATTATGACTATACACAGAGATCCCCTAATATAGAAGGAATAGTTTATTACCTATAACTCAAGTTCTGTAGTAGGGGTATCTCTGTTACAGTCATAAGGGAACCACCCTCCTCCCCGGTGGAAGTAAATGTTCTTTTCCTGGATGCTACAGGCCTGGCTTTAAGAGACCTCAAAAAGAACTGAAAGTAACTTACCTTTGGCTGTGCATCATGGGATACTGCGGGTCTCTGGAGGGTTCCTTAAAGGCACAGTATCCCTTTTCCAGACACATAATGGCAGCCTATGAAGCTTGTCTGTCCAATCCTTCCTCTCTATCACGCAAAAGATTTTTGTGAAGGGGAGTTTCTCTGAGTGGTGAAACTCTGTAAAATGTAATTCTATTATTTGGCTATCCTTTTCACTTCAGGATGAAGTGCTGGCCAATGTAGCCTTGTTAATGTCTGCATTATTTGTCTTTTATTTTCTCTTAAGTGTCTATGCAGGACTGCAGAAGAAGACAAATTAAGAGACTATTTTGATTGCTCCGGGGTCCCCGCACATGGGCGGGACTATTCACAGATTATGACTATAACAGAGATATCCCTAGTGCAGAACTGGATTTAAAGGTACGAAACTACTCCATCTTCTTACATTGCCGTATTCACATTTCACAGTTGTCAATTGCATACTTGTTTAAGCAGTTTTAGATTTGTGATATTCCATTGTACCACAGCTTCTTTAATGTTGATATAAGCCTTTGAGCGTCTTGGTGCTTAGAATTCCAGTTTAGTAAAGATGACCTAGTTATCCAGCCCTCTAGGCCACAGTTACCTGAGCAGGCCTTTTTCCCCTCCTCACACCTTGCGCAGCCTGTTAAGGTTGGTGACGGAACCCCAAGGTAGCTACCTCCATTTTGTATCCCTACCTCCCTTTTGTAGGCTTCTATGAGCCCTTAACAACCCAGAGAACAAGGCCAAAGGAAAGGTGGTAATAGGCACTTTCTGCTATGCAATTTGACTCTAAATCTGCTGTTGTTGTCGAAGTATGACTGTTACAATGTGTTTCCTTGTTTCCCCTGAACTGTACTAAGGCTACTAAAGGGCAAGTCCCCCAACCCTAAAGTACAATCATAAAGCCAGTCTGTATCCTAGGAGATTGCGAGTAGACCAGCATCTCCCACTGTAAAACAGTTTCTGATTAAGTGATTGGGCCACAGTCACAGGTTGTCCTCCCTCCTCCCCTCGCACCTTGTACAGTCGCTTAAGTTTAAGATAACATGCTTTTTGAGTAAGGTTTTTATTGTTTGTTGCATCTACGTTCTGGATAGCTCCCAGGGCTTAGGTTTCCATTGAACCTAGAGCGCTTAAGGTTCGAGTCGCTATTGGTTGCTACGGCTAGGGTTCTAATTGGCTCCCAGGGCTAGGGCTTAGGGCTTGGGCTCTGATTGGTGTATGGGATTGCTCTCTAGGGCTATTTAACTCTAGGGATCAGGTCGTCTAGCCCTAGGGGACCGATTAAGAGTATTGCCTGTTAGGGCCAGAAACTTTGTCTCAGCCATAAGAATTTCTGGTAAGCATCCACTACTTACAACATCCTTAACAACCAATAATAGCAAAAACCCAACCTATTTTACAACACACCCACATGTACAAACTCTAAACACATTTAACTGCTAAAACATCTCTCCAATAACCTTCTAACTTTCCCAAACATAATCAGTACAACAATTCATTAACCACAACCCAAATTACATATCTGCACAATTTCACTTGCCAGAAGGAAACTAAAAATCAAGGAAAGGCTCAAACATATGATCACAAGTTTCCCTGACCAACCTTCCCAACAACCCCCACACGCTATACAATTCACCATTCAACACAGAAGTTATATCACCATCCACCACAAAAAAGCCCACATACATCTTACAGTATACATTTCTCTAATCAAACAACGTCCCTTCCACCACAACAGCAACAAAAGTCTGTCTTAACTTTAACCTTCACCGATCCATATTTCTTTTCTTTTCTCTTCTTTCCTATCTCAGACATACCTCTATGCAAGCATAACCAGCAAAAGGGGAACCGTGCAATGTACTTTTTGTTGGCTTTTATACTCTGTATTTACGTGCCGCGTAAATGCACTCTCCAATTTTATACTGTGTATTTACTTGCTGCGGCAAACCCGTGTAACAAACCTGTACTATGTTTATAAAATCTATAAAAAATAAAAGAAACCCCCCCCCCCCCAAAAAGAAAAAAACCCAATTCACCTCCAACCTCAACAACATCAAAATGCCCTATCCACCTCCAGCATTATTATAGGACATGAAGAAAGAACCCCAGCTAAAATGCCCACTACTAAAAAAAAACAATACCCATTAACAAAAATCTCTAACGTTTTTTACCTACTCTCAGAAACAACATTGGAACTCTCCTTCATTACAGAAGCTTGGCTCAAACAATATTCTGCAACCTCTGCCACAAATCCATGCCTCCTGATTTTCCCATCCTTAACAAATTGCATTGGAAAAATTGGTGAAGGCCTAGTTGTCATCCATAAAAAACACAATTAACAATCATCGAAAATCTTCCCATGGTGGCTGAGAATCCTTGATTATAGGATGGTACCGAACTTCAGCTATGACCTACGTCTTCCTCTTAGTATATTCACCACCACGCAGCAATGCCAACTTTAAAGATATCATACTTGATACAGTAACCAACACCCATCTGAACTGCCCACACCTATACATTATAGGAGACTGCAACATATAGTTTAACAAAAAGAATGTAACAAAAACCACAGCTATCATAACCAACCTTTAAGCCTTCAACCTACCACAATGTTTTTTCTGGCCCAACTCACTATGCAGGTCACACTCTAGATGTCATATTGCACCCCCAGTGCAAGTCACACACCACTCCCCCATAAGCTTGACCTACCGATGCGCAGCATCATCTTTAAGATCCACACACCTATCAAAAACACTTCATCGATAACAAAAGTCACCAACAACAAACGTGCATATTGACAGTGGAGAAAAAAAGATTAACAGTAACTCAACACCCACCTTGGAACAAACCCCAATAAACATGTGACCGAAAGAGAGACAACTTCCACAACTGGATCTTCACTGCACTTGACAAACCGATATCAACAAAAACCTCACCCAGAGTTAACCACAAAAACTACACAACATTGGTTAATGACATTATCAAAAGAATAAACACACAACTCAACATACTACAACACCAATAGGGAAAATCGGGAGATGAACCCGACAAAATCACTCTACAGCACTGTAACAGAGCATACAAAACCCAAACAAGAAAAACGCCACTACTCGTGCATAACTGAAGCAGAATGCCCTTCCAAAGATCTCTTTAACATTCTAACAGACTTCCACAATCCTGAGTACCTAAACACAAACCCCACAATCACAAGATTTCTTTGTCAAAAGCTCCAGTTCATTGATCTAAAAAATATACAGAGATTGAAAATTACCTAAAGGAGAACACGTACAACACGACAATGTGTGATCTAACCACCACAGAAAGACACCATTAACCATTTAGCAATGCATACCTTCAAAACCACCAAAATCGCACAAAAAGACTTCCACAACATTATCTTTGCAGCCATACCTTCAGGATCACAAGCAGATCCAGCACCGCCAAGAATCTTTAAAGATAACCTTCACTCAACCTGTGAAGGAGAGGTTGCCAGATGCCTGCTGAACAGCTCCCTAGAACAAGGTTCGTTCCCACCTGAACTCAAATAATACTATATAAGACCTCTCCTCAAAAAGGAAAACCTTGACTAATCTGATCCAGCAAACTACAGACCCATATCTAATGGACCATTCTTAGGAAATATTTTCGAGAGTGCAATCTTTACTCAACTCTCTAATTTGATGCAACATTATGGCTTACTCTCAGACCAACAGTCCAGTTTCAGACCAAGCAAAGGCACAGAGTCAGCCATCAATCATATCCATCTGGGATGATCTAAAACTCACAGTGGACAAAAATGGAGTAGCTGCCTTACTTTGTTTGGATTCATCAGCTGCATTTTACATTGTCCACCGTCAAGCAAAGACTTCATAATATCAGAATCTTTGAAAATGCTTTCTAATGGATTGCTTAATCTCTCAGACAGACAAAGTGTAGTCTACCTACCCCCTTTCATATCATCCCTTCACACACACTATTGCGTTTCTCAAGGGTCCATCATATCCCCTTTATTAATCATCTACCTAACCCCCTCACCAAATCTGATTAATTCATAAAAACTATGCAGATGGCACCCAAATGATGTTAAAGGTGGATAGCCCAGAAGACTTCTATCATTCAAAAAGTTGATGACTGCCGTTGTGTCATAAACACATGGCTGATGAATAACAATCTAAATCTCAATTCTGCAAAGGTAAAGATTATGACATGCCAACATTGGGGAAAAATTGCCAGTCTACTGCCATGTTAAAAGGGGCTAGTAGGCAACACAGCCTACTGGACTCAAGTGCACACAACTTAAAGAAATTAACTTGATCTCACAAAATGAACCTCAATTCTTAGCACCTAATGCGTGCTAATTTATTCATGAAGTAAACAATCGGTTCACAATTTCTAGAACATGTTAATGTTAGTTAGTTTTTGTATAGCGCAGGTTCACCATCCGGTCTCTTCGCGCTTCTAGAGGGAAGAATTACAACAGGCAATGTGCGGGGCTGAATTGAATGAGTTATTTCGTGGTCAGTGCCTCCAGGAACAAGATAGTCTTAAGTTTTTTCCTAAAAGGAAGGAGGACAGGTTCCTTACGCAGACTGTCGGGTAAGTCATTCCAAAGCAATGGAATCAAGGTGGAGAAGGAAATACCGCCTTTGCGGGCAAAGTGAAACCGGGGATTGACCAAACGACAAGCTGCAAAAGAGCGTAGGGATCGAGCAGGAATATAGCTTGTCACCCGATCCTTAATATAAGCTGGGGCTTGACCATAGATGGCCTTGTGGGCTATGCAAAGGTCCTTAAACGAGGCTCGTTGCCTAATGGGTAGCCAGTGTAATTTAGCCAGCAGGGGGGAAGCATGAGTCCGTCTGGGTTGGTCAAAAATTAGACGTGCCGCGTCGTTCTGCACCACCTGCAATCTCCTTGTTAATTTCCAAGGGAGGCCAATGTAAAGGGCATTCCCATAATCCAACCGGGATAAAATGGTGGCAGAAACAATGACCTTAAGGGAATTGGTAGTGAGGAGAGGAACAAGTTTTCGCAAACACCTCAATATCCCTGTACAGGTGCCAACCACCGCCGACACCTGATTGTTCAAAGAGAGGTCGGCGTCGATTTTAATGCCCAGACTTCTAACCACTGGAACTGGATTAGGGATGACTCCCAGTTCCGGCGGCCAAAACAGGTCACACCAGGGACTATTGATGTAAGGAACGGCCAAGATCTCCATCTTATCAGGATTTATTTTGAGAGAGTTATCAGTCATCCGGCTTGCTGTAAAGCGCAGCACCTCTTGTACGTGTGCCTGAGAGGCACTGGAGTTGTTGATCCGTACAAGTAGCTGGGTATCGTCTGCATAATTGAAGACCTGGCAGTCCAATTTGGCCAAGAACTCCACCAATGGTTGAAGGTAAAGATTAAAAAGCAAGGGTGACAGCGCCGAGCCCTGCGGGACACCACAAACCAGGGGGCTGGGGATCGAGACCAGGTCCCCTAACTGTACCCTCTGAGTCCGGTTGGTTAAGAAGGATTCAATCCATTGGTATGCAGATCCCACTATACCCACATTAGCAAGACGGGACAAGAGGATTTTGTGGTTGACCATATCGAATGCCGCTGACAGATCTAATAAAATTGGGGCACTCAATACTTTCTTGTCCGCCGTGACCCTCATCTCATCCAGAACGGATAGCATCACCAGCTCCGTGCTATGATGGGCTCTAAAGCCAGCTTTTCTAGGGTGTAATAGACTGTGTTCCTCAAGAAAGATGGAAAGTGTTTTGAGGACATGTTGTTCCAGCACTTTGGCTAAGTACGGGAGCTGGGAGATTGGCCTGTCGTTTTTAAGGGCGAGGCATCCGCACCAGCTTTTTTAAGTAGGGGGATGACTCTTGCCTCTTTCAGCGCGGGCGGGAGGGATCCTGTTTCCAGAGAGGAATTCAATAGCGTGAGGATTGGGCCTTCCAAACTGGGAATAGCCAGTTGGAAAATTCTTGGGGGGCATGGATCTGCTGGTGAGCCTGATTTCACCCGACACACAAGAGGGAGGAGAGATTGAGCATCCAGTATGGGGAATTTCACAAGGCGGCCTTCCAGGGAAGAAGGGTCTACAGATTGCGGAGTAAAGCCACGGCTAATTAAGGAGTTTTCTATCAAAAAAGAGCGCCTGAAAGGTGTCCCAATCCATCGGGGTGCTGATGATTTTGCCCCCGTATTGTGGCTGAGCTCTTTCAAGATTTTAAAAGCTTCTTTTTGCTTATTTGTGGCCTGCTGAATTCTGCCCTCATAAAATTTTGCCTTCCTTTCCATGATGGCTGATTTATAGGAGGAGAATAGGTTTTTATATAAATTGTGGTCCTCTGGTTTATAATTTAACCGCCACCTTCTCTCTGCTTGGCGGAGCTTTTTCCTCAGGTCCCTAAACCAGGGAGCGCCATGACCATGGCTCTAATTTTTACCTTTCTCACTGGCGCTATTTGGTCAAAGGCAGAGCGAAGGCTCGCCGTAAATTGATCATACTCCAGTGCCAGGTTGCTAGGATGGAGGTTAGTGCCAGTGGCTGCGCCCAAGGCGGAGGCCAGGTGACTGGCTTCAACCTTCTTCCAATCACGCGTTAATCTCCAAGCTGGTGGTAACTGCAATGGCTGACTGTTGCTCGGGACCCAGCAACTGACAAAGAAGTGGTCAGACCAGATACAGGGGTCGACTTTTATCTGTGTGGCTAATGGCTGTGATGACCAAATTTGTTCCAAAATGTGACCTTTAATGTCTGTGGGGCAATCTACCAGCTGACAAAGGTCGAGTGCTTTCATAGCAGAGTCCAACTGGCGAGCTAAGGGATCTTTTTGAAGATTGTCCCAATGAAAATTAAAATCACCTACTATTAGTACCCTTTTATAACTGGTGCATAAATCCATAACCACCTCAATGAAGAGGTCAATGAAAGTAGGGGAGGACTGTGGGGGACGGTACACAAGCATAAGCAGTAGACAGGAGTTTTTAAACAGAATTTTACCCCCCAGTAGGTCTGTCCCCTCAAGATGTTCAGCCAAGACCTTGGTGAACATGTGCTGTTTCTTGAAGATAATACCCACACCACCTCCTCTTGCATTTCCCTGTTTTTTTGATTAACTCAATATAAATACTTTCTCAGATTTCATTATTTTTCCATGTGCTTCTTTTACTTCTTTTACTCCTGTGCTTCTGTCATTGAATGTTTTCCTTATTGAAAGAAATTGTACCGTTATCCTATGATTACATTGGAGTTAGATTCTTGAGAACGAACTCTATTGACTGATGCCAGCAAATTAATTCAACTGAGTATACAAATTAAATCCCTTGTAGCTTTGCCTTACTCTGAATTGGGCAGAGTCCGCAATCAAGGGCGTGTCCTCTTCACTGCTTGATGAGAAAAGATGAGGGATCCTCTCAACGTCCTCCTCCTCCGCTACAGCCTGAAGGGTCCTGCGACGCTGCTGCATGAGCTGTCCCAGGTCCGGGGATTCAACTTCCAGACGTTTGGCTGGATCCCTCCAGTCCTGCTGTCCTTGCCGTTGTGTTTGTTGCGGGGCTCGCCGTCTGTTAAGGGGCATCCTGTGGTTGCGTTTCTGTGGCTGTGTTGCAGACGATCCCTGCGTGCAGAGGCGATCTGCCCAGTCGCAGGCTTCCTCGGCCGTGGAAAAGAAGTGCGTGGAGCCTGCATGGATGACTTTCAGACGGGCAGGAAATAGCAAAGAGTACTGAATGTCATTCTAACGTAGACGTAGTTTCACCTCCAAGAAGGACGCCCTGAGTTTTTGCACCTCCTTGGCGTAGTCCGGGAAGATCATGACGTGTTGGTTTTCGACCTGCAGGGGGCCTGCTCGACTGGCCACTCGCAACACTGCGTCTCGGTCCTGAAAATGGAGGAATTTCGCGAGCAGGGGACGAGGGTAGCTGTTTCCCGGTCGGGTCCCGGTGTGCCCGTTCCAAGGAGAAGAAAGCGGTGCGGTCCGAAGTCTAAGTGAAGGTCTTTACCCAGGCCTCTACATATTCGATGGGGTGTGTTCCCTCGACCCCCTCCGGCAGTCCCAGCACACGTATGTTGCAGCGCCGAGAGCATCCCTCCAAATCGTCAACCCATTCCTCCATTGTTGTCAGGCGGTCCATGGCTGTCAGTAGTGTTTGTTGCTGGGTCTTCAGAGTGGGCCGTACATCTGCCAGGGTCCTCTTTCCCTCCCGGACCCTATCTGCTAGTTTCCGCTGGTCGTCGCGAATAAGGTTGACGTCTGTGGTGAGAGTGCCCAGGCGTTCTTCAATGGAGGCCCTGGAGAGTTCAATGACCGCCAGGACTCTGTCTAGTTTGTTTGATATGGTAGGGTTCGGTTGTGGCGAAGGTGTTTTGGTGAGGGTGCTAGTGCGGGGTTCGTTTTCTGGCGCTGTTTCGGTAACCGCCGTCTGCTGTGTGGCCCTCTGCTTCTCCATGGCGATGACTCGAGGCGCGATATCCGTATTAGTCTTCTTCGGGCACAGAAATGGGGTCGGGTGCTGCTCCCCTGCGTGGCGGCCGTATGACTCGTGGCCTTCTTGTGGTAGGGGGCGTAGTGCGCCCTAAGGTCTCCAGCGCCCCAATGGGGGCTGCCTCGCCGTGTCGCCAGTCGTGCTAGTCAGGAGGGGCCCACCGCGTACAGTTTATCCTGCGCTGGCCCTCTGTGCGCTCCCGAGCTTACAGATAGGGTGGGGGATCACCCCTCGATAGCAGCCCAGTTCCAGCCAAGCAGTGATAGTCTAGAGTGCACCCGGGGAATCCGCCCACTGTGGTGCGACCGGGGATGAGGCAGAGTCCTTGTCCAAATTTATGGGCTTTGGCCGCCATGTTAAGGTCAGGCAGAGGCGATGTGGTGGCTAGCCCACCAGTAGGGTGTCCGGGCTGTCGGGGGAATCTCGCGGGGAAGGGCCACGGGGAAGCTGGCTGGGTGCGGCACTCACCCCCAAATGTCTTCTCTTAGGGCCGCCAGGTATGTCCTCAGCCCCGAAGTCGCCCCATCGCGGGCGCCATGTTGGAGTCAGGCAGGTACTGGCGCTGGGGCTCCTGGCAATTATCCGGCTCCCTGGGGTGGGGGGGGGAATGAGCCGCCGGCTCTCTCTGGGGTTGCGGCGTGTCGTCGGGGGGGGGGGGTTAGGGCCCCCCCTGCCTCCCGCAGGGGTCTGTGTCAGAGTGGTGGCGTCCGTCTCCGTTACTCCTGGGAGAGGGGGTAACACCGGCAGTCCGCCGGCACCGGGTGAACTCGCCGAGTATAGCGGCCGAAGGCAAATGGTGCCGCCGCACTGCTGGAACTGGTCTCTCGTTCTCGTACCCGCCGGTCAGTGTCGGTCCGGGCGGGTCGTGGTTTTCTCTCCCGTCCTGTTCAGTGTCTGGTCGCCGCCATCTTGGGCTCTGGTCCGCGGGACGGGATCTGCGCCGTTGTCTGCTCTTCTAGCGCGGGTACCTAGGTTTCACTATTGCTCCTGGTGCCGCCGGTAATCTGCCATCTGGGGGGGGGGGGGGGGGGGGTTTACCCCGGAAAGACGAGAATCAGCGGGCTATTGGGCCCACTGACTGCGGAGCCTCAGCAGTCCGCAGCCGCCATCGTGGCTTGCTAAGCCACACCCCCCATGCTGAAATACTCATTAACCACCAGACTAAATGTAAAGTCAATCAATGGCCAGTCCCCACAGTGCTTGTCCCTTGAACCATGATATTTCTCAGACTGCTTGTATAACTCTAAGAAAGTCAGTTATTAGCAAGGCCACTGGAATTATGCGATTGTGCGGCCACAGCATGTTTTTTTTACATAATTATGGATTTGCCACACAAACATCATCTGCTCCATAATCTGCAAATTTTAACAAAAACAATTGTTTCTAAGCCAAGGGTTCAAAAGTTACTAAAATCGCAGTGACAAGTGTTGGTGTGCAGTCAAAGGTCCTTTACAAAGGATGACTTCTTACATTTATATTGCTTATTGTTAAGTATTGGGTGGTAAAATGAGGTGCAACCTGTGCCCAGACAGTAATAACAAGTGTAAAAATAATTAAGTAACACTATCAATGTGCCGATTTACGTCACATAATTTGCCTTTTCTTGCCACATAATTTATTCAACCCTGCCACATGATTTGGCCCTCTCATGCCACATAATTACAATGGCCCTGATCATTAGTTGCAAAGGAGGTGACTCTACCTCAAGTAATCGGTCAACAACTGTTCATCTGCCAATTACTTCAGCACTCTGGACTGGATGCGTCCTAGCTCTTTTTCTTTTACTCTTCCTCCAGTTGTGCGTTCAGTCCCAGCCTCCCTCCTGTATTATCCACCCCATCTGCCATAAGAAAGAAAAGAGGTATAACATGGCCAGTGCCAGCGGCATCATAGCCTATTTTTCCCTTTCTTTTAACTCCACTTCTCTGTCAATCGGACCACAGTTTTTCATAGCAGAACCAACAAGCATTGAAAATGCAATAGGTCTCGCCTTTGTTTAAGTTAAATCCATTTGCTTTGCTAATGGTATTCTATAGCAACGCAAATGGCTTTAACGTAATAATGCGCGAGACCTATTGCATTTTTAATGCTTGTTAACAGTTCCTTTACTGCACAGTCAAATTGAATTTTTTTGATTGCCTTGTAGGTGCCTCACAGCGTAAAAGCAGGTTTACATTTCTTTCTCTTTGATTTACCTTGACACATCAGTAAGTAATAATTTCAATTCAATTCAATTTTATTTAAATATGATTTGGAACTCCTCAGAGATCCACATATAACAAAGCAACAAACAAGTAATATAAAAATGAAACCACGTGTGATCTGGCTTATACAAATTATCATGCAACTCATCTAATACAATTCTATAAAACATTTAAAAAAATTAAAAATTCTATTACAGAAAATTTCATTTGGGGGACAGAAGATAGCATCAATAAGAGATCTTGCCGATAAAATACCAAATTGTATACATACAGGTTTCACCCACAAGCGGCGGTGAACCATTAGTGCTGGACAAACTAACTGAACATGTATAGAGTCTTGGACTGAGTTATTACAGAAATTACATATATTGGATATACCATACCATTTGGCCAACAACTTATTCAGTGGAAGAAGATCCTGCCTAAGAAGCAGACAAAAGCGGCGCAGACCGTGAGGTATATTCCAAGAGGCATAAGGTTGTATTTGTCTAAACAGAAGAGAGTTAACAGCTTGAGTAACCCCCTTCTTCTGTACAATAGAGTTGCGATCCCTTTCGTAGCTTAACTTCCATGTAGCTTGTTTTAATGTAAATTTTAGTTGTTGCATAGAGAGGTCTAAAAGAGTGGCTTCCTCCAGATCCAAGAGAGTAATGGCCTTCCTATAGTTCTTTATGAGTAACGAGTGCTCTTTTAGGGGACCCATCAACTCTTTTGTGATGAGGGATCTTAATGTGGCTGGCTTTCCTTTGATCGAGCAGGTAACCCAGCGAATAACTCCTGCCAAACCCTGTGCCCAGCTACTTCTTAAGCCGAATTCTAATCGAAGGGCTGCTGCACTGCAACTATTAATAACCGAAGTTAGGTTTCTCAAGAGGGAACCCTCAATAATGTCCAAAAAAAGCCATTCACCTAAATAAATAAGTTCTATGCTGTAAAGCAAAGTTGAAGGGATTTTTGCCCGGAAGGCCTCCAGCAGATACCCGAAGTGTCTTTTACCGGTTGATTTATATAACGCTCTCAACCCATTTCCCTGCGATTTTGCCTTACGAGAACTACTATCTATGTGGGATTTGTTGTTCAAGTTGCTATTGACAACCTTACCCAAGAATACATATGATTTTACTCTTTCTAATTTTTGACCTCCCAGCTCCCAGCTAATGTGTTCCAACTTCAGTTTTTTTCGCCCCTCCATGCACATTACCTTGCTTTTAGAGATATTTATTTTCAGGAAATGATCTTCGGAGAATACATATAATGAATGCAGGCGGTTGTTAAGACCTTTCGGGGTAAGGTCTAGGATTAGTATGTCGTCCGCATACATTAAGCAAGAAATGTATGTATCTCCCAGGCGTGGGGCAATTCCTTCACATGTGGATATAGTGTGGGGGAGATCACTAACATAGAGGGAAAACAAAAGGGGAGCTAATAGACAGCCCTGTTTGAGTCCATTCGCAGCTGGAATAAGCTGAGATAAGCCCTTTTCTCCCCCCAATAGCACTCTACACCATGTGTTGTCATGCAAGTCTTGTACCAGAAGTAAAAGTCTATGAGGCATTCCAAGAGCAGATAGCTTTTTCCACAGTAATTGTCGATCGACCTTATCAAAGGCCGTGGAAAAATCTATGAATGCCACATAGACTCTCCCCTTTCTTGCTCCAATGTATTTATCGGTTATTACCTGTGACGTAAATATATAATTTACTCTCTTAATTTCTATGCAGGTAAGTACTTAATCAATAATAATAACTCAAATCGGAAAGAAAGAACCAGAGTCCGTGGTGTTAGAGTTCTTAGGGGTTTTATTCCTCAAAAAGGAATGGTCAGGACCATAATATCATGTTCTTCCCACCACTGGGGTGGAAGAAGGGATAGTAAGAGCGCGCTACATTTTATTGACAGTACATAGCTTATATACTTAATTTACAGCATAGAAAACAATGCAGTAGGCGTAACAGCTGAGAGAAGACAAGATAACAGTATCCACGTGTTACTAGTACGTAATCAGAAGGCGTGGACTAGGCGTGAATTAGAGGTGTGTGCTAGAAACGTCACAGATGGGTGTCATAAAGGGGTGGCACTAACAGAAATGTTGCAATGTCAGCAGAAATCGGAAGCTTGGATGCGCGCGCAGCTGCATGACGCGTGATTGGAGGGGTGCAGGGGACTTGACATTTACACTGACGGAAAGAGACAGAAGTCTGGCATGTCAGATCAACTTGTACTTCTATCATATCTGATATCTGATGTTTAGGAACCATATTATCTGGACGGAAAGGTCTCTAGGGCAGAAGCTATTCTATACTAACTGTGAATGCGTGTATAAGCGCCTAAGTGTCTGCATGAGAAGCGTGGGGGCGCGGGGCCTTCCATGGGAGCATGGTAACAGAAGCTATGAATTACTTGCACTGAGACAGGTCGGCCCTTTGGCTCTGCAGCTGGGGAGGATGTTTACTGAAGCTAGTAGGCAGGAATGCATTTTCGAGGAGCGGAACAGATAACTCGAAGGTTATAGTCAGTCTTGGCAGAAAGCAAGCTGAGCGCGAGGGGCCGCGCTGGAAGTAAGTCAGAGTTCACGGGGACAGAGGCAGCCTGGGCTGAGGCTGTCAGAGTCAGAAGCCAGAAAAGAGGCTCGATGGCAGAAATTCAGGGCCTACTCCGCCAGAGCAGGAAAACATGTAAAGTACACTACAAAAAGACGGTGGCATAGCATACTTAGGAACGGACCATTTAATCCATTCAGGGTGGATCTGAAAGAGGACATATTAACGTTAGACGCAAATGTATTTGCGTCTTCATAGCTGACACAGGAGGGAAGTTACATGCACTTTAAGCTGGTACATGGAGTCGGTGGGGTACGGGCTAGGGAACACAACTTGACCATAAAATTTATATTTCCTCACCTGGAGGGCTGTTAGATTGTCCATGGTGCCAGTAAGTAATAAATGATTTGTGTGCTTGTTTGATTAATTTAAACTTGTTGAAAATTGAAACCCAAGACCCGTCTGAGAAAGACCTATGCCGTTATAACAATTACACTCTGTGCTCATTATAGCAACATATTGTAAAAACATGGCCATTTGAATAATTTGTGACACCTGGTTGGTACTGTGTATCCATTCTAACTTTGTTTTTCTGTGGTTTCCGTAGCTGAAGTGGATGATGAGATGGCAGACCTCATGCAAGAAGTTGGCATTCGCAGTGTAAGTTTTTTTATTATAATTTTTTTTAAATTTTCAAAACCCTTTATTGACAAAATTGTATAGCCAGGTTACATACTTGCACCAAATAAGAGCACCATATACATGAATACAATAGAATATGACAAGGTTGACCAACCATACATATCGTCTGAGAGCAACAACATGACAGATATAATGTAAGCTCACCAGGACAGTGAGCAAGTGTTGGTGAAAGGCACCCATGCTGCGGGAGAGGGCACGAGCCAGGCTGGAGAGAGTAGGGACAGGGCGAGCTAATAACTGACCTACACCGATGACTGCCGCGGGTGGAGCGCCGGCGGGAGAGGTCGCTGGGCTCTGGGAGGTGCGACCTAGGAGGTAGGGCACAAGAGGGCCTCATATGTCAAGTGGACGGGATCTAACTGGCATAAGGTCCTAGAATTCAGACAATAGAGTCTGGCAGCGCGATGCATCCTCGAGCCAGTAGGCGAACTTGGACGCTGGTTTGCGGCCCCAGCACATGGAGACCCTACACTGTGCACGGACAAGCAGCATGGCAATCAAGCGGCCGGAGGCGTCTCGGCAGAATTTAACCAAGCCTAGGAGGCAGAGCGGGGGGTCAGGCTGGACCGGGGATGAAGTGAAATCAGAAATAGCGGCACAGACCTCACGCCAGTAAGATGAGACTTTGGGGCACAGCCAGGCAATGTGGGAGAAGTCAGCCGCAGGAGCCGAGCAGCGCAGGCATCTATCACTGGGGATGAGTCCCAACTTGTGCAGTTGAATGGGATTACAATAGAGCCTATGCAAATATTTAAAGTGAATAAGGCGGAGGCGGTAATTTGGGGACAGTCGCTTAATCTGGTTGCAACAGTAAAGCCAATCATTCTGGGAGATTTTCACACCAAGGTCCTCACCCTATGCCACGTGTGCCGTGTCGGTGGAGATGGAGGAGGCTGCCAGCGTAAAGGCGAAAAGTTTCGTCACTAACTTCCGAGGGGAGGAAGACGAATACAGGAAATCAAGAGAGCCCATCGAGGGGGAGTGGGGGGGACGTGGAATGTAGCTCCCTGCACACCACCCTGAGTTGATAATAGAGGCAGGTGTCCATTGGACTAGAATCTTCAGCGAAAGAGAAGAATGTGTTCCCCTGGTAGAGATCCACCTCTGTAGTCAACCCTAAGCGAGTGGTGTATTTAACCATACCGGAGGTCTGGGTAGGTGGAAAAGCCGGATGGTGAGCGATTGGCATCGTATTCGCCTAAAGCATAGGAGCACCGGAGAAGCGGCGGAGTCCCTCCCAGTCCCAGCGCAGGGTCTCGACTGTGTCATTTTCAGTGCGAGGGAGTTTGGCTTGGGCGAACAGGGCGGTGGTAAGCGGTCATGGGGCAGCAAATCGGCCTCTACCGCCATGTGTGGCTGGAAAGGAGTGGGATGAAGGTAAAAATGCAGAAAACTGGCCTGAGTGCCAAGAAGTTGTTGTTTTTTATAAAAAACAATTTTTTACTTGCCCTTGTTTTTTTGTCTCAGGCACAGGTAGTGCAAGTGAGTGTCTGTTGTCACTAAATGTCAAGACAGCTTTGTGCCCACCTAGAACTTAATGGAACGGGTCTGCATTATTTAATTTGGCCAATAAGTGCAGCATATAAAGTGCTGAATGGAAACTGTAGGAAAAGTGGGCTTGCGCTCTTAAGTAATGCAGTTTGAAATTAGGTGTGTCAAATTTGCCCTGATTAAATCGCAGTGTCCTTGTTGCCCATCTTAGCCTAGGCTGCTTACCAGCCCATGCCTTCTTTGCCCTCAAAGAGCTAGTGTGATCAATAGGGATGTTTACGAAGTAAGAGTGTGTGAGCAAAATGGTACCCCAAAATTAAGACACCCCAAAAAAACCTCATTCAGTCGTCCCACTATTTACTGGATCGTAGACTGTTAAACCTCAATTTCATGAGGCAGCGTGTCCCTGCATTAAGGCACCTCCAACGGAATCCGAATAATTCAAAATGCAATTCATTAAAGTGATTGAATTCAAAGAGCCCAGTCAATAACTGAGTTGTAGATCAATGAAACATTAAAGAGTTTTATTACAAAAATTCAAAATAAGCGGCACAGAGCCAATGCCATGAAGTCTGTCAGATGCAGGGTTGTACAGATTATGCAAAAGTCAGAAAATATTCTACGTCACAGTGAACAGCAAAATTAGAAAAACTGAACGCCTCCCTAGCAGCATCAAGGAAAGCTTCTAAAAATCTTTCTCACCTGTAGGAAGGTGGCTACCTGACTATGGTTACCCCAGATTTTTTGCCTGTGTTTAGCTGGTTTTCGACTTAGTTGGCCTGGTTCCCTGCTAATCAGGGCCCCAGGCTATCTGCTCTCTCTGTAAAATGGATTCCATGTACCCTAGGTGCATAACTAGATTGGCTTGGGTCACCTTATCAGCCCCTGTACAGAGCACTATAGGTGCCCAGGGCATAGGTGCATCCAAGGCCTACCAGGGGCTGCAGCACATCTTTTGCCACCCCTGGCTGGCTATCTAAATTGACACAACTGGCTGATCACTCAGCTGGGGCAAGTGGGTGTAATCACCCCTTGCTTAGATATAGTATACCTATATCTAAACCTATATCTGGACACATATATAGCCTGTAAGCCACTCCTATGGAAGGCCTCATCAATCCTGGAGGCAGAGTGCGTGGTTTTATGTGAGATGGTGCTCTGGCATGAGCTGAGCCTGTCTGCAGCTGTCGGGAACAACTCCCTAAGCTGATCCGGGATAATGCCATACCATATACTCTTAAGCGCATTATAATCCTCGCGGTTATATAGCAACTTTGGTTTGGCTTTATCAAAACATGTCGTGTAAGGTGTCATACGAATTGGAATACTATCCCCTCGCCAGTTCTGGCGACGGGGATAGCATTCCACCCTTCTAGAGGGAGAAGACATGTTACTTTACTGAAACGCGGTTGATTTAAAATGAGCCTCAGATCCACAAAATGGATGCCCCTGCCACAGACACGGGTCTGACCTCCTGCTGCTGACCGAAACCCGGCAGAGGAGGCCTGGACAAAGAGTTTCCTGTCACAGGGCGGTGTCAAACCACCCCAGACAGGAGATAGTGGATTGGAGTAGGGAGGTTTCAATGAAACCAGACACTGCCTGGGGAGCACAAGGCTGCCCCTGGCAGGATCCGGCCAAACCGGTTCTGGGGCCTCCCAGCCCCTGTCCCAGCGCGGCCAGGATCAAAGGAGAGGGGTGTAACCACCCCCTTCCTGGGTCCCACCCATAGGAGGGGACCTAGCAGGATGTCCAACCCCCTAGATTCGAATAAGAGGGGGAGCAGTCCCAACGGACCTCAGATCATCCTGAAGAAACATAAGAAACGAAATCTGGACCCTTCGACTTTCTACACGACGTGAGAAGACTGAAGAATCTCCCTTGTGGTCAAGGAGTGACCACCCTGTGCAAACAGGCACCATCCAGCCCTCGACCCTTGCTTTGTTGCAGTTCCCGCCGGAACTCGAGCGACAGAGATCGACGAGATCAAGCTTGCCTGCCTTCTACCTGCCCGATCCACAGTCCCTGCAGAGCTGAGACCCGTGGAGGCGACCGGAAGCGTGGGGCACGCCATCTTGAAAAGGCCACGAGACGCTGACCGTGCGGCCCACGAGTGACCCTCGAAGCTGTACACCGGGGTTTGAGAAGCCCCAGCCCCGAGCTCCACTTGCACCAAAGCTCACCCCTCCACACTCGACGAGTGCTGCGTGGGGCCCTTCTGCTTGTGTGCGCTCGACGCGTTGGCCCGGTCACTTGCCAGCTGGCTTGTGGCCCCTGTGCCGACGAACTTCGAAATACGACTTGCTTTTCTGGTTGCTCCAGATCTGCACCAGCTCCTGTGAAAAGGAGCACCCACTCTGACCCTCCTGGTTCGAGTGATAAGCAATCTCCCGGTTCCGCGTGGATTGCTTTTGCCAAGTGCTGTTTGCTACAATCTTCAAGCCGACGGTGCTGACGGCGAGAGCCTACGTGGGACAGATCGTGACCTGCTCCTGGACGTCGCAGATGCCCCAGAGCCCACGTGACAGCGGAGAGAAGCCTATCGACAACCGCCTGATTGCGCCCGACATTGCCTGGTTCCGTCCTGGTTCCACCCTGGTCACTGCTGAGTGACCCAGACTCTGTCCCCTCTGCTTTCAGGTACTTTTCTACATCGATCCACCCTTGGATCGCACCGGACACTTCTGCTTCACAGCGCCTGCGGCTGCAACAGCTCCAAGCACCCAGAACCTGCGTGACAGAACCCGACGCCACTTCGACCCTGTGCACCCACGGCCTGTGGGTGAGGTAACTTTGCAACGCCGGTGTCTTTACACTGGTACACACCTCTAGGGTCTGTGTCTAAAGTTTTGTGTTCCTAGGTTCAGCGGAAGTATCTTTTTATTCGCTTTAATTGACTTTTACGCACCATTGACAGTGCATTGGTGCGCGCTGCACTTTCCGTGCTGCATCCGTCTCCTGTGGGCTACTCCCGACTTCTTCATTGCTTGTCCTGACTGCTCCCAGCGAATCTCTAGGCCCTAGGCCTAACCATTGTTCGTAAAGTGTTACTTATACCACTTTTTTGATATATGGTCTGAGTGGCCACCCACCCTCATCCATAAACGTGCAACTTTATATGTGTAACAGTGCTTTTGATTTAACGCTTGTGCCCCTTTCCTCATAAAGAGTACTGGGGAGTAATTTAGTAATAAATACATATATTTTTATAATATATACTTGTGTGGTGTCCTTTCATTTGATTACAGGATTGTATGTGGTAAAACAAGCTCGCTTAACACGACCTCTTAAGTTAAGCCTTTAAGGCTGCTTAGTCCATGCTACCACTAGGATAGCTTGTCTACAAGGTTGACTTACAACCTGACATCTTTGGGGTTTGCTTGGACTGATAACCAGTGGTTCCAGAATTGGAAACACTACCTATCAGGCCAACTTCTCACATTGGTGTGCAGCGGTGCGGATTTGAGCTTGCTGTTTGTTTTACCATTGCAATCTTTATCAAATTGAAAGATCACATCAAGTACCTCTAGGTACATATAAATCAAAAGCTTAGCATATTAAGTTCTACTGAACTTAGTAGTTGTAGATTAAAGGGATTAGCACACCCTGACTACAACTCACTAGCAAGGTACAGTAGGAAACCACTTAGTGTAGGTAAGTGCACCACTTACACCTCACTAGCAGTCATGTCTGATACAGGTAGAGCTTCAGGCTCTGCTCCTGTAATAGTTGATCCTATAGGGACAACATCCAGATATGACAACCTTAGCCACAAAGACCTGAGTGCCTTGTGCACAGCCAGGGGGCTAAAAAAGGGCAGAGGCCCTACCATTCCTTCCCTAATAGCTCTCCTAGAAAAGGATGACCTAGACAAGGCGATTCAGACTCCCTTAGAAACAGAGGAAGGGATAAACTCCCCTGAGAATGAGGATCTTCAAGAAGGAATAGAGGAGGAAGAGGAAGACCCAGAGGAAGGCTCTGATGTAGAAGAGCCTGAAGATCAGGATCAGGTGGGAAACCAGGTACAGGTTGCCAGGCTTAACCAGGCCAACTTGGACCTACATGGGAATGGAGGGGGCCAGCACCACTCCAGATCTCATAACCAAATTCTCCCAGGTAATAGAAGGGAGAGATCTCTGTCAAGGGACTCTCACCTTTCTAGTGCCTCAAGAGAATCTCAAAGAGGAATGACTTCCTCCCAGAGAATAGAGCATAGGGCCAGGATGAGGGCTGTCCAACTCCAAATAGAAAGGGAAGAGGTAGCCTTGGCTCAAGCTAAACTTGCTTTAGCAAGAGAGAAAAAATTGTGTGGCTTAGATGCCACTGGTGGCAGCAAAGTTCCTAAAGAAAAAGCCAGGTCCTATGATAGTAGAAACCTGACAAAGATTGTGCCCCCCTATCAGGAAGGGGATGACATCCACAAATGGATGACTGCTCTGGAGAGAGCCTGCATGGTACAGCAGGTTCCTGAGGAACAGTGGGCAGCAATCTTATGGTACTCCTTTTCAGAGAAAGGGAGGGATAGGCTCCTCACTGTCAGACATGAGGATGCCAGCAATTACAAAGTCCTGAAGAGTGTTCTGATAGATGGGTTTGGCTTAACCACTGAACAGTACAGGTTAAAGTTCAGAGATACCCAGAAGACACAGACTCAGGACTGGACTGATTTTGTTGATTGTGCAACTAAGGCTCTGGAGGGTTGGCTGAATGGCAGCAAAGTACATGACTTCACAGGATTGTATAATTTGATTATGAGGGAGCAGATCCTTAGTAATTGTCAGAACCAGCTCTTACACCAGCACCTGGTGGACTCAGATTTGACCTCTCCCCAAGAATTGGGAAAGAGGGCAGATAAGTGGGTCAGAACCAGGATTAGGCCTAAGAATCAGGACAATAACCAGAAGAAGGAGTCTACCAAGCCTCAAGATAAGGGTGGGGATAAAAGTAAAGAAAACACTTCCCCAGGGCCCCAAAACTCCAAGAAGGGGGGTGGGTCCCAAGACACTTCTTCAACAGAGAAAAAGCCTTATTGCCATGCCTGTAAACAGGTTGGGCATTACAAAACAGACAGCTGTTGTCCCAAGAATGGCAATAAAGAAAATATACCTCCCAAGCCAGCTCCAACACCTCCTGTTACTGTCAGCAGTAATCCCCCAGGAAGTGGGAGCACACCCAGGAATCTGGGTGGGTTTACTTTTGGAGCCCAAGGGGACCCTGGCCTATCCAGGTCTCCATCCCCAAATGATCTTGTCTATGAGACTGGCATGGGGTTTGCCAACTTCTCTGTTTGCCCAAATACCTTGAGCAAATATAGGCAGGAACCCATCATCAATGGTTTGAAAGTTGAAGCTTTTAGAGACACAGGGGCTAGCATCACCATGGTGGCTGACTGTATAGTCCCCTCTAAGCAACTTTTACCAGGTGCCACATACCAGGTAACAAACATTGATGGCATCCAAACAAATCATCCCATGGCAGTAGTAAGTCTCAGCTGGGGAGGGGTCATTGGCCCAAAGAGAGTGGCAGTGTCACCAAACTTGCCTGTAGACTGTCTACTGGGTAATGATTTGGAAATCTCAGCCTGGGCTGAGGTTGAACAGAAAATCCATTCTAGAATGGTAAATTCCAATGGAAAGGTTAGTGGGGCTGTACTGGCTATGGCCCCAATTCAAGATGTCCTTCCTGAAAAGGTTGGTAGGGCTGAGCAACTCTCTGCCCCATCTTTACCAGAAGCTCTTCCCAGACAGAATAGCAAAGCTGTTATGATAACAGCAGAAACCCAAACTGAGTCTCCTCCTGAAAAGGTTGGTGGGGCTGTGATGGCCACAGCCCAAACTCAAACAGATATGTGTGTTGTGAAGCCTGAAATGATGGATCACTCCACCCAAACTGAGAGCATGGAGGAGGAAGAGAAATCTCCCCCTCACCAGACAGTAGGACAGGATCAGCCTCCTCAGGGAACTGATCTTACCCCTGATGAAGGAACTGCCCCAGAGGTTGTTAGGCCTGGCCTGACAGAGCCTCTGATGGCAGTGGACCCTTCTCAGGTGGGATCCGGTCTGGAGCAGGTAACCTGCCCCTCTCTACCTTGCCTCAGTCAGCCCAGGGCTGCAGAGGACAAGAAGGACAGTGAGACCCAGAGGGCCCCCTGTCAAATAAAGCACCCCCATCAACAGATTAGGGGCACCAAAACTAGTGGGCCTAGTAAGGTGAAAACTTTAAAAACTCCTGAGGGAGCCCCCTTAAAAACAGTTAGGGACCTCCCACAGATGGATTCTGTTGGGCACAGCCAAACCTGGGACCCAAAGGGCCCAAACCTGAACTGTCCCTCCAGCAAGCCAAACAGAGGGACCCAGCCTCCAGCTTTAGGTAGCCAGAGGTTGACCCTGAGAGCTCAGTGCAACTCAGTTGAAGAAAGAAAGGCACATATGGTGGAAGATAATTGGAGGAAGTTGAGCCCAAAAATAGTGGAGCCTCACTTCAATACTTCATATCCAAACCAGCCTTTAACTTTGCATAAACACACCCAAGGTAGTGATTCCCTATGGTGGAGACCCTCTAATACCCCTAGGGTGAGGGACTGCTTAGTGGACCATGAGACAGGGGGTACCCATGCTAGTGCAGGTACTTCCTTATATGGCCACTCAGGCAATAAAGGCTTACCTGGCCAAGGATAGCCTTATCTCCTTTCGTTTGGGGGGGGGTTATGTAGGAAGGTGGCTACCTGACTATGGTTACCCCAGATTTTTTGCCTGTGTTTAGCTGGTTTTCGACTTAGTTGGCCTGGTTCCCTGCTAATCAGGGCCCCAGGCTATCTGCTCTCTCTGTAAAATGGATTCCATGTACCCTAGGTGCATAACTAGATTGGCTTGGGTCACCTTATCAGCCCCTGTACAGAGCACTATAGGTGCCCAGGGCATAGGTGCATCCAAGGCCTACCAGGGGCTGCAGCACATCTTTTGCCACCCCTGGCTGGCTATCTAAATTGACACAACTGGCTGATCACTCAGCTGGGGCAAGTGGGTGTAATCACCCCTTGCTTAGATATAGTATACCTATATCTAAACCTATATCTGGACACATATATAGCCTGTAAGCCACTCCTATGGAAGGCCTCATCAATCCTGGAGGCAGAGTGCGTGGTTTTATGTGAGATGGTGCTCTGGCATGAGCTGAGCCTGTCTGCAGCTGTCGGGAACAACTCCCTAAGCTGATCCGGGATAATGCCATACCATATACTCTTAAACGCATTATAATCCTCGCGGTTATATAGCAACTTTGGTTTGGCTTTATCAAAACATGTCGTGTAAGGTGTCATACGAATTGGAATACTATCCCCTCGCCAGTTCTGGCGACGGGGATAGCATTCCACCCTTCTAGAGGGAGAAGACATGTTACTTTACTGAAACGCGGTTGATTTAAAATGAGCCTCAGATCCACAAAATGGATGCCCCTGCCACAGACACGGGTCTGACCTCCTGCTGCTGACCGAAACCCGGCAGAGGAGGCCTGGACAAAGAGTTTCCTGTCACAGGGCGGTGTCAAACCACCCCAGACAGGAGATAGTGGATTGGAGTAGGGAGGTTTCAATGAAACCAGACACTGCCTGGGGAGCACAAGGCTGCCCCTGGCAGGATCCGGCCAAACCGGTTCTGGGGCCTCCCAGCCCCTGTCCCAGCGCGGCCAGGATCAAAGGAGAGGGGTGTAACCACCCCCTTCCTGGGTCCCACCCATAGGAGGGGACCTAGCAGGATGTCCAACCCCCTAGATTCGAATAAGAGGGGGAGCAGTCCCAACGGACCTCAGATCATCCTGAAGAAACATAAGAAACGAAATCTGGACCCTTCGACTTTCTACACGACGTGAGAAGACTGAAGAATCTCCCTTGTGGTCAAGGAGTGACCACCCTGTGCAAACAGGCACCATCCAGCCCTCGACCCTTGCTTTGTTGCAGTTCCCGCCGGAACTCGAGCGACAGAGATCGACGAGATCAAGCTTGCCTGCCTTCTACCTGCCCGATCCACAGTCCCTGCAGAGCTGAGACCCGTGGAGGCGACCGGAAGCGTGGGGCACGCCATCTTGAAAAGGCCACGAGACGCTGACCGTGCGGCCCACGAGTGACCCTCGAAGCTGTACACCGGGGTTTGAGAAGCCCCAGCCCCGAGCTCCACTTGCACCAAAGCTCACCCCTCCACACTCGACGAGTGCTGCGTGGGGCCCTTCTGCTTGTGTGCGCTCGACGCGTTGGCCCGGTCACTTGCCAGCTGGCTTGTGGCCCCTGTGCCGACGAACTTCGAAATACGACTTGCTTTTCTGGTTGCTCCAGATCTGCACCAGCTCCTGTGAAAAGGAGCACCCACTCTGACCCTCCTGGTTCGAGTGATAAGCAATCTCCCGGTTCCGCGTGGATTGCTTTTGCCAAGTGCTGTTTGCTACAATCTTCAAGCCGACGGTGCTGACGGCGAGAGCCTACGTGGGACAGATCGTGACCTGCTCCTGGACGTCGCAGATGCCCCAGAGCCCACGTGACAGCGGAGAGAAGCCTATCGACAACCGCCTGATTGCGCCCGACATTGCCTGGTTCCGTCCTGGTTCCACCCTGGTCACTGCTGAGTGACCCAGACTCTGTCCCCTCTGCTTTCAGGTACTTTTCTACATCGATCCACCCTTGGATCGCACCGGACACTTCTGCTTCACAGCGCCTGCGGCTGCAACAGCTCCAAGCACCCAGAACCTGCGTGACAGAACCCGACGCCACTTCGACCCTGTGCACCCACGGCCTGTGGGTGAGGTAACTTTGCAACGCCGGTGTCTTTACACTGGTACACACCTCTAGGGTCTGTGTCTAAAGTTTTGTGTTCCTAGGTTCAGCGGAAGTATCTTTTTATTCGCTTTAATTGACTTTTACGCACCATTGACAGTGCATTGGTGCGCGCTGCACTTTCCGTGCTGCATCCGTCTCCTGTGGGCTACTCCCGACTTCTTCATTGCTTGTCCTGACTGCTCCCAGCGAATCTCTAGGCCCTAGGCCTAACCATTGTTCGTAAAGTGTTACTTATACCACTTTTTTGATATATGGTCTGAGTGGCCACCCACCCTCATCCATAAACGTGCAACTTTATATGTGTAACAGTGCTTTTGATTTAACGCTTGTGCCCCTTTCCTCATAAAGAGTACTGGGGAGTAATTTAGTAATAAATACATATATTTTTATAATATATACTTGTGTGGTGTCCTTTCATTTGATTACAGGATTGTATGTGGTAAAACAAGCTCGCTTAACACGACCTCTTAAGTTAAGCCTTTAAGGCTGCTTAGTCCATGCTACCACTAGGATAGCTTGTCTACAAGGTTGACTTACAACCTGACATCTTTGGGGTTTGCTTGGACTGATAACCAGTGGTTCCAGAATTGGAAACACTACCTATCAGGCCAACTTCTCACATCACCTGCTAAATCAAGGTTTTTTTATACACCATTCATGCATAGAAAATCAGACTTTTTGCAGATTCATAGTGTAATGAGCAAATTTATAATTTCCTCATCAAACCATAACGCAACAAAATAAACATCCCTTTGCCTTAGCACCTAAGCCCTAGCCCATTTTTCTGATGAATTATTCATCACCCTCTACTATGCTAATGATATCCGCAGATGTTCAAATAAATAAAAAATTGTGACAAAACATTTTTGGTATGAATAGATCCAGTGAAGAAATAGAAGATGTAATTACATGTAACAATTTTACATCTGAATTGTGGAAGGCTCATTGTGAGCAGAGCTTCATGAATTCTCACATTATTGGATTGAGACTCATTTGAGGTTCCCCCGCATAGAGAGTCCTATCATAAGCATAGAGGAAGATGAGAAGTCTCCAGCTTGTATAATTGAGTGCTGAATCTGAATTGTTGTCTAGGCTTAGCGGCCAGGGGTTTGAGGGCTGTCTTAAACAATTTAGCCGATAGGGGACTACCCTGCTTCATTCCATGATAGATCTCTACTGGAGGAGATGTCTTAGTAACTCTAATGGGAGTTACTGGACTAGAGTACAATACCAAATAAAAAAGTTCAGCAATGTGAGGATCGAGGAGAAATACTCCCATTTAAGTGAGTGAATGATTTAAGTGTGTTGAAACACCGCTACCACGTCCAGATGTGGCTCTAAACAGTGAATGGGGAGGGTGAGTAGACTGCACAGATTGTGCACAGTTGACTTACCTGGAATGAACCAAGCCTGGTCGGGTCGGAACATATCCGAAAGTAGGGTAATCTAGTGGTTCGTAAGGAGTTTTCTAGAATGTTGGTGTCACAATTTATGAGCGATTGTGGTCTGTAAGACTCACATTTCTCTACAGTTTTCCCAGGTTTCGTTTGAGGCCTGTTTGTATCAAGTAAATGTAGCAATAAATCCCCCATTTATTCAGGTTCTAGTGTAGCTTTCATTGTTGAAAGTCTGATACTGTAATTAAATTATGTGAAAACCTACCTGGTTCTATCTGACAAGGGAAGGCTAGCTGTTTTACTCCAGACTGGCTCATACCTTGCTCTCCCATCAGTAGTTTTGTTTCTTGGTATTATGCTCTGGGCTCTTCTTCTTTAGCAACAAAAGGATGCTATCTATGTGAATGAGGAACCTTCTAGATATGCACATTAAGAGGAATTGCTTTCCATTCACTTAGTACCAGCATATTGATGCAATTTAAATCGACACCAGATATATTGAGACCTATTTCCTCGTCTAATCCAAGATGGTACTGCTCTCCCACGGAATCAGCGTTGTCATGCGTTGCTTTCTTCTTCTTTAATATGCAGTAATACAGGTGGGAGGCTTTTTATTTTTTGATTGAATAAGCTGATGAATATGTGCTAATATGGATGTCTGCTCTATGATCAATTCTTTGTGCTGCAGAAAAAATCTCAAAAAAGAAGGTTCAAGGAAGAGGAGGACGATGAACGAATAGACTCACTGTCGCAATACAAAGGTACATTTATTTTGATGCTTCAAAATCTCTCCAGAACTGTAAACAGTAATGATACTCATTTATTTTTGCTAAGAAAAAATAATCTAATGCCTGCCATTAACTAGAATTTGTGTAATCCTAATCCGAGGTCTAATCTGCCATAATAAAAATATATTTACCATTTTCAGTTTATTATTGCTGCTGAGGGTATGATTTTGTTTTTTGCAGTCTGAAGTCCAGGCGTTTTAGAGGGTTGTCCGTTTTGCCTTAATCAGAATGAATTAATTTTCGACATTTATTTGTCTGCCAGATCTCAGGGCAGGACTGGGGAACCACAAGCAGGCATGGCAAAAATGCTCAAACCAGCTGCAATCCCTTTATCTCCATGTCTTTTTACATCTAGCCATTCCCTTCCTACAGTTTCTTTCTACTATTTTATCGCTTTCGCTCTACCATCCTCTCTCTGGAAGCCTCCTCGTGCCTGCTGCACATAAACTTGGGGAGCTGGAGAAAGTGGCCGAGGCAGCAGTATCAGCCCTGGGCTTTCAAAATCTGCCTTCAAGGTCTCCAAACCACATGGGAAATGCTGGTGGAATAAAAGGACTTTCCAGCCCTTCCAGGTCTTACCAATATGGTTACTCACTTTACAGTAGAGTAACCTACATCTAATCTCACTAAAAAATAAGCACATTCAGTAATACACTTGTTATTTTGTTCTTCAGCACTATTCTGAATTATCCGTCTCATGGGTCCAGTCTAAAATATTGTATGCTGCTTTTTTGGTTACAAACATCAGAAATCATTTAGAATTTCTGCATGTACATTGGACTCTTGTGTATTCCTGGCAGAAGGATCCTGCACCCTGGGTCTGGTAAGCAACTGAGTTTTACCTCCCTTTTCACAACACTAGCACAGGCACAATTGCAGAGGACAAGTCCCCTTAGGTGACATTCAAGATGCATGCCTAAGAAAAGGTAGGGAGGGAGTCTGAGAGAAGCAGAGAGAGAGACTCGCTCAAACATAGAGGTTGATATGCATTTAGTGACAGCTCTGATTACATGTGATGACCTCAGACTAGTGGAAGTATTTCAAAGTGGATATGCCTTCCCTGTTGCCTGAGTTTGTACCCTTTAGCTGTGTTCTTCTATCACCTGAAATCCAACCAGGAATGAGTGTGCATGCCGCAGCTCTTAGGAGCCATTGACGTAATTCAACAAAGAGAATGGTAATATAGGATATTTTTTCCCCTAAGTAAATGATGGCAATACAGCTGATATCGGACGTATGCTAGGACTATTCTGAAATGTTCAAGATTGTTGTGTTGGTGTGAATCTCCAGGCTCACCTGGATTTTAACTGGTTGATCTGATTGAAACAGCAGAATATTTAGTTTTGCCTTTTGATGCTCTCACTACATCAGTATCATCTTGGTTTTACCAGTTTCCTACTTCTACAAGTGTCTTCAGTTTAGCTCCAAAGACCTTCAAGACCCTTGCAGTAATAGTAGTCTTCAGAAAGCAGTTGTGGCAAAAATGTTTAGTCCTTTATTAGGTTGCCAAAGTTACCTTGAAATGCTCTGAGGTTTCATTTTTTACCTCAATTATTGTGCAGTAAGTGTAAATAGTAGGTGTCTGAAGTTAAATATAATATCTGATCATCTCATGATGTATCAGTTTTCATCAGACTATTCGGTGCCAGTTTGAGTGCAACTGTACACTATACATTATACACAACATACATAACAGACATTTTCTGAATGTAATTATAGGTTTTTCTCCGCATGGAACCTTCTTCTCTGGTACTTAATGAAATATATAAAGTAAACATTGTACATTACAGATAGTTTACTTCTCCCACTGTTCTCTCGTACTTGCTTCTAGGAGAACAGAAACCCATTTCTGATAGAGTATGAGTGGGAATATCTGTGGAAAGAGAATATTTTTGAAGAAGGGCTGCTTGTTTTAAGTGAGAGTAGATGTGTTTATTTTCAGTGCTTTCTGGTTGGGGTTTTTGGGTCAGATCCTCCAACATTTTTCTTGTGATCTGCGTTGGCGTCAGTTCCTGTTTTACTTCCCCCCCACGGGCGTTAACGTTTTATCTGTTTCACCAGCTTGGTCATATCTCTTGGAAAACTTTCATTTTTAATACTTTGTGGCAGATGATACAAGATGATGTTCGTTACTGATCCACATGACAACTATGTTTTGTGTCCTGGATTGGACCCCAACACTGCGGCCTCCGATTTTTGGGCCACCATGCCTGCATGGGCCATCAGGGAAGGGGTAGCCAAATTATTTCTGGCTAAGCCCTGCAGGTAATCGCCTAAGTGATCTAGTTCAAACACATGATAGAAAGGCACCTGCAAGGGAATGATCTCCCAAAAGTAAGTGCCATAAGAAAGGAGAATCCTCTTCTTTGAGGGAACGGTCCTACCCCAGTAGATGTACGATGTCTAGATGTTGTTTCTCAACATCAAACTCTTCCTCATCTTCTGAGCTGATTCTTGTAAGAGCACAGATGAGACTGGAGTTTCTGGATACATTGGCCAACGCTTAGCATGCTGGGGGCCTGCTAACTTGATATGTTGCAACTGTTCAGGATGGCTCCATCACCACCTGGACCACCCCCAAGTGGGAATCTACTGTGAGCTTAGCAACTCTGGTAGCTCTGAACCTGGTACCTCCATCTGCTGAGAAAGAAGTCCCAGTCTCCTGTTTAGTCTAATCCTCCCTCTGAGCCAATGTAGTTTTTCCTACAGAGTAGACTACAACTCCACTCTAGAAGCCGTACACATCAAAAGGCATCTGTGTGGTGGGGCAAGAAGTTAAGACAAACCTCAAAGATATTTCATTGGTGCAGATCACCTTGCTAAGGCTGAGATTTGCTTGGATGAACAAGATTTTTGCTTCCAGTGCCCAAGCAATGCCTTACAAAGATTATGGCCATATACCGGATGATGATTTAGAGGCTTCTGACCTCCCCTCCCCTTTCATCCCCCCACAGAAATATATTACTGATTCTGACTTATATAAATTATGACTGGTGTTAGCACTTCACGTAAAGGGAACATCCCTTTCTCTTCTTGACATGCTTTACAGTCATAGTATGAAAAATAGCTTAAGCTTTAGAATTGACATTTCCTTTTGCTGAGGGTAAGTAATATTTTCCTAAGATCTGCAACCCTACTCATCAACGGCGAATCTTTATTTCAAATTGCCTGAGGCCCGACTGGATCCGGTTATGCAACACGGGTAAAACACTGTCCTATTTTTCTACAAGTTGTGAGGCGATCATGACTAATCACTGGATCTTCCAGGAAATCGTCAAGAAATATGCCCTAGCCTTCCTGCCACTTCCCTCTAGAGAACCCTCCTAACGAGATGTGCTTTCTGGCACACGCCTCAATATTGGAGGTGAACATTCTTGCCATGTAGAACAAAGGGCCATAGAGTTGGTGCTTCTAGAAGAAATGGAAATTTGATTATATTTTTGCTACTTCTGGGCTCTATAAAAGAATGAAGCTGCGTCCTCCATTCTGAATCTTCACCTTCTGTACTTGTTTATTCGATAGGATAAGTTTATGATGCTGTCCCTGAAACCAGTACTACTGTTCCCTGAATGTGGAGACTGGTTGCTGTCATTTGCCTTTTGCTGGAAGACCCTGAGTCTGACATGCATCTGAAGTGTGGCAGATCAGTAGTTCTTAACCTATGGTCCGGGAACGCTTGGGTGTCTATGAAGCCTACACTGGGGGTCCGTTACTGAATAGAAACGAGATTGTACTGACATATTAAGAAAAGTATATAAATAAACAAAATTGAAAATGTATAAATGTATTGTAAATGTAAAAGAATTAGAAATTTCTGGCTAGAAATTAAGTTAGTATCCTCAGATTGATTTGGGGAGCATAACAAATGCATCAGACAGAATGTTGTAAATATGATTTGTGGCCTCAATTGAATTTAGAAAAGCTGTAACCTTCCCATTAAAATGTTTTAAAAAAAAGATTTGCTCCTGAAATAAATAAAATATTTAATCATTTGTGAATTTGTTTCATGAATGTATTGTTTTGTGGCTCAAATCATCGAAAATGCTGCGGTCATAGTCACCTGTTTATAATAATGACTTGGTGGGGGTCCCCAGATTCCAATTTTTATTCAGTGGGGGTCCCTGCGTTCCAGTAATGATTACGTTGGGGTCTATTGAAGTCAAAAGGTTAAGAACCAATGTGGTAGATGATCATCTCCACTGTGGAGATTTCATTTGTGTTTTTCTTTGCCACAGTCCAGTAAAATACATGATCCCAGTTCTGTGCCATCCAGTTCCCTCTAAAAGGTTACTTGGGGAATGCCTACTGGTTCACTTCGTTTTGGGGCCTGCTTTGTGTTTCTGCTAATTTTTTCTGTCAAACGTCCTGGAGGATCAAGCACAGTTGATTCCCATAGCATCAGACTGGGCTTGGCGGATCTGAAATACTGATCTGTCACTGCTTAACTCTTGGCTTCTCCTTCCTCGTCTTTTCAGAGCAGACCTGCTCTCGCAGAACCATATTCAGGTCCTCCATCCCTATCCCCAAACATTGCTATTACATTCATGGAGATTGAGTGTTGCCAGTTAGTCTTTTTGCCTTCCGTATGAAGGCTCATAAGTCATCTTGGTGTCCAGTAAGCTCATTGCCAAATGCTTCTGCACTGGGCTAAATTGATCCAGTGGCAAGAGTAGGAGGCATCAAGCCATATAAGTACTGCCTTTCTGTCATCTTGCTGTTTGCCTTCTCCTCAGCACCCAGTGGGTAGAGGTGGGCAGCGTTCACGCCATCCAACCGCCATGTCTGCGTTTATGAGTGGTGCCTGATTAAACCTCTAATAGCTAGTTTTCTGAAAGGTTTGCTCTACCTGTTCACGCTCTCTCTCTTGACACTCAGCAAGAGTTGAACCCAGTTTTTGACATGGGTACTATTTGAGCTTGTTATTTGCTTGGTTTGACATCTTACCCTTAAGTTAACTTCAGCGCATAGGGTTGAAGAAATTCAGTCCCTATCTGTTCATCTGCCCTTTACAGTTTTCAACTAAATAAGTTATTTCTTCACATTTAATATGCCTTCTTAGCCAAGGTGTTTTCTGCTTTGTATGTGGTCAGTGTATTACTCTTCCATCTTTCTTCTCTCTTCCACATCCAACCAAGGAGCAAAAACAACTTAATAGACTGGACCCTAGACAGGCAGTGTTTTTCTACATAGACCACTCATCGGGACAGAGAGGATTATCTCTTTGTGGGCTTTGCCAGAAGTAAGGAAAACAAGGAAGTAACCAAATGCACCCTTTCATGCTGGCAAATCCTTTTTCTAAAGATCTACTGTGCTTTGGCCAAATAAAGCCTCTTTAGAGACCATCAACACCTCCTTCACAACAGGCCCTTTCCCAGACGACTGGAAGCGCACAGAAGTCGGGACCCTGCTCCAGATGCAGACGGCCGACCACACCGACCTCAAGAACTACCGGTCCATCTCGCTCCTGCCCTCCGCAGCCAATTTGGCAGAGAAAGCAGCCAACAGGGAACTGACGCGGTTCATCGAAGGGAACGCCGTCTTCGACCCATCTCCATCCCGATTCCGAAGCAACCACAGCTCCAAGACCCCCCTACTCGCCGCCACCCGCACCCTCATGGACCAAGGCCACTCTGCGGCCCTCATCCTTCTCGACCTGTCTGCAGCCTTCAACACCGTCTCGCACCGCACACTAGTCGACAGACTACACAACGCCAGCATACAAGGAACTGCCCTGGACTGGATCTGATTATTCCTCACCAAAAGAAGCCAAAGGATCAGACTGCCACCCTTCCTCTCCGCCCCCACGGAAATCACCTGTGGAGTCCCACAGGGGTCATCTACATGGCCCACTAGCAGCCATCGTCCGACAACACAGCCTCAACATCGTATCCTATGCCGACGACACCCAGCTCATCCTCTCACTCACCAGAGACCCCACCACCGCAAAACTCAACTTCCAGAGAGGAATGCAAGTCATCGCAGTATGGATGACCAACAGCTTCCTAAAACTCAAAGCTGAAAAGGCAGACGTCCTCGTCCTTGGAACCACCCCTTCAGCATGGGACAACACCTAGTGGCCCACCGCCCTAGGAGGCCCACCAACCCCCTCAGACCACGCCAAAAACTTCGGCATCCTACTAGATTCATCACTCGCCATGAACTGCCAGGTCAACCCCGTCACCTCCAGCTTCAACACCCTCCGTATCCTTCGAAAGACCTTCAAATGGATCCCACCGGAGTCAAGAAAGACAGTCACCCACACACTCATCACAAGCAAACTGGGCTATGGAGACGCTCTCTACGCCGGCATCAACAAGTCTCTACTCCGCAAACTCCAGACAATACAGAACACCGCTGCCAGACTCGTCCTCAGCGTCCCCAGGCACGAATACATCAGCCAACACCTCCGGAGGCTCCACTGGCTCCCCGTGGAGAGGAGAGTAACCTTCAAAATCCTCACTCAAACCTACAAATGCCTACACAACAACGGACCCAAATACCTCAATGACAGAATAAACTTCCACATACCCAAAAGAAACCTCCGATCTGCCAACCTTGCTCTAGCTGAAACCTTGCACATCCACAGAGCCAGATCAGGCGGAAGATCGGTCTCTTACATTGCAGCCAAAACCTGGAATGAGTTACCGACAGACATCAGATGCGCCCCCTTCCTGAACACCTTCATGAAGGCTCTCAAGATCTGGTTCTTCGGTTAAACAGATCTACGTTACCCGCCGATTTCCTCCCCCCCCCCCCCTTCAGCGCCTTGAGACCCTCACGGGTGAGTGGTGCGCTTACAACTCCCCGATTGATTTGTGCCCACTCATTAGATACATAGCTGCTTCAAGGGCTCTCTTCATAGCTATTCTAGTTAACGTCAACTACCAGTCAAACTACATGGTCCTCTTTGCATACTTTTGCCTGGCAGAACTACTCTGGTACGCAATGATGGGTACTCTGCCTGAGTGCTGTTGCATCACTTCCTTGACTGATCTGGCAATGTTCCATCCCACCTCGCAGGAATATTGCCTTCTAACTAATAAAAAGGGTAAGGAATCTGCATGAAGATTTCAGTATTGGAAGAAGTAGTTACTTTTCTTCTGTAATATTTCTGACTGATGCATATTCTGCCCATAGATTCCTTATTACTACCACCTGCTCCTCACCTGAGGAGTTAATGCTGAAAACAATTCCAAGGTGCTACATTTGTTGCTTCTGTTACCATCTGTTCATGTCCTTCTGCCTTGTGCTTTGGAAAATCATAGCTTTCAGTGTTTTCCAGGGTTACCGGACATGAAGTAGCACATGTATGGCCCTTTTTTAGCTTCCAAAGAAATGGGCAAGGCAGAGTTACAGTTTTCAGTCTTATTTCATTGAGCCCTAATGTTGTTGGTTGAGATCAGGATATTCTAGATCATAGCATTTTGAATTCTGTGGTCTCTGACATGAAGTTATTATCCAGCTAGACACACTGAAGCAGATAGGGTCAGCTTTTGGCTCACTGACCTGGGCGTTGTATTGCTGCACATTTGGTTACTGGTTGAATAATACTTAGGTTTTTCTCTCTGAGCAAATCTCACCTTCATTGTGCACATCTGGTTACTGGTTGAATAATACTTAGGTTTTTCTCTCTGAGCAAATCTCACCTTCATTGTGCAGACATATAGCCCAACTTGAAGGCATGCCAAGTCTAGCTCGTGCACAGTCTGACCAGGACTCTCTGGTTATTCTTTGGCATGATCTCTACTTGTCTCTGCTTCCAGGACACTAGTTTGTAATTTGCGGTTTCGAAGGGCAATTTTTCTTAAAATGAAGAGTTGCATTGTTTTTGTTGTTTTTTTTGGCAAGGGGTGTTTGATAGTCATTTCTCAATCTCAGTTTATCGATTGTGTCTACAAATTAATCTATCTGAAATTGTTCATAAGTTAGTAAATTTGAAACACAGTAAGTGTGAACACAGTGAAAACGCTGAAAGAGTGACATCCCTGTTGAAAATCTCTGAAGAGAGTCTTCAAATACAAAAAATGTCCTCTTTTAAACTCAAAACAATATGTAGATGGAGTGATTGCGTGTGGTAATCTGCTTTAAACCAAAAACTAAAGGAGTGAAGGAAAGAAAGTTTCAGTTAGTTTGGATGCCATTGTTAAGCATTATGAAGTCACTGATGCCTGCCAATGACTTTGTTAGATTTATAAATAAGAAGAGCAAAACATTTCTCCCTTGTGGGAATTAAATAGTTGCTCTGTCATAGGTGGTAAACCTAATAGGCTGAGGTTATGAAAATGCAGCTTATTTCCTATACCAATACCAAGTGTTTGCCCTCAAAAGAAACCTAAAGATGTGTTGTAAAATATGAATATTGAATTATAACTATTTGAAGTTTATTCTTACTTACTTTTTTCACTTGATTTTCATCTTTTAGCGGGTGGATCCGGTATTCACAGACCTCTTACCAAAAAAGCGGGATTTGGCATGGAGTATAAATCCAAGGTACAGTATTCTATGTATTTACCATGTGACATTTAGCATAAAACAGGCTCTATCTACTGCCTGTCATCATCCTTGTCCACAACCTTAATTCAACACTAAATCTTTTATTCTGGATATATAAGTACATTTCTCCAAACCCTTCTTCAACACAAACATGACAAGAGGTACAAGAACAGATATCCATGAAAAAAGTATGACTTTTATGCACCTTTCTCTGTGGCCTTTCCTCTGAGTTAGTACAGATGAAAGTAGGCCCTCTAAGAAGGAAATCACACAGTTCTAAGGCAAATTCAATCATCCTAGTACTACGTAGATGGCACTTTACCTAAAAATGTAATCTAGCTCTTGAATTGTTCACAAATCAAGCAAATACCCCTTTTAGTCTTTTGGCCTTAGCTGTATTTCTCTAAAACTCCTGGGCTGATCATCCTTCCCCAAAGTTCTTAAGTCTTAAATTGGATTCTCTCTTGGCATCTGTTGATCCTGAAGTAGAAAAGAACATAACCACATGCCTTTCCTTTGAAGGGCTCCCTTGCCGTCCACTGTAAACTTTGAATCCAAAAATGGGGGACTGGGTTTGGTTCTTTAAAACATAATGCTTCTTTTCAGTGTCTCCTTAGGTACATGGGCCTCACTAAGTCCAAGCCATCCCTTCAATCCACTGAATGAAAAACAGAAGCAACAGAAAGATGCTACGCATTCTGAGCCTCTATGTTGCCAGTGCACTTTTCAGAACTAAGATCTCTTCACCCTTGTATGGTCCACTCTAACCCTTTGATGTTTTATCTCGAGACGCCTTTGAACGGGGTATAGATATTCATTTTCTAAAAGCATGTTAACTTTTTCCCATCCATAGTAAGACCTCAATCTGGTATTTATGGCTGAGTGAAAAACACATGTTTCTCCAGAGGATTCTATCCTTTCCAATGAAACACCAATGAACAAATCAATTTCTGTATTTGAAAAGCCTTCAAGGTGAGCCTGGGCCCATTGTCTCTGCTTCACCAAGGAAAGATGATTGACCAGTATAGTCATCTGAATTAGTGACAGATGAGCAGTCTGAAGATCGGGCTTCTGAAGGCAAAAAATAGTATTAAGCTGTCAGCCGAGACCTGGGCCAGACGAAGACTGCAAGTTATTGCAAGCTATACTTTTTAGATGTACAACATTGACTAATAGAGCTTCTCTATAATCAAATGCAAGATCACAAAACTCAGACTACACAATTGGTGTCGCTATCCTTCCAAACAATCCCACCCAAATGTACACTCCTCTCCTTTCTTGCCTTCTAAGACCCCTCAAGACTATTCTTCGCTTTCACAGCCAAGTGCTATGTCTGTTTCATGTTACCATGTTTCCTGAAGTCCATCACATGAAAGGATGTCAGAACCCTATTCTACAACATGACTTCGCTCACCCTGGGCATCTTAGTCATGTCGCTCATAGTGGAGAGGGCATTTTCTCCAACTCTTACCTCTGTAGGGGCCAATCTCGATGCAGTTCTCACTAATTCTGTCCCCTCATCGCTCTTCTTTTCCTGATTAAAGTCATTAAGAAAGCCATTGCCTGCCAACTTTACGAGATCAAGAGCAGCGCCCGCCTAAGGACTTGGTACAGTCAAGTTTCAGTTCCCAGTGAAGTCCATAGATAGCAGCTGCCCTTGTAGTGGACCACACAGTTCAGATCAGAACTGCGAAATTTGAAACCGCTTTTGTCCCACTGTACAATCAAGCCCTGCTTTGACCCACTCTTCTCTCAGTGACATGGCAAATTCCGAGGCTCCATTCTGTCACAAGTCACATTAAAACAAAGAACAGTTTGGAGTGCTAGAAGAATGGATAAAAATCAAGCTTCATCAATACACTGGTCGTATCCAACTCTACCTGAAGGTTTCCTCAGACAGCAATACTGACCACCAGAGGAACTGACTTCACCATCCAAGCTAGCTTTTTCAAAGCCTAAAGTTCAAACTCTTGACTAAGTTTGTCCTGATTTTGAATGACAACCGACATCTGGGAGAGTGACACTCAGAAATAACTAGTCTGCATCATTCCTCAACTCTTACAGCAGCAAATTCCAGTTAATTTTGTTTGAACATAAACCTTTCCACCAGCTTTAACACGCTCATGGGCAAAATATCCAGATAGAATTGCACCAGTTATTCCTATGATAATGGTTCATATTAACTATTCAAATTAGATTAAGGAATATTCTGAACCTAATTTCAGAGCAACCATTCAACACCTGCTCTTTTCTTTGGTGGACATGTATCTTTTTTGTACTAGGTGTATACTTGAATCCCCTGAGAAGTGTTCCAAGTACAGCCTCGTTGCTCAGCGAAAGGCTTGACTAAATGGACAAGATGACACCTGAGCTGCAGGATTTCATATGGCGCTCTTTACCTATGTGCATAACTATTCTCTTACAGGCCTAGCAGCCTTAAATCTCGGACTAGCCGTTTTACCTCGCAAGCAAACGTAATATCTGAGAGTGCCAAAGATACACATTCAGCTATGACATGCCCTGGTTTAAAATCAGGAAGTCCAAAAATAAGAACAGAAGAATAAAGTGTAAGCAACCTAAGCTACCCAAGATCTGTAATTCCATACTAACAGATTTGTCAGACTTCTTCACTTTTCTACAATTCCAGCTCAAAAGGGAATACTCACAAGTTACTCCTGTCCAACTCTACATCAGTGACTTCTAATTCTCTCTCTTCTTATACAAAACTCATTTGATTTATGGCAATGCTTGCCATATCATGCCCTTGCAGAGATTAAAGAGCTAGCCAAACAGCAGCTCATCAATTGTAAGAAAACCACAACTTTAGCTGTATCCATAAGATGTTATGCTTGCAGCTGTGCTTTTTCTGTGTACAAAGATTTCTAGTACAATATGTCCATGTAACAATTTTCCCCTTCTACAGAAGATACCATTTAGCAGGGAGCAGGAACAATGGTCTATGTCCTTACTTATAAATCCCTTTTGTCACATTCACCCTTGAACATTCATACTCAACTCCTCTCTTTAAGGAAAGGACCATTCACTCTTTAAAATGTTGCTAGCCCCTCTCTCTATTTATTCAGATACATTTTTGTTTATGTTTTGCTGTATTGTAAATAAAATCACATTACAATTAAAACATTATTTTAAACCATCCAATTTTCTCACAAACATGTTTCAATAACATTTGTTTACTTTGTGCACCAATGTTATTTTAATGAAACGCACACCCTAATAATTGTATCCTCAATTGTCATAGCGCAAATGTCATAAACAATACAGATTATCTACTTGTCAATTACATCCTCAATTTTCACAACACAAAATAAATGAACAATACAAATTATCTCCTAAGTTGTCGACGCTGTGTTTCTGTGGGAAAAACTGGTTCACCCCACCTTCTTCAGGTCTCAAACTAAACAGTTGTAAGTCCTGTAGAAGGTGGGGTGAACCAGTTTTTTTTTTTTACAAAACAAAAATGTATCTGAAAAATTAAGACTTTTATATAATAAGTGTTTAGCATTAAAATAGAGGGGCTAGCAAAATGTTAAAGGGTGAATGGTCCTTTCCTTAAAGAGAGGAGAGGAATGTGAATTTTCATGGGTGATAGTAACAAAATAGATTTCTCTATTGTGCTTATTTATTGCCCCATCCCTTTTAACTTAAAGGGTACCTCTCCCAATTTGGTGAGTATGTCCTTACTTACCATTTCTACTTCTTCCACTGTAGTGTAGTTCCTATATTCCCAATAGTCTCTGCGCATTGGAATAATATATCCTATCGATTTGACGTAGGACTTAGGTCGACTGGGTCTCCATCAAATATACTAGACTTAATTGTGAGTGCCAGCTAGCTCAGAGGTCACTAGAAACTAACTTGAATAAACCAGAAGAGATTAATTTCTGACAACCGCATAAACATGACAACTTTATTTCCCAAAAATAAGAAGTATCTCTAGAGTCACGGAAACAATACATAGATATTTCACTTAGTCAATTGTGCATGCTTCGTTTCAACAGAGGTGCAGAGAAAATAGAGAGACGGGCATTTTCAATAAAAGTAATTATTGAACAGTCTTCTTTCTCTTGCAAGTAAAGTGAACTGCTACAATCGTATTACTGAGTATAATGCGTACAGTAAGAAGAGTATTATAAAATAATACTGTAAAAGCATGGTATGGTTTCTAAGCCATAAAATACATACATAAATAACAAAGACTAAAAGTACTCAACTGGTGCTTCTAAAATACGCGTACCCCGATGTACCTAACCTAAGTCTAGTAGGAGGGAAGAAGTAAGTATGGTGTAGCATAGGTTTAGTTTGTTTAAGCCAAGAATCTATCCAAGATTTCTCTTAGGGTCTAATCCGCTCCTTACCTTGGTTTTAGAATGAAGGAGGTCTGGTATCTCTGTCTCTCTCGGACTCGATTTCCCAACACCCCGCAAGGGGAGCTTGGAAATACTAAAGCTGGATTCTCAACGAGAGAAAGGCAGCCTCTCTGTCAGTGCGTCAGCTTCCTTCGGCACTTGCTGTATCGAGCTGTCTCGGGCAATAGATAGTCTAGCTACTCCTGAACCACTGTGTGTTTGCTAGGGCAAGTGTAGGCATATTTATACCTTAAAGGTGCCTGGTTTGACGTAAGGTTGGACATAACGTCACCAAAGAACGCCAAGAGAATGGTAGTTCTTTGAAAACGCCATGATTTCTAGGACAAATCAATATTCAAGCAGGGGGAAGTCCCTAACTACTGAAGCAGAGTATTCCCAGAAATCGTTGTGGCTTTTTGGAACTAGTAGAAGTAGCCATGCCTGTATTTGGACTGGATGGGTTATGTCTAAATATGGGCATGATTTCTATGCCTATATAAGGGCAAGGGGTATTGTACCTATATAAGGACATGAATCGGGAAAATTACACTAGGGTCCTAAAATGCTATACAACACCACATGCCCCTTTGGGTTTCATACAGCGCAGTCATTTAATTATTGTGTAGTGAGGGTGGCAATTGATGCTAAGTAGGCATTGTTTTGCAATGCAGTTTTTTAGCAAAACTAGGACTTTTTTCATCCCTCACCCACCACAATCAGGGCAACTGTCTCAAATGTGTATGTAATGTCTTGAAAGGAATACGCTATCTTTCCCTAATTATCAGGTAGTAAAAGTCAACGAAGTGGGTGAAAGTTATGAAAATTTTAGTAGCCAATAGGCACCTATAATACAGGACTAGTGGGCTATGAAGGTCATCGAAAAAAGTAATTCTGCAACCTGCCTCCTGATTCATCTTCCTTAGCTTGCATCTAGAGCCTCAGAAACACCTCTGGCCCTGAAAGTTGTACCACAGGAATCTCTCTCGTTTTGGTATTTTATCTTGACAAACCGTAAGAATTCATAGATTTTTACTATTTGAGTTGGTCCTTGTCCAACTCCTATTAACCCGAAACATCATACATTTTTCATTTAGCTTGGTAGCCATTGGTGTTGAGGATGGGAAACTGTGATGGATGAGGAATTGCATGAGAAGGCCAATTGGACCTAGTACTTGTAGGCTCATGCATGCATTGTTCTGATTGCTTTATAGATTTGTTTATTAAAACATAATATACAAAAATATGTCTAGTTAGTGTTGCTGGCTCACTCCTTGGAAATAAGAAATAGAATAAGGGTTAAGGAATGCAAGTAATGACAAAGACAACTTTTCTGACTTAAAATATTTTTACTCATAATGTTGAAGAAGGAAACGCAACGCTTTAAAAAAAAAGTGAATTTAACAGTTTTCCTTGCACCTATATTTACAGAAAGCAAAAGGTGATGTGAAGCAAAGGGGGAGGCACGATCCATATGCATATGTTCCTTTGAATAAGGCCAAACTTAACCGAAGGTACTTTTTTGTTTTAAATTCATGAGTGATGTTGAATACTTGACTAATGGGCTCCAGTTCAGCAGTCGTCATTAATTCTTATGTCATACCAACATTTTTTGCTTTCAATATGAGCGATATAACAGTTAACATGTTTGTTATAGTCTTTGTGAGGAAGTGTGTTCTTACCTCATTCATTCCCTCCCATTACCCATACCCTTTAGCTTTTTTATTTTGGCCTGTCTGGTTTTAAAATCTCTGCCATGAGTCTGTCTCATAATTGAGTCTTACTCATTGTAAGCTTCTTGCAAAATGGTATTGTGCGGTAACTGATATGTTTGCCTTTCAAAGTAAGGTCCACTGTTGTGTAACTAGGCAAGAGGCTTTTTGCTGGCTATATATGAACACTTGCATAGGTCTGTACACAAGTGTGCCACCTAAGGAAATTGGACTTCTGTGTAATCAATCAGTAGATTTCTAGCGCGCTTCTTGTCGCCCTTGAGGGTATACAGGCATAACCCAGCCCAGTATCTGCACACAGGAAACTTGTCACAGATGGGACCTTGAATAACTTGTTTTGATGGATTCTTCTAACCTAAGATTCCTCACATTTAGAATGTCCCCAGGCTCCAATCTGAAACCGGAGTATTTCCTTACTAGTGCTCCCATGTGGTGACAGGTGGCATTGTATGGCTCCACATATGCTTCCAATTTTCCCGTACATAATGAAACGGACCCACAGAGAAGCTCTCCCCTGTGCGCTGACTCCTGTTCCTTTTATTCTTTGTCTTCTGAGGCTGATCTGGAGCTCCCTGCTGGACTTTTGTTGTTCTTTTGTCAACTTCAAAATTTGCAATCTAAGTGCTACAGAGTATGTCCCCTCCCAACACTGCAGGCTTGAAACTATGCTGAAATGGCAGAGAGCAGATGTTGACTCCGGACCGATGTCTGATGTGCCTTTTGGTCCCTGGGTACTGGTTATGACTCTCTCGAGCGATATGTGCACCAAGGGTGACCTGGGATGCGAAGTTTTACTTCACTGACCGTAATAGGTTGCAGTCGAAATTCTGGTCCTAGTCGTGCTCCAAGTCACCGGCCTGTTTGGGAGGCTGTTCCTGCTAAAAGTCTACTTCCTGCTCAAAGTCTTCGGTTAAGTCCGAGTCGAACCCCAAATGAAAACATAAAAAAACTTAGTGGAACTTGACGCCAATCTAGCTCAAAAGAGAAAGTGCAAGGTTTTCAAGATAAACATCACACTTCCTCAAACTCTCCATTTTTGGAATTGATTCTACCTTGTCCCCCAAGTTATTAGTGCCTTCATCAACCGTGAAGAAGATAGCAGCTTTCAAGGAGGCCATGCTACAAATCTTTAGTGCAATTTTGGCCCACACTGTTGCCCCTTTGGCCCAATGGAGCCACAGCGGTCTGCAGTAAGATTACCTTCAGGGGAGCTTCCTCTGATGCAATCTGTTCCCTTGGAACATATCACGGGATCCGTACCGACTTGGGTACAGACTTCCATGCCTCTCCTAGATCCATGCGTGTTCCCGCAGCATCGACATCGATTTCACCCACACCAATGGATGGTCGTTGTGCTGACAACTATGTTAGACTCTGAACTGATGTCATTCCAACCCCAGCCCACTGACTGTCGCACTAGTTGATCATGAAAGTGAGATTTTTCTGTCGCAATGCAACTATTAACGGAGAGTCCCATTCTCTTTTTGGCTCTGACCCTATATAAGAGACACACAAGGTCCCAGAGGAGATTGATAAGGGTGATGGTGTACTCCCCTCACTATACTGGTGAAGAATGTTACTCTGATTTACAAAATGTTAGTGGATTAGCCCATGAAAAAAAATTTGCTCGGCTATGGGGATAGCAGTGGAAGAAAGTACCTTTTTTGCAGCAGTTGTCTGGTGTGCAGCTGAGGTGCAAGATGTGCAGTTGCCCTCCACTCAGACAAAAATAATTGTTAGGACAGAAATCCTCCAACCAGAGCCACTAATGTCTGAGCCATTCCTAAAATTTAATGAGGCCCTTAACAGCAGCTTAGTGGCTACAGGGTCCAAGCCTTGTTCTTTCTCTCCTCTCAGGTAGGCTATAACTTGACCTGCATCTGGAGGCCTGCCTTCTCTCTAAGTATCCTACACCGTAGTATCTAACTAGTAAGGTCAATCGCCATTCCTTCCTGACAACTCCTTCAGATAGGGAATGCAAGAGAATTCTCACTTAGCAAATGGTAATTCTGAACCTTCTCAAGCAGTGGTACAGCAGACAGTCGATTCTTTTTTGTGTTGCGTACCTGGCATCCCCAAACACTGCACTAAGCAACGAGGTAAACAGTCTTCCATTTTCTTCATTTCTTCGATCTTGCTTCAGACGCAACTAAGCTGCTTAATTTGTCCTCAGTGGCTCATGTTATGCAAGGTGGAGACAGGAGTCATCATTTCCTCCCCAGCTGGAGATCACTTACATCAGACATATGTGTCTTTCAGGTCTTTCAGAAGGGCTACGTCCTGCCCTTCATTTCCTCCCTGCCCCAACTCCCTCCATCAACATAGTGAATTTTGGAGGAGCAATCTTCAATATTTAGCCCGAGGTAAATCTTACTCATCAGTAGTGCAATGGAATGGGTATCAGACTTTGAGAAAGGCGATGGAAGCTATGCACGCTACTTCCTCTTTAGCTATTTTAGACTGCCACCCATTTAATGATTGTCTTCAGAAGGACAAAGGCAGAATGCTCATGCTGCCTCACAGTCTGCTCTAGACCCAGGAGACTGGATAATGTCACTGAACTTGCATGAATCTTCTATCCAGGTAACCATCCTGCAGTCCCTCAGGTGTTGGCTGCAGTTCCAGATGAATCAAGAACATTTTCAAGTTGCTGTGTATCACTTTGGCCTCATCACAGCCCCTCAGGTTTTCATGAAAGTGATGGAGGTAGTCATGGCCCATCAGGAGTAAATGGATTCCTATACCTCAACGACTGACTACTAAAGGGAGGCTCGATGCAGTCAGTAGTGAACCACCTTCAACAATGACTTAACTTCTTACATTGCTGGGCGTCACCTTCAAGGAGCCAATGCCTCACCTCACCCCACTCAAAGACTTCCATTCACTGGATTGGGTTTCGTGGCATGCAAGGCCTTTCCACCACCATAGCAAGACTGCAACATTTTGAGTATAATCCTGATCTTTCAGGATCAGTTATGTATCTTTGAGGATGGTTCTGAGACTTCCCAAACCTGTTGGCCCAATGCACCCTCCTCGCCCACAACGCCAAGTGGCACATGCTGGACCTGGACTGAAACCTCAAGTCTCAATGGGGTCAGCATCAGGGCTGCCTCAATTCAGGTGTCAAGGGAAACAGCCGAAGTTCTCAAGTGGGGGCTGGTCGATGCCAGTCTGAACTGTGGCCAGCTGCTCTCTGTTCCCCATTCAGAGCTCCCAGTAGTGGCTGATGTGTCACTGCTGGGTTTGTTGCTGGCTGTAACACCTGGGGGTCTCGGGGTCGCCACAGACACCACAAAACAGGACACAACACGGCTCTAGGTTTGGTGATTTATTTGTATAGTAATTCAATATACAAGAAAACAATAAAGTAAATAGTTACTGGTCACCTCCAGCCGGTATACGTTACCCTGTCCTTTGCAAATACGCCGGTCCCGGCGTATGCCAACAGAGGGCAGAAACACAGTAGCCGGCAATGCCACTCGATGTGTTTTGAGGGGCTCGTGGAAACAGCTGTTTCTCACAGAGGAGTCAGGGAGACACCCACCTGGGGTCTCGACCTGAAGGGAGCAGCCGCTCGACCTTTTTTACAGAGGAGTCCGGGAGACACCCAGCCGGGGTCTCGACCTGAAGGGAGCAGCCGCTCGACCTCTTCCTCTTCTACAACGGGACGCTGCTTCACCTCCTGGTGATGCGTCACCGTTGTCCCAATAATGCCAGATGCTGGTGACGAGAGCAGCCGCTCTATCGTCGTCGGAAACTCTACAGCCGGTACGCGGCAAACACCTCCTGGTGTGCGTAACAGCTGGAGTCTCCCGTAGTTAGGGGACAGGCTGGGAGCTACGGCTCACACCAGCGTCTGCCCCGGTGTTGGATTCCCGACTCCTCCGAGTCAGCGGCGGCAAAGTTTTCCGCGTCCGATATCAATGGCAGGCTTCCCGACTCGTCCGAGTCAGAAGCGGCAAGGAAGCTTTCCTGGCGGCTCACCAAGAAGAAACAGGGCGGACTAACAAAGAGCGGCCCGGGGAGACTTTCTCGACCCACATCCGTCTTTGTTCTAGGATCCTGCTGGGAAGTCTTCTCTCTGCGGGTGCACAGGAACAGCTTGGTGGAAGGCCGTGTGGATACTAGAATATCCGACACCATTCTTCCTTCAAGTACCGCCTATATAGGCGTATTGTAATTGCGTTATGCAACCACTACTCCGAGTTGCATAACGCTCCTCCCGCTTTGCCTTCTGGGAGTTGTAGTCCGTTGAAGTCGCGGATGTCTTTTCCCTGACGGTGCAGGGATTTCCTGACACTGGCACAGAGGTATCTGCATATCAGTCTTCTGGAACTTCGGGCCCTAAAGGTCTTCTGGCAATCCATTAAGAAGAGTCTGATGCAAGTCCACTTGGAAAACACTACTGCCATGTGGTACCGTAGCAAGCAGGACAGAGTGAGGTCTTGGGCCTTGTGCCTGGAGGCTGGAGGCTGTGTACCTCTGGAGGTAGCAGTAAGAGCAGAAAATCTTTCTGGTTGCCAACCACCTGTCATGGTCCCTAAACTGCCAGAGCGGGCATACTCCACAAACGTCATTTGGCGAATCACAAGTGTCATCTCTGTCCCGATTTAGTACAGGGCATCTTCCAAACTGCAGGTGCACTTGACTGGATCACTTGGCCATCATTGGGTATGCGCAGTGTTTGCAATTTTGTGCACTAGAGATGCATCCAAGGCACTCTATAGGAGAATCATTCTGGTGGAAAATGGAGCAAGGGACTTCTGTACTCGTTCCGACTGATATCGCATACCTTTGGTTCCAAAGATAATCAGAAAGAACCAGGCCCAAGCCATTTTGACTGCACACAGAATAAGCTAGGAGACTGTGAAACCCAGAGCCCCTGGCCCTTAGCATTTGTCCTCCAATCATGCTTCTGCTTCGAGTGCACCTCCTGTCTCAGTAGCAGGGCAGGGTATTATATTCAAATCTCCTTAACTTACACCTTCATGTGTGAAAATTGAATGTCAGGAGCTAAATGTATTGGAATTGCCGGCTGAGGTGGTGGATGTTATTCTTGCTGCCAGATACCCTTACATGATGTCCATCTACACTGGGCACTGGGACAAATTAGTAGCCTGGTGTGGTCCTTGGGACACCAACCATTTGCAAGCCACATTTAGTTTTCTGATAATCTTCTGTTTCGTCTCTCCTTAGCCCAGCAAGGTCTTTTAGTGGACACAGTGAAAGACTATTTCTTGGGCCTTTCTATGTTTACCGGACCTACCACCCTTGTTTAAGTCATTGGTTGTGATGTGTTTCATAAAAGGTTTAAAACCTAGATTTTCTCCCTAACCCTTTGTAATCACCCAGTGGCTCCTTAACCTGCTATTGACATTCCTTATGCGTACACCCTTCAAGTCTAGGTGAGGTACCTTTAGTTAAAGTACCCATCAAAAAGAGCATTATCAAAAGGTAAGTAAAATGTTCATTAATGCATGTGCTGGACTTCTAATTTGGGTGGCCTTCTAATTTAAGTAGCATCCAAAAAGGAATATCCCTGTTTCTTTTGTAATTTAATGTGAATCTGTAGTGTTTTGCTGCAAGTCTGTTTTGTTTGACTGTATTTACACTGTAGGTCAGACAAAACTTTCCCCAAGTTTAAAATGTCCAGAGAGCAAATAAAATATCATAAAGAGCCTTGAAACCACAGATTCCTTATCTTGGAATTATCCTCCGACTGGATCCCCCCACAGTTTTTTGTGACCAGTGCCCCTGAGTGCCAGTAGGTGGCATTGTACTGCTCCATGTGACGTCGTCCACGTCGGAAGTGACATGTGCAGTACCTATATAGGCTCCACTCCAGCGCTCTGACGTTAGTACTTTTCTTTCCTTGCCAATCAGCGCAGATCTACCCCCAGTCACTATTTGACTGACTTTTTTTTCTACCATTGTGTCTAATATGTTTCATACTTTGTCTCCTGGTGTGTCCCTGATGTCCACAAGAAAGGCTGGTTTCAAGCCCTGTGGCTCCTGTTACCAGCAGATGTCTGTGACTGATCCACACCTAGTCTGCCTTTGGTGCCTCAAGCGCGACCATAACGCCAAGACCTGCGCCGATTGTCACGCCATGCACCCCAAGCCCTTGAGGGAGTGGTCCTTCAAGCTCCTTGCTGCAAGACGGTCCTGGCATCAGTCCGGGAGCCACTGCAAGCACTTCTCGTCCTAGTCAAAGTCGTCCGGGCAAGTCTCACAAATGGACAAAAGAGCAAGCAGTCGAAGAGGTCTTCGACTTGGCCGTGTCCGTTGAAGCCTTCCGACGAGCAGAGGGAGCGTCTGCAATCAAGGCCTTGCTCCTCAGTTGAACCTGGGTTGTCTCCGCGCCTCACCGAGTTTCATGAAGCTGGAGTGACCCACACCCAACTTTGTGAATTTTATGAGGCCATGCACCCCATATTTGGGTAGTCTGTCCTTGCTGGAGCTCCTTCGGGCCCCTGGGGCCCGGAAGGGGACCCAACTTTGACTTCCACCAGCAGGTTCGCCCCTGGCAGCATTTGGGCCCTTTGGATCCATGGACCGATCCAGACTGGGCTGGTCGAGCCACCTCAACCTTCCCCTGCTCCACTGCTGATGTCCCCAGCGCCGACGCATCCCTGACTCCAAAACGAAGCCGTATGGGTGTTGTCAGACACCCCAGGTCTGAGCCTGTGCCATATTACTATGGGCTAGTACTTGGGAATGAGTGGGAGGGACCACTGGACCCTGATGAATACCGTCCCGTAGATGTCACAGGGGACACCTAGTGTGAGGTTCTGGCAGATGCCGGCGGACTGGATACCTTCTGAGGTATTGGCTTGGTTTCTCCTGCTACCGTGGCTACAGAGGAAGGAGCCTCATTCGCTATGGTGGTAAGGAGGGCGGCTGAGGTCCTTGAACTTCAGCTTCCCACTGTGGCTGTCAACACTAATGTCTACGTCTGGACCACTTCTCCCGTTTAACAAAGCCCTCATAGATGTCCTACTCAGGGCCTGATCCAAGCCCTGCACAGGAGCTCCTGTGACTTGGTTGATTGCCTGCCATCCCCCTGCCCAAGGGGACCCCAGTTTCCTCAAGATTTACTCCACCCTGGAGAGTTTGGTGGTTCAAGCCTCCACTCTCAATCTAAACCCAGAGCCCGTCCCCTACTTTAAAGGCATGTCAGACATCACGCGCAGCGGATGCGTGCAGCAGTTGCGCCGTCGTCGCGCCGAAGACGAGCCAAAGACCAGCCTGTCTGTGCCCGTCCGTGCCTGGCTGGGACCAGGGGCTAGGACCCCTACTCCAAAAACTCCCAACATACAGGTATTCTCATCTGAACAACTGCTGGCACTACGTCCTTCTAGACCTAAAGGATGTATAACACTCGAGGCTAAACATGCAGGTAACATTACATGCTCTAACTGTAACTTTTCGCTCCTGAATTTTCAACCATATCCCCCCATCACGAAAAATTGTACTTCACATACTCCTCATTCCACTTCTATTGTTGACAAATTTTTGTGTCCAAGTCTAAATTGTTGCTCACTTCCCAAACATAAACTTGACATCTTTAATCTGATTTGGGAAGTCCAGCCAGATGCTCTCTTTCTAACTGAAACATGGCTGCATAACAGTGCAGGCCCTGATATAGCTACAGCTCTCCCACCAACTACGCCATCTTGCGGAAAGATAGAGCACTGAAATCAGGGGGTGGTATTACGATTATTTATAAAAACCACTTGAAATGTAGCTTTGACCCATTAAACATTCCTGATTGTGAAGCTGCTGCTTTTAAATTAACTTTGACCCCAAAGGAATGCTGGTTTATCGTCTGCCAGGAAACCCTACTCAGTGGGCTACCACATTCGCCAACTTCATCACCCCGTTTCACATTCGTTCTAAAAACTTCTCTCTCATTGGAGATTTTAATCTTCACTTAGAAGATCCTTCCAACAATGCCTGTATTAACTTAATAAATGACCTTGCTGCGCTTAACATTAAGCTTCTTAATTCCGGCCCCACACATAAAGCAGGACACCTACTTTACCCTATATTTTCTAGCCTCTCCGAGATGGTATGTTATCCTGCCACTCCCATAAGCTGGGCAGATCATTTCTTAGCTCCCGTCCCAGGCATCTCTCCTTTTTCCCTCAAAACTATACCGAGAAGGAACTGGAATAAACTTGACCTCTCTGCTTTAAACAAAGCTTTGTGTGATAATTGCCCCTCAGATGGTCTTGAAATAGAATCTGCAGCTGAATCAGCACAAACCTGACTTTCTAACGCCGTTGATCTATGTTTGCCCTTATCCAATAAAAAACTCAACAACCATCGACCCCCGGCACCATGGTTTAATGAATCGTTCAAAGTAGAAAAATCCAAATGTAAAGCCACTTGAGAGGAAATGGCGCAAACATTATTCGCCGGAGCTAAAAATCATATGTACCAAGGCCAGAAATGAATATCGTACCACTTGCTTAAAAGCGAAAGCTGCATATGTATCTAAAACTATAACTGATGCCACCAACCGTTCTAAAACTTTGTTTACTATGGTAAAAGAATTGGCTGGATCCCAAACAGTCGCAATTCCGCGACCTTTAAATAAACTACAATGTGATAATCTCGCCCAATTCTTCAATGGGAAAATTGAAAATATAATTTTGGAAATGAACAAATCCAACCCCGACAATACAATTTCCACTAATTTAGAGGATAATGAAACCTCCCCTGCCTCCACGGGCATCTTAGATTGTTGGCCTCCCATGAGAATGGATAAATTCAAAATCATCCTTGAAAACATTAAATCAGGCTCACCCAATTACCCCATCCCTATCAATATTCTGAAACAACTTGATATCCCTCATCTGAAGGTGATTCTTAATACTCTCAACACCTCACTTTTGCAATCCATTGTTCCTGCTCCCTGGAAACAGGCAATGGTCACACCCCTTATTAAAAAACCTATGGCTGACCCTGAGGTACTTTCCAATTACAGACCTATTTCCCTCTTACCTGTCTTCTCAAAGATCCTGGAAAGACCCGTTCATTCACTTCTAACGCACTTTACCGAAACCAATAATTCTCTTCATCCCTCCCAATCTGGTTTTCGGGCAGGGTACTCCACCGAGACCACATTACTGGGTGTCACCCAAAACCTCAGAAAACTCCTGGATGAAGGTCAAACAGTTGCACTTATTTTATTAGATCTTAATGCGGCTTTTGACACCGTCTGGCACAAAAGGTTAATACATACACTTAAAAATACCGGTATATGTGGCGCGGCACTGGATTAGATCATTTCCTTTCTAGATAATTGCACGTTCCAAATCAGGTCAACCATAGCCTGTTCTAAAACATATACCTCTTCTCACAGAGTACCCCAAGGCTCAATCTTGAGCCCATTACTATTTAACCTTTATGTCAGACCTCTAGCGGACATAGCTGATCAAGCTGGACTGACCTTGTTTACCTATGCAGATTACTCTCAAATCATCTTCTCCCTCTCCGACTCCAATCTGCTTGCTCCCTCCCATCTCAAGCACGGTCTCACCAACATCTTCAACTGGATGACTAAAAACCAGTTAAAACTGAATGGTGACAAGAATGAGGTTCTCATCCTGGGCAAACAAAAAGATCTTTGGGGACTTGCCCATTGGCCTACTCAAATGGGAAATCTCCCTGAACCTATCAGCCACGTCCGGAATCTGGGCGTTATCGTGGACAACACACTTTCCATGCATCAACAAACTGTTAAAGTAGCTGCACTATGCTTTACAATTCTAAAATGGCTAAAGAAGATTCTATGGATGTTGCCTGTCTCCACTCAAAAGACCGTTGTCAATGCTCTTATTACATCAAGACTTGACTACGGCAAAATTCTCTACCTTGGGTCAAATTAGGCTGTGGTCTGCAGACTGCAGTTGATCCAGAATTCTGCTGCCAGGTTGCTCTGTAGGATCCCCAAAACCTCCAGCATCTCTGTATATTTATGTGATCTCCATTGGCTCAGGGTGGAGAACCGTATTAAGTTCAAAGCCCTGAGCTATATATTTAAAATAAAAGCTGGTACTGCCCCTAAATATCTCCAAGCGTTAGTGCGTCCATACGTACCTAACCGTCAATTAAGATCTGTAACCTCGGGAAACTTTTGTATACCCAGGTTTAAGCTCTCCAGGATGGGAGGGAGAGCTTTTTCCTATCTAGGCCCTTCCATCTGGAATACGCTCCCTACCTCCATTCGTAAAGAAACCAATTACATACGTTTTCGGAAAAGCCTTAAAACCTGGTTGTTTGATCTATAACATCTGCTGACGGTCATGTGTCATTCCTATTCTCCGTCCTGGCGCCGGGAAACCCTTTTTGGGTAGCTGAGCGCCTTATAAATTTAATAAATAAATAAAAAATACATCCTGGTCCATTCTCTTCCACTCCCCCGTACAGGTAATCCTTGAGGCTGGATACCTTGGGAAAGATGATGTTTATTCAATGTGCCAAAGTCACACCTGATCCCTTCTCAGACGCTCCCTTTCATTGGAGCTGTTCTGGATATCGTGCAGTGTCTGGCTTATACCCCAGAGTGGCAAGTCCAGGATATTCAGGCTAGGATACAGATGCCGAAGTTTCAGCCTCTATCCTGGATTTTGATGATGAGACTGATCCTGAGGCTCTGGGACCTCTTGGCCTCCTGCATCCTGCTTGTGACACATGCCTGCTGACATATGCAGCTCTGCAGTGGGACCTGAAGTTCCAGTGCGCACAGCATCCGGGGAAGCTCACTGACATGGTCCAGATCTTGGAGGTCACTGCAAAAGATCTGTAGTGGTGGATGACGAGCTGAGATTGGCCCTCACCCTTCCCCAACCAGATCTGACTGTAGTGACGGACGCGTCACTACTGGGCTAGAGAGGCCTTCAGAGAGAGGTGCAGATCAGAGGACTCTCATCGACCTGTTGGAGCTCCAACCGATCCGGTTGGCATTGAAAGCCTTTCTAGCCTCTATCAAAGGAGGGCTAGTGCAGGAACTCCTGGACAATACCACTGTCATGTGGTACTGCAACAAACAGGACCTGGTGGGTTCATGGACCCTCTAGCAAAAGGCCGAGAGTCTCTGGATGTGGCTGGAACGTCGGGTCATTATCCTAGTGGTTCAACATCTGGTGGCCTCTCTGTAAGCCAGAGGGGACAAACACAGCCAAAGATGCCTAGCGGATCACGAGTGGCATCTCTAACTGGAGGTGGTGCAAGGGCGCTTTTAGCAGTGGGGAGAAACTTGGTTAGATCTGTTCACCACTGCCGAGAATGCGCAATGTCAGCCTTTCTGCGTGCTGAAGTTTCGAATGTGACTCTCCTTCAGAGCCACTTTTTGTTACAAGTGGCTCTCCGGCCTCCTGGACTTTCTGCCAATACCACCCCTGCCCCGAGTTCTCAAGAAGATCAGGAACGACTGGGCCTAAGTCATTCTTGTGACTCAGAGAGTTTGGGTTCTTTAGCTGGTGAGCTTGTCCATCGGTTATCGATTCAGGCTGCTTGTCACACCAGCAGGGGAGGGTTCTCAATCCAAACCTGCCAACACTCCGCCTTGATGCGTGGAGATTGAGCAGTAACAGTTGACAGCTTTTGACCTTCCGCCCGATGTCTGTAATGTTATTTTGGCAGCCCGATGTCCCTCCACCAAGAAGGTATACGTTGGCTTTTGGGAAAAAATTGTGACATGGTGTGCAGAAAGACTGGTTGAACACTTATCTGCACCCCTTTCCCAAGATCTTTTGTGTATGCTTAACCTGGCGCAGCTGGACTGTACATTGAGTATGTTAAAGGGTTATTAATACGCTCTTTCAGCGGCTGCCAGATCCGGCCTTTCTTTTCAAGTCTACTATTGTAAATCGGTTCCTTAAAGGTCTTCAGCACATTTCTTCCTGCTTACTTTGCTATACCTCAGTGGGACCTCAATTTGGTTCTTACCTTTCTAATTAGCGCTCCCTTTGAGCTGCTTCAAAACTGCCCACCTAGGCTCCTCATCATCAAGACAGCCTTTCTGGTGGCACTTACATCTGCTGAATGGGTCAGTGAACTTCAGGCTTTGATGTTTCTGCCTCAGTACATCTCTTTTACTTAGACAAACTAGTGGTTCTAACTTGAGCCTCCTTCTTGCTGAAGGTAGTCACCCCGTTCCATGTAGGCCAATCCATCACCTTCCCTACCTTTTGCGCACCACCTCATACCTCTAAAGAAGAGGTGAGAGTCCACTGGCTGGACCCAACAAAAGCGTTGTCGTTCTACCTTGACCACACACATCCATTCTGGGTGGATGATCAATTCTTTGCGGGGTAGTCTGAGCCCAGAAAAAGAAGGCAGTGCAGAGATGAACCATCTCCCGATGGAGTGTGCGTTCTGCATTAAGATCTGCCACACATTAGCCAAGAAACAACCCCCGGAGGGCTTGCGTGTTCATTCCACCAGTGTAAAGGCTGTAACCATTGTGTTAGCACGCAGAGTTCCAGTCCTGAGCATCTGACAGGCTGCAACGTGGGCTTCGCTGCACACATTCACCAAGCACTACTGCCTGGACAGTCTGATCCGTCGGGATGGGCATTTTCCCCGTTCGGTCCTGCAGGACTTTTTAGTCTTAATCTGCTTAGTAGACCCTCCTCCAGGGAGCTATTGCTTGGGTATCAATTCTAAGGTAAGGAATCTGTAGCATCTGATAGACTACTAGCCGCAGATTCCTTAACGTAGAATTATCCCCAGGTGTGAGACTGGATATGGAAACTTTTTGCCCAGCATCCCTGCGCCTCAAGGCGGACGGCATCTCACTCCTCCGCCCAGGCGTTGCCCGCATACGTGACGTCAGCGAGGTCACAAGTCCCACCCTGGCGCTTACGTCAGTTTTTTCCTTTTCCGCGTGCAACGCTGATCCGGTTCATGCTCGGGCCTGTTTAGGCCTTTCCCTTTTTTCCCTCGTGTGTTGTGGGAACAATGTACGGATGCCTTCGGGCTTCAAGACTTGTACGTCTTGTGGGCGCTTGATGTCAGTGACGGATCCTCACCTCATTTGCATGTGGTGCTTGGGGGAGGACCACGGCTTCACTAATTGCGAGGCGTGCCAGCGGTTGAAGCCGAAGTCGCGGCGGGAACAGCGGATGAAACTTCTTTCGGCTCACATGTCCAGATCAGCTTTGTCGCCTCGCTCAGCCTCTGCGGAAGGTTCTTGGAGCGGCTGTCATCGTCGTCGCCCTCATCCCTCTCCCGTGCCACAAGAGCATCGCTCGCCAGTGGGTAAGTGTTGCAGCTTCTCCCCGAGGGCTGGTTTCTGGCCGGTTGGGGGCGTGGGCTCTCCAAGGGTGAAGCGGCCCACGTGTCACCCCGCTATCCATTGTTCCCCGGTGAGGGGGGCGTCGAGAGCCCAGATGGAGACATATGCGGCGGCTTTGCAGGCCCCGCTAGCTTCTCTTCCTCCTCCTTCACCTCCTGGGACGTCTGCGGATCCCTTGCGCCATGCGGGGCCTTCCGCGACGTCGCCCGTGGCTTCAGCCCCGGCTAGTTCGGATCCAAGCCCGGAGGATGTGGTGCCGTTGGAGTGCGGCCCTTCGGGGTTCCCTCCTTCGAACCACGGCGCCTCTGCTTCGCTGCAAACTCCTGCGGGAGTCCCTGTAATGTCGCAGGAGGTCGCCGGGGCTCGAGTCGCATCCCCGAGTCCCCCTCGGCCCTTTCGACAGGTGGTGACGCTGATTGAGGCTGAGGTGACGCCGCTACGGCGCCGGCAGCTGCTGGCCCTGGCGGCACCACAGGGGTCGGCAGACCCCTCTCAACCTGTTTTGAGTCTGGCTGGAAGGGGACCCCTCTCTCCTCTCTGGGGCCTTTTCGTCCATCCACGCAGGCGGCTGCCTCTTCGGAGGTCAGTTGGTCCGGCGGCGTCACAGGGGTCTGTGGGCCCGTCTTGTCTCCTCGTGGGTCGAGGCTGGCGGGGGACTCCTTGTGGGTCCCCTGGTCCCTCTCGTCCCTCCGTGCAGGCGGATGCCTCGCCGGAGGTCGAGTCGGACTTGGCGCCGCTGTGGGGGTAGGTGACTCTCTCTTGTTCCCCCATGGGCTGAGGCTGGCGGGAGACTCCTTATCACTCTTCGGTGACTTCTCGTTCCTCTACGAAGGCAGCTGCCTCATTGGAGGTCGGTTATCGCCGTTCTGGCACTGTCCTTTGACCACATCGGCTCCGTCCCAGCCCCGGTCCCTGGCGCCTGGTGAAGAGGTGGAGGCCCGGCCGGCGTTTCCTGTGGTGTTAGATGATGACGACGACGCCCTGCTCCAGGTTGCGGATTCTACAGCACCGGACAGGCGTCAGATCGTGGATTCGTCCTTGGGCGTTCCCTCTTTTCCAGAGGTTACGCGCCTGCTGGTGTCGTCCTCTCCGGACACGTGCCGCTGCGTCGTGGTTTTCTCCCGGCGTCATCAAAAGACGGCTCCTTGCCGTCGCCACAGCCTTCGCCGGAGGAACCACAGGTCCCCCACTCTTCGGCGCCTCTTTCTTCCTTTCGGGCCTGGCTCTTGCCCACTCCGGCTGGGTTCAGGGACGACCGCCTTAGCCTACGGCCGTCGCCCACTGAGGAGCTGCTTTCTCCACCACAGGGTTCTACGGCGGCGGGTGCGGCCTTCGCTCGCGCTGTTTCCACAGCTGTGGGGATTCTGCGCATGGGAGATCCAGCTGCCCATTTCCCCGTGAATCTTCTTTTGGAGGTTCTCAACCTTCCTCCTCCTCCTCCTCCTCCTCCTCCTCCTCCTCCTCCTCTTGCTCTTGCTCTTGCTCTTGCCCTTGCCCTTGCCCTTGCCCTTGCCCTTCCTCTTGCCCTTGCCCTTCCTCTTGCCCTTGCCCTTCCTCTTGCCCTTGCCCTTCCTCTTGCCCTTGCCCTTCCTCTTGCCCTTCCTCTTGCCCTTCCTCTTGCCCTTCCTCTTGCCCTTCCTCTTGCCCTTCCTCTTGCTCTTGCCCTTCCTCTTCCTCTTGCTCTTGCCCTTCCTCTTGCTCTTGCCCTTCCTCTTGCACTTGCCCTTCCTTCTTGCTCTTGCCCTTCCTTCTTGGTCTTGCCCTTCCTTCTTGCCCTTCCTCTTCCTCTTGCCTTTCCTCTGCCTCTTGCCCTTCCTCTGCCTCTTGCCCTTCCTCTGCCTCTTGCCCTTCCTTCTTGCCCTTCCTCTTCCTCTTTGGTGAGTCGCCCTCGTTGGAGTTCTGTGTGTTTTATGGCCACTCGAGTCCTCCTTATAGAGGCTGTGGTTCTGTTGGCTGCTGGGCATTCCTTCTTTGATGTGTGTTTTTACTTTAATTACCTGCTCCAGGTTGGCCCTGAGATTAAATCACCAGTGTTTTCCTCCTGGGCTGATTGAGAAGCCCTCTGCAGGGGTTTTCGCGCCGTGACTTTTTCTGTTGTCCTCTTCAGCCGAAGTTCTTCCCAAGAGGGTTCCCATGTCATGGGACTTAACTTACCCTATGTGGGGTAGTGGTTGCTGTTATATGGCTTATGCTGTGCTGGGGGGTAGTGGTCGCCTTAGGGCTTCTGCTCTCCATGGCGTTCATGTACGTTGCAGGTGCTCTTTAGTCGTCTAGACGGACCCCTTGCTGAGGTGTGTTCGGTCTCTTTTTCACTTTCATGTTCTCTATCTTGGAGACTGAGATGCTCTTCCTTGCCCTGGCATTGGTTGGAGGTTTTGTTGCCTTGTAGGGGCGTGGGGTGCTTCGGCCTCCCCTGGTTTTGCCCTTGGTTCCTCTGTTGAGGGTGTACGAGCTACTCTTTCCTCTTCTTCCCACCCCCCCCCCCCCCTTCCTTGGGGTTGGTGGTGTTCTGCTTTTGGGGGTTCCCTTTGCCTGGGGGGGATGAGGTTCTTCGCCGGTCTGTTGGACTAGTCCCCTGTGGGACCCTCGGTTATGTCCAGGCTGGTTAGGTCCTTTTGCAGACCCTCCTTCCCCAGGGGTATGGCTGGGGTATCTATTAGATTAAACAAAATGGAATCCACTTAGAAAGTGGTGGTGGTCCCTAAAGTGATGGGGAGCACACAATGTTGTTTAAATGCCCCTCACACACCAACAGGCCCCTTGGTGTCATGCTTCATCATCGGGGCCTTCGCACCCCTCTACGAATGCGGCGTGCTACGACTAACGACTACGTAGGAGCACTTGGTAGTGAACTATGTGTGAGTGTGTGTTTTAGGGAGAGAAGGTGCACCTTTTTAATAATACCAGCCGAGGACATAATAAATATTTTTTTCCTACGAGCCAGGTATTTTTTAAACTCACTTTTTCACCTCACCTCACTAACTCACATTCTCTCCCTAAAACACACACCCACACATAGTTCACTACCAAGTGCTCCTATGTAGTCGTTAGTCGTAGCACGCCGCATTCCGTAGAGGGGTGCGAAGGCCCCGATGATGAAGCATGACACCAAGGGGCCTGTTGGTGTGTTAGGGGCATTTAAACAACACTGTGTGCTCCCCATCACTTTAGGGACCACCACCACTTTCTAAGTGGATTCCATTTTGTTTAATCATATTGCCTAGGGAGACTGAATCCACTTGTTCTCTCTCTCCCCCCTCTTGGTTGTATTAATGGGGTATCTATTCTACATTAAGGAATCTGTGGCTAGTAGTCTCTACCAGATGTACGAGTTACTTACCTTCGGTAATGATGAATCTGGTAGACGACGATTTTAGCCGCAGCTTCCTTCATGGCCCGCCCTTCCTCCCTGTTCTGCGAGGACCTTTCACTTGGTCTTCTGCACTCGCCTCCCGGGGTTGGCTATGTCTCCTGTGGGTGCATTCCTTGTTCTTCGACGGGTTATTTTGTCTTGTTCTTGTTCCTTCCTCCTCGGTTGACGCCTTGGAAGATGGCACTAGGGGTACTACTATGCCTCTCTGTTCTGATTGTTCCAGATTGAGGATTGCCTTTCCTCCCTCTCTCCCTCTTTGTTACTAAGGGTCCTGGGCCCTCTGCTAACCTCTGAGTTGGGTTCACCTGGTCATGCCTTGCCCTTTGGGGGTTGTTGCACTCGGTGCCGGGGTTGCCTTGGAGGTTGTCGTTCCCTGTTAGTCTTGGAACTGGTGCCCCATCGTTATTCTTGGTTTGGGTTATGGTCCTGCTACATTTTGTTGTGACATTTTGCTTAGGTTCCTTGTCTCCAGGGGAGGGGCTGTCTACATGCTGGCAGGGTGGCTGCTTAGGGCTGTGCTCTGCTCTTTCTTCCTTCCCTGACTTGTGGTGTTGTCTGTCGCCATTCCTTTTTCCATTTTTTCTGCTCTTTTGCACACTGCTCCCCTACTCCCACAGTTTTGTCTGATGGCTCCGCGTTGTGGCGCGGAAAAGTTCTCTGAAGAAAACGGACTTGGGCGTGCCAGGGTGGGACTTATGTGACTTCCCTGACGTCACATACGTGGGCGATGCCTGGGCGGAGCAGCGTGATGCCGGCGCTCAGGGATGCTGGGCAAAAAGTTTCCGGATCCAGTTTCATGCTTGGAGATAATTCTATGTTAAGGAATCTGCTGCTAGAATCTTCTCTACCAGATACATCATTACCGAAGTAAGTAACTCGTACTACAAGTCTCTTATCAAATGAACAAGTTACTTACCTTCAGTAACGCATTATCTGATAGAGAATTTATCTAGCTGCAGATTTCTTACCTGTCCATTGATCCTCCCCGCTCTGCAAACAAATTTTTAGATACAGGGCTGTTCCCTTTTCAGGGCCCTAGTTTCACATTCAAGTGGTCTGTGTTTTTCGTGATTCTTCACTCCTGGCGTGGAAAGTCGCGAAAAGAAAGACGTCAGGGAGCTGAGGTGGAACCTATTTATAGGCACCACGCGCATCACTTTGGCACGGACAATGCCACGCGGAGCTGAACAAGGCCGCCAAAGCATGTGCAAGGGTACTGCTTATGAAACAATTCCAGATCCAGTCTGACGCCTTAGAATAATTCTAGGATAAGGAATCTGCGGCTTGATGGTTTCTGACAGATAAGGCATTACTGAAGGTAGGTCACTTGTTCATTTGCTCTCCTAATTGTACTTTTGCAGTTCCATTTTCCTGAGTTCGACCCTGATTAGACCGAGGCTTTGAACTATCAATTGGGACAAAGGGGAAACAGGCAGACCTCTGGCTCCAGTCCCACCAAGCAGTCGCTTTGGAATTTTGAAGGGAAGGACAGTTTTGCTTTCTGAGTCTTAGGTCTAGCTGTGGCCCAGGAAGAGCTCTTGAATACAACGACTTGATTCTAACATTTTTAAAATTCACAAAATGAAATGCATGGGGCGGACAAAGCCAGTGGGCTCCTTCTAAAAAGTGTCTGGCCAGGGTGGAGGGTTGAGGTTGCTTCTTTAATTGTGCAGAAACTCCCAACTTTCAGAACTCCCCACAGCCACTTTAAAACCCTGCACAAGGGACAGGCTGAGAGAAGCGCAAACTACTGCAGGGAAAGGAAGGACCAACTGTGAGTATGAACAGTTGTCTGGGTTGGAGGGACAGCATGGACTTATAATTTCTGAGACCCTGTTGCACCAGTGACACTGGCTTCGCCTCTCTCTCTGGGTGACAATTGAGGATGAAGGGGAACGCTTGCTGGGAATCCCTGGAATAGTAGAGGGTTTCGTTGGACATCTGTGTACCAGGTCTGGAAGAACAAACTCTAGGAAGTGGTATCCCAAACTCCTGTAAAACACACAGGTGTCCTGCGAGTAGCCAAGAAGTTGTGGGGCCTGGGTGTGCAGGAGATGATGTAGCCTGCTTTGAGGGCCACAGGGAACTGTGCCTGAGAGACCCCAGACCAGACTTCTTAGTGCATGCCTCATATAAAATTGCAAATAAATAACATCTTGTACACCGTCTGCATTACAGTTGCCCCACCTATGAATTCTTCTTTCTGATCTTCTATATTATCTTTTTTTTTTTTTTTTTTTTGGTAACACATTTTTTTGGTAACAGCATCGCTTCAGAGACTGACAACAATTCCCACTCTGCCTCTCCGTGTCCACTGCCTCCCTATGCTGAACCTATCCACTCTTGGTGACCCATGTGGGCTAGTAACCAAATCTGTCCTGCTTCTACCCAGCCCCCCTCTGTTTACTTTTTTTCTCCTTCAACTTGAGCCTCAACTCAGTACCATCAGTTTTCTCTGAATTCTATTTACAAAAATGTTTCTGGTGTATACTTATACCTGCTGGATACCCACCTCATGAATCTAGAAACATTAGTCTGGATCTGTTAAAGTTGAAATAGCTCACTTTCACTGGGAGGTGGTGCCAGGGCTCAATAATGTTCCAAAACCTTCACAAAGGTGGCACATTATTTTGCATCTGGACATCACGACAAGCCTGGTGTTTACACATTTCCAAATACTGCTCTAGAAAGAAGTACAGTAGAGTGACCTCTGTACTAAGGAAGTCTTCGCAAGACTTACCCTGTGGTGGACTCCTCTTCATCTCAAATTTGTTCCTGATCGCACAACAGGCACTCAGGACAGTGGATTGGCTCTCCGACTTCGGCCTAGATGTTGTCTTTAGAGCAGTGCCCTACTCTGGTAGATATGATCCTGATGTTAATGGCTCTCTGTCTTCCAGCTCTGCACGTAGTGCTGCTGGCCCACCTCCTGGCTTTTCCAGCTTTTGACGCCGATCCCATTGAGGTGACGTCTTTTGCCCAGGCTTTGTTTACTATGTTGTGCCCTCCTCTGGCTCCCTCTTGTATGCCTTTGGTTCCCAAGGTGCCTTTAGCTCTTCCGCCAATGCCTTTGCCAGTAGGAAATCTTCTTCACCTTCCATGCCCTCCGACCCTCCCTCCATCTGTTGAATTCATCTACCTTGGACGTAGAGAGTGTGGTGCCTCTGTAGGGTGCTATAACCAGAAGAGGCAGTATTACTCATCCCAACTTCTCCAGTCTGGCAGTATTGAGTGTCCCCTTGGATGTGGGTGCCTGAGATGAAGGTGACACTGCTTTTCGGCTGCATGGTCTTTATGCATGAATGGGGAACTTTTCCTCACTTCATGGCCCTCCTTGTTGAACTTCCTTTGCTCTCGCCATCGGTTGGTGTGGGAAGAGGATGCAATTTCTTTTCATTCCTCTATAAGAGAGTGCCTTCTCATCAGTGAATCCCGAGTGCCACTTTCCCTGTGTTTGGGTATGTTTGTCTTTGTTGATGCATTCTTCTGCACTTCAATTTTCCTCCTCTGTGAGGAATTTTTTTTTCAGTTATACTCTGTGTACTAATCAGCGTTAAAATGTGTCTGCATACCGTAATGTGGGAGCTTCTTGTCCTCTGACCATTAACAAAGAGCCCATATCCATGGCTGGATATCTAAAGGCACTCATGAGGCCACTTTGCTTCACCGAGCATGGGAATTTATGATCAGTGGGATTTCGATATCTGCCTATCCTATTTCAGTGTATAGGCTAAGTCTCTTGTGCAAAGGGTGATGACCGAGAATCCCTTGCTTATGGCGCTTAGTATACCGCTTGCCTTTTGAGGGCAATGTACCTTTAAAAGGTTGTCATAGACATTGGTTCCACTGCCTGACCCTTGAAGGTAGGGAGTTGGAGCTGCTTGATGGTCCCCGATACCCTACTCATAATGGGAGCGGGTGCCCAGATGCTCTCCTTCATCTTGCTGGCTTTTGGAGTACCTAACTGTGAAGGAGCTGGTTATGCCTCCAGTGACAACTTTGCTATTGTTTGTTCGAATGGATGGCCTACAAGATTAAAGCTTTCAGTTGCGCCAGGTCCTCGTCCTATCTTCAGTTTTGGTCCATTCTGCGTCTAGCTTGAAAGTGTTCCTTGGATCGGGCAATGTACTCTTGCCACAGCAGGAGACACTGTAATCGGTAGCATGTGTTTTTGCCGTTTCTAATTCAATCTTTATTTCCATCACCTGGAATTGCCTCTTGTTTGGAATGTTAGCTCCACCCTACTGTTGTCTGGTTTTGTTACCTATGTGGTGGTGAGCAGGCGTGCAACGCCCATTGGGCTCAAGGGGCTTCAGCCACCCCCACCCTCTCCCCCATCCCCCCTCCGTTGTGTGTTTCAGCACGTGCTGAGACAGCTTCCCGGGCACACACACAGACAGTTTTTGAGCTGTTGTGTTCTGGCGCCGTCTTACTGCAGCTTCACCGAGTACTTCACAGGTATTTAAAAGACCATTTACATGTTAACAAGGCTTTGTTGTTCTTTCACTCCGTCATAAAGCCCATGCTTCTTCACTCTGCCGGTTGCTGGAAGAATTAGCTATCTGCCTGTATGGTATGGTTTAATGTCGAGGACGCTTTTTGCTCTCCTTTTATTGAGCGTTTTGTGTCGCTGAATCATTTCTTGCCTTACCTTGCCTCACGCTGGGCCTTCCGCAGAGTTGCTGGTGGCTTCGGCCCCAGCGCCAAAGGTTTCGGCTTCAGGTTGTAGGAGGGTGGTGTCGTCGATGGGTAGTCCTTTGGGGCTCCACTCTTCGACACAAGGCGTCCCTGCCTCACCGCAAATCCCTACGGGGCTCCCTGTAGCCTTGCAGGAGATTGCCATGACTCAGGGCTTGTCCCCGAGTTCCCCTCAGCCCTCTGAGCAGGCGGCTGCCTCACCAGAGGCCGAGCCGCCGGCCTTTCGGCGCCGAAGGCTTTCCTCCCTGGCGGTGTCGCGGGTGGAGGCCGGGGCCTGGGGTGCTTTCCAGAGTCTCTCTCAATCCTCAACGCGGGCGGCTGCCCAGAGTGAGGTCGAGCTGGTGCCTTTTCGGCGCCGTTCCTTAGCCGAACCGGCTCCGACCCCACCCCATTCTCCTAGGGTGCACGTGGTGGTGGAGGTTGACTTGGCGCCGCCAATGCCCACTCCGGCGCTGGTCGACGTCGAGCCGGCGCCTGTGGCGGACTCCACGGCACTGTGCCAGGGTCGGGCCCTTGATTCGTCTCCTGAGGCTCCTTCCTCTCCGGAGGTTTGTAATCTACTGGTCTCTTCCTCTCCAGAGACAAGACACCGCATTGTTGCTTTTTCACCGGCATCTTCCAGGGAGGGCTCCTTGCCGTCCCCACTGCCTAAATCCTCGGACCCTCTTTTCCGCAGCTCACGGTTGTTCCTCCACCGGCTTCTCCTCCTTCCCCGGGGTCTCCTCAGGTTCCTCACTCATCCACAGATCCCCCACCATTCCAGGGCTGGCCGCTTACCCCTATAGCTGGACTTGGGGACTGACAGCTCAGTTTGCAGCCGTCGCCCACGGAGGAATTGCTTTCTCCCCCGCAGTGCCCTACGGAGGCCAGTGTTGCCTTTGTTCGGGCTATTTCCACGGCTGCCAGCATTTTGTGAATGGGTGACCCTGTCACCCCATTTCCTACAGATAACCTCTTGTAAGTTCTCCACCAGGGCTCTGGTGGACGGGAGCTGTTCCTTCCTTTTGAAGCTTTGCTCCACAATTAACTTCTTGGGCCTTGGGGGCGTCTCGCCACTGGTTAGCCGGTGCCTCAGCCGCTCCTACATCGCCACCGTCCTGCTCCGCACGACCCAGTCTGCCTTTCCTTTCACCCTTCCACTCAAGGCTCTCTTCCGCGGACTGCTTTTCCGTCCTTGCCTGTGGTGTTGTTTCCTCCGTCTTGGGAGGCCCGGTGGTTGGATTCATGGGGGCGTAACATCTTCGCTTCATCCAGTGCTGCTTTGCGGGCGCTCAACACTCTTAGTGTGTTGACCAGGGCTACCTCCAGCCTGTGGGATTCTGTGGAGTCCCTTCTTTCTCATGTCTCCCATGAAGGTGCCCGTGCTGATCTCTGACACCATGTGTTGGAAGGTCGAGAGTTGGCTGCGTTTATTCTCCATGTGGCCTTGGATGTTGCTGATGCTCTCGGCCGTGCTATTGGCATTTCTGTGGCTCTCCGTCACCATGCTTGGCTGCGGGATGCTGTTTTTCCTGAAAATGTTAAGGAGCGTCTCGTTGACCTGCCCTTTGATTGGGGTCCTTATGTTTTAAAACTCATACGAACTGAGCAATTCAGCGTCTCCTTGTGGGGCTCCGTCCTCCTCCCCCTCCGTAGGCTGCCTTGTTGATCCTCCGGGACTTGATGGGAGACATTATCCCACCTGCTTCCTGGTATCTGGGGTTTGAGTGGCTCGTTTATAAGTTCTGTGTAGTTTGACGTGCCTTTGGGGTCCCTTGGTTGGCCCCTCTCTTCTGTTTTCTGCTGGTTCAGCCCTTTTGGCAAGTGTGTATTTTTGGGCTGATTGTTAAGCCGTCTGTGGTTCTAACCACAGGTCCTTATGTTCTTGTCGTCTGATGCAGGAATTTTTTCCCTAAGAGTGGTTCTTATGTTTTCTTTGGGACGAGTCTCACCCTAATTGGAGTACTTGTAGCTGTTGTATAGCTCTGTTCTACACTGGGAGGGTGTGGACTCCCCTTTACGGGTTCCTCGCCTTTCCTGGGGTTGCTGTATACCGCCGGTGTGGGTGCTTTGCTTTTGTCGGGGCGTAGCTTGAGCTACTCCAGGTTCTGTCATTTCAGTATCCGCTGTATCGCTGGGCCAGCTTTGGCATGCCGCCTACGGCATTGTGCTGTGATGTTTCCACCCTTTTTTGTCCGGCGTTTTAACCTGGTCCTCTGTCTTGCTGGTTGACTGCTTAGTCCGTCCTATTTATTCTCCTCTTCACTTCTGGCTGGTCCTTCTTCTTTCGTGAGTCGGTTTATGCCCGGAACGCTCTCCCTTAGGGGTTGTTCTGGGTTTCCCTTGCCTTTGCCTTCGTCTTGCGCTCTGCTTGCTCTGGGCGCTCAGCTTCATGGTATTTACTAGCTGGCTATGCATGCCTGATCTTTCTGGTCCACGGCCGGGGGCCTTGGCGTAGGCCCTTGTGCTCCTGCCTCTTGTTCTGCTGGAGTCTTGTGAGACTACTTCTTTCTTCTCACACCTGCCTTTCTTGGCTGTGGAGCCGTTCCTGCCTTGTCCACTGATTTGAGGCTCAGGTCGGTGCAGCTGTCCCCTTCACTGTGCGTGCTGTGGAGGGCTTTGCCTCCATTTCTGCCTCTTCTTGGAGTTTGGGGTGATTATTTTCTTCGGTACTCCTCTGCTGTTGTCTGTTTCTCCGCGGCTTTCTGGTGGATGTCCCTGGTACCTGGGATGTGCTTGGGGTATCCTGGCCTACCTTCGCCTTTTCCTTGCTTCCTTCTGCTTGGTGGGGGCTGGCCCGCCCTTCTTGTCGTCCCATTGCACATCCCCTGCTTTGGCTCTGTTTCTTCCTGCTGGAAGGCTCTCTCGCAGGCCCTCCTCCCTTCTGGGTATGGCTAGGGTATCTATTCTACATTATGGAATCTGCGGCTAGTAGTCTCTATCAGATGTACGAGTTACTTACCTTCGGTAACAATGTATCTGGTAGAGATGATTCTAGCCATAGATTCCTTCACGACCCGCCCTTCCTCCCCGTTCTGCGAGGACCCTTAGCTTGGTCTTCTGCACTCGCCTGCCTCTGGGTGGTTTTGTCTTCTGCAAGTGCTCTCCCTCACTTCCTCCCTAGTGGGATGCTTCGTTTTGTTGTTTGGTCCACTCCTTCCTTTCTGGTGATTTCATGGGTACTTCTGGGTCCCTGCACCCTGGTCTTCCAGTATGGGGCCTACTCGTGCTCTTCTTCCTTTTCATTGCTTGCGCTTTGTCTCCTCTGCAGTCCTCTGAGTTGGGGTGCCTTGGCTGTACCTTGGCCCTAAGCTTCTTACAGGAGGTGCCCTCTCCTTGCTGGTTTTGTCTTGGGGTAAATTGTCGTTACTCTTCTGGCCTTGTTGTCCTTCACTGCTTCTGGACTGTGGATGCAGGCCTCTTCTACTGCTGTGACGTTTTTCACATGCTCTCTGCCTCCAGGGAGGCTGTTGTATTTGCTTGCTGGGTTGCTTAGCTGTAGCTGTGCTCCGCTCTTTCCTTCTATGACTTTTGGTGCCATAGTGCCTGGCACTCCTCCGGATGGTGCTGTTACTCACCATTTTTTTCGTCCCTTTCTGTTCAGCTGATTTTTTCGCACACTGTTCCCATATTCTCACAGTTTTTGTTTGTGATGGCTCCGCGTTGTGGTGTGGAAAAGTTCTCAGAAGAAAACTGACGTTGGCGCACCTGGGTGGGGCTTATGTGACCTTGCTGACGTCATGCCCGTGAACGACGTCAGGGCGGAGTCACAGGGTACCGCCCCCCAACCCGCAAAGATGCGGTGGCAAAGAAAATTTTCCGGATCGAGTCTTACGCCTGGGGATAATCTACATTAAGGAATCTGTGGCTAGAATCGTCTCTACCAGATACATTGTAACCGTAGAGATCTGGGACCTGCTTGAAACCGTCTCGCCCGACGTCGCCTGCCTCATCGAAACCTGAACTAACGCTACCTCCGCACCAGACATCGCCACTGACTGATACAAGATCCAGAAAAGGGACCGCCTCCAAAGCCCAGGAGGAGGACTCGCCATGGCCCACAAAACCTCCCTTCGACTCTCCACCTCCAAAACGAGCGACCCCCTCTCCAACACAGAACATCCCTACTTCCAATCCAGACCAACTCCAGGACCACGCTACAGGGCACCCTCGCCTACAGACCCCCCCGGACCATGCACCCAGTCCACAACCACCATCGCTGACCTAGCCGCACCCCACGCCATCGCTTCCGCTGACTATATCCTACTCGGAGACCTCAATTTCCACCTCGACAACCACAGTGACCCCGACTCCATCACCCTCCTCGACAAACTCTCCAACCTTGGACTGAAGCAGCTCGTCACCACCCCCACGCACAGAGCTAGACACACCATCTTTGCAGGAGGGACAAACATCCATTTCAGCCATACCTCACAGCCCCCCTGGACGTACCACCACTGTTTACACTTCACCTTCAACTCATCCACCGGTCCCAAACCGCCTCGAAGGAACTGGAGCAAGATCACAGAGGAGCACCTCAACGCCACCCTTCTCCTAGACCCCCCATGCGCCACGACCGACACCAACTCCGCAGCCCAGAAACTTCACCGCTGGATCTCCAATTGCAGCGACAAGCTTACACCCTTCTGCCACCCCAGCAAAAAACACCCCCTAAATGCAGATTGGTTCACAGACCTCACACCGTCCCAGGAACTCTGCGACAGGCTCAGCTCCTACTTTCATCTGAAAATCAAAGCCCTCTACTACAACTTCAGCGAACAGATGCCGGACAACACCCCATGCGGACCATCACCACCTGGAATCCCGCCAGCGTCCAACACACCACCGTGACCATGAAGAACACCCACTCAGGAGCCCCCGCAGACCCCTGCCTACCGCACATCTACCACAGGGCTGCCGCCGCCATTGCACCCGAACTAGGACGCACCATCAATGCCTCCTTCAAATCCGGCATCTTCCCCAACGACTGGAAGCGAGCAGAGGTCAAACCTCTCCTCAAGAAGCCCACGGCTGACCCGACAGACCTAAAAAACTACCGGCCCATCTCTCTCCTCTCCTTCACAGCAAAAGTCACAGAGAGACTCGTAAACACCCTAGCTGACCGCCTTCATTGAAGAAAACTCCATCCTAGACGCCTCCCAGTCCGGATTCCGCAGCAACCACAGCACGGAGGCGGCCCTCCTCGCTGCCACCGACGACACCTGTAGACTACTTGACCAGGGGCACACCTCAGCCCTCATCCTTCTAGACCTCTCCTCAGCTTTCGACACTGTCTCGCATCGCACCCAGACTCCACGACGCTGGGATACGAGGAACTGCCCTCTCCTGGATCCGATCCTTTCTCTCTGAAGGACCCAGAGGATCAGACTCCCTCCTTTCCCTTTCCAAACCCACATAGATCAACTGCGGAGTTCCCCAAGGATCATCACTCGGCCCCACTCTCTTCAACCTCTACATGGCCCCCCTCTCACGGGCTCAGCATAGTATCTTAAGCCGACGACACCCAGCTTACCCTCTCCCTCATGAAGAACTTCGAAGACACCAGACTCTGTTTCTAGGAAGGAATGAGAGACTTAGCCGCATGGATGAAAAGCAACTGCCTGAAGCTCAACTCGTAGAAGACAGAGGTCCTCATACTCGGACCCTCCATCTCCGCCTGGGACAACACCTGGTGGCCCTCCGCCCTTGGGAGTACGCCCATCCGGACAGACCACGCACAGAACCTCTGCATCATCCTCGACTCCTCCCTCCCCATGACCTTCCAGATCAACTCCATCGCCTCCACCAGCTTCAGCTGCCTTCGGATCCTCCGCAAGACCTTCAAATGGATACTCCCTGAATGCAGAAAAAACGTAACCCACGCACTCATAACCAGCAGATTGGACTATGGCAACGCCCTCTACGCCGGAATCAACAGAACTCTCATACACAGGCTACAGACCGTCCAGAACGCCGCAGCCAGACTCGTCCTCGGAACCCCACGGCATGAACACATGACCCAACACCTTTGCAACCTCCACTGGCTTCCCGTCCAGAAGAGTCACCTTCAAGCTGCTCACCCACGCCTACAAATCCCTCCACAACATCGGACCCAAATACCTCAACGAGGGCGTCTCCTTCCACGTACCCAAGAGGAGCCTTCGCTCCGCAGACCTTGCCCTCGCAGAGACCCATCAAACCCCCCCCCCCCCCCCGCATCCGCTAAACCGAGCTGGAGGAAGAGCTTTCTCCTGCGTCGCAGCCAAAGCCTGGAACTAGCTCCCAGTGAACATCAGGCACTCCCCCACCCTCCACACCTTCAGGAAGAACCTTAAGACCTGGCTCTTCCATTGAACCGTAGCTGCCCCCCCCCCAACAGCACCTAGAGACCCTCAGTAGCATTATTTCAAATCCCCTGATTGATTGATTGATAAATACTTAGCCTTATAACATGAAACAAGTCACGTAGCCAGCATGAGGAGGGTCTTATCCCTTAGGGCATTGTTTCCCAAACTGTGGTCCACGGACCCCCAGGGGTTCATGACACATTCTCAGGGGTACTAGGAGGAAGGGGTCCCAGTGTGAAAAAAGTGTAATATATACACATCACAAAATTATTCTTCACAACACTGAGTTGATCCACACTGTTTAATTCACAATGGGATGTGGTATATTGAATATACAATCAATTTAGCAAACACAGTTAACGGTTGTATAGTGCCCCAAAGAAGGCGAGGGGGGGGGGAAGGTGGTGATAAAGTGAGGATGTGGTAATGAGGGGTATTGGTGACAGTAAAATCAGTCAATCAGTGAGACTATGTTGACAATTCGATACAAAACAAAAATAGCCATAAACTCGGCGTATTAAGTCAAATCCAAACAGCATACTTCACATAATACAATCAATGTAACAATGATGGCGTGAAGTTGACAAAAGGAAAGTGGTTGTCGACGGTTCGACCCTCTAAACGACGCAGGGTTTGATCATGCACTTGCTGTGGGGTCTTCTTCAGGACCAAGGGGGGGGGGGGGGGGGATAGACAACCTAGTTACACGGTATAAAAGGAAATATTAGTATTTTTCAAAAAGGGTTAAAAACTTATCCCAGTATGGAACTAAAATTAAATTTAATTAACACAATGTTAGAGGAGAGCACGTGAATTAATTAATTAATGGCTCCTCAAGGGAGGACGTGTTATGCCACAGTTGACTATGATTAATCTACCTCGTTGGCACACTTAAATAAGAAAGAATCACCATGCATCTAGGTCATACTTGGATAGGTGACTAAAGCGTTATGGTCAGAGAACCGGTACGTGAGGAGGTGGGGGCCACCTTAGTGAACAAGGTACATTATTAATTAATGGGGACCCGCAGTGTCACACGATTCTGTGATGCGACATAAAAACCGAATTAAGTTGGCCGTGTGTGGGGTGGAATTCACATCGGTAGATGATAAGACCGGCTTACCTGCTATATGATTTTAAGGACGTAGGTTGACAAAAAATGTTTTTTAAGGGGGCCGGTCGAGCAGTCGTCCCTGTAGGTAAAATAGGCAGTATGATAATGGTGGATTCATGCATGCGGAGAGGCACAGAGAAATGTGCACCCGTAGCAAGATTGTAGGCTTACCGTCAGTGATGTGATGTCAGAGCAAATCTGTCATCAAATCGCGGGTGGATTACTTCCGTGATTCTGTTAGGAAAGAATGGGAAACCATTATTGTTACCCATCCGAAAACGCCACTTAAGAAAACAGAGTGCAACTCATGGCGAGGTGGAGGGGGAGAAGGGGGGGGGGGACATTCTCAGGGGGTCCGCAGGCAGCAGTTTTAAAAGCACTGCAAAGTATCTTGTTTCATTAGCAGTTTTCAAAGAACAATAAAAGTGTCAGGATAACACCAGTGATTAATGTCCCTGCTGGAGAGAGATGAGTTTTGTCCAGTAGCATCTTGGACTTATCTAATGTAGCACAGAGGGTTAATATGCCTACCGCAAAGAACATGCACCATGCATTTTAAATAAGTCTTTCATATGCATGGGTCAGTGAGTTACTGCTTTTGTCAGAGAGATTCTTTTGTTAAAGTGCAGTTCATAAGTGACAATCGTAATCTAGCACAGTGACCTATAAACTGTCATCAAACAGCTGCTTGCAAACTGCAAGGTACAAGTTTGTGGCGTATGTTTTTTCCCAGTCTTTCATTACCCTGATGCTGCTAAAAAGGTTTATTTGGGTGGAAATACATTTTTTATTGTTATTGTCAATGCTAAACACTGTTGTTATGAATCCTGAGTCTGTGCTTCTCCAGACCAAGCACTCTTTAAAAATGCCTTCCAGTATGAATGACATGTGAGTTCTACACCTTGTAGTCCCCTTTGCATTATGTAACATTTTCTATACACTGATTTACACGTATGATTCAGTCTCTACATGTGTGTGATGTAAATTGCTCTGACATCTTACAATGGTATGATAGATGCTATAAAAAATTAAATACACGTGACAGAGGGGCTATGGAGAGATGCGAAGCACTGTTGGAGGGTGATAGTGGGGAATCATTGAAGAACCCCCAGAAAGATTTTCGTATTCTGGTGCAAAGACAGGTCTTCATTTACTATTCTTTAAAAGCTAATACAATTCAATATATAATGGTAAATGTGTTGTAGACTGCACCATTGTTTCCCAAATTTCTTAGGGGGGGGAGCCTCCCAAAGTCCCCTTTGTAGTGGTCAGGCTCACTCACTGCACTTGGCATGCACCGTATGGGGACTGGTCTGAAATCATTTGACAGGGCCGCTTTATGTTTCCAGTTTGGCCTGGCAGGAGCAGGAGCCTCATACTGCAAAATAAAACCAACCATTGAAAAGTTAGTCACGGAGATGCAGCACCAACCTTCCCTTTAACCTTTTTCGCTTTCTTGCAAATTCTTTCAATATAAAATACAACAGAAGTGGCGGAGAGTGTCGTTAGCCTCCTTGGCTTAACAACACACTCCGCCACTTCAGAAACGCAGGGCTGCACCATATGTACAATAATATGGTGCAGCCCTGCGTTTCCCCTGCGCTGGCGCTACACTGAACAGGGGAAGATTGTTATGTACAGGAAGGTCCCCCCTTCCTGCACATAAACAATCTTGAAATATCGCTTTGTTATTTCTAAGTATGCTGCTTAATGCAGCACACATGGAGGTTACAAAATGTAGTTTTTAACCCCTTCGCTGCGGGGGATATTCCCCCGCTGTGCTGGGGGGAAGGGGGGCGCGCACAGCGCTCACATGCTCATGACGAGCTGAGCTCGTCATGAGGCACGGCGCTCCTGTGCTCATGACGAGCTCAGCTCGTCACGGCCACACCCTTTCCCGTGGAACGCTCAGCACAGCAGGGGAATTATCCCCGCATGCGAGCGTTCCACGGCTCATGACGAGCTGAGCTCGTCATGAGCACCGGAGCGCCGTTGCTCATGACGAGCTCAGCTCGTCATGAGCATTCAAGGGGTTAAAAAAAGATTGTTGATGTGCAGGAAGGGTCACCTTCCTAAATATAAACAATCCAAGGCATTTTGCAAAAACAATGAGAAATTAAGCATTTCACCTTGTTTTGCCAAGTTAAGACCAGGGTTTCCCTGACCCTAATGTTGGCGCTGCCTCCCATTTACGTTGCCCTTGTAAATGGGGGGCAGCATCAAAATCAATGGGTGTTGCAGGGAAAACGCCCACCGCAACACCCACTGCCCACCCCTTTCACGCTAAGCATTGGTTGAAATGGGGGGTCTTATTTACAAGGCAACGTTAAGCCATGTTAAGTGGCTTAATGTTGTCTTGTAAATAAGGCGAAGCCCCGATCGCCAGGGTAACGTCTCAAAAAGTGATGTTCCTATGGTGATAGGGGCTTGTAAATATGGCCCTAAAATCTTAAGTAATTTGAGTATTTGTTTTGCGTACAAACGTGTGTTAATTTTTTTTGAATTACTGTTTTAATGTTTGAAATTTAAATCCTACAAATTGCTTGGGGGTCCCCGGCTTCCAGTGGTGACTCAATGGGGGTCCTCAGGTGTCAAAAGGTTTGGAACCACTGCCTTAGGGTAAAGTGGGTTTTGCCTACTGCCAGAATGAAACAAGACCATGATGTTATTGTTCTCTCCCCTCTCTATAGTTGGAGAGGGAATAGTCAATTATTTCCTTTAAGTATGGGATTCACAGGGACCTTGGTCTATTCTGTCACCACCACTTATGGCGTGTTTCATTTACAGAAAACGTTATCTGCTTTTCCAATGTTTGCTGAAAGGTAGCTTCCGAACATTAAATAATGATATTGTAGTGTTCGTTTTTTATAATGCACTAACAAATGCAAGCAGCCTAATTTCTAGGCGCTGCAAACAAAAAGGCAGGCATGAATCCTGTCATTAACTAGGCCACATTGAAGACATTAAAGAATGTCCGCATAAAGTTCAGCGATTTTATCATTCAATTTTAAGGCAATAGGTAACAAGAAGTGTATGTTCTACAGGAGAGATAGGACTTGGGGGTCGTGGGGCGGGTGTTGAACGAATATATATTGCAACAGTTGCTTAAAGCTGGTTTATTTCCTGGCTTTGCTGTCGTACATGCACACCAAGTTTGACACCGTTTATTATAGTTGCCTACTGGGCGGATGAAGAGTATTTGTTGACAACGGAATCTCTCCAAGCTGAGGCTGATTGTGAAAAAAAAAAAACGTTCAAATTGTTCTTTTTCCCTGCTTGATGCCTTGAACGATGCTGGTGGGCATTGAAAATCTTGTCGGAAGACACGAGTTAGACAGGGCGGCCCTTTCGACAGCATGGAGCTAAGGTTACTCCGGCTCCTGGCTCACCAGCGACATCTCCTATACCTGAGTGGGCTGATGCCATGCTGTACCCACCTCCGGGTGGGGACACTGATGTGAGGGTTCCAGTCACTGGCTCCTCTAAATCACGCCCTTAGTTCGTGTGGCCTGTCCTGTTTCCCATATCCTAGGACTATCCCTGTCCCGAGATCCCCGCATCTCGTGTCTACTACTTTGGAGTCTTTTTAGACGTAGAGGTCTGGGAGAGAATGATGTGAAATAAGAGAACCAAGTATGTGTTTTTTCCTGATTAATTTCCTCCACAGGCCAGGACTTTTCAGTTCATTTCCATCTACACTGAGATCTTTTAACTTGTAGAATTTTAAACTTGGCACATAGAATAGTATAATGCTTGCGAAGGTGTTGACCTCCTTGAGTTCTATTAAGGGATCTCCATGGCCCAGTAGATGTCACACACTGTTGCACGTGGCAATGAGCAGCGCTGAACACTCGCATGATGGGCGGGAGCGTGATGGGGGAGGGGCATGGATGTCAATGTTGTGCACTGACGCCTGATGCAGGAATTGTCATTTATTTTGTGAATTTTTCTCTGCTCTAGGAAAAAGGCCAAGATGCAGGGCCAGTTCAAGGGCTTCATGAAGGCTGCTCAGAAGGGGGCACATGCTGGACGGAAGAGGCGACGAAAGGAAACCGCTGCTTGAGGGCCCCCGCCATCCTTGGACTGGGGAATGTCTAAGACTTGGACACTGCTGGGATAGATTCTGGATGTCAGCGCACAGAATAGTCGAAACCGAGTGCATCCTGTTTGTAAATTCACCTCCCTCGCCCAGTTTTACAGGATCCTTCTCACATGCATCAGGAACAAGCCTCTTTTTGGGGGGTAACTGCCCAAAGCAGGAAATGGTTTACTGTTCACCCTGAAGATCGGGCAGTTTTCTAAGACGAGCACAAACTTAAAGCATGGAAGCAAGAACCACGTGACGCATGTCAAGGCTGTCTTTAATTTGGTGGGATGAGTACATTTGTTCAGTATCTGGGTACGGGTCGGCTGCATTTGGAATACACATTTCCTGGCTTTTTTTAAAACAAAAAACAAAAGCATTTTTGATTTGTAATTGTATTTGACACACTGCCTCTTTACGTTTGAAACCGTGCTGTGGCGTAAATTAACCTTTTCTGCCTTCAAGATCTGTCTATTTGGTTTCAGTAAAATACACGTGATTGTTTTCCTCATCCCTTAATATTTCTGGTTGGATCACGGTCATTTACTGCCACGCGCCTGTAAATAACTCACTATGTAATGCCTGTCTTTTTATCTTTGAGTGAAATGACTGATCTTTTTAAAATACGTCCGAAAATCAAAATGTGCAGTGTATGGATCGTGTTTAAGACCAGTGCACCTGCACCTTCTGAACAGGCTGTGTGTGGGAGGAGGTAATTGCCATCTCAATTATAGATTTTAACAAGTGCAATGTCCTGGCTTTAAACGCTGTCAAGGGTCTTACCCAGAAATACATGCGGCATGCCATTGTCTTGGTGCCCCCGATCGAGTTGGCGCTTTAAGTGAGCGGCAGCACGTACACGGCAGTGATTGAGTATGTTTCAGGAAACATGCTGTCCTCGAGCGTTGCTTGTTTTTAAAATTAAGCACGCGTGACCGGATTAGTGCTCGGTTGCCCATGCCAGCCCTGGCAGTGTAGAGCTTGTTTACCGAATGCAGAAGGCAGACCGAGCACGCTAGAGAACAGTCCTGTCTTGCTCCTTATTGTAATAAGACTTACGGTCAAGAGCTGTATCCATGTTTTTGAAATAATTGAAAACTACTTCAAATGGCCTTTAGGTTCTCAAACACGAAACACATTAAACTCATTTTTTAAGGCATATTATGACTTCGTTTTTAGTTCATCTTTGCTCTTTCTGCGAGCTGCTGACATTTATTTAAAGATATGGCAGGTTTAATAAAGAGCAAAAATGCAGTGTGCTGGTGTTTTTGTGTCGCTTGGGGTCACTTACCTTGGCACTGCTGCATACCTTGATGGTTTTGGGAATTGCGTTTTGTTGGGATCCATGTTTTTGATCCCCTTTGTGGCTTTTTGTTGTTTTTTCATTTATTTGAGACAATAGATATTTAAATAAAAGATGTAGTTTGTATAGAAAGCTAGATGATAAACGTGCTAAGCTGTTAGGATAGTGAAAAATGTCCCTATCAATCATAAATTGATAGGGATAGGGTTTTATGGTATTTATTTTGTTGCCATTTCCGTCTGTATTTATCCATATTTATTTTTTGGGCATTTTTTCTGTATTTTTCCACATTTATTTAAATTGACAATGCACACATGCGCTCACTTAAACTAGCGATTTGTTGGGGCTTTAGCAGTGCTTTAAATGGTCCAGTACTGAGTCATTTGAAAAGGAGAGTACATGTGCTTCTCAGTTTTGCTATAAAAATACTTTAGGATAGAGTACAAGCACTTATCAAGAGCAAACATGTGCCAGCGCTTCTGTATTTCCATCTAAAGCCACCTGTCACAGGCACTTAACTCTACCCCCTTCAGAGGAACTGTGCCCGCTCCTCTTGGAGAGATGCCACCCTAAAACAAACACGGATTGAAAGTGTGCAGAGTAAAAACCCAGTGCTGTACACATGCACTTTCATTGTCCTGTCACTTTGTGTCTCTTGTCGCCATGGTACCCAGACATGCAGTGTATCGCACAGCTAACACCGGTGTTAGTGGGGAACATCAGTGAGAGGGCACAGTAATAAGAGTCAGACCTCACCCTAATGCACCACAGACCCCCTTCCGCTTGCGCTTCTTCCTCACACTGTGTGCTATAATGCACGCTATTAGCACATTATACAGACAAGGATTGTACCCCAGCCAGCGATACAGCAACAATTCGGTTAGATATAGCACCAAATGTAGCATGCCATTTTTAAGCGCTCTAAATTTAACATAATCGGAAGGACGAATCTGGCTTTTAGGGCAAATTCAAACTCTTGACTCCTAAGGCACCACATTTGTGAGCGGCGAGTCTTTAGTTTGCTGAGCCATCCTGACAGCTAGGTGCTTGTTCGCCCAATCGCCTTTCTCAGGTACTTTTATAAAAGTGCCTCCCCCAACTGTTTGCAATTTACTTCCACTCACTATTTGCAGCATGGAAACTCTTGTCAAGTTGCAAGCAATTTATTCTGGTTGCATCTTCTTAGTGATGCCTGGCTGAGGTGCGGGGAATCAGAAGCATCACCCACGTGTGCTTTGAAGCCAGGTGTTTGATGCATAGTGCTGCCTTTTCTGAAGGGGGAATTTGGTGTAATGTCATAAAATACAAAAGCTGTCCCCTCCCTCGTTTAGTTGTTCTCCTTTTACAGTGCCCCTGAAACGCTGCAGTGGGTTAAACCACTGTATCAACCAAAAAGCCAGTATTTTGCAAAATATACAAACCTTTTTCATCCAAAATATATACATATCTAAGCACTAAAACAGTGTAAGTGGGAACCAACATGCAACGAGTCAATATAGAACTATTTAGTAGCAACGATTAACTGGACATGGTTCTCTTTTAAACGCTTGGGAATTTGAAACCTTGCAGGGTCCACTCTGCAATTCACTCCTCCATGGCCGATAAATGTCTTACTCCTACATTTGGTAGTAGTAACCCTTCTTTCTAAGTGCTATGAAATGGCAATACTAAGGTTGTTTCTGTGGCAGGAAAAAAAGTTATTAATTCTAAGTTGCCTCTTGTTTCTCTTATGCTTCACAGTTGAAGAACTTCTGCACTAAGGCTTAACATGGGTCAGAGACAGATGTTTTGTAATTAAGAATTACCCCCCTCATCCCCATGCAGTGCTCCTTGTTCTAGTAATAACAGAAGGAGGCTTCCTCTGCCTCTGACGCACACTACCTAATCCATCTTTTATATCTACATCATCCGTAATGTTTTACTAAAAGCACCTGCCGCCTCCCTCGCTTCCTGTTTTTCTTCTGTCCGTAACGCTACCCAGAGGACGGAGGTAAAATTAAAGGAATGTGCAAGGCTGGCTATGTGTACATTTGTGACAAAAATAAAAAGCTTCGATACGGTCACTTACAAAGTGGGGACTTGCTGTAAGGACCGCTGAGGGGTGCTTGTTGCTGCATATGCTTCCCCATTCAGGAGTTCCAGTTGGGGGGGGGGGGGGGGGGCAGCCAAGCATGTACAGTCGTGCCAATGAGCAAGTGATGTTCAGGGAATCAGGCATGCACAGGAATTCAGCACTTGCCTTCGTCTCGCAAATTGAGTGAGTTGCTAGGTTTCCTTTCGAAATGACCAATTCAATTCAATTCAATAAATTTATATAGCGCGCTACATACCCAGAGGGTCTCAAGGCGCTTGGGGAAGGGTGGGGGATTACTTGTCGAATATCCAGGTTTTAAGTTGCTTTCTGAATGCTAGGTGGTTCTGAGTGAGGCGAAGGTGAATGGGAAGTGAGTTCCAGATTTTAGCCGCCAGGTAGGAGAAGGATCTTCCTCCCATGGTGGTTTTGTTGATACGAGGTACAGCAGCAAGGGCTTGGTTGGAAGAACGTAGCTGGCGGGAGGGGGTGTAGAAGGAAAGTCGTGTGTTGAGGCATTCGGGTCCAAGTTCGTAGAGTGCATTGTGTGCGTGGGTTAGGAGACGGAATGTTATCCTCTTATTGACGGGGAGCCAGTGGAGGTTTTTCAAGTGACCAGAAATGTGGTCGTTACGCGGGATGTCTAGTATGAGTCTGGCTGATGCGTTCTGGATGCGTTGGAGTTTTTTCTGAAGTTTTGCGGTGGTACCGGCGTATAGGGTGTTTCCGTAGTCCAGGCGACTTGTAACCAGTGCGTGGGTGACCGTTTTTCTAGTTTCGGTGGGGATCCAGCGAAATGTTTTTTTGAGCATGCGAAGAATGTTGAAGCAAGATGATGAGACGGCGTTGACTTGTTTGGTCATCGAGAGTGAGGAGTCCAGGGTGACGGCAAGGTTCCGTGCGTGGTCTGTCGGGATGGGTGCTTTTCCAAGGGCCTCTGGCCACCAAGAGTCGTCCCAGGCGGAGGGGGAGGTACCTAAGATAAGTACTTCTGTTTTGTCTGAATTCAATTTTAGACGGCTGTGCTTCATCCACTCGGCTACTTCTTTCATTCCTTCATGTAGGTTGGTTTTGGCGGTGTTAGGGTCTTTGGTGAGTGAGAGGATAAGTTGAGTGTCATCACCGTAGGAGATGATGTTGAGGTTGTGTTGGCGTGCGATGGCCGCGAGGGGGCTCATGTATACGTTGAAGAGGGTGGGACTGAGTGAGGACCCTTGTGGCACGCCGCAAATGACTTCAGAGGCCTCTGACTTGAATGGTGGGAGGCGGACTCTCTGGGTTCTTCCGGCAAGGAACAAGGTGATCCATTCCAGTGCTTTTCCTTGGATTCCAATGTTTCTGAGGCGTTGTAGCAGGGTGCTATGACAGACTGTGTCGAAGGCTGCGGAGAGGTCGAGGAGGATGAGGGCGACTGTATCTCCATTGTCCAGTAGAGTTCGAATGTCGTCAGTTGCTGCGATGAGTGCGGTCTCAGTGCTGTGTTTGGTTCGGAAGCTGGACTGTGAGGGGTCGAGGGATTTGTTGGTTTCGAGGAAGGCGGCGAGTTGGTTGTTGACCGCTTTCTCGATAACTTTGGCTGGGAATGGAAGGAGCGAGATGGGGCGGTAGTTTTTGAGTTCGGTGGGGTCAGCTGTGGGTTTTTTCAGAAGGGCGCTGAGTTTGGCGTGTTTCCAACTATCCGGGAAGGTGGCGAAGTTGAGGGAGCAGTTGATGACGTCTCGGAGGTGTGGTGCTATGATGGAATGTGCTTTGTTGAAGATGTGGTGAGGGCATGGGTCAGTGGGGGATCCTGAATGGATGGAGTTCATCAGGCGAATGGTGTCCTCAGTGAAGATTGGGTTCCATTCGTTAAGGATGTTCAAGGGGGGTGAAGGTACGGCAGAAGGTTGGGTGGGTAGGTCTCCGGGTTGATTGTCGAAGCTGTTGTGGATGTCTGCGATTTTGTCGTGGAAGAACGAAGCTAGGGAGTCGCAAAGGGTTTGAGAGGGAGTGATGTCGTTGGAGTTGGCAGTGGGGTTGGTAAACTCTTTGACGATGTTGAATAATTCCTTGCTGTTGTGGGCGTTGTTGTCTAGTCGGTCTTTGAATGCGGCTTTCTTGGCAGTCCGGATCAGTTGGTGGTGTATGCGGGTGGCGTTTTTGAAGGCGTCCCTAGTACAGGTGTTTGGGTCTTTTTTCCAGGCCTTCTCAAGGGAGCGACACAGTTTCTTGGATTTCTTGAGATCATCGTTGAACCAGGGGGCCTTTTTGTTGCCTAGTTTGATTTGACGTTTTTTCAGGGGTGCTAGGTTGTCGGCGCTGTTGGTTAGCCATTGGGTGAGGTTAATGGCTGCTTGGTTGGGGTTCGAAGAGTGGGCAGGGGGGTTTTGAAGGAGCGATGAGGAGATCTGGTCGATGGTGATTTTGTTCCAGTTTCTTCGCAGAGTAGGTTGGGGATGGATGTGTGTTGCGGTCTTATTGTAGATAAAGTGAACGCAGCTGTGGTCCGTCCAATGGAGAGCTGTGGTGTGACTGAAGGAGATATGTTTGCTGGAGGTGAAGATAGGGTCGAGTGTGTGACCAGCATGGTGAGTAGGGGTATTAACAAGTTGTTTGAGTCCGAGGTTGGCGAGATTGTCCAGAAGGGTGGAGGTGTTGCTGTCGTTGCTTTTTTCCAGGTGAAAATTGAGGTCTCCCAATAGAATGTAGTCCTCGGAGGGTAGGGCGTGTGGGGTGATAAAGTCTGTGATGTCTTCACTGAATTGTGCGCGGGGTCCTGGTGGCCTGTAGAGGAGGGTGCCTCTGAGTGTGGTCTTGGGGTCGGTGTGGATCTGGAAGTGAAGGTGTTCGGCGCTAGCGAGGATGGCGTCTGAGCTGGTTGAGATGCGGATGGAATTCTTGTGGACGATAGCGATGCCTCCTCCTGTTTGCTTGTTGCGGTCTTTTCGGATGATCTTGTAGCCTTCCGGGATGGCAATGGTGATGTCTGGGGCTGGGGAGGCGTTCATCCATGTTTCTGTTAGGAAGGCGACGTCCGGAGAAATAGTGTCTAGTAGATTCCAAAGGTCGATGGCGTGTCTGTGGACCGAGCGGGTGTTGAGCAGGATGCATTTTAGGTGGTTGGGGTCAGATCTCTGTTTGGTGTTAGTGGATGAGGAGTTGGTCTTGGTGCTGTCAAACTTGCAGGAGTTGCATGTGAAGGGTCCATGGGTGTGTCCAGGGGCGGCTTGGGCGCAGTTGGGGAGTCGACCGGGGTTAAGGGCTAGGAGGGTGGAGGCGGCGTATGTGATGCGGGTGGGGTGGCTGGTACGGGGGCCAGGGGGTCTGGCGCTGGGCGCGGTCCAGGCGCGGACGGGCGTAGACGGGCTTACCTTTGGCGCACCTTCGGCGCGACTGGGGCGCGATCGCTGCGCGTGAACGCTGCGCGTAGCTTGTACTGACATAAATGGATAGTGGGGGGGGGGGCGGAGCGAGGGCGGGTCAGCTGGGAGGCGGGAGCGTGGTGGAGCTACGGGCTGGGACGAGGCACAATCACCAAATGGCGGCAGCAAAGCTAAAGTGAAACTAGGGTGAGTTTCTGTGTAATCAGGCTAAATGTGGGCAGAAGCACCGTCACAATGGGGCAAAAGCTCCTCTCACCACTCGCTGCGCACCAGCAGATAAGCGCTACAGAAGTGCATGTGCAGGAGCAAGCAGAAAGTTCCAATCAGGCACCAAATTACACTGCAGGCATGTAAAGCGCTACGCTGATATTTCAAAGCAGTAAATATACAAAGAAGCAAGGCGCTACGATTCCAGCAGTAAACAAACAAAGAAGCAAGGCGCTACGATACCAGCTGTTGAGGGAGTGACCGTTCCTGCCAGAGTCAGGGCGGTCACAGCGCTGGGGCAGCCGGCTCCTTCCTGTTGTGTCCGTGGGAGGGCAGGTCAGCTGGGAGGTGGGAGCGGTGAAAACCGGGAGCCCTAATCATAAAGTAAAATTTCAATTCTATTAAGGACATGAGACGAGGATTATGCCATCGCTGTCTTCATTTATGTAATAGCAGCAGTGCTTTAAATGGGCCGGTACTCACCGGTACTAAGTACCTCCACTTCTACATTTTCTGCCTTTGAGTACCGGACCTTTTTCTGGTCTCAAAGAGAGTACCAGTACTCATAGGGCAGCAAGCGAACTCAGTGCAATTTGAAATTTAAAAACAGAAGCTCGACACAGCTGTGGAGTTCGTCCGTTTTCGTGATGCACTCTGATTGAGTGCTAATCTCCCCTTACAATCGGATAATTGAGCAACGCCCATATGGTTTCAATCACAGCAGGCAGGGGTTTGGGAGGGGCCCGAGTCACACTGTGATCATTGACACAGTGTCCACACAGTCTCTGTGGAGACAATAGTACTGTAGGTGTGCGAGAAGGGCCTGCTAACAGGCACATCTCCTGACTCGGGGAAACCTAAGAGTAGGCTTCCTGCTGGCAACATTTTTGTATTTGAACAAGTCAACGTTATCAAATTCAAATTTCAAATCTTTATTTCGATCATGTGATCATAAAAGATATACAATATAACACATCAATTAAAATTCCAAAGTATCAATATTTCATTTAGTATAAAATACATGAGATAAAAGAATGTTAAAACAAGAGAAAGAGTGGACCAGAGGGGAAAGATTTTCATGGGTCTCCTGCCATCTTTATGTAACGGGTTCGCACATGCCACATTGCAGTTAAAAATTTAGCTAGTGCAAACACAGTTGGCGGAGATAAGTCTGTCTTAGAACTCTAAATACAGGTGTGAAAGTTCTAAATCCGAGGTTTTTGAGGAGGGGGACGAGCCAAAATTTCCTGCTTTTTTGGTAGGCTCGGCAGAAAAAAATAACATGTATTTCGTTCTCCTTAGTGTGGGCACATGCGGGGCACATCTCTAGTGGGAGCCGACCAGACCATGCTTTGGTAAAAGACATTAAAGGAAGGGTCCCATACCTCCATTGCAGGAATAATTTTCTTGTTAAAACAGGGGTCATAACATCCAAAACACTTTCAAAATTGTATGAGTCTTTGGTTGTAATAAAACTGTCTGTCAGAGATCCCTCTCGTGTACTGTCCAAGGCTCGGAAAAGCATCTTATCATAGTATGCTCTGGAGAGCGCTTTCCTTGGGATCCTGGTACTTGTGATTTCCGTATGTGACCACAGTTCTGATAATCCAAGGGTCTCACAAGTTCTCTTAATGTAATTTAGCCAAGGAATCTTGGTGGTATTGGGTAGCAATAGGAATTCCTTTAACTCCGTTCTATTAGAGGTGAGGTCTTGGCTACTCCAGAGGCGACGCCAGAAGGTTTGAGCCCTAGTTCCTCCGTAATGGGCCTTAAACCCAAGTCAAGTCTCAGGGGCAGGAGAGGGGTACTTGGTGGGAGAGCGGTCAACTGCCTTAAAAATGTGTTTTCTGTAATCAGCACGTTGGAGGAAGAGGTATGACCCCACATCTCTCCCCCGTAGGTTACTCCCCCGCGCCTGGGCTTTATATATTTGGATAGCGGGACTCAGAGGGCGGTATGTTGACTTAGTCGCAATTCTCATAATGCCACCCGCCCTCTGGGCCAACTTCATGTTAGCTCTGGTCTGGTGGGCCCCCCACGTGAGGTTTTGGTTTAAAGTTATCCCCAGATACTCTATTGTGTGGACCCTTTCCAATCATAGTACACCAAGCAAAGGATTTGGGCGCTTGGAGGACTTGGGATTTAAGATCATAAATTTCGTTTTCTGCGGGTAATTTCAAGACCCCTTTTTGTGCAGAACTCCTGGAAGCCATCAAGCACCCTCTGAATGCCCATCGGGGATTTAGACAGCAGCAGGGTGTCCTCTGCAAACATGATTGCAGGCACCCTGCTGCCAGTCAGTTTTGGGGCATCAGTGTTGGCGTTCCCGGTCAGGTGTGCGCTTACCCCGTTCACGAAGAGGCAGAACAGGGTCGGTGCGAGCACACAGCCCTGTCTCACCCCTCTGCGAACGGGGAATCTTTCGGTTAGATTGCCGCTTCTTCCACACCTGACCCTTGCGAAGTTGTTATGATGTAGTTTCATCAAAATTGCAAGGATATCTTTCGGGATGCCTAGCTTTGCCATTACCTCCCACAGTTTTGACCTTGGCACTAAATCCAAGGCGGCACGTAGATCCACGAAGACCGTGTACAAGGTGCCGCCCTCGATTAGTGCAGTCCCTCCAGTACATGAGGTTTAATCTAAATATTTGGTCGATTGTGGAGACCCCCCTCCTAAATCCTGCCTGGTATGGGCTGAGGGTATCTGTTTCCTCCAACCAGATCTGCAGCCGATCCAATATTAGCCTACCGAAAAGCTTCTGCGAAACATCGATGAGGCTTATTGGGCGATAGTTGGCTGGGAGCAGAGGGGAATCCTTTTTAAATATTGGGACCACCTCTGCTCCCAGCCAAGTGTCAGGGACCTCCATACCCTTGAGAACCACATTAAATATCAGCAGGAGATACGGGGCCCATATCCCCGGCTCCTGCTTAAAGAGATCTCCTGGGATCCCGTCAAGCCCTGGTGCTTTTCCTCCTGCCAACCCCGCAATTGCAACACGGACTTCTTTTTCCGTAAAAGGTTCGCTCTCGTAGTTACTCAGAGTAGTGGAATTGGGTATGCTCTGGGAAGCCTCCTCGATTGCATATAGGGACTGGTAGTGCTCTTGCCAGACACCAGGTGCAATGTTGGGTTCGATTGCGGAAGGGAGATCTTCTGACCCATGATTGACTAGCCGCCAAAATTTGGGAGAATCTTTGGTGGCTAGTGCACCCGAAAGTTCCTCCCAGTGTTTTTGGTCCTATTCTGCCTTCGCATTAGCCAGCAATGTCTTATAGGCCTGTCTTTTGGCTTGTATCATCTCCCGACATCCACGCGCCTTTATAGCAAGTAGGAGTTCTCGTTTTGAGTCCCGGCAGGTGGTATTATACCAGGACTTTTTGTGTGTCCCCTTAGATTTACCTACTCCTTTGACAAATAGGTCTAGCTCCAGGCTATTTATTAGGTCTTCGTGGGTTCGCCATAATTGCTCTCTGTTTTCCCCGTTGTCTAGTCCATTGGCAAGAGCAAATGCCTTTTCTAGCACTGGCGTAATTCTAGCATAGAGCCTAGGTAACTTGACGCCACATGTGGCGAGTTTCCCCCACCTAACTCGCCTTCTACTATTCTCCAGGAGTAGTCCTGTGATTACATTCTCTTTGTCCAGTCCAATGTCCTCAATGCCTGGCATGGCATATTCGAGTTCAAGGGTGTTGTGGTCACTGTCCTCTCTATCCAAAACCCTAAAATCAATAATTTGTGACCAACTTGAGAGTTGAACTAGGATGTAGTCAAGTCTAGATTCACTACCTGATTTATTGAAAGTGCATTTACTAGGGTTATCTGATTTTGTACGCCCATTGCATGCTCTTAGGCCGTGGTTAAGGGTCATTGCGATTATCTGAAGTGCAAGGGGAGTCCAAGCTCTTAGTGGGGGTGCCATTGTGGCTGGTATCTGCCATCTCGAATCCTCCTCCAGGGAGGGTCCATCGAGAAGGCCAGGGAGTGGCTCGTAGTGCGAGTTCAGATCCCCTGCTACCACATGGGGGAGGTCCCTTGGGAATTCACTCAGAAAAACCAAAAGTTCTTCAATTGTATTCGATTCGCTGGATATAACAGCAGGTCTCGAATAGACATTTATGACCAATTTAACAAGATTTGGCCATTCTAGTAGGACGGGTAGTATATCCTCTGAGTCAACAGCTAAGGACCTAGCCTTACAGCCTAAGTGCGAGGCAATCAAAGTTGCCAACCCCCCTGACGGTCGTCCCCTTCCCCCCCCCATTTAGCTTTTTTGGTAAACACTGCGAACCCCGGGCATGTGTACTCCTCTCTTGCCCAGGTTTCCTGTAAGAGGCAGATAGTTTTTGAACTAATGATCGACAGCCACTCCGGGCATTCCATTTTGTTACCGAGACCAGCTACATTCCATGAAATCATGTTAAGTGCTGAAAAACTTGGCGACAGAATTTACCATTGTATTTTGTTGTAATTCCCCCTGTATAGCCCGTGTATCACTACCAATGCCTTGTGCATCTGATGTAGAGTTTCCGGGGTCTTGGGAGGGGTTAGGTTTATTAGGAACAGTTATTGATTCTATTAGAGGCTGAGTTTGTTCACACGGGGGGTTCTATCCTCACTATGGTCTATTAGATGAGAACAGTCCTCGGCTTTAGAGTCGGGCAGTCAGTCAACCATTTCGAGGCTGCTGTACCTGTTAGAAGTTGGAAGGTAGGCTGGATTGTGCATTCTATATGGCCCTGGGACTCCTCTGTCTTCCACCAAATCCACCCCTATTCCTGGTGTTAAGTTCCCACCCCTCTTCATCACCATACATTGGTAAGTGTTCTTGCACCATACTCCTATGGTAGTGAGGCTCCCTCCTTCCTGCACTATTACTCTCCCAATCTCCCAATAATGCCTGATGATACTCCCATCTTGGATCCTCCGTTATATACATACTAGACGGGTAGAATGATGAGAGAGGGAGAGACTGGATGAGATTCCCTTGGTTATCGGGGGCCCAGCTGCAGATGTAAGAGGCTGTCCTGGGTTCTCTAAAACTAACCACAACGCAATCACCTCTGGTTGTCTTTCTCAGATTGCCCACCCAGGCAACACGTCTCACCATGAGAACATCACTGGTTATACCTTGCGGAAGGGGTCTATACAAGGACAACCAGTTAATAACTTTGTTCTTGAGCGAGGCAGTCGTCTCTATGGCAGTGAGAGATAGTTCAGGTACACCAGCCAGGATCACTGTGTAGGGGGACGCCTCGGGTGGTAGATTCACAGATTTAATTTTAGGAGGGTTGATTTGCATATTTTCTGGAGGTCTTGTGTCGCTTTGTCTTTTGTCAGAGAGATTGGCATTGTCTGTAGGTTTTGTAGGTTTATCTGAGGAGGGAGGTGCAGGTGTCGGAGTTTGTGTGGGTGGTGTAATTTTGTTTGCAGTAACCAAGGGTTGCGGGATCTTATTTTGATTAGGTTTGTGTTGTATTTGTTGGGAGGTGGTTGGGCCAGTTTTCTTCGCTAAAGTCGAGGGTTCTGCACTCTTTTTGAGCTTTTGATCTAGCCTCCCTTTCGCTCCCTTTATTTCTGTTTTAAGACTATCTGCCAGCTGGACTGTGGATTTTTCTATGTTAACCAGCCTGGCTTCGATCTTTATCAACCGGGCTTCAAGGGGGCTTAAGAGTGACCTAAGCAGTGCACCTATATCTGCGAGTGTAATGTCCTCGCTGGAAGATTCTATAGAGATGCTAACAGAATGAGAAGGTGTATCTGCAGGTACAGTGACAATAGGTTGGGCCTCCACACCAATATTAGTTGGTTGTCCCAAGCTGTTACCGCCCGAGCTAGTAGCGTCTTTAGCAGGGTTAGGTTTAGGTGTTTTGGCTTGCTGCCTCCCTTGGTTTGCCCCCCTTTCTTCCTTTTTTGAATGGCTCCCTCCCTTACTCCCCTTGGGGGATCAGTGGGGTTCCCGCTGGTGCTAGCTATAGCCAAGTCCTTGTTAAAAATTGGGAGTGGGACAGATGGTATTTGGGCCGTTGGTAGAGTCATGAGGCTCATATCCTCAAGATCATTTAAGGCCTCCATGGTGAGGTCTGCATTAATGGCTGACTCGTTTGCCTCTGGACTCTCCTGGTTAGAACTATGGAGATCTGGCCTTCCTTCAGGAGTCTTCGCCAGAGCCATTGGACCCATTGATGATCTCCTTACCCAGTCGATTTCTTGAGAAATACGTCTTTCGAGTACAGTGATTCCATCTATCAATAGAGAACCAGCTTTGACAAAGTAGTTGTCAATAGTACCTTTGGCGGTTCCAGCCACAGTCTGTGCGGATTTGCTCCTTGTTTCCCTGGTGCACATCTCTGTGGCTATGAGGCCCGGGACAGTAGGAAGTGGGATGTTGGAATAGTCCCAACCAGGGGGGTAGCCCGGTCCCGGTCTCTCCGGTCCTCGAACGGCCTCAAAAGGCCCGCCCTTTGCCCGGGCTTCGCTCCGCGCTTTGCCCCGCGCGCGTCCCGCGTACGCGTCAGATGCTATCTGTATATAGCGGGAGGGGGGGCGGGAAGAGGACCAGCTGTGGCGAGTCTCCAGGCGCAGCGCCCGCTGGTCCTCGCAGTACCGCAGGGGTGAAGCGTCTCTGCAGGGCTCCTCTCGTTGTCCTAGGGAGTCCTTTGGTGGTGGTAGCCTTGAGCGGCTCCCGCGAAGCGGGGGCCGCGAGGAGTAGGCAGATGTCAACTGGAAAGAAACTTGGGCAGAAAGCAGGCAAGAAATCGTGTCGTCTCTCCTTGCGCAGCAGTACACCGAGCACCCGAGCCCTCCGGTGTTTAATCCAGGTAGGAGAGGGGCGGGAAGAGGACCATCTGTGGCGAGTCTCCAGGCGCAGCGCCCGCTGGTTCTCGCAGTCCCGCAGGGGTGAAGCGTCTTTGCAGGGCTCCTGTCGTTGTCCTAGGGAGTCCTTTGCTGGTGGTAGCCTCGAGCGGCTCCCGCGAAGCGGGGGCCGCGAGGAGTAGGCAGATGTCAACTGGAAAGAAACTTGGGCAGAAAGCAGGCAGGAAATCGCGTCGTCCCTCCTTGCGCAGCGTTATCATAAGATGACAAAATAAATACATCTGATATGAGGGGGTTCGGATTTCACAAAAGAGTTGGCCGGGTGATGTGAAATATTTCAGACTCTTTCCTGGGTTTGCCCACACTTCATTGACACACATCTTTCTACAGAGCCGTGGTAGGTTGCAGCATCAGCTGTTGCACTGCTCCGTGCTTACCTTCAGTCTTAGCCAAGCAAGCTTTAGGTAGGAGGCAGAGACAAGTTTGCATCTCCCCTTTCAATACAAGAAATGAAAACTCAAGTGATGGAAAAGGTAAATGGTTTCGTTAATGGCGTCACAGTCAGAACAAAAATGCTTTTTTATATGACGAGTCAAATAGCAGAATTGCAATGTAAATATTCCAAAAATGTCCCTGTCCCTTAGCACTGCCCGTAGCCCCGCCCCCTAATCCACATCTCAGGTGAGTACCTGTACTTACTTTTTTTTCCATTTAAAGCACTGAATAGTAGCCATATTAATCAACAGTGTAAGCTATATTTCCCATAATCCATGGGGAAATAAGCAGAAACAAACAACATTGATGCATATCCAGTCAGCACCCAGCATTACCCTTCTCAGCTACGTCCACTTGAACTGATCCTCTTTCTTCCTGCAACCAAAGCCGGCGATGAAACACTTCACTCCTGTTTGGACGACTCATGTCCTGCAAGAATCCATAATAACAAAATTGAAACCAGGACCTCAGGTGAACCAACAAGTATTTCAGTACACAACATGAAACATGGGAATAAACTAGCATTTGCAATGCAACTTAGGTTGTAGAACAATCATGCAATTTGATCAAAACGTGCTACTTACACCCTTAACAGAAACTCCAATATTGTTGGGTGGGTAAAGATTACAGAGCAATATGTGGGCTAATCCCGGCCTCCCTACCCTAATAGAATTGAAACTTGCTTTATGAGTGCTAGGAATTTTTTCCATACTACGGTCACGACCCGAAGGCGAGGATTATGCCAGTTTAAATATTGTCTGCCACCGGGGCCACAATGGCGGTAACTGGTTAGAAGTAAAACCTCTTAAAGGTCGAATCTGAAGAACAGTCGCGCAGCACTCATAATATCCTCCAAGTGAGCCCCAAGGGTGAAAGCTTTTGGCACTGTAGCCCCTCTGGTGGAATGAGCGCTAAACACCTTTGTGTCAATACCTGCCTCTTGCATGGCCCAGCGCGCAATGCTGGCGGATGAGACGGCCTTAGGCAGGTTAAAAAGAGCTGCTACCGTTCCCTGTGGGGTTGAAGTTCTTTGGTCATTGGCTGGTACTGTTTGACGCAATGAACACACAGCTTTGGAGAGCCTGTGTTAGATTTGGGGGTCTCTAGTTGGCACAGGTAGGTCATTGTGACAAATAGGGACCCTCGCCTCTAGTCAGAACAAAGGGATTACACTCCTAAAATAACCCCTGCTCACCTCATTGGTAGCTTTGCACGGACAGGCTTTACTTCAGAGGCATTGTAAGTTAAGCATTTGTGACCACATACAGTAACCCAGTGACGCTACAAATGGACACCACACAGGTTTTATATAAAAAATAAGTAGACTTTATATAGTTACCACAAGACCATAAACGACAAAAATACACAATACTATTACTTTAATGGTAGATTTAAGCTTAGTTCAGTTCTTAGATGCGCCACCCTGCATCAATGTACCTTAGGTTGCGTTGCGCTTCCATGACCAGCAATGTCGCAGAGATGAGAAATGCGGCAAAGTTCGGGTGCAAAGAAATAAAAACGTGAAGATCTTCCAGATGCGGCACGCTTCTCGGGGATGCGGGAAGTTCTCGGTTCAATGCGTGGACTACAGCGGTGACACCCAAGAGGCGACAGCAGCAGCTCCAGCGGCGAAGCTCTTCTCCCACGATGCGTGAAGCTTCCGCTCAATGCGACAACTGCAGCAGCGACATCCAAGATGCGACGGCAGCAGCTCCAATGGCGGCGCGCTTCTCGGGGATGCGAGGTGATCTTCTTCGATGCGATGCAGTACGACAGTTCCAGCGGCGACACCCTCCTTCGGAGTTGTGACAGAAGGCACAGCAATGCCGACATGCTTCCTCTTCGTTGCGGCACGCTTCTCTCCGATGCGGTGCAGTGCAACCGCTCCAGAGGCGACACCCTCCTTCGGAGTTGCGACGGCAGCAGCAGAGACGGCGACACGCTTCCTCTTCGTTGCAGCACGCTTCTCTCTGATGCGGTGCAGTGCAACAGTTCCAGCGGCGACACCCTCCTTCGGAGTTGCGACGGTGACACACTTCTTGTTGAGTTGCGCTTCCAGCTCCTTGCGACACACAGTTCCTCAGAAGACCCAAAACAGCAGCAGGGACTTCCAAAATACCTCTGGGGAGCTGGGAGTTGAAGTCTGTTGTCCCTGAGACTTCAGTAGGAAGCAAGCTCTTTTCCAAGCCCTTGGAGATCCTTCACAAGTTGAAAGCAATGTACACAAAGTTCCTTTCTCCTTCCTTTGGCAGTAAGGCAACCACTGCAGGCCAATCCCCAAGCAGCACTTCAGCTTAGGAATAGTCTCTCCTCAGTTTCTTCAGGTTCCTCTCCTCAGTAAAGGTTTCTTCTTGTAGTCCAAAAGGGATCTAATTTCATGGGATCTCTGAGGGGAGAGGGGTCTTTGCCCAGTCCAAACCAGTTCTGAAGCTCTCTGTTCACCAGACTTCTCCTTTCCTTTCACAGTGCAGGGCAGGCACATCAGACGCCCCACAGGAGGTGGAGCCAGCATTGTGGAAGGCAGGCGCAGCCCTACTCAAGGTTCAGGTGCAACTCCTCCCTCCCATCTAGATACAGATCTCTCTTTTCACCACTGGATGACTCAGCCTGTCTCTTGGAATCCCCCAGCCCTGTCACTCACAAAACCAGACAAAGGAATACACAACCTAGCAGAGGCATGTTTGAATGGTTAGACAAGCAAATACCTACTTTCTAAAAGTGGTATTTGCAAACACAGAATATTAAAATAACTCTTTCCATGCTGATGACGGAACTGCTCCGTCATCAGCCGCGGTGGCGCTGTGCTGATGACTGAGCGGTTCCGTCATGGCCCGCCCGATGCGCCTGCACGGCGCAGATTCCGCGCCTGCGCTGGGCGTACTATTGAGCGGGCGTGGCCATGACGGAACCGCTCCGTCATCAGCACAGCTTAACCGCGCCTGGTGACGGAGCGGTTCCGTCACCAGCATGTGTGCGCCGCGCAGCCCCCGCCCCCTTAGCGCTGCGGCGGAATAGCCGCCGCAGCGAAGGTGTTAAACTTTACTAAAAGATGTATTTTATTATTCTGAGTCCAGGCATACTAAACTCGAATTTCTACCATGTTCTCTGAGTCTGTTAGGATTATAAATATGTAATAATCTAACAGCCCATTCTGGCCTATCGAGAACAGGTAGCCTGCAATAGTGAAAAACAAAAATGGCTGTAATTCACAATTCGAACATGCCACACACACCAGGGCTTGTCCTACCTTATACTTACAATGCACCCTGCCCTTGGGCCTACCATAGGGGTGAATGATATGAAGAAAAGGGAAGGTTTAGGGACTGGCAAGTGGGTGCATTTGCCCAGTCAGCATGACAGTACCAGACTGCATGCAGGCTCTGTAATGGCCAGCCATAGGCACATTTTACAAGGCTGCTTCTGTGGGTGGCACAACCAGTGCTGCAGGCCCACCAGCAGCATTTGGATTACATGCCCTGGGCACACTCAGTGCACTGTACTAGGGTCTGACAAGTAAACCAAACATCCAATCATGGAATCACTAATCTATACATCAATTTACAACAGGGAGCACTCGCACTGGACAGCAGTGGCACAGTGCCCAAAGCATCTAACACCAGCAAAAATACATGAGGCAAAAGCAAAAATGGAAGGGAGACCCACACCAATGGTGCCAAGTCTAACACGTGTCCCCTCCAGCTGAAAAGTGGGGAGAACTACCCTAGCTTTTGGGAGTTCTCTTCACTAAGACGGAAAAATCTGGACAGACCATCAGCGTTGGCGTGTTCTCTACCAGGGCAGTGTTCCACCGTAAAGTCCATACCCTGTAGGGAAATGGAACACCTCAACAGCTTTGGATTCTCACCCCTCATCTGCATCTACCATCGAGGGGCCTGTGGTCTGTCTGAACGCAGAAGTGAGTTTCAAACAGGTATGGTCCCAGCTTCTTCAGTGCCCAGGCCACAGCAAATGCTTCACGCTCAATAGCATACCACCTATGTTCCCGTGGAAGTAACCTTCTACTGATAAAGGCTACAGGTTGATCTAGGCCCTCTTCATTCATCTGTGACAGAACAGCCCCCACACCATATTCTGAAGCGCCTGTCTGAACGATAAACTCATTTGAAAAGTTGGGTGCCCTGAGCACGGGCACCGTGCACATGGCAGCTCTCGGGGCCTCAAAAGCTTTCTGACCGGTGTCAGTCCAGATCACATTCTTGGGCTGCTTCCTGGAAGTCAGCTCTGTCAAGGGTGCAACAATGTTGAAATACCCCTTGACAAACCTCCTGTAATACCATGTGAGACCTAAGAAGGCTCTCACCTCTGTCTGGGTTTTGGGTGGCTCCCAAGCCAGGATGGTTTCAATCTTGGGTTGTAGGGGCGCCACCTGGCCGCTCCCAACTTGGTGTCCCAAGTACACCATGGAACTCTGCCCGATCTGGCACTTACCTTGATCGTGAGGCCTGCCCTCCGCAGCGCTAACAACACTTCCCAGAGGTGGGGCAGATGTTCCTCCCAACTGGCACTGAACACCGATGTCATCCAGGTAGGTGGCACTGAACTCATCCAGTCCAACCAACACCTAGTTGACCAACCTCTGAAAGGGGGCAGGTGCATTATTCATCCCAAAAGGCAAAGCAGGGAACTGGAAATGCCTATCTGGTGTGGAGAATGCTGACCTCTCCTTTGCCCCATCAGTCAAGGCGATCTGCCAGTACCCAGACGTTAAATTAAACGTGCTGAGGTACCGTGCAGCCCCTAGCCGATCAATGAGCTCATCAGCTCTGGGGATGGGGTGCGCGTCAGTCTTTGTAACTGAATTGAACCCTCTGTAGTCCACACAGAACAGAAGTTCGGGTGTGGCACCCGGCGCTGCAGCCTTCGGGACCAAGACCACTGGGCTGGCCTAGGGACTGCTAGATGACTCAAGCACCCCTAGGGCAAGCATCTTTGAGACCTCCTCCTTGATGCAAGCCCTTACCCTGTCAGTTACTCTGTAAGACTTGTGCTTCACAGGTAAGCTGTCTCCTGTGTCCACATCATGGACGCACCAATCCGTGACACCAGGAACCAGGGAGAACAGATCAGAAAACTGTCCCAGCAACTGGCGGCAGTCATTCTGTTGCTCATGGGTCAGGGTGGAAGAGAGGTTAACATCATCCACTGACCCATCTTGTTCTGAGGCTGACAGGAGTAGGCTCAGTCTCCTCCTGGATTCCAGCATCTGTTGCCAAGAGCATGCCCACTTCAGACCTCTCTAAGTGGGGCTTAAGGCGGTTGACATGTAGGACCCTCAAGGGGTTCCTAGGAGACCGCAAGTCCACCGAGTAGGTAACTGGACTCTTGCACTCCACTACCTCGAAAGGTCTGGTCCACTTGTCTTGGAGCGCACAGAGCTCCACTGGGGCCATGACCCACACCTTCTGTCCAGGTTGAAGCCCTACCAGAGTGGCATTCTAGTCATACCAGCGCTTCATCTCCTCCTGGCTGGCCTCCAGATTAGCCTGAATGAGTTGACTGAAGCGCGTGGTCTGATTCCGGAAGGTCAGCATGTAGCTATATACATCCTGGGGAAGTTTCCTGGGAGATTGCTCCCAGCCTTCTTTAACCAGACTCAGAGGTCCTCTGACCGGGTGTCCATAGAGAAGCTCAAAGGGACTGAACCCTAGAGATTTCTGTGGCACCTCCCGGTATGCAAACAGTCGGCATGGTAAGAGGACGTCCCACTAACGCCGCATGGGTTCCTCAAGACCCATTATCATGCCTTTTAGTGTCCGGTTGAACCTTTCAACCAACCCATTTCCTTGGGAGTGGTAAGGAGTGTTGAAATTGTAAGTTACACCACACTCCTGGCACAGGGACTTCATATACTTAGAAATGAAGTTGGTTTCCCGGTCAGACACTACCTCGTGAGGGAATCTCACTCGGGAGAAAATTCCCATCAGTGCTCGTCCCACCACGGGGCCGTCACTGTCCTCAGAGGTATGGCTTCCGGGTACCGGGTGGCATGGTCCACCAAGACCAGGATGAACCTGTTTCCCATGGCTGTCCTGGGGTCCAATGGCCCCACAATGTCAATCCCCACCCGCTCAAAGGGAGTACTGACTACAGGGAATGGCTGGAGAGGAGCCTTGTGCTTCCTCCCACTCTTTCCACTTGCCTGGCAAGTCTGACAAGTTCTGGAGTGAGTATCTGAACTCTTGCACATTTGGGGCCAATGAAAGTGGGTGACAAACCTCTCAAAGGTTGTGTCCTGCCCCAAATGTCCTGCTAATGGCACATCATGAGCCAGCCCCTGTAGGAAGGCTCTGAACTTCTGGGGTACCACCAGCAAAAGGGCTGACCCAGGTTCAGCAACCTTAGGCTCACTATACAGGAGACCATTCTCCCAGTAAATCAAGTGCGACCCTGCCTGATCGCCTGCTGCCTGGCTTGCAGCCTGTTGCCGCAAGCCTTTAAGAGAAGGGCACTCTTTCTGCTTCTTGCAAAATTCTTCCCTGGAGGGGCCTCCTTCTTGCTGCTAATGGGTCAGCTCAGGCAGGTCCCCCAGTTCAGCTATCTGTTCCCCAGTAGGCTCCAGGGCTTCCCCCTCAGGGTCTACCTCCTCCTGGGCCGTGGGAACTTCGGGGGCCGGTTTCCCACGCCCCTCGCCTCTTCTCTCTAAGGCAGGTTCCTGGGCCTCCCTCTCAGGCTCCAGGTCCTCTTGAGAACCCCTACTGGCTGACATTGACCAGGTGGTCACGCATGCCCAGTCAGGCAGTCCAACCATCTTCAAGTGATTTATTTTCTCCACCTTTTCCCAGGGGAGTTCTCTAAATTGTTTCCCAACAAACAGTCAACAGGCATGGTGGGCCTCACAGCTACCTGAAGAGTACCAGAGACCCCCCCCCCCCCCCCCCCCCCACTCAAAGGGAACCTGAGCCATCAGACAATGACTCTGTGTTGTCGGCGTTAACAACTCTGCAAAATGCTTGAGGGACAATCTGCTCTTGAGACACCAGGTGACACCTGACAGCTGTCACACTGGCTTCTGTGTCTCCAAGAGCCTCCACCTTTTGGCCATTGACGGTCACTTGCTGCCCATATTTCTTCGTGTTCCTGGGTAGCTGAGCTTCTGAGACCATCTCACAGTCTCCTAAAGAGAAAAGGGTCATCTATGTGGGACTCCACCCACCTTGGACATCATCTCCTCTCCCAAGGCTACACGAGCCATCTGCCAAGGTGAAACACCAGTAGGTGCTTGTTTACCAAACAGGTGGCACCTGGTATAATTTGCCTTATGACCCAGGTCGCCACACTTTTAACATTTCAGGGGCCCCTGGGAAACAGGACTACCAGTCGGGCCCCTTGCTTTCTCTCAGGGGGAGGCTGGGAACCTTTCCCTTGATTCCCTTGGGTACTACTCTGGGGCCCTTTGCGGAACTCCTATTTACCCTTGTTCCCCCCCCCCACACTCTTCTGCTGGGGACCCTGCCCACCCTTGGCTGAGTCTCCCATGTGACCCGGGTGCTCACCCAGCAGTTCGCCTCCTCAGCAAGCTTCCTAGGGTTAGTCAGCTTGCTATCTATAAGATGCTGGCGCAGCTCTGGAAAACAATTATCAGACAAGTGCTCCCATGCAATCAAATCAAAGAGACCTTGAAAATCATTAACCTTGCTGCCCTTTACCTAACCGTCCAATGCTCTGCAAAAGAAAGTGACATATTCAACCCAAGTACTGTTTTCTAACTTTTTGCATTTCCTGAATCTCTGCCTATAGAGCTCAGGTATCAAACCATATCTAGACATCAATGCATCTTTCATGTGGCTGTATGAATTGTGGACATCAGGAGGCAAGTCTAACAATGTGTCCCACCCCTCACTAAAGAACCTTCCCCACAACCCCGCTCCCCAATCTCTCTGAGACCTGGTGGGAAGACATGGCTATCTCATAGCCGCTGAACCACTGACCAATATCATCATTTTTGTAAAACTCTTTCATCACATCCATGGGAATATACACTCTACTTTCCTTATGTACTGACAGTATGCTGCCACCAGAGGGAGTACTCTCCAAACTTTTGGCTTTTAACTCCGACTCCCTCAAAACTTTCTCATGGTCAAACTGCATTTTCTTCTCTTCCAGGGCTAACCTCCTGATTTGTATTTCAAATTCTAACTGCCAACTTAACTACAGTTTTGTCAGCTCCATTTCATGCCTTCTATTTCTCTCTCTGTCTTCCAACTCCTCTGGAGACAGACTTTTGCCAGAAGCAATGCTACCTGCAGGGGAAGGTACTTTCCTTCCTCTTGAGCCAAATGGCTCTTCCTGTTGTATAACTGCCTGGTCATCCCCCTCCTCAATTTAAGGGGTTTTCCTTGCTTCTACCCAGGCCCTCCGCGCCTTGTAGAATTCTTCTTTCTTGGTGCACCCAACAGTGGCAACCTTGAATTTCTTTCATAAGTACTTCAGATGCTTTACTTTTTAGCTTTCCAATTTCTCTTCTTCCCATTCAAGATAAATAGAGGCTATGGAGTCTGCCCTCTCTACTACAACTGAATCAGGCATCTTTCAAAAATAGAACCAAAAAATTCAAAAAGGAATCTACCAATAAGTATGTGGCATCGTTGTGGTCTGCACTCACTAAGTAGTGTTCACCAACACTGTACATGAGTCACAAATGCAAATCCAGAATCCTTACCGCTGACCACCAATGTTAGATTTGGGGGTCTCTAGTTGGCAAATAGGGACCCTCGCCTCTAGTCCGGACAAGGGGATTACACTCCTAAAATAACCCCTGCTCACCCCCTTGGTAGCTTGGCATGAGCAGACCGGCTTTATTTCAGAGGCGTTGTAAGTTAAACATTTGTGACCACATACAGTAACTCAGTGACAACACTACAAATGGACACCACACAGGTTTTATATAAAAAATAAGTAGACTTTATAAAGAGTTACACAAGACCATAAACAACAAAAATACACAATACTATTACTTTAAGATGGTAGATTTAAGCTTAGTTCAGTTCGTAGATGCGACACTCTGCGTCAATGTACCTTAGGTTGCGTTGTACTTCCACGAGAAGCAATGTTGCAGCAATGGGAAATGCGGCAAAGTTCAGGTGCAAAGAAATAAAGACGTGAAGATCTTTCAGATGCGGCACGCTTCTCAGGGATGCGAGAAGTTCTCGGTTCGATGCGTGGACTATAGCGGAGACATCCAAGATGCGACGGCAGCAGCTCCAGCGGCGACGCTCTTCTCCCACTATGCTTGAAGCTTTCGCTCGATGCGACTACAGCGGCAACATCCAAGATGCGACGGCAGCAGCTCCGACAGTGGCACGCTTCTCGGGGATTTGAGGTGCTCTTCTTCGATGTGGTGCAGTGCGACAGTTCCAGCGGCGACACCCTCCTTTGGAGTTGCGACGGCAGGCACAGCGACGGCGACACGCTCCGACCTCGTTGCGAGATTCTCCTCCTGATGTGGTGCAGTGCGACAGCCCCAGTGGCAGAACCCTCCAACAGTTGCAACCAAAATACATAAAATACAGTTTAAAAAGATGGTAAAGTTAAGGTATTGACGATATCTTCAACGCGTTTCGACACTAGGTGTCTTCGTCAGGAAAGTACCATCAAGTATATTATCTGAGTTAGGTAAGGATACAGTCCAGCATCAAACCGGTTATGATCAACTTGGAATTCTTAGTTCAAACGGACATATATAGAAAGCGGCGAGCCACTAATTTAGGACATGGATGTCGAGAATATTAGCTTGTTAGTTTTAATTTAAATTCGAAGGTCTGGGACCCCCATTGGAACTGTAGGGACCGACGATGTGAGGTGAATACTGGGATCGTCGGTTGTTGAAAGTCTCGGAGGAGGTGAATATCCTCTGTTTTGAAGAGGTGGTAAACCAGATACTTGTTGAACTCCCTTAAATTGATGACAGGGGTTGTCCACCATCCCGCTCGTCAATGAGGAAAGTGTTGCTGAGTAAGCCAGATTGGTGAGAGGTGGTCAAAGATGTATACCCTTTGGACACGAGTTCCTGAATCCACACCTAATTAAGGGCCACCTCTCTTCCTGAGAAGGTGATTGGGCGCAGATGTAACAGCTGGAAGTGGGAGCCGTAGAAGTCTATGTTGAAGCCCTGTACTCTTTGCAGAATCCAAGCATCTGCAGTAAGAGTCCTCCAAGCATGTACGAAATGAGCCAACCTGCCCCCCAAATGTTTGTTAGAAATTAATTGGAGACTCGGCAGGGGAGATGGCGGAGGAGCCTCGTGCGCGGGAACCTTGATCCTCTGTTTCTAGGATAGCCCGTGGTGGGGCAGAATCCCCCCAAAACTAGCACGGTCCTGCCATTGTCTGTGTGCCTCAGTGTGCCTGAGGTGAGGTATGGTAGGGTGCCTCAGGTATGGTATGGTAGGGTGCCTGAGGTAAGGTATGGTAGGGTGCCTGAGGTAAGGTATGGTAGGGTGCCTGAGGTGAGGTATAGTAGGGTGCCTGAGGTGAGGTAGGGTACCTGAGGTAAGGTATGGTATGATAGGGTGCCTGAGGGAAGGTATGGTAGGGTGCCTGAGGTAAGTTATGGTAGGGTTCCTGAGGTAAGTTATGGTAGGGTTCCTGAGGTAAGGTATGGTAGGGTTCCTGAGGTAAGGTATGGTAGGGTTCCTGAGGTAAGGTATGGTAGGGTTCCTGAGGTAAGGTATGGTAGGGTTCCTGAGGTAAGGTATGGTTGGGTGCCTGAGGTAAGGTATGGTTGGGTGCCTGAGGTAAGGTATGGTTGGGTACCTGAGGTACGGTATGGTTGGGTACCTGAGGTACGGTATGGTTGGGTACCTGAGGTACGGTATGGTTGGGTACCTGAGGTACGGTATGGTTGGGTGCCTGAGGTAAGGTATGGTTGGGTATCTGAGGTAAGGTATGGTAAGGTATCTGAGGTAAGGTATGGTAAGGTATCTGAGGTAAGGTATGGTACGGTACCTGCGGTAATGTATGGTAAGGCACCTGCGGTAATGTATGGTAAGGCCCCTGAGGTAATATAGGGTATTGTATGGTAGGGTACCTGAGGGAAGGTATGGTAGGGTGCCTGAGGTAAGGTAGGGAGCCTGAGGTAAGGTAGGGAGCCTGAGGTGAGGTAGGGAGCCTGAGGTGAGGTAGGGTACCTGAGGTACGGTATAGTAGGGTACCCGAGGTAAGGTGTGGGAGGGTACTCAAGGTAAGGTAGGGTACCTGAGGTAAGGTATGTTAGGGTGCCTGAGGTAAGGTATGGTAAGGTACCTGAGGTAAGGTATGGTAAGGTACCTGAGGTAAGGTATGGTAAGGTATGGTAAGGTACCTGAGGTAATGTATGGTAAGGCACCTGAGCTAATGTATGGTATTGTATGGTAGGGTACCTGAGGGAAGGTATGGTAGGGTGCCTGAGGGAAGGTATGGTAGGTTGCCTGAGGAAAGGTATTGTAGAGTGCCTGAGGAAAGGTATGGTAGAGTGCCTGAGGGAAGGTATGGTAGGGTACCTGAGGTAAGGTGTGATAAGGTACCTGAGGTAAGGTGTGATAAGGTACCTGAGGTAAGGTATGATAAGGTACCTGAGGTAAGGTATGGTAAGATACCTGAGGTAATGTATGGTAAGGCACCTGAGGTAATGTATGGTAATATATGGTAGGGTGCCTGAGGGAAGGTATGGTAGGGTGCCTGAGGTAAGTTATGGTAGGGTGCCTGAGAAAAGGTATGGTAGGGTGCCTGAGAAAAGGTATGGTAGGGTGCCTGAGGGAAGGTATGGTAGAGTGCCTGAGGTAAGGTATGGTAGAGTGCCTGAGGTAAGGTATGGTGAGGTAACCGAGGTAAAGTTTTGTAACGTTCCCAAGGTAAAGTGTTGTACCTGAGGGAAGGTATGGTAGAGTGCCTGAGGTAAGGTATGGTAGGGTCCCTGAAGTAAGGTATGGTAGGGAGCCTGAGGTAAGGTAGGGAGCCTGAGGTAAGGTAGGGTACCTAAGGTAAGGTAGGGTACCTAAGGTAAGGTAGGGTACCTAAGGTAAGGTATGGTACCTAAGGTAAGGTATGGTAAGATACCTGAGGTAATGTGTGGTAAGGCACCTGAGGTAATGTATGGTAATATATGGTAGGGTGCCTGAGGGAAGGTATGGTAGTGTGCCTGAGGGAAGGTATGGTAGGCTGCCTGAGAAAAGGTATGGTAGGCTGCCTGAGAAAAGGTATGGTAGGGTGCCTGAGGGAAGGTATGGTAGGGTTTCTGAGGGAAGGTATGGTAGGGTGCCTGAGGAAAAGTATGGTGCCTGAGGAAAGGTATGGTAGGGTGCCTGAGGAAAGGTATGGTGCCTGAGGGAAGTTGTGGTAGGGTGCCTGAGGGAAGTTGTGGTAGGGTGCCTGAGGGAAGATATGGTAGGGTGCCTGAGTTAAGGTATGGCGAGGTAAAGCTTTGTAAGGTTCCCAAGGTAAAGTGTTGTACCTGAGGGAAGGTGTGGTAAGGTACCCGAGGTAAGGTATGTTATGGTGCCTGAGGTAAGGTAGGGTGCCTGAGGTAAGGTAGGGTGCCTGAGGTAAGGTAGGGTGCCTGAGGTAAGGTAGGGTGCCTGAGGTAAGGTATGGTAGAGTGCCTGATGTAATGTATGGTAGGGTGCCTGAAGTAAGGTATGGTAGGGTACCAGAGGTAAGGTAGGGTAGGGTAGGGTACCTGAGGTAAGGTAGGGTAGGGTACCTGAGGTAAGGTAGGGTAGGGTACCTGAGGTAAGGTACGGGAGGGTACCCGAGGTAAGGTACGGGAGGGTACCCGAGGTAAGGTACGGGAGGGTACCCGAGGTAAGGTACGGGAGGGTACCCGAGGTAAGGTACGGGAGGGTACCTGAGGTAAGTTACGGGAGGGTACCCGAGGTAAGTTACGGGAGGGTACCCGAGGTAAGTTACGGGAGGGTACCCGAGGTGAGTTACGGGAGGGTACCCGAGGTGAGTTACGGGAGGGTACCCGAGGTGAGTTACGGGAGGGTACCCGAGGTGAGTTACGGGAGGGTACCCGAGGTGAGGTACGGGAGGGTACCCGAGGTGAGGTACGGGAGGGTACCCGAGGTGAGGTACGGGAGGGTACCCGAGGTGAGGTACGGGAGGGTACCCGAGGTGAGGTACGGGAGGGTACCCGAGGTGAGGTACGGGAGGGTACCCGAGGTGAGGTACGGGAGGGTACCCGAGGTGAGGTACGGGAGGGTACCCGAGGTGAGGTACGGGAGGGTACCCTGAGGTGAGGTACGGGAGGGTCCCCGAGGTGAGGTACGGGAGGGTCCCCGAGGTGAGGTACGGGAGGGAGCCCGAGGTACGGTAGGGAGCCCGAGGTGAGGTACGGTAGGGTGCCCGAGGTGAGGTACGGTAGGGTGCCCGAGGTGAGGTACGGTAGGGTGCCCGAGCTGAGGTACGGTAGGGTGCCCGAGCTGAGGTACGGTAGGGTGCCCGAGCTGAGGTACGGTAGGGTGCCCGAGCTGAGGTACGGTAGGGTGCCCGAGCTGAGGTACGGTAGGGTGCCCGAGCTGAGGTACGGTAGGGTGCCCGAGCTGAGGTACGGTAGGGTGCCCGAGCTGAGGTACGGTAGGGTGCCCGAGCTGAGGTACGGTAGGGTGCCCGAGGTTAGGTACGGTAGGGTACCCGAGGTTAGGTACGGTAGGGTACCCGAGGTTAGGTACGGTAGGGTACCCGAGGTTAGGTACGGTAGGGTACCCGAGGTTAGGTACGGTAGGGTACCCGAGGTTAGGTACGGTAGGGTACCCGAGGTTAGGTACGGTAGGGTACCCGAGGTTAGGTACGGTAGGGTACCCGAGGTTAGGTACGGTAGGGTACCCGAGGTTAGGTACGGTAATCTATGTGAGGTAAGGTATCGTGAGGTAACAGAGTTAAAGTTTTGTAAGGTTCTGGCGGTAAAGTTTGGTAAGGTGTGCGAGGTAAGGTATGTTAGGGTGCCTGGGGTAAAGTATGTTAGGGTGCCTGAGGGAAGGTATGGCAGGGTGCCTAAGGGAAGGTATGGCAGGGTACCTGAGGGAAGGTATGGCAGGGTACCTGAGGGAAGGTATGGCAGGGTACCTGAGGGAAGGTATGGCAGGGTACCTGAGGGAAGGTATGGCAGGGTACCTGAGGGAAGGTATGGCAGGGTACCTGAGGTAAGGTATGGCAGGGTACCTGAGGTAAGGTATGGCAGGGTACCTGAGGGAAGGTATGGCAGGGTACCTGAAGTAAGCTACAGTAAGGCACCTGAGGTCATGTACGGTAAGGCACCTGAGGTCATGTACGGTAAGGCACCTGAGGTCATGTACGTTAAGGCACCTGAGGTCATGTACGGTAAGGCACCTGAGGTCATGTACGGTAAGGCACCTGAGGTCATGTACGGTAAGGCACCTGAGGTCATGTATGGTGAGGTAACCAAGGTAAAGTTTTGGAAGGATCCTGAGGTAAAGTGTTGTACCCGAGTGAAGGTGTAGTAAGGTGCCTGAGGTAAGGTATGGTGCCTGAGGTAAGGGATGGTATGGTAGGGTATGGTAAAGTACCTGAGGTAATGTATGGTAAGGCACCTGAGGTAATATATGGTATGGTATGGTAGGGTGCCTGAGGTGAGGTAGGGTACCTGAGGTGAGGTAGGGTACCTGAGGTGAGGTAGGGTACCTGAGGTAAGGTATGGTAGGGAGCCTGAGGGAAGGTATGGTAGGGTGCCTGAGGGAAGGTATGGTAGGGTGCCTGAGGGAAGGTATGGTAGGGTTCCTGAGGGAAGGTATGGTAGGGTTCCTGAGGGAAGGTATGGTAGGGTTCCTGAGGGAAGGTATGGTAGGGTGCCTGAGGGAACGTATGGTATGGTAGGGTGCCTGGGGGAAGGTATGGTAGGGTGCCTGAGGGAAGGTATGGTAGGGTGCCTGAGGAAAGGTATGGTAGGGTGCCTGAGGAAAGGTATGGTAGGGTGCCTGAGGAAAGGTATGGTAGGCTGCCTGAGGAAAGGTATGGTAAGGTACCTGAGGTAATGTATTTTAAGGCACCTGAGGTAATGTATGGTAATATATGGTAGGGTACCTGAGGCAAGGTAAGGTAGGGAGCCTGAGGTAAGGTAGGGTACCGGGGGGCACTAGGGGACCTGAGGTAAGGTATGGTATGGTAGTGTGCCTGAGGGAAGGTATAGTAGGGAACCTGAGGGAAGGTATGGTAGTGTGCCTGAGGGAATGTATGGTAGGGTGCCTGAGGGAATGTATGGTAGGGTGCCTGAGGGAAGGTATGGTTGAGCGCCTGAGTTAAGTTATGGTTGAGCGCCTGAGTTAAGTTATGGTTGAGCGCCTGAGGTAAGGTATGGTATGGTCCCTGAGGTAAGATATGGTAGGGTGCCTGAGGTAAGGTATGGTAGAGTGTCTGAGGTAAGGTATGGTTGAGTTCCTGAGTTAAGGTATGGTAGAGTTCCTGAGGTAAGGTATGGTAAGGTACCTGACATAAGGTATGGTAGGGTACCCAAGGTAAGGTATGGTAGGGTAGGGTACCAGAGGTAAGGTAGGGTAGGGTACCTGAAGTAAGGTATGGTAGGGTACCTGAGACAAGGCAAGGTATGGTAGGATACCTGAGACAAGGCAAGGTATGGTAGGATACCTGAGGTAATGTATGGTAGGGTACCCGAGGTAATGTATGGTAGGGTACCCGAGGTAATGTATGGTAGGGTACCCGAGGTAATGTATGGTAGGGTACCCGAGGTAATGTATGGTAGGGTATCTGAGGTAATGTATGGTAGGGTACCCGAGGTAATGTATGGTAGGGTACCTGAGGAACGGTATAGTAAGGTACCTGAGGTAAGGTATGGTAAGGTACCCGAGGTAAGGTATGGTAAGGTACCTGAGGTAATATATGGTAAGGCACCTGAGGTAATGTATGGTAATGTATGGTTGTGTACCTGAGGGAAGGTATGGTAGGGAGCCTGAGGTAAGGTAGGGTACCTGAGATAAGGTATGGTAGAGTTCCTGAGGTAAGGTATGGTAAGGTACCTGATGTAAGGTATGGTAGGGTACCTGAGAAAAGGTATGTTAGGATACCTGAGAAAAGGTATGTTAGGATACCTGAGAAAAGGTATGTTAGGATACCTGAGAAAAGGTATGTTAGGATACCTGAGAAAAGGTATGTTAGGATACCTGAGAAAAGGTATGTTAGGGTACCTGAGAAAAGGTATGTTAGGGTACCTGAGAAAAGGTATGGCAGGGTACCTGAGAAAAGGTATGGTAGGGTACCCGAGGTTAGGTAAGGTATGGTATGGTAGGGTAGGGTAGGGTACCAGAGATAAGGTATGTTAGGGTACCTGAAGTAAGGTATGGTAGGGTACCTGAGGCAAGCCAAGATATGGTAGGATACCCGAGGTAATGTATGGTAGGGTACACGAGGTAATGTATGGTAGAGTACCCGAGGTAATGTATGGTAGGGTGCCCGAGGTAATGTATGGTAGGTTACCTGAGGTAATGTATGGTAAGGCACCTGAGGTAATGTATGGTAATGTATGGTTGTGTACCCGAGGAAAGGTAAGGTAGGGAGCCTGAGGTAAGGTAGGGAGCCTGAGGTAAGGTAGGGAGCCTGAGGTAAGGTAGGGTACCTAAGGTAAGGTATGCTATGGGGCCTGAGGAAAGGTATGGTAAGGTACTTGAGGAAAGGTTGTGTGTGGTAGGGTGCCTGAGGGAAGGTATGGTAGGGTGCATGAGGGAAGGTATGGTAGGGTGCCTGAGGGAAGGTATGGTAGGGTGCCTGAGGGAAGCTATGGTAGGGTGCCTGAGGAAAGCTATGGTAGGGTGCCTGAGGTAAGGTATGGTAGGGTACCTGAGGTAAGGTATGGTAGGGTACCTGAGGTAAGGTATGGTAGGGTACCTGAGGTAAGGTATGGTAGGGTACCTGAGGTAAGGTATGGTAGGGTACCTGAGGTAAGGTATGGTAGGGTACCTGAGGTAAGGTATGGTAGGGTACCTGAGGTAAGGTATGGTAGGGTACCTGAGGTAAGGTATGGTAGGGTACCCGAGGTAAGGTATGGTAGGGTACCCGAGGTAAGGTATGGTAGGGTACCCGGGGTAAGGTATGGTAGGGTACCCGGGGTAAGGTATGGTAGGGTACCCGGGGTAAGGTATGGTAGGGTACCCGGGGTAAGGTATAGTAGGGTACCCGAGGTAAGGTACAGTAGGGTACCCGAGGTAAGGTACGGTAGGGTACCTGAGGTAAGGTACGGTAGGGTACCTGAGGTAAGGTACGGTAGGGTACCTGAGGTAAGGTACGGTAGGGTACCTGAGGTAAGGTACGGTAGGGTACCTGAGGTAAGGTACGGTAGGGTACCTGAGGTAAGGTACGGTAGGGTACCTGAGGTAAGGTACGGTAGGGTACCTGAGGTAAGGTACGGTAGGGTACCTGAGGTAAGGTACGGGAGGGGACCTGAGTTGAGCTACGGGAGGTGACCTGAGTTGAGGTACGGGAGGGGACCTGAGGTGAGGTGCGGTAGGGGACCTGAGGTGAGGTGCGGTAGGGGACCTGAGGTGAGGTGCGGTAGGGGACCTGAGGTGAGGTGCGGTAGGGGACCTGAGGTGAGGTGCGGTAGGGGACCTGAGGTGAGGTGCGGTAGGGGACCTGAGGTGAGGTGCGGTAGGGGACCTGAGGTGAGGTGCGGTAGGGGACCTGAGGTGAGGTGCGGTAGGGGACCTGAGGTGAGGTGCGGTAGGGGACTTGAGGTGAGGTGCGGTAGGGGACTTGAGGTGAGGTGCGGTAGGGGGCCTGAGGTGAGGTGCGGTAGGGGGCCTGAGGTGAGGTGCGGTAGGGGGCCTGAGGTGAGGTGCGGTAGGGTGCCTGAGGTGAGGTGCGGTAGGGTGCCTGAGGTGAGGTGCGGTAGGGTAGGGTAGGGTAGGGTAGGGTAGGTGAGGTGAGGTGAGGTGAGGTGCGGTAGGGTGCCTGAGGTGAGGTGCGGTAGGGTGCCTGAGGTGAGGTGCGGTAGGGTGCCTGAGGTGAGGTGCGGTAGGGTGCCTGAGGTGAGGTACGGTAGGGTGCCTGAGGTGAGAACGGTAGGGTACCCGAGGTGAGAACGGTAGTGTAGGGTACCTGAGGTAAGGTATGTTAGGGTACCTGAGATAAGGTATGTTAGAGTACCTGAGATAAGGTATGTTAGGGTACCTGAGATAAGGTATGTTAGGGTACCTGAAGTAAGGTAAGGTATGGTACCTGAGACAAGGCAAGGTATGGTACCTGAGACAAGGCAAGGTGTGGTACCTGAGACAAGGCAAGGTGTGGTACCTGAGACAAGGCAAGGCGTGGTACCTGAGACAAGGTATGTAAGGGTACCTGAGTTAAGGTATGTAAGGGTACCTGAGTTAAGGTATGGTAGGGTACCCGAGGTAGGGTATGGTAGGGTACCCGAGGTAAGGTATGGTAGGGTACCCGAGGTAAGGTATGGTAGGGTACCCGAGGTAAGGTATGGTAGGGTACCCGAGGTAAGGTATGGTAGGGTACCCGAGGTAAGGTATGGTAGGGTACCCGAGGTAAGGTATGGTAGGGTACCCGAGGTAAGGTATGGTAGGGTACCCGAGGTAAGGTATGGTAGGGTACCCGAGGTAATGTATGGTAGGGTACCCGAGGTAATGTATGGTAGTGTACCCGAGGTAAGGTATGTTAGGGTACCCGAGATAAGGTATGTTAGGGTACCTGAGAGAAGCTATGTTAGGTTACCTGAGGCAAGCCAAGGTATGGTAGGATACCTGAGGTAAGGTATGGTAGGGTACCCAAGGTAAGGTATGGTAGGGTACCCGAGGTAAGGTATGGTAAGGTACCCGAGGTAATGTATGGTAAGGCACCTGAGGTAATGTATGGTAATGTATGGTTGTGTAACTGAGGGAAGGTATGGTAGGGAGCCTGAGGGAAGGTATGGTAGGGTGCCTGAGGTAAGGTATGGTAGAGTTCCTGAGGTAGGGTATGGTAGAGTTCCTGAGGTAAGGTATGGTAGAGTTCCTGAGGTAAGGTATGGTAAGGTACCTGATGTAAAGTATGGTAGGGTACCTGAGGTAAGGTATGTAAGGGTACCCAAGGTAAGGTATGGTAGGGTACCCAAGGTAAGGTATGGTAGGGTACCCAAGGTAAGGTATGGTAGGGTAGGGTAGGGTAGGGTACCAGAAGTAAGGTATGTTAGGGTACCTGAAGTAAGGTAAGGTATGGTATGGTATGGTACCTGAGACAAGGCAAGGTATGGTAGGATACCTGAGGTAATGTATGGTAGGGTACCTGAGGTAATGTATGGTAGGGTACCCGAGGTAATGTATGGTAGGGTACCCGAGGTAATGTATGGTAGGATACCCGAGGTAAGGTATGGTAGGGTACCCGAGGTAATGTATGGTAGGGTACCCGAGGTAATGTATGGTAGGGTACCCGAGGTAATGTATGGTAGGGTACCCGAGGTAATGTATGGTAGGGTACCCGAGGTAATGTATGGTAGGGTACCTGAGGTAAGGTATGGTAATGTATGGTTGTGTACCTGAGGGAAGGTATGGTAGGGAGCCTGAGGTAAGGTAGGGTACCTGAGGTAAGGTATGGTAGAATTCCTGAGGTAAGGTATGGTAAGGTACCTGACGTAAGGTATGTTAGGGTACCTGAGATAAGGTATGTTAGGGTACCTGAGATAAGGTATGTTGGGGTACCTGAGATAAGGTATGGCAGGGTACTCGAGGTAAGGTATGGTATGGTAGGGTAGGGTACCAGAGATAAGGTATGTTAGGGTACCTGAAGTAAGGTATGGTAGGGTACCTGAGGCAAGCCAAGGTATGGTAGGATACCTGAGGTAAGGTATGGTAGGGTACCCAAGGTAATGTATGGTAGGGTACCCGAGGTAATGTATGGTAGGGTACCTGAGGTAATGTATGGTAGGGTTCCTGAGGTAATGTATGGTAGGGTTCCTGAGGTAAGGTATGGTAAGGTACCTGAGGTAAGGTATGGTAAGGTACCTGAGGTAAGGTATGGTAAGGTACCTGAGGTAAGGTATGGTAAGGTACCTGAGGTCATGTACGGTAAGGCCCCTGCGGTCATGTACGACAGGCACCTGAGGTCATGTATGGTGAGGTAACCAAGGTAAAGTTTTGGAAGGATCCTGAGGTAAAGTGTATTACCCAAGTGAAGGTGTAGTAAGGTGCCTGAGGTAAGGTATGGTGCATGAGGTAAGGGATGGTAGTGTGCCTGAGGTAAGGGATGGTAGTGTGCCTGAGGTAAGGTATGGTAAGGCACCTGAGGTAATGTAAGGTAAGGCACCTGAGGTAATGTATGGTAAGGCACCTGAGGTAATGTATGGTAAGGCACCTGAGGTAATGTATGGTAAGGCACCTGAGGTAATGTATGGTAAGGCACCTGAGGTAATGTATGGTATTGTATGGTAGGGTACCTGAGGGAAGGTATGGTAGGGTGCCTGAGGTGAGGTAGGGTGCCTGAGGTGAGGTAGGGTACCTGAGGTGTGGTAGGGTACCTGAGGTGTGGTAGGGTACCTGAGGTAAGGTATGGTATGGTACCTGAGGTAAGGTATGGTATGGTAGGGTGCCTGAGGGAAGGTATGGTAGGGTACCTTAGGTAAGGTATGGTAGGGTACCTTAGGTAAGGTATGGTAGGGTACCTTAGGTAAGGTATGGTAGGGTACCTGAGGTAAGGTCCCTGAGGTAATGTATGTTAAGGCACCTGAGGTAATGTATGGTAATGTATGTGAGGTAAGGTAAGGTATGGTGAGGTAAGGTATGTTGAGGTAACAGTTAAGTTTTGTAAGGTTCTGGCGCTAAAGTTTGGTAAGGTGCGCGAGGTAAGGTATGTTAGGGTGCCTGAGGTAAAGTATGGTAGGGTACCCGAGGTAAAGTATGGTAGGGTGCCTGAGGTAAAGTATGGTAGGGTACCCGAGGTAAAGTATGGTAGGGTACCCGAGGTAAAGTATGGCAGGGTACCCGAGGTAAAGTATGGCAGGGTACCCGAGGGAAGGTATGGCAGGGTACCCGAGGGAAGGTATGGCAGGGTACCCGAGGGAAGGTATGGCAGGGTACCCGAGGGAAGGTATGGCAGGGTACCCGAGGGAAGGTATGGCAGGGTACCCGAGGGAAGGTATGGCAGGGTACCCGAAGTAAGCTACAGTAAGGTACCTGAGGTCATGTACGGTAAGGCACCTGAGTTCATGTACATTAAGGCACCTGAGGTCATGTACGGTAAGGCACCTGAGGTCATGTACGGTAAGGCACCTGAGGTCATGTACGGTAAGGCACCTGAGGTCATGTACGGTAAGGCACCTGAGGTCATGTACGGTAAGGCACCTGAGGTCATGTACGGTAAGGCACCTGAGGTCATGTACGGTAAGGCACCTGAGGTCATGTACGGTAGGCACCTGAGGTCATGTATGGTGAGGTAACCAAGGTAAAGTTTTGGAAGGATCCTGAGGTAAAGTGTTGTACCCGAGTGAAGGTGTAGTAAGGTGCCTGAGGTAAGTATGGTGCATGAGGTAAGGGATGGTAGTGTGCCTGAGGTAAAGTATGGTAGGGTATGGTAAGGCACCTGAGGTAATGTATGGTAAGGCACCTGAGGTAATGTATGGTAAGGCACCTGAGGTAATGTATGGTAAGGCACCTGAGGTAATGTATGGTAATGTATGTGAGGTAAGGTATGGTGAGGTAAGGTATGGTGAGGTAACAGTTAAAGTTTTGTAAGGTTCTGGCGGTAAAGTTTGGTAAGGTGCGCGAGGTAAGGTATGTTAGGGTACCCGAGGTAAAGTATGGTAGGGTACCCGAGGTAAAGTATGGTAGGGTACCCGAGGTAAAGTATGGTAGGGTACCCGAGGTAAAGTATGGTAGGGTACCCGAGGTAAAGTATGGCAGGGTACCCGAGGGAAGGTATGGCAGGGTACCCGAGGGAAGGTATGGTATGGTAGGGTAGGGTAGGGTACCAGAGGTAAGGTATGGTAGGGTACCCGAGGTAAGGTATGGTAGGGTACCCGAGGTAAGGTATGGTAGGGTACCCGAGGTAAGGTATGGTAGGGTACCCGAGGTAAGGTATGGTAGGGTACCCGAGGTAAGGTATGGTAGGGTACCCGAGGTAAGGTATGGTAGGGTACCCGAGGTAAGGTATGGTAGGGTACCCGAGGTAAGGTATGGTAGGGTACCCGAGGTAAGGTATGGTAGGGTACCCGAGGTAAGGTATGGTAGGGTACCCGAGGTAAGGTATGGTAGGGTACCCGAGGTAAGGTATGGTAGGGTACCCGAGGTAAGGTATGGTAGGGTACCCGAGGTAAGGTATGGTAGGGTACCCGAGGTAAGGTATGGTAGGGTACCCGAGGTAAGGTATGGTAGGGTACCCGAGGTAAGGTATGGTAGGGTACCCGAGGTAAGGTATGGTAGGGTACCCGAGGTAATGTATGGTAGGGTACCTGAGGTAATGTATGGTAGGGTACCCGAGGTAATGTATGGTAGGGTACCCGAGGTTAGGTACGGTAGGGTACCCGAGGTTAGGTACGGTAGGGTACCCGAGGTAATGTATGGTAAGGCACCTGAGGTAAGGTATGGTAATCTATGTGAGGTAAGGTATCGTGAGGTAACAGAGTTAAAGTTTTGTAAGGTTCTGGCGGTAAAGTTTGGTAAGGTGTGCGAGGTAAGGTATGTTAGGGTGCCTGGGGTAAAGTATGTTAGGGTGCCTGAGGGAAGGTATGGCAGGGTGCCTAAGGGAAGGTATGGCAGGGTACCTGAGGGAAGGTATGGCAGGGTACCTGAGGGAAGGTATGGCAGGGTACCTGAGGGAAGGTATGGCAGGGTACCTGAGGGAAGGTATGGCAGGGTACCTGAGGGAAGGTATGGCAGGGTACCTGAGGTAAGGTATGGCAGGGTACCTGAGGTAAGGTATGGCAGGGTACCTGAGGGAAGGTATGGCAGGGTACCTGAAGTAAGCTACAGTAAGGCACCTGAGGTCATGTACGGTAAGGCACCTGAGGTCATGTACGGTAAGGCACCTGAGGTCATGTACGTTAAGGCACCTGAGGTCATGTACGGTAAGGCACCTGAGGTCATGTACGGTAAGGCACCTGAGGTCATGTACGGTAAGGCACCTGAGGTCATGTATGGTGAGGTAACCAAGGTAAAGTTTTGGAAGGATCCTGAGGTAAAGTGTTGTACCCGAGTGAAGGTGTAGTAAGGTGCCTGAGGTAAGGTATGGTGCCTGAGGTAAGGGATGGTATGGTAGGGTATGGTAAAGTACCTGAGGTAATGTATGGTAAGGCACCTGAGGTAATATATGGTATGGTATGGTAGGGTGCCTGAGGTGAGGTAGGGTACCTGAGGTGAGGTAGGGTACCTGAGGTGAGGTAGGGTACCTGAGGTAAGGTATGGTAGGGAGCCTGAGGGAAGGTATGGTAGGGTGCCTGAGGGAAGGTATGGTAGGGTGCCTGAGGGAAGGTATGGTAGGGTTCCTGAGGGAAGGTATGGTAGGGTTCCTGAGGGAAGGTATGGTAGGGTTCCTGAGGGAAGGTATGGTAGGGTGCCTGAGGGAACGTATGGTATGGTAGGGTGCCTGGGGGAAGGTATGGTAGGGTGCCTGAGGGAAGGTATGGTAGGGTGCCTGAGGAAAGGTATGGTAGGGTGCCTGAGGAAAGGTATGGTAGGGTGCCTGAGGAAAGGTATGGTAGGCTGCCTGAGGAAAGGTATGGTAAGGTACCTGAGGTAATGTATTTTAAGGCACCTGAGGTAATGTATGGTAATATATGGTAGGGTACCTGAGGCAAGGTAAGGTAGGGAGCCTGAGGTAAGGTAGGGTACCGGGGGGCACTAGGGGACCTGAGGTAAGGTATGGTATGGTAGTGTGCCTGAGGGAAGGTATAGTAGGGAACCTGAGGGAAGGTATGGTAGTGTGCCTGAGGGAATGTATGGTAGGGTGCCTGAGGGAATGTATGGTAGGGTGCCTGAGGGAAGGTATGGTTGAGCGCCTGAGTTAAGTTATGGTTGAGCGCCTGAGTTAAGTTATGGTTGAGCGCCTGAGGTAAGGTATGGTATGGTCCCTGAGGTAAGATATGGTAGGGTGCCTGAGGTAAGGTATGGTAGAGTGTCTGAGGTAAGGTATGGTTGAGTTCCTGAGTTAAGGTATGGTAGAGTTCCTGAGGTAAGGTATGGTAAGGTACCTGACATAAGGTATGGTAGGGTACCCAAGGTAAGGTATGGTAGGGTAGGGTACCAGAGGTAAGGTAGGGTAGGGTACCTGAAGTAAGGTATGGTAGGGTACCTGAGACAAGGCAAGGTATGGTAGGATACCTGAGACAAGGCAAGGTATGGTAGGATACCTGAGGTAATGTATGGTAGGGTACCCGAGGTAATGTATGGTAGGGTACCCGAGGTAATGTATGGTAGGGTACCCGAGGTAATGTATGGTAGGGTACCCGAGGTAATGTATGGTAGGGTACCCGAGGTAATGTATGGTAGGGTATCTGAGGTAATGTATGGTAGGGTACCCGAGGTAATGTATGGTAGGGTACCTGAGGAACGGTATAGTAAGGTACCTGAGGTAAGGTATGGTAAGGTACCCGAGGTAAGGTATGGTAAGGTACCTGAGGTAATATATGGTAAGGCACCTGAGGTAATGTATGGTAATGTATGGTTGTGTACCTGAGGGAAGGTATGGTAGGGAGCCTGAGGTAAGGTAGGGTACCTGAGATAAGGTATGGTAGAGTTCCTGAGGTAAGGTATGGTAAGGTACCTGATGTAAGGTATGGTAGGGTACCTGAGAAAAGGTATGTTAGGATACCTGAGAAAAGGTATGTTAGGATACCTGAGAAAAGGTATGTTAGGATACCTGAGAAAAGGTATGTTAGGATACCTGAGAAAAGGTATGTTAGGGTACCTGAGAAAAGGTATGTTAGGGTACCTGAGAAAAGGTATGGCAGGGTACCTGAGAAAAGGTATGGTAGGGTACCCGAGGTTAGGTAAGGTATGGTATGGTAGGGTAGGGTACCAGAGATAAGGTATGTTAGGGTACCTGAAGTAAGGTATGGTAGGGTACCTGAGGCAAGCCAAGATATGGTAGGATACCCGAGGTAATGTATGGTAGGGTACACGAGGTAATGTATGGTAGAGTACCCGAGGTAATGTATGGTAGGGTGCCCGAGGTAATGTATGGTAGGTTACCTGAGGTAATGTATGGTAAGGCACCTGAGGTAATGTATGGTAATGTATGGTTGTGTACCCGAGGAAAGGTAAGGTAGGGAGCCTGAGGTAAGGTAGGGAGCCTGAGGTAAGGTAGGGAGCCTGAGGTAAGGTAGGGTACCTAAGGTAAGGTATGCTATGGGGCCTGAGGAAAGGTATGGTAAGGTACTTGAGGAAAGGTTGTGTGTGGTAGGGTGCCTGAGGGAAGGTATGGTAGGGTGCCTGAGGGAAGGTATGGTAGGGTGCCTGAGGGAAGGTATGGTAGGGTGCCTGAGGGAAGCTATGGTAGGGTGCCTGAGGAAAGCTATGGTAGGGTGCCTGAGGTAAGGTATGGTAGGGTACCTGAGGTAAGGTATGGTAGGGTACCTGAGGTAAGGTATGGTAGGGTACCTGAGGTAAGGTATGGTAGGGTACCTGAGGTAAGGTATGGTAGGGTACCTGAGGTAAGGTATGGTAGGGTACCTGAGGTAAGGTATGGTAGGGTACCTGAGGTAAGGTATGGTAGGGTACCTGAGGTAAGGTATGGTAGGGTACCCGAGGTAAGGTATGGTAGGGTACCCGAGGTAAGGTATGGTAGGGTACCCGGGGTAAGGTATGGTAGGGTACCCGGGGTAAGGTATGGTAGGGTACCCGGGGTAAGGTATGGTAGGGTACCCGGGGTAAGGTATGGTAGGGTACCCGAGGTAAGGTACGGTAGGGTACCCGAGGTAAGGTACGGTAGGGTACCTGAGGTAAGGTACGGTAGGGTACCTGAGGTAAGGTACGGTAGGGTACCTGAGGTAAGGTACGGTAGGGTACCTGAGGTAAGGTACGGTAGGGTACCTGAGGTAAGGTACGGTAGGGTACCTGAGGTAAGGTACGGTAGGGTACCTGAGGTAAGGTACGGTAGGGTACCTGAGGTAAGGTACGGTAGGGTACCTGAGGTAAGGTACGGGAGGGGACCTGAGTTGAGCTACGGGAGGTGACCTGAGTTGAGGTACGGGAGGGGACCTGAGGTGAGGTGCGGTAGGGGACCTGAGGTGAGGTGCGGTAGGGGACCTGAGGTGAGGTGCGGTAGGGGACCTGAGGTGAGGTGCGGTAGGGGACCTGAGGTGAGGTGCGGTAGGGGACCTGAGGTGAGGTGCGGTAGGGGACCTGAGGTGAGGTGCGGTAGGGGACCTGAGGTGAGGTGCGGTAGGGGACCTGAGGTGAGGTGCGGTAGGGGACCTGAGGTGAGGTGCGGTAGGGGACTTGAGGTGAGGTGCGGTAGGGGACTTGAGGTGAGGTGCGGTAGGGGGCCTGAGGTGAGGTGCGGTAGGGGGCCTGAGGTGAGGTGCGGTAGGGGGCCTGAGGTGAGGTGCGGTAGGGTGCCTGAGGTGAGGTGCGGTAGGGTGCCTGAGGTGAGGTGCGGTAGGGTAGGGTAGGGTAGGTGAGGTGAGGTGAGGTGAGGTGCGGTAGGGTGCCTGAGGTGAGGTGCGGTAGGGTGCCTGAGGTGAGGTGCGGTAGGGTGCCTGAGGTGAGGTGCGGTAGGGTGCCTGAGGTGAGGTGCGGTAGGGTGCCTGAGGTGAGGTACGGTAGGGTGCCTGAGGTGAGAACGGTAGGGTACCCGAGGTGAGAACGGTAGTGTAGGGTACCTGAGGTAAGGTATGTTAGGGTACCTGAGATAAGGTATGTTAGAGTACCTGAGATAAGGTATGTTAGGGTACCTGAGATAAGGTATGTTAGGGTACCTGAAGTAAGGTAAGGTATGGTACCTGAGACAAGGCAAGGTATGGTACCTGAGACAAGGCAAGGTGTGGTACCTGAGACAAGGCAAGGTGTGGTACCTGAGACAAGGCAAGGTGTGGTACCTGAGACAAGGCAAGGTGTGGTACCTGAGACAAGGCAAGGCGTGGTACCTGAGACAAGGTATGTAAGGGTACCTGAGTTAAGGTATGTAAGGGTACCTGAGTTAAGGTATGGTAGGGTACCCGAGGTAGGGTATGGTAGGGTACCCGAGGTAAGGTATGGTAGGGTACCCGAGGTAAGGTATGGTAGGGTACCCGAGGTAAGGTATGGTAGGGTACCCGAGGTAAGGTATGGTAGGGTACCCGAGGTAAGGTATGGTAGGGTACCCGAGGTAAGGTATGGTAGGGTACCCGAGGTAAGGTATGGTAGGGTACCCGAGGTAAGGTATGGTAGGGTACCCGAGGTAAGGTATGGTAGGGTACCCGAGGTAATGTATGGTAGGGTACCCGAGGTAATGTATGGTAGTGTACCCGAGGTAAGGTATGTTAGGGTACCCGAGATAAGGTATGTTAGGGTACCTGAGAGAAGCTATGTTAGGTTACCTGAGGCAAGCCAAGGTATGGTAGGATACCTGAGGTAAGGTATGGTAGGGTACCCAAGGTAAGGTATGGTAAGGTACCCGAGGTAAGGTATGGTAAGGTACCCGAGGTAATGTATGGTAAGGCACCTGAGGTAATGTATGGTAATGTATGGTTGTGTAACTGAGGGAAGGTATGGTAGGGAGCCTGAGGGAAGGTATGGTAGGGTGCCTGAGGTAGGGTATGGTAGAGTTCCTGAGGTAAGGTATGGTAGAGTTCCTGAGGTAAGGTATGGTAGAGTTCCTGAGGTAAGGTATGGTAAGGTACCTGATGTAAAGTATGGTAGGGTACCTGAGGTAAGGTATGTAAGGGTACCCAAGGTAAGGTATGGTAGGGTACCCAAGGTAAGGTATGGTAGGGTACCCAAGGTAAGGTATGGTAGGGTAGGGTAGGGTAGGGTACCAGAAGTAAGGTATGTTAGGGTACCTGAAGTAAGGTAAGGTATGGTATGGTATGGTACCTGAGACAAGGCAAGGTATGGTAGGATACCTGAGGTAATGTATGGTAGGGTACCTGAGGTAATGTATGGTAGGGTACCCGAGGTAATGTATGGTAGGGTACCCGAGGTAATGTATGGTAGGATACCCGAGGTAAGGTATGGTAGGGTACCCGAGGTAAGGTATGGTAGGGTACCCGAGGTAATGTATGGTAGGGTACCCGAGGTAATGTATGGTAGGGTACCCGAGGTAATGTATGGTAGGGTACCCGAGGTAATGTATGGTAGGGTACCCGAGGTAATGTATGGTAGGGTACCTGAGGTAAGGTATGGTAATGTATGGTTGTGTACCTGAGGGAAGGTATGGTAGGGAGCCTGAGGTAAGGTAGGGTACCTGAGGTAAGGTATGGTAGAATTCCTGAGGTAAGGTATGGTAAGGTACCTGACGTAAGGTATGTTAGGGTACCTGAGATAAGGTATGTTAGGGTACCTGAGATAAGGTATGTTGGGGTACCTGAGATAAGGTATGGCAGGGTACTCGAGGTAAGGTATGGTATGGTAGGGTAGGGTACCAGAGATAAGGTATGTTAGGGTACCTGAAGTAAGGTATGGTAGGGTACCTGAGGCAAGCCAAGGTATGGTAGGATACCTGAGGTAAGGTATGGTAGGGTACCCAAGGTAATGTATGGTAGGGTACCCGAGGTAATGTATGGTAGGGTACCTGAGGTAATGTATGGTAGGGTTCCTGAGGTAATGTATGGTAGGGTTCCTGAGGTAAGGTATGGTAAGGTACCTGAGGTAAGGTATGGTAAGGTACCTGAGGTAAGGTATGGTAAGGTACCTGAGGTAAGGTATGGTAAGGTACCTGAGGTCATGTACGGTAAGGCCCCTGCGGTCATGTACGACAGGCACCTGAGGTCATGTATGGTGAGGTAACCAAGGTAAAGTTTTGGAAGGATCCTGAGGTAAAGTGTATTACCCAAGTGAAGGTGTAGTAAGGTGCCTGAGGTAAGGTATGGTGCATGAGGTAAGGGATGGTAGTGTGCCTGAGGTAAGGGATGGTAGTGTGCCTGAGGTAAGGTATGGTAAGGCACCTGAGGTAATGTAAGGTAAGGCACCTGAGGTAATGTATGGTAAGGCACCTGAGGTAATGTATGGTAAGGCACCTGAGGTAATGTATGGTAAGGCACCTGAGGTAATGTATGGTAAGGCACCTGAGGTAATGTATGGTATTGTATGGTAGGGTACCTGAGGGAAGGTATGGTAGGGTGCCTGAGGTGAGGTAGGGTGCCTGAGGTGAGGTAGGGTACCTGAGGTGTGGTAGGGTACCTGAGGTGTGGTAGGGTACCTGAGGTAAGGTATGGTATGGTACCTGAGGTAAGGTATGGTATGGTAGGGTGCCTGAGGGAAGGTATGGTAGGGTACCTTAGGTAAGGTATGGTAGGGTACCTTAGGTAAGGTATGGTAGGGTACCTTAGGTAAGGTATGGTAGGGTACCTGAGGTAAGGTCCCTGAGGTAATGTATGTTAAGGCACCTGAGGTAATGTATGGTAATGTATGTGAGGTAAGGTAAGGTATGGTGAGGTAAGGTATGTTGAGGTAACAGTTAAGTTTTGTAAGGTTCTGGCGCTAAAGTTTGGTAAGGTGCGCGAGGTAAGGTATGTTAGGGTGCCTGAGGTAAAGTATGGTAGGGTACCCGAGGTAAAGTATGGTAGGGTGCCTGAGGTAAAGTATGGTAGGGTACCCGAGGTAAAGTATGGTAGGGTACCCGAGGTAAAGTATGGCAGGGTACCCGAGGTAAAGTATGGCAGGGTACCCGAGGGAAGGTATGGCAGGGTACCCGAGGGAAGGTATGGCAGGGTACCCGAGGGAAGGTATGGCAGGGTACCCGAGGGAAGGTATGGCAGGGTACCCGAGGGAAGGTATGGCAGGGTACCCGAGGGAAGGTATGGCAGGGTACCCGAAGTAAGCTACAGTAAGGTACCTGAGGTCATGTACGGTAAGGCACCTGAGTTCATGTACATTAAGGCACCTGAGGTCATGTACGGTAAGGCACCTGAGGTCATGTACGGTAAGGCACCTGAGGTCATGTACGGTAAGGCACCTGAGGTCATGTACGGTAAGGCACCTGAGGTCATGTACGGTAAGGCACCTGAGGTCATGTACGGTAAGGCACCTGAGGTCATGTACGGTAAGGCACCTGAGGTCATGTACGGTAGGCACCTGAGGTCATGTATGGTGAGGTAACCAAGGTAAAGTTTTGGAAGGATCCTGAGGTAAAGTGTTGTACCCGAGTGAAGGTGTAGTAAGGTGCCTGAGGTAAGTATGGTGCATGAGGTAAGGGATGGTAGTGTGCCTGAGGTAAAGTATGGTAGGGTATGGTAAGGCACCTGAGGTAATGTATGGTAAGGCACCTGAGGTAATGTATGGTAAGGCACCTGAGGTAATGTATGGTAAGGCACCTGAGGTAATGTATGGTAATGTATGTGAGGTAAGGTATGGTGAGGTAAGGTATGGTGAGGTAACAGTTAAAGTTTTGTAAGGTTCTGGCGGTAAAGTTTGGTAAGGTGCGCGAGGTAAGGTATGTTAGGGTACCCGAGGTAAAGTATGGTAGGGTACCCGAGGTAAAGTATGGTAGGGTACCCGAGGTAAAGTATGGTAGGGTACCCGAGGTAAAGTATGGTAGGGTACCCGAGGTAAAGTATGGCAGGGTACCCGAGGGAAGGTATGGCAGGGTACCCGAGGGAAGGTATGGTATGGTAGGGTAGGGTAGGGTACCAGAGGTAAGGTATGTTAGGGTACCTGAAGTAAGGTATGGTAGGGTACCCGAGGTAAGGTATGGTAGGGTACCCGAGGTAAGGTATGGTAGGGTACCCGAGGTAAGGTATGGTAGGGTACCCGAGGTAAGGTATGGTAGGGTACCCGAGGTAAGGTATGGTAGGGTACCCGAGGTAAGGTATGGTAGGGTACCCGAGGTAAGGTATGGTAGGGTACCCGAGGTAAGGTATGGTAGGGTACCCGAGGTAAGGTATGGTAGGGTACCCGAGGTAAGGTATGGTAGGGTACCCGAGGTAAGGTATGGTAGGGTACCCGAGGTAAGGTATGGTAGGGTACCCGAGGTAAGGTATGGTAGGGTACCCGAGGTAATGTATGGTAGGGTACCCGAGGTAATGTATGGTAGGGTACCCGAGGTAATGTATGGTAGGGTACCTGAGGTAATGTATGGTAGGGTACCCGAGGTAATGTATGGTAGGGTACCCGAGGTAATGTATGGTAGGGTACCCGAGGTAATGTATGGTAGGGTACCCGAGGTAATGTATGGTAGGGTACCCGAGGTAATGTATGGTAGGGTACCCGAGGTAATGTATGGTAGGGTACCCGAGGTAATGTATGGTAGGGTACCCGAGGTAATGTATGGTAATGTATGGTTGTGTACCTGAGGGAAGGTATGGTAGGGAGCCTGAGGTAAGGTATGGTAGAATTCCTGAGGTAAGGTATGTTGGGGTACCTGAGATAAGGTATGTTGGGGTACCTGAGATAAGGTATGTTGGGGTACCTGAGATAAGGTATGTTGGGGTACCTGAGATAAGGTATGTTGGGGTACCTGAGATAAGGTATGTTGGGGTACCTGAGATAAGGTATGTTGGGGTACCTGAGATAAGGTATGTTGGGGTACCTGAGATAAGGTATGTTGGGGTACCTGAGATAAGGTATGTTGGGGTACCTGAGATAAGGTATGTTGGGGTACCTGAGGTAAGGTATGTTGGGGTACCTGAGGTAAGGTATGGTATGGTAGGGTAGGGTACCAGAGATAAGGTATGGTATGGTAGGGTAGGGTACCAGAGATAAGGTATGGTATGGTAGGGTAGGGTACCAGAGATAAGGTATGTTAGGGTACCTGAAGTAAGGTATGGTAGGGTACCTGAGGCAAGCCAAGGTATGGTAGGATACCTGAGGCAAGGTATGGTAGGGTAGGATACCTGAGGTAAGGTATGGTAGGGTACCCGAGGTAATGTATGGTAGGGTACCCGATGTAATGTATGGTACGGTACCCGAGGTAATGTATGGTAGGGTTCCTGAGGTAATGTATGGTAGGGTACCCGAGGTAATGTATGGTAGGGTACCCGAGGTAAGGTATGGTAAGGTACCCGAGGTAAGGTATGGTAAGGTACCTGAGGTAAGGTATGGTAAGGTACCTGAGGTAAGGTATGGTAAGGTACCTGAGGTAATGTATGGTAAGGCACCTGAGGTAATGTATGATAATGTATGGTTGTGTAACTGAGGGAAGGTATGGTAGGGAGCCTGAGGTGAGGTAGGGAGCCTGAGGTGAGGTAGGGAGCCTGAGGTGAGGTAGGGAGCCTGAGGTAAGGTAGGGTACCTAAGGTAAGGTATGCTATGGGGCCTGAGGAAAGGTATGGTAAGGTACTTGAGGAAAGGTTGTGTGTGGTAGGGTGCCTGAGGGAAGGTATGTTAGGGTGCCTGAGGGAAGGTATGTTAGGGTGCCTGAGGGAAGGTATGTTAGGGTGCCTGAGGGAAGGTATGTTAGGGTGCCTGAGGGGAGGTATGTTAGGGTGCCTGAGGGCAGGTATGTTAGGGTGCCTGAGGGGAGGTATGTTAGGGTGGCTGAGGGGAGGTATGTTAGGGTGCCTGAGGGGAGGTATGTTAGGGTGCCTGAGGGGAGGTATGTTAGGGTGCCTGAGGGAAGGTATGTTAGGGTGCCTGAGGGAAGGTATGTTAGGGTGCCTGAGGGAAGGTATGTTAGGGTGCCTGAGGGAAGGTATGTTAGGGTGCCTGAGGGAAGGTATGGTAGGGTGCCTGAGTTAAGGTATGGTAGGGTACCTGAGGTAAGGTATGGTAGGGTACCTGAGATAAGGTATGTTGGGGGTACCTGAGATAAGGTATGTTGGGGGTACCTGAGATAAGGTATGTTGGGGGTACCTGAGATAAGGTATGTTGGGGTACCTGAGATAAGGTATGTTGGGGTACCTGAGATAAGGTATGTTGGGGTACCTGAGATAAGGTATGTTGGGGTACCTGAGATAAGGTATGTTGGGGTACCTGAGATAAGGTATGTTGGGGTACCTGAGATAAGGTATGGCAGGGTACTCGAGGTAAGGTATGGTATGGTATGGTATGGTAGGGTACCTTTGTTAAGGTATGGTATGGTATGGTAGGGTACCTGAGGTAAGGTATGGTAGGGTATGGTAGGGTACCTGAGGTAAGGTATGGTAGGGTACCTGAGGTAAGGTATGGTAGGGTACCTGAGGTAAGGTATGGTAGGGTACCTGAGGTAACGTCCCTGAGGTAATGTATGTTAAGGCACCTGAGGTAATGTATGGTGAGGTAAGGTATGGTGAGGTAACAGTTAAAGTTTTGTAAGGTTCTGGCGGTAAAGTTTGGTAAGGTGCGCGAGGTAAGGTATGTTAGGGTGCCTGAGGTAAAGTATGGTAGGGTACCCGAGGTAAAGTATGGTAGGGTACCCGAGGTAAAGTATGGCAGGGTACCCGAGGGAAGGTATGGCAGGGTACCCGAGGGAAGGTATGGCAGGGTACCCGAGGGAAGGTATGGCAGGGTACCCGAGGGAAGGTATGGCAGGGTACCCGAGGGAAGGTATGGCAGGGTACCCGAGGGAAGGTATGGCAGGGTACCTGAAGTGAGCTACAGTAAGGTACCTGAGGTCATGTACGGTAAGGCACCTGAGGTCATGTACGGTAAGGCACCTGAGGTCATGTACGGTAAGGCACCTGAGGTCATGTACGGTAAGGCACCTGATGTCATGTACGGTAAGGCACCTGAGGTCATGTACGGTAAGGCACCTGAGGTCATGTATGGTGAGGTAACCAAGGTAAAGTTTTGGAAGGATCCTGAGGTAAAGTGTTGTACCCGAGTGAAGGTGTAGTAAGGTGCCTGAGGTAAGTATGGTGCATGAGGTAAGGGATGGTAGTGTGCCTGAGGTAAAGTATGGTAGGGTATGGTAAGGCACCTGAGGTAATGTATGGTAAGGCACCTGAGGTAATGTATGGTAAGGCACCTGAGGTAATGTATGGTAAGGCACCTGAGGTAATGTATGGTAAGGCACCTGAGGTAATGTATGGTATTGTATGGTAGGGTACCTGAGGGAAGGTATGGTAGGGTGCCTGAGGTGTGGTAGGGTACCTGAGGTGTGGTAGGGTACCTGAGGTAAGGTATGGTATGGTAGGGTGCCTGAGGGAAGGTATGGTAGGGAGCCTGAGGGAAGGTATGGTAGGGAGCCTGAGGGAAGGTATGGTAGGGAGCCTGAGGGAAGGTATGGTAGGGAGCCTGAGGGAAGGTATGGTAGGGAGCCTGAGGAAAGGTATGGTAGGGTGCCTGAGGAAAGGTATGGTAGGGTGCCTGAGGAAAGGTATGGTTGAGTGCCTGAGGGAAGGTATGGTAAGGTACCTGAGGTAATGTATTTTTTTGAGGCACCTGAGGTAATGTATGATAATATATGGTAGGGTACCTGAGGCAAGGTAGGGTACCTGAGGTAAGGTAGGGTACCTGAGGTCACTAGGGGACCTGAGGTAAGGTATGGTATGGTAGTGTGCCTGAGGGAAGGTATGGTAGGGAACCTGAGGGAAGGTTTGGTAGTGTGCCTGAGGGAATGTATGGTAGGGTGCCTGAGAAAAGATGTGGTAGTGTGCCTGAGGGAAGGTATGGTAGAGTGCCTGAGGGAAGGTATGGTAGAGTGCCTGAGGGAAGGTATGGTAGAGTGCCTGAGGGAAGGTATGGTAGAGCACCTGAGGTAAGTTATGGTGAGGTAACGGAGTTAAGGTTTTGTAAGATTCCCGATGTAAGGTGTGGTAGGGTACCTGAGGTAAGGTACGGTAGGGTACCTGAGGTAAGGTACGGTAGGGTACCTGAGGTAAGGTACGGTAGGGTACCTGAGGTAAGGTACGGTAGGGTACCTGAGGTAAGGTACGGTAGGCTACCTGAGGTAAGGTACGGTAGGCTACCTGAGGTAAGGTACGGTAGGCTACCTGAGGTAAGGTACGGTAGGCTACCTGAGGTAAGGTACGGTAGGCTACCTGAGGTAAGGTACGGTAGGCTACCTGAGGTAAGGTACGGTAGGCTACCTGAGGTAAGGTACGGTAGGCTACCTGAGGTAAGGTACGGTAGGGTACCTGAGGTACGGTACGGTAGGGTACCTGAGGTACGGTACGGTAGGGTACCTGAGGTACGGTACGGTAGGGTACCTGAGGTACGGTACGGTAGGGTACCTGAGGTACGGTACGGTAGGGTACCTAAGGTAAGGTACGGTACGGTAGGGTACCTAAGGTAAGGTACGGTAGGGTACCTAAGGTAAGGTACGGTAGGGTACAGTAAGGTAAGGTACGGTAAGGTACCTAAGGTAAGGTACGGTAAGGTACCTAAGGTAAGGTACGGTAAGGTACCTAAGGTAAGGTACGGTAAGGTACCTAAGGTAAGGTACGGTAAGGTACCTGAGATAAGGTAAGGTACCTGAGGTAATGTACGGTAAGGTACCTGAGGGTACCTGAGGGAAGGTATGGTAGGGTGCCTTAGGTAAGGTACGGTATGGTATGGTAGGGTACCTGAGGGAAGGGAGGGCACCTGAGGGAAGGGAGGGCACCTGAGGGAAGGGAGAGCACCTGAGGGAAGGGAGAGCACCTGAGGGAAGGGAGGGCACCTGAGGTAAGGTAGGGCACCTGAGGTAAGGTAGGGCACCTGAGGTAAGGTAGGGTACCTGAGGTAAGGTAGGGTACCTGAGGTAAGGTAGGGTACCTGAGGTAAGGTAGGGTACCTGAGGTAAGGTAGGGTACCTGAGGGAAGGTAGGGTACCTGAGGGAAGGTATGGTTTGGTAGGGTGCCTGAGGGAAGGTATGGTAGGGTGCCTGAGGGAAGGTATGGTAGGGTGTCTGAGGGAAGGTATGGTAGGGTGCCTGAGGGAAGGTATGGTAGGGTGCCTGAGGGAAGGTATGGTAGGGTGCCTGAGGGAAGGTATGGTAGGGTGCCTGAGGGAAGGTATGGGAGGGTGCCTGAGGGAAGGTATAGTAGGGTGCCTGAGGGAAGGTATGGTAGGGTGCCTGAGGGAAGGTATGGTAGGGTGCCTGAGGGAAGGTATGGTAGGGTGCCTGAGGGAAGGTATGGTAGGGTGCCTGAGGGAAGGTATGGTAGGGTGCCTGAGGGAAGGTATGGTATGGTGCCTGAGGGAAGGTATGGTATGGTGCCTGAGGGGAAGGTATGGTATGGTGCCCGAGGGAAGGTATGGTAGGGTGCCTGAGGTAAGGTAAGGTGAGGTAAACAAGGTAAAGTTTTGTAAGGTTCCCAAGGTAAAGTGTTGCACCTGAGGGAAGGTTTGCTAAGGTACCCGAGGTAAGGTATGGTAGGGTGCCTGAGGTAAGGTATGGTAGGGTACCTGAGGTAAGGTATGGTAGGGTGCCTGAGGTAAGGTATGGTAGGGTGCCTGAGGGAAGGTATGGTAGGGTGCCTGAGGGAAGGTATGATAGGGTGCCTGACGGAAGGTATGGTAGGGTACCTGAGGTAAGGTATGGTAGGGTACCTGAGGTAAGGTATGGTAGGGTACCTGAGGTAAGGTATGGTAGGGTACCTGAGGTAAGGTAAGGTGCCTGAGGGAAGGTATGATAGGGTGCCTGAGGGAAGGTATGGTAGGGTGCCTGAGGGAAGGTATGGTAGGGTGCCTGAGGGAAGGTATGGTAGGGTGCCTGAGGGAAGGTATGGTAGGGTGCCTGAGGGAAGGTATGGTAGGGTGCCTGAGGGAAGGTATGGTAGGGTGCCTGAGGGAAGGTATGGTAGGGTGCCTGAGGGAAGGTATGTTAGGGTGCCTGAGGGAAGGTATGTTAGGGTGCCTGAGGGAAGGTATGTTAGGGTGCCTGAGGGAAGGTATGATAGGGTGCCTGAGGGAAGGTATGATAGGGTGCCTGAGTTAAGGTATGGTTGGGTGCCTGAGGGAAGGTATGGTAGGGTACCTGAGGTAAGGTAAGGTGCCTGAGGGAAGGTATGATAGGGTGCCTGAGGGAAGATATGGTAGGGTGCCTGAGGGAAGGTATGGTAGGGTGCCTGAGGGAAGGTATGGTAGGGTGCCTGAGTGAAGGTATGGTAGGGTGCCTGAGTGAAGGTATGGTAGGGTGCCTGAGGGAAGGTATGGTAGGGTGCCTGAGGGAAGGTATGGTAGGGTGCCTGAGGGAAGGTATGGTAGGGTGCCTGAGGGAAGGTATGGTAGGGTGCCTGAGGGAAGGTATGGTAGGGTGCCTGAGGGAAGGTATGGTAGGGTGCCTGAGGGAAGGTATGGTAGGGTGCCTGAGGGAAGGTATGGTAGGGTGCCTGAGGGAAGGTATGGTAGGGTGCCTGAGGGAAGGTATGGTTGGGTGCCTGAGGGAAGGTATGGTTGGGTGCCTGAGGGAAGGTATGGTTTGGTAGGGTGCCTGAGGGAAGGTATGGTAGGGTGCCTGAGGGAAGGTATGGTAGGGTGCCTGAGGGAAGGTATGGTAGGGTGCCTGAGGGAAGGTATGGTAGGGTGCCTGAGGGAAGGTATGGTAGGGTGCCTGAGGGAAGGTATGGGAGGGTGCCTGAGGGAAGGTATGGTTGGGTGCCTGAGGGAAGGTATGGTTGGGTGCCTGAGGGAAGGTATGGTTGGGTGCCTGAGGGAAGGTATGGTTGGGTGCCTGAGGGAAGGTATGGTTGGGTGCCTGAGGGAAGGTATGGTAGGGTGCCTGAGGGAAGACCCTGCGTCGTTTAGAGGGTCGAAACGTCGACAACCACTTTCCTTTTGTCAACTTCACGCCATCATTGTTACATTGATTGTATTATGTGAAGTATGCTGTTTGGATTTGATTTAATACGCCGAGTTTATGGCTATATTTGTTTTGTATCGAATTGTCAACATAGTCTTACTGATTGACTGATTTTACTGTCACCAATACCCCTCATTACCACATCCTCACTTTATCACCACCCTCCCCCCCCCCCCCTCGCCTTCCTTGGGGCAGTATACAACCGTTAACTGTGTTTGCTAAATGGATTGTATATTCAATATACCACATCCCATTGTGAATTAAACAGTGTCGATCAACTCAGTGTTGTGAAGAACAATTTTGTGATTGGTGTATATATTACTCTTTTTTTCACACTGGGACCCCTTCCTCCTAGTACTTTCAGAACCCAGGTCCCAGTGACTATGTTTGGGTAAACCCCCTCTTATCTAATATCCTTTCTCACCAAGATATTCTCCAGATTGTGTGTGTCACCCACCACTTTTTCTAACACAGTCCATTTTAAGTCCTTAGGATCATGTCCCGCCTCTGCGAAGTGTTGCACAAGGCGCGTGGTAAGTTTTTTAGCTCGAATAGTACTCAAATGTTCCTGTATGCGGATTTTGACTTTCCGAGTGGTAAGTCCAATAGTCCGCAACTACACGTAAGTCTGTAGATAACGTGTGATGTATTGCAATTGCTGAAACGATTGAGGAACCAAGTTCTGCCATCATGCAGCGTCACGCTTTTTGTGGCTGATGTAAGGCTATACACGGAACAGTTACCACATGGGTAGTGTCCCGTGGGGATAGTACTCGCCTGGCTAGAACTGGGGCATTGAGTGCGGACTAGCTTGTCGCGTAGATTAGAAGCCCTCTTGAAAGCAAACTGCGGGACCGGCATTTTATCATTGGGGGTATCCAATAAAGACCAGTGTTTCCTTATGATCTGTCTTATCCTGGTAGACAGGGGGTCAAAAGTAGTGACCACTGGAAAGCAAGTTTGCTTCTCTTTTGTGTTCCACTCCAGGAGGGCCTCACGGGTGTGTTTAGAGCCCTCTTCCGTGCGCGTTTGATCACCTTTACTGGGTAGTCCTGTTGGTGAAGTTTGGTGACTAATTCAGTAGATTGATCCAAAAATGTTTCGGTGGTGGAACAGTTGCGCCGGTATCTCAAAAATTGCCCAACCGGTAGATTATCCCGGAGGGCTCTCGGATGGAAAGAGTGGTAATGCAGAAGGGAATTCCTGTCTGTCTCCTTATGGTTCACACTGGTTGCCAATTTGTGATCCACAGCAACTATATCCACATCAAGATAGATCGCGGATGTATCACCTGGACCAGTGTGCACCATAAGGAGACTGGCCTCCCAAAGATTCCCCGCACTTATGTTTGCGGATGACACCCTGCTGCTCTCTAAATCGCCAATGGGCATGCAGCGGGTGTTTAACCAGTTCACCAACTTCTGCAAAAAAAAAAAAAACCTGGTGGTTAAGATTAATAAGACCAAGTACATGGTATTTAATGCCAGTTCTATTAACTGCCCCATCCAATGATGGAGGACAGACCCCTGGAAAGGGTCCCCATTTCTTATTATTTGGGTCTATCTCTGAACGACAAAATGGGATGGGGCCCCCAAATGGCCAAGGCCAACTTAAAATTAACTCAGGCTGTAGGGGGATCTTAAAAGTGCAAACAAATTGTGTCTTAAAAATAGTAAGTGCCCCGCTTGAAATTTTTAAAGTCCAAGCTAGGTCGTTGTCCCTATATGGGGCGGAACTCTGGGGCCACACATTATCAAATGAGTTAACCATCACAGAAAACAACGTTATTAGGCAAATTATGACTCTGCCGAGAAATATTCTGTTAGTGCCGCTAAGGCTGGTTCTAAACATCTGCCCGATTGCAGATGCCATTGCCTCATGGCCACTGCTTTATTAGAGGAGGCTGTGTAGTACTCCTGAGTTAGCAAGCTACAAGGAGGAACTTAAGGTGGTAATGGCATCTCTAGGCCCAGGCAGGATTCCTTGGTTATCATTTGTAAGGCAGTCTTTTATCTCAATTGATTCAGAAAAGGGGGTGGTGATGAACGGAGTGTCTGAATTAAGCAGACCACTCTTACCCAGTCCAAAGATCAGGGCTTGGTCCATCACAGGAACAGACTAATTTGCATATAGCCAGGTTCTGAGCTGGGATGGTGCAGTGAGCTAAAAAACGGTGTTGGATCTAGCCCTGATCTCTTGACTGGGTGAGAGTATTCTGCTTAATTCAGAAACTCTGTCCATCACCACCCCTTGTTGTTTAATTATTTTGTCCACCATAAGCGTGGAAGGGTATACTCAGATGTGAGTCCCTTGCTCATTGCACCATCAGGATTCAAGCAAGCCGGGCCAAAGACGGCTGTAATGCCAGAAACCGGTCCCCGGAAGCTTGTTTCCTTCCTAGTGAAATAATTGGCTTGGTAGTTTGGTTTGCCCTGTTCCCATCATGCACTGGGACAGGAACAGACTAATTTGCATATAGCCAGGTTCTGAGCTGGGATGGTGCAGTGAGCTAAAAAACGGTGTTGGATCTAGCCCTGATCTCTTGACTGGGTGAGAGTATTCTGCTTAATTCAGAAACTCTGTCCATCACCACCCCTTGTTGTTTAATTATTTTATCTCAATTGGGCTGGAGAATCTCTGGAATAACCCAGAGGTCTCCTGCTCAGTCATCTCCAAGAAAACCTTGGTCCATACGATAAAAGACTATAACCTAAGGAATGTATTTCGTTCAGTGAAAGCCTCAAGTCTAACCTATGGTTTCTTTGACTCTAAGCCATACTATGGCTTTGAACAGGAAATCGATGTCATACAACCTACCTTAGTGAAGAAGCTTTATTTACAATTTAGATATGGAACCCTGCCTTTATATGCAACCACTGATAGGTGGACGGGGCCCAGTCCGTCCCTGCCCAGGATGCCGAAAGGAGGAGGAAACTCCTGTACATGTTATCCTCTTCTGTCCTGTATATGGTAATATCTGGAAGAAGTGGATCATTCAGCTATGTAACAATCTGGGCATCAGGAATTATCTCGCTTTCTTCAGGATTTTAAAAACTGATACCAATGCAGTGATAGTGGCTGCCGTAGCAAAGTTCCTGTTCTCAATGTGGTTAATTCGTAGGAATTTGACTAGTTAACTCAGAATTATATTTGCACCAAGCTTAAACTGTGGAGATGTAGGGAGTGAATGTGTATATTAAATGGTATTTTACTACTTTTAAGCATTTGTAGACTTAACTTAAATTTTTACAACTTTTACATTTTTTTATTCCCACCTTGTAGATTTTGATTGATTATGGATTTAAATTAGATCAATCGATTTTAAAAGATAATTGCTATGTTTGAAAACTGCATATTTTTTCTAATGTATGTGCTTTTATGGTTATACCCAACTGCAATAGTTTTTTAACTGAACTGAACTTTTCATTGAAATACAAACTTTCAGATTTTCACACATACGCTCCTCTTCCCTGAACCCTATTCCTTCAGATAGCCTGCTGTCGTACGATTAGAGAAAGGCCATTGAACACTTATATCATTTACCCTTTCCTTTATCTAACAAGCATTGGCATAGCCAATAGGTCTCGCCTTTGAGACCTTGTAAAATGTAATGTAAATGTATAGGCATTTATATAGCGCACTACTTACCCGTAGGGTCCCAAGGCGCTTCGACCGCTGCGAAACCCTTCCTGGCTTCCCTGAGAGATGGTCCCTTAATGGGTATCTCCAGGGTGAGACCAGGCATCCCCGGCGGTCTGGTGGGGCCGTTAGTGAAGATGAGGCAAGCTAATGCCCAGAGTTGCCGAGTGTGATCGTTGATCAGAGTGGGCACCGAGGCGAGAGAATTATCGAGTCCGCTGACCGTGGTCCAGAAACCTGCCGCGCCGGGAATCGAACCCTGGTCCCGGGCCGTCCTCTGCTCCCGGGTCTGCCGCCTCTAACCAGTGAGCCACACTAAAGTGTTTAGTTATCCAGCACAATGTCCTTGGTGCAACAACAGTAACTGTTGCATGGCTAAACACTTATAAGGCCCCAAAGGCGAGACCTATTACCAAAACGCTTTCCAAAATCAAACCTAACAACCATTACCAAGATCCCCTACCAGCGAAATGCGTAAGAGGAATTAGCCATATTGTGGTACCAATCTGGACCAAAATAATAAACGCATCACTATCACAAGGGATCCTCCCAGACTGCCTGAAAACAGGTCAAGTGGTCCCTCTGATCAAAAAAGCAACTGCGGATATTACTGACCCGAATAACTTTCGACCAGTGACCAACATCCCCCTATTGGCCAAATTAATCGAGAAATGCGTGCAGGGCCAACTGAGCCAACACATCTCTAAGTTCTCACTACTAGATGAATGCCAATCAGGATTCAGATCAGGGCATAGCATGGAAACAGCAATCCTCCATATTGTGGATGACGCACTACAGGCACTTGATCGAAATCAAGCATGCTTACTAATTCTCCTAGACCTGTCATCTGCATTCGACACAGTTAACCACGAAGCTTTACTGGCCAGGCTAAAGGACAGAATGGGACTGTCCGGAAATGTGCTGAAATGGTTCGACTCGTTCCCACGAAACAGAAAACAACGTTTCCTGGTCAACCAATCAATATCACCACCGTGCCCCAACTCGATTGGGGTTCCACAAGGATCAACATTATCCCCGGACTTGTTCAACCTGTATGTAGAACCCCTTACAGCAATTCTCAGCAACTCAAAAATATCCTACCATATGTATACGGATGACACGCAGATATATCTAAAGATATCTTCCCTTAAAGACATTGAGCGTATGAATGAAACACTAAAAATGACAATGGAATGGTTAACTACTAACCACTTGAAGCTAAATGCTCAGAAAACTGAATTCTTACTAGTCTCTCCACCAAGGAGCGTTACAGAAATAAAAGAGTGGACCAAACTGGTGACGGCGCTCAACTGCACCCCGACGCTCGTCAACTCAGCCAAGTCACTGGGAATTACTTTAGATGAGAACCTTGACATGAAAGCTCACATTAATTCAATGGCTAAAAGCGCCCGCTTCCACCTGAACTACCTAAGAAAACTGAAACCATTTATCTCGGAATCTGATCTGAAACTAGCAACCCAATCCTTAGTCATCTCGAGAATTGAATATGGTTGCACTACCTTAGCGGGTTTACCAAAAACCTCCACAGCGCCACTAAAAGCCTGCCTCAACGCTGCGGCGAGACTCATCTCGGGTTCAAGGAAGTTTGACCACATATCCCCACACTTGAAAGCTCTAAACTGGCTACCCTACGAGGCCAGGATTCAACTAAAGATCGCATGTATCACCCATAGAGCACTTCACCACAATACTCCTGGATACCCATCCAAGAAAATTGAGCTGTCAGGAGGAAACAGACCGGCCAGGAGCGCCAAGGAGTTGGTGCTGAGACCAGCCATCTTCAAAAAGAAAAAAACTTATGACAGAGCGTTCTCCGGAGCAGCTCCTAGAATCTGGAACTCACTCCCCCCTAGCATTAGGAAGACTCCGAACACAGCAACATTTAAGCGGGAAGCGAAGAGCTTCTTAATGAGTAAATACCTTACATAGAAAATTGCATGGAACGCTATGTGTTACATTCCTGTACTCAAACCAAACACTTACGTCCTCGAAAGAGAATGTTCGACGGGAATTAGATGAAAGAGAAACAATGAGGCAAAACCGATGACACCTTGTGATTAATCCGAACACCTACTGCTACCTCTTGTTAAAGTGAACTTATACCACTATCTGAAACCATATAACCTACTACCTCTTATATACGACGAAAATGACTATGTTAATATCTTATGCTTTATAGTACGGTATAATGTAATAGATAACCTCTCTAATAGAAGGTAGTTATTTATGCATTCACTAAAGCCTTATAATTATCTACCTCACACCTTATATGCGCGAATGGAAGGTGGCTATTTATGCATTCACTAAAGCCTTATAATTATCTACCTCACACTTATATGCTGTTTAATGGACTTCATATTATTAATTTGCTTAGCTTACCTCTATGTAAAGCGCTCTGATACCCACGGGTCTTGTTCGCGCTATATAAAACTTTTCAATAAAATAAATAAATAAATAAAATATGCCAAGGCTTGTTTTTGTGTTGCTGTCTGCCACGAACGTCTGTTTGCACTTTCACGTCTGTTGTCCCTTGAAACTAGTCGCTAAACTGCATTGGGCTTGACAGCTGTTTTACTGCGTTCAGGAACAGGATACTGGGGGTTTAATCTGCTGGATAAGACAGCGATTTATGCCTATTAGTTCAAATTTTCACTATTATGTGGCCTTGCAAACCTGGTGCAGATGAAGATGTGGGACGCAGTAGCATCATTCAGAGACGAGGCATCTCTTTTGAAAAAGCAATGAAAGTATTCAAGGGATACGAAGTCCTTTGAATGAGTTCCTGTGCTCCCTCCTAGCCTCATTCCAAGAGTCAGCGCAAGATTGCATCATCAGCCACCAAAGGTGGCCTTGGGTGGGCCGCACGTCCCCATATGTAGCCATTTGAGCCAGATCCTGCTTTTATTGAAGTTGCAAGGTAGGCGATGGTCTATTGGAGTCGATAACATTGAACTCTAAAATGTTTTAGTATATGCCAGTGCTTAATTTGTGCCAGTGGTACCTGGAGCAGGCGCTGGCACTTAATTGTCAACACCAGCACTTGTGACCATCTGCCCCAAGGTGTCGAAGTTTCTCTAATTTAGAGATGAACATAACAGCAATGGAATTCAATATACACTAAGACTTACTATTACCTGTCGCCCAAGCCATTCTTTCAGCTGTGTGGGCCTGGAAGTTTCCGAATTGTCACACTTGTAGGAGCGTGACGGTTAATAGTTGTTACCATCAGTGGCAGCACTGGCAGGGGCAATGTGTGGTTCAAGCTGCAGTGGCCTCCTGACCAAAGCCCTGCCACTTTTTCTTTTGCAAATTATCACAGGCCTCACTTAGCTCTTGCACGTTCCCTTCTCCTTCTGACGCACAGGTCCGATGTGGGATCTGGCTTTACTCTCACTTTTTCCAAACTGTTGCCCCTTTGTCTGCCTGAGCCTTTCTTATGTATTGTGCAAATATTATCTTTGGATCACTTGAGCCTGGTTCAGGGGGCAAACATGGCTCCACGTTCTTTTATCCTGCAACTGCAGATTCTCCCATCCCGGGACGGCGGGGCTTTGTGGTTAAAATTCAGGGCTCGAGTCGGGGTACCACGCAGGTGGACGGCGTCCCCCACTTATTTTATGGGGGGACGCCGTACCCTTCCAAACAGCTGGACTTCACTCTTGGGCCTCTCTGGGGCGAGGAGCTCGGCACCTTTCGTGACGTCACTTCCTGACGTGACGTCACTTTCGGTGACAGCGTCCCCCCCCACTTCTTTTTTTACGACTTGTGCCCTGGGTTAAATCCCTAGGCACTCAATGTTGATACCTGTCTGATTTAGAATCGCCAGCCTGCGTTTCTTCTGGGAGAAGATCCAAGCACAAATATAAGATTTCACCTTTCTGGGTGACAAATCCTGGAAGAATTCCTGGGCAAATACTTGCATGATGTCAGTATTTCGTCCTCAGCTCGGTTGGATTCGAAGAAGAGTTGGCTTGAAGTCAAATGAGGAACCCTCCAGGTGTTTTACTCGCAATGCTCTTTCCCATTTTTAAGTACACGCTTAGGGTGGGAAAATGACATTCAGGCTCCCATGTTGTATGATGTAATTCTCTTTTAAAAGCCTTCAATCGTAAGCATGCCTTGGTCGGCAAAGGGGGTAGGTATTGGCACATTTTGTTTGTCCAGGAGCAGTTTTTCCCAACCAGGCTGACACATCCTGGTCTGACCCCATACCTAGTGTGGAAGTATTAAGCTACAAGCAGCCAAGCACAAGAGGGTCTTTAGTCTGTGAGGACTGTGTTACTGTGGGGAAAGTTGAATGTCAATTTTTAATCTGATTATGTGCCTTTACTGACCAATGAAGTGGCAGTATTATCCTTTTAAGATGCGGGTCTCCATTTACCATCACCCAAGGAGCAGAGGACCTCCAGACCTCACGGCCCCTGCATCGTTCCTGGGACTGTCGGTTTGGTGCCCCAGGCTGCCAGAGTCTGTGGCAGCCATCTGGTTGCGGCATGCCTAGGAGGGTGCATTAGTTGCTCATACTGCGGCGCGCGGGGTGGGGGTCTGGTTGAGTGGCATACATCAGGTGCCACATATCTGCTATTTTCATTCTTTGCAGAATGGTGGGGTCGTAAGGGTGGGTACAAACGCTTCCCTGGTAATGTCCATCGTGAGGGCATTTGGCGGATCACTGGGTGGAAACGAGGGATGCAAATTGGGTTCGGCTGTGAACTGATATTTAGTGGCCAAGTGATTTTCTGGTGGTCCCCAGCACCTATTTCATATATACTCATGTGTCATAGGGGCCAGTTAATGCATGCTGTCCCCTTTGGGAATTTAGAGGTGTTTTTTGGCCCGTTGATCTCAGAGGATTGTATCTAGTACTGCCCCCTTCTTTTTGGTGCATGAGAAGGGGCGGGTCTATCGGTGCCAGTTCTTTAGAATGCTTAGTAGTTCCTTGGGGCTATCTGGTGTGGACCCTTCTGAGTATGGTTCGCATTCCTTCAGAGTTGGGGTGGCCACTGCTGCAGCAGGGATGCGGACGGTGGTGCAACAAAAGGAGTGGCAGGTGGAGATTGGACAGTTACAAGTACTATTAGTTATTATGTCTGCTGTAAGCATCTGTCTCTAATACCCCTTTCCCCCGTTTTTGTATTGCGGCATTGTGCAGCGGAGTTGGCCATAGGGTACCTCAGCGCCTCCTGTCTATGCAGCAACGCAAGGGGTTACAGAGTGCTGGTGTTGGACCAAGTATTCGTATGGTGCTAGTGTTTTCTACTCTGCTGGCTGATACGTGGCCAGGGCTAAGGAAGTGAGATGCGCCTGATTTTTTATTTGTGATAAAGGGGTCTATGAATGTCCCTTTGGTGAATTGCACTGGATAATATCTTGCCCCCGAGGCGGGGGTGGGGGGTGGGAGGGGGTGCACACGCCCAGGGTGTTATTATTTATTGGTCTAAAAAAGACTCCTTCAATCAGTTATCCCTTGGTCTCATATCACACCACGGTTACAGTGGAGGGGGAAAGTCGGTCAGGGCCCTCAATCACTCCAAGCGGTTTAATAAGAAGGTTGATAAGCAGTTTAGATCGCCAAGATCTTAAGCTATCCCACATGCGAGCATCCAAGTGGAATGCTTCTTTGGCCAGGATGGGGTTCACCTCTTGAAATTCAGTAAGGAGATTTCTTGAATGTCTCTTGTGAAGTCAATACATCGGCCACTCTGAACATTACCATTTTGAGGGGGGGGCAGATAGTAGAGGAACTATGCTGGCCTGTGGCAGGTGAGGTCAGGATTGGTGGTGCACTTCGGGTCCATAGAAGGCATCTTTTTACTTAGGATAGGTGGGACAGCAGTCTCACAGGGCCTTCAAGGAGGTGCATGCAGCAAGTCAGCTAGAGGCTGCAGGATGCGGGGGTGTGGGGGTTTACGCTGCCAACAGGCAATTACGGCCAATCCCCACACTGGTGCAGGGGCACCAAGCTAGCACAGGCCCTGGAAGGGGTATAATGAGGGTGTATGGGGGCCCCAGGTAGGTAACCTGATGAGCCCCCTTCACAAGCTAACTCTCGGTAGGGACGCAGAGGGTGTATGGCAGTGCCTGAGGTAGGTAACCTGGTGGGCCAACGGGCCCCCTACACAAGCTTACTCCTCGGTGGGACGCATGGAGATGAGCCTCGCAGGTTGACCAGGACAAAGTTTAGATATGGTTAGCAATTTTCTATGTATTAGAGTCTATGGGCTAGATGTAGGTAGAATAGATTTACCGATTTTTAATTACCGAATTTTACCGATTCGGTAATTAAAAATCGGTAAATCTAAGGGGTGGGTATGTAGGTATTCCAGATGTGCTGGAATACCGAATCGGAGGAATTCGGTACATACCGAATCGGTAATGCCCATTCATTCCTATGGGCTTTGACGCCCATAGGAATGAATGGGCATTACCGATTCGGTATTTACCGAATCGGTAAATACCGAATTTCACAAGGGTGCAGGGGGTGTCACTTTGACACCCTCTGGCACCCCAAAAATAGGCATGTGTGCCATGTGGCACACAGACATGCCCTAAGGGTATGTCTGTCTGTCACATGGCTAGGTGTGCATGCACACATGTGCATGCACACCTGAATTCGGTATTTTAACGCCCAATTGGATTGGGTGGTAAAATACCGAATTTGTAGGGCCTTTGGGACTCAGAAGAGTCCCACCTACATCTGGGAATTACTGAATCGGTAAAAATACCGATTCGGTATTTTACAGATTCTGTAAATTTACCGATTCGGTAAATTTACAGAATCTGTAAAATCTGGCCCCCTACATCTCAAGATGCCAAATACCGGTCGGAAACGGCCGAATTCGGCCGTTTCCGACCGGTATTTGCCACCTACATCGGCCGGGCCCTTAAGTCAAGGTCAACCAGCCATCAAAATTGTGAAAAATGCTATACATTGTTATGGGGTTTCTGCGTATAATTTGGAAAAATGATATAGAGTGCACATCTTAATGTGATTTGTTTTTATTTCCTAATAAATACAGCTGGGGGTTTACGACCTCTAACTCAAAAGTTTAAAAAGTGCGGTGTGAGCTGTCTTTAGGAATTGGGGATGCTGGAGGTACAGGTGGGAGGATACACGATCTGTCATGGGAATGGCTGGGTCTCAGCAGTACCTGGCCACAACGCCCCCAAATTGGGGAGCATCACCTATGGCGGTCACGCCAGCCCAGCCCATGGGGTGGGGCAGTGGCATGGGCCGCTGCCACCACCTGCCATCACTGTTGCTGGGTATTGGGCCTCAGGTGCTTGATGACCTGGAAGCGGTTTAACCGCCCTGGGTTGTGTCCATTCCAGTTTGCGCCGGGCCCCACCCATAAAAGGGCTCTTATCCGCTTACCACTCCGAAAACAGCACATCGCTGCTCCCCCATCTGGGGTACCAGGATTACGCTTCTTTGTCCCACCCACCATCCCATTAGACAGCAGACCGTTGTGTGGTTTAATTTCTTCCTGTCATGTTGCATTATTTTTCTCTTTCAGCTTTGCGTTGTTTAAGTTGGTGTTTGTTATCTATTTTTCCTGCTTCATTTGCATTAATTGTTCTTTTATAAAGTTTTGGCGTTTTTGTCATATTTATTATACTATCAAAGGTCGTCGGGTGAGGTCATGATTGGTGGTGCACTTCAGGTCCTTAGAAGGCATCCTTTTACTTGGGATAAGTGAGATAGTGGTCTCAAAGGACCCTCCAGGGGGTGATTGCAGCAAGTCTGCTAGAGCCTGCAGGAAGTGGGGGTGTGGAAGTTTATGCTGCCATCAGGCCCTTACAGCCAATCCACCACAGGCGCGTTGGTACCAAGCTAGCACAGGCCCTTGGGGGGATAATGGGGTGCATTGAGTTGCCTGAGATAGGTAACCTAATGGGCATACGGGCCCCTTGCATAAGCTTACTCCAGGGTAGGATGCGGAGGGTGTATGAGGTGTCCAAGGTAGGTAACATGGCAGGCAGATGGGCCCCCTCCACTACCCTTAGGGAGGGGCCCGCACAGGTTGACCAGTCATGATCTCACTCGTAGGCACAACACTGGATATGCACCGACAAGTTTAGATTTTGTGAATAGGAGGCATTCTGAACACTGACCTGCTGTTCCCCCCGTGGCTGGGCTTGGCTCCGCCCCTCCCCTGGATTACTGTTTCTTTACTCTCCGGGGCTCGCTTGCCTTTCCTGGACGTTGACCGGCCGGGCTTGGCTCCGCCGGTCAGCCTGCAAAACTACAGCCCCCATCAGCCCTCGGGGCACGACACAACAGTGGTGCGCGCCAGGAGGCGCATAAAGCCCCGTTCGGTGCTGAGTCCCCTGTGCTGCGAATAGGAGGCATTCTGAACACTGACCTGCTGTTCCCCCCGTGGCTGGGCTTGGCTCTGCCCCTCCCCTGGATTACCGTTTCTTTACTCTCCGGGGCTCGCTTGCCTTTCCTGGATGCTGACCGGCCGGGCTTGGCTCCGCCAGTCAGCCTGCAAAACTACAGCTCCCATCAGCCCTCGGGGCATGACACAGCAGCGGTGCGTGCCAGGAGGTACATAAAGCCCCGTTCGGTCCCTCGTCCCGCGAGGACGCGGTCAGGACGCGCCGGGAGAAGTTCGGGACAAGGGTGGGACCGTCTGTGGCAGTCCGGGGCCAGAGGAGGCCAGGCTGTGCCCCCCCTTACATCTGTGGTCTACCAGCCCCAGAGACATCTATAAATGAGGTGCAAGACTTTACTGATTTGGCCATTATTCCTGACTGTTGGTTTCTAATCTGTTTGGTATTTGTTTTAACCTCACTAAGGATTACTGTACTACTGTGGCTAAATCTAACCTTAGAGTGTGTTCAGGGCCAGGGGGCGTGGGGACATTGGATGCATTTCTTAAACGGGCAGGATCAGCCGTGGCTAAGGAAATTGAACTTGCCGAAAGGAGACTTTCTCTGGAACCACTATTACAAGCCGATCTCCGGATACCACTTACAAAAAAGCCCTTCAGCACTATTGTTCTTCCTGATACTATGGATCCTCCTCAGGGTCTGAATGGGTGTGTTTTGGATGTTAGCTTCTCCATTTCCACTGGCTCTTCCCCTGTATTCGTTTTACCTCCCTCACACCCTATGACACGTACTAGGCAACTAAGGACTATGAAGGCTACCGGTAGTAAAGCTCTAGCGGGGAAAAGGAAGGCTAGTAATGCCCCTAAAGGTAGTAGGCAGCAAGCAAAACTGCCTAGGAATATGAATTCTGTATCTGGGTTAGGTAGACAGGAAGTAAATGATACTCATCAGGCTAATGTGGGTAAGGCGAAAGGAGGAAATGTACATAGCAAACAAGATGTAACTAACTGTATGGGGGGCAAGATGTCTGACTTTCTGATGGTTATGGAGGAACGGTTGGGGGCTCTTTTATCTCCAGTGATGGATAAACTTGAGCTAATTAATGGTAGACTTAATGTCATTGAAATATACATTTCACAACAGAAAGTTCCCACGATCAGGACTGATCCACCCATAGTTCATTCTTTAAACACACTTACAACCACAGTCACTGATTTGGTGGACTCTATGCTGACCCCAGCACCCCAAGCTGTGGCACCTACTATTCCATCTATAGCAGCCAAACAAGGTACAAATTCTGGTCCCCGGGGTCCAGTGGGGAGATTAAGCACTCTTGTCCAGGCCCAAAAAAGGGAGTCTTTCTCGCTGCATCTTCCCCTGGAGGCTTGCCCATATTCTAAATCTTGGCAAATGTCCCCAAAAGTAAGGGCGATAGAGAGGAACATTGGACTACACTAAAAAACAAGCCCTCCACTTGTTAGCAAATAAAACAGTCTTAGGTGAACAACAATTGTTTAATAATTTTAAAATGGTGAGAAGGGTTCCATGGGTGGGCAAGACAAAGAAGACCATGTAGGGTGACTGTGTGGTTGTGAGCTTTGGCTGCCCCGCTCTGGTTCATAATATTCTAAGGCAGGCAGGATCAGCCAGGATCCATCATGACTATGTTAATGTACTCCCATTGGGGTTCTTTTATCCACCACATAACATTGGAGCAACCAGAACAGAAGACCTTTGTACTCAGATGGGTCCCTCTATTAGTTATATGGCGCTGAAAAACAGATATGAGGCCCTTAGTTCACTGGATGATAACGATTGACTTTGTCGTGGGAATTCTTTGGACCAGGAACTGGCCGGTCCTGTTGATGACCCCATAGTATTTTTACCTATTGATTCTTGCCCACAGGGCTCTATTACTTCTATTGCAATGTCAGATAGTGTAGCATTCATTGGTCTTGGAGATATGAATATTCCCCCCCAGAGAAGCAGGCTCATCTAAAGTTGGAGTAAACGAGGACCCTGTGGCAGGGGGTCCTCCTGAACCCTCTAAGAGAGCCATTGACCATAGTCCAACGACACTGATTTCATGGAATGTGGCAGGCTACAAGAGTAAGGCATCATCTACAGACTGGCTGACATTTCCTGATGGGTGGGATTTAGTGCTATTGCAGGAAACATGGTTGAATGCTCCAGTGTATAGACCTGGATACCTTAGTTTTAGTGTCCTTGCAAACCCAAGCTTACATGGAAGATCCAAAGGGGGACTTTTACCGTGGATGAGACAAGACAGTAGATATAATGTGATTCAATTAGACTCCAAAAGTAATGATATTTTGCTAATCCGAATTCGTTGTCCTGATTGCAGCGATCTTTTTGTTTTTATTGTTTATTTGAGGGGAATGCAGGGTGGGAAACCGTCCAAAACTGTCGAAGAATTAGAAACCCTCCTTGATTTTTATTCTACTGATGCTAATTCTATAATTGCGGGAGACTTTAATTGTTCTTTTGAACCGCTGGATAGTAATGATGTGGACCTCACTTCTGAAGAAGATAGTATATGGAATATCCCTCAGTTGACACTTCCCCCCCCAATCAAAAAATGGACAGAGGCTGCTCTACAGCTTAAGGTCCTGTGCGTTGGACTAGGGCTAAGGGCATTAAACAGTAGATCAGCCTCGGACAAACTCGGGGCGTATACTTTTAATAACGGTCTACGTAAGAGCCGTATTGATTATATAATCACCAATAAAGAGAATTGGACCAATCTTAAGGACATGGTGGTATTAGAAAGGACTGAAAGCGATCATGAACCCCTCTGCCTCACATTCACCTTAGGGAAACCGACAAGGGAGGAAACTCCCCCTGATAGGGTAGACATCACCCTAACAAATGACACCAGGCGCATTAGATGGGCGAATTGTTCAACGAGTGAGGCCAAGCTAACAGCAATGAGGGAACTAACTATCCAGGGGACAAATGACCTCCAAAAGTGTATAAATCAGGAAGGGCCTGTTGCAGATCAAAATCCGATTCACATAAAAATTTTTTAACAAACTTAGGGCTCATTTTTTATAAAAAATGGCCCTTTTAAATCTAATGGGCCTGTCAAGAAGGCGGATCAGTGGTATGGAAAGTCGTGTAGGTCCGCGTACAAAGCTCTGGCTATGGCTATCAAAACCAAAGACAGAGCCAGGGTTAAAAGTGTGCGAGTATTTTATAAAAAGATACAATATGATGCCAAACGGGCTTGGGATGAGGAGTATTGGAGGGAGCTGTATTCCGCAAGTGGGGAACGCTCTGTGTGCTTTTTGGGATATGGTCAAGTGGGGAAGGAGGATTCAGAGGGGTGAACCAAGTAATTATGTTTCGCCCGATCTTTGGGTCTCCCATTATGCTGCCCAGTTTGCATCACACTAACCGACTAGCGATACAGTCGAGAGTCTGGTGTCTCCTAACAGGGGCATAGTTCCCTTACACTTTGAGCGAACGGAGGTAAGAAAGGTACTGAACTCCATTCCTAAAGGTAGAGCATCAGGTCTGGATTGCATCCCTGCTGACCTTTTTATGCACGATAAAGAACTTTGGGAACCATATATCCAAACCCTGGCAAATGGTATTGCCAATGGCTTGCCCATACCACTCACCTGGAGAGGCGCAGTGATCATACCGATCCACAAAAAGGGGGAACGCTCAGATCCAGGTAATTACAGGCCGATTAGCTTGTTAGATTGTATACAGAAGGTTATTGCAAGGCTTGTTCTGCAGAGAATCCTAGCCTGGATTGAGGAGGAAGAAGTACTGTCGCCTCTCCAGGCAGGATTCCGCAGTCATACAAGTACTATAGACCAAGTTTTTAGATTTCTTTTAATTTACTGGCGGGTGGTAGTCCTTGGGGGAGGTATGCTATTTGCGGCGTTCGTCGATCTTAAATCGGCGTTTGACCTGGTGCCCCGAGAAAAAATGTGGGCTGTTTTTGCAGATTAGGGCATGCCACCCAGCATTTTGTCACTTCTCAAAAAATTACATGAGGACAATTTTGAGCAAATCAGATGGAATCAACAGGGTAATGTCACTGACAAATTTACAATAGAGAGGGGAGTACGACAAGGTTGCGTACTAGCCCCTACCCTTTTTTCCTTATACATCAACAGGGTGATCAGCTACTTTACGCTCCAACCAACAGATGCTTCTAAATTGGATGGTAAGCTGATCTCCCTGTTGATGTTTGCAGACGACACTCTTTTAATTTCTAAAACGCAGCAGGGTCTCCAACTAGGCATTGATGTGTTTGAGGTCTTCTGCAAGGATTATGGTCTTGTAGTAAACGTCAGCAAGAACAAGTTTATGGTCTTACACAAGTCCAAATATGTTAGAGGCAATGTGTCATCTAATGGGGTTAGACTAGAACAAACTCAGGTGTTTCCCTACTTGGGCATTACCCTTGCATCCAAATTAGATTGGAAACCAAATGTTACACATTTGGTTACTAAGCATGCCCATCTAACAGGAGCTTTAACTAAAGAACTATTCCTATCTCATACAAGGCCATTAATGCCCGTTTTGAAAATTTATGACACTAAAATAGCCACAGCAGTACTATATGGGGCGGAATTGTGGGGATTCAGCAATTTAGCCCTCCTGACCAAGTCTCAAAATACGTTTTTACGTGGGGTCACTGGCCTTCCAGTATCGACCCCGCCGACTCCCCTTTTTTATGATCTAGGCATTCAGCGCCTGGAGGATAAGGCCCAGTATAGACCAGTGGCGTACTGGAGGAGATTGTGGGTCACTCCCGAACTCTCCCAGTACGCAAGGGCGTTCTTAGATGTTAGAAATGCCGACAAGGCCCAAAAAATTCAATGGCTGTTTGAGGTTAAGTCTATCTATTCTGCCATGGGTTTGGCTAGCCTATGGGAGGACCCCACAGCAAACATCTTTCCCCCTAGGAAGGCCTTAAGAGATCTTTATTTGGCGCCTAGTCACACTGAAGAGATTTGGCTCTATCACCGGTTCATCACTAACAGCGGATTTCTTGGATCTTAAGCACTCACCTGCGTACGAGGGTTACTGGGACTATATTACTGTCCCGGAGGCTGGAAAGAGATATCATCAATTTAGGGTGGGAACCCTACCAATGAACCTCTTTTCTTCTAAATATAGAGAAAGAAGGATTGGATCCCACCTGTCCTTTCTGCCCCACTCAAAAGGAGACCATTGGGCATATTGTATTTGTTTGCCCTGAGTACAAAGCTCCAAGACGGATATGGTTGAAACCTATCTGCCTACAGCTTAGCCTTCAAACCGGCTGTGAGGCTCTAAGAATTCTTAAAACAGATACCACCCAGTCTGTGGTTATTGCAGTGGCTAAGTTCTTACATTGGTAATGGAGAATTCGTATAATTAAGACAAGTCCATGATGACCATTTTTACTTCCCTCTGTATACATATTTTGGCCCACATACATCAATGTATTTAGGAGTCGCAAACGGTGCGAATCGGTGAATTCGGCCGTTTGCGATTCCTAAATATCTTTTTTGGATGCATCAAACATTTTTGGGAAAATCTCTATTTTTAGAGAATTCCAAAAATGCGATTGCTTTTAAGGAATCGCAAATTTGCAATTCCCTAAAAGCAATGCATGATTGCATTTTAAATTGCGAATTCGCAATTAGGGGGTGCAAATTACCACAAGGTTGAACCTCGTGGTAATTTGCGAAAAAGTTTAAAAATGCTCGAAAATTGCATTTTAAACACTGTAATGTTACAGACACGCATGTCCTTAGGACATGTGTGTGTGAAACATGCACTTAAAAATGCATTTCAGGGGTGCAGGGGGGGTCATTTGGAACCCCCCTGCACCCATGTAATGCATTAACATTTTGCGAATCGCAAATAGAAATTCGCAAAATGTCAATGCCTTCCCATTGATTCCTTTGGGCCTTTTGGCCCATAGGAATCAATGGGAATTGCGAAATCGCAATTTAGAATTTGCATAATCCTTGCGATTCGGTAAAAATTGCGATTTTCACTGAATCGCAAAAAGTATGCGAATAAATTAATGCGTCCCATTTTGCGATTCCTTATTTGCGATTCCCTATTTTTCGCAAATAAGGCATCGCAAAATGTCCCGATGATGCATGTGGCCGTTTATCTATAGTATCTTTTTAGGAGAAAAAAAAATGATTTTAAAATCTTGTTAAATGTGTATAATGGAATTTTGAATGTATTTTATCCTATACCTATGAATTTAAATTATATTTTTTACTTGTGGGACGGAAAGATGTGTTTGCAACATTGCCTTCGGATGTTTTTTACCCAGATTGGAGTTTGCAATTAATGATTACATACCCTTGACTATATTGATATATTTGAACTATGCTGAAACTATGTATTACTATTGTTGTCTTTTATGAATAATCATAGAAATAAAGACTATACGATGATGATGATGATGATTTTGCGAGGAATTTTCTAAGTATTAGTCTATGTTAAGATCAGCCATCCATCAAAATTGTGAATAATGCTGTACATTGTTATGGGGTTTCTGTGTATGTTTCTGAAAAGTGATATTGAGTGCATTTCTTAATGTGATTTGTTTGTTATTTTAATAAATACGGCTGGGGATTTATGAGCCCTTAACCAAAAGTTTAAAAGTGTGGTGTGGGCTGTCTTAAGAAATGGGGTATGATGGTGGTACAGGTGGGAGGGTCCGTGGGCAGTCATGGGATGGGCTGGGTCTCAACGGTACCTGGCCATAGAACTCTCCAGGAAACTGAACACATTGTAAAAAACGTATGATTTTCTTTGGATTAAATCTTTTGTCTAGAGTTGTAATACTAGATGCATATTCATCTACAGCATCACCATCCTCACCCACACCATGGTGGACATTTAAGACTTCCAAGTGCTGTTTTTTTCAAAATGATTCTCCTTCTGAACTCAATTCGTGTACACAAAAAATACCCTGTTCGTTTTAGAAGTGAAAGTGTTACCTTAAAGACTTCTAAATAAGTTTCAAAAGCTTCCTGCCTCTGGCATCAATTAAGTGGGGGAGTACCTGGAACTGGTGCCGGTATCTTCTCCAAAAAGCTGACCGACCGGACCCTGCATGAGTGAGTTGCTGCCCCTACTAACCTTTGCAAAATAAACTCTATCAGACCATGTAAAATAATAGGTAACCCCCAGCAACGGAACGCTGATAATTATAATACATTGCAAAAGTTCAGATACAGTCCCTTTCACCACTAGTGCAAACTAGTCTACTTCTTTGTTGAATGTATACAAAGGTATAGCTGTGACCGACAATGCCTGCAAACGATGACTGTACCTCTTTGTTGAATGTACCTCGATGTACCTCTCATCGACAATGCAGGCAGCTAATGAATGGAAAGCTGGGAATCTGAAGTACGTCTTTGTTGAATGTATACAATGATTTGCCTGTCACTGACAATTTCTGTCACTGACAATTCAGGCAAACCATTGGAAGGCTTTATCGCTTTTTTACCGTTGGTGGAAATGAAAGCTTCCTAACTTTCCAAAATGGCGAATTGTAGTGTTGTAGGACATGGATTTTCTATAGTTGATTAGGAATATATTCCATTCCAACCCTCGAAAATGGCTGCCAAAATGGTGCACACTCAATGCATGTGTTCCCACAGTCAATGGGGCATGTTGTGAGAATCCGCTGGAAAAAATATAAGTGGAGAAGTGTGGCTCACTGGTTAGAGCAGGCAGATCCTGAAGCAGAGGTCAGACCCGGGACCAGGGTTCGATTCCCGACTCGGCAGGGTCTTGAGCTCAAATGTCCACGGACTCGCTTCGGTGCCTGATTAATCATGGGTTCACCAGGGTCTTGAGCTCAAATGTCCACGGACTCGACAATTCTCGCTTCGGTGCCTGACCTAATCATGGGTTCACACTCTGCAACTCTGGGCATTAAGCTTGCTTAATCTCCACAACGGCCCCCGCGGCGGGATGCCTGGCTTTCACCTTGGGGATTCCCTGTAGGGGCTATCTCACAGGGTAAAGCCAGGAGGGGTCCCAAGGCAAGTGCCGATATACCTCCCCAGGTGATCGAGCGCTATATAAGAACATACAAAAAAAATATATGTGGCCGCAATAACAACTTGTAATATCTTTGCCTTTAAATCTGGAATTCTCTTCAGGAATGTAAATGACATCAGTGGGAATGTAAGAGTCTTGAGATGCCAGTTGCAGCCATCCTATCCTTTCCTTTGTGCCACAAGCCTCCCCGGTGTTGTGTTATTAAAGATACTTCAAGCAATTTCAACAAGACTGTCATTTTATTACTGGCGATGATGGACACACACACACCGAAAAAGAAGCCACATATGAGAATGAGTATTTCTGGGAATAATCACGAAATTTAAGGTCAGTTGGTTATTTATAACTTCTGAAAATCGTTCAAACCGTTCTTCAGTTTTAATGGGGATACGGAGCTGTTAACCAATAACAGTGATTATAGTCAAGGAGTATCGTGCTATGCTTACTGTGAATTGAGGTTATTTGGAAGTCAGATGCATTATTTGAAAGTTGAGTCGAACGCATGCAGAGTGTAGTGTTGGGGGCCCTGGGCCCTCATTACTAAAAGGACTGACGCAGACACAAGCAGTTACTGGGTACAACTGGCCCAGAGCATGTGCGCTCGGCCTCTTTTATTAGACCTGACCAGTGACATCAGTGGTGGGTGGGTGTTTAGTGTGAGGTCACAAGAAAACAACTAGACTGTGTCCTTGCAGGACACTACATCCTTCCCAAAGTTTAAGGAAGAGAAAACAAACAAAATGTCCAACCTGCAAGAGAACAGAATAAAACAATTTACAACCCCAACAGATCTTCTTCAGGCGATCGGCTGGGAGAATGTTGAAAAGTTCCAGGATTACAAATCCAGTCAGCGGTGTACTTCAGATCATCCTTGTCTTGCTGCGCTTATGTACACTGTTCAATACTTGGGGTATCTGGAGCAGAATGGGATTGACCCTTGAGGGGTCTCGCCGGTGTTCCGAGTCCGGTGAATGACAACGCTTGTTGGTTGTTGGAGACGACTGCTGCACAAGAGGTCTTTCTTTGGATTTGCTGATCTTGATGCTTTCACACCTCCTGCCGGCCAAGTAACGTCCGACTTGCCTTTCTTGCCCGACTCCTCTCTCACTGGAGCCCCGGAGATTGGCCTCTCCTGCTTGGACTCTTCTCTCACTAGAGTCGCTGGGAGGACCCTTTTGCTGGACACGATGGGACCCGGTGGACCGTGCGGGGCTTCGCATGAGCCGCGCAAAGGCGTCGCTGAGGAACTGCCAACGGACTCACCGCCAAGTCTCTCATGATGTCCTCGGGGTGTTGATGTCATCCGCCAGGATGGTCTTGCCGTTAGGACATGGGTTCAGTGTCTTCATCAGACCGTTTCTCGTTGCAAGGTGTTTACCTGGGGCCTTCGTGCTTCCTGTTGCCTGTCGTGGAGCTGCCGCTGCTGCACCTCTCCCATCCGGATTCCTCTCTCACAGGACATGCGGCCGAGGCCCTTGTCCCCTGGACTGCCTCTTGATCGCGTGGGCTGTGCGGGTCGCTGCGGAACTTCGGACATGGCCACAGTCGCGTCTTGTGTAGTCCACAAGGGTGGATTGTCTAGTGCTCGGGTATGTTCTGCTTCGGCAAGCTTCAAGTTCACGGGGCACCCATGCGGTTCTTCAGTGGTTGGTCTCCTCAGGTGCGAGTTGTCGGGATTACTGGGATCCACACGGATGTTGCAATGTTCCTTGGACAGCACCGATGTTCCTGTGTGCTGACTGTTGCGATGCCCCTTGGACAGCACCGATATTCCTGTGTGCTGAGTGTGGTTCTCTCTCTCTCTCTTCCCCTTGTGGAGTGATGTTGTGTTACTCCATTCTTCCTCTTCGTCCTCTTTCTCGACGCGATCCAGTCCTCTTTCTTGCTTGCTCTTTCTAACCAGGCTTCTCCATGTAGCGGGCCCTCTACATGTATCTCCCCTGGTCTTGTCCATGTGGTGGGACACTGTCTTCACTTGGCTTGATGACTAGACCTGCCGTCGTATCTTCCCTCTACTTGATCACTTCTTTTACTTTTCACCAGGAAACCCTTCCTTGGTCATCAGGTTTCTTTGCCTCTACGGTTCCTTCTTCGGCGGCACTTCTGCAATTCTCTGGCGAATTGGCTTCTTCCCTTTCTTTGTGGCACCGCTCCCTTCTTCTCCCTGTTCCATCTCGCGACGCGGTCTGGTCACCGTACTGTCTTGCTCTTCCCAACCAGTCTTCTCCAGGCAGCGTGCACTCCACCGGTTTCTCTCTGGTTTGGGCATGGCTCTCCGACACTGTGATCTTCTCTTCTTGTGACTGGACCGGTCGTCACGATCTTCCCTCTTGACTCAGAATGTTAAACTGTGGTTGTCCAAGTCCGCTGGTCCATGTTCGTGAACTGTCTTGGTGGTCGAACTTCTTTGCTTGGGTGTGACCTTTGGTGGGTCGGCTTCTTTTCTTGGGTGCGACCTTTGGGCAGGTCGGCTTCTTGCTTGGTGCGACCATTGGCGGGTCGGCTTGTTGGGCGCGTCACAGTGTTTTGGCGTTGGTGCGCTTTGCCTGCGCGGAGGAGGGTTGTGTCACCGCTCCTGGTGCATCTCTGGTGCATGCCGCCATGGGTACTGACGATGGCGCTCTGGTTGCTGCAAGATGTCGCTGTCTTTCTTGGGGACCTTTGTGCGCTGTCTCGTGGCGTTGGCGTGTCGTTGTGCAGCATCACTCTGGCGCTCTTGATCCTTTGCGCTCTTGGCACGTCCCGGCGCAGTGCTGCGCGGTCTTGCCGTGCGGGTGTTGAGTTCTTGCACTCCTGTCGCGTTCTTGCGCTTTGTGGTACAGTTCAATGTTTCTGGCACGTGCCTGCGCCTCTTGGAGTGATCCTGCGTTGCTGGCGCATTCCTGCGCTGTCTCCTGGTGTGTTCCTGAAGGTTCTGGTGCGTTCCTGCACTGTCTCCTGGCGTGTTCCTGTGGTGGCCTTGCGCTGCAGTCAGTCATTTCGCAGTGACCGTGGTGGTTGCCGTCCTCGGCTTGCGTTGCTGCGGGCTTGTCTTGGGTTGGGTTCTGTAGTTGGTTGGCCCACGGTTTGTTCCTTCGTGTAGAGCCCTTCTGATTTCTGGTGGTGGCGGCAGCACCACTGGCAGACGTGGATGTGGCTTATCCGCTTGCTTCTTTGGTATGTGTAGGTGAAATGGTGCTGGATGGCAGTGGAGCTCCTCTGCAGTCTTTCCCTTCGTTGGGTCTTTTTCTCTACTGTCCCTGCTACTCTCGGGCTGCACTGGGGGCTGGAGCCAGTGCTGACCCCAGATTTCAGGAGCAGGACTCTACCCCTTCCCAGGTAAGCATCATTCTTCTTTCCTTCTAAGATTGGGGGCAATGGGGCACAAGCTGCTGTATATTTCGTTGGCGGGTGCGATACCCCCACTTGACCAGTAGATGGCACTGCGGGCTTTCGGTTTTAGTCCGGTTTTATTGTGGTGCAGATTGGCTCCCCATTGTTCGCGGGCTTCACTGGGGCAGAGTTGCGGGCGCTAATGAGCTTCGCTGAAACTGCTGTGGTGTCTTTTTTTTCTTTCAGCCTCGAATTAGATGCCTGCCGCCAGAGGCACGTATACTACTGGACTCCACTGCAGGCTTTCCCCTTCAAGTGCGGTGAGTCTGTCTTTTTCCTTCGGGTCGTGCAGTCTGCCATTTGGCTGGGGGGGTTCACATGCAGCTGGCCTTGGACCACGTGTCTCCCTGTAAAGTATGGGCGTGGACTTCTTAAAGCTTAAGTTATTTATTGGCAACTCTGCAGTCAGGGGACATCAACATCAACCTCTTCAATCCCTGACTCCTCAACCGTCTCTCTAGCCTCCCCGTACATTCCACCCTCAACACTCCAGATCCCCAGTGATGTCCCCAGTATTCTAACACAGAATACTCCGACATCACACATCTTCCCCCTTAAAGAAAACAAAAAAAAACTATATACAAAAAAACAAATAAAAATAAACACATTAAAAACAACATTCCTATTTTGCATAAAGAATAACATATTAAAAACATTTCATTCCCATTTAGCATAACACATTAAACATTTCCATTTCTCATAAAACACAACCACATTCCCCGCCCAAACTATTCAGAATAAAACCTCCAGATAATTAAACATATTGGAAACAACATCCTGTTGACCAGACAAAACTCCACTAACACCGCTACCAACATCCACCCCTTCTTCTACTTCCAACACACAGACGCTAAACCAATTACAACCTCCTTCCCATTCCCCTCTTCTTGAGTCAAAACTTCACCTTTCCCGCTGGCATCCACCATCAAAACACTTCTTAAATCCAGATCAACCTCCATGAACAATGTAGCACTGCACACCTCCTTTGAAAGAACACCAAAACTCTCCCTACATTTGTCACTTCCCACAAATCTACTTCTCTGTACCAATAGTTGTCCAACACCTCCTGACTCCTCCGAAAAGTTCCTGACAACCAAGGAGTAATACTCACTCAACTCTATCCCTTCAACAATACCACACACTTCTGATCTCCTTAACTCTACCTCCAACTCACTCTTAACTGCAAACAGAACATCTCTCACTTTAAAACTCACTGCCACAGCATTTTCCTCCAACTCAACTTTGTGTCTAAATTCTTCCAGTGCACCAAACTTCCCCGAAAAAAACATCACTAAACTCACACGTAACCTCTTTCCTCATCTCATCACTTACATCAACATCCAAAACCCAAACTTGTACTCTTGTGTTAGGATTTAATATCATACCAAAACTTGCTAGATCCTTCCAACCTAAAACACAAGGGCCTTGCTCTTTAACATACATCCTCCCCTTCACCACTCTACCCTTAAACTCAAATCTCACATCTCTATACCCCACAACCTCACCAGTATAACTCCTTTGATTAATGTCACTCCTTATTAACTTCCCACCAATTTTCCTCTCAAATTTCCTTTTCCACATATCCATATTCACCATAGTGTGAGGTGACCCCGAATCAGCCACCAACATCACCCTTACTCCTACAACATCCATCTCCCATTTTGGTTTGCTGCCACCCTTACTTTTCACATCCATTATAAAATCACTCATTATAAAGATATCATCATCGTCTTCTGACTCTTCTTTCAACTTGATGCCAAGCTTGAACTCCTTAAGTACACCAATTTTATCTGAAACTACATCACTGTACTCTCGTTTGATTTTTTTTCCAAACTCATCATCTTCTTCCAGTACCATAACCTGCTCTTTAGCATTGGGATTGAGAATTATTTTCAAACTGGCTTGATCTTTCCATCCTAAGACACTTGGCCCATACTCTGCCACATACATCCTTCCTTCTGCCACTCTCCCTTTAAACACAAAAAGGACATCTCTACACCCAAGAATAGGAATTTTCTTCCCAGTGAATCCTCTCGGATTGATGTCACTTTCCATTAAATCCAAGCCAATTTCTTTCTCAAACTTTTCCTTCCACATATCCAAATTGACAATCGTATAAGGTGATCCTGAATCAGCCACCAATGTCACGGTCACTCCTGCCACCACAATTTCACACTTTGGTTTGCTCGTTCCATTACTCTTCACTTCCAAGATAAAATCCTTTACAATGAAAACGTCATCATCCGAATCGTCTTCTTCATCCTTCTTCTTCCCCTCGTCTTCTGCCTCTGTTACATATTTTATTCTTGTAGACTTCTCCCTTCTATAACAAACTCTAGCAAAGTGACCAACCAATCCACAAACTGTACACTTCTGATCTCTTGCTCTGCATGCTAGACTGTTCGCCAAATGTGCATAACTTCCACATCTATAGCATGCTAAATTGGATCCACCTTCTCTCTTGTATTCATCCTTCGCGCCTTGAAAGTACTTCTTCTTCGACTCCCTCTCATTGAATTTGTCTCTCCTATCTGCACCAACACTGCTCGTCCTTGTCATTTTCCTTACAACACACACCTCCTCCTTTTCTTTTCCCTTCTCATCATCTAAGGCTGCTTTCGCACATCTGACCGATACTTCAGCTTTCCTTACCACGGCTAACACTTTGTTGAGTGTTCCATCTCCCATTGTCCATAATCTTTCTTGAACTCTCTTATTATTTGTTAGCATAATAATCTGATCTATTATTAACTCTTCCTCAATCTGTCCAAATCGGCACTTCTCCGCCATTACTTTCAGAACTCCTAAATAGTCATCAATTTTCTCATCCTGTCCTTGCTTTCTTCTGAAAAACTTGTATCTATCAATTGCCACACATACTGTTGGCGCATAGTACCTCTCCAAGTCATCCAAAGCATTTTCATATACATCTGCTTCTTCATCACTTCTCTCTTTTTTCTGCATCCTCTCATATTGTCTAATACCTTCCGGTCCCAAAGAATGCAATAATATTCCCTTCTTAATTTCCGGTGTCATTTCCTCATTTTTTATGGTGAACATGTAATTTTTAAAGTATACCTTCCACTCTTGCCATCTTATTTTTGGTTCACCAGGCTCTGTTAAAAATGGTATAGGCGGTGTCAAAGCGAATGTCTGCGCTGCACACATTTTTTATTTAATGCAGAACTATTTCCACTTAACTTTACTCCACTTCTTTCTTTACACAGTCACAAGAGTGCACTAATGGGCACTTATTCAACTTTATTGTCGCTTGCCTGGGCCTTTAATTAACTTTTTTTGCTGCCTTTCGTTGTTTCCTTTTTTTTTAAAACGACCACATTAACTTCTTTTCCGCTTATCGTTGTTTTCTCCCTTTTTAAAAACCGAGTGCCGACGTGATGACGTCATACGCTGGCCAATCAGTGCCTCTCACCTTCACTGCGCACAGAATATTTCCTTATAAACAACTGTCTCGAGCTGCAGTTCGCGCTCCCTTCACGCACTTTATTTATATTCAATTAACAATGCCACCGACTTCCTCCTCTTCCTGCTGCTTGCCTCGCGCAGTTGCACATGCGTTCTTCCTTCTAACTCAGATACGTCATAATGGCTTTGACCACAGCCGCTCCGCTCCACAGCTGCTCCGCCGCACTGCTTGCACTTCCTCACGCGCCTGGCTCACGCTCGCAGGTATTTTAAAATTATAATAAATTCCTTCTGCCTCCAGCTCTCACCTTTTCCTGTCAAAGATCATCTTTCCACGGCTACATCAGATACGTCTCCTCCGCCGCTCCTCTGCTCAGCTCGCACTTCCTCAAGCGCTTGGCTCGCGCTCACGGAAAACTTTAATTTGACACTATTCAAATTCAACTTGCCGCTCTCACCTCTTCTTGCCAAAGTTCATCTTCTCTTGGCAACTTCATTCGACAAACTCCTCTGCCGATACTTCGCAATGCTCACTTCCTTCTCCGCCTCACTCCGTCGCTTTAAATCAGACTTTAAGCTCCGTGGTCTTCTCACAAATTCCGTGGGTCCTCACACAGAGTTGCCGATCCTCCGTCGCCAACTTGTAAAGTATGGGCGTGGACTTCTTAAAGCTTAAGTTATTTATTGGCAACTCTGCAGTCAGGGGACATCAACATCAACCTCTTCAATCCCTGACTCCTCAACCGTCTCTCTAGCCTCCCCGTACATTCCACCCTCAACACTCCAGATCCCCAGTGATGTCCCCAGTATTCTAACACAGAATACTCCGACATCACACTCCCTGCACTGCAGTAATCTCCCTGCTCACCTCCGCCCGGTCGCCGCAGCACCTCGGCTCACACGCTGTGCTGGGCGGAGGAAAAGCCGACTTCAGTGAGTGCTGGCCGCTTTGAACGGCTGCAAGCTGTGTCCTCTCACCGCTGATGCAGCTCCATAGTTTATAGGCTGCGGGGGACAGTGTGTGTGCAGCAGCTGTGGGTACTGGACACTGTCGCTGCGGGTGGGCTTCGCTTTTGTACTTTCAAAACCCGGCAGCTCTCCACTCGCTGCGGGCGCTTCTCCGGGGACTATTCACCCCGCCGCTTCCATTCACACACGCGGCGGGGACAGGGGACGCTCCGGGCAGGCCACGGGTGGGCTCCATTGGCCTCGCTTTACTGGGGGCCCAGTCGCCGGCGTTGCTCACACTTTCGGGGGCACAGTGTCACTTTAGCAGCGGGTGGGCTCCGCTTCACTCTAATCATGCCCGGCAGCTCTCACCGCGCTACGGGTGCTTCTTTAGCTTATCCACCCCCCGCTGCCGCAGCTTCTCACACGTGGCGGGGGACGCTGCAGGCAGGCCGCGGGTGGGTTAGCTGGCGCTGCTTTTCTCAGTGTTCATTGTGGGCCGCGGTTGCACGCGGGTGGGCTCCGCTTTGGCTATTAAGCGCCTGGCAGCTCCCCTCACGCTGCGGGCGCTCTTCGGTAGTCTTTCACCCCTCCGCCGCACTTCACACACGTGGCGGGGGAAGCGCTGCAGGCAGGCCGCGGGTGGGCTCCGCTGGCCTTGCCTTACTCAGAGTTTATTTTCGGCCACGTTGCACGCAGGCCATGCGGGTGGGCCCCGCAGTTGTGCAGTCATAAAAGGGGGTCGCTCCTGGCATACGTGGCCCCCTCCGCTCACCTTTGGCTGGCTGCCTTTTTCGAGCACACGGGTGGGCTCCGCGGAGGTTGTAGCGTTCGGCTACCAGTCCTGGCTCGGTGGTGGCCGATGCAGGTGGGCTCTGCACGGCTCTCTTCACCCCAGGCAGGGGCTCAGTCGCGGCCGACGCGGGTGGGCTCCAGTTGGTCCGCTCCTTTTCCTCGGTACTTTGTGCCGCGCCTCCACATGGCGCTCGGTTGCGGCCGGCACAGGTGGGCTCTGGTCGGTCCGCTGCACTCTCTCCTCACGCCGGGAGGCTCATGCTGGGCATGGAGGTGCGGGGTGGACACCCGGTCACCTCTGCTTCGTGGATGCCTAGGCCCGGGGCACGGCACACGGCCCTCTGGCCTCTCGGCGGCCGGCGCCGTTTCCCCGGAGGGGTGCCCTGCTCATGGGCACTTTCCTTCTTCTTTCCGGGGTGTTTCAGCTGCGGCACGTGTGGCATTGCGTTACCGCCTCGTCGCCAATGTAGTGTTGGGGGCCCTGGGCCCTCATTGCTAAAAGAACTGACGCAGACACAGGCAGTTACTGGGTACAACTGGCCCAGAGCACGTGCGCTCGGCCTCTTTTATTAGACCTGTGTCACCTGAAAAGTGACATCAGTGGTGGGTGGGTGTTTAGTGTGAGGTCACAAGAAAACAACTAGACTGTCCTTGCAGGACACGAAGCACATGCTGTGTCATCGAAGCGCGAGTGGCAGCGCAAGTGGAGGCGCGAGCAGTCCTTCTGAGCGTCCGTCATCTTTGAAAAACGCAGTGAATGCCGACGCTGAGGGCGAATCGACGTATGCTGACGTGGTAGTCACTTGTATAGTCATTGCGGATGTGTGTATTTCCTGCACAGTACGACTACGGAAGCCAGTGTGTGGATTGTAATTCACTTAACACAGTGAAGAAAGACTATGGGAAACGAAGGATACCATGCAGTTTATTAACATGGAGAAAATATTTCCATGGTGTTTAATGGACAAAGTTCTTAGTTTTTGCTTTTCAAAGCAGAATAAACTCTGGGGCATTGTTGGCACGTTAAAAAAAAATATATATAGTTTTAAGGAAGTTATGTGGAAATATTCTGGAAGTGGAAATTAGAAGAGGCATGTAACATGGAATACATAAATGACATTAGAAGAAATGACATATTGTGCAAATTCTCAAATTGAGTTTCTCAGTGTGTTATTTTTCCATATTTATTTTAAGTTGTTATTTTAGGTTGTTATTTCAATTTATTTTTTTGGCTTGTTGTGTTTGTTTAATTTTCAGGATGTCGCAGCGGGGGGAATGAATCAACCCCCTCAGTTCTTAAGTGAACAAGGTGAACCAGTAATACCATGGAAAAAATGGAAGCCGATTTTTGATTCATATCTACTTGCCATTGTTGGAGAAAAGTTCTCTGCTGTTAGGAAACAAGCTGTGTTATTAAACAACCTTGGAATTGAGGTAAGGAACATATATGACAGTCCAGATCCTATACCCATAGGCAGAGGGGCGGGTGAACCCAATGATGTTTACGAAATGAGCGTTTTGCTTTTACAAAGACATTTTGGAGCGCGAATAAATATAGTTATGGAAAGGCACACATTTTTTATGCATATCCAGGCTACAGGTGAGAGAGTTGGCAAATATGTTGCAGCACTTAAATCACTTGCACAGACTTGCGAATTCGAACAACTGACTGACTCTCTCATTCGCAAACAGCTTGTTCGTTGTACGAATGCTCAGAAAATTCAGGAAAAATTATTATCAAAGAAACCGAATTTGAAAGAATCCATAACTATAGTTGAGAGTGTTGAACATACCTCCAATTGGGTTAAAGAAATACCAAAAGGTCCAAGTCCCTCTTATCCAGTCTCTAGTGTTAACGAAAAGGGCCAGGATAATTTGTCATCTGAAGTAAATGTTACATCTGTAGGTAAGGCAAGCACGGGACAAGGAAAATGTTTCGAAAACCAGACAGATAGAAGTCGAATTAAAATTTGAACAGAGATGGGAAGTTTAAATGTTTAAGGTGTGGTAGCCAATTTCATGGATCCAATTTCCCAAACTGTTTTGCAAGGGGTATTACTTGCAGAAATTGTGGGAAAAAAGGTCACTATGCACGGATGTGTAGGAGCAGCAAAGTGAACTTTGTTGATGATGAAGAAGATTTTGGTCAACAAGCTATGCATTGCATCTCTGATGAACTACCTGTTATGGTTAATGATGTAAAATCTGTAGACTCTGATACCGTAACCATGCCAAAATGTGACATACACATAGGTAATGAGATTGTCCCTGTTTTAGCGGACTCAGGTTCATTATATACTTTAATTAGCGACAAATTTTGGTTCGCAACTTTTGGATCTTACAACATAGAACTGTTAACACCTGACATTAATCCTGTCGGTTACGGTGGTCAAAAGATTGATTAGATTGGCTATTCTGTTCAGACCATTTTGTTTAAAGACAGGGAAACCGTGGGAAAAGTTTATGTTGCTAAACAAGGGGACAACCTTCTTGGTTGGCGTCATCAAAGGGAGGACAATGGAACTAAAATTAGGATGTGTGTTGACTTAAGAAGCTTGAATGGTTCGATTTAGGTTGATAGACAACCCCTACCGAATATTAATGAGATTCTATCAAAATTAGGTGGAGCTACTGTGTTCAGTGTGATGGATTTATCGGCAGCATATCACCAGATCATGCTTCATGAAGAATCGAGACACTTGACCTTTTTTATAACCCCTGGAGGAGCTTACAGGTTCATTAGAATGCCTTTTGGGCTGGCAAGTGCTGCTGCTTGTTTCCAAAGGGTAATGAAGAATGTTAGGTCTGGCGTTGATTCTGTACTGTTTTTTCAAGATGATATTCTGGTACATGGTCATGATGTATGTGAGCATGATAAAGTTTTATTTGATGTTCTAGCAAGATTGGAAAAATTTGGGTTAACCTTGAAAGGTGAAAAGTGCAAATTCATGGTCAATTCCGTATCTTATCTTGGTTATTCCATTTCAGGTGAAGGAATCAGTCCTAAAGTTAATTTGGCGGAGGCAATTTTGAAAACTCCCTCTCCCTCGAACAAAGACCAAGTGAAGTCATTTCTCGGTTTGTCTGAATATTATTTAAAGTTTATTTACAATTTTTCTACTGTCCTGCAACCGATCAGACTTCTCTTGGAAAAGGGCACCGTTTTTAATTGGAACCAAGAGTGTGTTGATGCTTTCAATGTTGTGAAGTCTGAAATTGGGAAAATGCCAACTTTAGGGCATTTTGATGTACAAAAAAAGACGATTTTGACAACTGATGCAGGTGTTCATGGTCAAAGAGCTATCCTTTCTCAAATTGTTGATGGCTCTGAAAAGGTCATTCGTTTCGCTTCTCGTTCACTGAAGGGTGCTGAGGAACACTATTCGGTGATAGAGCGTGAAGCTCTGGCTTGTTCATGGGCTATCAAAAACTTTTGATTTTATTTGTGGGGTTTGCCGTTTTTTGTCAGGTCAGACCACAAGCCTCTTGTACAAATGTTTTCTTGCAAGAATGTCGAACGCACTACTCCTAGAATTAAAAGATGGATTGAAGGGCTTCTTGAGTACAATTTTAGTGTGGAATATTTGCCTGGTCTCAAAAATGTTCCGGCTGATTTTCTTTGAAGACTACCTTTGCAAAAGCATGTTGTGATTGACTCAGATTGTACTACAGTTTCGTGGGTGAAAGAATCGGCATTAGATGAGGTTGAGTGGAAAATTTGTTTCATCAATGATGAAGCCAGAGTACATATTTTGAATTTTGTTGTCAATGGTTGGCCTATTCTGAAGGATGTTTCTGATTATGCTAAAGGATATTGGAACGTCAGGGAGGAGTTAAACATTGTGCAAGGTGAACTTTTTCATGGAGACAGAATTATTCCCCCTTTGTTGATGCGTGAAAAGGTAATTAACCTTGCTCACGAGGGACACTTGGGGGTAGTCTCACAAAGGCTAGAGTTAGGGAATCGTACTGGAGGCCGGAAGTAGATCGTCAATTTGAGGGAGTTGATAGGGATTGCATCATCTGTGCTGGAAATGACAAATCAAGGAAAATAAGAACTACTCCTCTTTCCCCTTGTGGCAATACCCGAACGTCCTTGGTCCAAGCTAGCGGTGGATTTAGTTGGTCCTTTTGATAATTTGGCTCCTTCTGAAAGATTTGTGGTTGTTAGTAGATTATATATCTAAATGGGTGTCTGCTTCTTGCATGAGGTCTGTCACTTCTAGGAATGTTATTGAGTTTTTGAAGGATGCTTTCACTTGCGAAGGGATTCCTGACATCCTAGTCTCCGATAATGGAGTGCAGTTCACTTCACAGGAGTTTGCTGATTTTTTGAATGATTTATCAATCACTCACCAGAAAACTGCGCTTTATGCTCCCCAGGCAAATGGTTTGGTGGAGAGCGTAAATAGACTGATCAGAGCTTCTGCACAAACTGCTTTGGAGTTGAGAGTCCCGCTTAAACCTGTTCTTAGAGAAAATTTATGGGCTCATAGGAACACACTCAACAGTGTTACTGGATGTTCTCCTTTTAAAAGACTGAAGGGTAGTATGGCTGGTTCTAAACTCAATCCTCTATGGTTAAGTGTTAAGGATAGGGGTTGTGTTGTCAGCAATTGGTGAGTTAGGAACTATCAAAATAACTACAAGCGGAGGTTTGACACCAAAATGGGAGCAAAGAAAGCTCTATGGAAGGTGGGTGATTTTGTTTATATTAAAAAAGCAGTGTGGCCACTGAAAGGTGAATCTAAATATTTTGGGCCTAGACGCATTGTAAAGGTTATGAATAATGTTATCATGCTTTCTGGTAGGGATGTTTGGAGCATGTCTCGTTTGACAAAATGTAGGGAGGGGGATGGCGATGTGAAGTCAAGACCTAAATGTTTAAACAATTTGCACGAGGTTTCTCATTATATTTCTCATCATTTCCCTTGCAGTTCCAGAGTTAAGAAATTTCCACTGTATTTACAAGACTATTATCTTAAGTGATGTTTGTATGTGATTCTTGATAGTCAAAGTTCTCTACTGTATTTTCAGTATTGTTATTCTATTTCATGAATTGTATGTGTATTTATTTCCTTTTTATGATTATTTAATTTTAGCTGGTTATTTTATTTTTATTGTTCATTTTATATTATTATTATAAAAAGGGAGATGTGTTGTATCTTTTCCTTTAAATCTAGCATTCTCTTCAGGAATGTATATGACATCAGTGGGAATGTAAGAGTCTTGAGATGCCAGTTGCAGCCATCCTCTCCTTTGTGCCACAAGCCTCCCCGGTGTTGTGTTATTAAAGATACTTCAAGCAATTTCAACAAGACTGTCATTTTATTACAACTCTTCTTGTAAATACCCAGAAAATAGGGTATAAAGTTAAGAATACCTTCTTTACAAGATTACATGGTGCAGGTGAAAACTAACTGTAAGAGGGTTGGATAATTTCAAAATCGTGCTACTGAAGGACTGGGCTATTCTAAGGCCCAGCGGTGCCAGGGGACAACACCCGAAACCTTCGTGGGTTACCTGTTCCGGCGTACAAATGACAGAGACACGGGACACTTCCTTCGGCATCAAAGATCGAGGTTTATTTACTGCAGGGAACACAGAAGTCACAAGAAGTACAACACATGTAGGTTCTAGGAGACTGCTTCAAATTGCTAAAGTGGATCGCTTCTTTTATACAGTTTTCGGTCATAGCACAACATGGCGAACAAAAGGTTACAACTTAGTTCCCACAGTAAATTTCAAAAGGGTCGCTTTCATGTATTCAGGAGCCCGGAACATAATTACAGTAACATCGCCGGTTCCCAACTGTAAAAGTACATCATCCCACCATTAGTACATTCCATTCCGGCTGTAAACGAATTAAGGAAGAGTCAGAAACAGGTGCAAGGGAAGACAGAAACAATTAGAGAAAAGAGTGTAGGGGCAATATCGGAAACACAATTGCAGGATCAAAGGAGACATGCCTAATGAATGCACGGCTGAGACAATAGACCGGCACGGCAAGATGAGCCTCGAGCGGGGCCCTCTGCCTTTGCAGTGTCATCCCCCTCGTCATAAAGACACCCTCAAAGGAACACGTGTCTTCCGCAAGAGTTTGGGAATCCCAGGGTCACGAAGCGGACAGTGTCCGTTCGCTGGCTACTTGAGGGCAAGAGACAAAATGGATGCGGTATCTAAAATGGAACCCGTGGGTTCAGATGAAGAAACCCACGAATAGGACGAATGGTTTAGGTCAGTATAACGAAAACGCGTACACCCACTAAACTCGTCATTTGCGGTTTATAGATACCAAACTCGTCCATATTCGAACGAGTTAAAAACACCACTTATAATTGTCACGGAACCTCAGACGCTCCTTTTGCCCTCATGTAGGCAAGCACTAGTCGATATCAGAATTGATCTCGATATTCATCAGATCATTCAGATGCTGCTGCAACATTATTCTATCCATCAATGCTTCCTTGGTAACAGATGGCCGTCTTATACACGTCGTAGCACAGAGGCCACCTAAGGCAGGACCATACTGTACACAAAGACAACACGTGAACAGAAATGCTACAACAACCCCAATGATCATCAGAATCTTCCAACCCCACGTCGACATCAGGCCCCAAAACCATCCTAGTAGCGTCCAATCACCTACATCCACGTGTATGGACTCGGAGATCTTATGCAACTTTGAGATGGCTTGATAGACAGTTGGAGCGTTATCAGGGATGAAAATGCAGCAACTCGAATGGATCACCTTACATACACCCCCTCTATCTGCAAGGACAACGTCTAAAACCATACGATTTTGTAACGTCATAAGCCTGTCCGCCTGAAGCTCTGCTGTCAGATTACCAAGGGTACTTGCAGTGATATTAGCAGTCGATTCCACCACTCGAGTCAACTGTCTCAGGTTCCTACTATTGATCATAGGTCCCCAAAACGGCAAGAAACCCTTAAAGAAGTCTCCTGCTTCTTGACCGGCAGTGTCTTCTTCGCTAATCACGCCTCTCACAACTCTGGTCTTGTGATAATCCGACCCAACTGTAAAGGTCGGCGGCAACAGATTCGCAATATAACAGGTTCCTGAAAAGTCACGAGGCAACCATGTATATGCGCGGTCGTAACATACAAAGTATGTACCTTTGGCAGTCAAAAGAACAGGGGAAGAGGCCGTTGGTAAAACATACGTTTCAGTACAGGCACTCCTCCCAAGCTGAGCTCGCGGGCTTCGGCCAAGACCTTTCAAACAGAAGTTACCAAGATGGGGTACGATCCAGATCGGAGACGAGCTTTTAAGCTGCCGATCACCCACTGACATGCTATACTCAGCCTCACTCAGATCTCTGTATGCTCGCACCTCTTCCTCTGGAATAAGCGATGCGTCAAAAATATCTCTATCTAAATCGGCAATCGCTCTCGCCAAAGGCTTGTGGTACGGGCCAGGACCATGATCTGCAGTGCGTGGCTCTCGATGGGGGTAGGAATCCAGTGCACTACGAAACATAGTTTGGAATGCTCGAGCTGACCCCTGGGAACTATAAGGAAGGACCAAATACGGAATTCCCTTATCCATGGTATGTGGCATTAACCCACACACCCAACAGTTTGTAGTATTCATCACCAACTGATGTTGATGAAGAAGCTGGACGAAGGAGTTATTCATGAATTCTGCACGTCTAACCTGTTCGTGTTGGGGTAGAGGATGAAAAGAATGTGGAGAAACAGTGGGAATAGATTTTGGTATAGAAGAAGAAGTAGGTAAAGCAGAAGGCAATAGCAACTGTATTCCAAGGTACACTCCACCCACTAATAACATGGAAACAGTCAGAAACAGCAGGAACACCTGAAACAGAAAGCATTTCGTTCGTACAACCCTATGCAGTTTAAATCTTTGGGCTAGAGTTTTCTCCACTTCCGACAACTTTGAGAACTCCATCCTCTAAAAACCGTCCGCAACGTTCTTGACGCACTTCGTTCTGAGTAGCTATTATCAATTCCCAGGAGTTCCTAGGAATCGACAAAAGTACCGACCTAGTGTCAGGAACCTGCTAAACAGAAGGAAGTACCCGCACGGCCCTACGGTCAACCTGGATGAAAGGTTTTCTTAAATCAAACATTCAAGTGTAATACAAAATCTCCTAGCTATGGAAAAACACACGTGGAAAAGAACTCAAAAATTAATAGAGGCTACAAGTGTTCATAATGTTCAAAATGACAATAAGGGGTAACGTGAATTTCAAAAAAGGGGAAAAAACCAAAAGGTATTTTATTAATCTTTGTTATGAGAACGAAGGAAATACCTGCTTCTTCCAGGACGAGTCTGCTCCTCGAATAATTGTTCAGATTGCGGAACAGAGTCCTATTGAGCAGATGATAGTTCAAGTCTCGAGTTTCCCAAAGGCACAGAATCAACAGATGTGTCTGACTGCAATGAAGTATCTCCCACAAGTTGAGCGTCACTGAACGGCACAAATTTAGTCGGGGTCTCAGTCTCCGTTGCTGCAAATCCAGTCCTCACCCACGAATCTGCTGGTAAAGGTATAGGCACCTTTTTGGTGTGGGTGGCATGCACCCAGTTTTTCCGACCTTCCAGATGAACTGCAGTTCTCGTGGCGAGGAGGACCTGAAAAGGGCCCACAAATCTCGGCTCCAAGTTGCGCTTCCTGGTGAAATTTCGGGTGACAACCCAGTCACCCGGTTGGAGCCGATGTCCAGGACCCTCTGTCTGTGCCGGCAGTGCTTCAAAGACCTGTTGATGAATTAACTAAGCATGGGCGGATTTTGCGGATCCACGATTTGTGGATTTGCGGATTTGCGGATCGTGGATCCGCAAAATCCGCGGATTTTTGCGGATCCGCGGATTTGGGGCGGGGCTTCCATGCGAGTGCACATGCCTCTTGTGTGTTTGAAAGGTCTGAGAAAGATCAGCTCAGCAGATGTAGAGAAAGAAGCCCCTGGTCACAAGAACAGCACGGGTATTGTGCTCGTGAAAGTCAAGGATGCAAAGGCCTCTATCCAGCATCACAGCTGATTTTCCACGGTAGAGTTGGGAAGAAGGCACACCTGTCCAGCCTCGACGACGCTCACGATTGTTTTTGGGCTAATGAATGAGTCACTGAATTTGAGCATCAACTAGTTCGAGCGACCATGTGTGTGTGTTACTATGCAATCGCCCCGAAGGTGGGCTGTCCTTGAGTGAGCTGTCCATCATAGTGGGTGAATGGCGGGAAGACGGTACAAACCGCGAGTGTGTGGGCAGGGCCAAACGGGCAGGGCTTCCATGCGAGTTCACACATGCTTCTTGTGTGTATAAAAGGTCAGAGAAAGATCAGTTCAGCAGATGAAGAGAAAGAAGCTCCTGGACACAAGAACAGCACGGGTATTGCGCTCGTGAAAGTCAAGGATGCAAAAGCCTCTATCCAGCATCACAGCTGATTTTCCACGGTAGATTTGGGAAGAAGGCACAACTGCCTCGATGACGCTCACAATTGTTTTTGGGCTCACAGGAAGGGCATGTTGTAAATATTTTACGATGGCGCCGGCAAGCTGCCAGCGCCTTCCTAAAATACTTACTAAATTAGCTTCAACAGGAAGCTCTAATAGATAAAATAAAGCAGGTGCGAGCACCCGCTTCGTGGGTTACCTGTTCCGGCGTACAAATGACAGAGACACGGGACACTTCCTTCGGCATCAAAGATCGAGGTTTATTTACTGCAGGGAACACAGAAGTCACAAGAAGTACAACACATGTAGGTTCTAGGAGACTGCTTCAAATTGCTATAGTGGATCGATCCTTTTATACAGTTTTCGGTCATAGCACAACATTGCGAACAAAAGGTTACAATTTAGTTCCCACAGTAAATTTCAAAAGGGTCGCTTTCATGTATTCAGGAGCCCTGAACATAATTACAGTAACATCGCCGGTTCCCAACTGTAAAAGTACATCATCCCACCATTAGTACAGTCCATTCCGGCTGTAAACGAATTAAGGAAGAGTCAGAAACAGGTGCAAGGGAAGACAGAAACAATTAGAGAAAAGAGTGTAGGGGCAATATCGGAAACACGATTGCAGGATCAAAGGAGACATGCCTAATGAATGCACGGCTGAAACAATAGACCGGCACGGCAAGATGAGCCTCGAGCGGGGCCATCTGCCTTTGCAGTGTCATCCCCCTCGTCATAAAGACACCCTCAAAGGAACACGTGTCTTCCGCAAGAGTTTGGGAATCCCATGGTCACGAAGCGGACAGTGGTCGTTCGCTGGCTACTTTAGGGCAAGAGACAAAATGGATGCAGTATCTAAAATGGAACCCGTGGGTTCAGATGAAGAAACCCACGAATAGGACGAATGGTTTAGGTCAGCATAACGAAAACGCGTACACCCACTAAACTCGTCATTTGCGGTTCATAGATACCAAACTCGTCCATATTCGAACGAGTTAAAAACACCACTTATAATTGTCACGGAACCTCACTACTGGAAAAAATAAAATGCAAGCGAGGTGCAGCAAAGGTTCATCACTGTGAAGAAGACCATGAGGAGGATCCGGTTGGTGCTGATGGCTGCTTGTCACCACTGAAAAGGAATACAAACTCACAGGTAAGCCAAGATCCTTAGTTTTATTACACTGTGAGCTCATATAACCCGGCAGCAACTACCACCTCTAAAATCCCCTTCTCCAAATGTTCCACACAGGGAACTGGTCTCAACATTCTACATTACACTTGACAGGGCTTTAAGTGGGATGAAAAAACTGGGTAGTCTCTCAAAGGGGCGGGCTAATGTAATTAAGGGCGTGTCTTAAAAACAAGCAAGCTAAAAATCTGCGCTCACTCAGCATAGTGTGCCGCTCGACTTGTATTTTGCTGATTCTGTCATTGCGTCCAGATAGATGATACAACAAGTAACATCATACCTACAACAAGTCAGGACTATTGGCTTTGTCAATGGTTGTTAGTTGCATAACATAAATAAGCAGCAGCTATGGCTTGTAAATAATATTGAAAAAGCTTCCACTAAAAGCCCTGGTGACAATATGACAATGTTGCTGCTCCCGAGTTTCAAAATGAGAAGGGAAATCCAGGGAGAAAATGACTCTCTTTAAAGGATTTCCCTCCCCTACAACGCTCATCTGGCATGACGTCATGCAGTAACTTCTCCACTTGTGAGAAGTGAGCAATGGGAGCACGGTCACATCGATGTGCCTGCTGTCACTGCAGTCCGGAAAACAACAGAACGCCAGTGCCAGGGAACAAAACAGAGCCCGATAGAGACCCGTTTCGAAGCTTCCTTTATAAACTGCTGGTGCTCAGACCCGGTGAGACCCGGCCTACTTAAAGCCATGACACTTGACAACACTTGCCCGTTAGATCCGCGTGTGCTCTGCGCACCTTTGCTAATATTTACCGGAATGGGACCCATATGTCAAGAAATCCACAGGAAGGCTTTCAACATTTTATAACAACATGCCCAGGGGACTAGGTTGCAGGCGACACATTACAAATGAATTAACATTATGTTTCAGTAAGGAGACCGTTTCCTAGCAAATTGCCAATCGTGTTTAATGTCAGATTCACAAATTGTCTAAGAGCGCATTAAAATCAGAACTATGGGAGCTGTAACTGGAGAGATGTGATAGTGGAGTACAGCGATGCAGAGTTATGCAATACTCCTGACCTGTTTACATGGTTCTGCAAATCAAGAAAGAATGACCACCCTGCCTTATGTTTCTTATTATTTGTCACTGACACTGTACAAATCTCAAGTTTCCTCAATTTGCATCGTGCAATCCCTCCATCTCTTCTGGACCTATGCCATATTTCCTGTGACTCCTCACAGGGACTTTCTATTCCAGAAAATGCTACCACCGGACGTCATGTTTTAATCAACGGGTACCTTGAGCTGATGGCCTGCAAGTGGGCATTCTTGATAAGCAGTTTACTTACGGTTTTCAGCCATAAAAAAGCGGTTGGCCGAAACCTGATCCACTAAAGAAATATACAGTGTATTGTGACAATGTGTAAGTAGCAAAGACCCAGGAGCCTGCTGCTCTAAACCACAGTTTATAAATAACTAAAAAGGGATTCTCGAATTCAAATGTTTTCGTTTGCTTAAATCTTTATTCTTTTCAGAACTATCCGTAGGGCATCCACTGGAATGGTAATGTGATTATTCACGATATAAGCTTTAGTACAATTCTCTGGCCTGTGATTAAGGCAAGTATTTCCTTCTGCCCATGTCTTTATGGTTCATACAAACTGAGACACAACGTTCAGTGTTTGTGCTAAAGTCAAAGAGTTTTGAAAGGTATTATGGCGGATTTTGAAGAAAATTAATGCATTGTTAATGTGTTGAACTGTATACATAATGCATGCTTAAAATCTGCCCCACAGGCACGCAGCCGGTTTAGAAAGCACATGAATAAAAAGGCATTATCTCTGCGACGTCTCAGAGAAGAAACCGCACAGAGAGAGGTAGAGATTATTTTAATAACATATAAATGTGCTCTTTGCAAAGAATAGACAACAATATATTTTGAGTCATTAAGCTTTTAAACAGTTTCAGGAACATTGAATCTTTTCCCCAAACGAACCAGGAAGGGAGCCTGGGGTGCACTTGAAGCTGATTACGAACATTGCAACCACGAAGCAGATAATATATTGTAGCCCAGTACTATACTTTGCTGTTTTTCTTGCTCCATTTTAGAGTTTGTGTCATTCCTTGAAATGTGCGATTAATGCAGTTAGGTAATTCGTGTATAGAAATAGAAACTACTTAGGCATACTGCTTGCATCTTCAGATCTTTTTGCCATCGGAAAGGGGGCTGCAAGACGAATCTCCATACTGGAAGCTAAGAATTTACTTAACTGGTCTAGCGTTGTGAAGTGACAAAGTTTGCAACTCTATAACAAACCTCTAAAGAAATAAATACATCAAGGGGTGTGTATATACTAAGATTTAGCGCTGTGTTTGCTTCACAGAAGTGACTCAAATCGACGCAAAATCTTTTTTTTACTAATTTACTTTCCTGGCACAAAACTTGTTTTGCACTAGAAAATCACTTGAAAGTAGCGCAAAGCAGAGCATGGCGCAGCTTAAGGCCAAGGAGGTGTTCCATGGGTGGTGCACGGGCATTCCCATTCAACCACCCAAAGTTTCTGATGCAAAACACTTTTTTCTAAAAAGAATAGACAGGGTTTTGCATAAAAAAATAGCGCCCACTTCAACCAGATGCCATCATGGAGAAATGATTTTATTTCTCCTTCCTTTTCAGACTTTGCATGTGTGCTGCACCATATTGCACACATACAAGGTCGGCCAAGTTTTAAAGTTAGTTTAAGCATAGTATTTTGTACTACAAGGGCACCCTTCCAGGACAAATCCTTTGCTAGGCTCACACAGACACACTTACACTATGGTGCAAAGGTGAGTGCGTGGCGTACAAAAACACATCTCTGCGCTGACGTTAGGGAAAGGAAAGTGGTATGCAGTCAAAATATTGAGTTTTTTATTTCGACTGGACAGAATATCGACTCCAGAATATCGAGTTGGCAGTAATATCGAGGTAAGTAATATCAATGTTTTTTTATCGATTTCTATGTTTAGTAAAAAATATTGAAGTTAAAAATATCGAGTAAATAATATCGAATGTAAAAAATATCCTTTATTTGTAATAGTAAAAAATATCGAAAGTTAAAATATAGACAGTTAGAATATCGATTGTTAGAATATCGACTGTTAGAAAATCGATTTTTTAAATGTAGACTGTTTATAATGTTGAAATATTTATATTTTTGCTTAAAGAAAATATTATTTTAGTTAATTTAGTGTTATAAAATATATAAATATTTAATTTAAAATTTTTTAAAAATTGTAAAAATTTATAATAATGGTTAGGAGCGGGTTGTGGGTTTTTAGGGGAATAGGGTAGGAAGTGTTTTAAAATATATAATTGAAAATTGAAAAAAAAGTTAAAAAAATTAAAATATAGCAAATATTGTACAAATATTAAAAATCTAATAATATATTACTTTTTTTGTATAATAATTTTTAGGAGCAGGTTGTGGGTTTTTAGGGGAATAGGGTGGAAAGTGTATTAACAATGTAAATATTCAAATTACAAATTAAATTTTATAATTAAAAAAATTAAATAATATTCTAAAATTTAAAAATAAAATTTCGAAATTAATTTCATGTTTAAATTTCGAAATACATTTTTAAAATTATTTGTGTTTGTAAATAATTTTATAAATATATTTAAAAAAAAGTTTTAAATATTTGCATTTTTGTATGGATTGTTTGTAATAATATTGTTTGGTATTATAGAGGAATAGGTTTGTAATGTTTTTTTTATAATTTTTGAATTTTAAAAATTGAAATTTATTTTCAAAATTTACAAATATTTTTAGAAAATATTTTGATATTCGAATTTTCATTTAACTGGTAAAATCTGATTATTTAGTGATTTTTATTTGTAGTAGTAAAATGTATGATCATTTAGTTTATATTTGTTGGTATATTTTGGTAAAATATTTTTAATATTAATTTAAAAAGAAAATAAAATGTTCAAATATTTTTATGACATATTTATATCTTTTTATTGATTTTTAATTTAAAGAAGTTATGATTGGTTTGTGATTTAGTATGTTAAAACGTAGAAAAGCTGAAGTACAGCAGGAAGCATGGGACAACCTCAGTCAAGCTGCAGAATTGAAGAACTGTACTTTGTTTTGGTCTACGGTGAATAGTCCTTTCCTAAAAGATGAAAAGACACCGGAACTCACATCAAATGTGAGTATGGAATCTTGGATCCAACACTTCTCCATTATTTTTGATTCAAGTAATAGGACTGTACCTAATTGAGAAGGATGGCCCATCATAGCCTTAGATATCACCATAGATGAGGTTATGGCTAGTATAAGATCCAGTAAGGGAGGGAAGGCCCAGGGACCGGATGGTGTGCCTATAGACGTGTATAAGACTGTACCAGAGATTTGGGGCCCATTGTTGGCCAAAATCTTCAATGCAGCCATTTGCTGTAAAATACCGTCTACCTGGGAGGAATCAATAATCGGCCCCATTTACAAAAAAGGTGACCGGGGCGATGCTAAAAATTACCGACCTATATCCTTACTGGATTCATCTGTTAAAATTATGAGCCGGGTCCTTTTAGTAAGACTAGAGGAATGGGCAGAAACCAACGAGATCTTAACTAACTGCCAGTTTGGATTCAGAAAAGGATGTGGCACTATAGAGCAGTGTCTGAATCTAGAGCTCTTGGTAGGGAAATACACCCAGGCCAAAAAAGGGTCGCTTTATTTATGTTTTGCTGACCTAAGCAGCGCATTTGACATGGTAGACCACGCTATATTATGGGTCAAATTATTAGAAATGGGGGCCCCTGAAGGTATAATATACTTCCTCGCCCGCCTGTACGAAAAGCTTAGCACCAGTGTCCGATATGGACCTAATGGGGAGTGTACGACCAAGTTTAGGATCGGAAGGGGAATTAGACAGGGGTGTGTTTTAGCACCCCTGCTTTTCACCCTCTTCATAAATGAGGTAGATTCTGTCCTGCAGACAGTCACTGCGGATGCCCCTAGAGACAATAATCTTAACATACCCGTATTACTATATGCGGATGACGCAGTGTTACTGTCCAGGACTCCCCTGGGTCTTCAACGCTTGATGAACCACTTTGTGCGGTTCATCAAAAATAGGAAACTGGTGATCAATAAATCCAAAACATATGTGATGGAGTGTGGGCCAGGAAGAGTTAAAATGAAAGGTAAATCCCATTACTTTATCAATGGCGTCCTGGTCGAAAAAGTTGAAAATTTTTGCTACTTGGGAATTACTTTTTCTAATAATGGGAGCTGGGTCACTGAACACAAAGCTGTTAAAACCAAGATGATTAGGAGTGCTAATGGGGTCTTTGCATTTGCCAAGAAGCTGGGGAGCAGACGTATTAAAGACATGTTAAAAATTTATCAAACCAGATGTCTTTCTGCAGCCCTTTATGGGGCTGGTGTATGGGGTGTGTCACCAGCGGGGAGCCTTCAGGTGGAGGAGAATAACTTCCTGAAAAGGCTCCTGTGTTTACCCAAGTCTACCTCCAACTCCTTGGTCCATAAGGAAACAGGGATTCAAACCCTAAATGATATGATCATGTTAAGACCCCTATTATTGTGGCGCTCCATTTGGCTCAGCGATGGCACCTCATTGAATAGAGCTATTATTGAGGACTGCCTTTCTTTAGACCAGCATTTAAAGATCCCTTGGATTAAATATATCATTGAATGTTCCCAAAAGATTTTTGGGATTAATGTGATCAATGATCCATACAGTGCCTCGGATATCTCTAAATTAAGTATGAAAATAACTTTCTTGAACTATTGTAATGAAAGGCATTTTTCGGAGGATTCTAAACTATCCACATGTGTACTGTACAATAGCATGAATGATTTTATTGGATTTCATCCGTATTTGTCACAGGTAACCAGAGTTTCGCACTAGTTTGTACTCACCAGAATGAGGATGGGAATAGTACATTACCTTGTTGCGTGCCCTAATATTAAAATGTGCCCTAATGGACCCTGTGTATGTGATAACATAACGGAACAGAGCACTAAGCACTTTTTATTATCATGCGAATTGTATAGTGAACTCCGGAAATTCTACCTAAAGCCAATGTTAAAGAGATTTGGAGTGAGAACAACCATGGACGCTATGAAACTGCTTTTTAATCTGCACCATCCGGACATTTGCTTTTTTACTGCTACATTTTTCTTAAAGCTATTAGCGCCAGGAAAAGTATGTGCTTTTAACTATTTAAAATATTTATTCCATCCCCCTCTGGATAATATATGTATTATGTGTTCCTTTTTTTTCTCAAATGAAATGTTTAATGTTTAATGTTTAATGAAATGTTTGTATCTGTAACTGCTTTTATGGACATGCTTTTTAATGTTCCGAATAAAGCTTTATGAATTGAATTGATTTAGTATGTTAATAGTGTGGTATAAAATAATTTTTATTTAGTGATTTAGGAATAGTAATGTATATGGTTATAGTGTCCAGAACCTTCCCTGAGTTTATACTTGGTGGAGTGGGAATAGTAATTTATATGGTTATAGTGTCCAGCACCTTCCCTGGGTTTATACTTGGTGGAGTGGGAATAGTAATTTATATGGGTTTAGTGTCCAGCACCTTCCCCGAGTTTATACTTGGTGGAGTGGGAATAGTAATTTAAATAGGTTTAGTGTCCATCACCTTCAATGAGGTTATACTTGGTGGAGTGTGAATAGTAATGTATATGGGTTTAGTGTCCAGCACCTTTCCTGAGGTTATACTTGGTGGAGAGGGGATAGTAATTTGTATGGGTTTAGTGTCCAGCACCTTCTCTGAGTTTATACTTGGTGGAGTGGGAATAGTAATTTATATGGGTTTAGTGTCTAGCACCTTCCCTGACTTTATACTTGGTGGAGTGGGAAAAGTAATTTCTATGGTTATTGTGTCCAGCACCTTCCCTGAGTTTATACTTGGTGGAGTGGGAATAGTAATTTATATGGTTATAGTGTCCAGCACCTTCCCTGCATTTATACTTGGTGGAGTGGGAATAGTAATTTATATGGGTTTAGTGTCCAGCACCTTCACTGAGTTTATACTTGGTGGAGTGGGAATAGTAATTTATATGGTATAGTGTCCAGCACCTTCCCTGAGTTTATACTTGGCGGAGTGGGAATAGTAATTTATATGGGTTTAGTGTCCAGCACCTTCCCGGGGTTTATACTTGGTGGAGTGGGAATAGTAATTTATATGGGTTTAGTGTCCAGCACCTTCCCTGAGTTTATACTTGGTGGAGTTGGAATAGTAATTTATATGGGTTTAGTGTCCAGCACCTTCCCTGAGTTTATACTTGGTGGAGTGGGAATAGTAATTTATATGGGTTGAATATCCATCACCTTCCCTGACTTTATACTTGGTGGAGTGGGAATAGTAATTTTGTATGGTTATTGTGTCCAGCACCTTCCCTGACTTTATACTTGGTGGAGTGGGAATAGTAATTTATATGGTTATAGTGTCCAGCACCTTCCCTGAGTTTATACTTGGTGGAGTGGGAATAGTAATTTATATGGATTTAGTGTCCAGCACCTTCCCTGAGTTTATACTTGGTGGAGTGGGAATAGTAATTTATATGGGTTTAGTGTCCAGCACCTTCCCTGAGTGTATACTTGGTGGAGTTGGAATAGTAATTTATATGGGTTTAGTGTCCAACACCTTCCCTGAGTTTATACTTGGTGGAGTGGGAATAGTAATTTATATGGGTTGAATATCCATCACTTTCCCTGACTTTATACTTGGTGGAGTGGGAATAGTAATTTATATGGTTATAGTGTCCAGCACCTTCCCTGACTTTATATTTGGTGGAGTGGGAATAGTAATTTATATGGGTTTAGTGTCCAGCACCTTCCCTGAGTTTATACTTGGTGGAGTGGGAATAGTGATTTATATGGGTTTAGTGTCCAGCACCTTCCCTGAGTTTATACTTGGTGGAGTGAGAATAGTAATTTATATGGGTTTACTGTCTAGTACATTTTCTGAGTTTAAAATTGGTGAAGTGGGAATAGGTAATGATTTGTAGATAATTATTTTTTGTTTGCTACAATACTTAAAGATTTATTTGTATAAAAATATAATAAATATAGTTGTACTTCTAATTAATGTTAGTTTACTAATAAATTGATAAACAAATTATAATAATTATGAATTTGTAAAAATTATCTCAAAATATTAAAATTATTATTTAATTATATACAAAAATTATAATAAATTGTTACACACACAGGGTTAAATGGAATAATTGAAATACAGTTTATTGAAATGGAAAAAAAAATCAGAAGTAGAGAACATAATTTTATTAGCAAGAGAAATTAATAAGTGGATACTGTTTATTATCACAAAAAATATAGCAAGTCAATATATACATTTATAACAAAATATTCAATTGGATTTAAAATATGTTTGTTTATTCACATTTATTTTAACTGTAATTTTTAATAATAAACATAATAACATAGTGTACATTTTATTAAATTATTTTAATCACATACAAAATAGAAATATTTTAATAATAAACTTGTTGAAAATAATTTATATTTGTTGTACATACATGTTTTCATCTTTTAAAGTAGAGAATATTGATAGATACATTTTTATAAACTTTTTACAATAGTAACATTTTTGTGGGTTACAAAATGGAAATAGGTTTATTTAGAAATTAATAAAATTAATATTGAAAATATTAATATTAATTTTTACATAGGTTAATAATTCAGAATATATTTAAATACATAGGTAATTGTCAAAATAACTAACATATTTATAAACATAATGTTTAACACAAAGTTACATATAGAAGTAATTTTTACATTTAAATTATTTACAAAGTGTACATATAAATATTAATTATCTTTTTAACAGTTAGTTAAATAACAGTGCATTTTTTTTAAAGAAATTATATTTTTTTAATATTTTAAAAAATATTTATCAGTTATAACATATAATGTAGGGCTATGTTTGTAATTTTTAAGTGTTGAAAAATAGAAATTAAATAGCCTTTTCACATATACATGGACTATTTCTTTACCGCGTAATGTTATTTTGGCTCATTTGGTGGCGGAAGAGGTCGCGGTTGGATGCTGCTTCACGTTGGAGAGGGTAAGTTTGTTTTCATTATATTTTATAAGTTAATGAAGTTATTTTAAGTGTATGTGTGGTGTGTTTAGGTTTAGTTAGATAGTATTATTGATCCTAGATTGTGTTTTAGGTGTTAGAGTGTACGATATTTGTTTTTTTCCGTGTTTCAGTTGTAGGTGTGTGAGGTATGCTAATATGTTTAAATGTTTGTAATGGATATGTTCAGAGCATAAATATGTGTTTTTATATCTGTATGGGTATATTTGTGTGGGTGAGTATGTATATTTCTATTTTTCAGGTTATCGTCGCGGTTTAATGTTTTGGAGGAGGTGTTTTTTTTTTATAAAGTTGTGTGATGAGTATTATATACTCTTATTTTTACACACATACTTTGTTTTTCGGGTTTTCCAGGAGCGTTTATTTTTTTAAATTACTATTTTCAGGTTTTGAAGGGTACATCCTGTGGATTACATTGGAGAGGAGTCGCCATGGATTTGCTTGTATTTTTCCATTTTTTTTGGGCTTCTTTGGATTGTATGGATATTTTTGAATCTTTGGTATGGATTGTTTGACATTGGATTACTTTTCAAGCAGCGACGGAAATGTAAGTATTTAAATAAATTGTTTTTGGGTCGGAAAACTGTATACATTTGTTATATTGTTATGTTATATGTAACATTTGGTAAATAAATTATCATAATACATGTAATATATGTTTTAATAATGTATTTGATAATATAATTACAATTTGTTAGATATAACAAAGGTAGGAAATTTTATATTTAGAAGTGGCTAATGTTGCATGTATATTTATGTTATAATTTATAGAATAGTGTTAGCTATCATTGAGAGATATTCCAGTCCTTTGCTAGTTGGATACAGGGTAACTTGGCTTTGGAGTGTGTTATACATTTTTTTTAGTTTCTTTGCTTAATTTAGGTCCAATCTGGGTTACTGATTGCTCCATTCGGAGCTCTTGGTAACTCTGTTCTTTTTGTAAGGATTGAAGTAATTTGTAAAGGGTAGGTGTCCCTCTGCCTATAGTTAATTGGAAGGCATTATGCCACCCTTCAACTGCATTGTTGGGTTTAACTTCCTTGTTTAGTGTGCTAAGGTAGACATTCCACCAGGCTATTTGATATTTCGGTTGTCTTCTATGGCCAGATCTGTGTAGCCTCCCTACCCATGTATCTTTAAAGTAGTCCAGCATAGGGCTTAGTCTTTCTTCGTTTCTTTTATAGTAGGGGCTTTCTATTAATAAGTTATAGTGTTCTGCAACATCTGTCACAGGCACATAGGCTAGGGAAATTAGTTTCTTTATTTGATAAGCAAAGGTGCTGTCTGTGGCGTATTGGACACTTAGGGCTCGATTCCGATCCGGAAAAAAATTCCGCCTTACGATTCGTATTCATACCCTAATCCGTCTGAATAGGAAAGTGCCCTCCGACCTGCCTAGTACGATTCATTTCTGTTGATTACCGTATGAAAATCATCGAACCGTACGAATCAAAGTCGGAGACCCGTACGAATTCGATTCGGAAATCCTTCCGTATGATTTGTAAACATGCCGTACAACCACACTGGTACGATCCGGTGCGGAAAGCCTGTACACGATTCGTACGGCTCAAAGTAGTCGCGCATGAAGAATGATTCGTACGGAAACATCTCCTCACAGCAAGCGGCTACGACACATACCAACCGTGTACCCCTCAATGAAGCGTACGCGACCACCCCCAACGGCCCGTACAAGTCACCCGCACGCACAAACACCACACGCACACCCCCCCTCCAGCGAACACGAACCCCCCACACCCCCAACGGCCCGTACAATTCACCTGCATGCACAAACACCACACGCACACCCCCCCCAAGCGAACGCGAACCCCCCACACCCCCAACAGCCCGTACAAGTCACCCACACGCACAAACACCACACGCACACCCCTCAAGCGAATGCGAACCCCCCCAACGGCTTGTACAAGTCACCCGCATGCACAAGTCCGACACGCACACACCCCGATCAAGCGACCGCCAACCCCCCCACACCCCCAACGGCCCGTACAAGTCACCCGCACAAGTCACCCACACGCACAAACACCACATGCACACCCCCATCAAGCAAACGTGAACCCCCCACACCCCCAACGGCCCGTACAGGTCACCCGCACGCACAAGTCCGACACGCACACACCCCAATCAAGCGACCGCCAACCCCCGCACACCCCCAATGGCCCATACAAGTCACCCGCACGCACAAACACCACATGCACCCCCCCTCAAGCAAACGTGAACCCCCCCCCCCCATGGCCCGTACAAGTCACCCGCACGCACAAATACCACACGCACACATAACGCAAACCCCTAAACCAGCACAAGGACTATTCAAACGAGTCACACAACACCACTAAACATGTCTCCTGTGTACACACCATTGACAAACAAACTTCTGGCTACATCCAAACAGCCAAACAGAGGGCACAAGTCACACCCACCTCATATAACACACACACCACCAATTCAAACTAAGCCACACCCACAAATGGACCAATGAAAGGGTACACACATACAACCCAACATCCCTAGCAACATACCCACTAGCAAAAAGAAGAGCCTGCCAGCACATCACCAACTGCACCCATTAACCTGCACACATACAACCTATCACATCTACACCCACACCACCCCCTTCACAATCAGACCCACACACCCTCTTACATACACACCATCACCCTCTCAATCACATACACCCCACACCATGACCACACCAAAGAATCCAAAGTTAACTAACCCGGGAAATGAGATCCTTGTAGATGAAGTCATCCGAGTCGAGCCACAGCTGTTTGGCGCATTGGTCAGACAGACCAGCATGGCTGACAAAACTCGCATGTGGGAGAGGATTGTTGACAAGGTCAATGCTGTTGCACCCATCAGGCGCACCAGGCAGGAATGCCAGTCCAGGTGGTATGATCTGTGGAGGATGGTCAAGAAGAAGATGGACCAGGACTATGACGCTGCACACCACACTGGCGGCGGTCCCCGCAGACCTCCAGTATACCATCCCTGGGAGGAAAAAGTCATGACCCTGCTGCCACCGGTGGGAGTACACGGAATAGGAGTCATTGAGCCTGGTGAGTACACAACAAACACATGTAATATGGTGGAACTTACAACAGTGCACAGCAGTATGGGGGTGGGTGGCCATGAGTCACAGCAGTGCCAAACTGTATGGGGGTAGTTGCAAGGTGGAGGCTGAAAGTGTGGAAGGTGTAGCATAGGAGGCTGCTCTCATCCCATATGTCCCAGGTACACACACAAGTACCATGCTGAATGCACAGGGAGTGTGAAAGTACAGACAAAATAGTAGACCATAGAAATCAAATTTTTTCATGTTGTTGAGACACGTTTTGGAGATGCATCATTTGGTGACACAGTAAGGCAGTGTAGCAAGCGAGCGAGGCCAAACCACCTGTCTCCATCCCTCTGTTGCCCTCCTACATCTGTCTGTCTCCCTCCCTCCGACAGTCTCCCTGTGTCTGTCAACCTCTGTCCCCGTCCCTCTGTCTCCGTCCCCCTCACTCTCCCTCTGTCTGTCTTCCTACCTAGGTCTGGCTTACACACCCTGTCACCCTCCTCCCTCTGTATTCCACCTTCAGTTTTCCTCCCACGGTCAACTCACCCCAGTAACCTGGGTACACACACAGTTACACCCGAGCACTTCATAGGTCTATTAAAGACCATAGACCAGAGTGTCTAGGGATGTTACTCAATTACCAGTAGTAATGTGCCAACTGCCTGCGACACACCCAGCATTTGCAGGTGACACAGTACGTTCTCAGGACACACAGTTTGTAAAGCTCTGTAGTAGACAATGGTCCCTGGTGTAAGCAGAACAAGGCCCTCCTGTGAACATTGCAAACAGAAACACCAGGACAAGGTCAGACATCCTTTGCAGGAACCCTCAACCACGATCAAGGTAGTATGTCTCATGAGGGCACAGCCAAACCACAAAGGATGTAAGCTTGCAAATCGCATTCTAACTACTAGCATGGCCTGTCACACATACCCCGTACAGAAACAAATCCCTTGGGGACAGGCAATGGAGTGCTACACTGTCACAATGGTCATGTACCACAACTAAATACTCTCTCGTATGAATACACATACAACTATAACATGCACAGTGCAGATGCTCAAGTCCATTGTGCCTCTCACACAACGCACTTGCCCCATCATATGAACGTTGTGCATGCACTTAAGTACCAACATGGGCATGGGTATTGCCAAGGTGATGCATCTAGGACAAGTGCCACATCCAAAAGCCATGATATAGAAGTGGGTGTACAAGTCCAGGGCAGTTGGCATGGCTTGCCCATCACAGAACAGCAACAACTATCCAAAGTACTGGAATTTATCAGTAAAAATTCAACTCTGTCACTTACATGAACCTGCTGCATCTAAACTCTGCATGCTTGACGCAGGCATAAGGATTGACACTGTATCCTGAATGTTGCGTGAAACAGAGCATTGCTGTATATGTGTTGTGCTGGCAATACAAGACACAGCAATGGCTGTGTCACTCATTGTCAAGAGAATTGAAGAAGGAATAAATCCATGAGTACATGTCAATTTGCCACCACGACATACACAAATGAACAATGAAAACAATGTCAAGCTTGTGGAACTGTGATGCTGGTAATGGATAAAAAATCATTATGTTTCTTGATAGTGCATTAACTGTTTCTGTCTCTCACATACACAGGGCAACGTGTAGAAACCACCCCCAACCAGGGGGGAGAAGGATCCCAGTCCCAGGCTCAGCAGGACCCTCACCCCACTGACAGCGACGCCACTCAACGCACTGTGGATGACCCCAACCAACCTGGCCCCTTTGGATCCCAAACCCCTGCAGCAACTGTACCAGCTACATCTGTGCCAACCACCGGACCCATTCCCACCACATTCCAGCAGACAGGTCAGAGCCCTGCCCATGATCCACCAGAGAGCCAGTCTGAAAATGAGGGACAGCCTTTGACGGGCCCATTTGAGGTGGCAGACAACATCCACCCTGCCAGCACTCGGGGGTCCCGTCGATCGGATGTGCCCACAAGCGCAGGCCGTGCTCGTGTGGGTCAGGGTGGTGGGAGTGGCGCAAGGCGGAGGCGAGATTCTGGCCAATCAGCTGCAGGGCCCGGTGTGACTGAACTGAGTACCATCCTGGAGGCATACCGGCGGGACACCAGGGAGGTTAACCAGGTAGTGGAGGCCCTCACCGAGCTCAAACAGCAGGCTGAGCAACATTCCAGGCAACAACTACATTATGGACGGGTGGAGGCAACACTGGCTGAGCTCTTGACGGTGCATCGGGACATGAGCCAATCACTAAGTCAGATTGCTGGCAACATGCAGCACCATCCCTATGTCACCAGACCACAAACATCAAGGCAAAGTGCAACACCAGCCAGAGGGAGGGGAGGAGGAGGAACTGTCTGATGGAGCATCCCATGCATCGTCCATGCCTGCACGTGAGGGTCCCCCAAGGAAGAAGGGTCATCCACGGCTAAGACATTGAGAGGCAGTGGGTCATGCACAACTCCCAGGACACCTGACTTGGCATATTGCCCTTGGGTGCAACAGCATCACCCATCAGACTCTCCCACATGGACTTGCTGGTCACATTCTGCCCAATGATGCCAAGCACTGTGGGCTTGACTCTTTTGACTCAAACTGTAAGGCATCTCATCTCCAGCAGTGAACTTTGGATTCCCCCCCCCTTCCTGCACAGCACCTACTCACGTTTCCTGCACAAGATCACCTAATAAATATAAATTACATCACACGCATTTGTGTAGTCATCCTCTACCCACAGTATAAAGAATATGTGTGTGCAAATGTATGAAATACAAGAGTACGTAACAAACTGTAGCCAACCACACACTTGGATATGAGTCTGGATGAGGACACACATAGGTAACAATATTCTAACAACTAGATACATGGATGGAAACACACACCTGTGATGGTTAGTAAATGCTGGAGGGGGTTTGCCTCAAAAAACTGCAATTACTGACAGGCACAGGAGAGTCCCTTGGAGGTGTATAGATCAGGGCTATAAAGCTAGGTGACCACGTTGGGAGTACCTACAACTGTGTCCTCAGGTATGTGAACTATTATCAGCATGCTGCTGTACTGTGGATGTGCTGAATGGTGCACAGGCAAAGGGTGGCAGTACAGACTGTGGGCTATGGGCTGTATCAGTCTACACAAGCTCACCTGATCACGTGACCTCTCCCATGGAGTTACAAGTACACAACTGATGTGATGTGTGCAACACCTACAGAACACCTAGCCATGTGTGACAGTTATCTTCACCAGAACGGCCACATCACACCACACCCAAGAGATGTGGTGATGGTGTGTGTACGCGGTGGCTACTCCACTGGCTGTGACGGAAATGTTGAATAGGTGTGCCAAGGTAGTGTACTGCCACGTTACTATCAGGAAGGCGAGGTGTGCTGCTGTGGTGCAAGGTAACACTGTCCAAATTTTGGCGTAAGGAAGGTGTGTGTGTGTGTGTGCTGTACGAGGCACATGACCTGGTTGTACATAGACACACTGTCATGTGTCTCTGCATAATCTTGCCAGTATGTGTTGCACACACAAGCAGATATGCCGTTATGGGTGAGTTTGAGGTATTGAGATACCAGGTGGATGATAGTCTGGTGTTCTCTGTGTGTAGGATGGCTGGAGCATGCTCTACTAATGGCTTGAAGAAGGGGTAATCTGTAGGCGTGTGTGGTCCTGGATCTGGGTAGTGTGCGTGGCATAGTGGCTGTGTATGCAGCAGCAGTAATGTGTGAAGACATTACGGCCGAAGGGGTGCAACAACTTGCAAAACAAGCACATACCAAGAGGGCATTATCAAGCCACAAACTTACATGTGTATGTGAATGCAGGAGTGTCTGCGTCACTCAGGGTCACTGCAAATTAAATGACACAATAATCAGCAAAGATGACAGTCAGAGGATCAGGCCCCTTAGGGACAAGTGGGGCACAGGACACACAGCATCAGCAAGTGTAGTCTACATGTACTGTGTCCAAAGCAAAACAGCAGCTACACACCCATCTACCTCACACACAATACAGTACTTAAGCCTCAACCTACAACATCCATGTTGTCACAGTACACGTAAACACCCATCATCAATGATCCTACAATAGGCCATATATCATACATCCACATTAGAAGGACATGTGCGTTGACATCAAGGAGGCACAATATTCGTTTTGAATGACACGTCATGCACAACATGATGATTTACCTTGTGAGGCCATGGAGCATAATCCAACATACATGGTCAGTGCCATTGACCAGTAGACAAAATAAGTCATTGAATGATGTCACCTGTAATGCAGCTGAAACATTTGCCACTAGGCTGCCAGGGACTGCCCGTACCTTACTCAATCAGAGTGGTGTGATGCTCAAAGGGTTCCACCTCCAAATAGCCCCTTGGTCTGAGTACAAATGACAGACACAAAAGGGTGATCAGGCGAGGGAAGGAGAGGATGGGAACTGCAGGGAGGGAGGCCTGAAACAGAGGTAAACAAGCATTAGGAGTACTATCTCATGTCACAGACACTACAAATACCACATGATATTCACTGTACCAGTCACACCTGTAAAGTGTAATGACTGTAGCCAATTAGAGATCAGTCATCATGCTATCACATAAGAGCAGATGCCGTAACACGGACACATGAAACCTAGTACAGTCTGTCACCTATTTGAGTCTTGTGTAAAGGTCACAAGTCTGCTACGATGCAATGAGATCTATGTTGACAAAAACTAATTCCCAGTGTATGATGATGTGTCCCCTGCAAACACATGTAAACATATGGACGTGGTACTTACGCAAAGTGTAATATCTGTATATGTTCATGTGTACCCATAAGGGCCATGAGGGCAAACTGTACATCACCCACAACAGCTGTCAGCATCACATATGATGAGTAAGATAATTATCATATTGCAATACAGGCACTCTGTAGCCAGTATTTTGCTCTAGCAACTGTGCCTCACCTTGCTAAACATGACAAGCTGGTGGAATAATAGTCAACACCAATCAATGAGGAGCCAAGCCACATAAAGAACCCGACCGTTGCACAGAAATGCTGCACGGGACAAGAGAATCATGTGAATGACCGCACCCCACTGGTGCCACAGAATATTACACATGTGCATCAGCATACCATTGTGATGTCATCAGCCCAACATACATGGCATCAGGTCAATGTAAACAGAACTTATACTCACTGTGAAGGCTGGTGTAGCAGTATTCACAACCTGCACTGAGGCAACGACACAACAGCGATATGACATACTGCAACAAGGGGTAATGCATCCATGCGAACAGAATAACAGGACAGTTTTCTTAACATGTGGAACATACACTGGGCAACACCTACACAACATGGTTGCTATGAACCAAACTGGACTGGCCCACAAGGTAGAGGTGATGATCTAGATACATTGTAATGCACACAGTGAGGCTGCAATCCCCCACAGAGTCTCTGGTTGTGACCTCCCACACAATGTCAAACCATGGTATATGCAATGTCTCAGTGTCAATGTCAACCCACATTGATGCTTCCATCAGAGTCTAAAACAACTACAGATGACTGTCAGGTGGGGTGACTATCCTGTCATGGGAGTGGGCCTACATGTAATAGGAAACATGATGTTGTTACATGTATGCATGGTCAAACCACATGCCCAAGAACATGTACCACACAATTGAAAACATACCAACGCTAAACAGCCTCATATGAGTCCTTACCCAAATTGACTTTTCTACATGTCCATGCATGCTCCGTTCAGGGTCGGATTGGGATCACAATTTGGCCCGGGCACTAACGAAAAAAGTGGCCCACGTTCAAGGGGCGTGGCATACATTTAAGGGGAGTGGCCTACCATTAAGGGGCGGGCCCACATTCAAGGGGCGTGCCCTTTCATGAAACACTATTTGGTTGCTCTTTGAGGTCTAATTCGTAGAGAAATATTTAGTAAATTAAGCCTTTTAAAGCTTACAGAGCAAGTAACATTGGTAAAGACTAGGAGCACTGCAGTTCTGATAACTGAATACTTACTTGCAGTCTTAACGCCCTGCACAATGTCGTTAGCTACTCTTTCCCAAACAGCTATGTCCTAGACTCTAATCATCACATAAACCAGAAATCTAGTACAAAGTCAAGGAGAAAGGGTAAGACTGGAATCTCTGGGAACAGAACATGTAATAACAAAAGAAAGAATTCACAAATGAGGAAAAGGCAGTCTGGGGCGTAAAGAATGCTGAAAAAATGTATCTGTGCAATCTAGTCATAAATTTATTTCACAGCCAGCAGGTGATGTCTATATAAATAAAAACACAGTTTCATTCATATCTGTTGCTGCCTTCAAGTCTGGGCCATGAGGAGACTGTGGATTACTCAATTAACCATGAAAATGATAGAAAATCCGCAAAAAGGAATACTAACCTGAACATGCTAGAAAAGTGAATTCTTCTACACAGAGAAAGATGTGCCAAGTTTGCAAATTTTGCTTAGGCCTCGAACAAGGCTTAGCTTAGAATGAGGCTAAACGGCTCTCTTTTGAGAAAGCACATTACACAAAGTCTTAGACATGTCCTGAAATCAACACACAAACATGTTGCCACATTAGAGTGCAGTCAGACCTACACACTACAAACAAAAACGTACTAATTAATATTTTTGGCATATAGAGAAATATGCCCCTTGTGCGCATTTTGGATGAGGCCATTAAAATAAAGTTATATTGTTAACTGGAACACAAATGAATCAATAAATTGTGCAAAGAAATGGTAAACAAAATGGTTCCTACCTGTTCCTTCTTGCTCCAGAGGAAGGGATCGGCTAGCAACACATTGCATTTCTGGGTGCTGGATGTGGCAAGTCAAGTAAACCTTCGAGGAAGACCTACTGCACTGAGTCTAGTGCAGTATTTTCTGGATTCAGTGGGACGAAGATTGAGGCACACTAGATGTAGCTTTGAGTACTGCTTTACTCAGCCTACTTTGGTCAGCCCTGTGGAGAGTGGGATGCCAAGGGGATTAGATGGCCCCTCTTGAGTTAGAGCTTTGCAGTGTGGCGCATCTGGTTAGAAGAGTAACCAAATAGAAAAGGCATGGTGAACACGCTGTAGTTCTGTATGGGAGGGTCAGGACTAGGGTGACCAACTGGCATGGGTGCAAATTCAGGATGGGGAGTGTAAAAATTCAGCACAAAGGGTCAAAATTCAGAACAAAACTTCTAGACAAAAGGTAAGTTTTACAGACCCACCAGAGGAGGTTGTGCATTATTATGTAAGTAAGTAAATAGACAACCATTTAAGCACTTGTCAGAATAGGTGTATATCAGGTTGAACCAATCGTGTACTTCACGGTTTTTCAGTATGAACGCAGCTTTGATCAACTGTGCAGGTCTTTTTGTGATATTTCATATGATAATAATCTATATATATGGTTACAGCACTGGGTTGTCCAGTCTGAGATTTTGTTTACAATTCATGGTTCTGAGCAGGCATGTTTGGTGAGAGAAATGGTCGAGAAGATCTGCTTGGATAGTCATTGTGAGATGTAAAGTGGCAAACATAAGATGCCGCTAATCCAGATCCAAATATATTCAACCATTTGCAAACCTATCCATCATGTATTCTTCCATCCATCCTTTCACTCATCCATTCCTCCATCCACCCTTTTACTCGTTCCATCCATTATCCACCCATTCATCCACTCTTCCACCCATCCATCCATCCATTCACTCATCCATCCATTTACCCTTTCACCCATCCAGCCACCCTTTCACTTACTCACCCATCCACCCAGTCACTCATCCTTCCACACATTCACCCTTGCAGTCATCCATACATCCATCCTCACTTTTTCTCTCCATCCACCCTTTCACCCAAATCCATCCCTTCACTCATCCATCTAGCCATTTTCCCTCTTACCCATCCAGCCATCCTTTCACTTTCTTATCCATCCACCCAGTCACTCATCCTTCCACCTATTCACCTTTTCAGTCATCCATCCTCCCTTTCTCTCTCCATCAACCCTTTCACGTAGCCATCCATCCTTCCTTCCATCCACCCAACTATCCATCTACTCATCCACTCATGCATCCATCGATCCTATCACTCATCCATCCTTTCAATCATCCATCCAACTTTTCTCTCATCCATCCTTTCACTCATCTATCCAATCTTTTGCCCATGTACCCTCCCTTTCACTCACTCATCCATCCTTACGGCCACCCTTTCACACATCAGTTCATCCATTCACTCTTCCACTTATCAATTAATCAATCCATCCATCATTTCACTCATCCATCCACTCATTCTCTCTCATCATCCATCCATTCACCCTCGCATTCATCCATTCACCCTTTCACTGTTATGGACACGTTTTAATAAAGTGTCCTCTTTAATTGTCATGGTCCCTTTGCAGAATCATAAACATGAACAAATGGTTATTTTTTATAGTTGTTTTACCATTTGGCAGTTTTAAATAGTGTAAATTCAGCCCAAGACAAAGGCTATTTGAGTTCTATTCATGAGTACCAATTACAGTACACATGATCTATTAAGGGCCTGGGCGAGGAAGTGATCTGCCCAGAATCACAGGTTGTTGAGCAGACGCTGGGACTCAAACTTGAATCCCCATCGCTGCAACTCTGGCGTTAGGCCACCTATGCCTATGCACAGACAAGGAATGAAAGTGGGAGGATACTGTTCTTGCGCAGGACACAAGGGCAAGGTGACAATGGCCTACATGCTGAGCAACTGAAAAACCAGCAAGGCCCTTTCCATCACAAAATTATTCGAGCCCTCCAGCACAAGAGCACCTGAAAAGCAGCGAAGCCCCTGCTATTACTAACATACTCAGCCCTCCTCAGACCTTCAGCTCAGGAGCGCATGAACAGCAGTAAGGCCCCTGCAATTTGTAAATTAATCAGCACAAAACACAGCTGCTGGATCATCCACAGTAGCCAGGGGGGTGGCTATGGGCAAGGTGTTAAGACTAACACTGTTCTCTCTCCCCCCCCCGCTGCGTGGGCCCCAGGGGGACCAAGATGAAAATGGCTCAAAATGAGTGAGCAACACCTGGCCCCCAGGGAGGCTGATTCTTGTAAACAATCAATCCCCTCCCCAGCCCGGCCTCAGCGTGATTGCTTTGCAGGGCAGGGGGTGCAGTAGAGGCCACAGCTGATAATCGCTGTATGGCCGCACAGTGAAGAGCTTTCATTTCTGTCTCTGTCTCAGTGCCCTCTGTGGGCCGTTTTTTTTCTCCCCTTTCCCAGTCGACAGAGCAGACAACAGAGAGCACTCTCTGTGGACTGGGAAAGGGGAGAAAAAAACGGCCCACAGAGGGCACTGAAACATCGGCCCTTCGGCCATTTCCCGAATGCCCGCAGTGCCAATCCGCCCCTGGCTCCGTTGATTCGGCTGACGTTGCAATCATAATGAGCAATAGCAGGCTGACCAAGATGGCACCAGGGGACAACAGGTAGGGCGAGCTGGGGATGAGAGGCACACAAGGGGTCAAGTCCTGTTGAATGTCATTCTGACATAGTCATGTTAAGTAGCCTAATGTTGTAGTACACTTGTACATTCCAAGTACACACATAGCACGTATGTGTGTTGCATTACATCTGCACCTGTGTGACACTGCACATCAAACATCAAAGTGACATTGCATACAGTCAGCTGCATACACAGCATACTACCCATGCAACTCTATAGTTGAGGTTTGGACAAAATTCACCTATGACTCACCATCATGAAAAGAAGTTGCGGATGAGGTGACTCCGGATATCATCTTCAACCTCCTCGTCACTCGCATCCTGGGTAAGGCCTTCATCCTCAACGGGCGGATGTTCCAGCTCATCAGGATCTAGGATGAGTGGCACAGCCTTCTCCACTGCCATGTTGTGTAGCATGCAGCACACACCTTGAGTGGGGTGTATTGGAGTGCTCCGCCTGTCTTGTCCAGGCACCTGAACCTGCTCTTCAGGAGTCCAAATGTCCGCTTGATCACCCGCCTGGTTTTCCCATGAGCATTGTTGTACCGCTGGTCTGCAGCTGTCCTGGGATTGCATAGGGGAGTCATTAGCCACAGCATGTTTGGATATCCTGCGTCTCCTGCCAATTGACATCATGGAAATGAGTGTGTATTATGATGCAGTTCATGAAGTAATGACATACTGACAGACATATTTAACAGAGTATACCCACCAACTAGACATGCCCGATGGTTGTGCAGCTGCAGCATCATCTGTGGTATCCTGCTACGCCTCATGATGAATGCATCGTGGCACGATCCTGGAAAATGAGCACAAACATGTGAGATAAGCATGTTGGCAAGACACACCACCAGGGCATTTATCGAGTGGTAGTGTTTCCTGTTGCGGTACGCTTGCTCCTAAGCCTGTGGTGGCACCAGAGTAACATGTGTACCATCAATTGCACCAATTACATGTGGCATGCGTCCCAGGGCATAGAATTCCCCCTTGACATCTGTCAACTGTTCAGGAGTAGGGAATGTGATGAATTCATCAATGTGCAGCAACATTGCATCCAATACATCACTTAATACCCGGCTGAACATTGTCTGTGACATCCCTCCCACATCAGCTATGGTAAATTGGAACGTACCTGTGGCAAAGAAATGTAGTGCTGCCATCACCTTTACCTTGGGTGTCAGCACAGTTGGATACCTGTGTCGTGGTTGCAGGTGTGCTTCCAGTCTGTCCGTCAGGTCCTGAATCAACTGTCCTGGGAAGCGGTAACGCCGTATGCAATCACGTTCCCTCATGGCATCCAAGTCTAGCAACGGCCTTGGCAGAGGGGGTGCCCTGCAAAACATATCAGGAGAAAAATTGTGTACAACTGTCAGACAAAGAAAATTACAATGTACATGGAACAAGCAACACTGCTCAACACATCAATACAATTGTGAGTGTGGTGTGGGCTACACACACAGGAAACATGTGACAGCTGGCAGCCACTCCTCCATGAAAAGTACAAGACCTTTGGTTTGTGGAATGGATATGACATGCATACAAATGATCTGATGGGAAGGTCTGAGTGAGCAGGACAATGTATCACGTCAGTCACACACGTCACGTGATTTGCATTAGGAGGTTGTCTGCACCTCCAGACAGCTGACAGCAATGCACACACCCACATCACATGTGCCATCATTTGCACTGATCAGACATATTCTCTTTGCGGTGTGACATTTCCAATAGTCAAACATGGACATCATCAGACAGCATAAATCTTTTTTTGTGACAATTTGTGTATGATGCCATCACACATATGAGCGGACCATTACCACAAGTGGCATGGTGTGCGTACATGGGAAACCCGCTCATCACAGCAAGGACACATCACCTATGCTCCTACAGCAGACATACTTAACAGTATGAACAAGTTACTTACCTTTTGTAATGAAAAATCTGTAAGAAACAGTAGTCTGTATCAGATTCCTACCTTGGAATACATACCCCATCAAGACCAATGCCTGTGGTAGGTCTCGAAACCAATAATCACACAAGAAAATCCAGGAGGACGGAACGGCCAAATAAGACATCCCTCTGGACTTGGCTGTCCAGGCAGTAGTGTTTTCCAAACGTGTGCACCGAGGCCCACGTAGCTGCCTGATAAATGTTCTGCAAGGGACTCCCCGACCCAGGGCAGTAGTAGCCACCGTGGCCCGAGTGGAATGGGCCCTCAGCCCAACAGGAGTCTACGTATTTGGGAAGGGGTACCAAGCCTTCATACACCAGACAACACACAGAGAGATGGTCTGCTTGTGTACCGGCCTTCACTTTTCAGCAAACACGTGACAGACTAAAAGTTGTTCATCCACCAGGAACTGGTGTGTGCGATTCAGATAGTATGAGAGCACACATTTTGGGTCCAGACGGTGTAGCTGCTCCATCTCCTTTGGGGGATGCGTAGGCGGAAATAAGGTAGACAAGGTGAAAGAGTGCCCGATGTGGAAGTCCGTGTCAGACTAGTGCCGGAAATAGGGTGTTTTCTGCAACGCAAACTTGTCCGGATGGACTGAAAGGTTAGGAGGTTATGTAGAAAGAGCCTGCAGCTCACTCACTCTCCTGGTAGAGGTGATGGCAAAGAGAAAAGCAGTCTTCTGAGTAAGAAGGCGGAGAAGAAAATTGTGAAGTTGCTCAAAGGGAGCACACATCAGATATGTAAGAACCAGGTTGAAGTCCCACTGAGTCATCACATACGGAACATGATGAAACATGTGTCTGATGCCTTTCAGAAAACAAGTCACAATAGGGGACTAGTACAACGAAGGTTGATCAGGCAGCCTTAGTATGGGTGAAAGGGCAGGAATGTAGCCCTTGATAGTGCCCAGAGCAGAGCCCTGCTGGGCATGAGGAAGAAGAAAGAGATGAAATTCATGAAGAGGTGCAGAAAGAGGGTCCACAGCTTTTGGTGTGCACCATGCCACAAATCTGGTCCACCTGCAGGCGTATACCAACTTTGTGGAGGGACGCCTGGCAGCATGGATGATATTAAAGACTTGAGGATGAAAGTCAAATGGCCTCTACCGTCGCCGCTCAATCTCCAAGCATGGAGGTGGAGACTGTACAGGTACGGGTGGCGGACCGTCCTCTGCTGCTGCAACATAAGGTCCTCCAGAAGAGGCAGGTGAACCGGGTGGTCAACTGACATAATGAGAACTCGGGATACCAGTACCTACATGTACATCCGTGGTGCGCTGCTAAGGCCAAAGTGGAGCTGGGAAACTGTAAGTGCTTGTGGCCTAACGTGAACCACAGGTAGGGCCGGTGGGCCGGCAGGATGGGGATGCAGAAATAAACATCCTGCAATTCCAACGCTACCATCCAGTCTCCTTGGTCCAGGGCAGGTAGGACCTGAGCCACTGTCAGCATTTTGAGCGTCTGCTTCGGGAAGAAGCCATTGACCTTCCATGTGTCCAAGATAGTGGGTAGGCCCCCATTGGCATTCTTGGGTAGCAGTAAGTAGTCGGAGTAGCAAACACACCCTATTTTGGGCCCAGGAACGGGCATGATGGCCCCCTTGGCCAAGAGGGCTGTAACTTCTGCATGCTGCAGTTGCCAATGATCTCCAGATACGCTTTTGTATTGCTGTGGCATGGCTTCAGTGGTTGCATCAAGGGTGAGGGAATAGCCACTTGGGATGATTTTCTGCACCCACCTGTCAAATGTGACAGTGCGCCAGTGGTGGAGGTGTTGGCGAACCATGCCCCCCACTGGTGTCACATGGCCCTGAAAGTACAGAGTAGGGGGGTGTGTAGGCAAATGTTGCAGGGGAGGTGTGGACTGACCTCCCCGTTGTCCCCGACCGCCGCCACAGCGGTTACCACCGCTGCCACTGCGTTGGATGTTAGTCAGCGTTGCGTGGCTGCCAGCACATGTGTGTGTGCTACTTCCTTGGCCACAAAATGAGCAAAAGGTACCAGTTTGCTGGTGCAGGGGCAACAGGCCCATGGACCTGCCCATAGCCCTGGAGTCCTTAATGTGCTCCAGCGCATGGTCTGCCTTGTTGCCAAAAAGGCAACAAACATCAGACGGCATGTCCATGAGTGCACTCTGGACATTGGGTACAAATTGGTTGGACTTCAACCAGGCTTTGCTACAAATTGCCTCCGTGGTTGCCATCGCCCTGCCCAGTGAGTTGATGCGATCCAGCCCACACCGGATCAAATGCCATGCCGCAGCTTGGCCTTCCACAAGGGCTTGGGCAAGTTTTGCCCGTACCGACAACGGGCAGCAGTTCCACAACCGGGTCCCGCAAAGAGTGGGTGTAGCGGACAAAGAGGCATGTGATGTTGGAAGACCGCAGTTCCAGACTCAGGGAGGATGATACCATCTTGCCGTACTGCTCATACCTCTTGGATACCCTGTACGGCGGAGCAGATGGGAATGCGGTCTGTAAATTGGAGGCCTGGATGCCCAGGCTCCCTGGGGTGGGGTGGGAGGACAGGACACATGGGTCGTCCGGGGGCGGGTGATGGCATCTGCCCACGTGCCTATCTACAGCCAAACCTGCATCGGGCCTGGACCTAGTACCCAAAATAGCATCAGTCAATGCCTCATGACACGGCTGCAGAGGCTCAGCCGAGTGTGACTGCACTTTAAGGACCTCAGTGAGGAGGTTGGTCCGCACGGCCGCGACAGGGAGATGAAGGGGCAAGGCTTTGGCCGCCCGCGTCAACACCACACTGTAGGTTGCCCCCTCCTCCGAAGCCACGGTTGGATTTGTGACAAAACCAGTGTCTGACGAGGTGTGCAGACCACTCGCATCCCCCAGTCCACCTGTCCATTCATCTTGGGACTGACACTCATGTGTCAGTGGGTCTTCAGACCAATCCCAATACTCCTTATCACCCATTCCATGATTATCAGGGTTGTCAACAGATGTGTATACTCCCCATGCGGCATCAAAAGCGGCGTTGGGCTGCGCCGTTCCCACGCCAGAGCCGTTTAGAGTGTAGAATTGGGGACAGCACCACCCGAGGACGGCGCTGAGGGTGAAACCTGGGGGACTCTAAACGGTGAGTGCGTGAGGTCAACCAGCGAGGACCAGAATCAAGTTTTGGATCCAGTGAGGCCAAGCGGCACAGGGCCAAATGCGCTAGCGCCGTCTGAGCCAAAGCACCAGTCGTTGTCGGGCCAGACGCACCAGACCCACCAGGGACCCCAGACGTGTCCGCTGGGCCCAAAGCTGCGGCATTGCCCGTCGGAGGAGTGAGGGACATCATGGCCATGAGGAAGCGCTCAAACTCATCCTGCGTTGCATGCTGCCCAGGGACCGGAGATTGTGGGGCAGGCTACGACGCCCGCGACTCTGACGGAGCCATGTGGGTGGTGTCACACAAATCCCCTGCTGCTTTGCACATGCATCGTGGGGATTTGAAATAGCGATGACCTCTCTTTGACTTCTTGAGTTTTGCTGACGACTTTGCCACAGAGGAGTGATGTTGACTCCCGGAGCTCTGAGGGCTCAAACTCCATGCCCGGTCCCTCGACCTCCATCCATACCATGACCTCTTGCAGTGCAGGCCAACTGCTGGAGTCTGAGCCGCTTACGGGACCACTCCCGCCTAGCTTCCAAAGTCAGGGCCCGGCAGTCGGAGCAGCTCTTGTTGTCGTGGTTGACGTGGAGACAGTGGAGACACTGACGGTGAGGGTCAGTCACCGACATCAGTCGGTCGCAATCCTCACAGGCTTGACACCGGACATCCCTATTGGCACCGTCCAGAGTCGAAAAATCAAGTAAAATCAGCAAAAGTGATTGTACAAAGTTTTGAAGTTAAATAACTAAGGTGACACTTATACCAGAACTGCGCTGCTGGTGTGAAAAAATCGGACCTAACGTCAGCACACGTAGGCGGCGTCTGAGTACTGAGACAACGTCATAACGGCGCACACGACGCCAATGACACACGCGGAGCCACATACGTCGCCTACCGACGCACAAGGGTACTGCTAAGCACAAATTTGCATATCCAGTCTGACGCTTGTGGATATTGTAAGGGGAGGAATATAATACTGACCTGTTCATTTCATATGCTATCAGCATGCACAATGTCGCACATGGCACACACATGACGTGGTCACACAGGGTCATGCTGTGCGTCAATTTCACATCTGTGACAGTGGGCTTGTCAATGTCATGATGTGACAGTTCCATGTACTGAATGGAGTGCCCTTCCAGTGTTGATGTGCATCACAATATGTTGCAGACGTTACTCAGGTGATAAGTGTTGTATGTATTTGAAACACATGTGCACCATGATAATTGACATGTCTCAACAGCTCTTCACACAACAACTGAGCCACAAGATGACATTTCCTGTGCTTCATCACTGTCTACCACACCTAGGGCCTGCTGATGGAAGGATGCCATGCTGATGTATACATCCACATGGTCAACATGAGTGTACAGTACATCCCTACCATGCGATTTACTAGGTTCACTCTCCCAATGTTGACATGTATGAGGTCATGGACGCAGCCTACACAACCATTCACTTGAGCATGTCTGACGCACTGTACCCTAATGGTACGTGCGTGTGTACGCCTAGTTTCCCCAATGCATTGTAGGCATATGCGAGCAGAGCGTACCCCAATGGTACGTGCGTACGCCTCGTTTCCCCAATGCATTGTAGACATACGCGAGCAGAGCGTACCCCAATGGTACGTGCGTGTGTAGGCCTCATTTCCCCAATGCATAGTAGCCATACGCGAGCAGAGCGTACCCCAATGGTACGTGCGTGTGTAGGCCTCGTTTCCCCAATGCATTGTAGCCATACGTGAGCAGAGCGTACCCCAATGGTACGTGCATGTGTAGGCCTCGTTTCCCCAATGCATTGTAGCCATACGCGAGCAGAGCGTACCCCAATGGTACATGCTTGTGTACGCTCCTCGTTTCCCCAATGCATTGTAGACATACGCGAGCAGAGCGTACCCCAATGGTACGTGCGTGTGTACGCCTCGTTTCCCCAATGCATTGTAGCCATACGCGAGCAGAGCGTACCTCAATGGTACGTGCGTGTGTACGCCTCGTTTCCCCAATGCATTGTAGACATACGCGAGCAGAGCGTACCACAATGGTACGTGCGTGTGTACGCCTCGTTTCCCCAATGCATTGTAGCCATACGCGAGCAGAGCGTACCCCAATGGTACGTGCGTGTGTACGCCTCGTTTCACCATTGAATGAGTTGCATTTGCGATGGCAATCGCACCGTACTTGTGTGTTTATTCAAAAAAATACATACAGAACATCTAGAGGAACAGTGGTAGGATTAGAATGCAGCCAGGTTGTCACGGTTACAGAGATTTGAGAGTGTCCCACAGGTGATCGGGAAAATTCAGTTGGGCTAAAGCAGGGGTACTCATAGTACAGCCCGCGGGCCGGTGGCGGCCCGCCTAGCCTTAATTGGCGGCCCGCGGACCCTGTTGCCGTTCATGTCCTTCATGGATAAAGTTTAAAGTTAAACAGAGAAGATGGCCGCTGGCGCATACGTTGTGAATACGTCTTGAATACGTATTCACAACGTTTACTCCTGCGGCCATCTTCTTTGCTTATGGTTGTCTTTGATTTGACTGCGCCCCTGTGACGTCATACCCGGCACCCGGCGCGAAGCACAGACCCTTTAAAAGTCAGCTGTTACAGCTGACTTTTAAAGGACCTGTTAAGGAGCCTTCTGTGTCCGTGGTGTCGACGTCCCTCTCTGCAGCAGCCCCGGAGAATCTTCCTCGCGTTGCAGCAGCCCCGTGGAATCGTCACCTTCATCGCGTTCCAGAAGAATCTTCACTGAAGTCCTCGCTGCCCCCAGCCACGGAAAATCTTCACTCCAGTCGTCTTCAGCCTCGATAGTTTAACTGCAGGTAAGTGAACCGTGGTCATATTTCACTTTTTGCTTTTCTTATGTATGGTTGGCTAAATTTCGGAAGCGTTAACTTTAAGTGCTGTACACAAATGTCATCCCTGCCTCCTGCGCTCCCCTGCTCAGCTGCATTCTTAGAGTCCTCAGTCAGCCCCTCGCTTCCAGCCTTGGACACAAGCATTTTAATTAATTACATATCGAGCATGCACTCGAGGCATCGGGCCTGGATGCAGCCCGACTCCCGAACAACTAACTAGGCCGGTTCCTGACTTACGGTGTCGGAGCTCTGTCTCCTTACTCTCTGCTCCTCGTCACTCTTAGCACTCTGATTTTTTCTTTCTTTCTCCCCTCCCCCTCTATATATTTTCTTCTTGCCCTCATTTCTCATCTTGCCTTCTGGCACTTCTGCTTCCATTTTTCTTGTTCATCTGTTCTTTTTTTATGTCACCCTTCCTTCTCTTTGTGTGTTTCACCTCACTCCTGTTTTCCGTCCCCTCGACTGTCTTTCTCTCCCTGTCTGTCTTTTCTCCACACTCTCACTTTCTCAAATTATCTCTGATGTGGAGACGGGGCTCCCGCTGCCAAAGTACATAAAAAATGCAGCTGCTCTCCTGAGACTAGGGGGGCATTACCTGGCCTGTAGAGTCATACAGGCTGATGTAGTTTTTCATCTCCCTGCTTTTGCTGTGTCTGACCTAACGCCATCACTACAGGACAGAATAATGGTGCACCAGGGAGAGGGATGCACCACCAGGAGAGGGGTCTGACATTACCTGCTCCATGCAGAGACCTGCATTGTTGTTGGAACTGAAGCCCGAGACCTCTGACCCTTAATGAATGATTGTTACACGGCACAGGAGGGGTCTGGGCCCTTAAAAAGGAGGATTGTCGCCAGGGTGTCTCATAAGCTCCCCCTGAAGTAAGAGCACACTTGCTGATGTTCCAGCCGGTAGGTACGGGGCCTGCTCTTGAGACAGTGGGTCAACTCTGTTGCATTTCGCTGTATAAACAATCGCGTGTACGTGCCCCCTGGATAGCATAGCCCCGTCTTCTATGTCCTGTGACCTGCAGTTTAGCTACTGGGGGTGGGCGTGGGCTACACCTGAGCTGGGGGGACAGAAAGCAAACATGCTTAATTTGTGCCGGCACAGCAATGAAGCACGCTGAACAGGGGTCCGAGAAACAAATAGAAAGTGAGTGGGAGACAGGGGGGGGGGGGAGAAAGAGATAAGGGGAGAGAGGATGGAAAGGGAGGGGAGGTGACTGTGGAGGAATGGAAAGAGGTGAGGGAACGGAATGGAAGTGAAGATGGGGCAGTGAAATGAAGATGGGGCAGGGACGTTAAGATGGGGCAGGGACGTGAAGATGGGGCAGGGAAATGAAGACGGGGAAGGGAACCTTAAACTGCAATCCACCTTGGGTGCTCCGATACCTCCAACTCCCGCCGAACCACCTGAACACGTTTCCATGAAGGTGGATTCACCAAAGAGGCAGGGTAGAATGGCTGACATAACTGACATTGACCTAACTTAAATGACATGGATGCAAAAGGGGTGAACACCTGTTTTGCAGTATGTATTGATTTGTTCTTGGGGCAGGACTGGCTTTTGCAGCAGGGACTTGCGTTGACGGTGTTTGACAATTGCAAGGTTCTGTACTGCATGTAGTTGCATCTGCTTTGGAAATACAGCACTGTCTAGTAATGTTTTGAAACGGCAGTGGTCTTTTTTTACCCCCTCTAGCCCCGCCCCCAAATGACCCCGCCCCCACCGGTGCGGCCCTCGGCCACAAACCACACTGTAAATTCGGCCCCCGAGAGAAAGTTTGTGAGTACCCATGGGCTAAAGTATACAATGTTGCAAAAGTTGTTGTTCAGCTCTGGCTCACTTTTCAAACCATGCATATGTGTGTCATGGCCTTATGTGTCATCGGATTGGATGGAACATAGGATGCAAACTATTCTGGCCTATCTCACACTACTCCTTGCACTCACAGACCCTCAGCAGCACAGATATAAGGCATCATGTTGCTGAGGGACGGCACTTGCCTGCACAAAATTGGAGTGGTACACACAGCTGCTGTCTCTGTATCCTCTGGACCCTGATTAGCTGAGCATGGAGAGGGCACCTGCATTCAGTGAGGGGGAGAACAAGGCCCTGCTGGATGCCTTCCTGCCTAACTACAGCAAGATGTATGGTAGACCAGAGGATCAGGTGAGTGATGTGTGCATTACCTTGGAGTGTGCACCTGTTGTGTGTGGGACACTACAGCCACTGTGTATGTATATTTCAGAGATGCCATGTTGTTTGGAGTGAGTGCCGGTGTGCACAGTATTGTCTGAAGAGGGTTATTTGTTGTAGTGTTGTGTGTGACTGCTTGTCACAAGCTGCAGTGCACCCTGATGTGGCAGATATTGCTCAGTGAGTGCCATGCTGAATGAGTGGTTTGCACCGCTTATGTCATCTGTAGCCTTTCAATGGCATGTAGTGCATTTCTGTTTGCTCACAGGCCACATAGTCCTGGACAATGATGCAAGTGTGTTCATCATCCTATGCCCTGTTGTCCTCAAGTTTTTTGTGCATATGTGTGTCTTTGGGACATGGACCAGGTGTACTGATGTTCTTTATCTTTACATTCGTGACAGGTGTCTGCCTATGAGAAGGGTGATATCTGGCTGGACATCGCCAGGGCTGTTAGGAGAGAGGGGGGCCTCGCAGGAGGCTCAGAAACATCAAGAAGAGGTGGCAGGACATCCGGTGCTGGACCCGCCGCATCGACAGAGTACAGCTGAAGCTGGAAGCTCCACGCTGGCGTGGCGGCACCCACCACCTCACCCCCACATGCTCCGGGTCCTGGAAGTGGTGTTCCCAGACCTCCATAGGCAGTTGCAGGGGAGACAGCAGCAAGAAGGGGGTAGGTACATGTATGTTTGTTGTCATGTGTGTCACATGCTACCTGCAGTGCTCCCAGGCATGCTAACACTCCCACAGTTGGAGTGGTGTTGTCAGACAGCCACTTCATGCATTGGCATGAGAATGGACAAGTTTCAGCAGATGCTTGTTTACATGCCTTGCCCTACTCAAAATTTGCCCAGCTCTGTGCCAACACTTTTTCTTTCACAGGAACTCCTAAGGTGCTATGTGTTAGTATGCATATTCCTTAGAACATCATGTTGGAGGGAGGTCTGTGACACCTGTTGTTACCTTACATGTAGCACCACATGTGCACTGTGTCTGCCCTTCTACATATTTTTGCACTGATCTGGAGTCTCAACATGTATTTTCTGCACGAGTCAGCCTCAGGGGCCTTTGTCCATGGTGTACTTTCTAATTGTCATGTGTTAGCTACAGGAGCACACTGTACATGTATAATAATTTTGGCTTGTGCATACTCACACTGTGCAGTGTGTGTGTGCATATACTCAAAATATGTTGCATGTTGTTAGGAAATCTTATAGATGGTCAACCAGACAATGTGACTTTGGGTGTAGACATCTGTAATGCCAGTGTGAGGTGAAGGTACACTTGGCTCCAGGTCCCAGGATTTCATCACATGGCAGTTCATGAAGGACTTTTAGCATGTGGCACAGGGTCACAGCAATTCGAGCATGACCAGGTCTGGTTTTGTGTGTCAGGGTGGGAAAATGAACAGTGAATGATCATCAGCTTTCCAGTTGTCAGGCAGTCGGTCATCAATGTGTCTCTCTCATACGAGTTGTTGCCTTGCCTGTTACTTCTACCCTACTATACATTGAACGTAGTTTCTCTTCAGATTGCCCAAGACTAGGCTTAGCATTGTGCATAGTTCAGTGGATTGGGACTCATGATGCATGCCATGTTTAGAAATGTTGGCAATTTTTTTCTAGCTGATTTGTCAGATGTGTGCAGGTGACTGATATGTTTTTCTTATTCTCCTTGCCAACAGCATCATCACCACAATCTGGAGGAGACACAGACACGGACCACACAGAGGGACCCAGCAACAGTGCCACCTGCTTTGAGGAGTCGGAGGGAGCCAGTGGCACGGAGGGTGAAGAGAGTCTGCGGACCGTACCCCATGTGACCGACATCTACAATGCGGACGGCTCAGCATCAGACTCTCAGGAGGAGGGGGAATATGCAGAAATGGCCTCTTCTTCATCTTTGGCTGGCCTCTCCTCCTCCAATACCATCTCCACCCTCCCAGTTCTTAGGGTCCCTAGGGTCCGTGCTAGCCCCCGTGTCTCCTTTGGTCCTGGCACCGCAGCACCGGCCCCTGTGTCCCCTGCTGCCCTCAGTGCTGAGTCTGTGGACCTACTCCACCTCACCCTCTCCCATACCTTCCAAAAGTACACGCAGACGCCACAGGTCAGACACAACAACAGACACACCCAGCACACCCACACGGCAGAAAAAACACAAATCACCACGACCCAATCTCAAGGGGATGTAGGCACACCCACAGGGAGAGGGGACAGACATCACACATGCATTCACAGACCCGCGACCACAGGCTCACAACCCTCTACCTCCACCCCCAATGTGTCCCCGGGTTCAGGTGGTAGTTTTACAGAACTGGCTGAAGTATGCAACCAAGTTTATATTGCTATATTGCTACTTTCCGCAATGCACTGGCCAGTGTGGATAAATCCACACCACCTGCACCCACTACACCTGTCCCTGCGGTGCCGGGGGATTCCACAGATGATGCCCCCACTGTTACCACTGCGGATTGAACTCCATGTGCAGGCAAATTTGGGTGTGTCAACATCCATTGTGGCCCAATCTGTTTTTATCACTTATATGGACTGGCCATTGGCCTTCAAAGAGCAAGGACTCTTATTTGCATTTTAATTTTGGATCCAGCTGAATAAAGCTATTTATTTTTGTTTCTGTACTTTAGTTTGTCTGATAATGTCTGACTGCTGTGTGCCTGGGAGCTGGTGTGATGTTAACATTTGGGTATAGTAATGTGTCTATTTCCTGATGATAATGAGGTTAACAATGGTATGTTCTGGATTTTACTGCTGGGGGTCTTAGCCACACACACACTGTTATGCTGGGCACTGGTGGGGGTCTTAGCCACACACACACTCTGATGCTGGGCACTGCTGGGCACTGGTGGGGGTCTTAGCCACACACACACTGTTATGCTGAGCACTGCTGGGCACTGGTGGGGGTCTTGGACACACACACTGTTACGCTGGGCACTGCTGGGCACTGGTGGGGGTCTTAGCCGCACACACACTGTTATGCTGGGCACTGATGGGCACTGGTTGGGGTCTTAGCCACACACACACACTGTTATGCTGGGCACTGCTGGGCACTGGTGGGGGTCTTAGCCACACACACACTCTGATGCTGGGCACTGCTGGGCACTGCTGGGGGTCTTGGACACACACACACTGTTATGCTGGGCACTGGTGGGGGTCTTAGCCACACACAAACTGTTATGCTGATCACTGCTGGGCACTGGTGGGGGTCTTAGCCACACACACACTGTTATGCTGGGCACTGATGGGCACTAGTGGGGGTCAGCCACACACACACTGTTATGCTGGTCACTGCTGGGCACTGGTGGGGGTCTTAGCCACACACACACTGTTATGCTGGGCACTGCTGGGCACTGGTGGGGGCCTCAGCCACACACACTGTTATGCTGGGCACTGCTGGGCACTGGTGGGGGTCTTAGCCACACACACACACTCTGATGCTGGACACTGCTGGGTATGTTTTCTATACATCACTTACACTTGCACTGAGACTGCAGACTTATGTCCCACATGTCTGACTATTACACTGGTGACATGCGGTAGCGTACCGCACCCCGACATCCATGATGTAGGTGCGGCAGGTCTGACTATTACACTGGTGGTATGCGGTAGCATACCGCACCCTGAAATCAATGACGTAGGTGCGGCACGTCTGACTATTACACTGTTGATATGCGGTAGCGTACCGCACCCCGACATCGATGATGTAGGTGCGGCAGGTCTGACTATTACACTGGTGGTATGCGGTAGCGTACCGCACCCCGACATCAATTACGTAGGTGCTGCGCGTCTGATTATTACACTGGTGAGATGCGGTAGCGTACTGCACCCCGACATAGATGACGTAGGTGCGGCACGTCTGACTATTACACTGCTGTTATGCGGTAGCGTGTGTCGCTACGTACCCCGACATTACAGGCATTTGATGGGGATGTGCGCGTGTGGCACCACATACAGGTATGTTTGACTTCGTTGTACTCACCGTCTGCGCCGTCGTCGGTTTCTATGTACGAGGTGGTGGGCGTACAGGACTGGTATGACACGGACGATGGGGTTCATGTCTTGTTTGTCGCGTTCCAGGGTGCGGGTCGGGCCGGACTCTGTATTTAAGGCAGTTTTTGACTCTCGTAGCAAAAGAGCCGTACGAGTGTCTTCAACACGGATCATACTTCCTGGTACGGATGACGCGGTGTATTTATATTCGGACGTGGCGTGAAGCATCAGCCGAATGCCATTCGTATGGACTTTCGATTTGTATGGAGATTTTTACGAGTTGTACGGAGTGATGCTTTGGATTGGGATCGTACTTGCAGATTCGTACGAAGACGTGCACGGGTACGATTTGTACGGGGAAAAACGCTTCGGACAGAAATTCGAAGCGCTTTTTTCCGGATCGGAATCGGCCCCTTAATGTTGATTTTGGAGGTGTCGCCATATACATTGATTGAAATGATAATAGCAACCTTGTATTGCTGTGTGTGTGTCTTATGGATGTTGTTTATCATTGCTTTCTCAAAGTCAATGATTATTCTTTGTGGAAAATAGTCATTAGTATGTTGTTTGACTTGGGTTAGTATTTCCAGATAGGTAGATTGCTGTTTGTTTGGTAGGAGGGCATATAGGAAGGGAATATTTGCATTTTGGAAATGACCGTGGATAGTGTACATGTGGTAAAAAGGTTTAGGACATACTGAAAAAGTACCGTCCATCATCCAAGTTTGGCATTGATTTAGTTTAGTCATGTTTGCTGTGGCAAACATAATAACTCTTTTATCTTTAGACTTGTTGTCATAGAGGATAAATGGTTCTTTACTGTGAGTTATAGAGAGTTCAGGGGGAATTTGCACTTCTTTGAAAGTTGTAGGTGTGGGAGGAGTACTTAATGTGGCTATTTTTTTGTCTAGCTATAGTTCTTTTAAGGCATTCTATAGATGGTAGTTGGCTAGAAGCATGTTGGGGCAGTACACTTAAATGTTGTTTCAAAATAGCAGTTGTTGGTTGATCAGTACTAGTACTAGCTTCTTTGAGAGAATCAAGCATTTCTCTAATCTCTATTTCAGTTCCATTGGGCGGGTGTTTATGTTCCTTAGTATAAGTAACAGTGGTCCCCTGAGTTATAGCTCTACCATAACATTTGCTAGAATAGTACTATGTGCACTTCCAAAAAACTGTCATATCTTTCTGTTTCTCCTGAGTGTAAACATTTCCCAGGTAACAAAGAAGCATTTTCCCTTTTTGAGAATAAACAAATTTAGCTACTTCAGTCATGCTTGCCTTTTTGCGCTAGGAGAAATTAAAATAAATTTAAATATTTGGAAAGTATATAAATCTTGTATGTTCTATTCTGAAAACAAAATTTTGCACATTTATTATTTACCTGTATATTTCTATGTTGATTTCAGGTGTTGCTTTTCTTCAAACTGTTTTTTCAGGTGCTGCTTTTCTTCAAATTGTTCTTTTCTGTGTATTTCTTTTGTACCTGTTGAGATTGAGAAAATGTGTTACAATCTTTGTAAAGCAGTTATGTTTCTTTGGTTGTGCTCTGCTAGCTAGTTTGTAGTTTGTTACCTCTCTATTAAGGTTTTAAGTCATGTTTTAAATTATGTACTTACTTTTTATATTTTTTCTTAGAAGAGTAGATGTTGTGTAGGTCTTCTTTATTTTCCTCTGTAGAAAATAGAGTAGAAATAAAAGATATATTTTAGGTATATGTTTTTTAAATACAGGTTTGAGCATTTAGAGTTAGGTTTTGGATATATATAAAGGTGGTAGTACTTACTTTAGATAGGTCTAGGTGGTTTTCTGTTGAAGTCAATCAGTTTTCTTTCAGTGATCCTGCAGAGTTTCCCCTTCCTTTTGTTTGGAGATTTTGACTGCATTTCTTGCTGGTTTGACTCTTGTTTTTATAGCATTAGTTTAATTCTTTCTGAAAGTTTATTGGTTGTTTAAATTGATAGCTTTTTCCTATTTGTGCATTTGATTTTTTTTTTAGTTTTATGCTAATTGGTTTCCTTATATGGGTGACGCCAATTACTATTTTTATTATGTGTAAGGGACTTTATTTCTGTAGGTAATGCCTTATTTTTCGTTGAAAGTGCAAGAATACTTATAAGGTGTGGTACTAAATGTTTTATAATTTGCAAAAGTTGCTAATGTGTTTTAAAATGTTTGTTTGATATAAATGTTTATTTTTAACACTTTACAATATTTAGGGCTCCATTACGATGTCGGGCGGATCGCCACCGCCATGGTGGCGGTGGTGATCCGCCCGACAGAAATGCCCACCCGCCACCCTTTTCCCCCCTGCCACATTACAATGGCGGGGGGACCGCAACGGAGGGAAACACTGCCCGCCACTTTTCCGCCCCGGTCGCCTTGCGGCCGGGGCGGAAAAGGAATATTATGGTGGCGGTGTCTAATAGACACCGCCAGACATATTATGATGTGTGGTGTGCAGTGCCTTTCCGCGGCGGCGATGCCGCCACGGAAAGGCATGCGGTTTTCCCTGTGGTACCCCCCTTCATTGTAATTTGCAAAGCGGCAGGCACCGCGCGGTGCCTGCCGCTTTGCAAATGACACTGTTAAAGTGCATTTTCAGCATTGTGGCGGGCGGTGCAGAGAGTACCGCCGCCACAATGTTGAAAATACAGGATGTGCCCGCCACTGTGGCGGGCACATCCTAATGGCACCCCCGGGACCCCCGCCCTTATGGCGGGCGGTCCCGATTTACGATGGGATGACGGGCGGGCAAAGTCCGCCCGTCATCCTAATGGACCCCTAAGTGTGTGTTGTTTATATTTTAAAAAAGAGCTTATGGTTAATCGTGTATAATATAATAATGATATTTAATTATAAAGTGCATTATTTATGTTTTTTGTAAAGTCGATAATGTTTAAATGACAATATATTTGCATTCTATATTTTTGTGGTTGATATTTTGGCTATGTTTCATGTTAAGATGCGAAAATCGATGTTTTTAAATGCGATAATATTGTTTGTCGATATAGTTGTAGTCGATATTTATTATAGATTATATTCTGGTATCGATATTTTTGTGTTTTCTTGTTTAAGTATAGGGAGTCGATATTTTTGTAGTCGATAATTTGGCAACGATATTTTGTCTAGTCGATATTCGGTCATTCGAGGTTATGTCAGTGATTCAAGGAAAGTGCCATATATCTCTCAATATGGCAAACTCCTGCTCTCTCCTTCTCATGCAGCACAATATTTGCGGCTGCTGCACTGCACTGCGTGATAATTTACTCAATCTGGATCCAAATTTTTTGTTTAGATGCCAATGTTAAAATCAAACTTACATATAAGCACATCTAAATGTGTACCTTTCTTCTTACACTTTTGAGTAACTTTACTATTTCAGGCTTTTCATCACTTACAAGTGTAAAGCTACTCAAAAGTGTAGACTGCCATGTCTCTACCCACAAAACATGAGGTGGAGCTAAATTTAGGAGTGTAAAGTTACTACAGCCAAAAAGGGGCAGTACTAAGTCCAGCACCATGCATGGCCAGCCACTGATACTGCAACACCTTCCCTTAGAAAATAACAGGGTTAGGGACTTAATAGAAACCCATACAATCTCGATATCTCTGTTGGAAGTATAAGGGAAATGTAATTTTTTTTATTAAACTTGAAACAAAATAGTACATTTATTTTTTTATTAACTATCAATGCAAAATAAGTGTATCTATTTTAAATGTGGAACAATATAAAAACAATTACATAATTAAAACTTAATTTAAATTTAAATGTAATCATTTTGAACATTTTAAATGTAAGTAAAATTATTTATCCGAAGTTTCAGTTATAAAAAGTCCCACCATAATTTTTTTATTATGTATGAATAATTATTAAAAGTAATGAATAGAAATAATTAAAAGTGATCATAATGTAATTAAAAAAGGTAGATCAATTTTCAAATTTAAACAGGAATATTAAAATGTGTTAAAATAAAAATATTCTGTATTTCTAGATAACTTTTGAACCATAAATACATATTTATTAAAATGTTTAACTATTTAAAATAATGTAATTTAATGTAACATTGTTTTGCGGGAAATAAAAACCTTTATGCAACAACACTGAGAGAAAAGCGCAAATATTCTGCACAAAACTGCTATGCAAAATTGGTCAAAAAACTACAGGCGGATAATAACATCATAATCCGCCAATCAGACAAAGGGGGTAATGTTGTTTTATGGCCACGCGCTCTATACATAGAGTGATGTTATTACTGTCAGAAAAGTTCAAGCAGATTTCTACGCACAACTGTTGGCTTGGAGAAGCTCGGGATTACTAAGCCAAAATGAATTTAAATTCCTCAAAAATGAGCGTCCAGTAACTCCTGTGTTCTACCTTATTCCCAAAGTCCACAAGAACTCTGAGAAACCCCCAGGCAGACCCATCATCTTGCACGTAGTGGACTCTTGGAAAACACCACCATGTATATTGATTCTTTTCTCCAGGAGTTTGTCAAGGCTTTGCCATCCTATGTACAGGATTCTGGTGACTTTTTGAGGAAACTAGATTGTGTAGTATGGGACTCAGATTGTTGGCTAATCACTTTGGATGTTTCATTCTTATATACTAGCATCCACCACCTTGATGGTCTGAGGGCTATTCAATATTATTTGGGAAGTAGACATATCCAAATGTCTGAGCATAATAAGATGTTGCTAGCCATGATCTCCTACTGTTTGCACAATAACTTTTTCATGTTCAGCAACCGGTATTTTCAACAGATGAGGGGTGTGGCTATGGGGGCCTGCTTTTCTCCCAGTTATGCCTGTTTGCTTATGGGCTACTGGGAGGAGCAGGTCCTCCATGGCACCTATTACGATATTTTTGTCGAACATGTTGTGCATAGGGGCCGATATATTGATGACATATTTTTAATATGGTGAGGTACAAAACAGCAGGCTTTGGATTTTATTGACTTGATCAACATTAATGCACTTAACCTTGCTTTTACATCCAACATTAGCCAGGAACATGTCTGTTTTTTAGATGTAGAAATTGTTGCTAAAAATAACAAACTAGAGACAGTACTTTACAGGAAACCAACGGCAGGCAACACAGTGCTGCATGCCAAGAGCCATCAACTGGCTCATCTGATACGCAGTATCCCTTACGGAGAGATGCTGCATATCAGGCGCATTTGCAGCACTGATTTTGTATGCCAGCAAGCTCAGGAGGCTAGCAAAGCATGGTTTCTAGCTAGAGGGTACACTGCTACAGTAGTAGACACCCCTATCAGGAAGGCCAACCTCATCCCTAGAAAAGAGGCCCTCCTATATAAAACTCCGGTAGCAGACCCTAACACAACCATCCAGCCAGCTAGATTTATATTGACATATAATAGACAGCATTAAGCTCTCCGTAAGATCATCAACAAAAACTGGAGCTTGGTGCGCAATTATCCTGTCATTGGGGACCTGATGACAGTCAAGCCTGAAATTTCTTTCAGGAAAGCACGCTCAATGAGTGTTGCTCTGGGCAAGTCTAGTCCTGAGGTTGTTGCCAACACAACATGGTTGCAGGCCAGTAAGGGCTTCAGGAAATGCTCCATTTGTAAAGCCTGTAAACACAGGGTTAGCAGAACTGAGTACAACATTCCGTTTTCTGACACTCCACGTGTCATCCACAAACAGCTGACGTGCAAGACTGAATTTCCGGTGTATGTGCTGGAGTGTCCGTGTGGCCTGCAATATGTTGGTAGTACCAAATTGCAGGTCAAAAAACGGATAATCCAGCACATCAGGGCAATCAACACTAGTGATGCCGCTTATCCGGTTGCACGTCATTTCAAAGAACATCATGAAAATAAAAGCCAGCTGTTAAAGTTCTTTGTTACAGATGCTGTTTCCCCCCTTAGAAGGGGAGGAAACCGTGAGGCCATCTTACACGCACTAGAAACTAGGTACATTGTGGTATTAGACTGCAAGACCCCTCTTGGCCTGATCTCTAGTGAAGACTTTTATACCTGTCTCTGGTTTGAATCCCTAGCACAGAAGCACCATTATGAGTCTAATGTAACTGGAAATCCCCCATTGTTTAATAACCACCTGAAATTGGGATGGGCAATGGTGCTCCCTCATTTCTCCCGCAGATCACATTGGTTTTAATATACCTGTTTACATGACTTATTTTAAAAGAGTCTCTTTTTTCAAGTTTATAAATTTTGCATATTTTGCACTAAATCACTTTGTTTGCACTAAATTACCAGACGGGCGCAGTCGCCCAAAATACCTTGGATTCGGGGCACTGGTAGGACAAATTAACCCACTTGGGTTCTATTCTTGTATTTGCTCTATTTTTGCACATCTGCATAACATTTGCACATATAGTAAATGTTTTTTAAAAAATGAATTTATTCATCAATGTTTTCAATTGTTTAGTTTGAGTTTGAGTTTGAGTTTAAAAATTCTTATATAGCGCTCTTACACCAGCGGTTTCATGGCGCTGTAACTGGCAGATCTCCACAATAGACAAGGAAGGGAGGTCGGGTAACAAAGGATTAAATGAAAGTTTTGCTGAAGAAGTAGGCTTTAAGTTTCTTTCGAAACTGGGAATATGGGGTTAGGGATCTGAGATCAAGGGGTAATGAGTTCCAAAGGGTTGGGGCAAGGGTCGCAAATTTTGAGCCCCCCCACTTTTTCCGGCGAAACCGGGGAACTGTCAGGAGGGATTGGGAAGAAGATCGGAGCTCCCTAGTTGGCAAGTAGGGGATAATCTCCGAAGAAATGAATGCAGGGGCCGTACCCAATCGAGCCTGGTAAGTGATAGATGCAAGCTTGAATTGGATACGTTCCCGAACCGGAAGCCAATGTAAAAGTTTCAGAAGGGGGGTGACATGTGAGGATTTAGGAAGGTTAAAGACCAGCCGAGCCGCCTGGTTTTGGATCATCTGCAACCGCCTGAGACTATATGCAGGTATACCTGCATATAGGGCGTTGCCATAATCCAGGCGGGAGATGACCATCGCAAGGACGATCAACTTCAAGGCCTCAAAGGTGAAAAATCGAGAGACCTTGCGGATGGTGCGAAGAGAAAGAAAAGAGGAAGAAACCACAGAACTAACCTGGGAGTGAAGGGTAAGGTGAGAGTTGAGTTTAATACCAAGGGTTTTGACCGAAGTAGAGGGGACCGGAGAGGGACCAAGGGAAGGGGGCCAAAAAAGTGAAGACCAGGGACTGGAACAACCACCCGTCAGCACCAACTCGGTCTTATCAGGGTTGAGTTTCAGGTGGTTGAAATCCATCCAGTCCCTGATAAAAATCATAGTGGACTGGAAATTAGAGATAGAGGCAGAAGAAGAGGACAGATTGAAGACAAGTTGGAGGTCATCCGCATAGTTGTATACGGTGACCTCCATTTGTTGTAAAGAAAAGATGAGGGGAGAAATGTAAAGATTAAACAGAAGAGGTGAAAGGGAGGAGCCTTGGGGGACCACGCACAGAACCTTCCGAAAGTCCGCAGTGAAATCACCCAGGCGAACTGCCTGGGTGCGGTCCCTCCGGAAGGAGGACAACTAAACCAGGGCCGTACCCCCGATCCCCGCCGCCGCGACACGGGAAAGTAAGATGGTATGATCCACCGTGTCGAAGGCGGCAGAGAGATCGAGGAGGACCAGTGCCTGGAATTGATTGGTGTCCCTCCCCTCCCTGAGGTTGTCAAGGACCGAAAGGACTACGGACTCCGTAGAGTGTGCAGGGCGAAAACCAGCCTGGCGGGAAGCCAGTACCCCATTTTCTTCCACAAAGGTGCTCAGAGACCTGGTGACATGGCGCTCGAGCACCTTAGCCAAAAATGGTAGGAGAGAAATGGGGCGAAAGTTGGCTGGGATCGAGGGGTCTGCGCCAGGTTTTTTTAAAATGGATAAAATGATAGCTGATTTCATTAGTTGGGGACAACCCCCTGAGAGAGTGAGCTGTTTAGTAAGTGAAGGGGAGGATCAGGGCAAGAGATGTAAATGTGACGAAGTATTTGAGCGGGACAGGTGTCAAGGGGAGAGCCAGATTTTACAAGGGGGATTAAGGATGTGAAGGATTCCTTGGTCAGAAGGGGGAGAGAGTTTAATTGTCCTTGGGAAGGAGGGCACTGAGGATCAACAAAAGACAGGGAAGGTGCAGGGATATTCGCTTTAATGGCAGCAATTTTATCAATAAAAAAGCTATTCAGAGAGTGACAAAGGGCAAGGGAAGGAGAGGGCTTAAGAGAGGTACGATCTGAGAAGGCTAGGTTCTGAACAATCGAGAAAATTTCCCTTGATTGGTTCTCGGCTGTGAGGATCTTGGAGGAGAAATAGGCCGTTTTAGCGGCCAAGATGGCATTCTTATATTGAGCTAATAGAGTGGTAAAATCAGCTCTTAAGATGGGACAATAGTTTCTCCTCCAGGCCCTCTCAGCACGGCGTACCGATAATTTGATGGTTTTCAGGTCATCGGTAAACCACAGGTTGGCATCTTTCTCCCGCTTGGAGGTCAGACGTTTCAAGGGGGCAATGGACCCACTGGCTGAGGAGAGCCATTGTTCAATGCTGTTAACCTGAGCCGAGGTGGAAAGCCCGTGTAAGACGGGATAGGAAGCACTTAAAAGAGCTGATAAGTTCGCCGGGTCAACTCTACTCCACGAGCGGGCCCAGACATTTTTGGGAAGGGGGGCCCTAACTGGGGAACTGATAGGAAGAACAAAAGAAATCAAGTGATGATCAGACCAAGTGCAAGGAGAAATAAGAAGGGAGTCGACAGGGCAGTTCAAGGACCAAATCTGGTCCAAGATATGCCCCTTGACGTGAGTTGGGGAAGATACGTGAGAAACAAAATTAAGAGATAAAAGTGTGTCTGAAAACTCTCTAGAAGATGAACACTCTGCTGGGTCGGAGGGCCAAAAATTAAAATCACCCAGTAATAACACCGAAGAGTTATTGACCGAGAGGGTGGCTAACACCTCCTGGAAATCAGGGAGAAATCGTAGAGGCGACTGGGGAGGTCGATAAATGAGAAGACAGGTGAGAGGGGGGGATGTGGACGTGGTTCGAATAGCAAGATACTCTGTGGTGGCAATATCGGGGAGAGAGAGCAGTTGAAATGGAAGATCAGAATGGGCAATGACCGCGACGCCACCCCCCGTTCTGCCGGATGAACGATCGGCCCGAAGTGCATAGTAGGGGGCGGGCAATGTAGCTAGCAAGGTGGGTAGGGAGTCATCACAGAACCATGTCTCGGTTAAAAGGAGAAGATCTGGTGCATGATGATCTAACAACACTGATAGTTCATGTGAATGAGCCACCGCCGATCTGGTATTCAGATAATACGCCTTAAGGGTCTTAACTGGGGCAGTATTGACGGCTTCTGTGGAAGGGGGGACCGGAATGAGAGAAGTGAATGAACAGGAACAGTAAGAAGGAGGGGATAAATCTAGCTGGGATATCCGTGAGTGTGTAGAGGCAGATAGAACCCACGGACCCTGTAGCATGTGAAGCTGGGAAGAAGTGTAAGAAATAATTTGGGCAGGGTGATGTGCCCCTAGCCCCGGTTGGGCGCAGACGGGCTTAACTTCGGCGCGCCTTAGTCGCGCCCGCTGCGCCCGCCCGCTGCGCCGTCGGTGAGGAGAAGTGATAATATAGGGACACATGTGGGGGGAGTTTCGAGTGGGGCGTGGCAGGGGGTGGAGGAGCCAGAGTAGTGCACGCCCAGCCCAGACCCGCCCAAGGTGTACTGGCCGCCCGTCCCACTCCCCACGCGAGGCAAGGAGGGGGCGATCAGCGGAGGCGGTCTGGCTGTCTGGGTCGTGAAAGCAGGCGAAGGGGCAGCCAAGAAGTTGCTGGCGCTGGTTCCTGAGCGAAATGCGCAGGTAGGCACAAGTCAATTAAAACATGACATCAGGGAAGTAAAAGAAACACCGTTGCTCCCGGCGAAGCCTCGGGAGATCTGCAATCACTGCAGGTAGCCCACTGTCAGCCTTTTGAGCCGTTAGCCAGGGGGGGAGGAGCCAGAGTAGTGCACGCCCAGCCCAGACCCACCCAAGGTGTACTGGCCGCCCGTCCCACTCCCCACGCGAGGCAAGGAGGGGGCGATCAGCGGAGGCGGTCTGGCGGTTAGTCTTTTAAAAAATTCGTATATGTCTTTTTTTAATGACTTGTTTTATTCTGCATTTTTTACTTACAATTATTGGGTTTTTAAATACATCTGTGAACCTGTAAGTTTTTTTCAGTGCCAATGATACTGGTTTTAGTGACAACCAATCATGTGTTATGTCTCTTGCACTGTGCACTTTAAATGTTGTTTGCTTCTCATTGGGCGTTATGTGACCAAGGCCTCTGGGTAGGCTGAAATGTTATGCGGGCAGGCTGCTGAAAAACTAAATACAAATTCTCACCTGCACGTTTGGGTTGGCTCTTGTTTCTTTTCCTGTTGAGTCCCGGGCACGAGGGGGCCACTGGAGTGGTGGAACGTGTCTTCAGATATATATCTATATATATATATATATATATATCTATATATATATATATATATATATATATATATATATATATATATATATATATTACCTACTGGCGGTCGCCAGTAGGTAGTTATAGTTAGGATTTTTTTCAATGTTAAATCTCAAAATTCTATTTGGAATAACTTTGGCACCGGTTGACGAATCTGCCTGAAAATTTCCTGAAAATGGCCTCGTCGAGCTCCGGTCCTTCCCTGAAAGTTTGGGGGGGATACGTCAAGCGGGGGCCGAGATAAAAGGGGGGTCCCAAAACGCATTTTCCCCATGTTAATTTCCATAGGGCGGTCAATTTCACTTTTAGCCCGAACGGCTGAATGGATTTACACCAAACTTGGCAAAATTGTAGGGACTGGTAGCCCGATGTGCCTTTGCTATGTCTCAAGATATGTGCTCCAGTGGATTTTGAGTAATTTAGGTGCCAAAAAATATATATATCTATAGGCGCTCTCCGGTGCGCGCACCGGAGTGCGCTCCTGGCGCGACACGCGACTTGCGCGCAGAAAGCTGATTGGCTCTTGGGTGTCTGTAAACATTCTAAACAGTCTGGAGCGGCCGCCATCTTGTGTCTCGGTAAAATCGAGACACAAGGGGTTTGAAAAAAAAAGGGGCAAATGACCATAAGGGGGAAGAGTAGACCCCCTCTGACCCCCTAGGTTTGATGTAGGGACTAAAATAGGGTCCTGCAGGGCATTAAATTTTTTTTTTCGTTTTGCGCGGGGGAAGCGCATGGTACGCGCACCGGCGAAGCACGGGGAAAATCCAGGACCATATTTATGAAGGCCTTGCGCTGTTAGTTTTGCGCCTCCTGTGCGTCAATTTTTGTGACGCACCAGCGGTGTAAAAAAATGCGCATTGTTATGCAATATTTAAAAAGTGACGCATCTATCTAGATGCGTCACTTTTTAAATATAGTGCAACGAGGCACATTTTATTACACTGCTGGTGTTATGCGTCACTTTTCTGTGCGCACTCCTTATGACATTCCAGATGTGTCATATTTAATGTATGACGAATCATGTTGCAAGGAGTTACAGATACGTCAGTATTTCTGACATATCTGTAAACATAAAAGTGATGCGAGGCAGGTGCAAGATTTTGACGCAACAGCATCCTAAAAGTGACGCAGAGAAATCTTATAGATTTCAGTACGTCGTTATTACCAAGCTTTTTGCGGGGGAATGCCCCCTTTGCATACATTATACCTGACGCAGATATAATGTGGCGCAGAGTTTTAAAAAGTGACCCATGTACCTAGATGCGTCACTTTTTAAAAATAGCGTCAGGTATAATGCATGCAGAGGGGGTGTTCTCCCGCAAAAAGCTTTGTAATAGCGACGCAGTGAAATCTTTGAGATTTCACTGCGTCAGTTTTAGGATGCTGTTGCGTCAAAATCTTGTGCCTGCTTTACAGCAGGTGTTAGACTGAGGCAAGACCTTTCACATGCTGCTTTCCCCATTTGAAAGGACGCATTACTGGAGTTGCGTCACTTTTGTGACGCACTCCAGCAATGCGTTACTTGGAATGTCATAAGGAGTGCGCACAGAAAAGTGACGCATCGCACCAGTGGTGTAAAAAAATGTGCCTCGTTGCGTTATATTTAAAAAGTGACGTATCTAGGTAGATGGGTCACTTTTTAAAATCAAGCGCCACATTATATCTGCGTGAGGTATAATGCATGCAGAGGGGGTGTTCCCCCACAAAAAGCTTTGTAATAGCGATGCAGTGAAATGTTTGAGATTTCACTGCGTCACTTTTAGGATGCTGTTGCATCCTTTAAATATAGTGCAACGAGGCACATTTTATTACACTGCTGGTGTGATGCGTCACTTTTCTGTCCACAGTCCTTATGACATTCCAGATGTGTCATATTTAATGTATGACGAATCATGTTGCAAGGAGTTACAGATACGTCAGTATTTCTCAAATATCTGTAAACATGAAAGTGACGCGAGGCAGGCGCAAGATTTTGACGCAACAGCATCCTAAAAGTGACGCAGAGAAATCTCATAGATTTCAGTACGTCGTTATTACCAAGCTTTTTGCGAGGGATTGCCCCCTCTGCATACATTATACCTGATGCAGATACAATGTGGCGCAGAGTTTTAAAAAGTGACCCATGTACCTAGATGCGTCACTTTTTAAAAAATAGTGTCAGGTATAATGCATGCAGAGGGGGTGTTCCTTGCAAAAAGCTTGGTAATAATGACGCAGTGCGTCACTTTTAGGATGCTGTTGCGCCAAAATCTTGCGCCTGCTTCACAGCAAACCTTTCACATGGTGCTTTTTCCATGTGAAAGGACACATTACTGGAGTTGCGTCACTTTTGTGACGCACTCCTGCAATGCGTTACTTTTGTGTTTACAGATATGTCAGAAATACTGACATATCTGTAACTCCTTGCGAATTGATTAGTCATATATTAAATATGACATATCTGGAATGTCATAAGGAGTGCGTCCAGAAAAGTGACGCATCGCTGTTTTCACGTAGCGATGCGTCACTTTTCAGAAATGAGGCCTCCAGTTTATTCACTGTGTCATAACTTTCTTTTCTAACACTCACCTTCTTTCATTCCTCCTACTTCACTTCCTTTCACCTCTCATACCTTTCTGTTCTTTCTTACTCATTCTCCTTTCAATTATCAATGCATTATATTTCACTTACTCTTCATTTTTTAAGAATATAGCTCTTTGATGAGAATTGGAGGTAGTTCTGAAAAGAACTTTTGGTTTTCTTCTTTTAACTGAACAGGAACAAAAACAGGGAATGGAAACTGCTCAACAGGAGCAAAAAGAAAAGAAAAAAATTAGGGGTGGGAAGGGCAGCGATGGTTCTCCAATGCTCGAACCATGAGCAGGACACTTTGCTCCCCATAGGTGAGGAGTTGATTGCAGTATCTGCATTTGACGACCCCATGGTTAAATGCAGGTTGTATGTTTGCTACCTGCTCCTGTGATTGTTCTCTTCCAGAAGAAGTTGCTCCTCCTGTTGATGTAGAGGCCCCATCTCTGGGAACCTCTTGTGCCAGAGCCCTGACACTTTCCCGGGCAAAATTCTGGGGGTGCCTCCTCTCCACATGGCGAATCATGGTGAAGTTGCCAAAAGAGTATTTTTTTTGGGGGTTACCCCGTGACAGGACCTGTTTGCAGATCCTGCACTCTACTTTTGGTGCATTCACCTTCTTCTGGTCTGCTGGAAACTTAAAAAATTTCCAGATGAAATGTTCTTTGACCTTCGGCTGAGGAGGCTCTTCATCAATGAAATCATTGGAGTCATCTTCACTGCTGGATGGTCTGGCAGCCATGATTAATCAAGGAATATGGAACAGCAAAAAAGGCAGGTCTTTCAGTCACAAAAGTGAAAGAAGAAGTGAAGGAAATGGGTGGGGATTTCATTCATTGTAAAAAAAAACTGTTAGCAACCAATGAAAAGTGTTATTTTAGGGTCACATGACCCGACGCGTTTACGCTGCGCGCTCCGGAGCACTTCCGGTGCGTTTACGCAGCGCGATCGTAGGCGCTTCCGGGGCGCAAACGTGGCGCGATCGTAGGCGCTTTTGCGTGCGTTTATGCGCCGCGAACGTAGGCGCTTCCGAGGGCACTTACGTTGCGCGCCGAAGTGACGTCATCAATCTTTTATAGAAATGCATAATCATTTTCCTTATTAAAAAAAACTAATTTTATTTGTATGGTACGAAATGTTTTGCATTATTATTAACTTTTCATTCATATTTTTTTTCACGAACGACAGTTGCGCTCTGGGTGCGCTTTCAGATGAGCTCTCGGAAAAGCTTACCGGAGAGCTTAGCTGAAAGCTTCCCGGAGCGCGCACCCAGAGCGCAAAAGAAAAAAATTATATAAAAAAAATGAATACTTAAAAAAAACAGCAAATTGTAAAAAAAAAAAAAGGTTAGAAACTCGATATACAAAGGAATTAGCATTTAAAAAACCTATGAAATTCACTGAAAAAACCATAGGTTTCACACCAGTTATAGTTAGGAATTAGCATTTAAAAAACCTATTAAATTCACTGAAAAAACCATAGGTTTCACACCAGTTATAGTTAGCTGGAAATTTTACTGATATAAAACCATTGAAATTCCCACGTTATAGTTAGATGGACTCACTATAACTTGCGCGTGCAATGCACTGCTGATGATGTCTTATTAAGCCAGTTAACCAATCAATTTTTAAAAACCATCCATTTAGACACTTATTTAAACATTTATTCTTCCATTAACTTTTACATATACATATATAAAATATATTTATTTTTCAGAAAGACACACATTCACTGGATGGTGTCATCAGTGATGTCATGAGTGATGTCACTGACCATGTCATGAGTGATGTAATATGTGATGTCATCAGCAGTGCATTGCACGCGCAAGTTATAGTGAGTCCATCTAACTATAACGTGGGAATTTCAATGGTTTTATATCAGTAAAATTTCCAGCTAACTATAACTGGTGTGAAACCTATGGTTTTTTCAGTGAATTTGATAGGTTTTTTAAATGCTAATTCCCAACTATAACTGGTGTGAAACCTATGGTTTTTTCAGTGAATATATATATATATATATATATATCCATCCAAACAACGATTCCTTCCTCGGAAGGAAATCCTGGAGTCGCAATTTACCCAATATAATTCACAAGGAGGTTAGTTTCAAAGTTATTTATTCCAATCCATGGGGTGTCAAACAAAACCAAGGCAACAACCAACACGTTTCGACAGCCTCCGCTGTCTTGGTCACGGTCAGTTTGAAAAGTGCATTACCACAGATATATAAACAAACCACATTTCCTGAAACACAGAAGTTACCGCCCAATGGGCGTGGTTAGTATCACAAGGTCATTGCATCAAGTCCCACCCTTTAGAATTCTGGGTTATGTAGTTCAATGTTGTTGTTTCCGTTATTTTCATGGAGACATTCATGTGTTTACCCATCACAGTCAGTATCACATGGTCATTGCATCAGGTCCCACCCTTAAGAATTCTGGGTTATGTAGTTCATTGATATGCTTTGTTTTCCGTTATTTCCACGGAGGCATTCATGTGTCTACCCATCAGTTAGTAAGTTTATTTATTCAGTCTTTGTTGGATGGGGGATGTGTGACCGTGACCAAGACAGCGGAGGCTGTCGAAACGCGTTGGTTGTTGCCTTGGTTTTGTTTGACACCCCATGGATTGGAATAAATAACTTTGAAACTAACCTCCTTGTGAATTATATTGGGTAAATTGCGACTCCAGGATTTCCTTCCGAGGAAGGAATCGTTGTTTGGATAAAGTAGCGGTTGAGCTCAACCGCACGAGTAACGCGGCCACACCTAGTAGCGCCTACCGGGAAAGAAAGGGAGCCATATGGATTGATATATATATATATATATATATATATATATATATATATATATATATATATATATATATATATATATATATACACAGTACACCAGGTTGCCCTTGAGAGATGCTGCACACGTCGGGGTTAAAGCACACCACTTCACAGGCGAAAGTAGGATTAGCAGCCTGCACCCTTCTCAATTGCCATACGCGTTTCGAGCTGATTGAAGCCCTTGTTCACTGGCTACAAGATGGCAGGAAACAGCAATGTAAGAACAAATCACTTTTATTTGAATGTCAGTCCCCGCCCCAGTGGGCGTGTTACATCGTGGCATGCTGGTACAGGTAGTTCCAAAAATATAGCCACACCAAGACTGAGTAGTTCTTTAACCAAGTGGATGGTATTCCTGCCCCAAGTCAATAAAATCCTTGTAAGGTGAGTGGCATGCACGCAATGCTTTTCCTCTGTCAATGCCACTGTGAGCGAGGCCCCCTCCGTCCATACCTTGCACTCGTGATTACTGAGCGCACTGGGTCCGCCTTCAGGCGTCGGAGCATCTCGCGGCCGGACCAGCCGCTATAAACACAGTACACCAGGTTGCCCTTGAGAGATGCTGCACACGTCGGGGTTAAAGCACACCACTTCACAGGCAAAAGTAGGATTAGCAGCCTGCACCCTTCTCAATTGCCATACGCGTTTCGAGCTGATTGAAGCCCTTGTTCACTGGCTACAAGATGGCAGGAAACAGCAATGTAAGAACAAATCACTTTTATTTGAATGTCAGTCCCCGCCCCAGTGGGCGTGTTACATCGTGGCATGCTGGTACAGGTAGTTCCAAAAATATAGCCACACCAAGACTGAGTAGTTCTTTAACCAAGTGGATGGTATTCCTGCCCCAAGTCAATAAAATCCTTGTAAGGTGAGTGGCATGCACGCAATGCTTTTCCTCTGTCAATGCCACTGTGAGCGAGGCCCCCTCCGTCCATACCTTGCACTCGTGATTACTGAGCGCACTGGGTCCGCCTTCAGGCGTCGGAGCATCTCGCGGCCGGACCAGCCGCTATAAACACAGTACACCAGGTTGCCCTTGAGAGATGCTGCACACGTCGGGGTTAAAGCACACCACTTCACAGGCGAAAGTAGGATTAGCAGCCTGCACCCTTCTCAATTGCCATACGCGTATCGAGCTGATTGAAGCCCTTGTTCACTGGCTACAAGATGGCAGGAAACAGCAATGTAAGAACAAATCACTTTTATTTGAATGTCAGTCCCCGCCCCAGTGGGCGTGTTACATCGTGGCATGCTGGTACAGGTCGTTCCAAAAATATAGCCACACCAAGACTGAGTAGTTCTTTAACCAAGTGGATGGTATTCCTGCCCCAAGTCAATAAAATCCTTGTAAGGTGAGTGGCATTCAGGCAATGCTTTTCCTCTGTCAATGCCACTGTGAGCGAGGCCCCCTCCGTCCATACCTTGCACTCGTGATTACTGAGCGCACTGGGTCCGCCTTCAGGCGTCGGAGCATCTCGCGGCCGGACCAGCCGCTATAAACACAGTACACCAGGTTGCCCTTGAGAGATGCTGCACACGTCGGGGTTAAAGCACACCACTTCACAGGCGAAAGTAGGATTAGCAGCCTGCACCCTTCTCAATTGCCATATGCGTTTCGAGCTGATTGAAGCCCTTGTTCACTGGCTACAAGATGGCAGGAAACAGCAATTTAAGAACAAATCACTTTTATTTGAATGTCAGTCCCCGCCCCAGTGGGCGTGTTACATCGTGGCATGCTGGTACAGGTAGTTCCAAAAATATAGCCACACCAAGACTGAGTAGTTCTTTAACCAAGTGGATGGTATTCCTGCCCCAAGTCAATAAAATCCTTGTAAGGTGAGTGGCATGCACGCAATGCTTTTCCTCTGTCAATGCCACTGTGAGCGAGGCCCCCTCCGTCCATACCTTGCACTCGTGATTACTGAGCGTACTGGGTCCGCCTTCAGGCGTCGGAGCATCTCGCGGCCGGACCAGCCGCTATAAACACAGTACACCAGGTTGCCCTTGAGAGATGCTGCACACGTCGGGGTTAAAGCACACCACTTCACAGGCGAAAGTAGGATTAGCAGCCTGCACCCTTCTCAATTGCCATACGCGTTTCGAGCTGATTGAAGCCCTTGTTCACTGGCTACAAGATGGCAGGAAACAGCAATGTAAGAACAAATCACTTTTATTTGAATGTCAGTCAGACAGACAGTCAGTCGGACAGAAAATATGCGGCCTGTCCGGTCGCGGATGAGCCCCGCCGCGCACTATGCGGATCCAGTTTGCTCATACAAGCGAGCAAAGTCCGGAGCGCTGGGAGCCTAAGCCACGGTTGACATTGGAGAGGCAGTCAGCTAATCCCCTTGACTTTCCGCCCAACCGGGCAAACATTTTTAACTCTGTGCAATGAAGCAGCGCACTCTTGCGTAGTAACCAACTACAGCATCCAGAATGCTCGAGTGCGACGCCCACTGGGGCGGGACCTGACAATTCAATAAAACTGATGGTTAATATTCACCTGCCTCGTTATTCAGGGAGCCAGTGATCAAGAGCGATTAGCCAGCTCGAAACGCGTATGGCATGCAGGAAGGCCAGAGGACATGCAGACGTCCTTCCACCCGTGACAGTGAGTGCTGCAACCCCAGCGCGAGTGGTGAATCCACAAGGGCAACTTGTTTTGGACAGAAAATATGCGGCCTGTCCGGTCGCGGATGAGCCCCGCCGCGCACTATGCGGATCCAGTTTGCTCATACAAGCGAGCAAAGTCCGGAGCGCTGGGAGCCTAAGCCACGGTTGACATTGGAGGGGCAGTCAGCTAATCCCCTTGACTTTCCGCCCAACCGGGCAAACATTTTTAACTCTGTGCAATGAAGCAGCGCACTCTTGCGTAGTAACCAACTACAGCATCCAGAATGCTCGAGTGCGACGCCCACTGGGGCGGGACCTGACAATTCAATAAAACTGATGGTTAATATTCACCTGCCTCGTTATTCAGGGAGCCAGTGATCAAGAGCGATTAGCCAGCTCGAAACGCGTATGGCATGCAGGAAGGCCAGAGGACATGCAGACGTCCTTCCACCCGTGACAGTGAGTGCTGCAACCCCAGCGCGAGTGGTGAATCCACAAGGGCAACTTGTTTTGGACAGAAAATATGCGGCCTGTCCGGTCGCGGATGAGCCCCGCCGCGCACTATGCGGATCCAGTTTGCTCATACAAGCGAGCAAAGTCCGGAGCGCTGGGAGCCTAAGCCACGGTTGACATTGGAGGGGCAGTCAGCTAATCCCCTTGACTTTCCGCCCAACCGGGCAAACATTTTTAACTCTGTGCAATGAAGCAGCGCACTCTTGCGTAGTAACCAACTACAGCATCCAGAATGCTAGAGTGCGACGCCCACTGGGGCGGGACCTGACAATTCAATAAAACTGATGGTTAATATTCACCTGCCTCGTTATTCAGGGAGCCAGTGATCAAGAGCGATTAGCCAGCTCGAAACGCGTATGGCATGCAGGAAGGCCAGAGGACATGCAGACGTCCTTCCACCCGTGACAGTGAGTGCTGCAACCCCAGCGCGAGTGGTGAATCCACAAGGGCAACTTGTTTTGGACAGAAAATATGCGGCCTGTCCGGTCGCGGATGAGCCCCGCCGCGCACTATGCGGATCCAGTTTGCTCATACAAGCGAGCAAAGTCCGGAGCGCTGGGAGCCTAAGCCACGGTTGACATTGGAGGGGCAGTCAGCTAATCCCCTTGACTTTCCGCCCAACCGGGCAAACATTTTTAACTCTGTGCAATGAAGCAGCGCACTCTTGCGTAGTAACCAACTACAGCATCCAGAATGCTCGAGTGCGACGCCCACTGGGGCGGGACCTGACAATTCAATAAAACTGATGGTTAATATTCACCTGCCTCGTTATTCAGGGAGCCAGTGATCAAGAGCGATTAGCCAGCTCGAAACGCGTATGGCATGCAGGAAGGCCAGAGGACATGCAGACGTCCTTCCACCCGTGACAGTGAGTGCTGCAACCCCAGCGCGAGTGGTGAATCCACAAGGGCAACTTGTTTTGGACATATATATATATACATACACATATATATAAATATACATACACATATATATATATATATATATATATATATATATATTATATATGTATATACACACACACACGTGTATATATATATATATATATATATATATATATATATATATATATATATATATATATATATCCACTTGATCCGCTCGTTTTACCGAAGAGATGACAAGCCACACCAGCCAGGTACGTTCAAGATATATATATCTATATATATATATATATATATCTATATCCTACTGGCGGTCGCCAGTAGGTAGTTATAGTTAGGACCTAGTTTCCATATGAAATCAGCAACATTTTATTGGGAATAACTTTGGTGCCGGTGGACGAATCTTTGTAAATTTCACAAGGAAGATGTCCCGCTCCGCTCCTTCCCTGAAAGTTTGAGGGGGATTCGTCAAGTGGGGGATGAGATAAAAGGGGGTCCCAAAACGTGTAAATCCCTCCAGTAGTTGCTGAGAAAATTAAAGTTGAAATCAATTATATATCTATAAGCACGCACGGGTGCGCGCACCCCTGTGCGCAAGCGGAATTCTGATTTGCTGTTTGACGTCTGTCAACATTCAATTCGGAGGAAATCAGGAAGTGTTGTCCGCCATTTTGTCAGTGCGAGTCAACATGTTGCAGAGAACAAAGGGGCAGAACGTTGAAAGGGGGCAGGGTGGAGACTCTCTGTCCCCATAGGTTTTCTCAGGGGGTCCATTAAGGAACCCCAAGGGCAAAAAAACATTTTTTTCTAAAAAGTTGCGAGGTGCGTGCACCCGGTCGCGCACCTCGATTTACAAGAGTGTGAAAAAATATAGTGGAGATCGTGGAAAGGGGGCAAGGTAGAGACTCCCTGACCCCCTAGGATTTGTCAAAGGGGTCCCTGAAGGACTTCAACGGTTAAAAATAATATTTTTTCGAGAAAAAAATGCCGCACCATGCGCGCACGTCGACAAGCAAACACAAAACATATATAGTTAAATAATATCAGTGAACAGGTTTTTAAGTGTTCAGAAATATGGCGCTCAGCTTATCACGGTAAGTATTAAAATGTCGTGGTATGGAATTAGGTGCTTCTTGGCAGAGGAAAACCTTAACCTCTGTAAGAGAAGAGGTTCAGGGACCTCTCTCTAATGTAATTGGACAAGAATCCAGAGCACACTTAGTTCCTCAGAATCACTGTGCTTATCACTCTAGCCTACACGTGTTTCATCACAGCATGTGGCTGTGAATCTTCAGGGCACTCGGAAACAGGAGCTGCACTCGGCTCAACCCACGGGCAAACAGCCCGAAATCACCGACGCTGTGTGAACTTTTACACACCACCCCCATTCTGACGGAACGGCAACCGATTACTTTCGGTACCGCTCTCCTGCAAACAGAAACATCCCGATTAGGACCGGGACGGAATTATCACCGGTCTCCCGATAACGCGCCTTGATCATTCAGATCAGCCCTGAAGATTCACAGCCACATGCTGTGATGAAACACGTGTAGGCTAGAGTGATAAGCACAGTGATTCTGAGGAAAGAACACTGTTGAACAATAAAACCTTTTTGAAAACTTATGCTTGTTTGATCTATCCCATTGCTTCGACCATTTGACCATTTGAAGATTGAAATTTGATTTGATACACTAAGTGTGCTCTGGATTCTTGTCCAATAGTTAAATAACATGTTTGAGAGTTTAGATGTTGGTTGGCTCTAAAAAGTGCCGTTGTGTTTATAAAGTGTTTTTAGTACCTACAAGTAAGTACCGATGCAGAGTCGTAAATTCAAAAGAAAGACTCTGTTCCCGTCATCTGTGAAATGTACACCGTCTCCTCTATAAATGCCTTGCCTGTTGTAACGCAAGTTGTTGTGGTATATAGAACCCATTCCATAGTCTCTGAGGAAAGCAGAAATAGACTTATTCACATGTTTCCTTGCTTTCTAAATCTGTGGACAATATTGGTTGGACCAATTCCATTTTTGTCTTTAGCATATATTTGAATATACAAATGCAGTTTGTGGAAAAAGTGACATCAATTGCCCAAAGGTGTCCTTTAAAAGCATTTCCAGACCTACCCCAGTCAAAGTGCCCAGGTCATTTCCACCACAGTGCACAATAATTAGGTTAGGGTGTGGCAGATGTAATAAGGATTTTACCAATGGCATCAATTGGTGAAATTTTAATCCTCTCTGGCCAATCCACATAATATCCACATTTGGTAAATCAAGGTTGAGAAAGCATCTATTTGCTGCATAACTTTTACTCCAGTATATATAGCTGTGTCCTATAACCCAAACTTTTAGCATTTTGAAGGCAGAACCAGTAGTACTCATATGGGCTCTGGAAGTGAAATGGCAGTTAGAAGCTGAGAGTTTAGAAAACAATGTGGATAAGGTTCAGTGCACTTGAAAAACTAGAAATGATTGGTTGTTTCTTACAATTCAAGATTGAAAACTAGGGTGCATGCTAATGTTTTTTAAAAGGAAAAATGCTATTGGTTGAGAAAAAATCATCAAAACTAACAAAGCAGTGGATAACCAGGTGTATTTGAAGGTCAAACAGACTTGCTGGTTTTATTTGCAACATTCAGATATGAACTTCTGACCTGCGTCTTCAGCCAGGTGCAGTATGAGGTGTTACCATGGTAACAGGCAGAGAGGGCAGAGGGGGATGGTTGAACTTTATGTGACTTTGAAAATATTGAAAGGTAGAACCAATTGAAATGTTAGTTTGATTTTGAATTTGTGTGGGAAGAAATTTGATTAGTTATCTACATGAATATGGGTCTGAAATGAGAGGGAATCTGTCCCGTTATTCTGAGGCTGCAGTGACAGAAGCATTATTCAGAGATTCTGCATAAGAAAATCTGGTTTGTGACTGCTACTGTTCTAAATCTTCAAAAGCATTTTTAAAGGTGAGCCTATAACTCTTTTTCACTGCATTTCTCCTTTTATTATGCCTTAGTCACTATAACTGTTTCACTCCCTCACAGTCTGCACTGTCCTTATTTTTTCTCTGTCGCGGTTTTCTTTTCTTTCCACTGCTCTTCCTTTTATTTCCTCTCTCTTTCTATAAATGATTTCCTCTCACTTACTACTTTTGATTTTTTATTATGTTTTTGTTTCCTTACTCCTCTAACCTCATCCTGATATCTAATCCCTCTCTGTTACTGCTTTTCATTCACTCTCAGTACTTTTTCCTTATTCTCCTTCCTCAATTTCTTTCCTTCAACTCTCTTTCTTGACTTCCTCACTTCATCTCAGTTATTCCTTTTCATGTATTCGTTCTCTTTACTTTTTCCCTCTTTTTCTTCCTTACAACTGTTATCCATCCACCCAGTCACTCATCCTTCCACCTATTCACCTTTTCAGTCATCCATCCTCCCTTTCTCTCTCCATCAACCCTTTCACGTAACCATCCATCCTTCCTTCCATCCACCCAACTATCCATCTACTCATCCACTCATGCATCCATCCATTGATCCTATCACTCATCCATCCTTTCAATCATCCATCCATCTTTTCTCTCATCCATCCTTTCACTCCTTCACTCATCTATCCAATCTTTTGCCCATGTACCCTCCCTTTCACTCACTCATCCATCCTTACGGCCACCCTTTCACACATCAGTTCATCCATTCACTCTTCCACTTATCAATTAATCAATCCATCCATCATTTCACTCATCCATCCACTCATTCTCTCTCATCATCCATCCATTCACCCTCGCATTCATCCATTCACCCTTTCACTGTTATGGACACGTTTTAATAAAGGGTCCTCTTTAATTGTCATGGTCCCTTTGCAGAATCATAAACATGATCAAATGGTTATTTTTTATAGTTGTTTTACCATTTGGCAGTTTTAAATAGTGTAAATTCAGCCCAAGACAAAGGCTATTTGAGTTCTATTCATGAGTACCAATTACAGTACACATGATCTATTAAGGGCCTGGGCGAGGAAGGGATCTGCCCAGAATCACAGGTTGTTGAGCAGACGCTGGGACTCAAACTTGAATCCCCATCGCTGCAACTCTGGCGTTAGGCCACCTATGCCTATGCACAGACAAGGAATGAAAGTGGGAGGATACTGTTCTTGCGCAGGACACAAGGGCAAGGTGACAATGGCCTACATGCTGAGCAACTGAAAAAGCCAGCAAGGCCCTTTCCATCACAAAATTATTCGAGCCCTCCAGCACAAGAGCACCTGAAAAGCAGCAAAGCCCCTGCTATTACTAACATACTCAGCCCTCCTCAGACCTTCAGCTCAGGAGCGCATGAACAGCAGTAAGGCCCCTGCAATTTGTAAATTAATCAGCACAAAACACAGCTGCTGGATCATCCACAGTAGCCAGGGGGGTGGCTGTGGGCAAGGTGTTAAGACTAACACTGTTCTCTCCCCCGCTGCGTGGGCCCCAGGGGGACCAAGGTGAAAATGGCTCAAAAGGAGTGAGCAACACCTGGCCCCCAGGGAGGCTGATTCTTGTAAACAATCAATCCCCTCCCCAGCCCGGCCTCAGCGTGATTGCTTTGTAGGGCAGGGGGTGCAGTAGAGGCCACAGCTGATAATCGCTGTATGGCCGCACAGTGAAGAGCTTTCATTTCTGTCTCTGTCTCAGTGCCCTCTGTGGGCCGTTTTGTTTCTCCCCTTTCCCAGTCGACAGAGAGCAGACAACAGAGAGCACTCTCTGTGGACTGGGAAAGGGGAGAAAAAAACGGCCCACAGAGGGCACTGAAACATCGGCCCTTCGGCCATTTCCCGAATGCCCGCAGTGCCAATCCGCCCCTGGCTCCGTTGATTCGGCTGACGTTGCAATCATAATGAGCAATAGCAGGCTGACCAAGATGGCACCAGGGGACAACAGGTAGGGCGAGCTGGGGATGAGAGGCACACAAGGGGTCAAGTCCTGTTGAATGTCATTCTGACATAGTCATGTTAAGTAGCCTAATGTTGTAGTACACTTGTACATTCCAAGTACACACATAGCACGTATGTGTGTTGCATTACATCTGCACCTGTGTGACACTGCACATCAAACATCAAAGTGACATTGCATACAGTCCGCTGCATACACAGCATACTACCCATGCAACTCTATAGTTGAGGTTTGGACAAAATTCACCTATGACTCACCATCATGAAAAGAAGTTGCGGATGAGGTGACTCCGGATATCATCTTCAACCTCCTCATCACTCGCATCCTGGGCAAGGCCTTCATCCTCAACGGGCGGATGTTCCAGCTCATCAGGATCTAGGATGAGTGGCACAGCCTTCTCCACTGCCACGTTGTGTAGCATGCAGCACACACCTTGAGTGGGGTGTATTGGAGTGCTCCGCCTGTCTTGTCCAGGCACCTGAACCTGCTCTTCAGGAATCCAAATGTCCGCTTGATCACCCGCCTGGTTTTCCCATGAGCATTGTTGTACCGCTGGTCTGCAGCTGTCCTGGGATTGCATAGGGGAGTCATTAGCCACAGCATGTTTGGATATCCTGCGTCTCCTGCCAATTGACATCATGGAAATGAGTGTGTATTATGATGCAGTTCATGAAGTAATGACATACTGACAGACATGGCTAACAGAGTATACCCACCAACTAGACATGCCCGATGGTTGTGCAGCTGCAGCATCATCTGTGGTATCCTGCTACGCCTCATGATGAATGCATCGTGGCACGATCCTGGAAAATGAGCACAAACATGTGAGATAAGCATGTTGGCAAGACACACCACCAGGGCATTTATCGAGTGGTAGTGTTTCCTGTTGCGGTACGCTTGCTCCTAAGCCTGTGGTGGCACCAGAGTAACATGTGTACCATCAATTGCACCAATTGCATGTGGCATGCGTCCCAGGGCATAGAATTCCCCCTTGACATCTGTCAACTGTTCAGGAGTAGGGAATGTGATGAATTCATCAATGTGCAGCAACATTGCATCCAATACATCACTTAATACCCGGCTCAACATTGTCTGTGACATCCCTCCCACATCAGCTATGGTAAATTGGAACGTACCTGTGGCAAAGAAATGTAGTGCTGCCATCACCTTTACCTTGGGTGTCAGCACAGTTGGATACCTGTGTCGTGGTTGCAGGTGTGCTTCCAGTCTGTCCGTCAGGTCCTGAATCAACTGTCCTGGGAAGCGGTAACGCCGTATGCAATCACGTTCCCTCATGGCATCCAAGTCTAGCAACGGCCTTGGCAGAGGGGGTGCCCTGCAAAACATATCAGGAGAAAAATTGTGTACAACTGTCAGACAAAGAAAATTACAATGTACATGGAACAAGCAACACTGCTCAACACATCAATACAATTGTGAGTGTGGCGTGGGCTACACACACAGGAAACATGTGACAGCTGGCAGCCACTCCTCCATGAAAAGTACAAGACCTTTGGTTTGTGGAATGGATATGACATGCATACAAATGATCTGATGGGAAGGTCTGAGTGAGCAGGACAATGTATCACGTCAGTCACACACGTCACGTGATTTGCATTAGGAGGTTGTCTGCACCTCCAGACAGCTGACAGCAATGCACACACCCACATCACATGTGCCATCATTTGCACTGATCAGACATATTCTCTTTGCGGTGTGACATTTCCAAAAGTCAAACATGGACATCATCAGACAGCATAAATCTTTTTTTGTGACAATTTGTGTATGATGCCATCACACATATGAGCGGACCATTACCACAAGTGGCATGGTGTGCGTACATGGGAAACCCTCTCATCACAGCAAGGACACATCACCTATGCTCCTACAGCAGACATACTTAACAGTATGAACAAGTTACTTACCTTTTGTAATGAAAAATCTGTAAGAAACAGTAGTCTGTATCAGATTCCTACCTTGGAATACATACCCCATCAAGACCAATGCCTGTGGTAGGTCTCGAAACCAATAATCACACAAGAAAATCCAGGAGGACGGAACGGCCAAATAAGACATCCCTCCGGACTTGGCTGTCCAGGCAGTAGTGTTTTCCAAACGTGTGCATCGAGACTCACGTAGCTGCCTGATAAATGTTCTGCAAGGGACTCCCCGACCCAGGGCAGTAGTAGCCACCGTGGCCCGAGTGGAATGGGTCCTCAGCCCAACAGGAGTCTACGTATTTGGGAAGGGGTACCAAGCCTTCATACACCAGACAACACACAGAGAGATGGTCTGCTTGTGTACCGGCCTTCACTTTTCAGCAAACACGTGACAGACTAAAAGTTGTTCATCCACCAGGAACTGGTGTGTGCGATTCAGATAGTATGAGAGCACACATTTTGGGTCCAGACGGTGTAGCTGCTCCATCTCCTTTGGGGGATGCGTAGGCGGAAATAAGGTGGACAAGGTGAAAGAGTGCCCGATGTGGAAGTCCGTGTCAGACTAGTGCCGGAAATAGGGTGTTTTCTGCAACGCAAACTTGTCCGGATGGACTGAAAGGTTAGGAGGTTATGTAGAAAGAGCCTGGAGCTCACTCACTCTCTTGGTAGAGGCGATGGGAAAGAGAAAAGCAGTCTTCTGAGTAAGAAGGCGGAGAAGAAAATTGTGAAGTTGCTCAAAGGGAGCACACATCAGATATGTAAGAACCAGGTTGAAGTCCCACTGAGTCATCACATACGGAACATGATGAAACGTGTGTCTGATGCCTTTCAGAAAACAAGTCACAATAGGGGACTAGTGCAACGAAGGTTGATCAGGCAGCCTTAGTATGGGTGAAAGGGCAGGAACGTAGCCCTTGATAGTGCCCAGAGCAGAGCCCTGCTGGGCATGAGGAAGAAGAAAGAGATGAAATTCATGAAGAGGTGCAGAAAGAGGGTCCACAGCTTTTGGTGTGCACCATGCCACAAATCTGGTCCACCTGCAGGCGTATACCAACTTTGTGGAGGGACGCCTGGCAGCATGGATGATATTAAAGACTTGAGGATGAAAGTCAAATGGCCTCTACTGTCGCCGCTCAATCTCCAAGCATGGAGGTGGAGACTGTACAGGTACGGGTGGCGGACCGTCCTCTGCTGCTGCAACATAAGGTCCTCCAGAAGAGGCAGGTGAACCGGGTGGTCAACTGACATAATGAGAACTCGGGATACCAGTACCTACATGTACATCCGTGGTGCGCTGCTAAGGCCAAAGTGGAGCTGGGAAACTGTAAGTGCTTGTGGCCTAACGTGAACCACAGGTAGGGCCGGTGGGCCGGCAGGATGGGGATGCAGAAATAAACATCCTGCAAGTCCAATGCTACCATCCAGTCTCCTTGGTCCAGGGCAGGTAGGACCTGAGCCACTGTCAGCATTTTGAGCGTCTGCTTCGGGAAGAAGCTATTGACCTTCCATGTGTCCAAGATAGTGGGTAGGCCCCCATTGGCATTCTTGGGTAGCAGTAAGTAGTCGGAGTAGCAAACACACCCTATTTTGGGCCCAGGAACGGGCATGATGGCCTCCTTGGCCAAGAGGGCTGTAACTTCTGCATGCTGCAGTTGCCAATGATCTCCAGATACGCTTTTGTATTGCCGTGGCATGGCTTCAGTGGTTGCATCAAGGGTGAGGGAATAGCCACTTGGGATGATTTTCTGCACCCACCTGTCAAATGTGGCAGTGCGCCAGTGGTGGAGGTGTTGGCGAACCATGCCCCCCACTGGTGTCACATGGCCCTGAAAGTACAGAGTAGGAGGGTGTGTAGGCAGATGTTGCAGGGGAGGTGTGGACTGACCTCCCCGTTGTCCCCGACCGCCGCCACAGCGGTTACCACCGCTGCCACCGCGTTGGATGTTAGTCAGCGTTGCGTGGCTGCCAGCACATGTGTGTGTGCTACTTCCTTGGCCACAAAATGAGCAAAAGGTACCAGTTTGCTGGTGCAGGGGCAACAGGCCCATGGACCTGCCCTTAGCCCTGGAGTCCTTAATGTGCTCCAGCGCATGGTCTGCCTTGTTGCCAAAAAGGCAACAAACATCAAACGGCATGTCCATGAGTGTACTCTGGACATCGGGTACAAATTGGTCGGACTTCAACCAGGCTTTGCTACAAATTGCCTCCGTGGTTGCGATCGCCCTGCCCAGTGAGTTGATGCGATCCAGCCCACACCGGATCAAATGCCATGCCGCAGCTTGGCCTTCCACAAGGGCTTGGGCAAGTTTTGCCCGTACCGACAACGGGCAGCAGTTCCACAACCGTGTCCCGCAAAGAGTGGGTGTAGCGGACAAAGAGGCATGTGATGTTGGAAGACCGCAGTTCCAGACTCAGGGAGGATGATACCATCTTGCCGTACTGCTCATACCTCTTGGATACCCTGTACGGCGGAGCAGATGGGAATGCGGTCTGTAAATTGGAGGCCTGGATGCCCAGGCTCCCTGGGGTGGGGTGGGAGGACAGGACACATGGGTCGTCCGGGGGCGGGTGATGGCATCTGCCCACGTGCCTATCTACAGCCAAACCTGCATCGGGCCTGGACCTAGTGCCCAAAATAGCATCAGTCAATGCCTCATGACACGGCTGCAGAGGCTCAGCCGAGTGTGACTGCACTTTAAGGACCTCAGTGAGGAGGTTGGTCCGCACGGCCGCGACAGGGAGATGAAGGGGCAAGGCTTTGGCCGCCCGCGTCAACACCACACTGTAGGTTGCCCCTTCCTCCGAAGCCACGGTTGGATTTGTGACAAAACCAGTGTCTGACGAGGTGTGCAGACCACTCGCATCCCCCAGTCCACCTGTCCATTCATCTTGGGACTGACACTCACGTGTCAGTGGGTCTTCAGACCAATCCCAATACTCCTTATCACCCATTCCATGATTATCAGGGTTGTCAACAGATGTGTATACTCCCCATGCGGCATCAAAAGCGGCGTTTGGCTGCGCCGTTCCCACGCCAGAGCCGTTTAGAGTGTAGAATTGGGGACGGCACCACCCGAGGACGGCGCTGAGGGTGAAACCTGGGGGACTCTAAACGGTGAGTGCGTGAGGTCAACCTGCGAGGACCAGAATCAAGTTTTGGATCCAGTGAGGCCAAGCGGCGCAGGGCCAAATGCGCCAGCGCCGTCTGAGCCAAAGCACCAGTCGGCGTCGGGCCAGGGGCACCAGACCCACCAGGGACCCCAGACGTGTCCGCTGGGCCCAAAGCTGCGGCATTGCCCGTTGGAGGAGTGAGGGACATCATGGCCATGAGGAAGCGCTCAAACTCATCCTGCGTTGCATGCTGCCCAGGGACCGGAGATTGTGGGGCAGGCTACGACGCCCGCGACTCTGACGGAGCCATGTGGGTGGTGTCACACAAATCCCCTGCTGCTTTGCACATGCATCGTGGGGATTTGAAAGAGCGATGACCTCTCTTTGACTTCTTGTGTTTTGCTGACGACTTTGCCACAGAGGAGTGATGTTGACTCCCGGAGCTCTGAGGGCTCAAACCCCATGCCCGGTCCCTCGACCTCCATCCATACCATGACCTCTTGCAGTGCAGGCCAACTGCTGGAGTCTGAGCCGCTTACGGGACCACTCCCGCCTAGCTTCCAAAGTCAGGGCCCGGCAGTCGGAGCAGCTCTTGTTGTCGTGGTTGACGTGGAGACAGTGGAGACACTGACGGTGAGGGTCAGTCACCGACATCAGTCGGTCGCAATCCTCACAGGCTTGACACCGGACATCCCTATTGGCACCGTCCAGAGTCGAAAAATCAAGTAAAATCAGCAAAAGTGATTGTACAAAGTTTTGAAGTTAAATAACTAAGGTGACACTTATACCAGAACTGCGCTGCTGGTGTGAAAAAATCGGACCTAACGTCAGCACACGTAGGCGGCGTCTGAGTACTCAGACAACGTCATAACGGCGCACACGACGCCAATGACACACGCGGAGCCACAGACGTCGCCTACCGACGCACAAGGGTACTGCTAAGCACAAATTTGCAGATCCAGTCTGACGCTTGTGGATATTGTAAGGGGAGGAATATCTAAACTTAAATTTTATTCAAGATAATTTCTCATAAAAGCACAGCATAAAATTGAACATGACAGAATAAAAAACAGATCATTTTAGCAAATACAAATTCATATAAGGCATTTTGTGCAAGCTCATACAATACCAACATATAAAAGTTCACATATATAACAAATTAGATTGGGATTTATAAAACAATTAAAAACCAGATTAACTAAGCCCACCCATAGATCGCCGCCTAATTGCCCAGGCCCACCCCAGGTATTTGGCTACCCCGAGAACTATCGACTCCTGGGTAGATGTACATAAAATTCTCAATGCCACTGCACTATCTCGTGTCCCAAGGTTTTTGCATACAGGGGTAAGCCACCCCCTCCTAGGTGATGAATAGGCTTTGCAGACAAATAGAAAGTGACCTAGGCTTTCAACAGCTGCTTCACACACTGGGCATAACATATTGGTCGACCTCTGCCAACCTGCAGTTAGTTTTTTTAGTGGGATGGATCCAGATCTTAACTGGAAGACTAACTTCCTATCCAGTGGGACCGTAATATTGTCCCAATAATTTTCTAAGATAGGGTAGATTTTTGCCTCCAAGAAGCGACCCGCCATAGAGTCAGACCTGGCGCCTCTCAGAAGATTGTTGCCAACCCAATCCCAATATTGGGATTTGAGGGCTTCCTTGCTTGGGAAGACTTCCCCCTGCGGGTTAGTCCAAAGATTAGAGAACCCCAGGTTAGTTAACATGGCCCTTACATTTTTTAGCCACTTTATCTTGTGGAAATTATCTTCCTTGATTATCGAAAGGAAACCATCAGCATATTGCCTAGTCTCAGGAGTTGTCCAAAGACGTCTCCAATAGAGAACAGGGCGCAATCGCGCTCTATCGCTAATTGTCCGTCTACCCAACTCCAGGAACAATGGTATTAGGGGGGTGCTCTGTGGAAGGCCTGTGATCCCTCTAAGGAACCTGTTTTCAGATGTCTGTAGGGTCGAGAGGTTGTCCCAAGCCCATAACTCTGCACCATATAATGTCGCACCTAGGACCTTTGCATCGTAGACTATAAGGACAGGTTTGATCGGTTTGGTCTTGGATTTTCTGTGTTCCCCCCGCAATGCACCTGATAATTGTTGGTGTTTTAAGGCCGTTTTTTCCAGGTGATGGGACCAACCCGAGCCCTCTGCTATTTGGACCCCTAAATATGTAAACTCCTTGACAATCTCTAGCTTACTATTGTTCAGGGTTACCTTGGGATGAATTTTACGGCGTGGGGAGAAGACCATTAATTTCGTCTTTCCCACATTTACTTCTAGGCCGTGCTCTTTGCAAAAAACATCAAATATGTTTAATGCGCGTTGTAGCCCTGCAGGGGTTTTTGACATAATCAGGGTATCGTCAGCGAACATCAGGATCGGGACCCTGGCACCCGCTAACGATGGTGCATCTATACTCACTTCTAACATTCGCTCAACAATCCCATTGATGAATAATGAAAAGAGTAAGGGTGCCATGGCGCAGCCTTGGCGGACCCCCCTTTCCACCGGGAAGTCCGATGTTGACTCACCATTCCCACCCCACTGAACTCTTGCGAAATTGGATTCATGTAGACGCATGATTAGGGTGAGCAATTCAACGGGAATGCCTAGTTTTTGCAGGACCAGCCATAACTTAAACCTGGGGACCAAATCAAATGCCGCCTCAGGTCGACAAATGCGACATACAGGCAGCCCCTGCCAAGCAGAACCGTCTTCCACCGCAGTATAGTAAAACGGAAGACCTGGTCAATTGTGCTGGTTGCCCGCCTGAATCCTGCCTGGTATGGGGAAAGAGCGTTGTTGTCATCCACCCAATCCATAAGCTGATTTGTAACCATTTTCCCCATTACTGTTTGTATGGTTGCTATCAGACTTATGGGCCTGTAGTTGGCGGGGAGAGAACGATCTCCCTTTTTGTAAATGGGAATGATGATTGCTCCTTGCCATAACTCGGGTACCACCCCCCCCCTTGGCTAGAGCATTTCCCAGTAGAAAAATATACCTCACCCATCTCTTCATGTCATGCTTGAAGATATCCGAGGGTATCCCGTCTAACCCTGGTGCCCTCCCGCATTGTACAGAGCTAATTGCATTCTCTACTTCTTTAAGGGAGAACAAATTGTCAATAGCAAAGACTGGCAGTATGGCCTCCCCCATCCCAGGGTGCTTTACTTCAGCGTATTGTGGTCTGAAGTACTCAACCCAGGCTTCTTCGGCTACATTGTTGTCAGGCCTTGCGGGGATACCTCCTCTGCCCCACTTAATAATTTTCCAGAAAAGCCTAGAATCCTTACTACTAGAGGCCTCCTTTAACTCTGCCCAGTGGTCTTCATCCCATTTCCTCTTGGCCTGGGAGATGGCTATTTTATACAATTTCCTAGCCGCTCTAATTGCAGCACTGTCCCTATTTCTAATGGCTTGGCCCAATTTCAATCGAGCGGATCTGCACTGGCAATTAAACCACCTACCAACGTCCGGGTTTTTTTTCCCTTTGTTGATCTTCGACTGTATAAAACATGGTTTACTTTAAGGAAGGAAAATAGCTTATCATGGATATCTGTGATATCCCTGGCCCCGGGGGTTGTGGTATCTACCGCTTCCATAGTGGAAATTGCCTTATCCACCTCAAGGTTAATATAGGTCATTGCTTCATCATTTGCCAATACCCTTGGCCATTTTAGCTTACGTCCGTCATTGGCCATTACTGGGATCTGGTCGTTCCTTAAATGCAAATTTTGGGATCCAACATTCCACCACCTATGGATCACACAAAGGGGATTGTGGTCACTTTCTATTCTGGGCTTGATGACCATATCATTAACTCCCTGCCACAGCTGGAGGCTACATATTACGTAATCAATTTTACTCCTGCTATGGCCATTATCAAAAGTGCAACTGCCCTCCTTGTCCCCTGGTGTTCTCCCATTCAGGGCTCTTAGACCGTGCTCCATACAAATAGCTTTTAATAACAGAATGTCCTTTGTCCACCGCTTGACAGGATTTAAACTTAAAGATGGTACTCCCCAAAGAGTGTCCACTTCCTTCCCTAAGGGATCGTTTGTACTGTCGAGAGGTTCGAAGGTCCTGTTAAGATCCCCGGCTACTAATACCCTACTATCTTGGGACTTAGTTTCTAGAGAGGCAGACAGCACCTCTAGGGTGGGAGAGTTAGCTGAGTTACTGCCTCTTGCATAGACGTTATACAGATCGATTAAAACCCCCTTTTCTGATGAAATTCTTAGCAGTTGTAAATCGCTAGTTCCCAAATCCAACACTTTGATAGAAATGTCCAGGTCCTGCTTTATCCATACAGTGAGTCCTCCCATTGGCCGACCCCTACCTCCTTTGGAGGCCGGTATAGAGAAGTTTAAATAGCCACAGAGGAAAACGGGGTCACAAGCCCAAGTTTCTTGGAAGCAACACACATCAAACCCATTAATGAATTCAACCCACGTTTGAGAGTCTAGCTTACTTCCCAGCCCAGCAATATTCCAAGATAGAAACATACCAAGGCTAAGCTCGCCCCCACTAGGATTGTTATTATTGGAGCATGGTTGAGAAGTCATTGGGTTTTCAATGTTGTTAGCGACCCTCACAAAACCACCATCGATGTCGTCATCCTCACTTACTGTAGGTGTGGATGATTCCCCTACACCAGCGTTGGTATTTGCTATCCCGCCTCCTTCCACCACAATCAAACTCCCATTTCCAGTGTTCCCAACAATTGGAATTGTACCAGCATTGACATCAAGTTCTTCACAACTCCCTTGTAAGTCACTATTACTTCCTCCTATACAACTGCGCAAATGTTGAGGGGTTTGTCAACATCCCCACCCTTGATCTTGCCATCCAACCAAAGGGTTATAATTCGTGCAGGTGGTGTAGTTTTGGGGCAGTGGAGATGGAGCTGGTGTGAGAATCATTGGCCATGGTAGGGTGGGGGGATTTGTGTGTTCATTGAGCAGGCTAGTCGATACACTGGTTGGACGGGGATAAAAAAAGGTGAGATCGACAATTCCAATACCTCCCTTGTTTATACCCCATCCCTGTCTAGTTATCCATCCTACCACCCTTGGATCTTGGAAGTTAACCACAATACAATCCCCTCCCAGGCTTTTGGTTGTATAGCCTATCCAATCTATTCTCCTTACCCCCAGGATTAACCCATCGACGTCTCCAGGTAGAGGCCGATTCACCCTTAACCAGTGCATGATCTTGTTTTTAAGCATCTGGAAGGTTTCTCTCTGTCCTACAGGTAATGGTGGGACATTTATGAGGACTGCTACATAGGGGAAAGAATCTGGAGTAAGGTTCACAGGGGGTTTCCTATGTGGTGGCTTTATCAAGGGTGGTGGGATTGATTTGGTAGCTGTAGGAACAGGGTGGAGTGCAGGTTTGTTTGGTGCTAACTGATTATTAGTTGGTTGGGTAGGTACTGTAGCATTGCCCACTGAAGGACACACGTTACCCCCTGGCCCAGCAGTAGAGGGAGGAATTGGTATTATAGTCGTTTGCTGCACCTCAGTCTGGGCTGAATTTACAGTATTAGTAGGATTTGGAGCAGGGCCTGGATGAACTAATTCAATAGGCTTGGGAGGTCTATTTGCAATCACACTACCTGACTTGGGCGGCAGTGGAGGGTTAGTTTGTGGCCTTCTTCCCTTGTCCTGAGTAGCACAGTGGGTATTGCCCTGGTGCTTGCTACTTACATCCGCCCTTGCGTGAGTTTTAATCAATGTTTTTGTGGAATAGAAGTTGTCTAACGTTACCTGCTCAAAATGGTCTAATCGATCAGAGAGCTTACCAATTCGGTCCTCAATCGGGGAGAGGAGTAATCTAAGCAGCTTTTCTAACTCAGGGATCAGGTTTACGAGTGGTGATAGCTTGTCATCAATTGAGGGACCTATCTCAGGAGAAATATTCCTTCCATGGACTGGGCTATCTAATAAAACAACATCCCCCTCCTCTACGCTTCCTGTGCTACAACTTGCTTCAGTGGCAACCTCTCTAGTACACATACTTTTATGTAACTTTCTATGCTTTTGTGGGGGTTTAACAAATTTACATTTTCTCGGTATGATAGTCCTTTTCCTTTTAGATCCATGCTTGGGTTGGGTCAAGATATCCTGGGCACCTGAATCAGGAAGCATCATAGGATCAATATGACTCCCACAAGATGAAATCAGTTCGGTAACGTTGTCCTTATATGTTACATTTGAAGGTACATCATATCACTCATTTACAACTGGGAGATTTACTGAGGATAACGGGGTTACCAAAGCAGGATATATTTGGGCAGGGTGCTTATCCGTAGAGTTTTTAAGTAGTTCAATAGACAATCTGCGCTCAGGCCGCCTCTCTGCAAGTGCTATCTCTTTATCAATGGATAGGGATGGGCGGTTAAAAAAGAATTTGTCCAGCGGACCAATTGCCAGTGGTCCTGTCTCGACAAAAGGAGTTGTCGGAATGGCACTACTTGTGGAGGTAGACATTGATCTACTGAACGCCAACAAAGCGAAGCACTTAGATATCACTTACTGCAATGCGATCCGTTAAGGGAAATATCAGGGGACTGGCCCAGCCCGGCCACCTTCGGCCCCTGACGGCCACAGACGGTCCCGCCCTTGTCCCGGGCTTCTCCCGGTGCCCTCCCGCGCGCTCCCGCGCAGTGGGACACTCAAGTTGGTAATGTACTGGCTGGGGAGGAAGGGGAGGAGCCTGCAGGGAGAGCATCCCAGCTGTTGGCGATTGGGAGTTGTGGGCGCTCCTGGGACTTGGAGTCCTGCGCCCACAACACGCTCGCAGCCCTGCAGGTCCCAGCACCCAAAGGATGATTTTTGGCAGTGGCGCTGTGCAAGGGTGACCTCCGGCGAAGCGAGACCCGCGCAGCGGGTACCGCGAGCAGTTGAGGGAGGGAGGCAAGAAAAGTTCAGCTATTGCGGCAACACAGCGAGCCCAGCGTCTGGTCAGCAGGAAAAAGACAGTGAAATCCGCTGATGCAGGTGAGGAGGTGGATTTTCACCGCGTTGACAAGCCAGGGGAGGAGCCTGCAGGGAGAGCGTCCCAGCTGTTGGCGATTGGGAGTTGTGGGCGCTCCTGGGACTTGGAGTCCTGCGCCCACAACACGCTTGCAGCCCTGCAGGTCCCAGCACCCAAAGGATGATTTTTGGCAGTGGCGCTGTGCAAGGGTGACCTCCGGCAAAGCGGGACCCGCGCAGCGGATACCGCGAGCAGTTGAGGAAGGGAGGCAAGAAAAGTTCAGCTATTGCGGCAACACAGCGAGCCCAGCGTCTGGTCAGCAGGAAAAAGACAGTGAAATCCGCCGATGCAGGTGAGGAGGCGGATTTTCACCACGTTGACAAGCCAGGGGAGGAGCCTGCAGGGAGAGCGTCCCAGCTGTTGGCGATTGGGAGTTGTGGGCGCTCCTGGGACTTGGAGTCCTGCGCCCACAACACACTCGCAGCCCTGCAGGTCCCAGCACCCAAAGGATGATTTTTGGCAGTGGCACTGTGCAAGGGTGACCTCCGGTGAAGCGGGACCCGCGCAGCGGGTACCGCGAGCAGTTGAGGAAGGGAGGCAAGAAAAGTTCAGCTATTGCGGCAACACAGCGAGCCCAGCGTCTGGTCAGCAGGAAAAAGACAGTGAAGGGGAGGAATATAATACTGACCTGTTCATTTCATATGCTATCAGCATGCACAATGTCGCACATGGCACACACATGACGTGGTCACACAGGGTCATGCTGTGCGTCAATTTCACATCTGTGACAGTGGGCTTGTCAATGTCATGATGTGACAGTTCCATGTACTGATTGGAGTGCCCTTCCAGTGTTGATGTGCATCACAATATGTTGCAAACGTTACTCAGGTGATAAGTGTTGTATGTATGTGAAACACATGTGCACCATGATAATTGACATGTCTCAACAGCTCTTCACACAACAACTGAGCCCCAAGACGACATTTCCTGTGCTTCATCACTGTCTACCACACCTAGGGCCTGCTGATGGAAGGATGCCATGCTGATGTATACATCCACATGGTCAACATGAGTGTACAGTACATCCCTACCATGTGATTTACTAGGTTCACTCTCCCAATGTTGACATGTATGAGGTCATGGACGCAGCCTACACAACCATTCACTTGAGCATGTCTGACGCACTGTACCCTAATGGTACGTGCGTGTGTACGCCTCGTTTCCCCAATGCATTGTAGACATATGCGAGCAGAGCGTACCCCAATGGTACGTGCGTGTGTACGCCTCGTTTCCCCAATGCATTGTAGACATACGCGAGCAGAGCGTACCCCAATGGTACGTGCGTGTGTAGGCCTCATTTCCCCAATGCATAGTAGCCATACGCGAGCAGAGCGTACCCCAGTGGTACGTGTGTGTGTAGGCCTCATTTCCCCAATGCATAGTAGCCATACGCGAGCAGAGCGTACCCCAATGGTACGTGCGTGTGTAGGCCTCGTTTCCCCCAATGCATTGTAGCCATACGCGAGCAGAGCGTACCCCAATGGTACATGCATGTGTAGGCCTAGTTTCCCCAATGCATTGTAGCCATACGCGAGCAGAGCGTACCCCAATGGTACATGCGTGTGTACGCTCCTCGTTTCCCCAATGTATTGTAGACATACGCGAGCAGAGCGTACCCCAATGGTACGTGCGTGTGTACGCCTCGTTTCCCCAATGCATTGTAGCCATACGCGAGCAGAGCGTACCACAATGGTACGAGCGTGTGTACGCCTCGTTTCCCCAATGCATTGTAGACATACGCGAGCAGAGCGTACCACAATGGTACGTGCCTGTGTACGCCTCGTTTCCCCAATGCATTGTAGCCATACGCGAGCAGAGCGTACCCCAATGGTACGTGCGTGTGTACGCCTCGTTTCACCATTGAATGCGTTGCATTTGCGATGGCAATCGCACCGTACTTGTGTGTTTATTCAAAAAAATACATACAGAACATCTAGAGGAACAGTGGTAGGATTAGAATGCAGCCAGGTTGTCATGGTTACAGAGATTTGAGAGTGTCCCACAGGTGATCGGGAAAATTCAGTTGGGCTAAAGTATACAATGTTGCAAAAGTTGTTGTTCAGCTCTGGCTCACTTTTCAAACCATGCATATGTGTGTCATGGCCTTATGTGTCATCGGATTGGATGGAACATAGGATGCAAACTATTCTGGCCTATCACACACTACTCCTTGCACTCACAGACCCTCAGCAGCACAGATATAAGCATCATGTTGCTGAGGGACGGCACTTGCCTGCACAAAATTGGAGTGGTACACACAGCTGCTGTCTCTGTATCCTCTGGACCCTGATTAGCTGAGCATGGAGAGGGCACCTGCATTCAGTGAGGGGGAGAACAAGGCCCTGCTGGATGCCTTCCTGCCTAACTACAGCAAGATGTATGGTAGACCAGAGGATCAGGTGAGTGATGTGTGCATTACCTTGGAGTGTGCACCTGTTGTGTGTGGGACACTACAGCCACTGTGTATGTATATTTCAGAGATGCAATGTTGTTTGGAGTGAGTGCCGGTGTGCACAGTATTGTCTGAAGAGGGTTATTTGTTGTAGTGGGGTGTGTAACTGCATGTCACGTGCTGCAGTGCACCCTGATGTGGCAGATATTGCTCAGTGAGTGCCATGCTGAATGAGTGGTTTGCACCCCTTATGTCATCTGTAGCCTTTCAATGGCATGTAGTGCATTTCTGTTTGCTCACAGGCCACATAGTCCTGGACAATGATGCAAGTGTGTTCATCATCGTATGCCCTGTTGTCCTCAAGTTTTTTGTGCATATGTGTGTCTTTGGGACATGGACCAGGTGTACTGATGTTCTTTATCTTTACATTTGTGACAGGTGTCTGCCTATGAGAAGGGTGATATCTGGCTGGACATCGCCAGGGCTGTCAGGAGAGAGGGGGGCCTCGCAGGAGGCTCAGAAACATCAAGAAGAGGTGGCAGGACATCCGGTGCTGGACCCGCCGCATCGCCAGAGTACAGCTGAAGCTGGAAGCTCCACGCTGGCGTGGCGGCACCCGCCACCTCACCCCCACATACTCCGGGTCCTGGAAGTGGTGTTCCCAGACCTCCATAGGCAGTTGCAGGGGGTAGGTACATGTATGTTTGTTGTCATGTGTGTCACATGCTACCTGCACTGCTCCCAGGCATGCTAACACTCCCACAGTTGGAGCGGTGTTGTCAGACAGCCACTTCATGCATTGGCATGAGAATGGACAAGTTTCAGCAGATGCTTGTTTACATGCCTTGCCCTACTCAAAATGTGCCCAGCTCTGTGCCAACACTTTTTCTGTCACAGGAACTCCTAAGGTGCTATGTGTTAGTATGCATATTCCTTAGAACATCATGTTGGAGGGAGGTCTGTGACACCTGTTGTTACCTTACATGTAGCACCACATGTGCACTGTGTCTGCCCTTCTACATATTTTTGCACTGATCTGGAGTCTCAACATGTATTTTCTGCACGAGTCAGCCTCAGGGGCCTTTGTCCATGGTGTACTTTCTAATTGTCATGTGTTAGCTACAGGAGCACACTGTACTTGTATAATAATTTTGGCTTGTGCATACTCACACTGTGCAGTGTGTGTGTGCATATACTCAAAATATGTTGCATGTTGTTAGGAAATCTTATAGATGGTCAACCAGACAATGTGACTTTGGGTGTAGACATCTGTAATGCCAGTGTGAGGTGAAGGTACACTTGGCTCCAGGTCCCAGGATTTCATCACATGGCAGTTCATGAAGGACTTTTAGCATGTGGCACAGGGTCATAGCAATTCGAGCATGACCAGGTCGGGTTTTGTGTGTCAGGGTGGGAAAATGAACAGTGAATGATCATCAGCTTTCCAGTTGTCAGGCAGTCGGTCATCAATGTGTCTCTCTCATACAAGTTGTTGCCTTGCCTGTTACTTCTACCCTACTATACATTGAACGTAGTTTCTCTTCAGATTGCCCAAGACTAGGCTTAGCATTGTGCATAGTTCAGTGGTTTGGGACTCATGATGCATGCCATGTTTAGAAATGTTGGCAATTTTTTTCTAGCTGATTTGTCAGATGTGTGCAGGTGACTGATATGTTTTTCTTATTCTCCTTGCCAACAGCATCATCACCACAATCTGGAGGAGACACAGACACGGACCACACAGAGGGACCCAGCGACAGTGCCACCTGCTTTGAGGAGTCGGAGGGAGCCAGTGGCACGGAGGGTGAAGAGTCTGCGGGCTGTACCCCATGTGACTGACATCTCCTACAATGCGGACGGCTCAGCATCAGACTCTCAGGAGGAGGGGGAATATGCAGAAATGGCCTCTTCTTCATCTTTGGCTGGCCTCTCCTCCTCCAATACCATCTCCACCCTCCCAGTTCTTAGGGTCCCTAGGGTGCGTGCTAGCCCCCGTGTCTCCTTTGGTCCCGGCACCGCAGCACCGGCCCCTGTGTCCCCTGCTGCCCTCAGTGCTGAGTCTGTGGACCTACTCCGGCAGATTGTAGTAGGTCAGACATCCATGTTGACTGTCCTCCATGGACATACACAACTCATTACACAGTTGGTGTCATTCATGGAGGGCATGTCATCTGGCATGTCTGATCTACGTCGGAGTGTGGCTGCCATAGAGTCAACACTGACGGCAGCTCTGTCCACCCAGCATCATCTGCCCCCCCATCCTTCTGACCCATCCACCTCACCCTCTCCCATACCTTCCAAAAGTACACGCAGACGCCACAGGTCAGACACAACAACAGACACACCCAGCACACCCACACGGCAGAAAAAACACAAATCACCACGACCCAATCTCAAGGGGATGTAGGCACACCCACAGGGAGAGGGGACAGACATCACACATGCATCCACAGACCCGCGACCACAGGCTCACAACCCTCTACCTCCACCCCCAATGTGTCCCCGGGTTCAGGTGGTAGTTTTACAGAACTGGCTGAAGTATGCAACCAAGTTTATATTGCTATATTGCTACTTTCTGCAATGCACTGGCCAGTGTGGATGAATCCACACCACCTGCACCCACTACACCTGTCCCTGCGGTGCCGGGGGATTCCACAGATGATGCCCCCACTGTTACCACTGCGGATTGAACTCCATGTGCAGGCAAATTTGGGTGTGTCAACATCCATTGTGGCCCCATCTGTTTTTATCACTTATATGGACTGGCCATTGGCCTTCAAAGAGCAAGGACTCTTATTTGCATTTTAATTTTGGATCCAGCTGAATAAAGCTATTTATTTTTGTTTCTGTACTTTAGTTTGTCTGATAATGTCTTTGACTGCTGTGTGCCTGGGAGCTGGTGTGATGTTAAAATTTGGGTATAGTAATGTGTCTATTTCCTGATGATAATGAGGTTAACAATGGTATGTTCTGGATTTTACTGCTGGGGGTCTTAGCCACACACACACTGTTATGCTGGGCACTGGTGGGGGTCTTAGCCACACACACACTCTGATGCTGGGCACTGCTGGGCACTGGTGGGGGTCTTAGCCACACACACACTGTTATGCTGAGCACTGCTGGGCACTGGTGGGGGTCTTGGACACACACACTGTTACGCTGGGCACTGCTGGGCACTGGTGGGGGTCTTAGCCGCACACACACTGTTATGCTGGGCACTGATGGGCACTGGTTGGGGTCTTAGCCACACACACACTGTTATGCTGGGCACTGCTGGGCACTGGTGGGGGTCTTAGCCACACACACACTCTGATGCTGGGCACTGCTGGGCACTGCTGGGGGTCTTGGACACACACACACTGTTATGCTGGGCACTGGTGGGGGTCTTAGCCACACACAAACTGTTATGCTGATCACTGCTGGGCACTGGTGGGGGTCTTAGCCACACACACTGTGATGCTGGGCACTGATGGGCACTAGTGGGGGTCAGCCACACACACACTGTTATGCTGGTCACTGCTGGGCACTGGTGGGGGTCTTAGCCACACACACACTGTTATGCTGGGCACTGGTGGGGGCCTCAGCCACACACACTGTTATGCTGGGCACTGCTGGGCACTGGTGAGGGTCTTAGCCACACACACACACTCTGATGCTGGACACTGCTGGGTATGTTTTCTATACATCACTTACACTTGCACTGAGACTGCAGACTTATGTCCCACATGTCTGACTATTACACTGGTAAAATGCGGTAGCGTACTGTACCCCTAGATCGATGATGTTGGCGCGGCACGTCTGACTGTTACACTGGTGATATGCGGGAGCGTGGCGCACCCCGAAATCCATGACGTAGGTGCGGCATGTCTGACTTTTACACTGGTGATATGCGGTAGCGTACTGTACCCCGAGATCGATGATGTTGGTGCGGCACGTCTGACTGTTACACTGGTGACATGCGGTAGCGTACCGCACCCCGACATCCATGACGTAGGTGCGGCACGTCTGACTATTACACTGGTGATATGCGGTAGCATACCGCACCCTGAAATCAATGACGTAGGTGCGGCAAGTCTGACTATTACACTGTTGATATGCGGTAGCGTACCGCACCCCGACATCGATGATGTAGGTGCGGCAGGTCTGACTATTACACTGGTGGTATGCGGTAGCGTACCGCACCCTGACATCAATTACGTAGGTGCTGCACATCTGATTATTACACTGGTGAGATGCGGTAGCGTACCGCACCCCAACATCGATGACGTAGGTGCGGCACGTCTGACTATTACACTGGTGTTATGCGGTAGCGTGTGTCGCTAAGTACCCCGACATTACAGGCATTTGATGGGGATGTGCGCGTGTGGCACCACATACAGGTATGTTTGACTTCGTTGTACTCACCGTCTGCGCCGTCGTCGGTTTCTATGTACGTGGTGGTGGGCGTACAGGACTGGTATGACACGGACGATGGGGTTCATGTCTTGTTTGTCGCTTACCAGGGTGCGGGTCGGGCCGGACTCTGTATTTAAGGCAGTTTTTGACTCTCGTAGCAAAAGAGCCGTACGGAGTGTCTTCAACACGGATCATACTTCCTGGTACGGATGACGCGGTGTATTTACATTCGGACGTGGCGTGAAGCGTCAGCCGAATGCCATTCGTATGGACTTTCGATTTGTATGGAGATTTTTACGAGTTGTACGGAGTGATGCTTTGGATTGGGATCGTACTTGCAGATTCGTACGAAGACGTGCACGAGTACGATTTGTACGGGGAAAAACGCTTCGGACAGAAATTCGACGCGCTTTTTTCCGGATCGGAATCGGCCCCTTAATGTTGATTTTTGGAGGTGTCGCCATATACATTGATTGAAATGATAATAGCAACCTTGTATTGCTGTGTGTGTGTCTTATGGGTGTTGTTTATCATTGCTTTCTCAAAGTCAATGATTATTCTTTGTGGAAAATAGTCATTAGTATGTTGTTTGACTTGGGTTAGTATTTCCAGATAGGTAGATTGCTGTTTGTTTGGTAGGAGGGCATATAGGAAGGGAATATTTGCATTTTGGAAATGACCGTGGATAGTGTACATGTGGTAAAAAGGTTTAGGACATACTGAAAAAGTACCGTCCATCATCCAAGTTTGGCATTGATTTAGTTTAGTCATGTTTGCTGTGGCAAACATAATAACTCTTTTATCTTTAGACTTGTTGTCATAGAGGATAAATGGTTCTTTACTGTGAGTTATAGAGAGTTCAGGGGGAATTTGCACTTCTTTGAAAGTTGTAGGTGTGGGAGGAGTACTTGATGTAGCTATTTTTTTGTCTAGCTATAGTTCTTTTAAGGCATTCTATAGATGGTAGTTGGCTAGAAGCATGTTGGGGCAGTACACTTAAATGTTGTTTCAAAATAGCAGTTGTTGGTTGATCAGTACTAGTACTAGCTTCTTTGAGAGAATCAAGCATTTCTCTAATCTCTATTTCAGTTACATTGGATGGGTGATTATGTTCCTTAGTATAAGTAACAGTGGTCCCCTGAGTTATAGCTCTACCATAACATTTGCTAGAATAGTACTATGTGAACTTCCAAAAAACTTTCATATCTTTCTGTTTCTCCTGAGTGTAAACATTTCCCATGTAACAAAGAAGCATTTTCCCTTTTTGAGCATAAACAAATTTAGCTACTTCAGTCATGCTTGCCTTTTTGCGCTAGGAGAAATTAAAATAAATTTAAATATTAGGAAAGTATATAAATCTTGTATGTTCTATTCTGAAAACAAAATTTTGCACATTTATTATTTACCTGTATATTTCTATGTTGATTTCAGGTGTTGCTTTTCTTCAAACTGTTTTTTCAAGTGCTGCTTTTCTTCAAATTGTTCTTTTCTGTGTATTTCTTTTGTACCTGTTGAGATTGAGAAAATGTGTTACAATCTTTGTAAAGCAGTTATGTTTCTTTGGTTGTGCTCTGCTAGCTAGTTTGTAGTTTGTTACCTCTCTATTAAGGTTTTAAGTCATGTTTTAAATTATATACTTACTTTTTATATTTTTTCTTAGAAGAGTAGATGTTGTGTAGGTCTTCTTTATTTTCCTCTGTAGAAAATAGAGTAGAAATAAAAGATATATTTGAGGTATATGTTTTTTAAATACAGGTTTGAGCATTTAGAGTTAGGTTTTGGATATATATAAAGGTGGTAGTACTTACTTTAGATAGGTCTAGGTGGTTTTCTGTTGAAGTCAATCAGTTTTCTTTCAGTAATCCTGCAGAGTTTCCCCTTCCTTTTGTTTGGAGATTTTGACTGCATTTCTTGCTGGTTTGAATCTTGTTTTTATAGCATTAGTTTAATTCTTTCTGAAAGTTTATTGGTTGTTTAAATTGATAGCTTTTTCCTATTTGTGCATTTGATTTTTTGTTTTGTTTTATGCTAATTGGTTTCCTTATATGGGTGACGCCAATTACTATTTTTATTATGTGTAAGGGACTTTATTTCTGTAGGTAATGCCTTATTTTTCGTTGAAAGTGCAAGAATACTTATAATGTGTGGTACTAAATGTTTTATAATTTGCAAAAGTTGCTAATGTGTTTTAAAATGTTTGTTTGATATAAATGTTTATTTTTAACACTTTACAATATTTAGGGCTCCATTACGATGTCGGGCGGATCGCCACCGCCATGGTGGCGGTGGCGATCCGCCCGACAGAAATGCCCACCGCCACCCTTTTCCCCCCTGCCACATTACAATGGCGGGGGGGACTGCAACGGAGGGAAACACTGCCCGCCACTTTTCCGCCCCGTTCGCCTTGCGGCCGGGGCGGAAAAGGAATATTATGGTGGCGGTGTCTAATAGACACCGCCAGACATATTATGATGTGTGGTGTGCAGTGCCTTTCTGCGGCGGCGATGCCGCCACGGAAAGGCATGCGGTTTTCCCTCTGGGGGCACCCTGCGGGCCCCCAGAGTGAAGTACAGGTGGGGGGTGCACATGGGGGTACCTGTGGTACCCCCCTTCATTGTCATTTGCAAAGCGGCAGGCACCGCGCGGCGCCTGCCGCTTTGCAAATGACACTGTTAAAGTGCATTTTCAGCATTGTGGCGGGCGGTGCAGAGAGTACCGCCGCCACAATGTTGAAAATACAGGATGTGCCCGCCACTGTGGTGGGCACATCCTAATGGCACCCCCGGGACCCCCGCCCTTATGGCGGGCGGTCCCGATTTACGATGGGATGACGGGCGGGCAAAGTCCGCCCGTCATCCTAATGGACCCCTAAGTGTGTGTTGTTTATATTTTAAAAAAGAGCTTATGGTTAATCGTGTATAATATAATAATGATATTTAATTATAAAGTGCATTATTTATGTTTTTTGTAAAGTCGATAATGTTTAAATGACAATATATTTGCATTCTATATTTTTGTGGTTGATATTTTGGCTATGTTTCATGTTAAGATGTGAAAATCGATGTTTTTAAATGCGATAATATTGTTTGTCGATATAGTTGTAGTCGATATTTATTATAGATTATATTCTGGTATCGATATTTTTGTGTTTTCTTGTTTAAGTATAGGGAGTCGATATTTTTGTAGTCGATAATTTGGCAACAATATTTTGTCTAGTCGATATTCGGTCATTCGAGGTTATGTCAGTGATTCAAGGAAAGTGCCATATATCTCTCAATATGGCAAACTCCTGCTCTCTCCTTCTCATGCAGCACAATATTTGCGGCTGCTGCACTGCACTGGGTGATAATTTACTCAATCTGGATCCAAATTTTTTGTTTAGATGCCAATGTTAAAATCAAACTTACATATAAGCACATCTAAATGTGTACCTTTCTTCTTCCACTTTTGAGTAACTTTACTATTTCAGGCTTTTCATCACTTACGAGTGTAAAGCTACTCAAAAGTGTAGACTGCCATGTCTCTACCCACAAAACATGAGGTGGAGCTAAATTTAGGAGTGTAAAGTTACTACAGCCAAAAAGGGGCAGTACTAAGTCCAGCACCATGCATGGCCAGCCACTGATACTGCAACACCTTCCCTTAGAAAATAACAGGGTTAGGGACTTAATAGAAACCCATACAATCTCGATATCTCTGTTGGAAGTATAGGGGAAATGTAATTTTTTTATTAAACTTGAAACAAAATAGTACATTTATTTTTATATTAACTATCAATGCAAAATAAGTGTATCTATTTTAAATGTGGAACAATATGAATCAATCAATCAATCAGTGACACTTATAAAGCGCGCTACATACCCGTAGGGTCTCAAGGCGCTGGGGGGGGGGGGGAGGTGCCGCTACTGCTCGAACAGCCAGGTCTTCAGCTTCTTCCTGAAGGAGAGGTGGTCTTGGGTCAGGCGCAGGTCGGTCGGGAGGGAGTTCCAGGTCTTGGCGGCCAGGTAGGAGAAGGACCTTCCTCCTGTAGTCGCTCTTCGGATGCGGGGGATGGTGGCGAGGGCGTGGTTGGCTGATCGGAGGTGGCGTTTGGGAGCGTAGAAGTTGATCCGGCTGTTGAGGTAGCTCGGGCCTTGGTCGTGTAGGGCTTTGTGTGCGTGGGTGAGGAGGCGGAAGGTGATTCTTTTGTTGACGGGGAGCCAGAAAACAATTACATAATTAAAACTTAATTTAAATTTAAATGTAATCATTTTGAACATTTTAAATGTAAGTAAAATTATTTATCCGAAGTTTCAGTTATAAAAAGTCCCACCATACGTTTTTTTATTATGTATGAATAATTATTAAAAGTAATGAATAGAAATAATTAAAAGTGATCATAATGTAATTAAAAAGGTAGATCAATTTTCAAATTTAAACAGGAATATTAAAATGTGTTAAAATAAAAATATTCTGTATTTCTAGATAACTTTTGAACCATAAATACATATTTATTAAAATGTTTAACTATTTTAAAGAATGTAATTTAATGTAACATTGTTTCGCGGGAAATAAAAACCTTTATGCAACAACACTGAGAGAAAAGCGCACATATTCTGCACAAAACTGCTATGCAAAATTGGTCAAAAAACTACAGGCGGATAATAACATCATAATCCGCCAATCAGACAAAGGGGGTAATGTTGTTACCCAGGCAGACCCATCATCTTGCACGTAGTGGACTCTTGGAAAACACCACCATGTATATTGATTCTTTTCTCCAGGAGTTTGTCAAGGCTTTGCCATCCTATGTACAGGATTCTGGTGACTTTTTGAGGAAACTAGATTGTGTAGTATGGGACTCAGATTGTTGGCTAATCACTTTGGATGTTTCATTCTTATATACTAGCATCCACCACCTTGATGGTCTGAGGGCTATTCAATATTATTTGGGAAGTAGACATATCCAAATGTCTGAGCATAATAAGATGTTGCTAGCCATGATCTCCTACTGTTTGCACAATAACTTTTTCATGTTCAGCAACCAGTATTTTCAACAGATGAGGGGTGTGGCTATGGGGGCCTGCTTTTCTCCCAGTTATGCCTGTTTGCTTATGGGCTACTGGGAGGAGCAGGTCCTCCATGGCACCTATTACAATATTTTTGTCGAACATGTTGTGCATAGGGGCCGATATATTGATGACATATTTTTAATATGGTGAGGTACAAAACAGCAGGCTTTGGATTTTATTGATTTGATCAACATTAATGCACTTAACCTTGCTTTTACATCCAACATTAGCCAGGAACATGTCTGTTTTTTAGATGTAGAAATTGTTGCTAAAAATAACAAACTAGAGACAGTACTTTACAGGAAACCAACGGCAGGCAGCACAGTGCTGCATGCCAAGAGCCATCAACTGGCTCATCTGATACGCAGTATCCCTTACGGAGAGATGCTGCATATCAGGTGCATTTGCAGCACTGATTTTGTATGCCAGCAAGCTCAGGAGGCTAGCAAAGCATGGTTTCTAGCTAGAGGGTACACTGCTACAGTAGTAGACACCCCTATCAGGAAGTCCAACCTCATCCCTAGAAAAGAGGCCCTCCTATATAAAACTCCGGTAGCAGACCCTAACACAACCAGCCAGCCAGCTAGATTTATATTGACATATAATAGACAGCATTAAGCTCTCCGTAAGATCATCAACAAAAACTGGAGCTTGGTGCGCAATTACCCTGTCATTGGGGACCTGATGACAGTCAAGCCTGAAATTTCTTTCAGGAAAGCACGCTCAATGAGCGGTGCTCTGGGCAAGTCTAGTCCTGAGGTTGTTGCCAACACAACATGGTTGCAGGCCAGTAAGGGCTTCAGGAAATGCTCCATTTGTAAAGCCTGTAAACACAGGGTTAGCAGAACTGAGTACAACATTCCGTTTTCTGACACTCCACGTGTCATCCACAAACAGCTGACGTGCAAGACTGAATACGCGGTGTATGTGCTGGAGTGTCCGTGTGGCCTGCAATATGTTGGTAGTACCAAATTGCAGGTCAAAATACGGATAATCCAGCACATCAGGGCAATCAACACTAGGGATGCCGCTTATCCGGTTGCACGTCATTTCAAAGAACATCATGAAAATAAAAGCCAGCTGTTAAAGTTCTTTGTTACAGATGCTGTTTCCCCCCTTAGAAGGGGAGGAAACCGTGAGGCCATCTTACACGCACTAGAAACTAGGTACATTGTGGAATTAGACTGCAAGACCCCTCTTGGCCTGAACTCTAGTGAAGACTTTTATACCTGTCTCTGGTTTGAATCCCTAGCACAGAAGCACCATTATGAGTCTAATGTAACTGGAAATCCCCCATTGTTTAATAACCACCTGAAATTGTGATGGGCAATGGTGCTCCCTCATTTCTCCCACAGATCACATTGGTTTTAATATACCTGTTTACATGACTTATTTTAAAAGAGTCTCTTTTTTCAAGTTTATAAATTTTGCATATTTTGCACTAAATCACTTTGTTTGCACTAAATTACCAGACGGGCGCAGTTGCCCAAAATACCTTGGATTCGGGGCACTGGTAGGACAAATTAACCCACTTGGGTTCTATTCTTGTATTTGCTCTATTTTTGCACATCTGCATAACATTTGCACATATAGTAAATGTTTTTAAAAAAATGAATTTATTCATCAATGTTTTCAATTGTTTAGTATTTTAAAAAATCGTATATGCCTTTTTTTAATGACTTGTTTTATTCTGCATTTTTTACTTACAATTATTGGGTTTTTAAATACATCTGTGAACCTGTAAGTTTTTTTTCAGTGCCCATGATACTGGTTTTAGTGACAACCAATCATGTGTTATGTCTCTTGCACTGTGCACTTTAAATGTTGTTTGCTTCTCATTGGGCGTTATGTGACCAAGGCCTCTGGGTAGGCTGAAATGTTATGCGGGCAGGCTGCTGAAAAACTAAATACAAATTCTCACCTGCACGTTTGGGTTGGCTCTTGTTTCTTTTCCTGTTGAGTCCCGGGCACGAGGGGGCCACTGGAGTGGTGGAACATGTCTTGAGGTATATATATATATATATATATATATATATATATATATATATATATATATATATATATAAACAACGATTCCTTCCTCGGAAGGAAATCCTGGAGTCGCAATTTACCCAATATAATTCACAAGGAGGTTAGTTTCAAAGTTATTTATTCCAATCCATGGGGTGTCAAACAAAACCAAGGCAACAACCAACGCGTTTCGACAGCCTCCGCTGTCTTGATCACGGTCAGTTTGAAAAGTGCATTACCACAGATATATAAACAAACCACATTTCCTGAAACACAGAAGTTACCGCCCAAATGGGCGTGGTTAGTATCACAAGGTCATTGCATCAAGTCCCACCCTTTAGAATTCTGGGTTATGTAGTTCAATGTTGTTGTTTCCGTTATTTTCATGGAGACATTCATGTGTTTACCCATCACAGTCAGTATCACATGGTCATTGCATCAGGTCCCACCCTTAAGAATTCTGGGTTATGTAGTTCATTGATATGCTGTGTTTTCCGTTATTTCCACGGAGGCATTCATGTGTCTACCCATCAGTTAGTAAGTTTATTTATTCAGTCTTTGTTGGATGGGGGATGTGTGACCGTGACCAAGACAGCGGAGGCTGTCGAAACGCGTTGGTTGTTGCCTTGGTTTTGTTTGACACCCCATGGATTGGAATAAATAACGTTGAAACTAACCTCCTTGTGAATTATATTGGGTAAATTGCGACTCCAGGATTTCCTTCCGAGAAAGGAATCGTTGTTTGGATAAAGTAGCGGTTGGGCTCAACCGCAGGAGTAACGCGGCGACACCTAGTAGCGCCTACCGGGAAAGAAAGGGAGCCATATGGATTGATATATATATATATATATATATTATATATATATATATACATACATACATACATACATACATACATACATACATACATATATACATACATACATACATACATATATATATAATATATATCCACTTGATCCGCTCGTTTTACCGAAGAGATGACAAGCCACACCAGCCAGGTACGTTCAAGATATATATATATATATATATATATATATCTATATATATATATATATATATCTATATATATATATATATATATCTATATCCTACTGGCGGTCGCCAGTAGGTAGTTATAGTTAGGACCTAGTTTCCATATGAAATCCGCAACATTTTATTGGGAATAACTTTGGTGCCGGTGGACGAATCTTTGCAAATTTCACAAAGAAGATGTCCCGCTCCGCTCCTTCCCTGAAAGTTTGAGGGGGATTCGTCAAGTGGGGGCTGAGATAAAATGGGGGTCCCAAAACGTGTTTCCCCCATGTTATTTTCCATAGGACGATTAGACACTGCTACAGCCCGAACGGCTGAATGGAATTATAAGAAATTTGGCAAAAAGGTAGAGTCCAGTTCGCAGATTATGCTTTTCTTTAAATGGTGTAAATCCCTCCAGTAGTTGCTGAGAAAATTAAAGTTGAAATCAATTATATATCTATAAGCACGCACGGGTGCGCGCACCCCTGTGCGCAAGCGGAATTCTGATTTGCTGTTTGACGTCTGTCAACATTCAATTCGGAGGAAATCAGGAAGTGTTGTCCGCCATTTTGTCAGTGCGAGTCAACATGTTGCAGAGAACAAAGGGGCAGAACGTGGAAAGGGGGCAGGGTGGAGACTCTCTGTCCCCATAGGTTTTCTCAGGGGGTCCATTAAGGAACCCTAAGGGCAAAAAAACATTTTTTTTCTAAAAAGTTGCGAGGTGCGTGCACCCGGTCGCGCACCTCAGTTTACAAGAGTGTGAAAAAACTATAGTGGAGATCATGGAAAGGGGCAGGGTGGAGACTCTCTGACCCCCTAGGTTTTCTCAGGGGGTCCATTAAGGACCCCAAGGCAAAAAAACACATTTTGTTTTCTAAAAAGTTGCGAGGTGCGCACACCCGGTCGCGCACCTCGATTTACAAGAGTGTGAAAAAATATAGTGGAGATCGTGGAAAGGGGGCAAGGTAGAGACTCCCTGACCCCCTAGGATTTCTCAAAGGGGTCCCTGAAGGACTTCAACGGTTAAAAATAATATTTGTTTGAGAAAAAAATGCCGCACCATGCGCGCACGTCGACAAACAAACACAAAACATATATAGTTAAATAACATGTTTGAGAGTTTAGATGTTGGTTGGCTCTAAAAAGAGCCGTTGTGTTTATAAAGTGTTTTTAGTACCTACAAGTAAGTACCGATGCAGAGTCGTAAATTTAAAAGAAAGACTCTGTTCCCGTCATCTGTGAAATGTACACCGTCTCCTCAATAAATGCCTTGCCTGTTGTAACGCAAGTTGTTGTGGTATATAGAACCCATTCCATAGTCTCTGAGGAAAGCAGAAACAGACTTATTCACATGTTTCCTTGCTTTCTAAATCTGTGGACAATATTGGTTGGACCAATTCCATTTTTGTCTTTAGCATATATTTGAATATACAAATGCAGTTTGTGGAAAAAGTGTCATCAATTGCCCAAAGGTGTCCTTTCAAAGCATTTCCAGACCTACCCCAGTCAAAGTGCCCAGGTCATTTCCACCACAGTGCACAATAATTAGGTTAGGGTGTGGCAGATGTAATAAGGATTTTACCAATGGCATCAATTGGTGAAATTTTAATCCTCTCTGGCCAATCCACATAATATCCACATTTGGTAAATCAAGGTTGAGAAAGCATCTATTTGCTGCATACCTTTTACTCCAGTATATATAGCTGTGTCCTATAACCCAAACTTTTAGCATTTTGAAGGCAGAACCAGTAGTACTCAGATGGGCTCTGGAAGTGAAATGGCAGTTAGAAGCTAAGAGTTTAGAAAACAATGTGGATAAGGTTCAGTGCACTTGAAAAACTAGAAATGATTGGTTGTTTCTTATAATTCAAGATTGAAAACTAGGGTGCATGCTAATGTTTTTTAAAAGGAAAAATGCTATTGGTTGAGAAAAAATCATCAAAACTAACAAAGCAGTGGATAACCAGGTGTATTTGAAGGTCAAACAGACTTGCTGGTTTTATTTGCAACATTCAGATATGAACTTCTGACCTGCGTCTTCAGCCAGGTGCAGTATGAGGTGTTACCATGGTAACAGGCAGAGAGGGCAGAGGGGGATGGTTGAACTTTATGTGACTTTGAAAATATTGAAAGGTAGAACCAATTGAAATGTTAGTTTGATTTTGAATTTGTGTGGGAAGAAATTTGATTGGTTATCTACATGAATATGGGCCTGAAATGAGAGGGAATCTGTCCCATTATTCTGAGGCTGCAGTGACAGAAGCATTATTCAGAGATTCTGCATAAGAAAATCTGGTTTGTGACTGCTACTGTTCTAAATCTTCAAAAGCATTTTTAAAGGTGAGCCTATAACTCTTCTTCACTGCATTTCTCCTTTTATTCTGCCTTAGTCACTATAACTGTTTCACTCCCTCACAGTCTGCACTGTCCTTATTTTTTCTCTGTCACTGTTTTCTTTTCTTTCCACTGCTCTTCCTTTTATTTCCTCTCTCTTTCTATAAATGATTTCCTCTCACTTACTACTTTTGATTTTTTATTATTATGTTTTTGTTTCCTTACTCCTCTAACCTCATCCTGATATCTAATCCCTCGCTGTTACTTTTTTTCATTCACTCTCAGTACTTTTTCCTTATTCTCCTTCCTCACTTTCTTTCCTTCAACTCTCTTTCTTGACTTCCTCACTTCATCTCAGTTATTCCTTTTCATGTATTCGTTCTCTTTACTTTTTCCCTCTTTTTCTTCCTTACAACTGTTAGAATTGTCAGATTGTCACCTTGTAGTTTTGTAACCATTGTTGGTATACTGTAGAAATGCCATAGAAAATGTTTTAAGAGCAGATAGTAATTATTTTACTGATTTGCAAGCTATACTGTCATGTGTCTAAGATCACACTGTGAGTGAAGCTTGATTTCAAATGAATCTGGGTGAATAATTTCCTTAGTTGATGTGTTTAAAAATATGGGAATACATGTATTCTTGAAGTCAGTTAGGCTTTAGGATATGTACTGCTAGAGAATCTTAGGCAGCATGTCTGTCAGGCCTCTTAGTTCCCAAATAGGCTCTATGCTGTGCAATAAAGATCAAGGGTGTGTTGTTGAAATGAAAAATGAATGTTATGTCTTGCTTATATATATATATATATAGTCTGTTTATTGCCACTAGAGACGGTGAGATGTTATGAGCTCAGACACAGATAGTGCAAGCAGACACAGACATGGTAGATTACATGTAAAATCCTGGTGAAAAACTTTACAAGTGCTCATTTTACTAAAACCATTTATCACAGTCATTTCTTTAAGACAGAGAACACAGCCCATGTGTTGAATATAAGACAGATTTGTTGGCATGAGCTGAAAGCCATTTTGTATTTCTGGCAGTCATTTTGTTTCCCATGTGCTCTCTCCTACCTTTCTGTTAACTGTCCTTGTAGCCTGTCTAGACAAACTATGTTTAACATACTCCACTTCACATATGACCAGAAGGGCCTAACTAACATAATGCACCTACTTCTCTAGTATAACTCTCAGACTATTTTGACCAGGATCACAGACAGTCTCTGGGTGAAAGAAAGAATTATATTTGCACGTTTTTCTTTGATCTGTAAAGATGGTGCAGAAAGACGGTGAGATGGTATGAGCACAGACACACATAGTGAAAGCAGAGACAGACATGGTAGATTACTTGTAACATCCTGGTCATGTGCCTAAGATCACACTGTGAGTCAAGCTTGATTTTAAATGAATTTAAGACACAGAATATACCCCATGTATATCACCACAACATTACAATGCAGAAAAGTGACTCATTTCCCAAAACATTTTCAGGAGATAATACAGACAGAATCTGAGCTGCATAAATCAAAGAGTATTATTAAGAAAGCAAAGGAGAGAATCACCCATATCATAAAAAGGCCTCTGCAGATAAAAAAATTGTTCTAATGATATATGCTAAGGATTCCTAACTATCCCCAGAGCATACCTATACAACCTTTTAAATTAGTGGTCCAGCGATATGAATAAATATTTCTTAATCGCCTGGAAACTATTTTATTCTCACTTTTAGTGGGGTGACTTGAACTATCTCTGGATACTGCCACGATAAAACCAGAGATTGCCTCGGGTGAGGCTGGCAAGATACTAATTGCAAAACCCAATGACTGTTGCCATAACGTTTGTGTGGGGCGGAGAACAAGATATACCGCTTCTCGAAATACACAACGTTTATGAGGGTTTTTCAATATATCTCTTGGTATAAGTGGTCACAAGTGTCCTATCCACTTTTGATAAAATCTGATAAAAAAATGCATTCACAGAGAGAGCCATACTGCACACAGAAAAGGAGATGGAACAAGTTGAAACTATGTTTAACTGGCAAAAAGCAGACCATATATATGTGTGTGTGTGTATATATATATATATATATATATATATATATATATATATATATATATGTATATACATACATACATACATACACATATATATATATATATATATATATATATATATATACACTTCCCTTCGTTTATTACCTCCCTCACTCTCCTTTCCTCCATCCATCTCTAAGTCTCTTTTTCCTCAATCACTACCTTGTGTTGCTTTATCGCTCAATCTCTTCTCACTCCCCCTTACTATATTTCTATTACATCATACCTCACTGATCTTCAGTCACTCCACTTTTTTCACTTCTTCACTCCCTTATGCTCAGTCCCCTTCCTTTATTCTCTCCATCACTCTCCTTTCCTCCATCCGTCTCTAAGTCTCTTCCTCTGTTTTAGTAAGTGTAAGTGTTTTACTCCTTTATACTCCCTCACTCTTCTTCTATTTCACTGTCTCCGTCTCTGTTGTCTATTTTTCATTTTCTTTTCTCTCTTTCCATAAATACTTGTCTCTCATTTACTTATTGTTCCTTTCTGTTAATATGCTTTTTTTCCATTACTCCTTTCCCCTCACTCTTATATCCCTTCCCTCACTATCACTGCCCTTTACTCAATCTTACTCCTCTTCTCCCACTTAATGTTCTCTTCTCTGTGCATCACTCCCATTCCCTTTCTTCTTCTCCAATTTCATCAGTACCCCTCAGTTTCTTTTCCTCACTTCATCTGTCAATCCTGCTCCCTTATTTCTTTTTCCTCATTCCCTTCTGCTAACTCCCTTTCATTGACTCTCTCACTCATCTTTTGAACACTTTTCTCTCCCTCTCCTGCTGTGTCTTGATGTGTTTTATCTAGGACCCCGATCAATATTGTGACCTCATGCCCCTATACGGCTATAATCAATACATATCCCTATAATGGCATCATAATCAGAGCCATATTTCAGTAACTCGCCTCTGCAGTCCATGACACAGCAGAAGCCACTTCCTTAGATTCCTAGATAGCACACCGAGTTCTTTCGACATACCAAACCCCCCGCGACCTGGGAAAGCCCCGCTTGCTTTGTTTTGATTAGTAATAGAACTCCTGCGAGCACTGTAAGAACGACCAGTTCTTAGTGACATCTTTATTGACGTCTTATGTCCAAAAACGTACGTCAAACTCGCCACCTTTCAGGTATAAATATACCAACGTTGCCTTAAGCAAGCACCCGGTGGTGGTGAATACTGGAGCAGAACAGCTGTCCCCTTGCAGAGAGCCCAGCAGATGCGAGAAGCCCATGAACGCTGCCCCTCCTCTTTGACGCGCTGAGAAAGACGCTGTCTTTTCTCCTGCGAGAAAATCCAGCTCAGGCGTTTCCAGCCTACCCTTGCGGGTGACTGGGATATCGGGTCCTGAGAGGGAGATACCAGACCTCCTACATTCTATTCCAGAGGTACGGTGCTGACTAAACCCTTAGAGAGAATTCCTGAATTAAACTCTTGGCAAAACCAACTTAACTTAAACTGATGCTTGTGCACGGAAAACATGGCGGCCGCGAGTTAGAGCGGTGCGCTCGTCTTTGACGGAGCTCCTGGATATGCCCGAGTGTATTACCTAGCAGGGTTGGTTTTCTTCATTCATGTGTCCTTGTCCGACTGAGAAGCGGATCAGCGGAAAAACTGTGAGTAATTTGGGATTCCCACATCGGAGCGAGAGTGAGAAGGGAGAAGGGAGAAGCCAGTGCAGCTCCGAGCTCTCGGGGTCTGCGGCGTGCTGCAGCCGCCTGAGCTGCCTGAGCTGCAGGGCTGCAGTGATCGGTGCAGCGAGGGAAAAACGGGCTGAAACGTGCTTTTTTAAATCTAAGCCCTAGCCCCTAAAAACTACCGGGAAAAACTTCAGTATTGCAGCGGTGGACTGGAGAAGGACCGGAGAGGGACTCGGTGCTTAAGGGAATGCAAAGGCGGTCGGGGCTTTAGGCTCGCGGTGAACCGCAGCTGCAAACAGTGAAAGTGAACAGTGAAAGAGCGCTGTGTTCAAAAAACGCCGGTTTTGATAGTCTGCCTGTCGAGCAGAGCAAAAAAAAAAGGCTCTAATTCTAATTTTCATTTCGAACTCAAGTGTGTTGTCACGGAGACACGGAGACAGTGAACAGTGAAAGTGAACAGTTTGATAGAAGTTCACTGGGGCATTGTTACTAAAAGGCGATGTATGTTTCAAGGAAGTGAGCACACGGCACACAGAACAAACACAGATTTAAAGAAATAGCAGCACTTGGGGATACTGAAGCTTGTCGAGCAGAGCAAAAAAAAAAAGGCTCTAATTCTAATTTTCATTTCGAACTCAAGTGTGTTGTGTGTTGTCACGGAGGCACGGAGACATTGCCTGTGGAGATAATTCGAGTTGGTACAGGGTCAGATTGTGTTGCTCTACTCTGCTACTCTGCTATACCTGCTATACCTGCTATACCTAGGAAAAGTTTGAAAACTAGAAAGCATAGGAAAAGTACTAGCTCTGCGTTAAAAGGCAAACCTTGATAGAGCTACCAATGTGCTGGGGGACGTCTTTTTCCCACGCACCTTACCGCTGGGGTGACGCAGCCGTGGAGCTCCGTAGGAGCAGAAGGGCAGCGGTGTCAGTAAGAAAAGGGGCAACATCTACTTGGTGCGGCAAAGGGGACCAGCAGAGGGGGAGGGAGTTGTCAGCCTTGAGAGGCGAGCTACAGTCATTTGATAGCCAGGGTCCTATAGACCCCATAGATATACAGGGCTATCACCGCTTGCAAAAACCAGACCCCATATCTAGTACCTTTAGACTCAACGCACAAAATACTTCTAGCCAGGTATCAAGTGAGACTCCACGTATAACTACAGTTAGAACCCTGGGGAAGCGAAAGGCTAGGGGGAAAGGAAAAGGCAGTAATAAAGGCAAAGAATTAGTTGCTGCTAAAGGTTCTAGTGATATAGCCCAAGTGCAGGGGACCGAAAAAAGCCTAGGGGAGCAGCCTCACGCAGAGCTTGAGTCTGAGTCTGAATTTGAGGCCGAATTGGATTACGAGGTAGCAACTGATACATTTCAACCTCCTGCCCGAAGGATATCGAAGAGGGGGAAAGAACGTCAGCTGCGCTATACCGCTCCAAAGGAGCTGCCACACAAGGCCAGTTTGAACAAAGGGGGCTCCAAAACAAAAGCTAAAAATATCCCTCGAATCACACCCTCACTGAAGTCTTATTTTAAGGTCCTCCCCCAGGTCTTAAACATAAATCAAGAGACCCAAAAACCTCTCTGTGCACAATTTGCATCCACGTCAGGGGTGCTGGCCGGTCTTACAACACCTACAGCCACACTCGAGAATCTGGGAGATAAGGAAAGAAAACTAGAAGCTGAAGGAGAGCCAGCTAGAGGTATAGAGATGGGGGACCCAGTAGACTGAGTCGCGGATGCAACCCTCCCACAGGAACAGCACGCCCTCACCGATGCAGGGGGAAGTAACACAAATGATTTGGCTCAAAGCAGACGGGGCTGCGAAGATAACGCTGAGGATAATGGAAGCGATGATACTATTCAAGCCATACTTCTTAGCATGAGGAAAGAAATTAGAAATGGATTTGAGGAATCAAAGCGATGTTTCGAGGAATCCAGACTCACTCAATCAGAGATCCGTACAATGTGCGAAAATCTAGAGTCTAAGGTGGACGGTCTCTCACTAAGAACAGGGGGTCTAGAGAATTGTGTTGAAGAACTCAAGGCAAAACTGGAGGCTGCCGAGGGAAAGATTCAAACATTAAGACGAGAAGGTAATACAGTAAAAGAGAGGGTGGAATCCCTAGAAAACTTTTCTAGACGAAATAACCTAAGGCTCCTAAAAATACCGGAAGGGAAAGAAGGTGGAGACTTGAAGAACTTTGTTGCAACTATATTAAAAGACTCTCTAAATATGGATGAATCTGTGTCCGAGATAGAAACGGATATTCAGAGGATACACAGGGACCCATTCCGCCTTAAACCTGGTAGAGATAAGCCAAGGAAGATCCTGGTGAATTTCTTAACATATTCTCTAAAAGAGAGGATTTTGACTTCAGCCCTCAAAGCCAAGACTTTGAAAGCTTTAGACTTTTCTTTTGAAGTGAGGTCGGACCTGTCCAAAACTACACTGGATAGACAGTGGGAACTAGGCCAAAGGATGGAAAAATTCAGAAGCCTAGGAGCGACTGTTCAAATGAGATTCCCTGCCTTTTTAAGGGTAATGTACAATAACAAAATGTACAATGTCAAATCCCCCTTTGAAGCTGAAGAGCTACTTGTTACTATTAGCGAACATGCAAACCCTCCGGATCAAGGGTGAAAAATAATATAATACAATATAAATAAATAACAGAGCAATTTGCTAAATGAGATAATAACAGAAAAGGAGTTAAATAAATAAAAAAAAAGAGGGGTGTGAAAATAAAATAGATCGAAAAATAAGAAAAAGAACAAAATTCACGAAGGGAGAGGGTTAAAAAAAAAAAAATTTTTAAAAATTTTTTTAAAAAAAAAGTAGGGAAGAAGGGGAAAGAAAGGCAAAAAGGGGGAAAAAAAGGGGGAAAGAAAAAGGAAGTAAAGAAAAAGGAAAAAGGAAATGGGGGAAAAAAAAAAATAAATAAACAATAAATAAATAAAGGGACAAATAAATAAATGAGAAAACACAAAGTATCTAAATTTGGGCCTGGATATATAATTTCAAGATTAAATCCAGGAAAACTAAACAGTAGCGAGTAACAGATAAACATTAGTTAATCAACCTCAGAACCTTACTATAGATCTTAAAACCCCCAGCAAATTTATTCTCAAAAGTTCGAGGTATAACGCCTATTGGGATTATTTTCAATCCCCATATTAGCGCCCAAATCCACCCTTGGTCACTCGATAATCTTTACTGGGAATAAAAAGATATAAGATAAATAATACATAAAGGACTAAAATTGGGGCTTTAGGAGTTACCACTGCCTTCATTTTAAATATAGAGACCAACAAAATAAATATCAGGGCATGGAGCAGGAAAACATCAGAGACGACAAGCTGGCAATACATCAAGCCAGAGTAAGTTGGGGGGGGGGGTTTCCAGGGGAGGGGGGATGGGAAGGGAAAAGCAAAATATAAAAGTCCTCATAAACCGATTCCAATAATTATGAAGAATATAGATCCAGCAGTTTCTCAAAGCGGCTGTTTGGTCAAAATAGCTAAAGATAAAATTAACAATAGGCTTTTTTTTAAAACAATAAGAATTAGAGGAGGGGGGCAGGAAACTTGGCTAAATATCAATGGCAGACATTAAATTCATATCCTGGAACGTAAATGGCCTGCGAAACAGAATCTTACAATACCTAAGGGATTCACCCGCACAGATCATTGCGATCCAGGAAACACACTTGAATAAACAGGAAATTACAGATATACTTAAAAAGCTCAAATGGGTTGATAAATTTATAACTACGGACCACAACACTGATATCCGCGGCACAGCTATAATTTTCAAAAAAGCAGCTAGGGCCCAGATTACGAGTTGGGAAATGGATGCGAGCAGTAGATGGCTGATAGCTAATGTTCAATTACATTCGAAGGTCATTACTATTATCAGCTATTATGGACCTAATCAGGACGATCCTTCTTATTTAAATACCCTGCAGAACCATTTGATTACCTGTTCCGATCCTATAATATGGGTGGGAGATTTTAATCTTGTCCTAGACCCAAAGCTAGATAAATCCCCTACTTCCAGAGCGGTTGCGCATAGTAATATGAGGGACACACTACTTAGATGTATGTCGAATCTTGGCTTAATAGACCTATGGAGACAAAGGTCCGGCAATGCTATGGGAGTCTCCTACCACAACTACAAATACAGACATAAATCACGAATTGACTACGCTCTATTCAGTCGCTCTATTAAAGATCGGGTTAAAAATATAACATACCTCCCTTTACACCTGTCAGATCATTCTGCTATTTCTTTCTCTGTGAAATTAGATCAGAAGTCCACTCACCATTCCTGGTCTTTCGATCGAACAATTTTACTGGAGGAAGAGGAGAAAGACCATTTGATTTATGAAACAGTCTCCTTTTTAGAGCAAAACTTAGGCTCTACTTCTCTGGTCACAGTATGGGAGGCTTGGAAGGCCTTCATAAGGGGCTGTATTACAGGAAGGGCCTCATACAGGAGAAAGAAATATGATGAGGGAATCCGACATATTGAGCAAGAATTAATTCATCTAGAAGCATTAGACCAGCCCCCTTCAGATAATCAAGAGGAGAAGACAGAATTAAAAGCCAAGTTAGACATACTACTACAGGAGAGGATAAATAAAAGATGGCAGGCAAGCAAACTTGCCCACTTCGAATATGGTGAATCTGCAGGAAAATTGTTGGCCTGGAAAATTAAAGCTGATCAATCTAGAAAGTTTATCAAAGAAGTGAGGGTCGCTGGAGAAGCTAATAGTAGGTCAACGAACACGGCCATAGGGGAAGCCTTTAGTGAGTTCTTCCAGAATATATACACGGAGGAACTGAACGTTAATGTAGAGGAAAGGAACGAATGGCTGAATAATATAATTCTTCCGAAATTGGAGAGCTCCCAAACGGAAAAAATAGATAAAGACATAACGGAACTAGAAGTTTCTAACACCATCAAGCAATTGTCACAGGGCAAAGCGGCGGGACCAGATGGCCTCCCAGGAGAATTATATAGAGTACTCAATACTACGCTTACCCCAGTTCTTACGAACCTTTTTAATGACATAATGATCAGAGGGCAGACACCACCAAGCTCCGGGGGGGAGGCAAATATAACCTTAATATTAAAAGCAGGCAAGGACCCAGCCGAATGTGGATCATATCGCCCAATCTCGCTTCTCAACAGTGACTATAAGATATTTACCTCAATTTTGGCTGCGAGATTGGGAAGCGAGATTGGGTCGATAATCCACTCTGATCAAAAGGGGTTTATTAGAGGCCGTCAGTTGGCTGATCTAACCTATGATCTGGTGGGAGCCACGGACATTGCCTCAACTTTTGGTCTACCCCTGGCCATCATGACCCTCGACGCCACTAAAGCGTTCAATAGGGTAAATTGGGCATACCTAAATTCAATAATGAATAAATTTCATCTGGGACCCAAATTTTGTAGGACCATAGGCTTATTATATAACAACCCTAGAGCATCTTTATTAATAAATGGTACACAAACAATTCCTTTTAAAATTAGCCGAGGAACAAGGCAGGGCTGCCCCTTATCCCCTCTCCTCTTTAATTTATATGTTGAACCGTTTGCACAATCCATCAGGGAGGATACCAACATTCCACATTTTACTTTTTCGGGCTGGGAAAAGAAAATTGGCCTCTATGCCGATGACATACTTATTTATACAACTGACCCCACACTGGCATTTCCCATAATTATACAGAAGGCGGAGATGTTTGGGAAATTCTCGGGTTACGAAATTAACGCAGGAAAAACCGAAATTATGGTTTGGAACATCCCAAATCTTCAACTCCCTGTAAAATCGTCAATGAGATACCTGGGAATTACAATAACTAATGACCTAGAACATTTGACGCAAAATAACCTAGCACGTGTTTCGCGAGAATCCCAAATTTTGATGAAAGCCTGGTCCTTCCTCCCACTTAATATCTCGGGAGAACTAGCCTGATAAAAATGAGCATTCTCCCGAAATTTACTTTTATTTTCAATGCCATCCCGCTAGTTTTTGATACCAAACAGCTTGCAAAATGTCAGCAGAATATTAACTCTTTCATTTGGGGATATAAATCCAGCAGATTAGCTTGGAAAAAATTGAGAAGGAGAAGAGAAAAAGGAGGGCTCGCATTGCCAGACCTGGAATATTACGCTTGGGCATTTCATCTGACCCATTCTAGGATGTTACTTAAGCTCCCCTGGGAAAATGCAAATGGGTTTATGTACAAGGCAATGCTACTGGGTTCGGACCTACCGGTTAATGGCTTTCTTTTCAAGTTCGGCCACCAGAAGTTTTTCAAAAAAATCAGGCTAAAGACACTATTGAGTATCTTGAAAGAATGGTCTCAAATAAAGTCTAAGGCCGGAATAGGATACCTTTCTGAACACGCACCAATTTGGGACCTACCTGGGCTAGCATCACAAGAAGTCAACATAGTCAAAAGAGTCCTGTCAGACGCAGGGATCACAAAGTGGGGAGATTTGCTGTTGGAAAGATCAATCATTGACTGGGATATCTTCAAGCTAAAAGTAACATCATCACTCTCCTGGATAGTATATCTACAAATAGGAAGCTGGTTTCGGACTCAATTTAATAATAAAGGAATGATGGGAGAGGAGAGTCCTTTAGAAAATATCCTAGTGGAAAAACCTGCGGGGAAAAAGGAAGTTGCACTCTTCTATTGGCATATTATAGAGGATGGTGAGCGGGATTTTAACCTCCCGGAAAAACTTTGGGGTGTGGAGGGAGAACCAGATAGAGAGATTATTTGGGAGGAATCTTTCACCCTTCTTTACAAATTCATCAAGCCAGCATGGTTGAGACGCAACCACTTCTTCACACTTCACAGAGCGTATTACTCCCCTAAAAGACTGTCGAAATTTCAAATAGGGAAGTGCTGCTGTAAATGCTCTTTACCAGCAGCTTCAGACCTTCATATGTTTAGTGAGTGTCCAAATATAGCCACTTTTTGGCATGAAGTCAGAACAACACTTGAATCTATTCTTGGTATCACGATTCCGTGCACATGGTCTTTAATAATTTTTGGACTAAACCACAATATTAAGGGATTAGAGAGAGATTTTCTGTTTTATGCCATCCTACTGGCAAGAAGAGAAATTTGTAAAAATTGGGTCAACATAAATCCCCCAACACATGCAGAGTGGCTGGCTTCACTTTATGCAACATCAAGGTTGGATTTATCGAGAACATGCAGCCCTCGATCGCTTAAATTTTGGGACTTTTTGATTGATTGGACGAGGGATAGTTAGACAACCCGGGGTTTTTTTTTTTTTTTTTTCCCCGGGTCCGATGATTAGGCCTAAAATCTCTCTGTCCTATATGGTGGTATCGTTTAGCTACGGGACATCCGGCCGAACTGGTCTGAAGGGAGTATGTCCGTCCAAGCTCTGTTGGTGACACTGAGGCTGACTCTCGGGCACCTGGAGCTCAACATTGGGCTCCGAGGGGCTACGGGGGGGTCGGTCCTCGTGTCTGAGAGGACAAGAGCATTGTTGGATCGACTTTTTTGGCTAATGAGGACAAAAAAAAAAAAAAAAAAAAAAAAAGAACGACCAGTTCTTAGTGACATCTTTATTGACGTCTTATGTCCAAAAACTTACGTCAAACTCGGCACCTTTCAGGTATAAATATACCAACGTTGCCTTAAGCAAGCACCCGGTGGTGGTGAATACTGGAGCTGAACAGTTGTCCCCTTGCAGAGAGCCCAGCAGATGCGAGAAGCCCACGGACGCTGCCCCTCCTCTTTGACACGCTGAGAAAGACGCTGTCTTTTCTCCTGCAGAGAAAATCCAGCTCCGGCATTTCCAGCCTACTCTACATTCTATTCCAGAGGTACGGTGCTGACTAAACCCTTAGAGAGAATTCTTGAATTAAACTCTTGGCAAAACCAACTTAACTTAAACTGCTACTTACTTGCTCCCTTCCACGTATTAGTCTTAGGTCAGGTACACGGGGTAGGCGTAGTTAGAAGCACCAGTTGAGGTCGTTAGCCAATGTATATATGAATGCATATATTTTATTCATTTTAACTATCTTATGGCTAAGGAACCATATCGATGTTTTTACAGTATTATTTCGTAATACTCCTTTTACTGTACGCACTTTTCATTATAACAAGTCTTGCAATTGTGGCAATTCATTTCTCTTGCATGAGAAGGAAGACTGCTCAATAAATAATATCTTTTATTGAAAACGCCCGTCTCTCTATTCTCTGCACCCTGGTGAAATTAAATCTGCACAACTGACTGAGTGAAATAGCTGTCTATTGTTTCACACGACTCTAGAGATTGACTCTTATTCTGGGGAGCAAAGTTGTCATGTTTATGCGGTTGTCGGAAGCTGAATCCCTTCTTGTCTGAGCCAGGGTAGCTGATCACTTCCTATTCAGTCAAGAAAGTTTCCAGTGACCTCTGAGCTAGCTGGCGCAAACCTAAATTAGGTCTAACATAGTCAGTAGAGACCTAGAAGACCACAGTTCTACTTCTACACTGCTTTTTATGTTATTCCAATGTGCAGGGCCTATAGGGAAAATACAAAATAGATTCCTATGTAAAGTCTTTGGTTTAGTCAACGTTGAAGGATACAGTGTTCCAAAATATTGTGCACCTAATCTTTTGTTTCCATGGAAACCTGCTCTACAAACTTTCATCACTACAATGTCAGAAAATGCCGATAACAACGGAACCAACAATGAAGTCGCAGTAGGCGCGAATCAACTGGGTTTCGATGTTACAGGGATTAATGAACCAGGTGCAATTATCATCCCGGCAAACATAATAAAAACTATAACGTTAAAACCTATGGAAAATTGACTGTCAGCACAAGGTGGTACATTCATTTTCGTGATAGAGGCACACGAATATCGGCAGACAGAGGTATTCTATTCATGGATAAACTTTCCAGCGGCAAACGCTACAACACACGAGTTCCACTATTACAAAATAGAGGAACCACCGGAAGAATACGCTCCTTTCAAGGAGATTGAAATCCCATTAAAATACCAAGAGCACCTGCTCTGGTTTAAAGGCGCCCTAAAACATAATGATCACATCACCAGGCTTGGTCCACTAGGTAGACCAGGAGCAACGTGGCCAGTTCTAGCCAGCTACACACCACATCCAGACATTGATAAAATGTCAAGAGAAGAACTTTTAGCACAGCTAAAATTATTAATTAAAATACACAGACAGTTAGCCCAATATGTAATGCAGACTGCAACAGTCCAAACAGCTGATAATATTCCACAGCTAACCCCTCATCAGGGGAACACAAATAAAATCACACCACAGAACATACAATCATGTCTTGGAAAAACTCCCGCAAAACGGGAACAAATTCCATTCTGGTTAGCGCAAAAAATAACTCAAATAGAGGCAGTATTCCCGAATACTACCCCTATTGAGAAACACAGAATTCTAACCATCTGCCTTCCAATGGGGGTCGCACCACATGTGGAGGACTGTGACACTTGGGGCACAGTCTTTGCTTCCATTTACACAAAAACACATGGTGTTCCGTCCATGGCGGTAATACCAGATGTGCTAAAACAAATTCAGAATGAATACGGTCCAGAACCTGCTTTAACTCTTGGTATGAAATTACTGAAAGACATCAAGCAGGTCTCGGCTATATTACTAGCCAACATAAAAGGAGAAGCAGCATCTGTGGCGATCCGCCAGAAATTGAAAGAAACAGATATAACAGATCAACCAATTGAACTGGCCAGAATCATAGAAAAATGCTATGAAGAATTAGGTAGAGATAGTTTGGGTGGGAAACCAGTAAAACCCCAACTACTTGAAAATCCTGAAAAATTATTTATTAAAAATAATCTAAACACTCCTAAAAAGAGCTGGGATAGAAATAAACAATCCACTCCCAAAGAAAAAGTTTTCCAGTCCAGAGGAAGGTCTCCTCGGCGGAGAGAAAGAACTCCGAACCGAGAATACCAGTCTCTCCAGAGGGAGCCCTCTGAACAAAAAATATAACCTTAGAAATAGGGATAACTTGAAAAAGCCTGATAGATATCAAAGTATTGATACACGTCCCTTTTGATCTTTTTCGCAGAAATCGGAAAGAAGAGGACGGGCAGAACCAAGAGGAGAGCACACCAAGTCTGTGCTCAAAGTAAAAAATTACAATTTCCAAGAAAGAAGGTAGCCAGTATTAGAGTAATCGAACATGCCGAGAATACTGAGGACACAGCTGAAAAACGGAGAGTGGGCACAGACAATGCTAGACAGCGCAGTAGAAATCAGCATAGCTCGCAAGATCCTGATGAGTCATCTGGAGACAGTGGACACAAATGAATACATTCAAGTAGAAACTGCAGACAGTTAGCGAACCTCATAAGATATACGAAATAACACTGCGTATAGAGGGAGATAAGACTAGGAAAATAAGGGGTCTATTTTGAGATAACCTCTCAAAAGGCTATGACATCCTGTTAGCCGAGAAAGATTGTCCCCCAGAGTTTGTCAGGGAGTGCCCTCATGGCGAAGAAATGATTATGCCTGCCTTCTCAAATCATATTCCAATTCACACTAAATATATATATGCAAGGAAATGGGCAGTAGCTCAATCACCTACACTATATAAGAATCATGTGGGATGGGATGAGGACTCTCCTCCTCACAAAATCCAGTTAAAATGTCAACCAACTGCACAAAGGCAGTACCCAATTAAGCAAGAAGGTAAAAAAAACAGGTCAGGGAGATTTTAGATCAACGTGAATACCAAGGGGTAATTGAAACATGCACCTCTCAAATGAACAATCCTTTGTTTCCTGTCTCCAAACCAGACGATTCGTATCGTCTAGTCTTGAACTACAGACACCTTAACTCATGCTGCAAATCATTTGCGGTACAAAATTCGCACAGTGCTGCACTAATGAATAACATAGTTCACAAAAAATACAAAACAACATTAGATATATCTAATGGGTTCTTTTGTCAAAATATTGCACCAGAAAGCAGGTACTTGACCGCTTTCTCAATAATGGGGTTGCAGAAAAATTTCTGTAGGCTCCCACAGGGATTCAAGAACAGCCCAGGACTATTCTCAGCCAGAGTAACAGAGTTACTACAAATATATGATGATGAGGCATTATCTTATGTCGATGACATCTATCTCACAGACGACGACTTGGATACTCACTTGAAAAGAGTGAACACCATAATACTTGGGTTCGCAGTAGAGGGTTACAAATTCAACTTTAAAAAGTCACAAATTGCCCATCTAACAGTCTTATTTTTAGGATACGAATTATCAAGTGAAGGAAAAAGCCTAGCGGACAACTTCTTAGAGAAGTGCGCTGTACTCCAAGCACCAAAAACGCTGAAGAACTTACAATCGATTCTAGGCTTCCTGAATTTCGGAAGAACTTACATTCTAAACTATGCAGAGAGGATTAAACCTCTCTACGAAATAATAAAACCTGATTTTAAACCAATCAACTGGACTCAAAAACACACAGAAATTTTGAGATCACTACAAACAGACATATTAGCTAAAACAAAATTAGAAACACGTGACAATACACGCAACCTTGTAATACGAGTCATACCAGGAAGATACGGATTCACGTACCTGACCTCTAATGAGGGAGAAATGGTACCAATAGCTTACAAATCACATTTGTACACACAAGCAGAAAAAACATTCAGTCTCACAGAAAATACTGTAAAGGCAGTTCAAACTGCTATAACAAGAGAACGAGCCCTAGCCCAAGGCAAAAGAATAACTGTTTTCACAGCAGAATCAGCCTTCGAGGCGCTATTCAGCCCAGTAAATCTAAAAACAGTGGCACTAGATCCGAAATGGATACAGTGGGAAAATGCTCTTGCTGCAGAAGACGTGACATACTATTTTGTCCCAAACATGAAAAAATTGAATGATTTAAAATATGAAAAAGAATATCCTCTGCCAATCGAAATTCAGCCCCTAGAACAGTACTCTTGTATAATCTATACAGACAGATTTGTACAGCATTACAATGTAGATGATAAATCCTACGATGCAGCTTGCGCGATTGTTAAAGGTCGCTGGTTCTGCGGTAAATTCAGACCGAAAATAACAAAAACTGAATCATTGAGAAAATGTTCGGCTCAGCGAGCTGAAATCAGATCTTTAAAGATGGCGCTTGAAAATGCCGAACGTGAATACCCGACACTAATCGTGTGCGATTCGCATTTTTGCGTCAATTCTTACAATAATGATTTGCAGAACTGGGTTCAAAATGATTACAAAAATGACGCAGGTGCCACAATCAAGCATAAAATGCTTTGGAAACAAGTAGTTCTTTTACAGAAAGAAATACAAAAGACTCACGTGAAACACACTCTGAGTCATAAACGTGATGGCGTTCACGTTGCAGGGAATTCATTGGCTAATACAGCCAATGTAGATGATAAATCCTACGATGCAGCCTGCGCGATTGTTAAAGGTCGCTGGTTCTGCTGTAAATTCAGACCGAAAATAACAAAAACTGAATCATTGAGAAAATGTTCGGCTCAGCGAGCTGAAATCAGATCTTTAGAGATGGCGCTTGAAAATGCCGAACGTGAATTCCCGACACTAATCGTGTGCGATTCGCATTTTTGCGTCAATTCTTACAATAATGATTTGCAGAACTGAGTTCAAAATGATTACAAAGATGACGCAGGTGCCACAATCAAGCATAAAATGCTTTGGAAACAAGTATTTCTTTTACAGAAAGAACTACAAAAGACTCACGTGATACATACTCGGAGTCATCAATGTGATGGCGTTCACGTTGCAGGGAATTCATTGGCTAATACAGCCACAACGGAAGCAACTAAACCGGCTTCCGTAGCCACAAAAAACCGTTCAGGAAAATACATAGACTGGGAAACCATGCTGGCGGTAAAAACGTCTTCAAAAGACAACTGTGCAGCACTACCTGTGAACTATCCACTCAATTATACATATGTAATTGATGCAAACTCCGTTCCTTTTGCTCGAATCCCTGGAGTGGGGGATAGGGTAATTCCAAACACGAACCGGAGAATCTTTTTGATAGCAGACGCACATATGGGTGAAGGTCCGAGGCACAAACAGATGAAGGAATCTCTGACAGAATTACAATCAGAATATTGGTGGCCGGGGATGAGCATGCAACATTATAAATTTGCAAAGAGCTGTCCAGACTGCAACAGAGACCGCAGTAACGAGCCAACCGGAGTAATGCCATTATCATTTCTGTAGGTAGCATAGGGCTATCTACACATGAAATCCAGCGTCCTATTAATTACTTTTTTAAGACTATATTCACTTAAAAATGTGGCCCCAGCGCTCGGCTGACGCCAGAACTATTATAAAAGATTTGCGAGTCTTTATCGGCACATATGCAATTGCCGTGCTTCATTCTGACCAGGGTCCTGCTTTTAGCTCTCGAGCTTATAAGTAGGCCATGACCAGCATGGGCATTGGATTGCGGTTCTCTTGTCCCTTCCATCCTGAGGGAAACGGGGTAGTGGAAAGACAAAACCGAAACATAAAGCAATCTATAACAGCAAAGGTATTAGGTTCGGGTGATGGGTGGGTCCAGCATTTAACAAGTGTCCAACGTAGTCTTAACAACTTGCCAAGAAATTCTCCAAAGGTTTCAGCCCGTACGAACTATTGTTCGGAACTAGAATGTATGTTCAGGACTTAGATAGTCATGCTTCAGTGGTAGAAGATAAGAAAAAAGACTTTGACATCAAAGATCGTTTGGCTGTTTTACAGGACTTAAATGAAACAAGAAAAGCCCTGAGCAACATAAAGTTAAAGCAATAGCCAACAACCACTGAAGACACACCACCTGTCCCACCAAGACCTGTCTGGATTCCAAAGATTGGGGATCTGGTCAGAGAAAAAATAGCAGTGAAGAAGGAATTTGGGCCTTCTTACAGAAAAGCAGTACCTGTCTTAGCAATCGACGGAACAAGATTAGTTGTACTACCGCCCCTTGCTGGTAAAAAGGAGAACCGAGTTGTATCCATCGACCTGGTAAAACCACAATCATGTGGCCTATAATAAATAGTAGGCCCAGTGGACTCCCAAGAAGTAACAGAATACCCAAATTTGCTAGTATCCAAGAGGTTCAAACTGAAAGACTAATCGCATTTGATAAACCTGCAGTGAATAAAAAAGAACTATGCAGAAATGCAATGGAACTTGTGCCTCTTGAAACCCAAATTGAAACAGTTCGTCATGAAACACCAGTCTACAATGATGTAGCATCAGAATGTGCTAATGAAAGGCAAATTGAGAAAACAATTCCAACAATCGACAGAACTGCATCTGGCTACTTCATAAATTTCGATAACTTTTCTGAAGATCTAAGCGACCCTGAAGTGACGCCAGCAACAAAGACTTTTAAAGAAAAAGCAACAGAACTCTTTAATCAACTCAAAGAAACCTATCTTATTTCTCCATGGTTAGAATTTTGGATTGGGCTAGGTGTATTTTTCCTCCTGCTTTGGCTCATCATGGTACTTTGCTTGGGAAAATTCATTGAGGGAAAATACAGCACAATGGACACAGCAAGTCAGAACATCAACTTAGTTCTGAAGCCTCACAAATCATCTCACATCGAGAAAAGAGAACTATCATCAGTGAATGTCACAGCCATTCCAATACACGGCGGGGTAGTTTGGGACAAAACAGATTACGAAATATATGGACCGGTCGAACTCTTGAAATATCCTCATCAGTTTAAGGTTTAATTAAGTGACTTTGTAAAACCAAGTACATTCTCTGATGATTGGGACTTTGAAAGCATAAATAATATGATGTCGGATTTAGTTTGGTCAGCAAAATTTACAGAACATGATTATTTGCAAGGTTCATCGAATTATGAACAGATGTATTGTTTTACCCATTATGCAGACCACTATTTGCATAAATCTGCTCAACCTAGAAATGTTTTTAAATATAACCAATGGGAACATTGTACTACTCCACCTAAAAGCAGTTCAAAAACATTCTATGAGAAATTCCAATACTTCTCAGGGTTTAACACAAGTGATGCAGGAACATTTTATTATAAACTGTTAGATAAAACAGGGACAAAAACCATGCTGACAAATACTAAATTGATATAGTCATAAGCATTTTATGAAAAAATGATTACATTTGGTTTTGATTTCTGGAAAAACAACATTGAAACAAAAACAATCTGGGGTACAAAAGATTGGCAGGTACAAGGCCTAGAAGCATTATTTCGAGCCTGCATGATCCCAGAACAAATAATGTTCTTGAATGACACAATTCAACAAACGACCTGTCTTGGCCTAGCCAAGATTAAAGACCTTAACAAACCGTCTATTCCAAAGCCAATACCTGATAATGCAACCACAGATATTGAGGTAGACGTATCCCAAGTTGTACATGAAAACAGAACACATCCTGATTGGAAAAAGTGGTTAATCTGGCCTACAGACACAAATAACTGTCAAGACAGATTTCTGAACAAAATACAGGGGTTAAAAATGACCAGACCAGACCCTAGATACTCCCAGAGACAACATCCAGGGATAGTAACAACATACAGTGTAGGGAAACTATGCCTTGAATGGCTACAAACATCCACACTGGCACAAATGAAGCAACACTTGTCTTTACTTAAAGATGGTGCTGACTTGCGCGATTTCATAATGGGACCACGCAAACAGCGTCAAAAATATACGCTGCGTACAACGAAGCCTGGAAAGTGACTCAAATTGAGACAGCAGAGAAAATACGAGAAATTGATCATATTAATTTGGAAAAATCACTTTCTGTTGTGGACAATGGGTTAATGACTCTGTCCTCCAGAATATATTTACTGGACAGTATTGTATCATCTGCTATAGATATAATAGATCAGGACTTGCTAATGTTACAACATGGTCAGTCCCAATGAAGTTCTATTGTACAGCTAGGCTGGACGTTGCAAAATCTGCGTTCAGGCTATGTGCCTTGGCGTTTAATCAACACAACGTCATTGTTCTCTATCTTTAACCTTACTGATAAACAAATCAGTTTGGGTCAAAAAGGAGCAGACTATACAATTCTGAGCATTGAAAAACTTGAGAGATTACCATTGACAATGTCAGAAAGACCTGTCATTGAATGGATAATACACGGAATAATCACAATCCGATAACAACTTTCCAATTTAAAAATTGCCTAAAGTATATACCAGCAGGCCAGTATGAAAAGTTGGGTAAAAGATACATTAAGTCATCATGGAAATTACCTTATACACACACATGTTATAGTGACAATAACAAAAATGTATTTCTTAGTGGTAATGAGTGTAAACAATCACTAAGCGGTATACTTTTGTGCCAAGGTATTAATTTACATGGGGCCTCTGAGGGGACTTTCATGCCACCAACACGGCACACCTGCAACACAGATAGAGCCATTCTTTAGACAACTTTCTAACGGGAGTTACGTTCTAATAACGGATCACAGCTGTTGTGGCTAAGTGCCAGGGAAAGCATATCTCTTAAGCGTGAGTTCCATGGTCACTTGCTGTATGCAAGCATTGTATCCAAATTGGCCCTGGAGACTCAGTGGCTCCGATTTGGCCTCCGTTGAATATCTCTTCTATACGAATTGATACTTTAAGCAGAATGAAGTCTGTGCTTTTACAGACAACAGTGCCCATCACGTCATCAAAAGAGACGTATGATCTCGAGATACATACACTTTTATCAACAAATTGCCCCGTGCATTTCAAAGAAAGGCTCAGCCAAATCCTAAATATGTCAAATACCAGTGGTATCTCGTATGTATTTAAGACAATTTTTTCGGGACTGTTAACACCCTTCGAAGCAGTCCTGGGCATCTTTCCCAATTTTGTCCATTCGGTATTTGGCGGCCTACCACTACTTTTGGGACTCGTAGGAGGTATTTTATTTTTGACCCTCCTGCTCCGATATGGCAAGCCAAAACGCAGACATGACTCCGGCAAGGATGGAAGAAACGATCCCAGGAATACGCTACCGGGACCGCATAACTAAAGTCCTTGGACTAGCCAGGCTAAGAGATTTGAATATGACCTGGTTTCTTTCATTCAGACCTATATGGCAGACCTGCATCTTACCTGTGCTTCGATGTATGCTATGTGGAGAGGAATGCGTGCTAGACACCTGTCTTGCACTACAATCAGCAGTACCAATGGATATCGATACTTTGCTAAGTCCTGTAATGGCGCATGCATCGTGTTGTCCCCAGAGGTTACCAATCCTGATGACGGCATTCGTTGAGACTCCTGCGCTACGACTAGGTGGTGGCAGTGAAGCAAGACATGAAAGCAGCATCACCCAGGTACGACCTTCTGTGAGCATTGCTGATCCTGAAATCGATGATAGCAATCATTCTCACAACTGCCAAGTTACAGCATTATCGAACTTGGTCGAACTGTCACCTGAATATGTAGACCAATTCTTTGCGAGCCTTTCTGAAATGATGTTCTCCCCTGAACAGAAACAGTAGCTTTTTGGAAAACAATCCGGCACACAGCGTTCCCACAAACTCTGAATTCGGCATTCGGCTTTGATAAACAAAAGCTACTGAAAAGCGTTTGGAACTATTTTTTCCCCCCGCTCATCATTAAATTATTTTTTCCAAAATTCCAAAATATTTACCTTTTTTAGTCACACGTACTTTGCTTAAATTAGAACTATTCATAAAGAACAGAGCTTCTATTTTTAGTAGATCTAGAGACAAAAATATTACCTCAGCATCTAGCACATTTTACAGCAACTGTATTTATATGTGATTAAATAGTCTCACCCTTCTTTTCTGTATTGAGAGACATTTCATGTGTAATTTTTCGCAAATCGTTCCAACTGAATATATATGCAAAAAAAATTTTGAATGATTACTCTGCTTAAAACGTACAGTACCTATTATCATTTTCATGTATTTCGTATACACCATTTGAAATGCAAAATGTATTTTGGGGTGGGTAGGAATACACGTGCATCTTTATTGCTTACGTTTTTAGTAATTGATGGACATAAAATCGTGGAGTGGGTGATGTGTTTTATCTAGGACCCGATCAATATTGTGACCTCATGCCCCTATACGGCTATAATCAATACATATCCCTATAATGGCATAATAATCAGAGCCATATTTCAGTAACTCGCCTCTGCAGTCCATGACACAGCAGAAGCCACTTCCTTAGATTCTTAGATAGCACACCAAGTTCTTTCGACATACCAAACCCCCAGCAACCTGGGAAAGCCCCGCTTGCTTTGTTTTGATTAGTAATAGAACTCCTGCGAGCACTGTAAGAACGACCAGTTCTTAGTGACATCTTTATTGACGTCTTATGTCCAAAAACGTACGTCAAACTCGCCACCTTTCAGGTATAAATATACCAACGTTGCCTTAAGCAAGCACCCGGTGGTGGTGAATACTGGAGCAGAACAGCTGTCCCCTTGCAGAGAGCCCAGCAGATGCGAGAAGCCCATGAACGCTGCCCCTCCTCTTTGACGCGCTGAGAAAGACGCTGTCTTTTCTCCTGCGAGAAAATCCAGCTCAGGCGTTTCCAGCCTACCCTTGCGGGTGACTGGGATATCGGGTCCTGAGAGGGAGATACCAGACCTCCTACATTCTATTCCAGAGGTACGGTGCTGACTAAACCCTTAGAGAGAATTCTTGAATTAAACTCTTGGCAAAACCAACTTAACTTAAACTGATACTTACTTGCTCCCTCCCACGTATTAGGCTTAGGTCAGGTACACCGGGGTAGGCAAAGTTAGAAGCACCAGTTGAGGTCATTAGCCAATGTATATATGAATTTATATATTTTATTCATTTTAACTATCTTATGGCTAAGAAACCATATCAATGCTTTTACAGTATTATTACGTAATACTCCTTTTACTGTACGCACTTCATTATAACAAGTCTTGCAATTGTGGCAATTCATTTCTCTTGCATGAGAAGGAAGACTGTTCAATAAACAATATCTTTTATTGAAAACGCCCGTCTCTCTATTCTCTGCACCTTGGGGAAATTAAATCTGCACAACTGACTGAGTGAAATAGCTGTTTATTGTTTCACACGACTCTAGAGATTGACTCTTATTCTGGGGAGCAAAGTTGTCATGCTTATGCGGTTGTCGGAAGCTGAATCCCTTCTTGTTTGAGCCAGGGAAGCTGATCACTTCCTATTCAGTCAAGAAAGTTTCCAGTGACCTCTGAGCTAGCTGGCGCAAACCTAAATTAAGTCTAACATAGTCAGTAGAGACCTAAAAGACCGCAGTCCTACGTCTACACTGCTGTTTATGTTATTCCAATGTGCAGGGCCTATAGGGAAAATAGGAACTACACTACAGTCTCACTCTATCTAACCTCTCTTCCTGTCTGTATCTCACCCCTTTTCTGTTTTCCACTCTCTTTCCCTTAGTCTCCCTCACACTCTTTCACTCATTTAAATCCTATGGGGCAGATTTAGAAGCCCTTTGCGCCTCTTTTACACCACCGCTGCGTCACTTTTCTTAAGCAGTGGCCGCGCAAAAGAAGCGCTATAGTGCAGGGTATTTAGAATGTGACACATCAGGGAGATGCGTCACATTGTAAAACCCTGCACCACATGAAACCAGTGTCAGATTTCATGTGGGCGTTTCCACGCAGGGGTGGGCGTTCCGTCGCAAGAACGCCCTTAAAAAGTGATTCAGTGAAATCTACAAGATTTCACTGAGTCACTTTACCAACGCTGATGCATCAAAACCTTGCACCTGGTTGAAGCAGGTGTATGGCTTGACGCACCACGTTACAGATAGGGCAAGTTGGAAAAGTGCTGGAGTTGCGTGCTGCATGCAACACAATTTCAGCACTGTGCCAACTTTACGCCCTAGATGCGACACCCATCTGTTTATTCCTGCGCCATGATGCACCGCATTGCAAATGCGGTGCATCAGGGGTGACGCAAGGATAAACTTGTGTGCCTCATCTTTCCATGGCGCATCTCTGCTAATTTACAGAGATGTGTCAGGTAACATAAATCTGTCACTCTTTCACTCCCCTTTCTTCACTCACCATACTCGCCTTTCCTCACTCATTCCCTCAGTCTCTTCCTACCCTTCCCTGTCTCTGCCCCTGCTCCACTTCTCTCACTCCCCCTCCCTCATTCTCTTTTCTTTACTGCCCTTCCCTTAGTTTTTCACTCACCTTAACTCACTCCCCTACCCTTAGTCCCCTTCTTTCAGTCACTCTTCGACTCCCCTTTTGTCACTCACCATACTGCCCTTTTCTCACTCTTTCTCTCAGTCCCTCCTCCCCTTCACTCAGTCATTTCAATCATTCATTTATGCACTACACTTTCATTCAAAAAAATGAACGACACAGTGTGTTAGGAATACAATTCTTTTTGGAGAAGTGAATGAGTTCTGAAAAGAACTTATTCTTTTGTTTTATTTTTTTCCCTTTTTTTAAAGTTTTATATATTTTTTTTGTTTTTTTGAAAAAGATTCAGGAACTGCAACATGGAAACTGTTCAACAAGAACAAAATAAATGAAAAAAAAAACTCCTTTCAGAGCATTTATGGTTCTGAATGCTGTGTTCAATTAGATTCAGGCTCTGTTCTCCATATACAATAAGATCAAAGCATTTGTTGCACCGCATATGCACATGCGCCAAATATGGCCTAAGGTCTATTTCTGCTGTTGCTGGCGATGGAGGTGGAGCTGTAGATCTGCTGGCCACAGCTGGTGGAATCTGCTGGGCCAGAGCTCTTGTGGCTGCTTGGGCATATTGCACAGGGTGCACATTTTTTACATGTCTGATCATGGTATGAATGGAAAAGGAGTATTTTTTGAGAGGGTTTCCCCTTAAAAAGAACACTACCACAAAGGGTACACATTACTTTAGGGGCATTTACCTTTTTCAGTCCCTCTGGGAAAGTAAAAAACTTCCAAATAAAAGAAGATTTCCCCTTCTTGGCTCGCTGGCGATACTCTAGGTGGGAGTCAGAAGAAGAAGATGTTGTTTCCTGTCTTTCTGCCATCCTGTTGATTTTTCTGCTTGCCGCTCCAAAAAGGGTCCTTCTTCCAGGAGAATAAAGTAAATAGTGAGGGAAGTGTGTGGGGTTTTTTAAGATTCCAGAATAGTAACTAGTATTAATCAATAAAAGTGTTGTTTTTGAGTCGCATGATTTGACGTGCGCGCACGGCGCTCGAAAATGACGTATTACTCGATTATTATTAAAGTTTCAAAACACAAAGGAGGCAAAGAACAGACTCCCTGACCCCTAGGTTTTCTCAGGGGGTCCCTTAAAGACCCAGACGACCCAAAAAAACATTTAAAAAAAAAACGCGAGGTGCTCGCACCCCCGAGGCAGAAGAGAGTTCAATACAAAAGGGGAAAATTAGAAAAGGGAGCAGGGTATACACTTCCTGACCCCCTAGTCCTTATCAGGGGGTCCCTGAAGGACTTCAAAGGGCAAAACATATATTTTTTTTTAAATCGCGAGATGCGCCCACGGTGCTCACACCCTTCAGCCGCCATTTTGTTTTTTCAAACTGAGTGAAGGGGTGCGTGCACGTTGCGTGCACGCCCAAAAACATACAAAAAATTACAAAAAAACTAGTTTGAGTTTTTTGATGTTGTATTTATATTCATGATAAAAAACATAGATTTTCACACATATTTTATTTAGGAATTAGCATTTAAAAAACCTTGCAAATTCACTGAAAAAACCATAGGTTTCATATCAGTTATAGTTAGCTGGACAATTTACTCATACAAAACCACTGAAATTCCCACGTTATAGTTTGTTGTACTCACTATAACTGGCGTGCCCGCAATGCACTGCTAATGACGTCACATATTACATCATTCATGACATAGTCAGTGACATCACTCATGACATCACTGATGACATCTCAAATGACATCACTGATGACATCACTGATGACATCATCCTTGTGAAAGAGTGGCAGACCCTCTCTCAGTGTAATATAAGTTTTGATATACACATTGAAAAATAGAAACAAAACCTTTCTATACAATGGAGAAACTAATTCCAGTTACAACAACCTATTCAGTAATTGCAAAATCTACATAGACATTCACTCATTCACCAACATTTCTATATAGTTACTGATACACATACTCAATCATCATATGTACTCATTCACCTATACATCTTGTTACACACCAACACTCATCCTTAGTTACTCACACACACACTCACACATGCAAATAAATTATAAAACAACCATTCACTTGCTTATACAGCTATACATACACCACTACTCTTACTTCTACAGAAACGTACACATACTTATTTTCTAAAACAATCACTTATAGGAACAAAAAACTTATTTATTCAGGAACTCTTAAATCTCTCACTCTCACACATACTTACCTATATGCATCAATTCTCACATATACTAATTTAAAACATATGTAGTTACTCATAAAGATATGATTGAGACAGTCATTCACTCACTAACACACCCATACACACACTCATCCACCCAAACAGTCCTGCACACATGCTGTCTTCAAAACATATACAAACAGTAAGCCACTCATTCATTCATCTATGCACAAAGTAATACCCCCCACCAAACCATAAAGACACTCATACTAATACTCATAAAACTAACTAATAACCCATATAGACACTCATGTAGCTACTCACCAATCCAAGCAGCCGTCTATAGATAAAGGGAGACAGTGATACAGATATTTACAAATGTAAACAATAATTGCTAATACATGTATTTAGTAAGATACACTTAATAAGTCAGTTATACAATCAATTAAAAAAACATCCATTTAGACACTTATTTAACCGTTTTTTCTTCCATCGACGTTTAGGTACACATATATACAACATATTTTTCTTCAGAAAGACACTCTTTCACAAGGATGATGTCATCAGTGATGTCATTTGAGATGTCATCAGTGATGTCATGAGTGATTTCACTGACTATGTCATGAGTGATGTAATATGTGACGTCATTAGCAGTGCATTACGGGCGCGTCAGTTATAGTGAGTTCAACTAACTATAACGTGGGAATTTCAATGGTTTTGTATGAGTAAATTGTCCGACTAACTATAACTGATATGAAACCTATCGTTTTTTCAGTGAATATATATATATATACACACACACACACACACACACACACACACACACACACACACACATAAATATATAATAATTAAATATGACACAAGGCTATAGAATTTGTTAGAATGACCTTTTGCTAAATAAGTAATGCCTCTAAAAATATTGCCACTAATAAATGTCTTTATATTTTCTTTCCATGTTGCTGTGAAAAAGAAGAATTATGCTCCCAAGATTTAGATCATGAAAGTATTTCCAAATATTGGAGCGCACATTGCGCATTACGCTTTACGTTGAGATAATGCTGAAATGGTTCCTTTTATGTCTTTTCCAGGTTGCCAGGGACAATATTCATGCAGCGTTGAGGAGTGTACGTTTCACAAAAATGCTGCACCCTGCAATCCCTCAGATCAGCAGGTACACAGATGACGCCAGGAATCCAGAGAAATGCTGGAAGAATGCCTCAGATAAACAGGGACACCAAAGATGCCAGGAATCCAGAAAGAAGCGCCAGAAGAATGTCCAAACAGGTATTTAGCAGCAGAAAGATGGGAAGTCACTCTATTGATGAGCGACTTCCATCGGATCTGCACGCAGCTTTAAGGGCTACACGTACCTAACCTTAAGGGAGCTGAAGTATTCCAGCCCTGCGTTCGGACAAGCCCAACATCAATATATGGCCATATGTAGTGCTGGACTTACTCCAGCTCTGAGCTAGAGCACATAGCCCACAATTTTGGTCCTTTTTGGCTGTGAATAGGTACAGGGTTAGTTTTTGGTGAGTGGGTGTACATCCCTCTCGAAACCCTTCTTTAATTCTCCCTTACCTACACCTTCCTCCCTTAACCCCTCTCCCTTAGTAGTAAGTATTCCCCGTTTTCCAGCCATTCTTTCCTGTCCTGCCTACATTTACTACTAAACATATACTTAGGCGTGCGGAGACTACACAGTCGTGGGCAAGGATCTCCCCACAGAAAAAGATACGCAAGGCAGAACTTCCAATCATAGATTTGTGAATAGTATTTTGTAGTAGGTTAGTTGTATGATCATAGTACTACTAAGCATACTACAAAATGTAATTTGTACAAACTAGCTCTCCATTTGTAATTGCCCTTCTAATTAAAGATTTTTCACTCATCTTTACAGCTGCACCAACCTCAAATTGTTGTCAAATAAGAAGTGGGCAAGTTTGTATTTCATACAGAAAGCGAACCTCTGTGTCACCAATTATAGTTCAACAAAGAAAGTTCTCTCCTCATTATAAAAGCCATAACCACCACACAAACCATTGCATGAGTGTTGTGGTTACTGTTCTCACTTCGCCTGGGGCACCTTTATAGGATTTAAAAACGCAGGGTTAGTGACAATCATCACATGCATCAGAGGGCATTTTTTTCATTTAAATCCCGCTCTGACTTCAGAGAATGCAGTCCAACAGTTTGGCTTAAAAATTCACTTGAGTCGACACCTATTTTGGCACTTCCTTCATGGGCATGTGTTTCCATACATTTTGACCACCACGACTAGGATCAATAAAATAAGTACAACCTCCATGCCAGATATCCTTCACTAATTGGGTTACTTTGTTTTAAATTGTGTTGTGTGAAGTGCAATATTAAGAATCACCATCCCCCTCCAGATGTGGAGGGGGATGGTGTTCCAGGATTTGGCTGCAAGGTAGGAGAATGACTTTCCTCTCATTCTAGTCTTGCTGATGTGTGGGACGGTGGCCAGAGAGAGCTGAGCTGATCGGAGGTGTGTTGTGGGTGCGTGGAAGGAGAGGCGGCTGTTCAGGTATGCAGGTCCGGTGTTGTGAAGGGCCTTGTATGTCCGGGTGAGGAGTTTGAAGATTCTTCTTTTTTCGACTGGAAGCCAGTGGAGATCACGGAGGTGTTGTATGATGTGACTGCGAGGTGGGATGTCGAGGATCAGTAAGGCTGCGGCATACGGACAGTCTAGAGTTTGCGGAGGAGTTTCTTGTTGATTGTGGAATAGAGAGCATTGCGGTAGTCCAGTCTGCTGCTGATGAGTGCATGTATGACAGTTTTTCTGGTTTCATTTGGGGCTTCATCTGAAAGTCTTTCAAAGCATGCAGAGGGTGTTGAAGCAGGTCGAGGAGATAGCGTTGATCTGGCAGTTCATTGTGAGGGATGAGTCTAGTATGATACAAGTTTGTGCGTGGTCCATCAGGGTTGGGAGATTTCTGAGGGCGGAGGGCCACCAGGAATAGTTCCATGTGGAGGGGGTGGTGCAAAGGATGAGGACTTCTGTCTTTTCTGAGATGAGTTTCAGGCAGCTGTTATTCATCCAGGTGGTGATGGCTTTCATTCCTTCTAGGAAGTTGTGTCTGGTGATGTTGGGTTCGTTGGTGAGGGAGAGGATCAGTTGGGTGTCATCAGCATAGGAAAATATATTGAGGCCGTGGTTCCCAACGATGGTTGCAAGGCGGGCCAGGCAGACGTTGAAGAGGATGGGGCTGAGGGAGGAACCATGGGACACTCCACAGTTGGTCTCTGCAGTTTCGTAGAGGTAGGGAGAGAGTCTGACCCGCTGAGTTCTGCCAGTGAGAAAGGAGCGGGTCCAGTCGAGGGTCTTGCCGTGGATGCCGGCTTTGTGGAATCTCGTGGCTAGGGTGCGGTGTGAAATGGTGTCAAATGCAGCCGAGCGGTCCAGGAGGATGAGGGCTGCAAATTTCTTCCTGGTCGAGGAGGGAGCGGATGTCATTGGTGGCGTGAGTATGGTAGTCTCTGTGCTGGGGTTGCTTCTGAATATGGATTGGGAGATGTCCAGGATGTTGTTAGCTTTGATGAAGTTTGTTAGCTGGGTGTTGATGGTCTTTTCAATGACAGTGGCTGCGAAGGGAAGCAGGGAAATGGGCCTGAAATTCTTGAGGTCCGTCAGTCCACAAAGGGGTTCTTCAGGAGGGGGTTGACTTCGGCTTGTTTCAAGTCGTCGGGGAAGGTGGCGGTCTCAATGGATCAGTTGATTGTCCGACGTTGTTTGGGTGCAATGGCCGAGGCGGCTCTGTTGAGGATGTGGTGTGGGCAGGGGTCTGCGGGTGCTCCGGAGTGGATGCTTTTCATGGTCTTCAAGGTGTTTTCTGTCGTGAGCAGGATCCATTTGAGCAGGGTGTTTTGGGTGGCATCGCATGAGGGGGGAGCTGGAGCAGGGAGGTTGTCAAAGCTGTTGTAGATCATCTTAATCTTATGGTGGAAAAAGGTGCTGAGTCTGTTGCAGAGGTCTTGGGAGGGTTGGATGTCTGTTGATTCGCTGATCCAGCGGTGGAGGTTGTGTGATGCAGTGTTTTTATCTGATGACTCGGTGGTGGGGTGCTGACTAGGGCAGAGATGAGCTGGTCTTCGGTGATTTTGTTCTAGCTTCTGCGGGGGAGGCAGTGGGCATGCTTGTGTACAGTGGATTTTTTTTAATGAAGTGGATGTAGTGGTGAACTTTCCAGAAGAGTTCCTTGGTGTGGCTGTCGGAGATGCTGTTTCCTCCAGGGAAGATGGGTCAGGTGTGTGTCCTGCTGTGTGCTTGGGGGCAGTGACAAGTTGTTTCAGTCCTATGGTGGGGAGGGTCGCTAGGATGGAGGCAGTGTTTGAGTCATTGTGGTTGTCCAGGTAGAAGTTTAGTTCTCCGATTAGGATGTAGTCTGTGGATGCAAGGGCTTGAGGTGCGATGAGGTCGGTGATGGCGTCGGTAAAGGGAGCACAGGGGCTGGGTGGCCTGTAGATGAGGGTTCCACAGGGAGCCGTTTTGGGGTTGGTCTAGATCTGGAAGTGGAGATGCTCCATGAGGGTCATTGTGTTGTCCGGGCAGGTGGTCATGGGGAAGGTATTTTGTGGATGACTGCGATGCCTCCTCTGGATAGATGTTGCGGTCCTTGCACAAGATCTTGTATCTATCAGGAATGGCGTTGGTGATGTTGGGTGCAGAGTTGGCGTTGGTCCAGGTTTCTGTGAGGAAGGTGACGTCGGGCAAGTAGGTGTTGAGGAGGTCCCAGATTTCTATAATGAGTTTGTGTAGGGAACGCACGTTGAGAAGAATACAGTTAAGCAGTCCATGAGCGTTGAATATGCATGTGAAATGCGAGTTTAGATATTAAGTTGTCTTGCATTTGCACTCTGGATTTGCATCGCTACTTATATCTAAATTCTTTACTTAGAGTGATTGGTTAGATGTGGACCACACTCATTTGGCCAGATGGTGAATCGATGGTAGTTGGTACACGCACTGGAGGCTAGTAACCCAGTTTTGGATGTTTTGCTTAAGTGTATCCAATAGGATTTAGTGGTGAACGGGAGGCATTGGCAAATGGTGAAAGATTTAGGATCAAGTGAGTTCTCAAATTCTAGAATAGTTTTCATGTTTTTATCATAATTGTAGCAGATGCGGTAAAAGGAGGAGACCTACTCTGTTGAAGGGCTAAGTTAGATGTTAAAAAATGGCAGTGATATTGAATCCTCAAAGAAACTGCAGGTGTAAAGGGAAACAGTCCAGAGCAGATAAGGAGCAGTGATGGAGTGAGGAATAATGTTAGTAAAGGAAGGGTTGATCTAATGAAGGACTGCTCCTTGTACATCTGTAATATCGCGTCACTGTAGCAATGTGGAATTGTGAATTGGAATTGTGAACTGTGAACCAGTAACATATATGCATAATGCATTTGAATCCACTGCAGTCTTGATGCCAACCCATGTTGCAATCAGTGTTGTTTTCATACTCCTGCCACTATAGTATCCCTCTTGGATGTCACAGGGAGGATTGTTTTCTTCTACCAAGGCTGAAAATGACAACATGAACAGCTCATTATAACAGCTTGCCCAGTAGGGGACTGTTGTGTATTGGCCGATTAGTATTTTCCTAATGGGTTTGATATAAGCACTTTTGAATTAATTGGGAAATAGACAGATTCTGGGCAGTGGTTTATGATAGATATCACCAGCATGGATGGTGAGTGGTTAATGAGGATGTCATTGAACATATGCTGGGCATGGGTCTGCCAGTGATGATGAAGTGAGGCAGGCTTTTATAAGTTTGGCAAAATCATCTGCAGATAGGGAGTTGAAGGAGAGTATCCTATGTCTTTGAATCTGTTGAGAGATCAAGGTAAATCTTTTCATTTAGTGGTTTGGTATTTTGCATGGTCTTTGACTTCGGAGATGAAAAGGTCTGCTAGGGAATCACACAGTTCTTGTGAGTGAGGCATTTTCAAGGTTGAACATTTCGATTTCAGACATTCTCTCGTACATTTCCCTACTTGGGTGCACCTTGAGTGGTTGATTCTTTAATGAGGTTTTATAGTTTATCAGCTACTGATCCATAATATTTTTTTGGCTTTTCCCATTGCTTCCCGAAGGATATTTCCACCCAATTGAAAGATTTTAGCTGTGGAGTCATCCAATCAGATTTCCAATATTGGTGAGACTTTGTCGTGGCTTTCCTTGGGAAGGCTTGTCAAGGACAGATGTCAGTCACTAGTGCAACTATTGAACTGACATCTCCAGGTTATTAGGTGAAGAAAAGGTAAGTTTAGTTTAGAAGGTGGGAAGGTCCAGATTTTCCATGCTCCCGCGGTTGTTTCAGTAATTTATATGATTGACTTTGTTGGTGAAGAAGAGAAGTAACAGTGAAAACCAATCATAATTACCGCTCCCGTTTTTTACACTTTTATTGAAGTATGCAAAACATGGAAAATAGGTCTTTTTCACAGATTTTCAACACTGTCAGTAATGACTTCCAGGTGAATGATTTTGCAGACTGTCAGGTGGGAGGGTTAAAAAAGGAAGTAGTATCCTAATGAAGATTCAAATAACTGTTTAGAAGTGCATATACTAGCACAAAAATGCTGTTATTTAGAAATAAATGTATTGCTTACGAGTGAAGCATTTTGTACGCGCCTTTCTTTAGCATTGAAACACATTAGGCTTCGGACTTAGGTGTGTACCTTTATCCATTAAGTAAATTTGCACCTTAATTTCTTCACAGAACACAAAATAGATACAGAAAAAACAGACAAAATGAGCAAATCTACGTATAGATTTATTCAGATGGGCGTGTCTAAAAAATAAATACAATAAAACCAGAATCCCAAATTATAATGTGATTCATCAAAGTAACATCATCATTTTAGTCACACACTGTGTTGAGGTTTTAAAACTTAAATGTTGCATCAAGAGTATATCCAGCATTGTGGGTATGGCATGCAGCCACCCAGTCTTGTTCCAACCCTGGGATCCGCATAGCGCCATGATGCTCCTCGGAGTGACAGTTGCGCTCTCCAAGTGCCCAAATACATTACATACAGGCATTTAGTTGAGGACATTTCACGTTTGTCTCGCCGGGTATTGAGATAATGAAGAATGCAGAGTTTGGGATATTTTAAACTTATCTTACAGGAAATGTATGGTGATAGTCCAACAACTGCAGGATTGTGTGGTGAAGGTCTGTAGAATAGGAGAGAGTATGAGGAGAAGGAGTTAGGTAAGCATTGGACATTGCTTTCTTCTAAGGTGGCAATGCTAATTCTTATCAACAAGGAGTAAAGGTCAAATCTTCGTTTATCAGTAAAATCGAAATGAGGATTCCACCGAAAAAATATTGCAGAGGTAGTGGAGCAAGTATTAGGTAATCCCAAGAGATTGATTTAGAAGGGTCTGTTTAAATCAGCCATGATCCTGGATACCCAACTCCAAATAATGGGGTTGCCAAGAATAAATAACAGAACAGTCTCTCTTTACTTTCTTCACTACGCTTTGGCAAGGTATGCAGGATCTTAAAAAGCATATGAGGCATGAAGCCTAATTCCAATCCTTATGTACACCTGTGGAGAAGTGTGGCTCAATGATTAGCGCGGCAGACCCTGATGCAGAGGTCTAGCCCGGGACCAGGGTTCAATGCCTCAGCGGGTCTTGGGCTCAAAAATTCCACGGACCTGATAATTCTCGCCTCAGTGCCTATTCCAATCATGGAGTCCCACTCTGCAACTCTGGGCAATAGCTTGCTTAATCTCCACGACGGCCCCCACAACGCTAAGGATGCCTGGCCTCCACCTTGGGGGGTGCCCAGGAGTGGACGCCTCACAGGGAAAGCCAGGATGGGTTCCACAGCGGTATTCGTACATGCGCCTTGAGACCCTTGCGGGTGAGTAGTGCGCTATACAAGTATCAATTTACATTTTTAATTTACCCTTAAGTGAATACATAAATACGTGAATGCATATACACTTGCTAGAGTGGAAACTCTGGCGCGTTTTATGATTTTTCCGTAGTAGTAATTTAGTCCTAGGTGGGTCTACAATGAGTGAACATAGCAAATGTGGTTAACACCCAAAGTGTCAAAAATGTCCACGTTCTTCACTTGCTTTTCAAATACATTTCTCATTTCAAGACACAAACACACAAAGCTGCGGCTACAAATGTAGATATAAAAGCATATAACTTTATTTATTGAGCAGTATATAGAGTTCTGTGTGTCGCCTTTGGGTCACTTCAGATTGTTGTTATTTAACCAGTAACTGTGATAGAGCGCCCGACCCTTAGATATACCAGATTTCATGCACTTGGGCCCATGACGTGATTATGACAATATTTTTGTGAATCGGGCGAGTTTACACACCACCATCAGTAATTTGTATGTGTTTTCTCTAACACTGTTACTATGGTACCTGACTTACCCCAGGCACCTACCTTCCTGATGAATCAGGAGCTAGCAGTGGACATGAGATAAGATAATCCTAAATACTTTATTCATTCAATAATACTTTTATACCATGTTATATTGACCACAGACACCTGGAGGGTTTTAAAAGTTTTATATAGCAAGTAAAATTCAGAGTGACAAGAGTATAAGACTTATACAGATCAAAATATCAATAATCAGGATTACAACTATAATGTAGCTATGGATGAGGGCAAACACCATTGAGTGCGGGTGGAAAACTACGGGGTAAGGGTAACAAGGAACATGCTATTCAGATTCAGGCTTATACTAGGGTAGGTGAGTTAAAACAACATTAGTCAGTGTAGTGCTAAAGTCCTACAAGTGATTCAAAACCCTGATCTTAGTCTATCTGTTAAACAAAATTTAGATCCTAGCCATCAATAAAGTTAAATCACACTATTTAAGTAATACAGTTTCAATATGCCCTACAGGAAGGGGAAAAATGGAACACAACTAATAAACAGTTTGAATATACGGCATTTGAGATGACATAGAGAGTATCATGGGCATAGAGGCTTTATTTAAAGAGTAGGAGGAAGGAGGATAGAAAGACGGACACCCACAAATTATATTTACCTAGGACAGGAATGAGGACTAACCCTGGCCACGGGTCAGCTCGGGAAAAGGCGAGGACAAGGACCCTCAAGGACTTAGGATGCCAGTAGGCAAGCAGGTACAGCTCATGGACAGTCAGGACAGGATACCCCTCAGGATTTGGGTCAGGACAGGGCTCCCCAAAGGGCACGACCAACACCTGCAGCTTCGGATGCAACGCATGCGCTCCTCCCTCTCTGCACGGAATCCGCCAGTAACCCCGATTGGGTTCTCGAATCACCCAGCAAAGTGCTTCGCCAGCACTTAAGACTATTTCCACCCCTTGGAGTTTGTGGAAAATTCGGACAGAGTGCTCCGCAGCTCTCTGTATCAATTAACTATAGAGTTCGTAGGGTCGGTGACAGGTCAGCTACTCGGACAAGTCAGACAATTTCTCTAGCTAAAACTAGTCTAGTTATACCCTTTGCGGGTCCCTAGACCACCCACAAATGTTGCAAGTGACAGGGTCCCCAACTTATGATTGGTCAGGAGAGGTGGTTAGGTCATTGTCACCACCTAAAATTCTGGGTTCCCATATTTAATATTCATATTTCGTACCCACCCCTTACATTCCAGTTCCCAGGGCATACGTGTAGGAAAGACAATGGAGCTCACAAACATTATCATACAATTTGATACAATTTAGGCACAAGTCGAAGTCTTGTCCCAGGCAAGAGCACAGGTTCCCAGGAGCATCTCAGCTTCGGCAGCCAGCTGGCTGAGTTCCACTGTTGCAAGACTTCATTTCTCATGTCACGTGGTGAGTCCCTGTCAGACTTCTAAGATGGAGAGGCTCCCCACTCCCAGGCCCACAGATACGCGGTACATGAAAAGTAAGCGAAAACAAATTAGAAACACAGAAAAAATGAATACACTGTACACCATGATAAGCTACACTGCACCCCTTACTTTATAATAACTATAGCGGTTAAGAGTTATGCAGAAATAGACAGATGTGCAAAGCGGCAGCAGCAAGCGGAGAGCATGTTAAAGACAAAGCGGCCATATTAGCAATACTGCGCATGAGCGAAAATATCCCTCCAAAACTGCGAGTGCGTCACATCACATGGGTATGACCGACGCATGCGCAGACTGGATTTCTGCGAAGCAGCGATTCAGTAGTATGCAAGCCTCATTAGGATTAATAGACACATAGACGAGCATCTCTGGGACACCCGCGTGTACTGAAAAAGTGCGATATTAATGACAAACGGGATTGGTTAATACTATTACAAGTTAAACGAGGTTCTTGAATGTGAGCAAGTCGCCTTTAGTGCGAATCCTTGCTCCATCAATCCCCTCTTTGATGATATTTACTATCATCACTATTAATGGAAACAGATGCCAACTTTCTTTCTCACATATCACTCATCTCTATCTCGATAAATTTGTTGTTGAGCCTCTTCTCAGCATCCTTATTAGGATGGAAACTCTTAGCTTTCTTATAGATTTGGTTTCTTAATTCCTCTAATTCCAGTTCATCCACATTCCGTTAATTCCCCTCCTATTTACAGTGTACTTCTTTCTGCACTTTTGGCATTTACAGCAAATTATTATAATAAACACAATCAAACTTATTCCAGCTATTGGCATCAGTATTTTCCCAGCAAGACTTCGGCCTATGTTAGAAAACCAACTACCCACAGAAGAGAGACCATCAGTCAGTCTCTTCCAGGCACTATCAACCTCCAGTGGTTTGAGTTCTTTTTCCAAATTAGTTATGTTTCGTACATATTTCTTAATTTCTACGCTTGTATCAGGAATGTAAGTGCAACAATGTTGCGCCTTCAGCATTCTGCAGACTCCGCCCTCTTTTGCCAATAAGGTATCAAGAGCAAGTCTATTCTGTAAAACCATTGATCTGATCGTAACCATTTCAGTATTGACCAGCAGGAATCCAGCAGCAGTGTCAGTAGATAACCGATCCACTACTGTAGATAATTTGCAAATACGGTGAGTATTCAGAACCACTCCCACTCCAGGTATCAGTGCACTAAATATATCACCTATAATTTCTCCTACACTTTCACGTCTACTACGTACTAAACCTTTAGTATTTTCATTACTTCCAGCGGCGTTGTTCACATGGTATATTTTCGGGAAGACAATACCAAAATAGCAGCTTCCATACCAGTGATCCGGCAATTTGAAATAAGCCTTGTTTCCACATATATAATAAATTCCGGGAAACACAGGTTCTGACCCATTTTTGAAACCCCAACCTCCAATTACCTTGTAATTATGTTCGCATTCACTGGAACCGATGAATACATTGTTATAATAACTAGTCTTTTCTCTATGAAGACAGAGTTTCCCTTTTTGTTCAAAGTCCAGCAACAGTGCAGGATTAGCTTCGCCATTTGAGGTGCTTTCCATGTTTTCAGCCCATTTAGGAGTTTTCTGTCTCTTATCATTTGCCTTTCTTTGGAAACTCTCCCTTCTCTTTTCTGCCATTATCAAAAACATTTTCTCTTGCTCATGTAATGAACAAGTCAAATTATCTCTGCGTGCTTCATTTAAATCTATGCCACCTACTGTCAGAAAGTATTCTCCCATGTAACGAGTCACTTCGCTTCTAACATGTACAATGTTCATGTTTCCCCAAATAGGAAGTTCAGAAAAGATTACGTCAGTGTTTGAATAGTAGTACTGTAAAGTGCTTCTATAAAATACCCTTGCTAATATACTACAGGAAATTCCATAGGTCAGGGGTAGATGGTGATAAGTCACACCTTCAGCTACAGAGGTAGGCAGCTTCATACAGGCATAGCAGTCTTCTATTTCCATAGCTTCTACATAGTGCACTAAAAGATTTGCAAAGACATTCAAATGTGTTCGGTTTCTGATTCTGTGAAAATGTAGTCCTTCCTCATCGGTGCTTCTAAGTCAGGTCGGGTCTGTTTCAGGCTAACTGAATTTTCACGTCTTTCTACACTTCGTGGTGTTTCTTCGGTTTGTACAACTTCTGTGTCTGGCGTCACTGATTTAGTAGGGTACAAGTTAGTATCTTTACTTATCATAAAAGGTATAAAGACTGTTAATCCTATCCATATCGCTATTACTATTGCTACACTACATAAGCATATTTTACAGCAAGTTTTACAACAATTCCCTCTAGGTCTTCCATTCACATTTGAATCAGACATTTTAGCTCACAGGTGGCTTTCCAACCCCTCTTTGTTTCTCAACACAAGAGGCTTACGCAGTTTCACTTTCAGGTTGGGTCTTCTTCTTCAGGACTCAGATCAGCAATCGAATCTTGGTCGCTTTTATCGCTTATTTCAGGATCATCAATTTCTTCCAACACCAAGTAGGTCCATTCAGGACTTCGGTAGTTTTTGTTTTGTCTTTTTATTCTGGTAATGCGTCTGTTTTGCTGAGTTCCTGCTCTCTGTCTTTCACTAGCAGCTCTTTTTTGGTCCTCTATCTTTTCTTCCACTGTTTTTAATCTTAGTTTCAGTCTTTTTATGTATCTGGGTTCACTTTTCTTCATGAGCCTTTTAGCTGTCACTGTAGTTTGGCCCTCCTCACGAGCCCTTTTATTTTCGTTCTGTTGTGGCACTATTGCTTCGGCAGTGTTGTTTTCCCTTCCTGTCTGACTAGTCCCAGGTCTTTCTTCAGTTTCTTCTGCCTGGTTTCTAAACTGGCCGGGTTCAGGTATACTTTGGATTTGTCTTTGATTTTCAACGGTTTCTGGCTCTGCCTCCTGAACACGTTCGTCTATTTCTATCTGTTCCTGTTTATGCACTTCGAACCCTTGATTTTCTTCCGCATGAACTTCAGCCCTAATTACTGTCTGCCCCTTTTCAGTTTCTGGAGTCTTTGGAGGTGTGCCGATGACTTGGCCTGTCCCTATTTCACTTTTTTCCTGATCAGGTCTGATGTGATTCTCGACAACCTGATCTTCTCCTTCTATTCCTGTCTTGTCCTCACTATCCCACTCTCTATCTAGGTAGGAATATTTTCGGGTTCTTATTGGATCAAGAATCAGATCGTCTGCTGGGAACCATTCGTCTTGACTGGTGCTCGGTAGTATGACATCAGCTAGATCTGGACCCTCGTCTGGAGTCTCCTCAGCTGCACCACCTTCAGCTTCAGTCGCTTCTTCTCCAGTTACCTTCTTGGTATGGCTGGCATGGATCCACTTTGGCACGCCGGCGCACTTCACGGCAGTTGTAGTCACAAGGATCACTTGCCTCGGTTTTCCCCACTTTGGTCCAAGGCAACTCTTCCGGGTGTGTTTCTTTAACACAACCCAATCCCCAGGTTTCAGTTTATGGGCTGGAGTTGTAGGCCATTCGACAGCGTCCTCCCCAATCTGGTGAGAGATAGAACGCACTTGGTCACCCAGCTGCCGGCAGTATTCTAGTACCAAATCATCAGAAATACTTAGCAGTTTGTGTCCTGGTACCCATGCCTGTCGCATCACTCTTCCCATTAGTATCTCATGGGGGCTCAGGCCTGTCTTTCGGTTTGGAATGCTTCTCAATCCCATCAAAACAAGAGGCAAGGCTTCTATCCAGTTCAATCTTGTAGAGTTACACATTTTTGCCAATCTTGATTTTATAGTGCCATTCACCTGTTCAACTATTCCAGAAGCCTCTAAATGATATGCACAGTGTAGCTTTGGCTCAATCTTGAATGCTTTATAGAGTTCTGCTAGGATTTCGTTGGCAAAATGCCCACCTCTGTCTGTTTCAATTGTCTCTGGAAATCCATACCTAGGTATTAGTTCCCTTAGCAACAATTTGGCTACAGTAATGGCATCATTTTTCTTTGCTGGGTAGGCTTCCACCCACCTTGAGAATAGGCAAACTATAACTAAGACATACCTATATCCTTTCCACATGGGTAACTGAATAAAGTCTGCCTGCAGTCTGACGAAGGGACCTTCTGCCTTTCCAATCGTACTTTGGTCTACTACAGTTCTCTTCCCTGGGTTAAACTGCTGACAAACCAAACACCTCTGGCAAAGCATCTCCGCAATGTTTCTGAACTTTGAGTTATAAAACACTTCATGGAACATACGGCACATCGCATCCCTCCCAATATGTGTGTCTCCATGGATCATTCTGGCCATTGGAGCAACCATGCTGTCTGGTAACACAGGCACACCCGTTTTATCAACCATAACACCATTCCTGTCCCTGGGCTGACATTCCTCTGTCTCCCATCTTTGCTTTTCCTCCTCCTCTGCTGCCTGCTACAACTCTTTCAGTTTCCTCCAAGTAGATACATTCTCAAACACCATAAGTTGGCAGCTGTTTCCGCCTCCCCACAATTTAATTTTTAGGGACATTTTGTATCGGGCACAGTATTGGGCAATTTGGTCAGCATATCGATTTCCGACTGTCACATCGTCATGGCCGGATTTGTGAGCAGCACACTTGACCCCCGCCAATTCTTTGGGCAACTGGATTGCTTCCAGTAGGGTTTGTACCACTTTTCCATTTCTGATAGGGGTACCTGAGGAAGTCATGAATTCTCTTTGTAACCATAACTGGCCGAAGTCATGAACAACCCCGTAACCATATTGACTGTCAGTGTATATGGTTACTCTCTTATTTTTCCCTTGCTTGCAAGCTCATGCCAATGCAATTAATTCGGCTACTTGGGCAGATTTTATTTCACTTAAGTAGGATGCTTCTAGGGTCGTTTCCAATGTGACTACAGCATAGGCAGCACTCAACCCTCCATCCTCATGTCTTAGGCATGAGCCATCCACAAACATCACAAGGTCTTCTACAGGTAAGGCTGTTTCTTTTATATCAGGACGTGGTTTGGTGCTAAACTCAGTTAAGTCAATGCAGTTATGTTCAATTTCACCCTCCACTTCTGCATTTTGGGTGATGGGTAACAAGGTTGCAGGGTTCAAAATATTGCATCGGGAAATTATCACATTCTCTGCACCAATAAGAATTCTCTCATACTTAGTCAGCCGACTAGTTGCGAGATATTGGGTCTTTGTTCGGGTCAACAGAATCATAACAGAATGTGGAACATATACTGTTACAGGATGTCCCATGACAATGTTTTCACTTTGTTCCAGACTAGTGCACGTAGCAGCTACTGCTTTCAGACACCTGGGCAACCCAGCAGCCACTGGGTCCAGAGTAGCTGAAAAGTAAGCCACTGGACGTCTGGTCAGACCATGCTCTTGGGTTAGGACCGAGAGTGCACAATTGTCTCGCGTATCACAGAACAATTCAAAGTTCTTGGAGTAATCGGGCATTCCCAATGCAGGGGCTGAACACAGACAGTTCCGCAATTTTATCCAGGCGGTCATACTTTTATCATCCCAACTAACAGGATCATCTACTCCTTTCTTGGTCATTTTTATCAGTGGTTTGGCTATAACAGCAAATCCCACAATCCACTGTCTGCAGTATCCCACCACTCCTAGGAACATTCTGACTTCCTTCTGGGTTCTAGTTAACTCCATATCTCGAATTATTCTAATTCTCTGTGAAGTGACCCTTCGGATACCTTTTTCTATCTGGTGCCCCAGATATTTCACTGAGTTTTTACAGAACTGCAATTTGTCAGGTGATACTTTATGACCTCCCTTGCCTAGATGGTTCAAAAAGGCAATGGTATCAGTGACAGTCGTTTTGACTTTTAGACGCCACCAGAAGGTCGTCTATGTACTGGACCAAAACAGACTCCTTTGGCAGGACCAGGGATTCAAGGCATCTTTTTAAAATCTGATTGAAAATCGAAGGACTTTCTGTGTACCCCTGGGGGACACGATTCCAGACGTAGACATGACTATCGAACTCAAACGAGAAAAGAAATTTGCTGTCTGGATGCAATGGGATGGAAAAGAATTTGTGACATAAGTCAATGACAGTAAACCATTCCGCATTCCATGGAATCTGGTACAAGATCACTGCAGGGCTTGGCACAATGGGACAGCAAGGTACAACAATCTGGTTTACCTTTCGCAGGTCCTGCACTACCCAGTACTTTCCGCTAGGCTTTTTAATTCCAATTATGGGAGAGTTACAAGGACTGCTCATTACTTCCTGCATTATGTTTGCCTCTAGCAACCTGTTTACTTCAATTGCAACTCCAGCTTTCACTTCTGCACTCATTTTATACTGTCTGGTTTTCGGGTAGATAGCATTGGTCTTAATGGCTATTTTAACTGGGTCTACATTTGCCATTAATCCTACATCTCTCCCGGTGAAATCCCACACCTCTGGTATCACTTTTTGTTGAAGCTCTTCCGGTAAGTCCTGTATTGTCAGGGTCTTGATTGCTGTATCGGGCCTTAGTTTGTACAGGCCGTCTTCATCTGGGGTCTGAATTTCGACGCCTTTTGGTGTGCAAAAGATGGTACAGTTCATTTTGCACAACAAATCACGTCCTAGTAGATTCACTGGACTGGAATCACAGACAACAAATCTGTGCATTTCTTTGAAGTTCCCTATAGAGATCTCCATTGGTTCAGTTACTGGAGTACTAATTATCTGATTTGATACGCCCACTACTTGGATAGCTTCTCCCGAGAGGGGTAGGTTTGGAACGTCCGCTGTTCTCACAGTCGAACGGGTAGCACCAGTGTCCAACAGAAAGGTGACATCATTTCCTTCAACCTTTCCTTCAATGTATGGCCCTGTCTCGTCTACCGGTAAGAAGGCGCCAATCACGCACTCCTCTTCCTCCCCCCTCAGGCCCCCTCAGTATTGTTCATCACGGAGGAGTGTATCATTTAACAGGAATTGTGAAGTTGCGGCATTTCTCTCATCCCCTCCTTCCCATACCTCGACCCCCTCATTCTGCTGAGCCTGATTCTTGTAACTAGGTCTAGGAGCTCGAGGCAATGGATGCTGGTTTACCTGTTGCTGATTCTTTCGTGGCCCCTCCTTCTGCACCTGTGGATTTAAACCATTTATGGGGGTATTACCAGCCTGCAAATGTGGACACTCGACTCTCCGGTTCCCTATCTGACCGCACCCGTGACAGGGGAACTTTTTCTTAGACTCTTCTTTACTCATCTTTACTCGGGGCTTCCCTCCTCCCCAAGAGTTAGTGTTTTGAGTGTTATTATTCATTTTACTTAACTGTTTCTCTTGTTGCTCAGCCAATTTTACTTGTGCCCACATAACTTTCTCCTTCAGGGCTTTCTTCTTGTTCTCCATCTCATCCTCACAGTACTTGGCGTAATTAAGGACCTCATCTATGGGCTTTCCCTGCCAACAGATTTTATTATCCCTAATCCACTGGGATATTTCAGGCCTCAGCCCCAACACGAACCGGTAAATGAAATGGGTCATATCTTTCATTTCAATGTTATTGATTCCACTGTAGGTTTTGAATACCTGCAGTAATCTAATAGGAGTGCACGGTTTCATTATGATTCAGAGTAGTCCTATCTATTCGGGTCCAATCAGTTTCCTTTGCTGGCACTTTTCCTTTTAAGTATTGTATGACTTGATCATACTTTCTCATTACGTCTGGAGAGGGAGCTCTGGTTCGGGAGTCTCTCTCACATTCTTCACTGGGCCAATCAATTGCAATCTTGCACTCAGTCCATAAATCTACGGGAACTACAATGTCAAAGAACCCATCCAGGTCCTTTAGGAGACACTTTTGGACTTTCACAAATCGCTCAACCTGCCTATACCACTCCACTGGTTTCTCTCTTAATTTTGGGAAGTCATTGGTAAAAGACACAATATCTTGTCGGGACCACGGGACATGTCCGTATTTCCCACCTGGTACTTCTCTCATGGGATACAGTTTTTCTGCTTGGCCTACTTCTTTTAACACGTATTCGGAAGTCTTTGGTTTGGCTTTACTATCTTTCTTTTTCTTTGCCCACCTGGCTTTCCATTTATCTAGATCTCCCCATTTCTGCAGTATGTTCAGCAATTCTTTTATCTGTATCTTCTTCCCTGACACATTCATGTTCTCCAAATCTTTGTCGGAGAATTCGGCTCTATAAGGTTTCTGTAAGACTTTGGATCGACTAACATCAATTCCCATATCAGCAGCGGTGTCCATTAATTTCTCGTGGAGTACTCTAGTGTTCCGGGTAAGGCTTTTGCTGATAAACAGCAACTCCTCCTCACTGAGAGTATTCAATCTATCTAATCCCACATTTCCGGACATTAGCTCTTCCATTTCTATCCTTAGTCGGTAGATATCTAAAGGTTTGGGCTGGGGAGTTTCTTTTTCTATTTCTCTGGTCCATCTATCCAGTTCATCTGGAGTCACTACCGTGGCACTTCTAATCTCTGAAGTAGTTTCAATTAGGACTTCCTTTGCCTTAGCCTGATTTCTGCCCGTGGTACACTGGTTCCGGGTTCCCTTATAGGCAAATCCATTAAGGAGATCACGGACTCACATTCTCTTGCCTGATCATCAACTATGAGCGGCTCTTTTCTTGGGGGTGCTACAATTGGGGTAATAACTGGAGTTCTTGGACTAGCCTGTCTATCCCCATAGAGAGGTATAGCAGGACCAATAGTTACTGGGATTGTCAGGGCGTCAGGACTGGGATTTATCTGAGCTATGGTCTGAATTAGTTCATTTCGCTGTTTAATCAATGCCTCTCTTTCTCGTTCATGCAAAACCCTTTCCTTAGAGTTGTCGTGCATTACTTGGGGTACCAAAGGAGGGTATATACTTGGGGCAGTAGGGAGTGTTAGACTTGGTCTGTCCTCACCAAAAGGTCGGTAATTTGGGACCGTTGTACCAGGTCTGCAAAACTCGTCACTACTACTTTGTTTGCTACCAGCACCAGTTACATCTGTCTCACTGGCCCTTCTACCTCTAGGATGTTGGAAAAATGGATTTTTCGAGCTTGGGGGCCCAGACTCTGCAGCATAAGGAGGTGGATTTTTCATTAACAAATCCTTCAGGTATTCATCCTCTGAATCCCCCATGGCCATTAGATGTCGCGTTTTCTCTGTCTTTTTTCCTCCCCCATGTTCAGTTACCCCAAACATCGGAAATAGTCCCTCAACCATCATATTCTGTCTCCACTGCTTCATCTTTTGTTCTTTCGTTTCCCGTTGCAATTTTGGATACCATTTGCTCACTCCCTTATCCATTCGGGGTCTGTCTCACTCTAGAGCCTCAATCTCCCATTCCTCTAAAGCTTCATATTGCGTTGATCTGGGTCGGGGGTGTAATTCATTCATTAGGGTCCTCAAGTTAAACAGGATTCTACCATTAAAGGTACCATCGAGGGGAAATGCTAGGACTCCGTCATCTTCAGTATATTTTACCCAATTTTCCAACCACACACAGGTATGATACCCTTTGTCAAACATCATACAGGATGCGGGAGTATTAGGAGGTGGAATAATCACACCCTCCCTAGTGCTAATGGGCTTGTCTTTCTTGAAATAATTCTTGATCTTTTCGGCAAGGGTCAATTTTCTCTTTCCTCCGTACATATTGTAAGGTCTACCTCTTAGCATCTGCTCCTTATGAAAACCTAGGTTTTGCGGAGTAGGTAAGAATTCAGGATACCACATACACCTCTCCAAACTATCTTCAAGCTCGGATTGATTAATTTCTGCTAGCACGTCTTCCAATTCACGGCAAACAATCAGCACCGAGGTTGCAAAAAGCTCTTGACCAATGGGTGCGCGGCCCCTTCGTGAGACGCAGTCTCACTCCTCGACGTTCACCCCTCCCTTACAATTCTGGCTTCGCTACACACCCGCTGGCTCAACCAATACCAGCGCGGCACGGAGTGACGTCAGTGCAGCCTTGCGACCGACTCCCTCCTTCACAAGGTAACGGAAACTTTGAATTTTTCTTAAAGTGCAAGTGCTTATTTTAGTTAACAACGTATAACATTCGCCACTGTGCTTGAGGGTTTTAAAAAGAAAAAGAGTTTTTCTTTTACTGCAAGTAAACCACTTCTGTCTACCTTTCATTCACTACGGATAGATCTCTTCTGCCTATCCTCTCATACAAGCATTAGAGAACCTGCTAGTCCTTTGACTCATCAACTTCTTTCCGGGATATATACTAAGTCAAACTTTCACCAGCGAACTTCTCTGCTGTCACTCAAGCTCCAAAGAACCTATTACTCCTGCTGCACGTGACCCTTACTAGGTGATATCACAACGGGAGTTTCATCAGGGTACTCGTAGCTAACATTTACGCATCAATTAATTCGTGAAAATCCTAATTAGCGCTTCCAGTTCTGCCTAACCATGCACTAATCTCCCTCCTTGCCAGTGACCTCACAGCCAACTGGATTCTACTCACCACCTGCTATTTTATTTCCCCGGGGATTCCAAACAACATAGAACATTTAATCACAATTTTGTTAATTACATGCAATATTATAGCAGCATTTCATGAGATATAATTTCAAACCTTTTATAACATTTAAATGCAATAACAACCTTATTTTTAGCAGCAAAACATTTTTAGCAGCACATTTTATTTTTCACAGTTCATCTGAAACTATCTTATCTACCTATCTTAACTAGTCCTAACCATCTATCTGCTACCAGAAAATACTGATAGAGCGCGCAGGTCGCCCGACCCTTAGATATACCAGATTACACGCACTTGGGCCCATGACGTGATTATGACAATATTTTTGTGAATCGGGCGAGTTTACACACCACCATCAGTAATTTGTATGTGTTTTCTCTAACACTGTTATTATGGTACCTGACTTACCCCAGGCACCTACCTTCCTGATGAATCAGGAGCTAGCAGTGGACATGAGATAAGATAATCCTAAATACTTTATTCATTCAATAATACTTTTATACCATGTTATATTGACCACAGACACCTGGAGGGTTTTAAAATTTTATATAGCAAGTAAAATTCAGAGTGACAAGAGTATAAGACTTATACAGATCAAAATATCAATAATCAGGATTACAACTATAATGTAGCTATGGATGAGGGCAAACACCATTGAGTGCGGGTGGAAAACTACGGGGTAAGGGTAACAAGGAACATGCTATTCAGATTCAGGCTTATACTAGGGTAGGTGAGTTAAAACAACATTAGTCAGTGGAGTGCTAAAGTCCTACAAGTGATTCAAAACCCTGATCTTAGTCTATCTGTTAAACTAAATTTAGATCCTAGCCATCAATAAAGTTAAATCACACTATTTAAGTAATACAGTTTCAATATTCCCTACAGGAAGGGGAAAAATGGAACACAACTAATAAACATTTTGAATATACGGCATTTGAGATGACAGAGAGAGTATCATGGGCATAGAGGCTTTATTTAAAGAGTAGGAGGAAGGAGGATAGAAAGACGGACACCCACATATTATATTTACCTAGGACAGGAATGAGGACTAACCCTGGCCACGGGTCAGCTCGGGAAAAGGCGAGGACAAGGACACTCAAGGACTTAGGATGCCAGTAGGCGAGCAGGTACAGCTCATGGACAGTCAGGATAGGATACCCCTCAGGATTTGGGTCAGGACAGGGCTCCCCAAAGGGCACGACCAACACCTGCAGCTTCGGATGCAACGCCTGCGCTCCTCCCTCTCTGCACGGAATCCGCCAGTAACCCCGATTGGGTTCTCGAATCACCCAGCAAAGTGCTTCGCCAGCACTTAAGACTATTTCCACCCCTTGGAGTTTGTGGAAAATTCGGACAGAGTGCTCCGCAGCTCTCTGTATCAATTACCTATAGAGTTCGTAGGGTCGGTGACAGGTGAGCTACTCGGACAAGTCAGACAATTTCTCTAGCTAAAACTAGGCTAGTTATACCCTTTGCGGGTCCCTAGACCACCCACAAATGTTGCAAGTGACAGGGTCCCCAACTTATGATTGGTCAGGAGAGGTGGTTAGGTCATTGTCACCACCTAAAATTCTGGGTTCCCATATTTAATATTCATATTTCGCACCCACCCCTTACATTCCAGTTCCCAGGGCATACGTGTAGGAAAGACAATGGAGCTCACAAACATTATCATACAATTTGATACAATTTAGGCACAAGTCGAAGTCTTCTCCCAGGCAAGAGCACAGGTTCCCAGGAGCATCTCAGCTTCGGCAGCCAGCTGGCTGAGTTCCACTGTTGCAAGACTTCATTTCTCATGTCACGTGGTGAGTCCCTGTCAGACTTCTAAGATGGAGAGGCTCCCCACTCCCAGGCCCACAGATACGCGGTACATGAAAAGTAAGCGAAAACAAATTAGAAACACAGAAAAAATGAATACATTGTACACCATGATAAGCTACACTGCACCCCTTACTTTATAATAACTATAGCGGTTAAGAGTTATGCAGAAATAGACAGATGTGCAAAGCGGCAGCAGCAAGCGGAGAGCATGTTAAAGACAAAGCGGCCATATTAGCAATACTGCGCATGAGCGAAAATATCCCTCCAAAACTGCGAGTGCGTCACATCACTTGGGTATGACCGACGCATGCGCAGACTGGATTTCTGCGAAGCAGCGATTCAGTAGCATGCAAGCCTCATTAGGATTAATAGACACATAGGCAAGCATCTCTGGGACACCCACGTGTACTGAAAAAGTGCGATATTAATGACAAACGGGATTGGTTAATACTATTACAAGTTAAACGAGGTTCTTGAATTTGAGCAAGTCGCCTTTAGTGCGAATCCTTGCTCCATCAACTGTACGTTGTGTAGTCTTGGACATTATGGTCAGTAGTTGAAGGATGGGTCCGAATAGATGTTTATAAGTCAGGACTCCAATGTAAACGAAGTTCAATTACAGATAAACTTCAGTTTTCAGACTTTTTTCTGAAGAACATAATATTTTTGTTTTTTTTCCCAAAGGTTTGGTTTCAGAGCATGCCACAATCTGATGGTTTGGATTACCAGATGCTTGTCTCTGCGCTTCATTTGTAGGCTCTTGAAGCATGGTCTTTGGGTGATCAGATGCAGAGTAGAAGTTGGAATGCCTTTCTTTCATCCCCCACCAGAAGCAGGTGCAATATTGTCTGGGTTAGTTTTAGGCAGCTGCTCTTCGCTCTGTCTGGTACTCACATTATGGTGGGCATGCTATGGTTGACCCCTCCCGCACTATGAATGATTCTATGGGTGATAACCATTCTGTAAAACCAGTTGCTCTGGCTGGACATCAAGGATCGGATCCATGGAGTCTGACAATCCAGTCCAGGAGGACATCCTGGTCAACAGTGCAGCATGGGTGTTTTTGAAAGGTAATGCCTCTGATCGCAATAATCTGTCACCCCTTCCTCTTCATTAACACACCCGAGGATTGGATGCATGCAGTTATCAAATTTTTCCTGCTGTCTTTTTCTGTGTCAAAAGCAGTAGCATTTTTATAGTTTATTATCACACTCCTACACACTTTTCTATTGGAACAGTGCTTGGGCTGGAATGTTGGTTTAATCCTGTACTATTTATTTTTAAAGTCTTGCTGAGTAAAACGGTGTCTTCCTCTCCTCTGACTGTGGGATTAAACCTGCCACGAGGCTTATGGTCATGGTAGGGATTTGGCAGAAATGGAGATAGTGTAAGGTGTTATTCTGGTGTTTTAATATTCCCTAGTATTTTTTTAAGCCAATTATTTGATTAACAATGGGGTCTTATCCCCATCTTCAGATTTGCCCTCCTTGGGGTTTGGGTGGAATGGGGTTTCCACACCTTTCCTAATATTTGTTTTCTGAAACATAGCCTTTGCATTAGAAGATGCATAGCTTTGTCAAATAACCAACTTCCATTCCTTGGGTTGCCCCATCTCAGATATGGTTGCTACTAAAGATTCAAACTCTTCCATGGGGCTCCTTCTGTAATTCGGAACCCAGTACCATTTTTTGAAGGATTTTGGGCTACATGTATCAAGCTATTTTGCGTTAGCACATTTGCGAACGCAAAAAAAGGCTTTTTACTTATATCAAAACCCATTTTGCAATGCTGTAACCTGTTACCAAATCGCAAAATGGGTTTGCAATTTGCTATTAGGAAGGGGCGTATATAGGGCGTCCCTTCCTAATACCGAACTGCATCAGTATGTAGGAAGGTTTTATGACCAAAATGCGGTTGCAAAACATTTGCATTTAACCACCTACTTGAAGTAGGTGGTAACCCATTCGCAAATGGGAAAGCTTCCCCAAGGGACCCCTTCCCCTTTGTGAATGTTTGTTACAGCATTTTTTAAGAGCAGGCAGTGGTCCCAACGACCACTGCCTACTCCTAAAAAATGAAAAGAAAACTTTTCATATTTGTTTTTGAAACTCATCCCTTTCTCCTTTAAGGAAAACGGGCTACATTTAAAAAAAAAAAAAGATTGCTTCATTCAAAAGCAATCACAGACATAGTGGTCTGCAGACCCCAGCAGGCCACCATACCCGTGATTTTAGCAATTCCTATGGGTTGCAAATTGCGATCTACCTCATTATTATTAATTTAATTTTAGGATTTAAGATTCGCGACCCCTAGCTCTTTGAGTTTCATCAGAAAGCAAAGAGAGGGACCCCTTATCAACCAAAGCAATAGGGTTCTATATGCAAATAAAAAAACACAAATCATCTTTTGGTCTGCCTAATGCGGAACGTCACTCTCAAATCATCCATCAAGGCGTACAATGCAAAATCTAACCTACACAAGGGAGTTGCGATCTACATCATTAAGATTAATATTAATTTAATTTTAGGATTTAAGATTTGTGACCTCCTAGCAAGCATCCTATCTCGTCTGTCTCTTTTGCCCAATGTTTTGGGACACCATGTCAATGCCCAACACTATATCTTGACTCCCCCTCTCCGTAACAAGGGTGCCTTGGGTGATAATGCAAGTAAAGAAAATGGTCTCCCCAAACTTCTCTTTTCTGTAGTAAGACAACACTATTTAGGTTGCAGTAGGGCCCTTACACAGCAGAGCATTTGCGCCGCTGCACCATGACAGCTAGGGTCCTGCAACGCAGGCTATCTTCTCTTCATCCGCTCCCTGCCCCCACCTTGCCCAGACAATCACTCCGACACCTGAAGTAGGCTATTTTTGCTCCTGTGTAATAAAATATAGTCCAAAATCTTATCCCCCATCCTCTACCCATGACCTCTCACATGCCTAGGCCCAGATGCTACTGCACTTGCTACACTAATGATAGCTGTGGTCCTGTGAAGCAGTCTATCTCCTCTGCCATTGTTGCCTGGAATTCCTGACCCCTTCAGCCCCCATGAGGGCCATTGCTCTGTGGCCTGAATGAGGCAGTGTCTGCATCTTGTTTAAAAAAAAGTAGCCACACCCCTTTCTCGTAGGCCAACACTCAGGTGCAGCAATTAAGACAGCTACAAGTGACAGTGTAGTGGGCTTCTCACACCCTTGTGCCACTGCAACTGCTGTATTAATGAAAGCTTTAGCTCCATGAAGTGGGTATCCCTTTAGTTTAAACACAAAAAAGGAAAAGGGAAGTAAGTAAGAGATTTATAAAGCGCTCGATTGCCGAGGCATCTTGGCTCTGGGGAGACAAACATGTGATGTGAAACCCAGAAAGGTCAGGTCATTACTGTATGGGAAAGAGCCAGGTTTTCAGTAAGCCCCGGAATTTTGTCCGAGCAGGTTGGGATCTAATGTAGAGTGGCAGCTTGTTCCAGAGCTTGGAAGCTAGATAGGAGAAGCATTTACTTCCCCATTTTACCTTCTTTATTAGAGGGACGTTGACCAGGGCCTGACTAGCTGATCTCAGTATGCGTCCGGGGGTGTACCATTGGAATGGTTTGCAATTTACCATTGGTCCACCTCCATACAAGGATTTATGAACCTGACATACTGCCTTGAATTCAATACGCTCCATGACTGGGAGCCAGTGGAAAAAGAACCCCAAAATCTCAGTTCCTCCACTGAGCCTCCACTGAGCCATATCTGACAGCTGTCCCTGCCCCTTGATAAAAAATACAAAAACTTAAAATAGATAATGAGCGAGTGTTAGCGTCTACATTTTTCATAAAACGTGCGTTGGTTAGCAATGAAGAAAATGTGCCTGACATCAGAGAATGCGTTTAACTTTTCCATATCTGTAGAAGGGAAAGCGAAAAACATAGAAAATTATTCTTTAAAATGTGATAAATAAGTCATGTAGCTTTAACCATAGGAAAAGATGCTTTTTGAATGTGAAAAAAATAAACTTGCAGATTAAATAAGTAGTAGGCTCTCATACCTAAAGTCCTTCTACAACTAAGGGCCTGATTCTGATGCAGTAGGAAGGCCTCCTAACAACATTTGCTCCATCCAAATCGGATCAGGAATATCCCAATCTGAACCCGACGGCATTTGGAATGACAGAGCCATACGGAGTAGAATTGTACATCTCTATGGGCCTCGTTTCCGAACAACCGATTACGATGCTGGATTTGGACAGCCGTTCCGAATTGTGCCGTCTGACTTGTATTGGCAGTCAGAATCAGACTTTAGAGGCTTGTAGTGGGCCCCCCTGCACTCTGAGTCTTCCCAATGGGGCCCATGGGATTACCCATGGGTCCCTCCTTTAGCAGCCATACAAAGTGTGGCTGGCACCAGGGGATCCAAGCCAGAGGGTGCCTAATTTTCCCCAGCAGTCCCTTTCTTTAATTGGAGCCTATGCATTCGGTCGGAACAAAGGCTCTCCTTGAAGCTAATGGGAGCCCAACCAAATCATATCTGTAAGCATCCGGATGCATCGTACTCGGTCAGTCAGACTCTCCCGATCCAATTTGGTCAGAAACCATTTCCAAACCCATTCGGTCGGAAAGCTTTCTAAGCTGCATCAGAACCTGGCCCTAATCCTGAAAATTATTATGTTGACTTTTGCTTGACATTATAATAAAATGCATCTCAGAAACTGCTGATCTAATCCTCTAACTGTAAAATCATTCACAACTTTACAATGTGCTTCTTTAAGAGAAATGTGCTTATTTGTTTCCTCACACCATATAATTTCCTCATTTTATTAAACAATATATTCTGCTATATTTTATAATGAATAGAGTATTAGTAGACTTTCCTGTTTTCATTTTCTATTTTTGGCAAATTCTGGTGGTTTCTTTTCAGTGTTTTCAAGTGATTTCAATACCTTAAAAAAACAGTGGTTATCAGCGGTTAAACATTTTAGCGCCATTAAAAACAACAAAACTGTGTTTTTCTGGTGTTTATGGAACTTTTTGCTTTTATTATGGCTTGCTTTCTGCGCTGATGCATGGTATTTAGACTGTGTACTTACAGTGTAAATGAGGTCCAAATACATTTTTACAAATCAAACTTATCGTAGTACACCATACAATACTTATTCAGTGAGTCCTTGGTCATGCACACTCGCTCTTTCCTTCCCATGTAAACTTTTATCCGTGAAAAGGCCCTCTCAACATTGGCACTTGAGACAGGCAACGCCAAAATAGCCAGTATACAATTTTCTACCTCTGGCCACTGACATAGCTTTCCATGCCAATACTGGTGTACCAGAGATTGTTATTCCCTGCAACAGATTCTGCAAAACATGCGTTGAACTGGGCCCTCCGTGTTTTTGAAGCAGTCAAAAATGAGACAGCACTTTTGAAACTCTGGAGAAAATGTCCCTTTACAGAAGGGATCTAGAACTTGTGCAGAGTACCACAGTGAGGCATCATTGACTTCAAACGTCATGGTTGGTGAAGAGCTATGTATCATACATTGTAAAACCAAAGTTCCTGGATTGCTCCTCAACATTTCTTTGCTTACCAAGTGGCAAGCCTTCTAACAAGGATATTTTGCAGTGCCAAAGTCACTAAAATTGTCGCCCAGCCTACTCTCAAGGAGCTGTTTCACATCTACAACAATTATGCAGAACACTTGGTAGACAAGGGTGTTTTCAGACTCTAGTTTTTTTATCATGTCCACTACAGCAGTCATGATTTCCTGTAATAATCTAAGAATGCAGTAGAGTGTACTTTTTTTCAAATCATTATCAATATGTGACAAAAGATCCTCACATTTCTTTCCTTTGGCATCATCACTCAGCAAAAGTTTTGTAAACGGTTGCCACATGGATAATATAGCATTCATGGCATCTATGAGAACCACCAGCTAAGTGACACAGTTGGGATGACTCTTTCTTTGATGCCACACAAAGCACAAAATAAGAAATATTTGTGTTTCAGTTTCCATGCATAACAAAACAGTGCCCCAGAATGGACTAAAAAGTAAATAGCATTTTTCATTAACTCTGAAGATTGTAAAGATGCTTTCAGCATACCATCTACCAAGTGGTAAGGATCTCTTACAGGGAAGCACTGCAGCTCAGGTATTGATTTTGACAGATCATCACACAACTTTTTCATATACGTAGCTGAATCACTGCAGATAGAAACAAAATCACTCCAATCTTTGTTGAACTTGGTAAGAACTTTTTGCAGCAGCATTCCAAGTGACAATGTGTTCCATGTTTTCCAAAAGTCTGGTGTCATGTTTTCACCAGTATCCCAGATCCTTTTGACTGCACTCTTTCCACATATACCTGTCATTATGCCTTGCATTGAATGTTTAAAGCCTGGGGTGCTTGGCAATTCGCATACTATCTATACTTACTCGTTAGAAATGGGGGCTTATGTATCAAGGGTTTTACCCATTCTCAGTGGGTAAATGTGATGGTACATATTTTGAAAGATTCTTATGAAACCTACATTTTTCCTATCAGTGAAAGACTCAAACGTAGCCAAAAATATCAAATAAACAACACCTAAAGCATGCTTCTAACCCCTGTATCTGTAGACCAAAGACCACAAAACTGAAAAAAGGAAGAAGAAACAATATTTTAGTGACATCCCTAAACAACAAAACTCAAGCAGAATAATGTTAGCCCAGTCTTTCTTACTGCTACCTTATATAAAAAAGTTACATTGTATTGGCCCCTTCAGGAAGAAATAAAAATGACGCTTTCAATCTCCTTTTCCTTTCGTTGAATGGCATTTAGTTGTGGTTGTGCAGGTTTTTTTCAGTGTTTATATGTTTACACTGGTGACGGCTATTTCCTTTCCGGTGGGTTTTCAACAGTTATTGTAGGTTTAAACCTAAAACCGCACAGTTTAAGTATTAGCAATGTTGAACTTTCTGAAAACATTGGTTTGCATGGTCCCATGATGACTTATTGATTGAAATGTTTCATTGCCTTAGACTAGCCCTTTGTCCACACAATGAGGTACTGACAATAGCTAACAGAATAGACCTGCAAAGGTTCTCATGAGAACCTTCTCTCATGTATCTAGTGCAAGACATATTAGAAACTTTTAGATAACTGCTCACTGGCGTGAATGTTTAGCTTGGGAAATGAGAGGTGAGACAACAGACCATAGGCAGACCCATTTCCATTGGCGAACTATGCTGAATATTGCAAATGTTTTATTTTTTCATATATACGTGTTCCTAGTTAGAGAGAATTAATGCCATTCTTCCTTCTCCATGCCAGCGTACCCTCGATGCTTTTTGTATTATGCTTTCCTTATTCTTGACCAGATTGCTATGTGCTACTGCTAACAGTGATTTCCTATTATCCTGATCTCTTTTTGGGAGACTTGTTCTTACAGTGGATCATAGTATCTACTGTTATTACTTCTCCTTGATTATTTAACCGTTGCTGCTGCAACTTGTTAGGGGACTCCCCTGAGTTTCCTGAACTACTCTTTGTGTAGTTCATTCTGTAGCTTACTAAATGCTCCAGAATCTTGCTGTTTTTCATGAGAATTCTTCAAGGGGTTCTTATTTGAGTTAGAACTCTTAGACTAAGTTAGTGACTATTTCCTTTATGGAACACGCTGTCTATATTATACTGATTTTAACGAAAACTTTTCTAGATATTTTTGGAAAATAACTAATCTGAATAAAAACAACAAGAAAAATACTTATCTCTTAATGAGAAATAAAGCTTTAAAGCTATTCAAAACCTCATCATGACTGAACATTAAGTTACTGAAAGTTGATGATTACATTTAAAATGCAATTTATTACAGCTTCCTTCTACAATGATGGCCAAGCTCTGTTGGCCTGAAGGCAGAGGAGTGCCAAAGATAGGAGGCTTTTGCTGTAAGTGCTTTTGGTCTGCACTGGTCATCAAATTACCCTTCCAAATTTTGGACACTATCACACTCTTATCTTCCTACCCCATCTTACTGAGGCCCAATGTTGTGTCTCCCCTTTAAGAGAAGAAATTTGCCCAGTGATCTCCCCCCTCCCATCCTCTCTACTTGGCCATTGACTGAAGTCCAAGGGGGAGGGCACTGAAGATGCTCTTTCATGTGAAAGGGATCCCCTTCGCACCTTCTCTCTCCACTCACTTTAAATGTTCACACATGCATAAATAAAGAAGGCCTAAAAGCATCCCAAATAAACAAGGTTGTGTTTCAAGGCCATCTTTATTTGCAGCAAAGGCACATTGGCCGTACTGGCATTATGGCCCAACTCCTTACTCAGCCATTCATACTCGCGGGGTATGCAGCTACAGCCATCCAGGGGGCGCGGCCCACAGTTTGAAGACCTCTGATCTTTTCCTACAAAAATTGGGTAAACGTTGTTTAACCTATGACAGTGTTCGTTTTCTAAGCCCTAATTATGACCAGCCATAAATATTTTCCCTACACACCTTACACTGTCATTGGGTCAGCAGTCGGAATTCAGTATATTCCCTCAGCAACCGGTCCATGTGTCTAACCTCACCCCCTGCACCAGCGCTTTATACACCTTTATTGCTGTTGATGCCTTATGGAGCTTAGAAGGTTCATTCATGCTTGCTTCCTATTTATGCAAACAGTACCACTATGCAGCGCCAAGTGGAGGCGAATGCTACGTTTCCCCCTTCTCTCCAGGACAGATTTCTACAACGTTAAGCGATACAACATGCACCAGTGAGGCAAAATGTTTCTCTTCTCTGCCTTGTTCCTTTGAGAGATGTCAGAAAAAAGCAGATTATCTCAAAAGCATGGCGATCATGCACACATCTGTTGATTTTTATCATTCAAAGTCTGCTTTTTCAGACCCGATGCCGATCATATGTTCTCTAACACTAATCACAGTAATTTTTGCCTCCAATTAGGGTGGTCGCCGTGTAATTTCCATTACTGCCACTCAAGAACCCTGCCACACAGCTGTCTGCATTTTCCATGATAAAAATTCTGAATGCATCCCATAAACATAAATAAGCACTTAGCTTATTTGCTTCTTTTCTCTCCATTCGCTGAACACTCAATACTGTATCAGTGATCTGAAAAGCTGGTGATATTGAAGACTTCTGTTTCCAGAGTACATTGGCCTCTGCTGTACTGACATGGGCAACTGCTGACACTATATTTGCTTTTAAATTAAAGGGAAACTCACAAATACTGCTCTTTTTGGCATGCCTTTAGCTGGGGTTTCCTAAACTGCTCTCCTAGCAAACAAGGGAGATGACATTGTCATGGACTCCGGAGGATCTCTTACAGGGTGATGAAGCCTTGTCTCAGTATGATTGAATGCATGAAAGTTTAATTCTATTTATTCTAATGGAAGAAAGCTAATATCCCTCTAATGTTCATGTAGCTACTGATACATCTCACAAAAAGATCATGGTGTGTTAGGCCACCAGAAGCTACTAAAATTAATATGATGCCCTAAATGCTGTACCTTTTTCAAGCCCTTGTGCTCTCTTCCAACAGAATCACCTTCCACCAAGTACAAGCCAAAACGGGAACATTACACCTAGCATTTATGGATCTTTCGTCGGCTTTCGACCTGGTTAATAGATCCAAGCTTTGGCAAATCCTGCTAGACATGGGAAGTGATCCAAGCTAAGGCCACTTTCTGGCTGACCTGCATAGGAATCTCACCACAAGGGAGAGGGTCAACCAAAAAGGAAAATGCACAAGGCACTTTATATCTAGTAGGGGCATTCGTCAAGGCTGTATTTTAGCGTCATTACTTTTTACTTTATATATAAATAATTTAGGCACATTTTTAGATTTAGCTAGTCCAGATATACCACGTATAGGGGACAGACCTGTTCCTGTGCTCCTATATACGGACTACGCCGTTTTACTGACTCGTACAGCAGTAGGGCTTCAGAGGCTTCTTGACACCTTTTTCATGGCCTATATGAAATCTTTGGATCTAGTGGTCAATATAGCCAAATCCCACGTAAAGTCAATGGCCGGAATAATAAAAAACTTAAAACATTCTACTGCGTAGGTGCAGAATTGACCAGGATGACCTCCTTTACATATTTAGGGGTACTTTTTGATGTGATTGGTCCGTGTGTTCCACAACAAAAAGCTAAAGTTAATGTGATAGCAAGGTCAACGGCCGCCCTGATTGGATCCGCGCAGCATCTTGGGGCCAAACCAATGGATGCTATGATTGATATCTACAGGGCCAAATGTATAGCCATCGCCCGATATGGTTCGGCCATTTGGGGCTGTAAGCCAATGGAGGAGATACAGATATCCGAAAATACGTTTTTATGCATTCTCCTGTCCGTCCCCCAATCCACCCGACCTACGTAATTCATCAGGAGGTGGGGGTGGTTAATGTGACAGATAGGCTGAGGCTGGCCCCGGTTGTCTGTTGGCTCAAAACATAGCTCAATCCCCAATTAAGTCTTAACCATGAGATTATTAGGGATTGTGTCTTCCTGGAGCAAGTAAATAATATTCCATGGCTATATTATGTTAAGAATGCTTTAACCAAGCTCGGACGCCTAGAATCTTATGTCGGCAGAGCGGCAGGAGATCGAGCGAAAGCAATCTTCAGTTGAGGCGTACTTTATGTTAAAAAACTCCCCCGAGATTGAGCCTTACTTGAGGATCTTCACCAAGCCGTTTCATCGCCAGCTTTTAAATAGATTTTGATTTAACCTAATTCATTTTATTTGGGTAATTCGCAAGGTTGGAGTAGGCTGTGTGAGTTGGGTCCCTGTACTTTTCGTCACAGGACACAATGCATTTTATAATGTTCCGTGACCACTATAGTACTAGCAGCCTTAGGTTTTTAGTCCCAATTTTAACGGGTAAAGGTTTTATACAGGTCAAACCCACCCTACTGTACCTTCAGCTGCTTAATGACCCTTGGGAAATTTTCAATATTGCAAGCTTTTTAGTTGTAGCTGTGAGACTTAGGAAAAAACGGAATCCTATGTTATCTTAAGAGGACTAGTGAAATACCTGTTATTAATTATCTGATACATGCCTTTATTATTAATTATTTTTATTGTTGTGATGTACTGTTTCACCTGTTTTTATGACTGTCAAGACGTCCAAGTAATCCAATGAAGTTGGTCTGTACCCTCCCTAACTTTTATGTCACCCATATCTTTGATGATTCAGTTTTTAATATTTGATTGTGTATTGTATTGTGTAATGCATGGTGAACCACATAACTAATTTATGTATGGTACTTTTTATGGTTTTCACTAACCGAATAAAAGTGGTTTGACTGACTGAAGTACAAGGCTGGCTTGACAAATTTATGTGGAAGGATGATGGGTGGAAAGTCAAAACAAATCACTGCATGGAACCAAAACCCTACTTAACTATCAAAGAAGACAAACTGAGAAGTCAGACTGTTAGGTGATTGTCTACAATCCCGGTGCAAAGAGGTAAACAGCTTCTCTTAGGGTTCCTTGGCTCTCTGTTGGTAACAAGGACAGAGAAAGAACTAAGTCATTGGAGAATATGAATGAGGTACTAAAGCAGGTAACTGCACAAACAAACAAATGTATAAGAAAAAAGGTTAGGGTGCAACTCAAGTTTAGTTAAAGAGAAGATTTTACCCACAAACTTAAAAAAATGTAATAACAGGCATAAGAGGTTATAGCAAAATGAATTTGATAAATGTAAAGAAAGGAAGTGAAAATAGATAAAATTGCTCTTTAGCAGAAGTGTGTTGAGATCCTTCATTGGAGGGGGCCCAGTCAGCCATATGGATGTTTCAAATGACCACAAGCTCTTGGGCAGAGTCAATAGCCTTGATGTAATAGGCACTGATTCTCTGAGGGGAAATTGCAGGAAAGAAACAATCTCCACAGTGGTCAGACCCTTGGTGAAATGGTTGGGAATTCCCCAAAAACCACAAAGGTTTGTTGTGTGCTTTCCATAATCTCACAGTACGGAAGGACTGATGGGGTCTTAAAGGGGTTCTTCCATGGTAGTATGTGTAGCTATAGTAACACCTAGACAACATGTTCGACTTAGCCCTTTTTTGCAGGGTTAACCTCAAACTTTTTGTTTCCTCCAAATTTTTCTGACTTTTTTTGTTGGCTTTAGGACACGTTTGTGCACTTTACCACAGCTAACCAGTGCTAAAGTGCACATGCTCTCTGTCTAAATTGTAATGGTGATTATTTTAGCCATGATTGCCACATCTGATTTACTGGTAAGTCCCTAGTAATCTGCCCCAGGTGTGCCTGGAGCCTGTAAATTAAATGCTACTAGTGGACCTGCAGCACTGATTGTGCCACCCCCATGAGTAGACCTGCAAACCTGTCTCAGGCCTGCCACTGCAGGTCTGCAAGTGCAGTTTTAAACTATCATGTCGACCTGGCAAGTGCACCCCTAAACATTCCCTTTTCCTACATGTAAGGCACCCCTAAGGTAGGCCCGAGGTAGCCCCATGGGCAGGGTGCAGTGTATGTGAAAGGTAGGACATGTACTGATGTGCTTTACATGTCCTGATAGTGAAATACTGCTAATTTCTTTTTTCAATATTGCAAGGACTATCTCTCCCATAGGTTATCATTAGAACTGCCTTGTAACCCTCTACAAGTGTAACTTTCAATCGGAAAAATATAAAGATTTGGAGTTTTGGTTCTCTGAACTCAAGATTTAAAAACACATTTCTGTGAAGGAGGTTTTTAAATTGTGCATTTGAAAATGCCACTTTTAGAAAGTGGGCATTTTCTTGCTTTACTATCCTGTGTCTCTGCCTGCCTGTGGAATCCAAGTCTGGTTTAGACTGACAGTTGGGCTGTTTGTGCATTCACTCTAGACAGTCACACAAAGGGAGCTGAGGTGTGCCTTGCATATCCTGATTGCCATCACCAGGCTGTCCTGCCTTCCAGAGCTTAAGTGGTGGGAGGAGTTGTCACTTACACCTTAATAGGGCTGTTCATGGCCTCTCACAATGTTGTCTCAACCCCCTGTAGTGTGTCTGGAGCCAAGACAAGGCAAGGTAGTATTCTGTGCATAACAAAGACTTTCCTTCGGATTATGTCTACTTCAATGGACAAAAGGTGTATAAGTATTGGACCTGTAACCCCACATTTTTAGAACACTTCTGGATTAAGGACTCTGCCAAAAGAAGAGCTGTCAGGAGGAGTACTGCCTTTTTGCGTTAAGTTGCTTTGCTGGGTTGGCCTGCAGTTGCTGCTTCTGTCTGTGGGCAGTGAAACTGCTTTTCCAAATGCCTCCTGTTGAATGTCTCAGGGCCATCAAAGACTTCTCCTGCTGTACCCCTGAACTTCACCACAGACCAGAACTATCTTCGGATTTCGACGCATTGTTTCTTCTTACAGTCCAGAACCAACACAACACTTCTCCTGTGCACAACAGAACCTCGCTTCCCCAAGGACTCAAGAACCGATGTACCGCTGTGTTTTCTGATGCTTCCCTCCTCTGCAGCTGTTTTTCCTTGTGGATTTTGATGTATCCAAGGTACTTCATGTAAAACTACTGCATCCAGAGAGTTCTATGGACAGAATTGCTTAAACCTTTTAAATGTGATATTTTAAGTTATGAATGTTGGATTTTAGTTGTTTTGGTCTTATTTTGTTTAGATAAAGATTGGTTATTTTTCTAAACTGGTATGGTGTCCATTTGTGGTGTTTTCACTTTTACTGTGTGTTATATACAAATACTTTACACGTTGCCTCTGAGATAGGCCTGACTGCTCAGGCCAAGCTACTAGGGGAGTAAGCAGAGGTTTTCTTGAGTGTGTAACTCCCTCATCCTGATTGAAAGTAAGGGCCACTACTTGGACAGGTGCATAACACTGCCAAATAGAGACCCCCATTTCTAACACAATGTTCCTGAGAAATAATGTTAAATATGTAATTCAAGCTCTCAATTGATTTTATATTTATGGGGAGGTTTCTTCCTTCAAAGAGACAAGCGAGTTCTGAAGTATGGGTGGACCATGAAATGAGCCTTTAAAGGGAAACAACCCCACTCTTTGCAGAGAGCCCTAAATATGTTTGCAGAAAGTTCCCTCATAGCTGGTGTATGAGGATTTCTGTTCAATACCAAATGTTGAGGCAGAACTCCCTTGTCAAAGGCGCTATTTTATTCGGTTTCCGAATCCCCTTTGAAGTAGATCTTTCCAGGAACAGTGCCTAAAGATAAATTGGCTCTCTGCCAGATGTATGAAAAGGTTTTGCCTACAGTTTGATGCTCAATAGACCACTGGGCGAACACTATGCCAAGTTTCTTTTAAAAGTCACAAAACTAAAATAGTTAAAATCTCATTACAAAAGTGAGTTTAGCAATTCAGATCAGAATTCTATTGAGATCTGATTATGAAGTTGATTGCATTTAATTTTCTAGGCTTGAGGTACAAATCATAGTAACATTACTATTTCTTTAAAAAAGAAATGGCCAGACATAGAGCAGCTGTTAGAGTTCACTGCAGTACAATACCTCAGAGGACTGGAGGTCATACATCCCACTCACCAGCTCTCAAACTGGTGCGTCAGCAGCAGGAATCTTATTGACTTACAGCTAGTGCTGTATTCATATTTTAGCAGGCCTCGGCCCACCGTTCTAGAAGCAGCACTAGGAAAAGCTAATGTTTAGACATTGCACATGAGACTGGAGCCTGGTAATCAAGGCCAAGGCTACAGACTGGGGAAAAAGCCAGAGTTACAAACAAATGAAAATGGGGAAAAGGCCAAGTAGATGGAATATTTCACAGAAACAGACAAACCTAGGATACATGTCAATCATGCAAGTGATAGAGAGAGAATGAATCCAGTTTCAAACTAATGAGTGTTGTGCAAGAAAGGGACACAAGTCAGGTGGTGATAGCAAGAGAGGGGGTACATGGGAAAATTGAATCATACAGTTTTTGAGAGTGGCGAAAAGTGGTCTTTGAGGAGATATTAGGGTGGGTTGAGAATATGCAGAAGGGAAGGGTCTTCATTTGCTTTTGAAAGTGGAGGCGAAAGGCGGTTTGTTGGATCTGTGATCTTGTTCCAGATTCTCAGGGCATAGCAGGTGATAGAGCGCTTACAGTACTCTAAATTGTATGGGTGCACTATACTCATGGTTTAAATGCACTCAAATGTATTTGTGCCAGTTGGAGTGTTTCATGATTATTAAGATGCATTTATTCAAGGTTCAATTAGCATTGAAATGTAGTGTACACATTTGAGTAGGACTTTGTATGTATTAACGAAATCTATAATTCATGTATGTATAATGTGCAGGATGAAATACTACTCGTGCAATGTAATTTGTGTTTGGTTTAAATTGTCTGAATTGTAGGCCCAAATTGTAGGTTGTTTTGAGTTTTGTTTCTCCTTGGTCGCTCAAGAATTATAATTAAATGAATCCTTTTTGAGCTTAAAGACAGTATGTACTCATCCTACTGCAGGTGCAGGAATTCAACCTCGTTATTCTTAGGTTTAAGGAGATACCTGGAATGTCTTTGAAGAAGGCTGGAAGGTGAAAAGGGAGGACGCATTTCATGTTTTTCTTATCTGGGAACCAAGGCCACTGGAAGAAGAATCAAATTAATTAAAGCTTTAGTGGAAACTTACTGAAAGCTGTGGCAAATGAAAAAGTTTATCTTGTGACGTATTGTGGGTTGAACATTGCCTTTTTGTGTGATGCGTAGGGACAGATTCGAGAGACTACTTCTTATTTCGGAGGAGAAGGAGCTTCTTAGAATGAGCTCCATAGCTTTAAGCTATCAGACCCATTTGACGTGAGTACTTCTTATGAAGTCAACATGTGCTGACACCTTTGGGATAGGATATCGGGGAAATAGGTAGGATTTTTTATGTAGAGCAGGGTAGGGAAAGATACCTTTGTTTTCGTCTCAAATGAAAAGAGAATTGGACTTAGCTTCTATTCTTTGTAGCATTTTGATTTTAGAGTTCATCATATTATGCCTTTTGTGCTGAATGAATTATATTTGTAGACTCGGCTCTGTATTGATGTTTATGTACCTATATACTCTGATATTGAGGTGTGTTTATATTCAATTATTTCTGGCCTTATGATAAATCCACAAAGCTGGAATTCAGAGTCTGTGATCCTTTAAAAGCATGACTAACTTGAAAGTATAATCCTGAATTTTTTTACTACCCTCAACACTTTTAGCAGGCTATAAAAGATCATCTGCCTTGAATTTATCAGAGAAGGCAAGGAGTACAATTTTTGCGTAATCACAGGAATAGACTTGCTGTTTCTATTTGTCCTTCTTGAATCATGGTTTTCAATCTTGTGAAGTTGTCGCACGACTTGCTGGGGGTTTTGAGCTTGGAGGCTGATATACCTCTGATATAATCACCAGGGTATTGCCGGTATCTAAGTACAACAGCACCTAAGATTACAATGTAGTTCTGAAGTCTGCTTCCTGAAGGAAGGACAACATTTTCCATAACTTTCTGATGCAACTATAAATGGTACTGTGTGGCTTTCACCCCCTGATCGCCATGGGTCTTGAAAGTGAGGAAGATGTCTAACTGGAATCTGAGTGGCTTGGCATTTTTGATAAATTGGGTTCACAGCCTAATTAATACCTCAATGACAGCCAGCCTTAATTTTTTATTCTTGAAATACGTATTGAATTTGATGTGATCTCTAGACATTTAGGGGTATATTTACAATAAAATGTTGAAGCGCAGAGCTGCGCCAAATTTGACAGTGCTGCGCTCCCACATTTACAAAACACAGGGATGCGCCATATTCACAAGGATAGATATGGCACACCCCTCTGTTTCACCAAGCCAAAAAAAGCTGCCTAGCGCCACCACAGGCACCCCGCCGCCGTGTAGCAAGGGTGCTGGCACTGCAGGAATGCTTGTTTGTGTGCAGGAAGGTGTTAAGCAATCAATAATTGCGATTTACACCTTGTATGTGTAAATACAGAATGCAAGAAATGATGGAGTACCTGGCGCACTCTGATGTAACAGACACAACCACATATGGAAAATTGGATATGGATCCAACTCTTGAAATCACGGAAAATTTAAAGAAACTGTTGGATCAAGCAGAAAAACTGGGTTGGATCAACACTACAACTAAGAAATACTTGATGAACATCTACCCAAAACGACCAAGGATTTATTTTCTACCGAAAATGCATAAATACAGGACAGATCCACCGTTCAGACCCATCGTGGCAGGATGTGGTTCTATATTTGAAAACCTTGGGAAATTCATTGACCACTACTTACAGCCATTTGTTCAACAATGGGAAACATACATAGAAGATACATCTGACTTCTTGAGATGTCTGGAGAATGTCAAGGATAAAATCACAGATAATTGTATCCTGTGTACTATCGACGTAGTGTCTTTATATACGTCAATACCACATGCTAGTGGAATTGAGGCGGTTGAAAGGGCCTTACTGAGCCAAGTTGACTTAGATGCCCCAAAAAGCTTCATTCTAGAAATCCTGGAATTTTGTCTGCAAAACAGCTACTTTGCATGGGATGATAAATTTTACATTCAGTTAAATGGAACCAGCATGGGTTTTCCGGGAGCGCCGGAATACGCTAATACCTTTATGGCTAAGTTCGAAAGTGAGTATATCTTGCAAGATGAATCATGGACACAAGGACTAATATGCTTACGTCGATTCATCGATGATATCTTCATAATATGGAAGGACACAGAAGAAAAATTAAGAAACAACATTGAAACACTGAATCTAGTTGACCCAAGAATACAATTTACCTTCCTGATGGACAAGCACAGGATATCATTTCTGGATGTGCAAATTGAATTGAGAGATGACATTTTACACACAAGTGTATTCAGAAAAGCAACGGATAAAAATAACGCATTACTTTACAACAGCTTCCATCCGCCTACATTGGTGAATAACTTACCATTTTTTCAATTTCTACAAATATGTAGGATTTCCTCAGAGGACAAAACATGTCAAGAATCTTGCTTGTATCAAAAAAATAATTACCTCAACCGAGGTTATCCAGAGGATCTCATTGACAAACAAATCCAGAAGGCACGGGAAATTCCTAGACCAAAACTTTTGGAGAAAAAATTAAAACCTACTACTGACAGAACTGTGTTCGTTTCGAAATACTCAACTGCATCGTGGGAGAACAAAAGAAGCATACTTAAACATTGGGAAATATTAAAGATAGAAGAGGATTTTCATAAACTATTTGAAAATAAGCCCCTATTCGCCTATACCAGGTCAAACAATTTGAAAGAACTTTTGACAAAAAAGAAAAAAGAGAAAGTGCAAAAAACGGGTACATCCAAATGCTGGAATTGTTTCCACTGTAATAATGCGATCTTGGGCAATATTCTTTTACACCCACAACAGGAGAAAAAATCACACTACAGAACCAAAGTACTTGTGATTCTGAAAACATCATATACACAATTAAATGTCCCTGTGGACTACTATATGTTGGGAAAACCGAACGTAAAATGAAAACTAGACTCTCAGAACATAAGAGTCGAATATGAACAGGAAATTTAACATCTCCACTGGCAAATCAATGGAAAGACAAAAGACATATGATTGCACAACTCAAATTCCAAATCATTGAGCAAGCGGATAAACAACCTGGATCTGAAAATTCAAAGAAGCTTCTCCAACGAGAAGTTTACTGGATAAAACGTTTAAGAACCCTGAATCCAACGGGACTCAACGACAAATTGGAGATGTCGTGTTTTCTCTAAATGTGTTCCTTTCACTCTTAAACAAACCCTAACATCCACACCTAAACATGACACTTTTGCAGTAACTAAGCTACTTGTTTGATTTAGTATGTTGAAAGTATTGTTTTTGTTATTTCTTGATATATTTCATTTTAATATATTTATATGTTTTATTTATGATCAAACATTTATATTCACCACCAAAACCTGAGATTGTACCTAGTCCTTTGTTTATTTTGATTTCAGAGTTGCACATGAGTCTTTCTTCATTTTTCAGTCTTTTCGTTGATAGTCACATCACGCAGATCATTTGGATATATGTACGAAGAGTTGTAGAATCTTGGTCACGATTTATAGGGGACACTTGAAAGCGTAATAAACATTGCAGCAAGTTTGTTCAGCAACTTTTCAATTATAATAATTATTTGAATTTCACTCAATTTTTTCGTTTTATTTTCATTAATTTTAGATCGGGACTCATTTCGTTTTCCACTATTGACTGAAATCATTGTAAAACATCTATTATTTTGATTTCTTTTACACGGAGCTCCGTGTTTACATCAGTCCGTTTTCCATGTTTATTATCGTTCCACTGCGATCACGTGACGCGGAAGGATTACTTCTTGCTCTGTAGCTAGATGAGCATTATGGCGCTGATCGCTTGCATGAAGAACGGGTGGTGACAAGAGCAGACCTTTGATTGTGAGGTAGGAGCAGTTAGCGAGCTGGCTTCGTTTAAGTTCATTTCTTGGTTTTGTAAAGCACAGAAGAGCTAAGAGTTTATTTTCTGATCTTTTTACAGATCATTTGGCTACAAAACGATTGCTACTATACTTTTAGGTAAGACCGAGGCTACATCAAACTTATAGTTGTGTTATTGTTCATTGGATCATATGACTCTGATTATGGTTAATATAATTTTTCAGTGCCAGAGCTTCAGAGGAAGTCATCGATTGTCCCATCAGTATTAGGATTTATTGCAAGAAACTCTAGGTACATAGGTTTTGGTTTGTCATGAATTTGTCATGAGTTTGAATGTAGGTAGAAATTGTGTTGGACTTTGATTAAGTCTGTTTGTTTGTTTGTTTTTTCAATTGTTTTCTAGGATTACATTGAGAACTTCAAGTAAGTTCGGTTAAGGTGGCTTGTCACACAGGTGTTGGTGATTGGGCTTGATTCACTGATTGGTATTGAGTAGAATTGTTTACTTTTTTCAAATGAACTGGTCTCATTTCATACATTTTCTTTTGCAGCTATACCCCTGAAGAAGAGACCCAGGTCTCGAAATGCATTGGGTGTTAAGTTAATAATGTACATTGTAATGATGATTGTAACATATTAAAGTAATTGAAAAATATTGTTTATGTAAAATTCTTCTATGAACCTTGTGGAAATACAAAAAGTTTATCTGAATGAACAAACGATAAAATGAATTGAACGTTTCATTGCCTAAATATATTGTGTTGTTGCATGTTGTTGTCCCAGTCGCCCTTGAGGGGCTGGGCCTCTAAGGTTAAATACAGAATGCAGCACACATAGAAAGAGCAGAAAACGAGGAGAAATTAATAATTTCTCCTCATATTGCCTTCTAACGCCTGGTGTTCCATGGCATTAGTTTTTGGCGCTGCCTCAGACTTGTAAATCTGGGGCAGTGTCGAAAAGAAATGAGAGTTGCGGTGGAACAACCATAGCAACACCCATTGCATTTCCCATTGCCTCAGACAACTGCTGCAGAAAAGACCATATTTACAAGGTGGCATTAAGCCACTCAAAGTGGCTTAGTGCCACCTTGTAAATATGGGAAATGGCAAACCGCCACCAGAGCATCAGAAAAAGTGATGCTCCGGTGGCGTGGAGGGGTTATAAGTATGCCCCCTAGTTTACAATTTTGGTGTGCCCGTTGTTTATATGGTAAACATTGTATAGTCATGACATTTCCAGGTACAGTTGTGTTTCGGTACATATTGATATACTTTGATAACCTTGCCAGCATGAAGGGCTGAGAGGAGCTCCTTGTAGAGATAAAAAATCACTAAAGAGAAGTTTGAGCCTTGAGGTGCATCACGGGAATGGAATCTAACATGAAGGTGCCCATCTGGAGATCGTACCCAGTATTTTTACTAGGGTTGCGTATTGGTGCAATCAATCAATGTAGAATCAGTTGCCCTCTGTTAGCTGTATAAAATAATTTGAGCCATGCAAAACTGAATTTCAGCTGCAACAATACAAAAGATTATATCATGTCCAAATACAGCATTGGGTAATGCAGCTAAGTAATGGAGCAGCAGCCCCAAGGGAACTCGCCCGTTTGAAAAATCCATTACAATCAAGTTATCAATGTAGAAGTAGGGGCTATGCTTCAGTAAGATATATAGAACTCATTAATACACCAAGCCAATAGGAATGACCAGTTCTGAAAAATTGGAACAATAGGCTGATGAGCTCCAACTTTGAAACTAAATGTGGATCATCCATAGTGCTAAGAGTAGGGAGATTCCCCATGCAAACTTGTATGACTGGTGCCACACCTCAATGAAATTAAAACTGTGGACTGGTAGGGGCTTATTTACAAGCCCCTTGTACCACCGGTGGCGCAGAGTGGAGACCCATATCTACGAGGCCACGCAAAGCCACTTTGCGTGGCTTTTCACGGTCTCATAGGTATGGAGTAAGGTAAATAGGCGCAAGTCACTGCGTTGCCTTACTCTGCTTCATAGAGGTGTTCCATGGGCTTTGCGGTGGGTGTTCCCACGCAACACCCATGGATTTTGACGCATTCCCAGATTTACAGGGACTTGTAAACCTGGGAATGTGTCAAAAGCCTACGCTTCCCCATGGGAGACATAACGAGGAGAAATAACTTTATTTCTCCTTGTTTTTAGGTCGCCCCTAGGCAGCGCATGTGCAGTTTGGAACACCTGCTGTAATCACTCTAGTAGTGTAATCCCACCTGCTGCTTGCTATTGGTTCACTCCTTCATCTCTCTTCTTTGCTGGCTCCTCATTGGTTGGTGATCCCAATACATCACTTCCATTTCTCCCTCTGCAGCACCGACCAACTACAGTTCCCTTTACCCTGTAAGTATTTATGTGTTCCTTTGGGGGCTTCTTGTTTTGTTTGCCTTGGCTTGTTTTATTGTGAACAGCTTTTCACAGATGGGAGTTGAGCTGTGCGAGTAGTCACAGCAACCACTGATATTGAGTTCCTGCCTCACATTTAGTGACAGGCAAATTCAAATGCCTTACAAGAACACCAAAACAAACACCTGTGCCCTCCTCAGGCACTCACAATGGCACAGGCGGCAATTTGACTCCTGTGCAACTGTGTGGCGCATGTTCCTATGTAACGGGAGCACTTTGCAAAAGGAGAAACTCTTTACATTAACACTTCACGCCCACCTATATTTGCTAAAAAATGCAGCAACAACAAAATCCCCCAACTATGCTGGGTAAAAATACTCTTTGGAACATTGAAAGTGAGCAGATAGTGCCCCTTCTTTGTTACTGCACTTCTGAGAGGCAGGGACATCCTAAGGAATTTGAGGGCCCTGTGTCTAACGTATATTGGGGGCCCTGTTCGGAGCTGCTTTGAATTCATGATCCAATTTCAGCTCTTTCATGCCCTCTTTGGCCAGGTCACTGTTAGTGCACATGCACACACGTCTAAATTCTAAATTTGTTTACATCTAATATTCAGAAATAGTGACTCGTGTTTTCAACATTGTAACACAGCTCACTAATATTACTGAAAATAACCTATGTGACCCTCTCCCATTTCTCATATATGAGGCCACGTTTTGATCTGAAAATTCTTTCATACATGTTGCATGAAACAAACACAAAATCTCTCAGCAAAATGCATGTAATAGACTCACACATCACCAATATAAAAAATAAATTAAAGGAAAATGGTATTTGAAACAACCTGTTTAAGAAGTATTCTAGGTTATCAGTGCAAGACTCTGCAGAACAAGCTGAAACTATCATGGGCCGCCTTTATGGCTGGGGCCCTGTGCCCGAGCCCGCTTTGCCCATGCCTTAACACCTTGCATGCTCATGACGAGCTCAGCTCGTCATGAGCCACGGTGCTCGTGTGCTCATGACGAGCTGAGCTCGTCATGACCGTTAGAACCCTCGCATGCTGGGCAAATTCCCCTGCTGTGCGAGCGTTCGAATGAAACGGGTGTGGTCATGACGAGCTCAGCTCGTCATGAGCACACGACCACCGTGGCTCATGAGCACCGGGGGAATATACCCCGCACGGAAAGGATTAAAAAAGTCTCTGCTAAGAGGTGCCTGTGCAGTTATTGGCGGCATGTGCAGCGAAGGACAATATTCATCTTTAATGAAATTCAGATAGAAAGTTCAGCAATATCTGGTCGCTTCAAGAGAGCGCATTTAGGGTTCGTTGTGGGAATAGTGGAATGCATAAAAATGCAAATCGGGGTTTTTGCACGTCATGTAAAAAGGGTCAGCTAGAGACCATAAACAGGTCCAGGCAATCAAAAAATTCGTAAACCATTTTTGATCATTACTGGAGGCTTATTTGTGGCCAAACACTTTATAAAACAAGAGATAGTTCACCTGTCCATCTTCCATCCTTTCCTCTTTCCTCCTTTGTTCCTTCACCATGCTCTTTCATTTATTCATCTACACCCATTCCGCTAGTCATACCTCCTTTTAACCGTGTCATCTCTTGATCATATTATCTTCACACACCTGGTTTCCCACTCTTTCCTCCTGTCCAGTTTGTGTTCCTCTCTTTTCTTCTCCTCTGCAGTTTTCTTCTGTTTGCTGTTTTTCTTAAATTTTCTCCATTTCCACTTCTCACTTCTTTTCCTCGCCTTAGGTTCTTCTTTTTTACTCTAGTCTTTTTTACTCTTTCTCAGTCGCGGCCAGCATGACTCGCGGGTGGGGGGTTGCGCATGCCATCGCATGGGGCTTTATTTAAAAATGTAATAAACATACCTTCTTGGGTCCCACGTCGTCTCTGCTCCTGACATACTCTCCTGCTGTCCTGCTTCCGGCAGAAACAGGAAGCAGGCATCCTCCCTCCCCTAAGCCAATCATAACACTGCAATGGCAATGTTGTGATTGGTCGGGATGGCGCCCAGCCATGCGCCTATGTTGAGGGCATTTTCTCCATGTTGGAGAAAGGGCAGAGTGTGCATGACTGGTTTGGACGGCCCCAGATGGCCGACCAGTCAGTGCCCTCAGCAGTGGCCAAGCCACTCCTCCCCTGCCCTAGCGCACAACCGTCCACCCGCCCGCTCCAACTAAACCCTTCTGCTTTCTTGCAGTGCGAGAAGCAGAAACATAAAATGGTAGTTATTACTATTTTATGTCTTCTTCTTGCACTGCGAGAAAGGAGTGGGGCAACGCTCATCCGCCTTATTGGAGGAGCCGCCCCTGGTCTTTCTCTCCTTTCCTCCTAAGTCCTCGTTCCTGGTTTCCCTCTCCCCATACTGTCACAATTCCATTGTAAGCCTTGTGATTCAGAAATTGTGAATGTATACAAGACAAGCTTTGACTATGCCACTGTGGGAGATGGTGGCCTCAAGAAGTTATTCTTATTAATACATCTTCATTTTTAAATGGAGATTCCCCCTTTCCAGTATAAAAACCAACTCACATTTAAAAAGCCACAATGTCCTAGAAATAAAAGTATTTTTAAGCCTGTTTCCTCTGAATACTTATTAAAATGTCTTTTAAAGAACTGCTTATAAAGAATCCATCAAGCAACACTTGTTTCATTTCATGGTGCGCACTCTACCGCAATTTGAAATTATCTTTAAAAAGCTCTTTTCAAATCGTTGCCGCACACACACTTATGCTACTGCTGGGAACTTTTTAAAAAAACAAAAAAACACACATTAGCATTTGCAATGCTAATAGCTCAAAGTTTCACTAATGCAAGACCTATTGCATTGCAAATATGCACGTTTCCTCTTTCTATGTGTGCTGTAGAAGGAGGAAAACTCCTCCATTGATTGTTTTTGTGCAGGAAGGTGTCCCCTCCTGCACAAAAAGTGTCATTTCTACAACACAAACACGCAAGGGTGCCTGCGTTGGCACAAGGCAGCCAATTGTGCGCCAGCGCTGTGGAAGAGGACAGGAATGTGCCATATCTCATAGATACGGCGCATTCCTGCCCTTTTCTTTTGACTCAGAGCAGCACAGCAAAATGACTTGCTATGCTGCCCTGTGTCAAAAACCTGTAAATGAGGTCCGTAGAATTGAAGACAATGTATGAAATTGGTGAAATACTAAAATAAAGATAATTTGGAAGAAAATATGGAAATATTAGGCTGCTCTATTCAGGAGCATTACAGAGAAATATATTCCTCGCAATCCACATCCTCATGGCTTGTAGCCTCAAAAAGATTTCCTGTAAAACACTACCCTATCCAGCTTCCCTTCTAATCATGTTAAAAAGATACACAATTCCCCATTGTCTCCCTTCTGTTCCTAACCCTCAGTTACCGAAGTCTTTATTGTCCCTAAAACGGTCTCTAGCCTTTTATTCACGCTCTAAGAAATTATGCACTAAGGATCCATTTTCCAGCTGCAATGTTGCCATTTACCTACTTTCCAGAGTCCATACTGTACAAGAGCTCACTCTGTCACTGTGAGAAAGATACTGCATCATTCGTGTAAATATTTGGGATGTGGTGGACCCTGAACAAGGTATGCTACCTTAAACACTACGGGCCTCATTTATGAGAAATGACGCATCGCTGAGTGAAAGCAGCGATGCGTCACTTCTCAGTGCCCACTCCTTGCGACATACCTGATTCGTCATATTTAATGTATAACGCATCATGTCGCAAAGAGTTACAGATATGTCAGTATTTCTGACATATCTGTAAGCGCAAAAGTGACGCATTGCTGGAGTGTGTCACAAAGTGGCGCAACTCCAGCAATGCGTCCTTTCACATGGGGCAAGCCCCATGTGAAAGGGCATGCATCAGTCTTAAGCCTGCTGTGAGGCAGATCTCATAGATTTCACTGCTTCACTTCTACAAGGCTTTTTGTGGGGGAACGCCCCCCGCATACATTATACCTGATGCAGGTATAATGTAGCGCAGGGGTTTACAAAGTGACGCATCTGCTCAGATGCGTCACTTTGTAAATAGTGCGCAACAGGAGGCATGTTTTAAGATGCCGATGCGTCACAAAAGGTGACGCTTTGGAAGTGCAAAACTGACACAAGGCCTCATAAATGAGGCCCTACAATACTAATGCACTTAATAGCCTCAGTGCTCATGGGATCCTGGTTGTCTAACTGATGACATACACTGCCACTGACTTATTGCCCCCAATAAATGTCTTTTTCATATTCTCTAGATTTTCAACCCACTACCAGTACAGCAAAATTTTCCATTGCTGCGGGTTGAACTGCTAAATATCGACCACATCCCCTCAGAATATCTTGGTACAAGAATAATAAGTATAGAATATCAAGAGACAAATATTGAAAGTTAAGTGCATTTAGGGAAGTTTATATTTTCAATTTCTAACTCCACAACTATATCCCTTGAAGACATACCTTTGAGGTGCATATAGGTGGAGTTAGGTTTAGAAAATCTATACTTACTGTCGAAATTTTGGATCTGATGTTTTCTCCTCAAAATTTTGTCTTATAGATATTGTGGTTTTGATATTCAGGGTGCATTCCATTGCTGTGCTGTCTTACTCATCATTGCCTTGGCCATTCCCCGGCACCCCCATCCTTTCCAGTATGTCCAAGACCCAAAGACTCTGTAACGTTGGAAAAAATGTCCATCTGCAGCCTGCTGGGTTACTTGAAAGCCAAAAAAAAACATTGTTTTTGATCAACAAAACCTGCCACATCATCAAGCTGTTTCTGATATTTTATGGTATCCTTATCCTCTGTTGCGCTTTCTTCGCCCTTTATGTAACCAATGCTAAGTGGCTTCGGGCAGCTAGCCCTTAGATTTGCTCTGGGTTCTGGAGATGCAGGTCCAGTCATTCTCACCGAGGCAAGAGTGAAGTGGGCAGGTCAGCACAGCAAAGCAGGAATCCAGCAGAGTAGCAGTCCAGCATAATGGCCCTCCTTTTAGCAGCACAGCAGTCCTTCCTCCTGACAGAATATCCAAAGGCCCAGAAGCGTACTGAAGTGGTGGTGCCTGGGGTCTAGTACTTATACTCAGTGGTGCCTTTGAAATAGGGGAGACTTCAAAGAGATGGCTTTGAAGTGCACAGCTGCCCTCCCTCCCTTTCCGGTCCTGACTCCAGACTCTCCACAGAGGGTTACGCAGCCCTTTGAGTGTGGTCAGCACACAGTATATTCATGTGTAAGGGAGATTGTGCCCAGCTCCTCCCTCCCATCCTGCCAGGGTGGCCCATCAAGTTACATCTACACTCTCAAAGTTTGTGGCTGTCTAGGAGGAATACACAAAGTCCAACTGCCAACTACTCCCAGTCGGTGCAATTGATTAGCCTTTCGAAAAACATTCTTACTGTCCAAATTTACGCAGACTTGCAGCGCAATTGATTGGTCGTGCGAAAAAGGTTCTTTTGGTCCACATTGTATTATTGATTATAATTGTGAACATTGCCTGTAAAAAATTGAGAATTTATTTGTCTTATTGAATTTGTGTTAAATGTATGAAGTAGTGTATGTATTTCTAAATGTTTTGTAGGTAAATTTTGTGTGTAAATCTGTGGAGAACAGTTGCCCCCTTTTACCTTATATGAATGAATTTGAAAAAACGTGGGTAAAATAAATAACCCAACCACCAACAGAAAATAGTGTGGTTTCTTTCCTTAAAATGAATGGAATTTAAGTGACACAAGAACCTAGGTTATTATTGTTGTCGTTAACTTTCTGAAAGTGGCATTTACAGAATTGTAATTTAAAATCACTTTACCATAAATTAGGATTTTAAATTAGGATTCCAGAGACTCCAAACAGAATCCAATTATATTTTCCCATTTGGAAAATACACTTATAAAATATAATAAGGCAATCCAAATGTTACCCTATGGGAGATATAGGTCTTGCAGTGGTGGAAAATGAATTTAAGAGTTTTTCATTACCAGGACATGGACAACTTAAAATCAAATGTCCTGCTTTTTAAATACCCTGCACCCTGCTTTTAGCTGTCGAAGGCCTTCCTTAGGGATGCATTACGTGTATGAAAAAGGAAGGTTTAAGCCTGGCAAAATGTTTATTTTGCCAGGTCGAAATGGCATTTTTTTAATTGCACACACAGGCTCTACAATGGCAGGCCTGAGTCATGTTTAATGGGCTGCTTAAGTGGGAGGCACAATCAGTGCTGCAGAATCAACTAGTAGCAATTACTTCACATGCCCTGGACACATGCAGGGCACATTACTAGGGACTTATAAATAAGTTAAAAATGCCAATTGTGGATAAGCTAACATTACCATGCATAGAGGAGCTAGCATGTGTACTTTATCACTGGTTGAAAGTAGTGAAGTGTTCAGAGTCCTAAAGCCAACAAAATTAATTCAGCAGATAGGAGAGGAGGAAGGCAAAAGGTTTTTAGGGTGACCCTGCAGAAAGGGCATTCCACCAATATCCTATTTATGAAAAGCAATGTATCCAAGAAGTGTAGTTGCTATCCATTTGAGTCACCAAGACACATCCTCTTGGAACACCAAACAGAGCAATATGCCCACACTTGGTTGCCCGCCACGTCATCTGAAGATCTTTTTTCTTCCTGGAATGGGAAGGTAATATATATCAGTCAAGTAGCCCTACCCTCTCCAAGTGATTTTCTTGGGCAGGGCATTCCACATGCCAGTATTTAAAACGCACCATGTTTCAGTGCAAAACATTTTACAGTATACAATTGAGTTTATCACCGTACATGCCCTGTTCTTGATGTTTAGTGTTCAGTTCAGTTCAGTAAAATCTTTATTTCAATGAAAAATTCATCATAAAAAGTACATAATACAAATAATGCATTATACAAAAAATATACGTTCATTGTGAGACTGCACCATAAGATTTAAAAACATATTGCACAGGGGGGTTGTTAAAAGTGTTAAAAAGAATATTTCAAGATTATCATTATTCAGTCACGGGTCTTCCTAAGTCTTACTGTTACTCTCAAAAATGTATAATTGAGCACAATTTACGGGTATCAGCAGCCATTTGTAAAAAATTCAGGGCAGTCTTGACTTGGCGGATTTTGGCCTCCTTTAAAATATCAACCAGAAATCTCTGACGGGGCATTTGATAAAAGGAACATAGAAGTACAAAATGAAAGGTGTCCTGCGGAGACCTATTGTCGCAGCCGCAGGCACCCTTCTGCTCAACTGTCACTGTAAAACCTGAGGGATAAGCTAAAATATGATGTAACAGGTTAAGCCTAAAACGACATATTAAAAATCTATCCTGATGATTATACATTAAAAATAAATAAGGTTCCATACCCGCCCCATTTCTCACTTGGCAATGTGCCACCACTGATTTCTTTAATAAATCAGAGCTTAATCTTTCTGCTTCAAATGTATCTAATAGTTCTCTTTTAATTTGATGTTTGCATGTAGGGGTAATGGAAGTTGGGTCGCTAAAAAGTGACGGGTGGTTAATGGCTTCCAGGGTCTCTTTAATGTACCTTAACCACGGAATATGGAGGTGATTGACTTTAAGCAGGCAATCACTAATTATTTGCCTGCTTAATTCTGCTGCAGGATTTACCCATAGCCTGAGCCATGTCATTACAGGCCTTATCTTTACCAGATCAGTGATGTAAGGTATCCCCAGTTCTGTGTGTGTTATTCCTGCTGGGGTGCCCTGTGGTACTTTCAGAATTCTTCTCAAGAACTTATCCTCCTCCAGTTGTAAGAGCTTAGCATCCCTGAAGCCCCAGACCTCCGCTCCATATAAAGCTTTTACGGTACTAACCGCTACATACAAGTTCATCACTTGTTCTGGAGACCACCGCCCCAATCTACGAGCAAAGTTGTGAATCGCTCCGTTTGCCGATACCAGCTTTCTACATCTTTCATCAATGAAAGGGTCGAACTTTGTATCCTTGTCAAACAGCAATCCTAGATAAGAGAATGAGCTTACAATTTCTAGTTTGTGGGACCCTATTTTGAATGCAAATTTCCTACTGGGCTTCTTGACGGCTATCATAACATAGGATTTACTTAGATTCACTGACAAATCTAATTTTTCCATGAAGTCCACAAACCCGTCTACGAGTTGTTGTAGGCTCCGACCCGTCCTGGCAAGCAGGACGGCGTCGTCTGCATACAACAAAACTGGTATATGACGTTTTCCTGCTTTGGGGCAATCCACATTTAGAGCAACCAAACTTCTCTCCAAATCATTGATATAAAGGGAAAACAAAAACGGTGCAAGAATACATCCTTGCCTCACTCCGCCAGAACACGGGAAGGGATCAGTGCCCCCCCGTGTTATAGCGGACCTTGGCAGTGGTGTTCCAATGAAGTTCCCTCAATATGTTGATGAGTCCTGGCTCAACTCCCAGCCCACTCATCAACTCCCAGAGTTTGCTCCTATTTACATTATCAAAGGCTACCTCCAGGTCCATAAACCACGTAAAGAGCGTGCCTTTACTAACCCTTGTGTATTTTGTTGTTAGTAAATAAAGATTAAGGCATTGGCCGCTCGTTGATTTGCCTGGCCTAAAGCCGTATTGGGTCTCTGCTATGATGTTTTGCTCATCTGCCCATGACATCAGACGGCCCAAAATTGCCCTTCCCAGTAGTTTGGCAGAAACATCTATCAATGATATTGGCCTGTAGCACTGGGGGTTGTCCCTACTCCCCTTTTTGAAGATAGGGACAATCAGTGCCGTTGACCAAGATCGCGGTAAACCTGTTCTAACAGCTGCATTTAAAACCCTGGTCATAATGGGGGCCCAGAGGTCAATATTACTCAGATAGAGGTCAGGTGGCGTACCATCAGGCCCTGGCGCTTTATTGCGTGTGAGCCCTCTAATTGTTTGGGTAATTTCTTGGAGTGAAAAATCCACCTCGCCTGATCGACAGCCATCCCAGTCCCCTGCAGTGTATTTGTGAGACTTGAAGAAAGCTGCCTTTCTTCCTTGTTTGACTCCTTTTTACACCTAATCATTATTGTAGTAATATGAAAAGATATACACATTCCCTAGCCCATATTTCCTCTTTCCTAATTATTAGGAATAGGATCTGAAGAGCTTTAAAATTTTCCATGTACAGGATCTTCTGTGTGTGTTTTTTCTCTCTGTCTTCGTTCTCCTTGCTCGAATCCCTCTTGTAGGTTCATGCGGTGTCGTGACATCGTTTTCATGCCTTGCCCATGGCGGTTTGTCTCTCGGAAGCGAAAATCTAATTGACTAGCCTCTGATCACATGGCTACTTCAGGATGCTGCTTCCTAACCTTATATTCCACAGTTCCAGTGTTCCTGCCAGGATTCATATTTTGGTCGCTTTTTCATCCACTATTGCATTCTCATTTTCAAGAAATGTATCAAACCTAAGGCGTACCGTTATTTTGTAATTTGATAAAGCAGGTAATCTTCCTCTTGCCCTCTTAGCATTTTCCCCTGTGTGTTACCTTCTATCGACCTGTACCACACAGTGTCCTGCTTAGTATTCTGGCGCTCATCTATTTTGCTAGGCCTTCGTATTCTGTCATCAAGGCATCAGCAGAGACCAGCTACCACAACATTTTAACACATCAGTCGGTTAAATCGTTCAAATAAACAGAAAATAAATTTGTATAGCTCATTAGGTAATTGTATTCCTCCTGAGGCTCAGCCGGGAGATTGCTTGTATTCACGTTTTGATGCTTTTAAAACCGAAATTGTAACTTTTAAATTGCACGCTTTCCCTTGACTCCTACACACGATTACTGTGTGCAGGCACCTATCCCTCACTAAAACGAGCGCTGGGAAGGCTACAGGGACTTCTCTGTTGAAAGCCCACTTTCCTCGCCCGGAGCAAGACACGCCCACTCCGAGGCCACGCCCCCTAATAGCACGCATAAATAGCGCGCTGAGGCACTAAGGCGCCGGTAATTGTATTCCTCCTGAGGCTCAGCCGGGAGATTGCTTGTATTCACGTTTTGATGCTTTTAAAACCGAAATTGTAACTTTTAAATTGCACGCTTTCCCTTGACTCCTACACACGATTACTGTGTGCAGGCACCTATCCCTCACTAAAACGAGCGCTGGGAAGGCTACAGGGACTTCTCTGTTGAAAGCCCACTTTCCTCGCCCGGAGCAAGACACGCCCACTCCGAGGCCACGCCCCCTAATAGCACGCATAAATAGCGCGCTGAGGCACTAAGGCGCCGGTAATTGTATTCCTCCTGAGGCTCAGCCGGGAGATTGCTTGTATTCACGTTTTGATGCTTTTAAAACCGAAATTGTAACTTTTAAATTGCACGCTTTCCCTTGACTCCTACACACGATTACTGTGTGCAGGCACCTATCCCTCACTAAAACGAGCGCTGGGAAGGCTACAGGGACTTCTCTGTTGAAAGCCCACTTTCCTCGCCCGGAGCAAGACACGCCCACTCCGAGGCCACGCCCCCTAATAGCACGCATAAATAGCGCGCTGAGGCACTAAGGCGCCGGTAATTGTATTCCTCCTGAGGCTCAGCCGGGAGATTGCTTGTATTCACGTTTTGATGCTTTTAAAACCGAAATTGTAACTTTTAAATTGCACGCTTTCCCTTGACTCCTACACACGATTACTGTCTGCAGGCACCTATCCCTCACTAAAACGAGCGCTGGGAAGGCTACAGGGACTTCTCTGTTGAAAGCCCACTTTCCTCGCCCGGAGCAAGACACGCCCACTCCGAGGCCACGCCCCCCTGGGAAATCTCAGACCATAAGAATGTGCATGTTCAGGAAGCGCAGCGGACGAGCGCAGCGGGCGCGACGAATGCGCGCCGAAGGCGCGCATAAGGCAAGCTCGTCTGCGCTCGTCCGCGCTGAGACCGGGCCTCGGGCCACCCCCCTTACCCCCCAACAGCCAGCACTTATACGCTACTCCTCAGACTGCCTTTATCAACTAAGGCCCCCGGTCACCGCATGCCCGCGGCATTCCCTCAAAGCCACAGACCTTCCCTCTATCTGCCCTACCTGTTCTGCGCCTCTTAAACCTCACCTGCGCACAACAGCCACTCAGGAATTCAAAATGCTCCTGCTAAACTGCCGTTCGCTGCCCAAACACAGCACAGAAATGGCCATATTGATAGAAGAGCACACCCCGGACTTGCTATTCCTTACGGAAACCTGGCTTACCAGCGAATCCAATCCAGCGATAGTTGAGTCCCTCCCCACCGGCTATCACATAATTCGGCAAGACCGGCCAAAAGGGAGAGGAGGAGGCCTTGCCATCATCCATAAGGAGCAATACCTCTGTCGCCTCTCCCCGGAGACCATCTCGGACTGCGAGAATATGGGCTTCAACATCAACCTCTCACCTAACATCTGCTTCTCAGGTACTCTCATTTATCGCCCGCCCGGCCTTCCGAAGCAATTTCTCCTATCCCTTCCATCGATTGCAGCTAGTAGAGTCAGCACCTCCTCTAGTTACACCGTGCTAGGTGACTTGAACCTACACTTCGACTCCCCCTCTGATCATCCAGCTGCTATCCTACTAGACGACCTAGCAGCTTTACAACTGACTCAACGCGTCCCTACCCCCACTCACGAAAAAGGCCATTTATTAGACCCAATCTTCTCAAACTGCTCTGAGATCACAGTGGACCCAGGTATCACCCTACCATGGACGGACCATTTTTTAATCCCCTTTAAATGGACCACACTTAAACCCTCTCCTCCGGTTCCCACCACCAAACTCAGGCGGGCCTGGGCGCGTCTCGAGGTAGACAAGTGGTGCACAAAACTGGCCAGCTCACTACCAGAAATCCAGGATGATCCCGCCTTAGCAAACCAGGCATATACCAACTGGATCTCCCAAACTCTTGATTGTACGCTCCCAATGAGCAAGACGGTACTGAAGCGGCCTCAGAAAAGCGCCCCGTGGTACACTCAATCCCTCAGAGAAAAAAAGCGTCTCTGTAGAAGAGCGGAAAGACGCTGGCGCTTAGACAAATCAGTGGATAACAAAACTCGGTACCGTGAAACCTTAAACGAGTACAAATCCCAAATAAAAACAGCACAATCAACGTTCTTCGCCGAAAAGATCCTGAATGCTAGATCTAAGCCGAAAGAGATCTTTCAAATCATTAAAAAGCTAACTAACCCAGCCCCTGCAGTACATGTCGAGAAATCGGTCACCCAGTGTGATGACATCGCCGATTTCTTCTACCAGAAAATAAACAAAATCTATTCAGCTTTTTCTCCTTCAAACACCGACCCGCCCACTCAATCTAACTACCTCTCCAGCCCGCCGCCTCCCCTTACCCCTCACAAGTTAACTCACTTCCCCCACGCTAGACCTCTCCACTTTAGAATCATTGGCCCTCAGTGTTAAATCAGGCTCCCCGTCCGACCCTGCCCCGCCTGACATCTTAATGGCAGCATCCCACACTACCCTGCCCGTCATCAGAGAGGTATTAAACTCCTCCATCTCCTCTGGCACTGTCCCACCCGAATGGAAACAGGCCATGGTCAGGTCTCTGATCAAAAAACCCAATCTGGACCCGTCTGATCTGGCGAACTATCGCCCTATTTCTCTTCTCCCTTGGGTGAGCAAGGTTTTGGAGAAATATGTGAACCAACAGCTGGTGTCCTATCTTGAGGACCACCATATACTGGATCTCACTCAGACGGGTTTCAGACCCAAGCACGGGACAGAGACCGCCCTCCTCATGGTCGTAGAGGAGGCGAGAAAAATCTTGGATCAGGGAGGATCAGTGGCAGTGATCCTCCTTGATCTAAGCGCGGCTTTCGACACAGTGTGTCATGACACCTTACTAAGCCGCCTGTCTAGTGTGGGGATCATGGATGGAGCTTGGGCCTGGTTTGAATCCTTTCTGAGGAACAGGTCTTTCAGGGTTTTTGACGGCGACTCAGCTTCCTCCAGTAGACCCCTCAATTGTGGAGTTCCTCAGGGCTCCTCTCTGAGCCCGGCCTTGTTCAACCTATATATGAGGCCACTGGCCAGTGTCGTCCGCCCTTTTGGAGTTAAAATCATCTCATATGCGGACGACACACAGCTAGTGGTCTCACTGGCGCAAGAGTCATCCCGAACAGCGCCAGGTGGGCTCAGAGAATGCCTAGAGGAAGTGAGGAGCTGGATGACGGCATCAGCCCTGAAACTGAACGGAGACAAAACCGAGCTGATGCTCCTAGGACCCTCAGAATCGGCACTCTCCCCCTCCCTTTGGCCCCCCAGCCTAGGGCCGCCGCCAACCCCAAAAAACGCAATCAAAAGCCTTGGGGTATGGCTGGACAGCTCACTCTCCTTCAATACCCAAGCCACTAAACTTTCAGCTACATGTTTTGCCATTTTGAGGGTACTAAACAAAATCTTCCCCATCCTCCCCCTGGAAGCCAAACAGGCAGCCATCCAAGGACTCATCCACTCCCGGCTCGATTTTAACAATGCACTTTACCTGGGTGCACCTGAATATACCCTTCGTAGGCTGCAAACTGTCCAGAACAGCGCTGCTCGTCTCCTACTTAAAATCCCTCACAGACACTCAGTTAGGACCAGTTTAATAAGCCTCCACTGGTTACCGGTCCGACAGAGGGTTCTGTTCAAGGCGCTATGTATAGCCCACCAAGCCTTCTGGAATAGGGGTCCTATCATCACCCGTAACCTGATCTGTCAGTATATTCCGAAGCGGAATCTCCGCTCTAGCCAGACCCTCTTGGCAGTCGTCCCAAGAATTAAGAGATCCAGAACAGGCGGGAGAACCTTCATGTACAACGCAGCGAAGGCCTGGAATGCCCTACCACTTCATCTTAGAGCCACCCAGAACCTTAACTTATTCCGCAAACAACTGAAGACCCATCTCTTCACATCTGTTTGCTAAACCCCGCTATCTTCTCTCCCCTCCATGTGCACTGTAGGTTTGCGATTTCCCTAGCGCTTGGACGCCCACGGGCAACAACTGCGCTCTACAAATCCCCAAGTTTACAAGTTTACAAGTTTACTCGGCTCAAAAACAGGGAAAAAACACCTACATAGTACTAGAGCCGCCGAATAGAAAAGTGGAAAATATTGTGACCTTGCTTTCTAGTCCTTTGTTATTGTATATAGTCAATGAATTAATGCAGCAAAATAATTAATTAGACAGTTATTAAAAAGAGTGACTACTACCATAACCTACCCTCTATCTGTACCTATCCCCATATATTCTTAAACGCCTTCCAAGTGGTAATCAAATGTTGAGATTTTTCAAAATATTACGCTTCTTAAATTCCCTGGACTCAAATAACATAATATGGTGGAGCTTGACCCTCCCACCACAGAGCACGTTGAAGTCTAGCTAATAATATGGCAAGGAAAAAATATTGGATTGAAGATTTTGCTGTTGACCCCCACTACAACCACGGCCATGTCAAATTTAACAATTTTACAAACAACCAAATAAATCTGAGTTAAGACTTCCTCCCAAAAATATCTAATTACTGGGCACATGGTAATCTTCTCTATCTGCTACCTCGAGCTGACATCTAGGGCATTCAGAAACCTTGACAGGGATTTCGACTTTACAGGTGCAATGCAAAAAATAAATATATTCCAATGATGTAGTGCACGAAGTTTACCAATTCTAGTAGTCTGATTGCAAAATGATATGGATTAAACGATCTGATTTTGGGTGATGTCTATTGCTAGCCAATGTGATTTTTTTTTAGCCCAAACCGAAAGAACATCTTTACTGGTTTTCATCAATATTTCTGAGTATCCATCAATCCTTAATTCCACTTGCTCAAGAACAGTGGTATACAGCTTAGGAAGACACTATGACTACAGGGACTGGTGTTTCCTCAATAAGAAGGATCTAATCTTGAGATGAGAAATTTATTTTGTACTAGTTTTGAATTATTCTTGAATATTCTGAAAAGACTTGTAAATACCCTGTTGAATAATTGGTGTATAAATAGTACGTTGTTTCAGACTCAAATTTTTGGAAGGCCTGTTTCCTTCTAAACGTCCTGTAAGAGTGGTATATCCATATAGCATGGGAATTTCCATATATTTCGCAAATTCTAACCAGTTAAATCTTAATTTTCGAAGACATCTGTATCGTGTGTTTTGGGTGGTGCTTGGGATCTATGGAAAGGAAAATATATAAATAGGAAGAATGATCCAGGGCGCCCTCCATAAATATTGAGGTATTGATAGATTCTTTGATTGGCTTAGTGAACCTTTTACAAACCGCAACCCAATAGAAGAGTCCGAAAATTCGGTATGGCTCATCCCCCCTTTGCATAGGTTTGTTGTAGATAGCGCATTGCTCAACATAGCTTTTAGTTGACACAGTCACTTTTGGTAGACTGCTTAACTCGGTGGTAGCCATGTTCTGATAATCATTGTAAACCTTAATTCCCTCCTTTATCGTCCTTGAATCTCAGTTTGCATGCCACATATGTGCTGAGGTCTCTGTCTGGCCTGTGTCTCCCACCTTGATGGTATGTATGCCTTGCCTCTGTACATTTCAGGGAAGTTTCAGGTGTGCCTGACGCCCAACCTAGGATCTGTTGCTGGGAATGGCCCTCCAGCCATCACTGTCATTTTTCCATTTTTCATTAAACTGTTGTTTGACACTTGTCTTCGTATTTTGTGTTTCAGGATATCAAACCAAACCTCTCCCTCCTCCTTCTGGTTTCTGGGGCCCTTCTTGTGTCTTCCTAGTCTATGACCCTTCGTGATGGTGATATTATTACCTTTATCTTTTCTGTTATCTTGATTATATTGTCTTATGGGTGTTAGCGCTGTTTTAGCTTCTTTTTTTGGTGACCCCCTGAATGTCCCTCCCTCCCTCTTCTTTCTAGCCTCTGGTTGGCATTTGTTGTCTTTTATCCAACTCTGTGTTGTAGTTGGTACCCCTCCGGACCACACTCCCTGTGAGACTAAGCTGCAGCTGGCCATGCTGAAGGCCTTCAAGGCAGAGGCAACAGCCACCACATGTAGAGAACCTCTGCACACTGTGTTTACCAGGTGCGGAATAACTACAGCTCTTAGCTCTACCTGCATAAAGTGATACGCCTGCTGTTCCATTGGCTGTCAGAATCTCCGACACAGGTAGGTTCTAGCAAACCCATGGAAGCTGAGTGGCCCCATTTTAATGCACAAATCGCCTTTTATGTGGCTGTAGCCATAAATAAGCTAATCATCCAGCATTTTAGCCTGACAACACATCTCTGATCCTTTTTTAGGTCTCGCTGAAGGCATTGCTTTAGCAATGCTTGTTGGCGAGATTATAGTAAGGCTTTCAAAAAGTGTACCCAAACTGCGGATCGGATAGAGTTCATGTGAGCCAGGCGCGTGCACATCGCCAGCCACAGTGCGCACCATTTGTCTGAGTCTCGGCATCAGACTTCAAAGGAATCCGCTCCCCCGCCACGCAATGCCGAGAGCTTGGTTTTATATAGCGTGGACGTTACCCAATGGCGTTCGAGCACTTTACAAAAACACAGAGATCGCTAGTACACTTTTTGACCTGTCACTAAGCAGGGAATACTCTGGAAGTACACAACAAAATAAACAATTCAGCCAAAGATCCCCCACTAAACATCCCCAGACTGTTCTTATTAGTATATAGGGCTGCACTGAAGCACAGTGAATCCTAAACATTCCTAATAAAGTAAGTGGAACTGTTTACTTTTTTTTACTTTCAGCGCGCCACTTGGGGGACACTGCATTCCCTTTTTGTTTTTAATTAAAATTTCAGCGCGAGGCTCACGTGCTTTTTTTTCTCTCACCCCAACCCTGTGTACATCACTGGCTGCGCAACCTCTCTACCTCCAGGAATGCTGCCAGGTAGTGCCAGCGCTCGAGCCGGGCACGGCTTCATGGGTGTGGCTTTACCTGGAAGAAACGGAGCCCTGGGCCAAGTAGTGTTAGGGTCGCAGGCTTGCTTGCAGGTCATTCCTGCGCGTTACTTCCGGCTTGATCCTTGTAGGCTTACTGCTGTTCTGGTATCTCATCCACATTCTTCTCCGTCCCCCGAAGGCCACGGGCCTCTTCTTGCTCCCTCAGGTACAGGCTTTTCAGCTGTGCACTGGTGCCCTCCGGATAGTCTTGTAATGCCCTGAATACTTTGGATCTTTTCTGCCATCAGGAGTGCCTCCCTTCTGTTGGCTCCGTGCAGTTGTGTGTTAATTGAACAAATCTTCCCCATGGGGCTTGAAATGTGAACGGAACCAAAGCGAAGTCTGAACTCATTTCAGATCTCCCCATCAGCCCCGTGCCCCGAGCATGGTCTAGATGCACCCAGGACTCGTTCTGAACATGCATGGACATGCATGTGGGCTTTGCAAGGGCTGATAGCTAAAGTGAATGGTATAGATCCCGGCATAATCTGCATTACCATACCTGTACTAGTAAGTAAGGGATGCACATCCTGTTTCAGACAAAGGACATTCAATGGAGGGGCTTCTAGTGGGCTTGTGATGTGAATTCTGTGAATGTAGCAGACTCCATACATTACAGGCTGTTTATTCCCACAGATGCTTGTTTTGTATGTTATTCTGTCCTCCTGTAGCGAGGCTAATGCTATTTCTCCATTATTTATATGTTTTTTAAAATCAGCATGGTGCCCCTTGTAAAGTCGGGCGCTAGGCCCACATGCTGGAGAAATAACCCTGACACAGACACAGTGAGGTACTGGGTGCATCTGGCCCAGAGCGTGTGCGCTCGGCCACTTTTATTCATGCAGCGTCACCTGACCGGTGGCGTCTGTGGTGGGTGGGTGTAGGGTATCCTCAGAAACACTGGTGTGCTGACTGCACATCACTACAACCCTCATGGGCAGCCATGCAAATAACGTTAAAAGTCAGAAACGGGCGAAAACTCCCCCACTGACTGCCACGTGCACAACATAGTAGAATCCAACACTTACACATGCACGCACTACCACACATACACAAAACACACGCTCAAACACAAAAGGTGCACACCAGTATACAAGCAGGCATGCTGAAACACACACAAACACATCCACCAGCAAATGCGCAATCATGCATTCACACAACTCAACCTCTGGCAGGTAAACATATTCAGAAGCTCACACATTTATTTTAGGGTTCCACCCGGGCACCAGTCGGGCTCTCGGTTCAAAGTGGCTTGAAAAAGGGTTCGGAGAAAGGAGACATCACTGCACCCTGAAATTCACAACTAAAGACAGTGGCAGATTTATGATGCCCTTGCGCCTCTTTGCACCGCAATTGCGTCACTTTATTTGACGCAATGGCGGCGCAAACAATGCGCCCTATTTACAACGTGACGCATCTAGGAGATGCGTCACGTTGTAAAGCCCTGCGCCATAAGGAGGCGTTCCTGCGCAGGGGGTGGCGTTCCTGCGCAGGAACGCCTCCTGAAAGTGGCTGAGTGAAATCTATGAGATTTCACTCAGTCACTGCTGCATCAAAACCCTGCGCCTGCTTGAAGCAGGCGTAGGTCTTGACGCAGCATTGTGAACTTGGGGCACCCCCGAGCCTTGCTGGAGCTGCGTCGCGCTTGCGACGCAACTCCAGCAATGCGCCACCTTTCTGGCACAGATGCGTCACGCATCTGTTCCGTATTTGCACCATGGGTGGCGTAGCTGTGGCGCACTGCGGCGCACATTAACTGGCGCATCCCTGTGGATGCGCCAGTTAACATAAATCTGCCCCAGTGTATTTATTTATCTGTAGGGAGCTGCGCCTGAATGGCCACTTGTTTGGTAATGAAAATTCATGCTTTCCAAAAAAAGTGGAAGCTTTTCATCTGAAACGGAAACAGAGGCCCTTCTGGGGTATATGACTTCCGCAGACTTTCTTCAAAATAGCAAAGCTTTTGTTGGGCAGCGGCAGCGCTTCTTTTATGTGCAGACTGCTGATTTGACGTCAAATTAGCAGTTTTTTTTCTCCTTGGCTGCAATGGCTGGCACAACACCCACTATGGCCACCTGTGCTCCGCCTCCCTACCCCCTTCCAACTCCCTGCAGCCATGCGGGAAGCAGGTGATGGGATGGTCGGCACAAGCATCGTGCAGTGGCCATCAAGGAGCTCATCGTGGTGGTCGGAAGCGGGATAGTTGATGAGCTGCACGAGTACAACACCAGTGAGTCTGCATTGTATATCTGCAAAATTTGATGGGTAACACTACAATGACCAGAATGCAGTTTTCACTGAAGTAGCGGGCCCCTGGCCGGAGTCCTATTGTATTGTCTCCTACAGGCAGTGGTCGAGGTGGGGAAAAAAAAGTAGGGGAACTGTGGGCGGAGAATCAGAGGGCGGGAATAACCTGAGGATTGGATCAGTGGGCGGAGTTAGAGGTGTGGCCGGGATGCGCAAAACATCCCAATCTTTAGTAATTGTGTGGCATTTTACTGACCAGTTACAGCTTATTATGTTATGTAATTCAACCAATGGATACACATGAATATTTAACGATTAATATGAGCTATTGACATTAGAAACATATTCCACTTTGTGCATTTATTTTAATCACAGAATGTCCCAAAAATGCTTAAAAGTGGAAGCACAAGCCATTTGTTTCCGAACCATGGAGTTTCTGTTGTCAGCAATATACACAGAGATAATCAATTTTACGTGTGTAAATGACTATATAGGAAATGTTACATAGGACAAAGGACTACAAGGTGCAGTAGTCACATGATAACCATACTAGTAGACAGTATAGTTTAATAGTGATTGGCCTGGAGAAACACAAACTCAGAATTTAAAACTTACTACCATGATTGGGGGTTCTCTTTAAAAAACATTATTGATTTGTATCAAAAATAACACTTTTTGCAACATTAGGATGATCAAAGGCTTAGGGAAAAAACCATAACGCTCTAGTTTATACCTTGCAGTTTGTATGCAGCTCTTAGATAAAAGTTAATAGCTCACTGTTCTTCGTTAGGATTTTAACTTATAAACTGCAAGTAGCAAAAGGATCTCACTGACAAAAACAGTAACCCACTGACCTATTTACAATATGTGTACTTTGTGATAGGCCTGGTACATTTTCTTTGCAGCAGGCACATTAACCCTCTGCACTATCTTTTCATGAGTCAAAACTTCCACTAGACAAATCTCCGATCTCGCTCTAGGAAGAAGTTTATTCATCAGAGTTATCATGACATTTTTATTATTGCCGAAAATAGCTGGCGGCCAGGAAGGAGGCAGCAAGTGCTTTTAAAACCATAATTTACTCCGCCCCCACTGAAAGTCAGCGCCTGTTGCAATCACACCAGACGCACCACCCTAGAGCCAGCTCTTCTCAGGGGTCCTGTGACCTCAGTGACAGAGTCACTGTTGCTCTAGGGTCTGCTACTTCGTAGGCCTGCCCGCAAGACTGGAGGTGAACTTCAGTATGGATTGTGGTGGGTAAGCATGGGCGAATTTTGCGAATCTGGCGTTCGCGGATTTAGAGAATTTGCGAACTCGCAATCCGCAAAATCCACGAATTCTCTCGAATTGGCGGATTTTTTTTTGGGTGTTCGTAAGGATTTCTGCCAGTTCGCGAGGGTTTTGTACCAGTTCGCAATTGCGAACTTACATTTCGGCTCGCAACGGTCGCGATTATGTTGTTTCTACGTCTGGTTCATCATCACAGGTTCCCAGCACCCTCTGTTTCACCCGTGCCACCCTCTGTTTCACCCATGCCACCCTCTGGTACATCAATGCCACCCTCTGGTTCATCATCACTGTAGATTATGGGGGGGAAAAGCAAGCACACCTGCCCTGCTTCAACTGACATGAATTAATTTGGGGTTGATTTATTAATGTGTCACTGTTTTAAAATTCCAGTCTGGCACCTGCTTCCTTATCTGTAATTTGCTTTCTGTTGCAGTGCAATTTTTTTCCCAGGACCTTTGTGGCCTACTTGTAGCTATTCTATGAGCCTCCTGTGAGGGTCAGAGCAGGGACATACAATTGTTGCAACTAGCAACTGAACTCTGGAGGGGCCCCAGTCAGGAAGCACTACAGGAAATGGTTACTAATGATGAGATTGAACTTTTGCACCTGCTGAATGCTTTCACTTTTGCAAAACTCGTTTTTCTACAGAACAGCATTACAGCAACTGTTATGCCCCAAACAAGCTTATTTGTGAAAGTTGATTTCTAATCCAAAAGTGATCCAAAGAAAGTCAAAAGGCCTCAAATCCAAAAAAGTGCAGGCAAATGTCAACCTGAGGAGATATTCTGATAAAAATCATCATTTTCAGAAGGTCTATGCTGCTTGCTAGTGGATTTCTTTTGCAGAATTGCAATTTTTGTAATTTCGCGAGTGCGAGATTGTTGCTGCCCGCCACACCTACATGTTCGCAATTGCGAACTTACACCGCACGCCGCAAAATTGTATCACCAAGAAAAAAAAATCCGCTGCATGCGAATTTGCGGATTTTCGGTAAATTCGCGAGCGTTCGCGGATTGCGAATTTACCGAAAATCCGCAAAATCGGCGAGCGAAGCGGATTTTCCGCCCATGCTTAGTGGTGGGCAAGCCTTCAAGGTGAACCCACACTTGCCACTGCTAGGGTCCACCTGATGGTGCTAACACACCAGGGCTTTTCTGGTGCCTTCTAGGGTCTGGCATGGGAATGTGCTCCCTCAGGAGAGTGGTCTGGGGGACTGTTCATGAAGGCTGAACCTGGTTCTCCAGTTCTTAAATTTAGCAGCTCTGCCCCCAGTGCTACATCTGCTCCCTCACTGAACACCATACTGCCCCACCGAGAGAAACTCATGCTGCCTTCAGCTACAATCCAATTTGACCTGCTATAAATAACTGGATGCAACTTAATTCAAATTACACACTAGGCAAGAGCAATTTGCTGCCTAAAAGAAAAGGTAACAACATCCTCCCATGAGCCCGTTTGTGAAGCATTTCTTTCACTCTGTTCGGCAGACATACACGAGGAAAAGTGGGGTGTTAATTGAAAGACAAGAAAACAAAAGTAGCGCTTTACTGGCAAACTCTGTAAAGTGGGACTAATGTGTTGGGGTTTGAAAAAAATTATCTGGCCACTTTCAAAACACTCCATCTTGCTTTATTTAATTATTTTTCAGAGTTTGAACATTGTATTTCTGAGGCTGCACTTTGGAATAGAAAAATGTCAAAACGGCATTTCCAGCAAAAGTGGTTTTCTTTTTTGCATCCATTTCACAGTGGTACAAATGGACGACAGGAAGAGACGGTGAAAACCATTTCTTGATTAATGGTTTTCGGAAAAGTGAGAAGGAGTTAGAACGAGAGGGAATAGGATTAAGAAAGGGGGGACAGCTGCCAGCGGCAGAGCAGAAGCGGACAGCTTCCTTGTTTTGTATGGGCAGGAAGTAAGAGACAGTGACCTTTTCCTTCTCTGCTCCCCGCCCGTCCAAGAACAGATTATTTCTGACGTCCAAGGACGGATGTTTATGATAAAAAAAGTAGGGGAACGGAATCTTCAGAATTAAAGAAGTGGGGGCACGCCGTGCCCCGCCGTTCCCGCCCACTTCGAGCACTGCCTACAGGTGTGCTTGTATGTTGAAACCTCTTTTGCCTCAGGTATGGTTATTCAATCTGTTGTTTTCCTGCTCTACATATATTTTAGCGATTCAGAAAAGGGGGTGGTGATGAACAGAGTGTCTGAATTAAGCAGAACACTCTTACCCAGTCCAAAGATCAGGGCTTGATCCATCACCGTTATTTATCTCACTGCACCATCCCAGCTCAGAACCTGGCTATATGAAAATCAGTCTGTCCCTGGCCCAGTGCATCATGGGAACAGGGCAGACTAAACTACCAAGCCATTTCTTCACCAGAAAGGAGACAAGCTACCGGGGACCGGTTTCTGGCATTTCAGCCGTCTTCGGCCCGGCTTGCTTAAATCCTGATGGTGCAGTGAGAAAGGGACTCATGTCTGAGTATACCCTGCCACACCTATAGTGGCCAAAAACGATTCAGAAAAGGGGGTGGTAATGAACAGAGTGTCTGAATTAAGCAGAACACTCTTACCCAGTCCAAAGATCAGGGCTTGATCCATCACCGTTATTTATCTCACTGCACCATCCCAGCTCAGAACCTGGCTATATGCAAATCAATCTGTCCCTGGCCCAGTGCATCATGGGAACAGGGCAGACTAAACTACCAAGCCAATTCTTCACCAGAAAGGAGACAAACTACCGGGGACCGGTTTCTGGCATTTCAGCCGTCTTCGGCCCGGCTTGCTTGAATCCTGATGGTGCAGTGAGAAAGGGACTCATGTCTGAGTATACCCTGCCACACCTATAGTGGCCAAAAACGATTCAGAAAAGGGGGTGGTGATGAACAGAGTGTCTGAATTAAGCAGAACACTCTTACCTAGTCCAAAGATCAGGGCTTGATCCATCACCGTTATTTATCTCACTGCACCATCCCAGCTCAGAACCTGGCTATATGCAAATCAGTCTGTCCCTGGCCCAGTGCATCATGGGAACAGGGCAGACTAAACTACCAAGCCAATTCTTCACCAGAAAGGAGACAAGCTACCGGGGACCGGTTTCTGGCATTTCAGCCGTCTTCGGCCCGGCTTGCTTGAATCCTGATGGTGCAGTGAGAAAGGGACTCATGTCTGAGTATACCCTGCCACACCTATAGTGGCCAAAAACGATTCAGAAAAGGGGGTGGTGATGAACAGAGTGTCTGAATTAAGCAGAACACTCTTACCCAGTCCAAAGATCAGGGCTTGATCCATCACCGTTATTTATCTCACTGCACCATCCCAGCTCAGAACCTGGCTATATGCAAATCAGTCTGTCCCTGGCCCAGTGCATCATGGGAACAGGGCAGACTAAACTACCAAGCCAATTCTTCACCAGAAAGGAGACAAGCTACCGGGGACCGGTTTCTGGCATTTCAGCCTTCTTCGGCCCGGCTTGCGTGAATCCTGATGGTGCAGTGAGAAAGGGACTCATGTCTGAGTATACCCTGCCACACCTATAGTGGCCAAAAACGATTCAGAAAAGGGGGTGGTGATGAACAGAGTGTCTGAATTAAGCAGAACACTCTTACCCAGTCCAAAGATCAGGGCTTGATCCATCACCTTTATTTATCTCACTGCACCATCCCAGCTCAGAACCTGGCTATATGCAAATCAGTCTGTCCCTGGCCCAGTGCATCATGGGAACAGGGCAGACTAAACTACCAAGCCAATTCTTCACCAGAAAGGAGACAAGCTACCGGGGACCGGTTTCTGGCATTTTAGCCGCCTTCGGCCCGGCTTGCTTGAATCCTGATGGTGCAGTGAGAAAGGGACTCATGTCTGAGTATACCCTGCCACACCTATAGTGGCCAAAAACGATTCAGAAAAGGGGGTGGTGATGAACATAGTGTCTGAATTAAGCAGAACACTCTTACCCAGTCCAAAGATCAGGGCTTGATCCATCACCGTTATTTATCTCACTGCACCATCCCAGCTCAGAACCTGGCTATATGCAAATCAGTCTGCCCCTGGCCCAGTGCATCATGGGAACAGGGCAGACTAAACTACCAAGCCAATTCTTCGCCAGAAAGGAGACAAGCTACCGGGGACCGGTTTCTGGCATTTCAGCCGTCTTCGGCCCGGCTTGCTTGAATCCTGATGGTGCAGTGAGAAAGGGACTCATGTCTGAGTATACCCTGCCACACCTATAGTGGCCAAAAACGATTCAGAAAAGGGGGTGGTGATGAACAGAGTGTCTGAATTAAGCAGAACACTCCTACCCAGTCCAAAGATCAGGGCTTGATCCATCACCGTTATTTATCTCACTGCACCATCCCAGCTCAGAACCTGGCTATATGCAAATCAGTCTGTCCCTGGCCCAGTGCATCATGGGAACAGGGCAGACTAAACTACCAAGCCAATTCTTCACCAAAAAGGAGACAAGCTACCGGGGACCGGTTTCTGGCATTTCAGCCGTCTTCGGCCCGGCTTGCTTGAATCCTGATGGTGTAGCCAGGTTCTGAGCTGGGATGGTGCAGTGAGCTAAAAAACGGTGATGGATCAAGCCCTGATTTTTGGACTGGGTAAGAGTGGTCTGCTTAATTCAGACACTCTGTTCATCACCACCCCCTTTTCTGAATCATTTTGTCCACCATAAGCGTGGAAGGGTATACTCAGATGTGAGTCCCTTGCTCATTGCACCATCAGGATTCAAGCAAGCCGGGCCGACGACGGCTGAAATGCCAGAAACCGGTCCCCGGAAGATTGTTTCCTTCCCAGTATAAGAATTGGCTTGGTAGTTTGGTTTGCCCTGTTCCCATCATGCACTGGGACAGGAACAGACTAATTTGCATGTAGCCAGGTTCTGAGCTGGGATGGTGCAGTGAGCTAAAAAACGTGATGGATCAAGCCCTGATTTTTGGACTGGGTAAGAGTGGTCTGCTTAATTCAGACACTCTGTTCATCACCACCCCCTTTTCTGAATCATTTTGTCCACCATAAGCGTGGAAGGGTATACTCAGATGTGAGTCCCTTGCTCATTGCACCATCAGGATTCAAGCAAGCCGGGCCGACGACGGCTGAAGTGCGAGAAACCGGTCCCCGGAAGATTGTTTCCTTCCCATTATAAGAATTGGCTTGGTAGTTTGGTTTGCCCTGTTCCCATCATGTACTGGGACAGGAACAGACTAATTTGCATGTAGCCAGGTTCTGAGCTGGGATGGTGCAGTGAGCTAAAAAACGGTGATGGATCAAGCCCTGATTTTTGGACTGGGTAAGAGTGGTCTGCTTAATTCAGACACTCTATTCATCACCACCCCCTTTTCTGAATCATTTTGTCCACCATAAGCGTGGGAGGGTATACTCAGATGTGAGTCCCTTGCTCATTGCACCATCAGGATTCAAGCAAGCCGGGCCGACGACGGCTGAAATGCCAGAAACCGGTCCCCGGAAGATGTTTTCCTTCCCAGTATAAGAATTGGCTTGGTAGTTTGGTTTGCCCTGTTCCCATCATGCACTGGGACAGGAACAGACTAATTTGCATGTAGCCAGGTTCTGAGCTGGGATGGTGCAGTGAGCTAAAAAACGGTGATGGATCAAGCCCTGATTTTTGGACTGGGTAAGAGTGGTCTGCTTAATTCAGACACTCTGTTCATCACCACCCCCTTTTCTGAATCATCTACATATATTTTAAAACAGTTGTCATCAATGTTGTATGTTATATGCTCCTTAGACTTAAACAGTGCCCAGCACGTACACTTGTACTGCGCTTCAGCAGTTCTTCACTGTGCCCCTCCCTCCCCCTCCTATTATTTGTATTTTGTAGCAGCACCACGCATAACAGAAGGAAGCCAAGCAGGTCACCAAGACTTGATTTTAGCTGTTGCTTGAAGTGCATCGATTTTCTATGTTAATGAAGAAATATGTTTTTACTATGCAATTTGATGTGAAAGGCCATTTCGCTAACATAGACGGATGTATTCACATATGTAATAATGTATGTATAGAGAAGAACTTAGTTCTTGTTTCCCTTTCCTAACATCCTTCCTTCATTCCTGCATCGTCCTACCTGTCTTTCGCAACAACCTCTAGCTTTTCCTCCTATTGCACGTCTTCATTTTCTTATGCTTTATTCTCCATAATTTCTTTCTCTCTCGCCGCCTCACTCTCTCTAAAAGTTGTCATCTCAGGAAAACATATATTTGTCTTTTTGATGGATGTTTTAGCCAGGGCACAAGTCCTAAATAAAGAAGTGGGGGGACACTCAGAGACGGAAGTGACGCCACGACAGGAAGTGACGTCACGGAAGGTAAAAAACCTAGAAGTGGGGGGACGCACAAATACGTGAAGTGACTGCACGACCGGAAGTGACGTCACAAAAGGTAAAAAAAAATAGAAGTGGGGGGACGCTCATGCGTGAAGGGGGCTATCTTTTGTGTGAAGGGGGCTTGCGGCCTCGCTGGCGTGTCGCATTCCGCCTGTGCAAACCCCAACCAGTTCAAAATTCAGTTAAAAAATAAATAATAATAATTTACAAAACGGCAACAAGTACCTAATATTGCAGAAACCTTTCATATATCATTCTACAGAGCTCATCTGAAAGTGACGCAATGACCTACTAAGAATGTCAGTAATCGAGAATAGTCTTACTTAGTAGACAAAGTTTGCAACAGCCCAACTTATGCCCAGTGCACTCGGGTAAAACTAGATGACGGAAAAGTGAGAAAAAAAACATGAGCCTTGCAAGGCATACACTGATGTCTAATGCAGTTGCTTTTACCCACTAAGCTAGCTCACCAGACAGTTTAGCCCGAAGAGGAGGAGCGCGAGAGAGGCGGGGCGAGGCTCGTAATCGCACTCGAGGAGCTTTTGGAGGGGCTGTTTGTGCTTTTGTAACCTGACTCCAGCCATGTCGTATCACCGAATGGGCTTGCCGGGGGGTGCCTGTGTCGGTAATGGCTCACTTGCTGGAGTGGAGGCGCCCTGCCTGGGGCCTTAATTATACTGTCTTTGGGAACTGTCTGCTCAGCACATGACCCGGAGCCGCAGACAGCGCTAGCGCCAGCTCAGCACAGCTTTTGCACAGGGGGGACGACGTCCACCCGGTAAGACCCCTTAAAATAAGTGGGAGGACGCCGTCCACCCGCGTGGTACCCCGACTCGAGCCCTGCTTTTAGCTAATCAAAACTAATCCGAGCCATTGCAAACAGTGACTTGAAACAGTGGGCTGATGTGCCAGGCGCACTGCTAGAGCCCGCTTTGATATCGGCAGTCCGCCGGGCAGCGCCGCTGTGCCCCCTAGTGTCGCAGCGTGGGCTCCGATAACGCCACTGCATATCTCGTCTACTTGGAAAAACAGGTACAGAAGGCAGCAGCCAGGAGTATGTCCCGGTATATATGATACTATGGTCTCTGAAGGGCCAAGTCACGGCTGATGAAATGAAATGAAATTTGATTTGTAGAGCGCATGGGTGCCCGAAAACGTCCCAGCGCTTGCTTAGGGAACCCGTCCTGGTATTCCCCTGCGAGATAACCCATTACTGGGCATCCCCAAGGTGAAAGCCAGGCATCCCGCTGCGAGGGGCCGTTGTGGAGATTAAGCAAGCTATTGCCCAGAGTTACAGAGTGGAACTCCATGATTGGAATAGGCACCGAGGCGAGAATTGTCAGGTCCGGGGAAATTTGAGCCCAAGACCCGCCGAGGCGGGGAATTGAACCTTGGTCCGGGCCAGACATCTGCATCAGGGTCTGCCGCTCCAACCACTTGAATGGTTCTGTCGGGTAACCGAATAAATTGCTTTTAAGAAAAGGCTAGGTTAGCTCAAAACACAATGTAATAATTCAAGTGCAATTAAATTGAATAAAACCTCTCTGAAAACAAATGTAGTTCAAGGTATTTATATAGGAAACAAGGTCACATTTGTAAAACACCGGAATTACTTCATTCCATTTTAGTTTATACAAATTCTAAGAACATGTGAAAAGTGACTATAAGTGAACAAAGTGAATAGTGCAATAAATTGAGTGACACTTATTTACAATTATATACAGTACTATACAAGGGGAAAGGGGGGAACAGTTTTGAATTGGCGGTCAGAGTTCTTAGTTAAAGCTCCAAGGAGACAGATGGTTACTATGCCCGTTCCTGGAGGTATCTTGACCAGTATTATGCGTCGACGTTTCGACCCTAGTGTGCCCCGATTGGTGGTCACGGCGGGTCTTTATCAAGACAGGGAAGTGGGGTGGGGACAGGGGGGTACAGGATTCACAGGAGGCAAAAAAGTCACACCCTGGTATGGAATGCCGGAAGGTCAAGTCACGGAGGCTCGATTAGGATCGAGCCTCCGTGACTTATGCCAGACGGGACTCGGCAGTTCGAGAGTGAGCAGCGCGATCCTCTCGTTTGTTTGACTTGTGATTGACCTTCCGGCATTCCATACCAGGGTGTGACTTTTTTGCCTCCTGTGAATCCTGTACCCCCCTGTCCCCACCCCACTTCCCTGTCTTGATAAGGACCCGCCGTGACCACCAATCGGGGCACACTAGGGTCGAAATGTCGACGCATAATACTGGTCAAGATACCTCCAGGAACGGGCATAGTAACTATCTGTCTCCTTGGAGCTTTAATTAAGAACTCTGACCGCCAATTCAAAACTGTTCCCCCTTTCCCCTTGTATAGTACTGTATATAATTGTAAATAAGTGTCACTCAATTTATTGCACTATTCACTTTGTTCACTTATAGTCACTTTTCACATGTTCTTAGAATTTGTATAAACTAAAATGGAATGAAGTAATTCCGGTGTTTTACAAATGTGACCTTGTTTCCTATATAAATACCTTGAACTACATTTGTTTTCAGAGAGGTTTTATTCAATTTAATTGCACTTGAATTATTACATTGTGTTTTGAGCTAACCTAGCCTTTTCTTAAAAGCAATTTATTCGGTTACCCGACAGAACCATTCTTGTTTTTAACCACACCTACCCAGGTTCTGAGGGACACAGGGTTACCCCTTTTTGTTAAAACAAAAAGCTTCAACCACTTGAGCCACACTTCTCCATGGCATTTATTGTGACATGTGACACCGACCCATGCTGTAAGGCACAGTGAAGACGCAGCCTCGAAGTGACAGCGCCCTCTTATGTTAGGATCTCGGTAGAGCAGTGTCTCACTCAAACACATGTTCAGAGTAGACTTTTTTTGTTATTGCAGTTTTATATAGCGGGAGGTTAAAGGATTTGCCCAAAATCACAGGGTGCTTGAGCCTCCCACCAGACTCGAACCTGGTTCCCCAGCTTGTAAGTCAGCTGCTCTAGCCGTTAAGCCACATCTTTAAATACTGAACCAAATATTTGCCTCCTAGTACATTATTCCCATTTCCCCCCTCCCCCTTGCACCCTTCTCCCCTCTGCCGAGCACCCTTCTCACCCTCCCCTTGCACCCTTCTCACCCTCCCCTTGCAGCCTTCTCATCTCTCCCTTGCACCCTTCTCACCCTCTGCCTTGCACCCTTCTTGGCCTCCCCCTTTCACCCTTCTTCCCCTACGCTTTGTACCCTTCTCCACCTCCGCCTTGTTGTGGTATGTTGTCAAGTCCTAGCCCCTCCACACTCTATCTATCTATCTATCTATCTATCTATCTATCTATCTATCTATCTATCTATCTATCTATCTATCTATCTATCTATCTATCTATCTATCTATCTATCTATCTATCTATCTATCTATCTCTCTCACTCTATCTATCTATCTATCGCTCTCACTTTATCTATCTATCGCTATCTATCTATCTATCTATCTATCTATCTATCTATCTATCTATCTATCTATCTATCTATCTCTCTCACTCTATCTATCTATCGCTCTCACTTTATCTATCTATCGCTATCTATCTATCTATCTATCTATCTATCTATCTATCTATCTATCTATCTATCTATCTATCTCTATCTATCTATCGCTCTTTCTATCGCCCTTACTCTATCTATCTATCTATCTATCTATCTATCTATCTATCTATCTATCTATCTATCTATCTATCTATCTATCTATCTATCTCCCTCACACTATCTACCTATCGCCCTCCCTCTATCTATCTATCTATCGCCTCTATCTATCTATTGCCCTCACTCTATCTATCGCACTCACTTTATTTATGAATCGCATCACCACAGCATCACTCAGCACCACCACAGCATCACTCAAGGGCACCACAATATCACTATGCGCTACCACAGCATCACTGAAAGCCACAGCATCACTCAGGGGCACCACAACATCACGCTTTATTACAAATGTCAAAAAAAGATGTTAATATTTCACTTCTGTTCTTGGATTTTCGTCACAATAAAATACACTGAACATAATCTTCACAAAAGTTATTTACAAAAGTTTAAGCTATTGCCAATATAAATTACAATATCTTTTATTTAAGTATTAATTATTAAAACAAATTAAAAGTCATTGTTATTTGTAATATCAATACATCCAAGTCACGCAAATACAACACATATTGCATTGCAAATGCTAAAGGTGTCATATTTGAAAAAGTTAAAACTATTGGCATTGTAAATGACAAAGCTATTAATTTCGCTATTTTCAAAACCAACACATAAATAAAAAAATTGTCATTTACAATACCAATAGCTCAAACTTTCCTAATGCGAGACCTATTGCATCACAAATGCTTGTTACCAGTGTAGTTAAATCACCACCCTTACTTCTTGTTTAGGGTCATAGGCACCATTTAAAACAAAGGAAATACGGAAGAAGCTCAAACGTTTTAAAAATAATCTGTGCAAATTACAGATTGTGCACTAGGAAAAATTTACTATACAAGAGATACGAAATGTCTACATTGAATATGGAAAAATGGTTGGTCACCTTCAAATTCTTATTAAAATAAATAGCTATTTTTTTCAAGCGCATCTAGAGGCCTCCCTTCCCTTACTGTGTGAGCAAATGTCTAAGCTGGCCCACTTGGACATTGAGAGATCCTGTGCTTACTTATTCTTCATTCCTCATCTTTTCCCCTATGTCACCTTCAGCCTTTTCATATTTTGTGAACTTCATTCATATTCAGGACATGAATAGTTTCTGACACCTAATCAGCCAGCGCAGCCTTCTACAAGCAGGCACCAGTTTGATAAAAAGAACATTATTAATCCATCCATTCCACTGCAATTTCCAAAACAACTACAAAAAGGCGAAATAAGATTAGAAGTTAATTATAAGAATAGACGAAAATTGAATTTAGCATTCTGGAGAGTTACAGAATTGTGAAAAGTTGCTGGTGTGCCTGAGACATGTTATGCTTGATTTAGTAGTGAAATCTTGGGTATGCCTAGCTAGTTACCAGATCTACTAAAACCTATTAATCACTTCCAGATTATTTGTTTTCTTTCAATTGTCACTCTCCTGATGGACCTCCTTTTTGAGCAAATATATATTTCATAAAGGGGTATAGCCACATAATGGCGGTACATAAAATGATGAAGATTCCATTGCGAAGTCAGTGAGAAAAATGTACGTCACACCCTGTGGAAAGTAATGTAAGCGCAAGATGGTAAGACGCTGGGCTTAACCCCTTGCCCGCGGCCGGAATTTCGCTCTTGTGCGGCACATTCCGATCGTGGGCATGGTCATGACGGCTGGGAGCTGTCATCAGCACACGAGCACTGTGTGCCATGACGGCTCCCAGCCATCATCGGCATCGAAGGGTTTAATTTGTTAATTAAAAATAGGTGCAGGGGCCTATAATATAATGTTGTGGGGCCCGAGTCTCCCATGCATAGGGAGTATTGACACAGACACACATCTGGTGGGTAGAACTAGCCCAGGGCATGCGCATCCAGCCTCTTTTATTATCAGGGTCACATGTCCTGTGACCCCTGTGCTGGATGGGCGTGGGGTGGGATGTAAGCCAGCCCACAGGGATTGGCTGGTACTACAAACAACTATAACAGTGACCAGCAGGTCACTACCTCCCTCCAAAACTTTATTCAAAATGGAACAACCTGTGAGAGAGAATAAAACAATTAAATAGGAACGTCCACTGAGTCTGTTCTGCTGCCTGCAGAAACAAAACGATGGTATGACTGCAGCTAGGATCACCAGTTCTGCTTGGCACAGTTTAGTGTTGCCCTGTGGGTCTGGTCCTCTTTGAACTCAAGATGTGGAAGTAGACATCAAAGTCTCTCTTTCTGTACTGTGATCTGTGACGGGGCAGGTGGAGTGATGGTGAATCACTCATCAGTCCTGGCTGTTGTGGCATCCACACAAGTGCTGCAATGCTTCTATCTACAAAATGGTGGAGTAGTTGCAAACATCCCTCTCACTAGGATGCCCCTCTCGCAGGTGTTACCCTCTCACTGGATGTCCCGGAAGCCCTCTTCACCAGGCTTCCACTTGACTGGGTGCATTTCGCTGTGTCGCTCCAACGCCACCCTCTAGGTGTGTGGATGAAGTTCTACGAGTCCCACCTTCAAGTTACTAGCTCCACCTTAAGGGTAGTTGGTTACTCCTGCCACGTAGCACAAGATCATTACAAAAAACAATTTGATGGACAGAATGTAGATCAATGTCTTACATTCACCCCAGTACAAGGATCTGGGCCTAAATCCATCGTTTTTTGCACTCCACACCACCTTGGGTTAGATAATGGCTTTATGCAAATCAGCTCTGACCCTGTGCCCCATGGGAACAGTCCAGTCCGAACTACACAGCCATATCTTTCCCAGACCGGAATCAAGCATCCGAGGACCGGACCGGTTTCGAGGTAACACCTCTCATCAGCCCGGCTAGCTTGACTCCAGTGGTGTGGAGGCTCTGGGACCCACGTCTGAGCTACCCCAGTACACTCAGGGAGAAAATTACAAAAAACAATTTGATGGACAGAATGTAGATCAATGTCTTACATTCACCCCAGTACAAGGATCTGGGCCTAAATCCATCGTTTTTTGCACTTCACACCACCCTGGGTTAGATAATGGCTTTATGCAAATCAGCTCTGACCCTGTGCCCCATGGGAACAGTCCAGTCCGAACTACACAGCCATATCTTTCCCAGACCGGAATCAAGCATCCGAGGACCGGACCGGTTTCGAGGTAACACCTCTCATCAGCCCGGCTAGCTTGACTCCAGTGGTGTGGAGGCTCTGGGACCCACGTCTGAGCTACCCCAGTACACTCAGAGAGAAAATTACAAATCCATCGTTTTTTGCACTCCACACCACCCTGGGTTAGATAATGGCTTTATGCAAGATCTTCATCTTCCTGGGAACTGGTGAAGAGCGACTGTAGACTTATCTCTCGTGGCGGGACCCACTCTCACCGGCGTCCCTGAGGCCTTTGCCCCTTGGGTCACCACGGTCTGGTGGGAAGTGTTTGGATCCTTCGCTTTAGGACATCTAAGCAGCCCCACCATCCAGTCCCCCCTGTGACCCTATAGGTCGATGTCACAAATGGTCCAGGCTGCTCCCCTCTGCAATCTCCAGGTTTGTTGGCTGTCCCGAAGACTCATGGATAGCTATTTCTCCAAGTGCCACTGATATTCTCCAGGTACTGTGTTCCATGCCAGATGTTCTTGCACTCGGTCACCTGTGCCTTCTGGTGTGCGACTGTTCAGATCACACACTCCTCTCTCTTCTTCTTAAAGTTTCTTCACTGTGGCCTCACACGACATGGAATTGTCCCATCAGGTCTTGCACTTCTTCTCTGACCAGGCCTCTCCGTGTGACGTGAACTTCACACGGGTCTCCCTGGTCCTGTCCTACCCCTAGGACAATGCATTCTCTTTGTTCGGTGACCAGGCCTGTTGTTACTACCTTATTCCATTCATTACTTCTGACTTCAGGTCACTCTTGTCAGACCTCGCATGGTCCTTTTCATGGACCTCTCCTTGTTCCTCTTGTCAGACCGCTCCTTGGTAATCTTGACAGACCGGTCATCCCCTTGGACCTCTTCTCAGGTCGCCACTTCTCTGACCTCTTCTCAGATCGCCTCTTCTCCGACCTCTTCTCAGGTCGCCGCATCTCCGACCTTTTCTCAGGTCACCCTTGCTGACCTCTTTCTTGCAGGTTGTCTTCGTTCTGACCTCTTGCAGGTTGTCTTCGCTCTGACCTCTTGCAGGTCTTCTTCGCTCCGACCTCTTGCGCACTGGCGCTTTCATTTCAAAGGCCCTGGCAGCTTCCCAACGCTGTGGGCCTGGTGTACTCAATCACCCAAAGTCTCAAGGGATGCCCTCGATGCCGTAGGTCTGCCCACCTACCTCACAGGAGGCCTATTCAAGGTAGGCCACAGTCAAACAGGTGCTGCCACGCAGATCCACCTTCCTTCCCTTGCCAGGTAAGTTCTTACTTTTTTTTTCTTCACTCCGGGCCACACCTGTCCTCAGGAGTTTTCACTGTGGGGAGAGCAATGCTTTCTTACTGTGCACTTATTTATCTGCAGAGCTGCACAGCCGACATCCTCCTTTTCTCCAGCCTCTCATTCGACGGTGCCGCGGGCAACCACCAGATGGCGCCAGTTAATTCATGCTCACGCCACCGCAGCTTTCCTGATGCTGCGGGTCGCTGTACTTCTCAACGGTCGGAGTCCCCCATCGGCGCCCAGCACACCCGCCTCGATTTGTAGGCAGATCACATGCGGGCGGGCTCTTGCTCTGCTCCATTGTCTCTTTCATCGGGGCACAGCTCCACAGCACTTCCTGCACCTCGCGTGTATACTACGCGCCCTGTGGGTCATTTGGCACTCCGCCTGGTCATGGATGAGGCCGCGACAGGCAGACCCCATGGGCAACTTTCCCCTCCGTTTTTCTGGGGTTCCGTCTGCATCGGTGCTAGCCTGGGGTGCCCACGACACGGGCAATGCTTTCTCCCCTTCAACCACCAACAACAAGGCAGCTGCACACGCGGGGCATGTCCAGCTCATCACCAATGTAATGTTGTGGGGCCCTAGACTCCCAAGCATCAGGAATCACAACAGAGACACTTATCTGGTGGGTAGAACAGGCCCAGGGCATGTGCGCCCAGCCCCTTTTATTATCAGGGTCACATGTCCTGTGACGCCTGGGCTGAATCTGTGTGGGTGGGGTGGGGTGTAAGCCAGCCCACAGGGAGTGGCTGGTACTCCAAACAACTAGAACAGTGACCAGCAGGTCACTACACATAGGAGCACGTGTTCTGTGCTGCTGAATGCTTGGGAAGCTGAATACAAAGGCTTCCTAGTCTTAATTCCACTTCATGCCCATTTCTTATTTATTTCACTCGTGAAGGTTCTTTTTAATTTGAGTTCTCTCTCTGTCATTTTTTTCAGTTTTTTCACCCTGTTACTTTCCCCTGTTTTCCCTTGCGGACGAAGAAAAGTAAGTCTCTATCACCAAAAATGAGTGCTGGTGCACAGTACCAGCAGCCACCTGGCCAAATTAATGACTCATTCATGATGCACTATAGAGAAGGATTAAAGAAGGTATGCGGTCCTGGCACCCCATTGTCTGCCGCAGGGGAGTTTCTGCCTGAACTACATCGAGTACAATAATGACGCAGCAGCTGCAGATAGCAAAATGTCAGAGGCTGAAGTGTCAAGCAGAAGCCTGTTTTTAAATCCAAGCAGCGGTCTGGCCATACAAATATAGATGCTGCTCTAGAGGCAGACTAATGAGGGAAGGCAGGAATAACAGAACAAAAAATGTCAATGCAATAACTGTCGCATTTTGGAGGGTTTAAGCTATTGGCATTGTAAATGGCAATGCCTTTTATTTCTGTGTTTTTAAAACCCACACACACACAAAAAGGTATTGTTATTTATAATGCAATAGCTCAAACTCACGCAAATGCACGACCACTTTAATAGTGCGCGCTTCCCTTTCTTTAGACGCTGCTTGCCGTATTCATGTGGCAGTATCTTACGAAAGGAGCATGGGCAATATTAAAGCGAAAGCATCCCATACTGCGCTTCCACACCCCCCCCCCCCCCACCCCCACAAAAATAAAAATAAAGGTTCTGTAGGGCGGCCACTAACGTTAAAGCTGCCCGCACTGGAAAAATAAACAAAAACTGCGTCTGCTATACTTAAAGTGGACCGCGTGCAAATTAAATAAATAAGTGTGACCCTATAGTTAAAGCAGACCGTGCTGCAAATAAAATAAATAAGAGAGCCTCCTATAGTTAAAGGGGACCTGCAGCCATTACTATTAAAAATATAAAAGCGGGAGGAGTGCTACCTCATGGGAAAGCACGTTGTGGGTGGAATAGTGGAAGATCATTAAAGAAAATAGTACGCACAGGCTTGATAAAGCAGACTGTGGACCAATACAAGTAAAAAGTCCAGTCCTTATGGGAAGTTACAAATGCAGACAAGGCGGTACCAAGTTTGGACTACTAAGCATATTTATCAATCAAAAGCAACTATTTCGAAAGGACAGTAACAAGTCAATTAAAAAGATGGTTGGGAAATGGGCAGAGCTTCTATTCCATACCTCAATGCAGCATGGCTCGCAGCGCATGCGCAACCCAGGCTTGACCTTAAAAATTTGGAGATTTCACTGCAATACAAACATCAGCATATAGAGTGCTTCCGTTTATGTACCAAATCTCCTTATAGCATACATTAATGCTGTCTTTGGGTCTGTCTTTCAAGGTTTGTCAGAGGCAAGAATGTATGGTTTGTAAACAGAGGCGTAACACAGGCCCCCGCAGCCCCCGTGGTTCCGGGGGCCCCGTGCTCCGGGGGCCCCCTCAGCGGAGCCTTCATTAACGCCATGCCACCCTACCCATTAATTAAATAGTGCGTGCAGCCGGACACGCCACAGCCAGGCAGCGTCTTCATTAATTAAATGGTTGGCGCAGGGGAGTAACACAGGTCCCCTTCCTTTCTCTGGTGTGTGTCCCCTCACTCAGCTGAGCCTTCATGAACGCCCGGGCCCGGCCAACCTCCCCATAAATTAAATGATGCTGTGCGCACGCTCGCCAGCCTCTTAATTCATTATATGGCTGGCGCGCACACCTGGCCGGGCCTCTGAAGCTGTTCATAATTAAATGGTGCATGAGCGGTAGGGCTTGCACGGTTACTTCCAGCCGCGTTTGCTCCGTCTTCAGGGTGGGGCTGGTGACCTGTGACCACAACGGTGATTTTTGCAAAGTACCAAGGCACAAAGCTGTCGCTGTACTAAAGTGCCCCGAAGGGCCCAGGAGTTCAACACTCGAGAGAGTGAGAGGCAGAGTGAAAACCTGCAGAGATCTCAGATGTTTGAACTGCGTGTGATGTGTTGTCAAAGAATGGGATAAATAGAGGTTTCAGCAGCTCACTGGCCGCGTCATCTTCAAGACACTATATAGACGCTGAGGCTGGAACCCTGCCAATGTTCGGAGTGAGTCCGTGCATCCGGGCAGTCAGGGATGAGCTAGCAACACATGAATGAGTTACTTCAGAAATGACACTGGACAGGCCTCTTTCAGTGCCAGCGCCAGTGTGGTATTTCCAGAGCTCGGCTTTAGGTCCTGCCAAGAATACCTTACCTGTGGAGCAGGCCCAGTTCTAGAGGGTGGGCCAGTGGGCCGGGTGGCCTGGCCCACCCAAACATGAACCTTGGCCCTAGCAGTGACGTCAGGCTGACCCAGTGGTGGCTGGTGACATTTGAAAGTGGTGAGGCGGAAACTGATAATCATACTGCACCGTAGCGAGCGTAGCGAGCGAGCCCGAACCCCCTAAGGAGGGTTCGGGGGGATTTCCCCCCCGAGAAAATTTTGAAAAAATAGTGGAAAATGGTGCATTTTCAAGCCAATTTGAGAAAGCAGGAAGGTTAATAAAGCAGTTGTGAAAGTGCAGGTATTACATTATTAAAGAGCTGTCATATAACATAGGTAGCTGCTTATTCAGTATAACCACAGAGCTTCATAACCGACTTCAAGATACAATGCTGAGAACCTCACAGATTGTTTTTATTTAAACTGCAAACAACAAAACAAACACCTTTTTTTGATTTAAACTGCAAACAACAAAAGAACCAACTAAACAGGTCACAAACTATCACTATTCAAGTTCAACATATTTACTTTTTGTATCCAAATTCAGCACATCTGTCTTTAAGCGCAGCAGGCACATTAACCTTCTCTGCTACCTTTCCATGAGTCAAAACTTCCATTAGACAAAACTCTGATCTCTCTCCAGGAAAAACATTAACAATATCCTTGGTGTAACAACAAGTGTTGCATGGCTAAACATTTATAAGGTCCCAAAGGCGCGACCTGTAGGCTATGCCAATGAAAATACTGGCTGCTACCCACTGTTATGGCTGACAAATTCGAATAGCGGCTGCCCAAATCTATTTACAAGCCACAGGTAATAGGGCTGGAAAATTCAAATGCTTTAGACGGTGGACCAAAACATTGTTTATAGGATTTGGCCTTGCCCTAACAATGGACCATACAATTACTACTGACATATAAAAATAACTATAACAATTTACACTGCAGCCAAATTTAAATATTACAAATCCAAATGTGTTTACTCGATACAGTTGATGCGCATTAAAATTCCATGGACCAAAAAGTAATTGTTTACTAGACCGTAAGAAGTCTTTTTTTTTTTTTTTCCTTTTATCCTCATTTGCGTGCATAGCTCCAATCTATCAAAACCAAAAACTGCCACAGAGCAATAAAGAAGGTAAGGCTGTGTTCTGTGCTATCTAAGCGTGTAGCTGGCGGGAGATTTTTATTCGGGAGAGGGGAAGACCAATTCCCAGCAGCACAATTCACACAAGCCACACAAGATCTTGCTTTGGGCTGTATTTTAGTAGACAGGCCCGGGTTACCGAAGCCCCCATAACACCATGACGCTCGGTCAAGGAATGAAGGGTAGGCAATGCGCCCATTAATCATAGGACCTGGGGAAAAAAAAAAAAAAAACAGGCTTATCATTGCTACCCTAACATAGTCCAGAAGGCTCTCCTACAGGGATTTCCTGCCCTGGCGAGATCGAGTTTAGAAATCTGGAGAAGTGATGCTCGCCATTCGTACACTGTAGGTGGTTGGGCATCTTTCCAATGTCTGCATATCTCCCTACGTGCTGCCAGGATGGCGTAAAATAGCAAGTTAGTTGCAGCATTGCGTACTTTGCTTCTTAGGCCGACGATGACAAGAGCGAGGTCTATGGAGATGTGTTCATCCAAGGACTCAGATAACTTATTACCAATTGCTTCCCAAAAAGCGGACAGATTTGGACATTCGTAAAACATGTGAATGTCTGATGCTGCAATGAGCCCGCATCTTGGGCATAAAACCGGGCCCGTTAAGGAGAACTTTGTCAGCCTCTGTGGAGAATAGTATGCCCTATGTATTGTAAAAAGATGGTTCCTGCGAAGCCACACAGGTTTCACTAGGTCCCAAAGTACTACGCAGGAGGTGGTCCAAAGCTCTTCTACATCGATGCCTGGCATTGATTCAGCCCATAATGAGGTCGGCAAGTGAAAGTTGGTGTCCATTTCATCCATAATTTTATTACACCAGCGTGATATTTCTTTCTTTGTCACCGGGCTATCTAATAGGCAAGTCACCAAATCACTATTACCGCCTATAGGTAGACTACTAATCCGTGCTGGCTGCTCTTTATATGACTGTGACCAGCTGGAGATTTGAATGTATTTAAATCTCGACAGACTTGGGCCAACTTTGTTAATTAGGTAGTCCCATGGAAGCAAAGACCCATCCATAAACAAATCTTCCCATATATTGATACCAGCAACTCTTAGTGGATTAGTAAGTGCATCCATTGTCCATGGGGGGAGCTGGTAAGTTTCATATAGGAGCCTTCCCAGAGTAGTAGCCCACTTTGGTCGCTTGCCTCACTTTGTACCAAGTAGATGCAATCCCTTCTAGTACTTTCAATTTTATTTTTTTAAAGAATTTGGGGTCTCCAAATTTAAACAAGAAGCCAGTTTGATCTACTCTTTCACAGTCCAATAATGCAGTGAACAGGCAGTCCATCCCTGTCGTTGTAGGAGTTTTGAGCAGCATGCGTGTATGCGAAAGCTGGAACGCCCATGCATAGACTTGAAGATCTGGTCCAGCCAGCCCTCCCTTCTCCCTACGACGTCTGATTTTTTTTCCAAGAGATTCTAGAGCTCTTGCTATTCCAGATAAAATTAGTAATCGCGCTCTGTAGTTTTGAAATTAATTTTGAGTCAAAAAACAAAGGAATTGAATTGAACAGAAAAGAGATCTTAGGCAAAATACTCATCTTAACCAGGTTGACCTTACCTATGGAGGTGAGAGGAAGATGTGACCAGTCTCTCATAAGCTTCCGGCACTCTGCTGCTATTTTGGTAAAATTTAATGAAGCAATTAAGTTGATGTCTTTAACTATGTTTATCCCCAGGTAACGTATTTGAGTTTTAGATGTTACGTTGTTACCTGTTGTATTAATATTCCAGGACATTGACTCTGTCTACGATACGATACAGCAGATTTATCGCTCTACGGAATCTATCTCCAACGTTGAACTTCCTCAAGGCCTCCGACAGGTATAGACAATTCACCCTGTCGAAGGCCTTGGTGGCATCCAACGTGAGGACAGACAAGGGCGTAGCCTCTTTTATAGCCATATCTATGGAGCCTAATAGTTCATAGGTGAGCTCACACAGCTGTCTCCCTTTTATAAATCCTTTTTGATTAGGATTTATAATGTCAGGCGCTACCCGGCCCAGCCGATTAGCCAAGATTGAGGCAAAGATTTTGTAATCAGCATTTAAGATAGAAATGCGCCGATATGAACCGCAATCTGAGGAAGGTTTGCCAGGCTTCAAGATAAGGGTTATGGAGGCTTTATCCCAGGATTCGGGTGGCAATGCGCCATCTCTTAAGATTTGATTAAATAGGGATACTAGGACTGGAGACACCTCTGAGATCAATTTTTTATATATTTCGCTTGGTAGACCATCAGTGCCTGCAGCCTTTCCGCCCTTTGCTCCCTTATAGCCTCCTCTACCTCTGCTAAACTTATTTCCTTTTCCAAGGAGCAGCTCTGTACTGATGTTAAAGATGGTAGGGAGATACCTTCCAACCAACTCATGATGTCGCTCTGAGTAACATTAAGATCATCTTGGTATATAGATTGAAAAAAGGTTCTAAAAATTTCTCTAATATCTTCGTCCCTGGAAAAGGTACCCCTCGCTGAAGTAACGGAGGAAATGTTGTTTCGAGCCCGATCTGATTTTGTTTTCCAGGCAAGTAATTTCCCTGCCCCTTCTCCATATTGGAAATGAGAGATCTTACTTGCCTCCCATTTCTGCAAGATACGTTTCTCTAAGATTGCCGATAAAGTGTTCCTTAATCTAACCAACTCTTCATGTTTTAAGGAAAGGTCCTGGTTATCTATTAACCCAACTCTGTCAATGTCAGTCTGAACTGTCATAATATTATCCTTGATAGAGGTTACTTCCTCTATATACTGTCTTCTTCTATAGGCTACCTTATTCTTTACGAGGCCTCTTAATGTACATTTAAAAGAGTCCCATACAATTCCTGTTGAGGCTGTACCGGTATTAGTGCTGAAGAAGTAGCGAGCTTCTGACTGTAAAATTCTATATCCTCTATTGATGAGAGTAAAGACCTGTCAAAGGACCACATTCTAATAGAAGGTGCCGTGTCCAGTTTTAATTCAAGCTTCATAGCTGAATGATCAGAGAGATGTATTGGGATATATTGTACTAAGGTGATGTCATCAACCAAAGATCTACTAGTAAGGATGAAATCAATTCTAGATTTATGTCTGTACTTAAAGTTCCTGAATGAGAAGTCTTGCCTCTGGCCCTCTCTGAGCCTCCAGATATCTATATATCCATACTGGTTCATTAACCCTATAAGACAGCTTCTGGATTTAGAAATACTATTCTGTCTACTGTTAGGGGATTTGTCCAGAAGTGGATTCAGAGTAATGTTGACATCCCCAGCTATGATCACAGGGTCAGGGAATCTCAACAAGTGGTTGAATAAGGATTCCAATGCAGAGGAATCATCAATATTTGGGCCATAATAGCCCACTAGTGTTAACTTCGATCCTCCTAACTCTATTGCTACTATGGCCCATCTTCCTCCAGAGTCTACTTTCTGCTGTATTATTTTGCACCTAACGGATTTCTTAAATAGAATAGAGACCCCCCGCTTATTAAATCCTCGTGATGTTGAAATTGAGGATTCTATCCATCTATTCCTTCCTACCAGCTCCAGCATCTCGCTTTCGATTAAATGTGTCTCCTGGAGGATAATAATCCCTGCATCGGCATCTCGAAGATATTGCATGATTTTGTTAGCACGAGCCCTTATTGCGAAGACCATTAACATTCCAGGATAATACTTTGAGTCTACTCATTATGCTGAGAATATGGGTTACTTAGTGAGACCGACAGTATGTATGAATACATGATAAGTTGCTTACTATGAGTAAAAAACCTTATATTAGAAGATTTATTAAGATAGAAAGATTGGAGCTCGTTCATTAATAATGTGTTTTACCTTGTGCCCCGCCAACCCCCCCCCTGCCCTCCCAACCCCCCCTCCTCCCCTGGGAAAACCCTGAACTCACCAACCGGAAGTTTCCGGAAGTAAGTGCCCCTAGCTCTTCCCCATCTCCACCTCGTGTGCCTTTTGTATTTTATTGAATAACTCGCCTTTCAAGTGTGCAACTTATTTTGTGGATGGCTTTTTTTTAAAAACATTTTTTTTTTTAAAAAAAAATGTTTTCACCCGTTCCTCTCTTTATCCCATCATCCCATTCCTCATATTTTATTTTATTTATTATTTTTTTCCTTTCATGGCACATTTTATTTTTTTCTTTCCCTTGTCCTTTATTTCGTCCTCCCTGATAAGTTGATAGAAACTTAGGTAAGTAAGCAGTTGAACAGTTGAGCGTGCTTTTACTGTTGTATTTCAACCCAACTCAGAACTATTCCCTCTGTTTCCTGCTCCCTAAAGACAATAAAAGTTCATCAGCAGCCTGCACTGATCTAATGTTGTACATTTTATTATCTAGCATTATCTTCAGAGATGCAGGGAAGCCCATCTGTACTGTAGCACCTAATTTGCGAAAAGCATCCATTCTTTGGCCCAGCTCCCATTGTTTATCTAAGGTAAACCGGGATAGATCTGAGCGAATCTGAAAATTAAAGCCTTTAAATGACAATGACTTTTGCTTAAGCGCTAAGTTTAGGATGTGCTCTTTCAGGGAGTAGGTATGAAAGTTTAGAAGAATTTTCCTAGGTTTGGTCCGCTGTGGGTTGCGTCTAAAGGGGTCTCTGTGTATCCGTTGAATATCCGCAGCCAGCTCTTCATTAGGGTGCGAGAGATTTAGAGTTTCCTTTAGTAGGGCGATAATACAGCTCTTGATAGCCATACCTTCGCTGCCTTCAGGAACATTCAAGATGCGGTGCTGCGCCTTGCATTGTTCTCTAAGAGCTCCATTCTCTCCGATAGGGCCTGGCCTTCTTTTTTTAATCTCGAGATGTCGTCCTCCGTGCCCTCAGCCCTCATTGATATTTGCCCCACCGTTTCCTCCAACGCTTGAGTTCTCACCGATAAGGTACATATTCTCTCATCAAGGGACTCACAGAAGCTCCTTATTTCACTCTGGTTGGAAGCTGACTCAGCAAAACCCTGCTTTATCTCCGCAGATAGTGCTGCAAACATCAGTTGTATCGAGGCTACTGAGATGGTCTCTGAACTCGTCCCTGCGGCGCCATTTATTTCTTGAGAAGACATATGAGTACCTCCCCCTAAATTAGAATCAGGATTATTAAATGAAGGGGGTTCAGAAAAGATACCTGCTTCGAAGTTGTCTTCCATGTTAACTGTTTCATCAGAAATAGTTATCCTGATGGGTTCACTGCAACAGACTACTGGTACGGAGGGTAGCGCTGTTTCCTCAACAGTCAAAACAGCATCTTTCATAACTAAGTCTGCTGGATTTTTGGGCAGTAATCCCTCTCCCTCTATAGAGGGCTTTTCTGTATGTTGTGATATGTGAGCAGAGCCAATATCAGCCAATTGTATCTGGTTGTTTAAAGAGTCAGCTGGAGCGATCTCTGTAGCTGGAATCAGAGCCTGCCCATTAGTAGTCATGATCTCGGACTCTGGGTTAAGCTTCGTGGTGGAGCTACCACTCTGGTGGTGCTCTTTCCCAATTTTCCAGGACTTGGGGAACTACCTTAAAGTATGAGCGCAGAGATGGGGTAATTTTAGGTATGGAAGCAGGAAGGGGTTTTGCCCTGCCGCGTTTTCTGCCCCTTTTTGCTTTAACCTCAATAGAAAGGTAAGATGAAGACTCCTGATCAGAGTGCAATTTTGCTCGGTTTTGAGGGCTCTTATCTGAGTCAGAAACCTCCCTGCCAGCCTCCTCCTCAGTAACTTGCAGTGCTCCTTTACCTCTCTTTTTACGGGGCATGCTAGTTCCCACTGAGCTCTTAGCCGCGCTCTTACCTTTAGGTTTCCTAGCCGTCTCTGCTGCATTCATGTGTGCCAGGAGTAAACCTTTGATTGAGGGTTCTCTGCCGCTCCTGGTGTTTATTACCTTTTTGACGCGGTGTTCATTACCGCCGCCGGCTGTCTCCTCGATATCACATGAGGCTTCTGTGACCGGCAAAGTGGAACAAACGCTCGAAACTGCAGGCGATAGTTCACTGGCCCCAAACGCCAGCTTACGGTCTTGGCCGGAACCGCTTGAACCGCTTAAACGGGAGTCCCTGCGGAGACTCCGAATCCGCCTGGTTCTGCGGAGCTCCAGGGCGGCTCGCTCCCAATGCAGCAGCTCAGGTGTGGGCTTGCTTCGGCAGGGGCCAGGGCGTTCACCTCCGTGATTGCAGCTGGGCGTGTTTAAGCTGCTCGACTCCACGGAACCACTGTAGCCTCCCTCTTGAGCTCCGCAGCTCACCGCTTCTTCGAAACACATTAAGGTGCAGTCAGAAAACTCCGTTTTCAGATTTAGCTCGGGTTCAGAAGTTCAGAAGTTGTGCGTATTTAGGTGCACATAAAAGACACGCTCAAAACGTTCGCATATTCTAGCGAGTCGAGCGGCGATTAGGCACTCGAGGACAGAGATGAAGCGGAGCACTGCAGCAGTCAGCCGACTGCCGCCATGTTTTCCCTCTGTAGAGCCGTAAGAAGTCTTGGTCATAACAAATTTTAATAATCAGAATTTTGTAGTGTAGAAAACAGTTGATTTCTGCGCACCTTAAATGACACAGAAAGCATTGTAAATGATAAAAGCTGAAAAATGTGCTGCTGCTGGCTAGTACTACTGTGTTTTTCTGATTTGAAAGTGCGTCATGGCTTGAAACACCTATCCCTGGGCAGTGCAGTGGGGCACCTCGAGGCGATTTCAGCCTGTTATCACTCCGCATGAGATAGCCTCCCTACCTATCCTCCCCAATTCCCTCCACCGAGATAGAGGACAGATACGGCAAAGCCTTCTGAGACACCAACAGGCCAAATAAATACTCTAACTATGATACTAATAAATGAAGAGTCCCCTTTATTAGAACATTCACAAGATGTTTATCATGGCAGACTTCTCACAAGAAACTAACGTAATAGCAATACGTTCTCAGCCTTAAGTCCACATCTGAGATAATCGGACATTTAATTCGCTTGTGTCAGCAACAAGAACCCATGTCACCCATACAGCAAAATGAATGAGAATTCAATCCACTGAACCCAATGAAGGAATGGGTTAGACTAGACTTTGGACTGCCAAGAATGACCACAGAACAGCGAGAATCCTAAGCATAATGTTAGAGAGGAATCTAAAACCCTGCTTTACTGTACATACTAATGTACGAGCCTCCAGTGAATACTCCCATCATAAGAAATATACCAAAGATTAGAAACTATTGCATAAATAATGTACACTTAACATATCAGGAGTAATTGAATCAACACAATAAATGGAGGGCAGCCACTGGTAACAGCTAGAGATCTGATATTGGTGGATTGGTTGTATATGGCACTCCACTCACGACTCACCTACTCATAGAGCATAAAATAATTGTTACAGAAGTTAGGATGCCCTTTTTTTTGCCGTTTTACACAGAGCGAACTCGACCAGTAGGTATCAGACTCAGAGAGCTTTACATGAGCACCAGTTGCATTACAGACTGACAGGTTCATATTTTATTTTTCAGGTAGGGGGAGATTAAGTGATTTGCTCAGAATCACCAACATTTTTTGAGCCTGTTGACTGACTTGAAGATGGTTCGCCAGATGCCAAGTCGGCCGCTCTAGCCCTCAACCACATGATTGCAAGGCAGTAGTGGCAGCACACTGTGGCAAAGGGTGACGACACGTCACATGGCTAGAAGCCAGCAGTGGTTGAGATTAGAACATAAATTGAGCACAGACCTCCCTGGGCCGAGAAGTGCTGAGGAAGTGGTTAGTGAATCACTAAGTGAAAGCACCCAAGGATGCCAGTGTTTGGCACGTACAATGAGACCTGGTCATGCAAACAGCTTAACTGGCAGTGTTTGCACCTTGATTAATGGAAGTGTCTGCGTTCCTAAATGGGAAACCAATGAAAAAGAAGCATTGGCAAAATCATTAGATTTGGCTTTCATTGCAGCTTCCACCCATTAAGACATTCATCCGTCCATCCATGTACTTAATCACTAATGATCCATACACTCAGTCACTCATACGCATGCATCTATTCATCCTCCGGACTCATTCTTGCATTCACTCACTCACTCACCCACAATAAATGCACAAATTCACAATTCATTAAAGAGGGCCTTGATGCTGTGCTGCTACTTTGTGAGGATTGGTTAGAGTGCTGTTGAGAGTGTCGCGTGGTAATCTGTGAGGGGCGTGAGAGGGCTCCCAGGAGTTTGAGAGGGCAGCCACCAGCCGGTAGTGTGTAACTGACTGCCAGTCTCTGGGGATTGTGACTGTTTTTCCATTATTGTGCTACAGCAAGTCTCAGAGTGCGAGAACACTACTCTGAACAGCGGTAGAGTGCGGTCGGTAATCTGAGACTTGTCATTCAAGGACAGTATTGCTATCAGGAACTAGCGTGTGTTGATGTAAATTGGCATGTAGAAATATGCAGACAACGCCAGTAGATTAGGAGAGGGTTTATTGTAAATTGAGTGGATACATAAATGACCCCACCAGGAGAAGAAGTAGTTAGATGCTCAGCCCCGATCTGTCAGACTCACCCGCCCTCCAGGGAACCCACATTATTGGGTAACTTGACTAGCAGGCTACCACCCAGGGCTACTCCTTGCACCTTAACCTCCTTCTCAGCATGAGCCTACTCCACTCTCTGCTATGGTGACCAACCAACACCCACCCACCAGGAGATGGTCAGAGAGCGGGAACCCCTGGAAAGCCTGAAAGCAGTTCCTACACAACATCGCAGCAGCGGCAGCTCCCCTTGTGATGTTTTGGAACTTCCTGTGGCAGCTGTGAGTCCCGCGGCACCTTTCAAAACACTCCCACCTTGGCAGTCATTTTGTGGATCACCAGTAAAAATGCCACACCCTCCCAGCCACAGCACGAACCAATGAAGACCCAGAGACCGGTAGTGAGGAGCAGCACGACAGTGCCCCCCCAACCAGTGCTTAATTTGTGCCGGTGCTTAGCACCGGCACTTAATTGGCAGGGCCGGGTCTATGCATCTCGCCCGTGCGTCATTGATATTTTTTTAATTTACCATTAGAACTCTGTGTACTCCGCCTCAGCGTGTTCAGTCATGCAGCCTGCAGGTCACAGGAGCCCGGTTAATCACTGTACTCGTTGCGGCTGTGTGTGATCGACTAACACACACTTCTATACTTCTCTTAATTAGCTGCTGCCTGCCGCGCACGGTGCAGTCAAAGAGAGAGAGAATAAATTATTGGTGGGGGCGTGGCGCGCGCTTGTAATCATAACGGCTGCTGATTGGTTACTTAAGTCTTATTCACACAGTGAGTGGGGCAGTGGGCCGTGCGTGCACTGCACTGCACACAGTTGACTGTGCGTGCGCCGTGCGTGTCCCACTGATTTATTGGGGCACCAGGGGCGGGCTGGATTTTGGTTGGTTCTGAACTAATCTGACTGTTCTGATAGGGGCCTCTGTACGTGCAGCGCCAGTGTCACATGACCACGCGCGCGCGCCACCGCAGCCCACTGCTAACCAGGAGTAGGACGACACTGCTGTCTCGTGGTTGTGGATATTGTTGGATGAGCAGCAGTGCACCAAGCCTGGCCGCCTGATCTGAAATCATTTATTACTGACCGAGGAACTGAGCCGACCGCCCACCACGAGTAACGGACGGTAAGATTGAAGGAAGTTAATAAAACCGTGTGTGAGTTAAGTGAATTACTGTACTGTGAGTGAGCTAAGCCTACTGAAGTACTAACTACTTGTCATGCCATTCCTATACCGTCAGACTAGACAGTACTCATACCGTGCGTGCAAAAACCAACGCACTCTGTATTTTTATTTGGTAGTGTGTGACTTCACTTACTTCAGTGAGAGTCCGGTTGTAAGATCACCGGCGGGCCGGGGGGTGGGAGGGGAAGCTCCAATAATACTGATTATAGGAATATGCTTTAATAATTTCAGATTCACTGAAGCCAGGGCAGGCCCAACGGCCGCAGCTGTATCGTGTTGGCGCCGTGGCCCTCAGTACTGTACTGGTCTGCACTGGGGGGCGGGGGAAGGTAGAATGCCTCACTAGTGCTTTAGAGAAAAAGAATGTTCATTTCTCAATGCAGTCTGGCATGAAATACTCCCTGAAGCCACTGCTTAATGTTAAAGACCGTGCACACAAGGCCTGCACGGCAGTTGGTGGTGGTGGCGCGGTGCCGAGAGCAGCCGGGTCACCTTATCACATCTCAGCCGTGCAACTTTGCAAGGAAGTATCGACAATGGGTGAGGCTGCTGCACACCGTGCACAGGCTGCGGGGTTAAGATGATAAAACTAACTACTAGGCCCTGCTGTCCTAGCCTACCAGTACCCACCCAGCCGCTGGCTGACTACTTGTTTAAACATGGTGGCTGGTGCGCAGCCGATCCCTATGCTAATAATGGTTTCACTTTTTTTTTTCTTTTTCGGGTGTGGTGTTGCTGATGCAACGGACAGTGTGATGCAATCAATCAGTGCAACATGACTTGGCGGCCGCCGCCACGGCCTTCTTCCGGATATGACATGTGAACCAGGGTCCCATTGTGATCAATAGACAGGTTTGAAGGTCTTTGTAGCTTCACAGTTCACACAGTTTGGCTTAGAGTTTAACTTTACCCAGTTTTCCTAATTGAGGGACAGCATTACTGCTGCTGCATAGGGGCGAGTCAAATTATCACAGCCGTAGGCCTGTCAAAATTCCCCTAAAATAACACAGTGGCCCGTAGGGGGATTGACCCCGCGACGTAGGTGTGTAATCAGAACCCCGCTCCAACCCACAGAGCTAAACCCGGGCCTCGAGATACAGGGCAGCACTGTCGGGAAACTTTTCCACCCCCTCCCTGAGCAGCTACCCTGAACGGTCACTCAGGAAATGGGCAGCATTAAAACTGTCAAGGCCACGTAAAACTTAGTCCTGCCTCAACAATACTCGGTGTTAGAAAAGAGCCAGGGGCATGCAGAAACCGAGACACTCATTTTCAATGGTAGGCTGGGATCAGGAAAGAAAATGGCAAGAAAGAGGAAAAGCATTTGCAATATGTGTCGCATTTGTTAAAGTTAGAACCGTTTGTGTTGCAAATGACAATGTTTTTTATTTTTGTTTTTTATTTGCGTTGGTTATTATATTTTCAGAGCGCTATTGACACTGGTATACATAATCAAAAGTAAAAAAAACATTGTCATTTTCAAAGGCAACAGCTCTTAACTTGAACACATGCGAGACCTAATGTATTGTTTCGCTAGGCACCGGGAGTGATTTGCCCAGAATCACAAGATGTATAGCCTACCAGCAGAAGCTCGAACCAAGTCCCATCAGCTACGAGGCCACATCCTCTCTCCGTGTAATAATGTGTTATGTACATCCTTGGCCTACATGGACTCCCCAATATGAATTGGCTTTTAGTACCAGTTTGAGCAGAAACAGTAGTATATTTCCAATTATGTTTTTATATTTGTGTATAAATGTTTTAATTTTACAAGGGTTCCCCAAGGTACTATTGAAACCACATTGACAGATGCAGACTTGCAGATACCCAGATGAAAGTCTGTTGTCAATTAAAATATACCAAAATATAGAGGAATTTCCACATCAATAATTTCAAATAGTGTATCGTTGCACAGAGGAAAATTCCTTCTCAAATGTGCAATTACACTTTCAGTTTTTTCCCCCTGTTTTTCTCAGTTGGAAAACTCCTTAGCTATATGTTGCAGAAAAGGGACCCTCCGTCCTAGGATGGCTAGACCAGGGCGATCTCGGCATAAAACTCGACCCCGGAGGAAAGGAACAAATTCTCCTCACAGAACAGGAGGAATGGCCAGACTTGAACAGATGGAAGAGGAACTACCCGAAGGTGTTTGGGGGCACGGTAGGAAGAATGGAGAAATTCCAACACAGAATAGTGCTTAAGGAAGGAGCCATTCCAGTGGCACACAAGGCGAGGAATGTGCCCATCGCAGTGAGAGAAGCGGTCCAGACAGAACTCCAAGACCTGGAAAGGAAGGGCATCATAGAGCCAATTACCTGCGCCGAATGGCTAGCGCCCTTGGTAGTAGTAATGAAACCCAACGGGAAGGTCAGGCTCTGTGTGGACCTGAGAGAACTCAATAAAAACATAGTAGTGGAGAAATTTCCCCTTCCCAGGATAGAGGAGATGTTGGCAAAGACCAGAGGGGTTCAGTGGTACTCCACCATCGACCTCACGTCAGCATACCATCAGGTGGCACTGCACCCGGACAGCAAAAGCCTAACGTCGTTCATTACCCCATTCGGGTGTTACAGATTTTGTCGCATGCCGTTTGGGCTGGCCTCGGCGGCAGCCGTCTTTCAAAAAATGATGCACCACCTATTCAGAGGCTGTGAAGACGTCCAGTACTTCCAGGACGATATCCTGGTGATGGGAAGAGACAGAAGAGATCATGACCGGAAACTGGAGAAAGTACTGCAAACATTGGAAGCCAAAGGTCTCACGGCAGAGTGGTCGAAGTGTCGGTTGGGCCTACAATCGGTGACATACTTAGGCCACGAAATCGGAATACAGGGGATCACGCCTAAGGCGGAGAATGTGAAGGCCATTGCAGAGGCACCGCCCCCCAAGAACAAGGAGGAAGTCAGGTCGTTTCTGGGAATGGCGGAGTACTATAGCAAATTTGTGGTACACTTCGCCTCCAAAACCTACAACATGAGACTGCTTACCCGTGAAAGCACGGTGTTCCGGTGGACACCGGAAGCCCAAGTAGAGTTTGAAGTCATCAAAAAGGAGATCTCAGGGGCCATACCGCTCAAAGGGTACGATCCACAAGGCATCACCGTGCTCATCACCGATGCCAGCGACAAGGGCCTAGGCGCAGTCCTCATGCAAGACCGTGGAAGAGGAGACATGGAGACCATCAGCTTCGCCTCCAGAGCGGTGACAGAGACGGAAAGCAAATACAGTGTCATCGAAAAGGAGATGCTGGCGGTAGTGTGGGCCACGACGAGGTTCCGGCAATTCTTATGGGGCACCCGATTCCTGCTCAAGACGGACCACAAGCCGTTAGTGAAGGTACTAACATCGTGCGGACATGCCAGCGCCACACCCCGGATATCAAAAATGTCATTAAAACTCCTGGAATTCAGATATGATGTAGAGTACATCCCAGGGAACAAGAATCGTGTGGCGGACTACCTGAGCCGTGCAGCAGCCATGGAGCCTGGGGAGGAGGATCCGGCTGATGGAGGGGAATTGGTGGCGCTCATAGAAGACCAAGAGAAGGTAATTAGCCTACAGGAATGGATGGGGGCGTACGAGGAAGATCCCGACATCAAAGATGTAAGGGTGCACATCATACGAGGTTGGCCAGAGAAGAGAAAAGTGAGGCCAAACCTCAAACCATTTTATGAAGTGAAAGAAGAATTGTCAGTGGGAGACAAGGGCATCTTCATCTACCGCGGAGACAAGGTAGTTCCCCCAAGAAATCTCATCAACAAATTGCTGGATTTATTACATGAAGGCCATCTTGGAATAGGAAAGCTCAAGGCCCGAGCGAAGCAAAATTACTGGTGGCCAGGAATGGATGTGAGAGCAGAGAGGCATGTCAGAGAGTGTTCCCAATGCCAAGGGGCTGACAAAACATTGAGACCACTACGTCCAGCTCTAGGAAAATTTGACAATCCCGTAAATCCATGGGAAGAGTTGTCCATAGACATCCTTGGACCGGTGCTGGACGACCAGAGCACTCAGAATTATGTATGCGTCATCATAGACCGCTATTCCAAGTGGCCAGAGATCAAAGTGAGTGAATCCATGGACACGGAGAACATTCTAGAGTTTCTGTCCGAAACGTTCACTCGTGAAGGTATTCCTAAGTCCATCTTAAGTGACAATGGACCTCAGTTCAGGTCGGAAAAATGGAACCAATTCATGGAAAGGAATGGCATCTCCATAAAGCACACAGCCATCTACCATCCAGCGGGAAATGGCTTAGTCGAAAGATTTAACAGAGTAGTGATGGGAGCCATACAAGCGGCTATTTCTAACAAAAAAGACTGGAAGAGAGCGTTGGAGAATATGGTATGGGCCTACAGAATAACCCCCACAGGTACGGGGTACAGCCCGTTTCAAATATTGAGAGGACGTGAGCCCTTCACGCATGACAACAGGGTCTGGAAGGAGAAGGTGGTAACTAGTGAGTGGTCTCCGGCCGTAGTAAGGGCCAATCTGGAAAGAGCACAAGCCATCTACACCAACAACTACAACAAACGCAGGAACGTGAAGGACACTCAATTGGAAAGAGGAGAGTGGGTAAGAGTAAAACTAGCCACATTACAAAGAAAAGGAGATAGCAAATATAGCAAACCCTTGCAAGTCAAGGAAGTATATGATCGAGCGGCTCTGCTCAGTGATGGGAATGTGTGGTCGCAGGACCGCATGGCCAGGTGCAACAAGATAATGAGGTGGGAACGAAGGTCGTCAGAAGACGTGGAGATGGATGACGTGATTGGAGAAGAGAAGCCCAGCGGAAGTGAGCAAGAGGACGGAGCAAGTGCTAGAGGAGAGCAAGGAGGTGAGGAAGGAAATGAGACTCAGAGTACAGAGATGGACGTGAGGGGTGGTAATACCAATGATGAAGGAGCAGTGAGCGGAGGAGCAGGAGATACAGAAATGCAGGGGCAAGGTGCCCGAGAGAACATTGGCAGGATGACCCGGAGAGGCAGACAAATAGTAAGGCCTGCCCGATTTCGAGACTTTGAGCTGGACTGCGAACTGTAAGTGACTGATCTTGAGTTTGGTAAAAGGGGGAGATATGTAGCGTTCTAGTTGTCACGTCACGTTGACGTGACGCACGGCGGCCATGTTGGCGCCGGATATGCGCGCGCATCATTAGCGCGCTGTGCAAGCACCGGAGCAGAGCGCCGGCCGGCGCTCCTCGGACGAGCTTATAATATAAATGAATAAACGTGCACAGTATTGCCACCACTGCCTCAGTGTCCTCATTGAGTAACGCTACAAACACCTAGCACATCTTCACGACAAACTCAAAACCTAACGGGTAATTTCTGGGTTTTTATGATGTCACATTTTAAGCGCGGCGTGCTGTTGCTTTCGCCTGGTATCACGACCGAACTGTCAACAGACTTAAGCAGCAGCACACCGAGCTAAGTTGAAAGCAGTGACTTCGGATCTGAGCTACACAGGCCTCAACTTCTATTGACAGGAAGTGCTTTCGGCTTTTACCAAATTCCATTGTTTATCCGTGTGTGCCGAGACACGGTTGTGAATGGTCGTTTGCCACTGTTTTCTGTGGTGCGATTAGCACCTGAAAAGTGATCTGGGCGGTCGGAGGACCTGGAGGCTTGCAGTAGGGGGGCTCTTGAAAAGGTGCAACCCTCATTCTTCTCCTTCCACGGGGTCACTTGTCACTGACCTCCAGACTGAGGGGCGAGGGGTGCGCAGCTGCCAAGCAGTTACTGCGCCTTGGAACTAAGGGCAACCATGACTGGAGGCAGGGAAACTCCTACCCCTAGGCAGCCAATTCCCTTCCTGATTAGGACACCCGGTGCATGTAATTCGGGCCAGATGCCCCTAAAAATTGATGCAGTCCGACAAGGTCAGGAACCGACCTCCCCTCATGAAGGCTGACCTTTTTCGAATTCTTCCAACTGTGGGGCAACGTTTGTAATTCACCCACCCTGCTGTTTAACGGTTGCAACGCAATCTATTACTTTTTAAATTGATTCACGCGCGTTCAGGGCTCATTCATTGTTCTTGTTCTTATGGTATGTGTTGTGTAGTTGTTGACATCTGCAGAGTGCACAGCCGAGAGCGCCTGTTGATGGTATGAAGTTAATGCTCTGTAAGCCTGGGCCATCGCTGTTGCCTGCCCTCATTTCCAAGGGTTGCATTATTACAGACAGGATTCAGAGTTATGTGGTGGGGTGATACTAGGGTGTTATGGAGTCCATCTTTAGCTTGTGGGTGGAGCTAATAGAGGAAGTGGGTGGGGCCAATGGAGGAGGTGGGCGGAGCCAGAGAAAAGTAGGTGTGGCCTCCGACAAAGATTTGAGCACCTGCACTTCATATTTTACAAATTAAGCACTGCCCCCAACACAACCTCCAGCACTCTGAACAAGTGGACAAGCACAGTGGAGGGGTGGGGTACCTGTACACGGCATCATTGCCACTTATTGCCGAGTGGCCCGAGTCCAGTGTGCTACCTATATGTAACTTTATTAACTAAGTCAGAGAACACAGGGCTTTACTTGAAAATGTAAACATTTCCCGGCCAAACGACTTTTATGCTGCAGGTGACAGTCACTATGCTCAAGTAAACAAGCACCAGATCATACAAAGACATCAATACATCAGAGATGCGCCATGATCTGTTTAGGGTCCTACAAACGAACACTCATAAGAATCATAAAAGGCCATCTTTGGAGAATTCCTACAAACTGTTATTCTCTAAGATCGACATTCATAATAGACTTGCAACTTGCAAGTCTAATATGAATGTCGATCTTGTAGGCTAATGCCCCTGTTGGTTTCACAGGGTAGCATGCAGCAGATTAGCCAGACAGCACAGGCAGCAAGAACTGTCCATGTAATTTCCTGCACGGGGTTCCCTTTCAGCACCCAACGATGCAACTGTCTCAACAGCTGCTTGCATACTGCTGATAAAAAGGTGAAAAGAGTGTATTAATCCTCTAGTCTAATATAAAGTTGATTCATACAAGATTGACACATTAGGTAAAGGGGGTTGGCAGGGGGCGACCAGAGGCTGAAAGGGACTGTCCCAAAGCCCCTCTTTGTACCTTAGTGCAGCACACCTGAAATTGTCTGTAACCAGACCTAAAATCGATATGATCGATCTGCATTATGCACATATCCTGCAGCCCAATGGAATAAGCATTAACATGTGTTTTTTTTTTACCTTGGCTTTGTTTTTTAGGATCGATGTCACTTCATGCCTAGTACTTTTCAGAGAAAACTAATTTCTGATATTTGTTTTTCAATGCCAGCTACAAATCTCAATGTTTGCAATACCTTGCATAAAATATATTAGGTTGAAAAGCTTTCGTAAAAAAATATATATATTTTTTTCATTGAAATCATTACTCCTTCTGCAACCATTGTTTTGTATATTGCTTTAAACTGTGTTTTCGAAATACCTTGAAACCTTACTAATCTAAACCTAACCCTTCACTTATACAGACCTTATTGTACTAACCTTCTCAATAACTCCACCACAACTTTCCTCAAACATTGTTCCTTACTCCTAACCTGTCTCTCTCATTAACCAAACCATTTACCCTGACTGTAAAACTGAAATTATTCCTATCCCTAACTCTTATCTGTTCCCTAATCCAAAATCCAAACCACACCGTTTACTCTTCTTTATATATTGTACGATTCGATTACAAATATTATTTGGGATAATTGAGCCATGAAAGATAGTGTGTTTAGGGAATAGATTAGTATGTGTGATTACGAGCACGAGAAGTAACAAACAGCCGACAATAGAACCGGGGAGTCGGGGTATTTATACAGCAAGCTGACAGCAAGCAAGTGCTCTCTGTGGTCCACCCACTGCGCGCATTAATCATCAGTATAACTGTAAGACTCAGAGGCCCACTGGACTGCTCTCTGCTTTGAGGAGGGGTGTGGGAATAGGAGTCTACAGATATGCGTGTGCGTGCATTCTTCGCTGCACATCACGAATGTGTACATCATAGGGAACCTAATACCTCCACCACCAAGCATACTACCTTCGAAAAGTGAGCCGGTACCAATGCCTGGTTGAATACCACCTTACTCCGTAATTACACGTGTAATAAGTGCATTTATTTAACGGCGTCTCACCTACAAGTTTTAAAAACGTACGTATTGTCGTGGAGGACACATGGACCATGGTTAAAAACATAAATAGATGCATACTACATTGAACTGATAGGGTACTCTACCTTAATTCCGTCCGGGTCTGTAGTAGGCACAACAAGTGAAGTCACGAGGAGTCACTGGAGTCACGCGCTCTCCTCTCGGACTGACTCAATTACTTTTACTATCACTTTTCGTTGTACTGGTGCGCCATGCGCTGTGATGTCACTGCAGCTTAGAGAAATGGCCAATCACCTCGACATGACTTGATATAGCCATATGTGATTGGCCATACTAAGCTGAGCAGCCAACACCCACGCGCGGCACCATCCCTGCTGTACCAGTGTGTCAGCCAGCCAGCCAATCCTGGCGCAGCTTTAACAGCGCCACTGCGCCAGGATTGGCCTCGAGCAGGATAAAATCTGCCCATAAATGAGACCGGGGCCCCGGGTCCCTGTCTGTGTCTCAGTGCTATAGGGGGGTGGAGGCAGTATAGGAGTACGCATGCGCAGGCCAGTCTAAATTATGATGACTCATGGCTGTCACATGCGCAGTCACCCCGCTGCAGCGGCTAGTGCTTAAGCTTTACGCTATGTCGGGCATGTCCCGGGCGGTAGCGCCGAGTGTGTGCGCTCTTATTTATTTTAAGAAATGGTGCTTTTGTAAAACTTTTCTTGTTATGCATGACAGTGACGGGTCGTCCATGGCTAGTGGGCAATGCCCCAACGCCCACATGGACGCACCGCCACTCGCTGACCCCTTCAGCTGTTTGTCAGTTTCGACTGTGGCACAGAGTTTGAACAGAGCAGGTAAGAGAATGTGTGGCTATTCTTTAATTTTTTAGAAATCTGCAAAGGCCCAGCTAGATATATACTCTGTGTATTCTTCAAGGATGTGTGTACATTAGTTAATATTCTAAAAGTCTGTGAGGGCCCAGCAAGACACATACTTCGTGTATGCTGCGTATATTTAATTTATATTGTTGTATCGTTATCACGGATGCAAGACACAACTACTAAAAAGCAATATTTTCTCTGTTCATAATTTTTAAATGCAGATAAACTGTATTTTATGTGGATGTGGATAGCTCAATGGGTTACTTTTAATACAGAAGTTACAATCCTAAAATAAAACAGTGATCTATAAACTGACATCAAAGAGCTGCATACAAACCTGAATGGTATAATTAGAACTTTATTTTGTGTGTTTCAATATAGTTAGAATTTCCCTACTCTTTCATTACTCTAATGTTGCTATAAAGAGTTTGTTTTGGCAGATATACAATTTAATCAGTAGGCTACACTATGAGTAGCGCTATACAACAAATGAAATCGAATATGAGAGAGGGGCTACGGAGAGATGACACTGTTGGAGGGTGGCAATGAGAGAATCGGCGGAGGAGGTCATGGGGGGCCGGGCTATGGAGCGATTAGCGGCGCTGTTGAAAGGTAGCAATGAGGGAATCCAAGGAGGAGGCCATGAGGGACTGGGCTATGGAGCGAAGAGGGGCGCTGTTGGAAGGTGGTAATGAGGTAATCCGAGGAGGAGGTCATGGTGGGAGGGTGGGTAATACAGAGAGATGAGGGGCACTGGTGGAGGGTGGTTGTGAGGGAGTCTGAGGAGGAGGTCATGAGGGGGTGGGGCTACGAAGAGATGGAGTGCACTGTTGGAGGGTTGTAGTAAAGGTATCTACAGAGAAAGAGGTCAGGGGTGGGGCACCATTAAATAACTCTCCACATGTTCTGTATACACACAGAAGCAATCCTTGTATCATAGTGACTGTTGGCAAGTAGATATGATGTAATCTATGGCTTGTAGACTACCTCCAGAAGCGACAAATTGGGACGGTAGTGGCCCACCTGAATGTACCCTTGGCCCACCCAAATAAAAATTCCTGGAGCCGGGCCTGCTGTGGATCATAAGATGCCCACTGGCAGTCCTCCGCCCTCAGGAGGACTCCAGGTACGTCAGACCTGAAGCCGCTCTCTGCTCATCTGCATTCTGGGTGCTCCCAGAGGCTCGTGGCAAAACCTGGAAGAAGTTACAAGGGTCATGGAGCGGGCAACTATCAGTCGTGTGTGAATACATTTATACGACTCCTGACATCGGTTCTAAGCACCTCTGAAGAATAATCGACCAAGAAGGCGCGGGGAGAAGTATAGAGGCATGCCCAAGATCACACAGCGCGTCACCGGAGGCCAGAATTAACAAGCATTTGCAATGCAATAGGTCTGGCATTTACACGAGTTTAAGCTATTGGCATTGTAAATGACAATGCCTTTATTTATACATAAAAACAAAAATGAAAGGCATTGCCATTTGCAATTTTAATAGCTCAAACTCACGTAAATGCGAGACCTATTGCATTGCAAATGCTTGTTTTAGCAAGTCAATGCCCTTAAATCGAATTTGTTAATGACAAAAGTTTGCAACAACCTCGAATAATTTATGGGTTTTGGAATCGTACGTGTAACAGCGTAAAATACTTTAATGCATGAAAGTGGCTGTGTGTATAACTCACACACTGGTATGCCACCCGATAACTATTACGCCATTGCTGTAACTCAGCACAACTTTGCTTCTAGCAATATGTTTTCCAGCCTATATTTGACTGGCAAATAAAAGTGACTTGTACGGTACATTTTAGTTAATTTTATAAACTATGGGTCCAGTTATCAATTTCACTATGGCTGTCATTCTGAAAATGTTATACTATTTCAAACCCTTGAATCCCTTTGTGCCAGCATTCCTGCCCGTCCTACATCCCCTCTGACTAACAATCTACTCCTGTGTTTCTGGGCCACTTCTCTCAGCCCTGCATAGAAGATGCTCATGAATAATACTGTTAGACAATATCATGAGAGAGGGGTGTGGGTGGCGGGCTGACATGGAGCAAGGAAATAGAGAAAGAGAAATTAGGGGAAACACCTTGATAAAGGGACAAATGGAAAAAGTGATTATGAGCGAAACAAAAATTAAGGATGTGAAATAGCAGATGGTTATATAAATAAAGACAAAGAAAGACTGGAAGGAAAGGAAATAAGGTAGAAAAGGCAGGATGGAAGGGTGAAAGGAATGATGAAAGAATTAATTAATAGAGTAGTGGAAGAATTGATAGAGGGAATGTTGAAATGATGGTTGGAAGAGTGAAAGATCGATTGTTTCAAGGGTGAAGAATAGATAGATTGGGAAGAGTGTAGGATGAATAGTTTAAATAATGTGTAGATTGATCCATGGGTATAATGATTGATGGATGCATGAAAGAAAGGCTATAAATATTTATACATGAAAGGACTACAGTCTTCCGATCGCATCCACCTGTCAGGGACTGTGCACAGCAGTGGGAGCATATCCCGCCATAAAAATGCAAATAGCCCTGCGTCATGGTCACACACAGAGGAAAGCTTGCATTCTGAGATATAGTTGCCGTAGTAGTTTATTCAAAAGTTTATTCAAAAGACTGACATGTTTCTACCAGAACGGTCTTTGTGGTGTTATTTCTGATATTTATAAGTCTTGATCGTCTTCATTGCTTAATTTTACTCGCAAGAAAGTGTCACTCATAGTCGTTGAAATGTCACTCATAATTACATTGAAATTATGAAAATGTTACACATGGCAATCTGAAACCTTGGTAGCTATGCCCCCAGCAGCCCCCATTTTCCAGCCTCCAGGGGCCCCATCAGTGCTGTAGCGCACACAGGCAGCAGTACACTCTCTCGCCGGCGTTAGTTGCACCATTGAGTTGCCTCATAACAGTCCTACTTCATAAATTGTACATTTACTGTTGTAGTATGAGAATGCATTTCATGAAAAGGAATATAAAGTAGGGTTTCCAAAAGAAAAATGCCAGCCATGTGTTTGAAGAGCCTGGAAAGACTTCGTCTTGGCACTAAATAGGGTTATAAATAAAAAAGTATGTATTCATTTGTAATGTGACTTTTCTGTCTTTGTTCCCTTTAATTATCAGTCATGGATCTCATCATTCAGGCAGCCACAGAAAAAATTAAAGTGCATTCTATTTATATATGCTGTTAGAAGTATGCACAGATAAGTGCTGAAAATGCGGCATTAGGTGACTGCTTGTTTTTGTTGGAGGGGCAACGTGGTAGGTGGTGGGCCGGGCCACTGGGGGCGGGGGGGCCCTCATTGTGCTTTGCAGGGGGGCCCTTTCAAGTTTCGTTACGCCACTGTTTGTAAATATATACTTCGTTTAAGACAGTAAGTAATTTGGGTACTGGCCTAGTCAGCCATCATGTACCAGGTAGGGCATTTCACAGAATTTTCTGAACCTGAGTTTGGACAGGATTGGGGGCATTCTCAATAATTTAGCAATACTATAAAACATATTGTTATATGAAACAAGTCAATAAATAAAAAAGAGAAGAAATGAATCCATATATTGGGTCGTGTATATAAAATTATTCTAAGCAACATCTACTTTTACAGGATAGACCGCACCTCTATTCACCCTTTTTAATCTGCAAGGCCCCTGTAGTTTCTCATTCCACCTGAAATCTTGTAAATATTTGTCATTTTGATTATAGTATTTAGTTTTGTGTGCACCAAAGTACTTTTATTTCAAGAAGAAACATTGTCTGGTCATTGATTTATTGTATGCTAACGTTGCGCATTGTTCTGTATTTCAGATTTGTAAATTTTATAAGTGCAGTATTTTATTTTAGACGCACTACTTAAATTATTATACTATTCTGCTAGCTGTGTTCAGAAAAGAGAGAAATGCTGATTACATTTCTGTCGAAAGAGTAAGCAACACCTTCTTTTTGTATTTAGGATTTAATATTATAATGTGATTTATTCTAATTCCCTTATTATGATTAACATTTGCTTTCCATAATGATAACCTAAATATCTGTGCACATCTTTAATGGTCTTGTCTGAGTATTTGAGCAATGGGTTCTCCCTTTCGTGTGAACTGACCCTCCTTAATGTTAATTGAGTTGGAGGGTCAACAGTATTTGGCAGAGAATTCATAGGGCAAGGTTAATTAGGGGCTAATTAGTAAATAATTAGGCCATCGTGATCTGCGGATAGATGGGCTGTCCTATGTTGAACTGGCTCCATATTGGAGCCTGGTGAAGAGGTGATCTGGAGTTCCAGCCTGGAAGGAGGATAGGTGAGTATGACTTTGTGGTGATGAAACGTGTCTAGCACGGTGTGTTGTACAATGGGTGTTGTGTTATTTTGATTTGGGTTTGGTGTTATGCGCATGGAATATTTCTGGCCATTGGTGATGGTACATTTTGAACTATTATTGTGATTCATTTGTCTTAACACTATTTATTTTATGTGAAGATTTTGGAGAACTCGCGGGTTAGGTAGAAGTGTCTGTGGAAGTAAAAAGGTGTGGAGCCAGGTTTGAATGTAACCCGTTAAGTGCTGCCGTCGGAGCACTACCCGGCTGGTGCTGCGCACATTCAACGGCCGACGCAGCCACGCCTGTTTTTTAAAACGGCCACACTGCTGCGAAAAAACGGCCACGGTTAACAGGTTAAATCGAGTTCATGATTTCTTTAATCGCTTTAATGCATCTGTTGTCCATTGGCGGACACTGGGGAGGGTTACAAATTATCCTATGGTGTGAGCACCGCAGAATTCTTTTTTTTTTTTAAAAAAAGGGCTTTTGTTTCAATTGGGTTCTCTCCTTTCAGTAGGCCTGAACTCTTCGCTGAGACGCGGCAAACACCTCCCGGTGTGCGTCTCAACCTATGGCAAGTACTAACAAAGTACGGGGGCTGGGAGCGTCCGCTCCCACCAGTCTCCGTCTGGACACTTCTCAACGTCGCGCTGACTCGGCCAAGTCGGAAGTGCAACACTGCTGAGTAACCGGCTATTAGGATGAGTTAGAAGACACGGGGCAGAGAGCGGGTGCTCCAATCTTACCTCCGCTCTCCAGTGATACCTCAATAGCCGCAAGGTTCCCGAATGAGAAGGACTCCGCTGTTCGTTACGTCGGTGTAGACTCTGAATATCCGACGCAGCGTCCTTCCAGTCTCCTCCTTATATAGGCGGTCCTACTGCGTTAGGTAAGCATGACATTCTGTATTACCTAACCGTGTTTCTCGCTAAGCCTTATGGCATCTGTAGTCCGCGCCGCCTGCGGAACGCTGGATACCGCAGCTATCCCTACGGGGAGGGAATTCTTGACATTACATCCTCCCTCCATCAGCTCCTCACCACAGGGCCAGCACACGAAGGGAAACGGCGATGAAAGGAAGATACCAAACGAGGCGCGTGAACACCAGCAGCCGGTTCCCACGACTGCTCCTCCGGGCCATACCCCTTCTCCAGTCCATGAGGTACCACAGCTTGCCACGACGCCACTTGGAATCCAGGATGCTCTCTACCTCGTACTCCACCTCCGAATCCACGCTCACCGGCACCGGTGGTACCAGTTTAGTAGAGGTCGAGGGTTTCAACAAAGAAATGTGGAAAACGGGATGGATCCATAAGGACTGGGGCAAGCACACTTTCACATTCACAGGGCCGATGCACTTGGTAATCCAATAAGGGCCCATGAATCTAGGATGGAACACGCTACGTTTCCTGAATCGCATGTTCCTTGTAGAGATCCAGACATAGTCTCCCACCTTGTATACCGGCCCAGGCCGTCTCTTCCTGTCTGCCATTGCTTTGTATCGTACCTTGGCCTCGTCCAGAGAAGCAAGGGAACATATCAAGGTTTCCTTGATGTGTGCCACCCTCTCTGCGGTTGCGGGTAACTTGGCCTCCTTGACAGGGTGGATAAATGGCAAGAACCTGGTGTGGTGTCCGTAGTTGCTATAGAAGGGGGAAGCCTTGGTGGAACTGTGTGTGGCGTTGTTGTAGGCAATTTCCGCAATCCACAGCATGTCCACCCATTCATCTTTCCCCTGGTTGACAAAACAGCGCAGATACTGTTTGAGTGATTGGTTCAGGCGTTCCGTTTGACCGTCCGTCTGGGGATGATAGCTCGCGGACAGGGCTGACTGGACGTGCAACGCCGAACACTATGTCCTCCAAAATTGGGCGGTGAACTGCGACCCCCTATCAGACACAATTACGCTGGGCAGGTCATGTAGTCTCACTATGTTCTTCAATAACAATGACGCCAGCTCTCCCGCCGAAGGGACCTGCTTGCAAGCGATGAAGTGCCCCATCTTAGTGAGGTAGTCCACTACCACCAGGATAGCCGTTTTCCCTTTTTCCGCTGGCAGACCCACGATGAAGTCCAGAGAGATGTTCTCCCACGGTCTGCTGGGCGTGGGAAGGGGTTGGAGGAGCCCTTGTGTACGTCTGTGATCAGCTTTCATGGATGCACAGATGGAACAGGCTGAACCCCAATTCTGAACGTCCGCTCTCATGGCTGGCCACCAGAATTGCCTTCCCAGGCTAGCTACCGTCTTCTCAAACCCAAGATGACCCGCACACGGTGATACAGGACACCAGTTGAAGGCCTGTCTCTGGAGTCTAGGCGTGGGCAACAACATACAGCGTCCTTTCACTGGAATTCCATCCATCAACTGCCATTCCCTGTGACTGAGGAGCTACCTCCTCCATGTGAACGAGCGGATCCCTCTCTGGATGCCCTTGATGAACGTGTCAGGTTGTATAACACCCACGACCACCTGGGGGGAAATGATGGAGTGCTCCGCCACAGGCTTTGGGTCCTTGGCGTCCGACTGCCTTGACAGCGGATCCGCTTTCTGGTTCTCCGACCCAGGCCGGTATGTAATGCGGAAGTTGAATCCAGAGAAAAAGCTCATCCACCTCAACTGACGGGGAGAAAGGTGTCGGGTCGCCGTCATGAACTGAAGGTTCCTGTGGTCTGTATACACCGTGACCACGTGCCGGGCCTCCATCAGCAGATGTCGCCACTCAGTGAAGGCGTCCTTAATCGCCAGGAGTTCCTTCTCGTTCTCGACGATATGGTAGTTGCGTTCCGCGTCGTTCAGTTTCCTGGACATGTACGCCACGAGGTGAAGCAACCCCGTCCCTGTATTCCGTTGGGATAGTATGGCACCCAGGTCCACTTCAGACGCGTCCGCCTCCACCACGTAGGGAAGAACCGGATCTGGGTGGGCCAACACCGGGGCTGTACCGAAGGCCTTCTTCAGGGCCACAAAGGCGTTTTGCGTTTCCTGGTTCCATATGAACACCTGGGATTTCCTTAGTATCTGTGTGATCCGGGCCACCAATCCCAAGAATCCCTCGATAAAACGCCTATAAAAGTTGGAGAAGCCTATGAAGCTCTGGACGTCCTTTACTCCCCGCGGGACCGGCCATTCTTCCACCGCTCTGATCTTGCGCTCTGCCATCTCCTTTCCGTCTGGGCTCAACATCACCCCCAGGAATTCCACAGATGTGACGTGGAAATCGCATTTGCTGAGTTTGCAGCACAGCATGTTCTCCCTTAGTTTCTGGAGCACCAATGAGATGTGTAGCACATGGTCTTCGTCGGTGTCAGAGTAGATGAGGATATCATCTATGTATACGACTACGTATATGTCTAACACATCCCGGAAGACTTCGTTGAGGAAGTACTGGAAGGCTGCAGGGGCGTTGCAGAGCCCGAACGGCATGACGAAGTACTCAAAAAGTCCGAACCTGGTCTTGAAGGCGGTCTTCCACTCGTCGCCTTCCCTCATACGCACTAGATGGTATGCCCCTTTGAGATCAAGCTTAGTGTAAACCCGGGCCTTTTTTACCTGTTCCAGGAGAACGCTTATGAGCGGAAGGGGGTATTGGTTCTTGATGGTTATCGCGTTCAATGCCCTAAAGTCCACACACGCCCTCAATTCTCCGTTGGCTTTTGGGATGAAGAAGAGAGGCGATGCGGCCGGGGACTTGGGTGGTCTGATGAAGCCCAGCCCTAGGAGCTTGTCCAGATAAGAACGCAGATGTATGTTCTCGGGCTCGGTCAGGGCATACAATCTGCCGCTGGGAACACTTGCCCCTGGAACCAAGTCGATCTGGCAGTCGTATACCCTGTGTGGAGGGAGCACCTCCGCCCTTACTTCATCAAAGACATCCTCATAGCTGTGGTAGATGCTGGGGAGAGTGACAGCTTTCTCGGCTGCTGTGGCAACAGTATGGCTTTCATTCTGCTGGGTGTCTTGGGGTTCCTGATGCATACCGCACTGTTGTCTACAGAACTGTGAAGACATCTCGATGTGATGTGTTGCCCAATCCACCGAAGGGTTATGCTTTTGGAGCCATGGCAGACCCAATATGACTCCGTATTGAGGGGCTCTAATGATGCTGAAGTCAATCTTTTCAGTATGCCATTTTCCGTACTTCACTGGTAGCTCTCCCGTGTGATGCCCGAAAGGTCCGGTCACCAGATGTCTCCCGGCTACTGCATAAACGTCTTCAGGTTTTGGTTTGGGAAGGAGAGTGATTCCCAGTCTCCGTGCTTCATTCTGATCCATGAAGTGGCCCGTGGCCCCTGAATCCACCATGGCTACCACAGGGATCCATTGATCCTGGACCCCCATGTGCACCGTGATGAACAAATGACGCTGCCCCTTTCGGTCTGAGCTAGACAGTGAAGGGATGTAGGTGTGACTCCAAGAGGCCCCTTCCTTATTCCTGGAGTCTGTCAGTTTTCGTCCGGTGCGTCCACTATGGCCGTTACAGACCTGTTGTTCCGGTACCCACTGGTCTTAGGCTTGGCAGGACACTCGCGAACGTCATGTCCCTTCTTGCCTAAATACAGGCAAAGACCCTGTTTGCGGCGCGATTCCTTTTCTGAGGCAGTCAGGCTAGCCCTTATGGCTCCTATGTCCATGGGCTCCGTCTTGACTGCTGAGCTGGTTTCAGGGCTTCCCATCGAGACATATGAAGACAGAGCCTTCCCTTTCTTCTTATGGTCTCCTTTTCTTTCGCTCAGCCTATGGTCCAAACGCAGCACCAGACTGATGAGGCCTTCACAGGTCCTGGGTTGGGGGTCTATTTGAGCCACTACGTCCTTGAGCTCATCGCACAGCCCCTGGTGAAAGAGAGCGGTTTGTTTGGCGATAGGCCACTTGGTATCAGCCACCAACCTTCGGAACACATTGAGATATTGTAACAGGTCGTTGTTACCCTGTTTTAGCTCTAGCATCTCTCGGTCAGCGGTATAAGAGTCCGCCCTACGATCAAAAACTCGGAGGAATTCCTCACGGAACGCCCCCCAGTCACACAAAAGGGGGTCATCCCTGCTCACCAGAGGGACTGCCCTTTACGCCGCGTCTCCGGCCAAATATGAAAGAAGAAAGGCCACCCTAGCTTGGCTGGTAGGGAAGGCCTTTGGTTTACATGATAGATGCAGTGCTACCTGCGTGAGGAACACCTGGACCGTGTTGGGGTCTCCACTGTATCTCTCTGGAGTTGCCAACGGAATGGAAACAGGCATCTCTACCACCACCGCAGAAGCATTGGGTGCGGAGGTAGGACCAGGCCTCAAAGGGTCTCTCTGCATTGCGTCCAGCCTAGCCCTCACATCAGCGGTTTCCTGCCTAGATGCCGTTAGCTCGATTTGTAGCGAAGCCAAAGTGGCCATCACCTCCTCCATTGTGGATTTGTCTGTCACCGGACCAGGGGATTGTTAAGGTTTGAAGGTCGGATATTCTGTAACAACCTGGCGTTCCCGGGATCGGGGACAGACACCCACAGAACACACAACAACCAGTTATATGGAGGGTATTTAATGGTGAGAATAGGTAATACAAAGAAAGTAACTCAAAATAATGTAGCTGGAACCTCCAGTCGAAATACTATACCCAATCACAGCACCGGAGGCTCTCACCGTCCCCCGCATGTACACCAGTCCCGATGTACTCCAACGGAGGGCACTGTGCTAAACAACAGCCGACAATGCCGCTAGACAGCTGTGATGGGTTGTCTAGTCTCGGTGGTAAATTAGGGGTCTTGAGGGACGTGGGAGTCACCCAGCCGGGCTCTCGACCACTGGTTCTAACGGGAGAACAGGGAGCAGCCGCTCTACCTGTTCCTCTAGAAGCTGGCCCCTCTGTAGGCCCGAAATGCACGGAGACGCAGCAAACGCCTCCTTGGTGTGCATCTCAATGTGTCCTGACACCGATTAACAATACAATACTGCCGCAGAGTGGGGCCGAGAGCAACCGCTCGATCGCACCTCCTACCTCTACTGAACTCTTCGCTGAGACGTGGCAAACACCTCCCGGTGTGCGTCTCAACGTATGGCAAGTACTAACAAAGTATAAGGGCTGGGAGCGTCCACTCCCACCAGTCTCCGTCTGGACACTTCTCAACATCATGCTGACTCGGCCGAGTCGGAAGCGCAACACTGCTGAGTAACCGGCTATTAGGATGAGTTAGAAGACACGGGGCAGAGAGCGGGTGCTCCAATCTTACCTCCGTTCTCCAATGATACCTCAATAGCCGCAAGGTTCCCGAATGAGAAGGACTCCGTTGTTCGTTACGTTGGTGAAGACTCCGAATATCCGACGCAGCATCCTTCCTGTCTCCTCCTTATATAGGCGGTCCTACTGCGTTAGGTAAGCATGCGTTCTGTTTTACCTAACCGTGTTTCTCACTAAGCCTTATGGGATCTGTAGTCTGCGCCGCCTGCGGAACGCTGGATACCGCGGCTATCCCTATGGGGAGGGAATTCTTGACACAGAGATAGCTGCAGCCACCCCGGGAGGGGGCTATTCTTTGAACTTTTAGTTTGCAAGGCCCTGGCAGTGATTTCGGTGAGGGGTGGAGCTGATAACCCAGGAGCATATGTGACCAGTGACGTCTGGCAGATACAATTGTGAACCGTCCCACCATGCTGTGTCAGGAGGGTTGAGACAGGGGTAGAGGGGTGATGTAGCACCCCTGGGTAACCCAGGGAGCCTATCTTCTGGAACCTTCATCTCCCCTGTAAAAATTCTTGCACAAGGGGTGAACTCTCTCTCTTGCCTGTGGATTTTTCTGAACTTCACTGATGAATCCTGGGGCTGCCATGGAGAACTGGAAGGAGGAACTCTCCCGATCCCCAAAACTGGACTAAGGATTCTGCCCAGTTGACCGCAGGAGCAGTGGGTCTCCCCAAGGGCCAGTGAAGCTGACCTCCTTACACCACCTAAGGACCAGTTGGGAAAAAGCCCTGGACTTTTTATATCCAGGAACCAAGATGAGGAGGTGAGCTGACACAGAGATCCAGGAGAACCAGAACCTTGGGGACTGCACAGCTTTGGAGGTGCGCAGGTTGCTGCAACTGTCCCTAGAGATTGCCACCAGGAGTAAAATGAGCCCAAGATAATCAAAACCGGCTCAACAGGACCAAGTTATTGCTTTTTAAAGTTTGGTGACCTTTTATCAGCAATGAAGCGCATGGAGCTCCACCGCTGTGTCTTACTTTGCCCCCAGGGTGGCCAGGGCTTGGCGCAAGATTTATTCCTCTCTAAAAGGGGGCATGCGTGGGGGCCCCCTCCCCAGATATTCTATTGGCCAGGGGACCCCATCCCAACTCCGGCCCCCAAAGCAAAAGTGGAAGGGTGAGCAATGTTGCCCCCCCAATGGTGGTGGTCTCATCCCGATCCCCGCCAAGGCTGCACAAAGCACATGGGAGCTGGTGGGGCAGCTATGAGTGGGCTCCCTGAGCTGCCCCATTGAAATGGAGGCATGGGGATGCCCGAGTTGGACCCTCCCCAAAAGAAGCAAACATCCGAAAAGCTGAAATGCTCTACCAAGCTCTGCGAGAAAGCTGCTGCTATAATCACTGCTCCCAAAGGAGTGCCCCATAATGCCCTGCAGGACCTAACAGTTTTGGCCCTAATTCTGGACTTTTCTTCCCTTGTGGTAACCCCAGAATGGCAGGGTCACCGCCAACAATGTTAGGAAATGTGCAGCTTTTCCCCAAAATGGACAAGAGGTGTCTCCAACCTGACTTACATTGATATTAACCTCCGCATATTTTCAACCACTCCCAAGGCTGAAGCTTCTGCTTTATAGTCACAAGTGAGGCAATGTCTGTGGTTGCAGTTGTTATGGCCTGAAAGGCCTGAAGGTGGTTAAATGAAGTGATCGCTACGGGCCAAGTGCATGGGTGCAATGTGAAGTAATTATAACATGATACCTTCTAGGGGTTGCTTTTATAATTGCAATTTGATAGCTGAAAATGCCTAAAAAATACACAGACACAGGTTTTACTTATTATAAATGCTCTATTAGTTTCCCATAATGATGACAATGATTACTGCTCACGGTATATATGATTTATTAGCATTAATAAGTGTCTTCATGCAGTATTATTCTTGATGATAATTGTGCCTTCTGTGGATCCCACAAGGTTTTCTTACCCACAATGCTATGCACACCTCAAACTCCGTCTGAAATCACTCATTTTACTTCCATTTATGTTTTGAAAAGTTCAGGAATCCACAGGAATCCACAGAATTTCTACAACTCAGCATTACCCCACTTGTGCCGATAAAAACACTGCACCATTTGCATGGGTGGGTCTAGTGCCTGCTACAGGAATGGCTCAAACAAGGTCAATGAGTTTGATCCGTTTCTGTGGATAGTGAGTAGCTGTGCAAATAAAGGGTTTGTTTTGAGTGGAAAAATGTGATATATCCATGTTGCATTTTTGGCATTTTCCTATTGCATGCACTAGGCCTACCCACACAAGGGAGGTACCATTTTTAGAAGGCGACTTAGGGGACTGCTGGGTGGAAGGAAGTTTCTGGCTCGCTGCAGATTCCAGAACTTTCCATCACAGAAATATGAGGAAATGTGTTTTTTAGTCAAAGTTTGAGGTCTGCAAGGGATTCTGGGTAAAAAAAATAAACTGGAGAGAGCCACGCAAGTAACCCCACCTTGGATTTCTCCAGGTGTCCAATGTCCAAGTTAGCCAGATTTCTCTGGGTGCCGGCTGAGCTAGTGCCCAAAATCCACAGCTACCCACTTTGCAAAAAAAGGGTCAGTTTTGAGTAGAACAATAGGATGTATCCATGTTGCTTTATGGGCAGTTTCCTCGTGCAGGCTCTAGGCCTTCCCACACAAGTGAGGCTCCATTTTTATTGGAAGACTTGTGGGATGTGTGGGCATAGAACAGTAGAACATTTATTACCATCTGGATTTTGCTGCTTTTGTGCCTTTCAAATGTAAGCCAGTATATAGGAAAGAAGACATTTTGAAAAAACCCTCTAAATCATATGCTAGTACGGATACCCACAAATTCAGAGATGTACAAAGAACCACTGCTTCTCAGCTCCATATCTTGTGCCCTTTTCAGAAATACATAGGGTTCCTTGATACCCATTTTTCACTCTACATATTTCACCATATAAATTGGTTTATATTCGGTACACATTGAAAAACCATTGCATGATACAGCTCCGTTGTTGGTTTTGGACACCTTGTGGCCTTGGAGAACCTACACACCCTATATATCCCTGCATTCTGAAGGGACTAGCAGACGTAATGTTATATTGCTTGTAAATAGGCCATCATGACCAAAAGTTACTGATAAAAACATTGTCACAAATGGCCGTTTTTTTCCCAATCATTTTCAATATTTCTTTATTTCAACAGTTCGTTTCTCTGGGAAAACCATGACGGAGCTACACATGAGACACCTTGCTGAATTTGAAATTTTGTGTACATTTCAGAAATATATAGCTGTCATACATCACCCATGGGTTTTCTCCACAAACTGGAAGTAGTTTGAGATAGGGACATCTTAAAGATTCTGCTGGCCCTGGGCCAAATGTATTTTGGGGCCCCTGTTCGGAACAGCTTTAAATATGTGTTTTTAATATTGTAACACAGCAGGAGCGCACTAATACTATTGCAAATATTCTCCGTGATACCCTCTCATTTCTCATATGTGAGGTTCTGTTTTGGGTAAAAAGAAAACTTTTTAATGAATATTACATGACACATAAATTAAAAGAAACAGTATTTTGAATAATCCGTTTAAGAATTATTCAACATCATTAGGGAAAGACTCACAGAACAGATCTGGCTCTATCAGGGGGCCCCTTAAAGGCTCATGCCTTAAGACATCTCTTTGTTGAGAGGGCAAAAAATGAGAAAATTGGCTAACTCTTTGAAAAATGCCAAAACTGTGGTAAAAATGTGTTATTTATTGAAAGCAGGGAAGATGATGACTTTAGCACAGCAAGCCGTTTACTGATGCCATTCTTAAGAAAAAAGACTCTTTTATTCAAAGCACTTTTTAGTATTTGTCCCCCAAAACTCAAAATGTAGCTATATTTCGCCTATTTTCTGGTTCTACTCCAGAGGAATCCACAACCACTGAGTACCTTTAGAATACCCAAGATGTTGAAAAAAAATGCAAATTTGACGTGGATACCTTTTATGGAAAACAAGTTGTGAAGCCCTAAGTGCAAGCTACCCCAAATAGCCAAAAAAGGGCACAGGATGAGAGGGGAGGCGGCCCCAGCAGTTTATGGGTAATAGTCTATCTGTAAATGTACTAATTTTGGAATGGAATAGTGGTGCCTATTTTGATTAAAGGTAAACTATTTGAGGTCTACGAATAAGTTGTCACTAGTCGAAGACTGTCTTGGTGTGTGAGCATGTAGTGCCATAAAGTACTACTATTTCTGTGGCGAGTTCGATTTCCATCCCATTTCCTGGTACACAGGCACAAGGTTTTATTGTTTTGAATTTATTAAATATTGTGTTCGAGCATATGCTGTTTTGTGGTTCTGCGTTTGATTGTGCGGTGTATGTAGCATTCTTCCCAGCACGGGAGCTCGTGGCAGACCATGTCACACATGGAGATCTGGTTTGCACGTCTTTATTCGTCAGCATGCAAACGTTAACTGAACGCAGTGCATCACAAACTTTATCACACACAACCTGCCACACACATCAGATTGCGTAATACTTGTAAGAAGTCTGCCGAGGACCACTAGAGTCTACATGCAGATAAACACACAACACAACATTGAATTGGGCAAATTGTTTGAATTTACAATGGGTGCGAGTTTGCTTAAGTCTAAATCTACGTTGTGACAATGACTTACAATTTCCTGAGAGTGGTACATTTGAAGTATAGAAAATTGTTTGCTTCAGACATTGTTTAATTTGACTCCACGACCAAGAGCTGTGCAGTTTGAAACATTGCATGAATGGGATAGTAGGGCCTATATGAAGGCACACAAAATGTTTTGAAGGATCAAGTTGGTAAAGCTGAACACGTTTGGATGGATTATAAGTTGTGCATGAGGCAAAAGGTATGTAGTCCTGCAGTGTTGGAAACTGTGGGTGTATTCACTACACTAGCTTGAGAGCAGGCAAGGAGTAAATCAAACAAGCTCATAAAGAAAAAGAAGATAAAGAATGACTCTAAGTCACTATGAGTGACTCTGATAAAGACGATGAGGTGTCGGTTGGATTGTTGACCAGGATACCACCAACTTATAATGAGGTTGGAGAGCTAGAATTGAGTAATGAGAATGGGAGTCTAGTGTGTCACAGACTAGTGCAACAAATGATGCTAAGATTAGTGCTTCAACAAGTAAGGTGAATTTCAAACAACACTTTAATTAACAAACTAATTTGATCTAATGCTAATATGACTTTGAGGTTAACATTTGCTGAGGTGGTGTTTTGGGACTTGAAAGCAGGAAAGTGAGCTTGTAGTACATATGAGAAGCATAGCTAATAAAACGAGTGAGAAGTTTGTAAAAAATTAGGATTCCTAATTCTTATATAACAGTAAGAGCCACAGGCTTATTACACAGGAGGGGGCTCTGTGCATTTCAAAGGCAGACAGCAGAGGAAGTTAACACCTCTGCTGCCTACTGGCCTGTTGCCACACCCTTCTTTTACTGTCCCAGTGGCAGTGCAAAGCCAGTAAAGAGAGTCAGTTTTTTCTGCAATTATGTGGGCACTTTTGTAAAAATTGTGGGATTTTTCCAAAAGTGCCAATTTCTTGATTTTATGGCAAATTGGGATATCCTGGGGGGTCTGAGTAATAGTTTATAGATCACACACACCACTCATTCTAACTTTCAGACTGCTAAGCAAATCATACAACTTACCCATTGGTGAACCTTGGATAGATCTAAACCTAAAGTCTGTTATAACTGCAAAATTGTTAGATGTAAACACCCCACTGCCAATAGCCCTCTTTTCCCTGACTGAAAATTGAGCAAAGATTCCTGCTTCCAGCAACTTCTGCAACCTCGTATATCAACTCGCAGTTACATAGGGGCTCATTATGATCGCGGACGGACTTGAGTCCGTCCGCGACCATAGAGGATGAGGGAAGCTCCGCATGGCCTGCGGAGTTCCATCCTGTCCAATTAGGATGTGACCGCCACCCTGGCGGTCACATCCTCTATTTTTACCATTGCAGCGGGGGCGGCTTCAAGCTGCACCCACCGCAATGGTAAAAATGCATACATTGCATTTGTATGCAGAAAGCGGCAGGCACTGTGCGGTGCCTGCCGATTTCTGCATACAAATGCAGGAGGTACCATAGGTACCCCCCATGTGCATCTCCCACCCCCCTTCACCCAAGGGGCCCGCAACGGGCCCTCGCAGTGAAGTTCCACATGCTTTTCCGCGACGGAAAACCCGCCGCGGAAAAGCATTTTTTAAGGCCCATCCCAATATGGCTGGCGGTGTCTGAGAGACACCGCCACCATTTTAGAGCTTTTCCGCCGCGGTTGTAAGCCAACCGCGGCGGAAAAGCTGCGGACGGAAACGAGGACCCACCAGCCATCCTAATGTGGCGGTGGGTCTTTGCTGGGTCCTCTGCGGTTTTTCCGCATCCTTCGGCCCGGCGGTGCCTTCCGCCGGCCCGGAGGATGCGTTAAACCCACAATCGTATTAGGCCCCATAATCTTCAATAACTGGGATCTCAATACCAACTCACGGTCAGAATCCTGTCCAAGAATTCTAAAACTTAGTAAAGATTTAGGGCTTAGCCTTAAACCTTGGCTCATTAACCCAAAAATATTCCTACCATTTTTGACCCTGCTTAATCATCATAAACTTGTCCTCAAACAAAAAAAAACCTGATATACACCTACAATAGCTATCTTGAGTAACTAGAGCTCCCACCCTCGGCATGCACAATGTTATTATCAATGCCTTCACAGAACATGCCATGAATTATTTAATATGTGAGGGTACAAGCAGTGCATTGTCAGAGCATGAGTTATTGCTACTTGAGGGCATGAGATGCAAGCTCCTCTTCCCAAACAATACTGATGCCCATGGCCACCCGGGGCACTTCTTCAAAAAAGGCAGTAGTCCTCCCTTTTTATTTTTATTTTGCAGCGGGTCCTCTCCAGATCCAGTATATAGCTGAAAGAAATTGTTTATGGCCTCAGAAGGGGTTCTTTTGGGACCTTCCCACCTGGCATAGGGGTTCAGGGCATCCCTACCCAGCCACCCTATATATATAATTTTTATTTATGTTTTCAGGACCGTGAACGAAGTCTCTGAGTCCTAAAATGGCTGCCACAACATCTTTGTTGATGTTGTAAACGCCAATCGGTTCTTATATTTTGATCTGTAGAGTCCGTAGATCTTCTGCGGCGTGAAAATATACATATATTTTGAACCGTCCTTTCTCAAAAAAACTCAACAGATTTACACCAAATCATAACAAGCACATATTCTGGGTAAAGATCTAGCTTTCTGCCAAATTAGATGTAATTCTGTTTAGTCATTTTGGCTGTAGCAGTGTCTAAAGTTTATATGGGAAATTGCAAAAGGGAAACACATTTTGGCACCCACCTTTTTTCTCAGCTCCCACTTGGTAGATCACTTCGAAATGTATTAGGAACAAGCTGAGGTAAACAACACTTTTTTTGGAAAGTTTAGTGAAGATTCATGAATGGCGCCAAAGTTATTAGCAAACCAAAAAATCTATTTCATATTGTAATGTGGTCTTAACTATAACTACCAATGGTGACTGCCACTATATAGTTCCCAACTAGAAGAAAAAGTTGCATACTCACAGGGTTCATTAAACTTTGTTTATTGCCACATAAAGAATCGGCAGGCACTTTTCAACATACTGCCTTCCTCAATGTCAATGCATCCAGAGCCATTTTACATTTTTATATTTGGTCGTTATAACAGACAGAAAGGCTCTCAATCAAAACAGAAAACTGTTATTAGTTCAGAGTCACTATACTGATAAAGAATGGCGGCCATCTTAACATTGCAACATACAGAGATAATACAATGCGAAGCAAGTTACAGTACAATCGGTTTCTGATCCTTCAAATCACATTGGGCTTAAAAGCATATTAAAAGAAGCAAAACATCAATCAATAATTAATTCCGTATGTTAAGAATTCAAGATCCATATCATCTATACTACTATTATAAAGGAAGAACTTTGAACCTTTGAGGCGGGTAAACTCGGGACCCACAGCTCCAATCCACACACCCGATACATCGTTGTAATCGTCAGGGTGTGCAGATGGACATAGGCTATATAAACGTAATAAATATACGTTATTTAAAAAATTTACCAGAAAAAAAAGTAGTCCCTTGGAAGAAGCGTCGGCCGCGACTTGCGTGCCCGACGTGAGGAGCGGCGTCCAGGAGCGCGAGGAGGACCGGCAGACATGGCGCGAGGGGAAAGGAGCGGTGAAGAGCGGCGGACAGGCAGTGAGGAGCGGTTAACGAGGTAGATTATTTATTTATTTATTTATTTATTTAGGAGCGATGAGCGGCAGTAAAATGAAGCAAAAATGAAAATCGTGAGCAAGAGGAAGTAAACAGAGCATTACAAAAGTGAGCCAAACGGTGCATTACAGGAGGAAAAAGTTACGTGTGCAGGTTACAAAAGCGTAGAAAGTAAACATAGAGGTATAGGAGGAAAAAGTGACGTGTGCAGGTAGCAAAAGGAAGCAAACGGAGCATTAAAAAAGTGAGCCAAATGGTGCATTACAGGAGGAAAAAGTTACATGTGCAGGTTACAAAAGCGTACAAAGTAAACATAGAGGTATAATACTGCAATATATGGAGGAAGGCTCCGGGGTACCCACGGACAACGTCGGGGCGGGCGGGGGCCCTGAAGCCTAATTGCTCCCAGACAAGGTCGGGACGGGCTCCTAGTTATATATAAAACGTCAAATCCAGTGCCTTACATAGCTGTGTATTTCTCAATTGTATGCATACAAATGCCTCAAATAGTGCCCAGAATAAGGTAAACCCAGCTTTTTTCTAGATTTACGTCCGGTTATTCCAGATTACCACTCTGGAAATTATGCCCTGAGTGGGCCACCTTCGTGACTAATATTTCCTTCCCTCAGAAACCTCAGAAACTAGAATTTGTTCTCCACCATGCCGCGTTGTCAATAATTATGAGTGATGTCCTCAAATATGTCATTGAGGCTGCCATGAGTAATGCAGTCTCTGAAGTCATTAGCAGAACATGGTGGGGACACAAGTCTAGTTACCTCAGTATTCTATAACTGGTAAATTTCAGAATTTTTTTTCATTTAATAAGTTACATTTCAACAGACATTTTCACCTAACTATGACATCCCTTTAACCTTTGCTTTTTTATTTTTTTGGGTTTTTTTTGTTGAATTTTATTGTTTTCTGCAAGGAACAAGTCACTCAAGACATAAACAATACAATATCAAAGAACAAAATAAGGTTACAATTTCACAGAAGGTTGTTATACAGTAAAATCAAAATGTTTTCATTCCTACATGAAAAAACGTATGGATATAACGGGCTCCTTTCTTGACAAAATACATGAAACTAAAATTACATCAGCTGGAGAATAATAGAAAAAGAAAAGACATAGCCAAAAAAGAAGGAAGGCAACATAAATCAGAGTATATGTACATTATATCCATTCTATAATGGGAGCCCATATTTTAAGCCCTTTAGTCCTTTTACGGGTATTCTTAGTCTTATAAATTGCAGCCTCTATATTATATGTAGCGAGGAGCTGTGCTCTCCAGGAAAAAAATGACGGAGGATCTGGAGAGATCCATTCCCTCGTGATGCAAGCACAAAAGATTGCCATACAATTAAAAATAAATGATACCATTTGTCTAGGTCTACCTTGAGTATTGGACTCCACTCCTAACATTACCATCTCACCCGAAATAGCAATTGGTGGGCCCATTATCTCTATCAAGAATCCTTGGATTAAAGTTAACACCTCTGTTAATTTTGGACATGAGTAGAACATATGTAATGCATCTGCCGCGAATAGGCCACATCTGCTACATTTTGCTTGGTGAATAATACAAGTCATAAAGGGCCATGTAATGTTGTGCCCTCATTCTGCCGGATATCAAAACCTCTTTTGCCAAACAATAGATGTATTTATCTCGATATCTGGAACATTAAGAAGCTCCCGCCATTTATCCTGGCGGGTCTCTAAATCATTTGGCAGCAACTCCATTAAGATTTTATAATAAAAGTCAATTCAATTTCGTCTACCCATCCCCTCCATTAACAAATTTTTTCTGAACTGCATATTATTCGCACAAACGTGTTACAGAAGCTGCGAATTTGTAAGTATTTAAAAAAATCCTGTCATTGTATACCATATTTTTCTTGCATTTCTGCAAAGGACAAGAACTGTGAATCTGGGATTAGCAGCCCTAAGCAGCTAATCCCTTTCTGATGCCAACCCATTGTGATAGGATCCCTGAAAATCAAAGGTAAAATACCGGGTGTAATAATTTATATTAGTTATACCTAAATATTTCTTTAAAAACTTCCAGATAGAATATACTGCCTTAAGTACTTTAATTTTGTTTTTTTTATAATAACTTGGTTCCACAATTTTTAGAAAACAATTATTCGCCTCTATGCCAATCCCAAAGTTATATATTGAAGGGTTCAAGTGCACTGAAGACCTAGCTCTTTCACCAACCACTAGAGGAAATATAAATTGCAGTGCTGCGGCCCAATAATAAATAGAAAATATGGGGCACCCCAACCACCTCTATCTTCTGGAATAACCATTTTTTGATGTGCACGTCTATGCCGCTTATAGCCCCATAACAATCTGCTTGATATACCTTCCAACCGCTTAAAATATTTAAGTGGAAACTCCAGTGGGATTGTTCTAAAAATATACAAAAATTTGGGGAGCACCATCATCTTCAACACATTTTTTCGCCCGAAAAGAGATAAATGAAGATGGTTCAGTCGCTCCAAAGTAGATTTCACCTTATCCAGAACTGGACTAAAATTGATTTCAGGAATCTTAAATACTGGTGCAGTAGGTTTGATTCCTAGATATGTTGCCTCTGAGACTATAGTAATATCTTTCGGTGGAGGGCCCCCTACATACAAAATCTGAGTTTTTGTAATATTAAGTCTGTACCCTGAGAAAGAGCCAAATTGTATTGTTAGATCTTGAATTGCAGAGAAAGCAGGAACGAGGTTAGTTGTTACAACCACAATATCATCAGCATACGCTAGAGCCTTATATTCAAAATTGCAGACAGTGACAGGTGAAATATTAACCGCTTGATTGAGTTTTATTAAAAGAAATTCAATATAAAAAGCAAATAATAACGGGGAAGTCGGGCAGCCTTGTTGGTACCACGTAAGATTGCAAACGGATTAGACTCCCTGCCCCCTAAACGTATTATTGCCTGTGGAGAATTATACAATGTTCTTATAGCTTGTAGCATCACTGGTCCAAATCCCTTCAAAGATAAAGTCATCCACAGATAGGGCCAAGCCACCCTGTCGAATGCCTTTTCGGCATCCAACAGGGTGATACCCATAGGGATCTTAGTAGCTTCCGCCCAGTCCATCAACGCAATATTGCGGCGCACATGATCAGACGTATCCCTGCCGGGTATGAAGCCATGTTGTAAGGGAGATACTAAGGTATTAATGATGTAATATATCCGGGTAGCAATGATTTTAGAGTACACCTTGCTATCGGCGTTTATTAATGAAATTGGTCTGTATGAGGCAGGTGAGAGAGGGGACTTATCTTTTTTTAAGAAAACCGTTATTATTGATTTCTGCCAAGAAACCGGTGGCAGGCCCTTTTGCGAATCCAAACAAACCTCCAGAAATTGGTCCTTAACTTTCTTGAAAAAAATCGAAAGAATTCTAATGGAATCCCGTCGGGACCGACTGCTTTCCCTGTTGCTAACTTTAGAATAGCTAACTCTAGTTCCTCTGAAGTAATCTCTGCCTCCAATTCTTCCCTCTGATTGACTGTGAGCTTCGACAGTTCCTGCCCCTCCAAAATTCATGAAATTTGCCTTCTAGATCTAAATCTTCCTCCAAATCATCTGAATACAGATCTTTATAAAATTTGCTAAGGATATCCAAAATCTTGTCGGGGTCAGTATGTGTTATACCCTGTGAGTCCTGTATAGATTCCACTCTTCTAGCGGCCTCCCTCTGCCTTAGCCTTTTGGCCAGTAGCCTTCCCGAATTCTCACCCACCTCATAGAGATCAGAACGATGTACAGCCACCAGAGCGGCTAGCTTGTTAGCAAAATTTTGGTACACTTTCATTTTTTGAATTGCTAAAGCCTCCCCTTCTGTTCAAATGCCTGACTAGAGCTACAGGTAGCCGTTAGCTCAATTTCTAAAACACACAATTTGCCCATCTCCTTCTCTTGCTCTTCACGTATCTTACGCTGCTTATTGATGGAGAAACTAAGTGTCTCCCCACGGACACATGCTTTAAACGTGTCCCACACGGTTCTAGCTGAAGCAGACCCAATATTAAACTCAAAAAATTCTGGAATCCACTTATTCATATGCTCTAGATACGACTGGTCTACCAAAAGCTGCCGCTCAAAAGTCCATGGCTTCCTTTCATTTTGCATCTGGGTTGGTATTTTTAATTCAAATATAAGGGGATTGTGATCTGATATAATCTTAGGTAGGATATCTATTTTAGCTTTAGATAGCAATTCCATGGGGGCAAAAAAGTAGTCAATTCGCACATGCTTCTGATGTGGCGCTGAATAAAACGTGAATCCCGGAAGGTGCGAGTTCTTATACCACCATACACCCACCAACCCAAACTCCTTAGCAATACCCTTGACTGCCTTAAAAACCTTATGTTTTCTCCCGACATAACATGCATTATTACACAAATCGAAATCTCCACTTAAGTGTAGATTAAAATCGCCACACAATATAAGTGGGGCAGGCCACAAAGCGAGCTCAATGCTAAGCTCGTTAATCATATCTGCATCGTCTAAGTTGGATCCGTATAGTGTACAAATTGTACCATGAAAGCATGCAGCCCTTAGTTCTATAATCACCCATCGCCCCTGCTGATCTTCTTTCGTGCGTATGGCCTCACCCCACCCATATTTCTTTAGGATAGCCACCCCACGGGTCGTAGTTCCTTGTCGTGTACATGATATGACTTCATACCCCAGTTCACTCCACCATCCCCTGTTATTCCACGCAATGTGGGTCTCCTGAACACATATTGCCTCTGCCCCATACTTTTCAAAATTAGGGCCATGACACCCCTTTTCTTCCTACTGTTTAGTCCACACACATTCCACGAACAAATGGTGAATTTACCCATTCTTCGCTATTAGAGAAGTCACAGAAAAGGTAATCAAACACATTGAGGTGAATATGACTTTTATAAATGCACATTGTGAAATTAAGCCGTACGATGCTTTAATGTAGGTTTCTTTCATATTTTTCCAAATGAACCGAATCTGATACCCCGGTTGAATTATCTGACTTTTGCTCTTTTTGCTTGTCCCTTGCCCCCACCCACCCTGCATACACACCAACCCGCCCCCCTATACCCCCACCCATGCGAAGCCAAGGGACTATGCAGTCCCTTTATGTGATGGAGAGATGAAATTGAGTGCCCCCCACCCCCGATCTTCACTATCTTTACTATCCATAAAGGAAAAAAAGGCAAACGTAAAAACCAAATGAAGAAAGCATCTAGGTAGAGACTGCAAAGAATCTAATAAAGAAAAATGAACGCCACCTCTCTCCAAGTTTAGCACATTACAGTGTTTCTAGATAATCCTTTGCCTTTTTTTCGATGAAAAGAATAAGGTTTTATCCTTAAAAATGATTGTTAGTTTTGCAGGATTTAATAAAAAAGCTTGTGCCCCCTTTCCTTGAAAGGGGGAAATGAGCTGGCGGAGATGCCACCTGGTTTGGACAGTGACCTGACAGTAATCAGGGCGTACGAAAAACTCACACCCTTTAGCCTTTCTCTTACGGTCTGGGCAAGCAAGATCAAACAATTTCTCCCTTAGTAGACAAATAAGAATCACCCTAGGTTTATCAGCTGTACCACCACGTGTTTGGAAAGGAAATCTATGTACTCTTTGGAGCTCGCGCTCCCAATTTCAGTCCCCTAGTTCCGGAAATGCTTCTACACATAGCTCAGTCACAAATTGTCGAATGTCCTTTCCCTCCAAACCTTCAGGGACCCCTAAAATACGAAGATTGTTTCTTCTCGCCCTGTTTTCCATTTCGACAAGTTTCCAGTTCACATCTTCATGGCCTGCATGAAGGGCAGCTACCTCAGTCTTACATGAAGAAAAGTCATCCTCTATAACAGAGATCCTCCCTTCGGCCTCTCCCACTCTTGCTGAGAGCTCGGAGCAAGACTTGGCTACACGCCTTACAGTATTCTGCAGTTTGCGCACAGCCCCATGTATCCGCAAACTCTCTGCCTTCGTTTCTTCCCGGTGAAGCATGATGGCCTGATATATTGTGGACAAGTTGATACTACTATTCGACTCACCAGTTAGCGAGGGGGCTTGCAACTCAGCATCAATTGCGCTTGATATCGGTCTTTGATGTGGCGAATCATTGCTATCAAAATCCTGTGGAGGAATTAACTGACTTCGCTCCTGAGGATTTATCACTGTGTCGTTTACCCCTGACACCGGAGAGAGATTCTCCTCTTCTTCAATATTGATAGAGCTGGATAAACTTCTGTCGTCTGCCCAGTCCAACTCTGCTCTGCCCTCTTCCTCTCCTTCTGATACCCCAGACACATCAGACATTGAATAAAACTTTCCCCCTGAGCCACTCGAGCCCTAATCATTCAGGGACTCTGTTCCCATTCCAGGATCCAGTAATTCAGGTGCAAAACCAGGCTTGCCATGCACCTCCTAATAGAGGCAGTACTCACTAAGAAGTTCTGAGTTTCATTTAAAGGGACACTTTGCAAGCTGGGAGCATTATGAGTGACCTCTCTCACCAAAACCGTCGGATTGGCACCAGAAGCAGATTGCAGGGACACAGTTTGTGCATTGGGCTCCTTTAATATCACAGTTTTTTTTTATTAAAGATTGTTGGTATGATTATTTTCGGGCAGCTATTGAAATGTTAGAGTCACAATCATTGTTAGGACCAGGCGCCACACACATCGAAGCAGTTTCACTGCAACCATTCTTGGGCTTACCAGAGTTCTTTGTTTTCGAATTTATGTGCTGAGACTCAGCATCTCTCTCAGTGCTGCCACGGGCTACTTGCTCGTGAGTAACCTGCAGTGCAGTTACAGGGGTATTCGCCGCCGCCACAGCCCCTGTAGTTGCTCCCTTAGCTGCCACATTTGTGTTTGGATTCTTCGGGCCCATCCTGCGCTGCTTCTTTTTCCGCCCCGGGTTTTACATGCAGCACCCGTGCTGCAGGCTGGAATATTGAGTTCCTAACTCACACGTCTCCTCAATCCTCCTTCTCGTGTACACAGGACCAGCCCCCGCTAGGTGAAGCCTTCACTCCGCAGGATACCTTCGCTGACTTCGCTGACCTCTGCCCGATATTTACGAGGCCAGAGCCCCCCGGCTAGCGTCGTCCGACACCAGTTCTCCGCTGACAACAGGTACTGTAGACGGCGTTTACTCCGACGGAGTACAAGAAACTTCAGCAGCATCAGCATCCCCCAGCGCAGTCTATGAGGCAGTCTATGAGGCAGCCACAGATGTCCTGCTTTAATTTCGCAGTCCCGTAGTAGCTTGATGTGACAGGTAGAATTTGTGTTCTATGTATACGATTTTTTTTTCCCGTATAGCAATTCAAAAAAGAATCCACGAAGCCACCATGCTATATCTCAGTTTTCACCTGCGCACCTCCGCAACAACTCCGTGAGTAGTGAAGATAAGGGGGAGAGAATGGGGAAAGACTCAGCCCAGCTCACTCGGGCACAGCAGTGTCCGCCATCTTGCTTCTTTCACTGAGTTTCTGAGTTTTTTTTTTTTAAAGTAAACTACGATATTATTATGATGCCTAACTATAACATCACTTAAAACCTTTAGTTTTTTCAGTGAATTTATAGTTTAAAAAAAAAAGTAAAGTAAAGTGGATCTATGACAGAATTTCGACAGACAGAATTTCGACCTACACAAATATCGGCGTAATTATATCGATTGCAAGAATATCGACGCCCTATGTACAACATGGTAAGTACCAAAATATCGAAAAAATAATATCGATGTTACAAATATCGATGTTAAATATATCGGGTTTTTTTTGGGTTTAAAAAAATATGAAAAATACTGTAAATAATACTTATAAATTACTTAAACATATTTAAATATATTTAATAATGGTAAAAAATAATAATAAATATTTAATAAAAAAAAGACAAATTAACAAATCATATATAATATATGCTTACTTAACAATAATTACTATTCCCACTCCAGAGGGTGCAACAGTAGGGAAAGTGTTGGATAGCGTAAGGGTAGAAATTACTATTCCCACTCCAGAGGGTGCAACAGTAGGGAAAGCGTTGGATAGCGGGTGGGTAAAAATTACTATTCCCACTCCAGAGGGTGCAACAGTAGGGAAAGTGTTGGATAGCGTAGGAGTATAAATTACTATTCCCACTCCAGAGGGTGCAACAGTAGGGAAAGCGTTGGATAGCGGGTGGTAAAAATTACTATTCTCACTCAAGAGGGTGCAACAGTAGGGAAAGTGTTGGATAGCGTAGGGGTAAAAATTACTATTCCCACTCCAGAGGGTGCCACAGTAGGGAAAGCGTTGGATAGCGGGTGGGTAAAAATTACTATTCTCACTCCAGAGGGTGCAACAGTAGGGAAAGTGTTGGATAGCGTAGGGGTAAAAATTACTATTCCCACTCCAGAGGGTGCAACAGTAGGGAAAGTGTTGGATAGCGTAAGGGTAAAAATTACTATTCCCACTCCAAAGGGTGCAACAGTAGGGAAAGCGTTGGATAACAAAGGGTAAAAATTACTATTCTCACTCCAGAGGGTGCAACAGTAGAGAAAGTGTTGGATAGCGTAGGGGTATAAATTACTATTCCCACTCCAGAGGGTGCAACAGTAGGGAAAGGGTTGGATAGCGGGTGGGTAAAAATTACTATTCTCACTCCAGAGGGTGCAACAGTAGGGAAAGTTTTGGATAGCGTAGGGGTAAAAATTACTATTCCCACTCCAGAGGGTGCAACAGTAGGGACAGTGTTGGATAGCGGGTGGGTAAAAATTACTATTCTCACTCCAGAGGGTGCAACAGTAGGGAAAGTGTTGGATAGCGTAGGGGTAAAAATTACTATTCCCACTCCAGAGGGTGCAACAGTAGGGAAAGCGTTGGATAGCGGGTGGGTTAAAATTACTATTCTCACTCCAGAGGGTGCAACAGTAGGGAAAGTTTTGGATAGCGTAGGGGTAAAAATTACTATTCCCACTCCAAAGGGTGCAACAATAGGGAAAGCGTTGGATAGCGGGTGGGTAAAAATTACTATTCTCACTCCAAAGGGCGCAACAGTAGGGAAAGTGTTGGATAGCGTAGGGGTAAAAATTACTATTCCCACTCCAGAGGGTGCAACAGTAGGGACAGTGTTGGATAGCGGGTGGGTAAAAATGACTATTCTCACTCCAGAGGGTGCAACAGTAGGGAAAGTGTTGGATAGCGTAGGGGTAAAAATTACTATTCCCACTCCAGAGGGTGCAACAGTAGGGAAAGCGTTGGATAGCGGGTGGGTTAAAATTACTATTCTCACTCCAGAGGGTGCAACAGTAGGGAAAGTTTTGGATAGCGTAGGGGTAAAAATTACTATTCCCACTCCAAAGGGTGCAACAGTAGGGAAAGCGTTGGATAGCGGGTGGTTAAAAATTACTATTCTCACTCCAAAGGGCGCAACAGTAGGGAAAGTGTTGGATAGCGTAGGGGTAAAAATTACTATTCCCACTCCAGAGGGTGCAACAGTAGGGAAAGCGTTGGATAGCGGGTGGGTAAAATTACTATTCTCACTCCAGAGGGTGCAACAGTAGGGAAAGTGTTGGATAGCGTAGGGGTAAAAATTACTATTCCCACTCCAGAGGGTGCAACAGTAGGGAAAGCGTTGGATAGCGGGTGGGTAAAAATTACTATTCTCACTCCAAAGGGTGCAACAGTAGGGAAAGTGTTGGATAGCGTAGGGGTAAAAATTACTATTCCCACTCCAGAGGGTGCCACAGTAGGGAAAGCGTTGGATAGCGGGTGGGTAAAAATTACTATTCTCACTCCAGAGGGTGCAACAGTAGGGAAAGTGTTGGATAGCGTAGGGGTAAAAATTACTATTCCCACTCCAGAGGGTGCAACAGTAGGGAAAGTGTTGGATAGCGTAAGGGTAAAAATTACTATTCCCACTCCAAAGGGTGCAACAGTAGGGAAAGCGTTGGATAACAAAGGGTAAAAATTACTATTCTCACTCCAGAGGGTGCAACAGTAGAGAAAGTGTTGGATAGCGTAGGGGTATAAATTACTATTCCCACTCCAGAGGGTGCAACAGTAGGGAAAGCGTTGGATAGCGGGTGGGTAAAAATTACTATTCTCACTCCAGAGGGTGCAACAGTAGGGAAAGTTTTGGATAGCGTAGGGGTAAAAATTACTATTCCCACTCCAGAGGGTGCAACAGTAGGGACAGTGTTGGATAGCGGGTGGGTAAAAATTACTATTCTCACTCCAGAGGGTGCAACAGTAGGGAAAGTGTTGGATAGCGTAGGGGTAAAAATTACTATTCCCACTCCAGAGGGTGCAACAGTAGGGAAAGCGTTGGATAGCGGGTGGGTTAAAATTACTATTCTCACTCCAGAGGGTGCAACAGTAGGGAAAGTTTTGGATAGGGTAGGGGTAAAAATTACTATTCCCACTCCAAATGGTGCAACAGTAGGGAAAGCGTTGGATAGCGGGTGGTTAAAAATTACTATTCTCACTCCAAAGGGCGCAACAGTAGGGAAAGTGTTGGATAGCGTAGGGGTAAAAATTACTATTCCCACTCCAGAGGGTCAACAGTAGGGAAAGCGTTGGATAGCGGGTGGGTAAAATTACTATTCTCACTCCAGAGGGTGCAACAGTAGGGAAAGTGTTGGATAGCGTAGGGGTAAAAATTACTATTCCCACTCCAGAGGGTGCAACAGTAGTGAAAGCGTTGAATAGCGGGTGGGTAAAAATTACTATTCTCACTCCAAAGGGCGCAACAGTAGGGAAAGTGTTGGATAGCGTAGGGGTAAAAATTACTATTCCCACTCCAGAGGGTGCAACAGTAGGGAAAGCGTTGGATAGCGGGTGGGTAAAAATTACTATTCCCACTCCAGAGGGTGCAACAGTAGTGAAAGTGTTGGATAGCGTAAGGGTAAATATTACTATTCCCACCCCACCCTATTCCCCTATAAACACACAACACACTCCAGTACTATCACCTAACATTTAATTGACAATTAATTATCAATTAAATAATTACTTTATCAATTGCATTAATTAATTGCAAATAATTTTTTTATAAAAAATAAATTATACATAAAAATATAATAAATTATTTGTAATTAAATCAGTTCCCACCCTATTCCCCTATAAACCGACAACCCGCTCCACTACTAACACATAACATTTAATTTAAAATTACATTAATTACCAATGACATAATTAATTTATCAATTGAAAATATTAATTACCAATTAAATAATTAATTTATCAATTAAAAAAATTATTTACCAATAAAATAATTAATTTATCAATTAATATAATTCATTGTCATATAATATTTAATTGCAAAATAAATTAATCATTAAAAAATTATTAATTAATTACTAATAAATTACTTTCCACCCTATTCCCCTAAAAACCCACAACCCGCTCTGGTAGTAAAACATATAATTTACTTTTATATATTTTTTATTTATAAAAAATATTAAACACATATAACAATTAATTTAAATACTTAACTAAAATTTCTAACACATATTAGTAAATCGAAATTACTTACATCGATATATATGCTATCGATATAAGTAATGTCGATATTACTTACATCGATATATGTAAATGTAAATGTATTTATATAGCGCAACCTGTCACCCAAAGGGCATCCTGGCGCTTGCCTAGGGAACCCGTCCTGGTATTCCCCTGTGAGAGGCCCCGGCAGGGTGTCCACAGGGTGAAAGCCAGGCATCCCGCCGCGAGGGGCCGTTGTGGAGATTAAGCAAGCTATTGCCCAGAGTTGCAGAGTGAGACCCCGTGAGTCGAGTAGGCACCGGAGCGAGAATTGTCGAGGCCGTGGAATTTTGAGCCCGAGACCCGCTGAGGCGGGGAATCGAACCCTGGTCCACGGTCGATCCCAGCTTCCGGGTCTGTCGCCTCTAACCACTGAGCCACACTTCTCCACATATGCTATCGATATAAGTAATTTCGATATTACTTACCTTAGGGTCGATATTCTGGACATCGATATTCTGTCCCTTCGATATTAGCAACTCGATATAAGTGTAAGTCGAAATTAAAGATTCGATATTTTGACTGTGTACCAAGTAAAGTCTTAATACCACACTAAATCCAGCGAGAGGCCAACACCAGTTGCTCACAGCCTTCAGGCATTCACAGTGTCGAGTTAGGAGCAGAGCCTGGCTGATGGCCAGGCTCTGCACCCACAAGTCAGTGGACACAAAACCTCACGTGAGTGGCCATCCTCTTGTGGACACCCACCTCACATTCTGTTTGGCTAATCCATTTTTCCTGGTCTCTCAGGAGTCGTGGATGATCACGGCAACTCCCCAACTTGTTTTTAAATTTGGACACAACCACAAGAGCCAGGGAGTCAGAGTACTTGCCCCTTTATCTTGTATTTTAAAAACATTTTCAGGACACAGGCCCAAGTCTCTGAGTTCTGTTATGGCCGCTGCAGCATTACTGTTCATGTCTTGGCTGCCCAATCTGAGTGCTCACTCTAAAAAAGCCCCCTCAGACAGCCAGAAGGGTTGCACTTTTGAATTCAGCCTAAATGTCATTATCTCTATACATTTTAAACCTTAGTTTCACCAAAACTACTGAATGAATTTACACCGAATTAAAAAAAATGCTTTGGGGGTAAAGACCAAAGAACTGGTACATTTCACAAACAATGAAGTCAGACTATAATTTTACATCAACCAAAGGGCACATAATAACCTACAGCACTCACCAACATAGAAAACACGGACAATGAGGCACTAAGATGAATTGAGTGCAATTGTTCACTCACAAAATCTTCTCTTTTAATTAAATTGCTTTCTGACCGCTAAACAATGCTGCACTCAGTGCACTGGAACACATAAAAATGACCGTCCTCTGCATTTAGTGGGGGACCCTGTTAGAATAATGGGTGTGTGTAAAATGTACTGAAATTTGCTGAAACCGAGCTATGATTTTCCACAGGAGGTACCCTGGCGTGGAGCTGCTTCATTTCTCCATCCCATGCCCTGATTGTGTTCATTGTAAGAATGAAATGGAAATGTGTGATTACTATTCAAATGTGTGCACAGTGGGTTATCAGTTTCAGTTTTGCATTCTGTCTATGAGCTTTTAGATAACTCCCCAGTTGCTACCCACTTTTTTTATTAGAAAAATGACATGCACTGGCTGCAAGCATCTGATGATAATGTAGCATCTGATTCTCAAGCATCTGATGAGGGAAGGGAAGTTTATGTACAGTATTTATTTATTAAGTTTTTAATATTAAACACATCTTAGAAGATGTACTTTACATTGCATGTTACATGACAGTATAAGGTTTGAACAGTGGCAGTAAATTAAGGAAATAGAAAGCACATGCCCTTAAAAAGTGAAAGCAATATGAGTAAACAATGGCATACAATTATTGAAGTATTTAGTAAATACGGTATCCTATTGGAACTGTAGGATTGCTCTTTACAATGACATGTTACAGGATATACAGTTCGTAGTAATCAGGAAGACCAGGGAGGCAATACAGCACGGTGTTAGATACAAGTCTAATTGAAGTTCTAAAGGAAAAGCTGGGGGAACATTAAGTTAAGGGATGCTCATGGCAATATTAGATCATCAAATCCTTAGTAGATATTGTTTGAGTACAGTCTTGGAGGAGGTGGACATTTGGATATATTGAGGAATTGTTTTCCATGTCATAGAGGCGTTCACTGTGAAAGCTCAGAGAGGTGTAGATTTACATGAAGGGTACAATACTTCTTGATTCCGGTGTTTCTTGTAGCGCGAATATCTTTCATGTCTGTGGTAAGTAGTCAATGGTAGTTTTTTTCCAAGTGATCCACTCTGTATGGTAGGTACTGCATTCTTCCATGGAAGACATATCATAGAAATCGGAAAATCATTAATGTGTTGGCATTTCTTTGTATTAACTATTAGCCTGGATGAGATGTGTATACAGATTCAGAAGTGTGAGGTGTGTTCTTGGAATATCAATAAAGAGAGAACTGCTGTGTTTACTGCATGATATTATCAGAGGCTTTTTGGAATCTGGAGATCTTGTTAGGGATAAAGAGTTAGATTTTTCTAAATCTTATAATTTGATGCTTTGGAAATTTGGACTTGGTTTTAATGTATGAGTCCTGTACGAATTAGCTATCAAGAGCAAAAGCAACTGATTGATATCAGGCCATTAATTTTATGATTATACCAATCTCTACAAGAGATGCCATGTTCAGTTACATGTTCAGATTTCTGAGTTTCTGGTTCCAGTTTTTAAGGCCATATGGGATTGATTTTTAGCCAGTGTTTTGAGTGTATGTCAAGGACGGGAGGCTAACATGGTGTGCTCGGTCTTCTTCTAGATTGCCTAAGGATAAGGCAATTCCTCCTAGTTGTCACAGTGCTTCCCTACACATAACAGTTCACAAATAGCAAAGTATCATGTGCAATAGGCAATTGATGTGAGAGCTGATAAAGTTCTTGATAGGGGAAAATCAAAGGTCGAATCGGAGGAGTAGGGTTGAAGATGAGGTAGTATAAAGTTGTTAGGCAAATTAGGGGGTAGTGAAGTAAGGGGAAAGTATGGGGTTCTTATTGGGTAGGAATACGAGAAAGCTTGAGGAAGGGAAAGCTTGATAGATATGCAAAAGCTTTTAGGAGCAAATATTGACTATGGTGAGTTAATGCCGGGGCTTAAAGACTTCAGGAAGGTGAGTTTAGGAAAGCCTTTCTGCAGTATTTCATCAGAGGGCCCTCCTTAGCCCAAAGACAGTGAAATGGCATTTATAAATAATTCCTTCTATGTATCATTTCCTTGGTAATCCTCTCGCCACAGCTTGTCAACATATCTCTAGATAAGTGGCATCTATTGGGGTTGGTGCTATAGGTAGGTATTTCCTTTACCAATTGACAAATAGCTGTAGCGTGGGCCATAACTATGGTCATAATAGCCTAATCCCAGGAAACCACAACTGTCCATCGTCAGTGAGGTGTTGCTGTTCTATGGGGTACAATAGAATATACATGACTATACTAGTGATGGCCTCACAATGAAAGTCCCTCTAGATGCGAAATCATATGCACCTTATCGATTGTTTTGGAAGCCCAGAACCCTCAATTTAAGGTATTTGAGATAAACATTGATGTGAAATTGTATGCACCTTAGAGCTATCCTTGGAGGCTCAGACCTTACAATAGTAGGTCTACGAGTTGTTTACATCTGATCTTGTTTCTATTTTCCTCTCCATCATGTTTTTTCTTGTGCAATAATTATGTATGGAAATGTCTGGATGATGGTTTTTCTGTCTTAAAATGGATCATGAACTATGAATATTGTATATGCACAATGGGAGCTAGGCAGGTTGCTTTTGTATTTTGTATTTTTGTACTCTGTAAAATTTTACACCTGTGCTAAAATTATTTAAAAAGAAAAAAAATAGTAAGTCTACGAGCCCCACGACAATGTATAAATGTATGTTTCCTAGCAATATCCTTGGAAGCATGCATTAAAGTCTCAGAAGTTCACCCCGAAACCAGATTGTGTCACGGTGGACCCTTTTGCCCACCTCACAATTATAATGAAGAATACAAAAAAAGGGACCGGTGGAATGCTTAAATCAATCTAAGGCACTAGTAATTAGTTTGGGCTGCATCCCAGCCCATCATGTTGTGCCCACTATGCCATTTCAGATTAGTCTCAGCCATATGCAAATCAGCCTTAGTCCTGCTCCAGTAGGAACAGATAATCTTCAAACCAGAACATAAACAACTCAAGACAGGTTTTGGCCTATTTTCACCTCATCAGTCGGGTTCAGCTTGTTTCCAGTGGCACAATGAGCCTGGAGCCCTAGTCTGAGCATACCAGTCATACTTAAGAGCGTCACAATGAAGAATACAAAAAGAGATGTATTAAATAATTGATCTAAGCAGTTGTTTTGTCCACAGCGCCACATCAGATTAGAACCAGCCATTTGCAAATCAGGCTTGGTCCTACTCCCAAAAAAAAACAGTCCAGCTCGAACTGATAATCTAGGTCCTCTCCAAACTAGAACACAATCAGCCTAGAGACAGCACATTGCAGGAAACGGTGTCTTCCACTTCTTAGTAACTGCACAATGCACATGTTTCCAAACGGTGGAGGAGATCTTCAGCAGCCGGTGCAGTGGTGGCTGGCACGGATTGGGGCAGAGGGTGAGGGCGGGTAGAAAAAAACATAAAATTTAACTTACCTCCTTGCCTCTGCTCCCGCTTCTCTTCTGGGCGTCCTTCCTCGTCGTTGCTCTGCTCCAGTCGGAAGCACTCAATCTCCCCTGAGCCAATCACAATGCTGCAGTGCAGTATTGTGATTGGTCTGAGGACGGTAGTTCAGCGCTCAGCCAGGGACTGGGAGATCGGGCATGTTCACCACCCAGGCTGTAATGCGCCTGCCCGAGGCCACACAGTGGCCATTGAGAGGGCGGGCTCCTAGTCGCGGAGGGCTGTCCCGCCCCCAGCAGGATGACCAGCGTATCCTCCTCACTGGTTGGAGGAGGCGGCTGGCCGGGAATCTCGTCCGGGCGGCGGGGAGTGGCTTCCATGGTACTTAAGCTACTGTACCCCTTTGGAGAGCCTCTTTGCCGCCCGGATGCCGTCGTGTAGTATCGGGACACTCTTTTCGTCGATTGAGGTGAGCGAGGCCTTGGGCCTACCCATTCCCCCCCCTTTTTCTCCGCCTGCTCCCTCCCTGTGAGGTGCGAGCCTGGCGAGGCGGCCCACTAGCGCGGGCTGCTGTGGGGGGGGACGTCCGGTTTCTTAATCGGGTCTCCCTGTCGTTTCCCATCTCCCTCCTTGTTGGTGATTGGAGTTTTTGTGCGGGTCCGGCCTGTACCTGTCGGGCCCCGCCGTGGCAGCCTAGTACTCTGCCGGCCCCGTTCCATGCCGCATTCACGACGTGCTTCAATGTATATGGGTCATAGCACAGAGGCAGCGCCTCTTCTCCAATCCGGTCCTTGGGGGGGGGGGATAGTACAGATCTCGTAATTCTTGGTGGTCCGTAGCTTCGTCAAGCTTCAACCCCTCCCTCCTCTGCATTTCCGGCGGCCATCTTGGTCAGGTATTGTGTCGGGCGGCCATTTAATGTTTCTGTGGTGGCTGCGGTTCAGATAGGAAGTTTGGTTTTAAAGATGTGCGCGCGTGCCCCCCTTTTCTTGCAGATCTGTGGTGTTCCCAAGTGGGAGCATGAATGTTACAAGCAATAGGGTGCAGAAACGTGGTGCTTGTCGGAGTTTGGTCCACGTGGGCGCGGGACCCGACGAGCGCTTAGCGTGTCTCCCTGATCTGCCAACGCATATCTTGCAATTGCCTTTCATTGCCCCCGTTTATAATGGTGATATTCGTTCAATTTGTGCTGTTTCCGAACATGGGGCTGCGTGTATTGTAATATGGGCACTGTGTACAATGGTGATTTTCGTTCAATCTGTGCTGTTTTGAATATGGGGCTGCGTGTATTTAAGCATGGGCGCTCGCGCCTTTTCGTAATAATGATGGTTTAAAAGCGGGAAGGTGCGGAACGTGGTGTTTGTCGGAGTCCGGTCCACGTGGGCGCAGGACCCGACGAGCTTTTAGCGTGTATCCCAGACCTGCCATCGCATACCTTGTTCTTGCCTGTCATTGTTTTATGTTCACATTGTGATATTTGTTTAATATGTGCGGTTTTCGAATATGGGGCAGCGTATTTTTAAGTATTGGCGTTCGCGCCTTTTCAGAATCATGATGATTGACAAGCGGCAAGGTGCGGAGCGCGGTGCTTGTCGGAGTCCGATCCACGTGGGCGCGGGACCCGGCGAGCGCCCAGCGGGTCTCCCAAATCGGCTTTGTTCATTTACTGCCATTGCCGCTTATCTGTTCTGCTCATTTATGTGACATGAGTTCGCTCTGTGTTTTGTGCTGCTCGCGACTACGTGATGTGTCCTTCCGGGGGGGGGGGGGGGTGCAAGCACGGGGCAGGGGGACGGGCCTGTGTGGGTGCTGGTGCCTCCCGCCTACTTCCCCCAACCCCCCCCCCCCCCCCCATCCCTCGCGTGGTGGCGTATGTCTATTAATCTCGTCTGCTCTTTCTTAGGAGCCGCCCTCGAACATTCACACTCATCGGTGGTGCTGCATACGGCCTGGACCTCAGCGCGATGATTTTCTTTCCTCTATGGTGTGCAGCGCTGGCCACTGATGCCTTGGCGCTGGCCTCTTGATAACATGTCATCTTTGTTTTTCAGATTATACCCTGTCACGCAATCGCTTACCGCTTCTAGGCCTTTCGGAGTATCCGATCATCATCCGTGCACCCCGCCCCCCCCGTCCGCACTTTCTCCCCCCCCGAGCAGTGCCAGCGCAAGGTATGTACGATCGGGAGAGTGGGCCATTAATGTGTTTTATCACGGGTATGCCCGCTTCCTGCCTTGCTCGGGCTGGAGCTCTGGGGCCGCCGATCAACTAATGTGGGCATTGTGGTGACTTTTGCGTCTCGGTCTTGGCCGGTTGAGTTGTTTCAGGACAAGTGGTTTACTCCCCTTTTGTTTCACGCAGTTGCACACAGTCGAGGAGCAGCATCGGGGCAGGCCAATAGTGTCGGATTTCGCTAGCTCTCACAGGAATAGTAGCAGAGGTATGTACGTGTGAAGAGTGGGCCTACGCTGGGGGGGGGGGGCGCCCTCGGTCGCGGTCGGTCAACCACCCCAGTTGTGTATTGGTTCTTTTCCCTCCACAGGTCCTGTGACAAGGGGACGTGAGTGGGGGACGGCCAGCCATGGGGTGGGACGTGCGGGCTTTCTTGGTCAGTTGTTGAATTTAGTGGCTCATGGTTATCTCTTTTGCAGGATACATCCGAAGGCACCATGGAGAGTCAGGGGTCCCCCCAGCTTTTTACGCAGATGTCCCAGGTTGAGGATTCGGGGTTAGGACCGTCTCAGGACCCTCAGATGAAAGCCTTGTTGGACATGATAAAGGTTAATGGGGTGGCGTGGGCCAGTGGACTTTTGCTGGCCAACCCCCCTAAAGCCCCCAGCCCGGCCCCCGCCCCACAAATAACTGAAATAGGTGTGGTAGAGGACACAGCCACAGTGAGGTCCAAGCGCACTAGGAAGCCAACAGTCAAGGACTTCCCAGTGGAACCCCCCTCTAAGGCCAGGGCGGCTGACCCGGTCGGGAATGTGATTGTGCACGCTCCGGCATCCCCCCCGGCGGTGGTCCGGGTGTGCCCTCCCTCGCCCCCTCGCCCGGCGGCTCCTAGTGTGGAATTTGCTACCCGGGAAGATCTGGGTAAGATTACAGACTCGCTGGCTTTGTTCATGTCGGAAATCAGAGCCGGTTTGCGCGCTGCCCCGGTACAGTCTCCTGTTTTAATGCAATCTCAGCCTGTAACACCGCCGGTTTCGGCGCCATTTCTTACCACGGGGGAGGCTGACGTGGTGCAAGTGTGGGGGGGAATTTCCGCCCAAGGGGGGGATAATGCTTGTCCCATCAATGGTGTAATTGCACTGCCTGTCAGCTCGGCTCCTAGGCCGGCTTCCTCAGCGCCTCTTCCCCAGGTTTTGCCGCCGGCTCAGAGTGTGTCTCAGGAGGCCCTCTCGCCCGCTGCGGTCTCGGCCCTGCCCCAGGTTGTTACATCAGCCGCTCCTCCACCTCTGCCAGCTATCAGTTCTGTGGTCCCCCCGTCTGCTGAGGTGGCCATTCCTGCGCCCACAGTTCTGATGACTATGGCGCCTCTTTTGTCTGGCAAATGTTCCCTAGCCTGGCAGGTCCCCCAGGCAGCTAAGGAGGGCATCTGGCATAGGGAATTTATAGACATTTTTTCCCTCCTCATGCTGGGGGCGGATGGGGTGGATGTGAGAAGGATGGGTTCAAAGGATGAAGAGAAGAAGGCACGCTTCCAATCCTGGCCTGATAAGACAATAAAAAACTGGCGTCAGGCATTTGCCATCCTGGCGGTGGTAATAACTGAGCGTTTCCCAGATCAGGCGCAAGGACTATTCCAGTATAATAGTGTAATAATTAACGAAGCGGAAGCAACAACGGGGATGGGGTGGTACTTGTATGATTGCGAGTTCCGCAAAAAGATGTCTGTCTGTCCTGAACTAGAGTGGGACCAGGTTGAAGTAAGACTGTGGATGGTACACATGGGTAGAGGAAAAATAGAGAGTGGTGCCAATAGTGTTGTCCAGGTTAAGAAGACAGAAAATGAAAAACAGTTCACTCAGAGAAAAAGCAATTTCAAACAGTCCTTCCGTGGGGGGGGGGGGGGCGGGGGGGCAGTTTTAACAGGCAGTACGCCAAGAAGAATGTTTCCTCCTCTTGTAGGATGTACAATGCAGGGAATTGAACTTAGGGAAAAGCATGTAGATTCTCCCACGTTTGCAGCAAATGCGGAGGTTCCCACCCCGAGTCGTCCTGCGAGAAGCGGTCTTCCTCTGCCAACGCTGCCAATAAGGACAAATAGTGTCCCCAGGGACATTCCCCCCCCTTCCTCCCCCCCTGATGTGCTCCTCCCGCCAATCCAGCTCTCCACTCCTCTTGCCCTACCCGGGGGTCCTTCCCCTGTGCTGCCCGCTAGGGACCCCCTCCCCCTTAGGTCCAAAGGCCCGTCTCCAGTCATCTTACCCAGTCTGTTGCCCCTCCTTCACTCTTACCCCAATGAGAAAGATAGGGATGTCCTGACCCTAGGCTTCTTAGATGGCTTCAAGATCCCCTATCAGGGTCCTAGGGTCAGTAGAGATGCTGAGAACCAAAAATCTGTTAGGGAACTCCCGTAGGTGGTTGACAAGAAGATTAGCAACGAGGTAGCCTTGGGGAGGGTGGCTGGTCCTTTTCCGTCCCCCCCCTTCCTGACTTTGTGGTGTCCCCTTTGGGTGTTGTCCCCAAAAAAGAACATGGGGCTTACAGGTTGATACATAACTTGTCTTTCCCGGAAGGGAACTCTGTCAACTCCTGGCTGCCCGAAGCGGCCTGCTCTGTCTCTTACTGTTCCCTTGACATGGCCATCGACTTAGTGAGGAGAGCAGGGGAGGGGGCCTGGCTGGCTAAGGCAGACATAGAGGCAGCCTTCCGTTTGTTACCTGTACACCCTGACAGCCAGCATCTGTTGGGCTTCAAGTGGAATGGGGGGTACTACTTCGATAAGTGTATGTCAATGGGTTGCGCTGTCTCGTGTGCCTTCTTTGAAGCCCTCAGCACCTTCCTGCAGTGGGCCCTCACAGAAGAGTACAAGGTGGCAGCAGTGTCTCACTACCTAGACGACTTCCTCTTTATTGGGAGGGAGGGCACGCAGGAGTGTCAGGAGGGCCTGGACTGTTTCATTGATCTAGCCAGTCGCCTGGGCGTGCCGCTGGTGCCAGGTAAGACCGAGGGCCCTGCTCAGGTGCTGACCTTCCTTGGGATCGAGCTCGACACGGTCCAGGGAGTGTCTCGTCTCCCGGCAGAGAAGGTGGTTGGCTTGAAGAATGACATTCACGCATTGCTAGGCAGGGATAAAGCACCTCTGGGGGTCATTCAGAGTCTTCTAGGCAAACTGAATTTTGCTGCTAGGGTTATTCCTGTAGGGCGAGTTTTTGCAAGACGCTTAGCCATGGCTACCGCCAAGATCCATAAACATTATCACTTTGTTAGGTTGACCTCTGGCCTTAAGAAGGATCTGCAAATGTGGGATGATTTCTTGTCTGATTTTAATGGCACAGTGATATGGAGGTCCCCGTGGGTGGAGAGTCCTGAGTTGAACATGTTCACGGACGCCTCGGGCCGCGAGGGCTTCGGTGCCATTCTGGGAGAGCTGTGGTGCGCGCAGGGCTGGCCCAATTCTTGGCGCAAGCGTGGTATTACTGCTAACATTGCTGTCCTGGAACTCTTCCCCATTGTCATTTCTCTACACCTGTGGCCGGAGATCCTGTCCAACAGAAAGGTTTTGTTTTGGTCAGACAACATGGCGGTCGTGCAGGCAATCAATGGGTTCTCCGCCAGCTGCCCGTTACTGCTGTCTCTACTCCGGGAATTGGCTAGTAGGTGCCTGCGCTGCAATGTTGAATTTAGAGCTAGACACATTGCAGGGGTCACTAATGTCGCAGCTGACGCTCTTTCTCGTTTGCAGCTGGATCGTTTCCGGGCAGTTTGCCCACAGGCGAGAAAGGAGATGACCCCCTTTGCGCCAGGGCTTTGGCACATCTTGGAGTGGAGCAGCAAATGAGAGAACTAGGAGAGAAATCTTTAGCGCTGAGTACACGTAAACGCTATGCGAGTCATCGTGCTACTTTCATTAAAGTTATCGCTGACCTGGGCTTGCAAGCTTTGCCAATGGAGAAGAGAGTTCATGCTTTCATTGTGTGGGCCAAGAAGCAGAAAAAGTCTCATTCCTGGGTTTGCGGCCACTTAGCGGCCATTGGTCATGAAGCTAGATTGGGTGGGAGGCAGGATCCTTCCAATTCTTTTGTGATTAGGGCCGCCTTGAAGGGTTGGGCGCGGGAGGATCCCAGGGTCCCTGATGACAGGTCCCCCATTGATTTTCCTTCGCTCCAGGCTATGTTACAAGTGTTGCAGACAGTCGTGCACTCACAGTATGAAGCGGCCCTCTTTGCTGCTGCCTTTGTCCTGGCATTCTTTGGTGCCTTTAGGAGTAGTGAGCTGGTGGCCCGTTCAAAGACTGATAGCTCCCGGGATGCGCTGGGTGTGGATGATATCGTTTTTGAGAGTGGGTTGTCCATTACGCTGAGGCGGTCTAAGGCAGATCAAGCTGGAAAAGGGTCTGTTATCAGACTCTCCACCTTGGGGATCCTCGTTATTGCCCGGTGGCAGTCCTAAGAGCCTTCCTTGCGCTGCGGCCTGCTGGGCCGGGTTACCTTTTAGTACATGCCGACCTCAGCCCCTTGACTAAATACCAGATGGACAAGATCATGCTGGCCTGCCTTGACAGGGCTGGTTTGTTGGTACAAGGGAAGAAGTTCTCTAGTCATTCCTTTCGTATAGGGGCGGCCACATCGGCCTTCCGCGCTGGTATGTTGCCATTTCAGGTGCAGTCTGTTGGGCGTTGGGAATCAGCTTGCTATAGACGTTACATTAGGCCTTGATCCCAATTATGTTTTGAGTTTGATCTTTGTTTGCTGTGCTTTGTGAGAGTTTTTGTTTAACATGTGATTTCTTAAATAAACACCCTTGAACATATTGCGTCTTTCTTTGACAGGTTCACGTGTGTGGGTCTTGGGGCATTCTATGGTCAACAGATTGGCACGATGGGCTGCCATCAGGTAGTGGACTGGTACCTTCACGAAGATAGAATGTGTGTGGTGGGGGTTCCCGGGCATGCGTTGGCATAGCCTACTCTTTCGACTGCGGGAGGCCCTTGCCCAGGGTGGACCTCTTCCCCATCATTTAATAATCCACCTGGGCGGCAATGACATTACGCTCTTGAGGAAATCCACTCTACTTCTCAAAATGAAGACCGACCTGGGCATCATTAGTAGCCTTTTGCGGGAATGCGAGGTCTGGTGGTCCGAAATAGTGCCTAGGAGAAGTTGGCGGGGTGCTAAGTCCAGCGAGGCAATTGAGAGGGCGAGAAAGCGGATCAATGCTGCCATGAAAAAGTTTACACAGCGCAGAGGGCTAGGTTTCATCAAACATGATATGATTCAGGACAAGGTGAAGGGGTACTTTGAGGATGATGGAGTTCACCTCACGCCCGTAGGCTTAGACCTCTTCCTGCTGGACTTAAAAGAAGCACTCATGAGCAGAGGTTGCAGGTAGAAAAGGTAGCAATGGTGGGGGGGCCTGTGCGGCAGCGGTTACCACCGCACAGGCTGTGGCGGAGTTACTGGGCGATCCGGAAGAAGAGAGGTGCAAACGATGTACTTCAGCGGACACATAGGGGTGCCAGAGCCTAACCTGTAACCTCATGGGAGGTGCAGGAATTCGTGTCGGCGCCCCAGTAGTCCTTCGGGCGGTTGTGGGCCTGTGCAACCAGGGGTTTGCCTAGTCACGCCCAGCAATGGGCGTGTCAGTAGTTTTAATTTTATTGTACAGCAGTTGGGTGGTTGGCCACTGTGCTGTTTGGCTCAACAGGCGGGCAGGTGGCGAGAATGCGGCCTGCCCTGGATCGCCCGTAAGCTAACCCACCATCATTACATATGTTGTATGTAATAAACCTGCAGCAATTTTTCCCCAAACTTAACATGTTGTCTGTGTATTCTTTGCGGGTTTGGGTATGTGGGGGCGGGGGACTTCCTGTGGCCCTGATGTGACTATGCGCCTGCCCGAGGCCACGCAGTGGCCATTGAGAGGGCGGGCTCCTAGTCGCGGAGGGCTGTCCCGCCCCCAGCAGGACGACCAGCGTATCCTCCTCACTGGTTGGAGGAGGCGGCTGGCCGGGAATCTCGTCCGGGCGGCGGGGAGTGGCTTCCATGGTACTTAAGCTACTGTACCCCTTTGGAGAGCCTCTTTGCCACCCGGACGCCGTCGTGTAGTATCGGGACACTCTTTTCCCTCCCCTCCTCGAACCCAGAGTGTCAGTATGAGGGGGTTGTGGGGGCATTTAATGTGTTTGTTTTTCGTTGCAGGCGGAGTTACTGGGCGATCCGGAAGAAGAGAGGTGCAAACGATGTACTTCAGCGGGCACATAGGGGTGCCAGAGCCTAACCTGTAACCTCATGGGAGGTGCAGGAATTCGTGTCGGCGCCCCAATAGTCCTTCGGGCGGTTGTGGGCCTGTGCAACCGGGGGTTTGCCTAGTCACGCCCAGCAATGGGCGTGTCAGTAGTTTTAATTTTATTGTACAGCAGTTGGGTGGTTCGCCACTGTGCTGTTTGGCTCAACAGGCGGGCAGGTGGCGAGAATGCGGCCTGCCCTGGATCGCCCGTAAGCTAACCCACCATCATTACATATGTTGTATGTAATAAACCTGCAGCAATTTTTTCCCAAACTTAACATGTTGTCTGTGTATTCTTTGCGGGTTTGGGTATGTGGGGGCGGGGGACTTCCTGTGGCCCTGATGTGACTATGGAGCCTGCATGGGGAACATGCAAAGTGCGCATGAGATGACGGTTTGGTGAATCATGGTTTATTATCGTTTTATTTTTTATTTTTGGCTGTAAGGGGGGTCGATGTTCCTCCACCATAGCGGAAAAGCTGAGCTGAGCAGGTGGGAAGTGGTGGCCGAGTAGAAAGAGGTTTGGGAAGTCTCACAAGAGAGCTGCAACTCTTGGCAGCGATTTGTAATGAGAAACTTTGAATGGCACTCCATTCCTGAACAGCACCGCCTGTTCCTCTGCTGTGAGGCAAGAGGTCGGACCTCTCCATCAATCATTCTCTGAAAGTTTCTAGTGTCTGTGTGGGAGTTTTGTGGGAAGGTTCTAATGTTGTCATGTGTTGTCTGTTATAGTGAGAATTTAGGGCTTAGTACAACAAAGAAAAGGGGGAGATTTTCTCATGGTGGTCGGTTGTGAAGTGTTTGTTTTCCTTCTTCATCTGGCCGTATTGGGGACCCCAATTCAAATTGCACAGGTGTGCTCAGTAATGTTTTAAACCGTAACGGATTTCAGCAGAATTTGTGTTTTCCAATAAACAATTAATCTTATAAAGAATATATTGATGATGCATACTCTAATTTTCAAAGTAGGTATGACTTTATAAGATGTGAATGCTGCAACCTATATCATGGATGGCTCCTTGTCTACCGATGGCATGGAAAGCACCCCTGTGGAATATAATACAGATACCTACATCAACTTTGAATTCCAACAGTGAAGTGTGGGAAAGACTTCAAAAGCTTGCAAAAATATTTATTTGGTAAAATGTGACAACAAAGCGTAACAATTGTGTTAAACTTGCTATACGTGAACTTAAAGCATACATCCATGTAAATATAATTTAGGCTACAAACGCAAAGAAGAAAATCGACACATTAATGAACGCCATTTAAGCGAAACAGAAAGAGTTGTGCAAACAATAAATACGAAACTGTGTTTGTATTGAACTCCGAGAACTGATGGAGTTCATTTTTGTTCACATTTGCAAACATGAAACCTTGCCCCAAAACAAGAAAGAGGTGATTCTACAGCAGCAGAAGAGCAATAGAAAACAAGAAACACAGAAGCCAAAAGTTCTGCAGGACAAAGACCTCCAAATAGGTAGGAGGAAGAGTATTGATTAAATAGAAGCAATGCTACCTTTGTAAAGCCCTATCTCATTGAAAGAGTGTCGCTCTCTGCCAGTCTCCTAGCTGGAGGGGTCGTGATTTTCAAACAAGTTTTTTTCCGATGCATTGTTATTTTTTGCGCTGCCTGCCCGAGGAGTGTACCTTTTACCACACCCAGGAGAGAGCTGGCCTTCTGGTTTAAAACAGATAATACTCAAAGTCTGTGACGTGACAGCAGTTCTACCTTGAGCGTCACCTTTCCTCTTGTCCAATATAATAACCCGCAGGCAGCAGCTGGCAGGTATTAAGACTTTGACTCTGCTGCTGCTCGGGAGAAGAGCCAGGCAGGGCTGTAGCGAAACAAGCATTGGTAAAGTCAATAGGTGTCGCCTTTGGGACCCATTGACTCTGCCAATGGTTTTTAGCGATTCTACACTACATCACTGATGCTGTGCAACATGGCTAACTTCTGTTTAGAAAGCCTTTGATGAGGCTGCCAGCGTTATTTTGTCGGGGCATGCACCATGCATGCTCATGTGGCGTTTTTTCTCAGGTTGGATAGGTAACTAAAAATAAAAAATCTTTTTTTTCTTTTCATAAGCAGGCAGGGAGAGGGAGAAGCAATGGGGGTAGAAGCAAAGGTGGGTGGAAGCAACACAGAGGAGGGCAAGAGGTCCCCGAAGTAACACTGGAATTAAATGCATGATGGGTTGTGAAAGCAACCCAGGTTTTGGGAAAAAGCAACACAAAGGGTGCTGGTGGGGAAGCGGCAGTGGGGATAGAGAAGAAGGGTGAGGGTGAAGGAAGAAAAAGAGGGTACGTGATGCAATGGGGTGAAGCACACATGAGCAAAAGAGGTAAAGGGCGGGGAGAAGCACACGGATGACAGATAGCAACACAGGTGTAGTGGAAAGAAGTACACTAGGGAAACAACTCGAAACACATCGAATCCCATGGAATGCTTAAAACAAAGGGGAAAAAGTAGCGCTTGAAAAGCAAGCAAAGGAAGCAAAGAATGCCAGCCTATCAAAGAGATGGTAAAGAGGTGATGCCCCATGGGAGTGACAAAGACAAGGCTGACAAAGCTGGTATACAAATTAGAAGCATACAAATGAAAGTGACAGGAAAGCCAATCAATTGTGCGCAAGAGGGGAAGGGTGCATACCCCTCTATGTTTAATGTTAAGGCACAATATGTCTTGCAACAGTCAACGCATGCGATGCTTATTAGGCTCGACTTTCATTGTGAATTCAACCGCAAGAGTGTGCAGAAGGTGAAAGGAAAATAAGTGAAAGTAATGAAGATGTGAGGACTGTTAGACCTGGCATCATTGGCGTGGGTCTCCCTTCCATTTTTGCCGTTGCCTCATGTATTTTTGCTGGTGTTAGATGCTTTGGGCACTGTGCCACTGCTATTCAGTGCCACAGTGCAAGTGCTCCTTACTGTAAATTGATTTACTAATCAGTGGTTCCATGTTTGGCTATTTGGTTTACTTGTCAGACCCTAGTCTAGTGCACTGAGTGTGCCAGGGCATGTAATCCAGCTGCTGGTGGTGGGCCAGCAGCACTGGTTGTGCCACCCACAGAAGCAGCCTTGTAAAATGTGTCTAAGGTCTGCCATTGCAGAGCCTGTGTGCAGTCTGGTACTGTCATGCTGACTGGGCAAGTGCACCCACTTGCCAGTCCCTAAACCTTCCCTTTTCTTCATATCAGTCACCCCTATGGTAGGCCCAAGGGCAGGGTGCATTGTAAGTATAAGGTAGGACAAGCCCTGATGTGTGTGGCATGTCCTAACGGCCATTTTCGTTTTTCACTATTGACAGGCTACCTGTTCTCCATAGGCCAGAATGGGCTGTTAGAATTGTTACAGTTTATAATCCTAACAGGCTCAGAGAACATGGTAGAAATTCGAGTTTAGTATGCCTGAACTCAGAATAATAAAATACATCTTTTAGTAAAGTTTATTTTAATATTCTGTGTTTGCAAATACCACTTTTAGAAAGTAGGTATTTGCTTGTCTAACCATTCAAAACTGCCTCTGCTAGGATGTGTATTCCTATGTCTGGTTTCTGTGAGTAACAGGGCTGGGAAATTCCAGGCGACAGGCTGAGTCACCCAGTGGTGAATAGAGAGATCTGCATCTTGATGGGAGGGAGGAGTGTACCTGAAATCTGAATAGGGCTGTTCCTGCCTTCCACAATGCTGGCTCCACCTCCTGTGGGGTGTCTGATGTACATACCCTGCATTGTGAAAGGAAAGGAGAAGTCTGGTTAACAGAGTGCTTCAGAACTGGTTTGGACTGGGCAAAGGCCCCTCTCCCCTCAGAGAACAAAGGATTTCTGGGTATAAGTATTGGGACCATGATCCCATGAATTTAGATAACTTTTGGACTAGAAGAAGAAACCTTTACCGAGGAGAGGAACCTGAGAATCTGAGGAGAGACTATTCTCAAGCTGAAGTGCTGCTTGGGGGATTGGCCTGCAGTGGTTGCCTTACTGCCAATGGAAGGAGAAAGGAACTTTGTGTACTTTGTTTTCAACTTGTGAAGGATCTCCAAGGGCTTGGAAAAGAGCTTGTCTCCTGCTGAAGTCTCAGGGACAACATACTTCACCCCCCAGCGTTCTTTTAGAAGTGCCTGCTACTGTTTTGGGCCTTCTGAGGAACTGCGTGTCGCAAGGAGCTGGAAGCGCAACTCAGCGAGAAGAAGCGTGTCGCCGTCACTGTGCCTGCCGTTGCAACTCCGGAGAAAGGAGGGTGTCGCAGCTGGAACTGTCGCACTGCACCGCATCGGAGAGAAGTGTGCTGCAACAAAGAAGCCGCTGCTGCTGCCGTCGCAACTCCGAAGAAGGAGGGTGTCGCCGCTGGAGCTGTCGCACTGCACCGCATCAGGGGAAGAATCTCGCAACGAGATCGGAGCGTATCACAGTCACTGTACCTGCCGTCGCAACTCCAGAGAAAGGAGGGTGTCGCCACTGGAACTGTCGCATTGCACCGCATCGACCAAGACCACCTCGCATTCCCGAGAAGCTCGCCGCCGTCGGAGCTGCCGCTGTCGCATCTTGGATGTCGCATCGAACGGAAGCTTCACGCATCGTGGGAGAAGAACTTCGCTGCTGGAGCTGTTGCCGTCGCATCGTAAGGGTGTCACCGCTGCAGTCCACGCATCAAACTGAGAGCTTCTCGAATCCCCGAGAAGAGTGCGGCATCTGGAAGATCTTCACGTCTTTATTTCTTTGCACCTGAACTTTGCCGCATTTCCCATTGCTGCGACATTGCTTGTCGTGGAAGCGCAACGCAACTTAAGGTACATTGACGCAAAGTGTCGCATCTAAGAACTGAACTGAACTAAGCTTAAATCTACCATCTTAAAGTAATCATAGTGTGTATTTTTGTTGTTTAATGGTCTTTTGGTAACTCTATATAAAGTCTACTTATTTTTTATATAAAACCTGTGTGGTGTCCATCTGTAGTGTTGTCACTGGGTTACTGTATGTGGTCGCAAATGCTTAACTTACAACGCCTCTGAAGTAAAGCCTTGCTGCTCACGCCACACAACCTAGAGGGAGAGCAGGGGTTATTTTAGGAGTGTAATCCCCCTTACCCTGACTAGAGGAGAGGGTCCCTATTTGTCACAAGTACCTACCTGTGTCTACTAGAGACCCCCATATCTAACATTGGAAGCAGCCGAAGTATTCCAAATTTGCATTTGTGACTCATGTACAGTGACTGGTGAACACTACTTAGTGAGTGCAGACCATAACAATACCACATACTTTTTGGTAGATTCCTTTTTGGATTTTTGGTTCTATTTTTGAAAGATGCCTAATTCAGTAGAGAGAGCAGAATCTGTAGCCTCCCTTCAGTGTGAACGGGAAGAAGAGAGGCTGGAATGCTACATAGTAAAGCAGATGAAGTACTTTTGCAAGAAATTCAATGTTTCCACTTCTGGATTTAAAGTGAAGGAAGAATTCTACAAGGCGCTTAGGGCCTGGGTAGAACAAAGGAAAACTCCTGTGATTTAGGAGGATGATGATGCAATTGTGCAACAGAAATGGCCATTGGGCCTAGGAGGAAGGAAACCACCTTCCCCTGCAGGTAGCAATGCTTCTAACAGGAGCCTGTCCCCAGAGGAGTTGGAGGACAGGGAGAGAAATAGAAGGCATGAAATGGAGCTGACAAAACTGAAGTTAAGTGGGCAGTTAGAATTTGAAATGCATACCAATTTGAGCATGAGAAGGTTTTGAGGGAGTTGGAGCTAAAAGCTAAAAGTTTAAATATCACTGCCTCTGGAGGCAGCGCACCATCAGTACATACAGAGAGTAGAGTGTATATTCCCAAAGATGTGGTGAAAGAGTTTTACAAAAATGATGATATTGGTCAGTGGTTCAGAGCCTATGAGGTAGCCATGTCTTCCCACCGGGTCCCTGATAGAGATTGGGGAGCGGGGTTGTGGGGAAGGTTCCTTAGTGAGGGGCGGGATACATTGTTAGACATGCCTTCTGAAGTCCACAATTCATACAGCCACATGAAAGATGCATTGATGTCTAGCGAGCGAGCGAGCGAGTCAGCGTTGGCGACGGAGGCAGCCGGCCTGCTCTCATTTCAACATTCAACATTGTAGCTCTGCCGCCGCAGCCTCTCGTAGACCGCAGCCTTCCACCGGCATCACCCAGAGACCCGGAGGTTGAGAGCGGTATCAGGGACGAAAAGGAAGCACAGCAGTAAACGGGGACAGCAACGTTGAGCACAAAAAACGAAAAGAGCTGCCATCGCTCTGCTGCAGAAGCCGCGAGCCCCGTGTCTGTGCTTTTCACGTGAGAGGGCTTAGGTGCACACCCATGGCACAGGGGGGCACAGGGTGCTGGGGGTATAGGGGGCTAGAACTCACCCGGGGGAATTCGTGCCTTCACCCCACCATGGGAGCCTATAATCCCCAGCTGCCGCCTGTCGAGCATACTCCCAGGCAGCTCACCTCCGTGCCACATCAATAGAGCGACTGGGGCAGGCTGCAGTGGAGGTAGGACAAACAAAACAGGTGATGGACAGAATGTGGATCAATGTCACACATTCACCCCAGTCCAAAGATCTGGGCCCAAATCCATCGTTTTTTTGCACTCCACACCACCCTGGGTTAGACAATGGCGATATGCAAATCAGCTCTGACCCTGTGCCCCATGGGAACAGTCCAGCCCGAACTACAAAAGCCATGTCCTTCCCAGAACGGAATCAAGCATCCGAGGACCGGACCGGTTTCGAGGTAACACCTCTCATCAGCCCGGCTAGCTTGACTCCAGTGGTGTGGAGTGCCTGGGACCCACGTCTGAGCATCCCCAGCGCACTTATGGCGGTATTGCAAACAAAACAGGTGATGGACAGAATGTGGATCAATGTCACACATTCACCCAGTCCAAAGATCTGGGCCCAAATCCATCGTTTTTTTGCACTCCACACCACCCTGGGTTAGACAATGGCGATATGCAAATCAGCTCTGACCCTGTGCCCCATGGGAACAGTCCAGTCCGAACTACAAAAGCCATGTCCTTCCCAGAACGGAATCAAGCATCCGAGGACCGGACCGGTTTCGAGGTAACACCTCTCATCAGCCCGGCTAGCTTGACTCCAGTGGTGTGGAGTGCCTGGGACCCACGTCTGAGCATCCCCAGCGCACTTATGGCGGTATTGCAAACAAAACAGGTGATGGACAGAATGTGGATCAATGTCACACATTCACCCCAGTCCAAAGATCTGGGCCCAAATCCATCGTTTTTTTGCACTCCACACCACCCTGGGTTAGACAATGGCGATATGCAAATCAGCTCTGACCCTGTGCCCCATGGGAACAGTCCAGTCCGAACTACAAAAGCCATGTCCTTCCCAGAACGGAATCAAGCATCCGAGGACCGGACCGGTTTCGAGGTAACACCTCTCATCAGCCCGGCTAGCTTGACTCCAGTGGTGTGGAGTGCCTGGGACCCACGTCTGAGCATCCCCAGCGCACTTATGGCGGTATTGCAAACAAAACAGGTGATGGACAGAATGTGGATCAATGTCACACATTCACCCCAGTCCAAAGATCTGGGCCCAAATCCATCGTTTTTTTGCACTCCACACCACCCTGGGTTAGACAATGGCGATATGCAAATCAGCTCTGACCCTGTGCCCCATGGGAACAGTCCAGTCCGAACTACAAAAGCCATGTCCTTCCCAGAACGGAATCAAGCATCCGAGGACCGGACCGGTTTCGAGGTAACACCTCATCAGCCCGGCTAGCTTGACTCCAGTGGTGTGGAGTGCCTGGGACCCACGTCTGAGCATCCCCAGCGCACTTATGGCGGTATTGCAAACAAAACAGGTGATGGACAGAATGTGGATCAATGTCACACATTCACCCCAGTCCAAAGATCTGGGCCCAAATCCATCGTTTTTTTGCACTCCACACCACCCTGGGTTAGACAATGGCGATATGCAAATCAGCTCTGACCCTGTGCCCCATGGGAACAGTCCAGTCCGAACTACAAAAGCCATGTCCTTCCCAGAACGGAATCAAGCATCCGAGGACCGGACCGGTTTCGAGGTAACACCTCTCATCAGCCCGGCTAGCTTGACTCCAGTGGTGTGGAGTGCCTGGGACCCACGTCTGAGCATCCCCAGCGCACTTATGGCGGTATTGCAAACAAAACAGGTGATGGACAGAATGTGGATCAATGTCACACATTCACCCCAGTCCAAAGATCTGGGCCCAAATCCATCGTTTTTTTGCACTCCACACCACCCTGGGTTAGACAATGGCGATATGCAAATCAGCTCTGACCCTGTGCCCCATGGGAACAGTCCAGTCCGAACTACAAAAGCCATGTCCTTCCCAGAACGGAATCAAGCATCCGAGGACCGGACCGGTTTCGAGGTAACACCTCTCATCAGCCCGGCTAGCTTGACTCCAGTGGTGTGGAGTGCCTGGGACCCACGTCTGAGCATCCCCAGCGCACTTATGGCGGTATTGCAAACAAAACAGGTGATGGACAGAATGTGGATCAATGTCACACATTCACCCCAGTCGAAAGATCTGGGCCCAAATCCATCGTTTTTTTGCACTCCACACCACCCTGGGTTAGACAATGGCGATATGCAAATCAGCTCTGACCCTGTGCCCCTTGGGAACAGTCCAGTCCGAACTACAAAAGCCATGTCCTTCCCAGAACGGAGGTAGGAGGCAGGAGCTGGAGCAGGAGCCGAGGGGTGATAGATCATGACCCCTAAGTGGAGCTCCGTTAGGTGGATCCAGGTCAAAGCGGGGCAAAACCAGGCCCCTCTTTTCATGTTACTGTTGCACCACTAACCAACAACAAACCGAGTACCGAAGAAGGAGCGGTGAAAGGCCTAATCAGCCCAACAAGCTGCCTAAGGGGGTGAACATTATAGCAAACATTACAGTGAACACAGAACCACAGAGAGATAACCCACACAGGAACACCAGGAAAGCACAAGGAAACAAGGAAAAAAGAAAAAACACAACACAATACCAGATCAGCAAACCAGCTGAGCAGGAGAGCGATCAAGCAGACAAACTAGAATCAATCACCTGAGGGGCATTAACCTCAACTGTAAACCAGCGGACCTCTGAGAGTAGGGTGAGGTCTGGAAAAGTCAAGAAAGTGATCAACCACACTCAGACAAGAAGGCGCGGCAACAGCAAGCCCTGCCACCAGATGAAACAAAGCACTTGCTGGGGAAGGAGCTATCACCACCAGAAAATCAGACGCGCGAGGAGGATGAGACAGAAACCCTGAGCAAACTAGCACCCAAGGGACATCAACCAAAAATGTACACAATCTTCTCATTTTCTAAAGATCCTGGGTCATTCTTAAGCACTTCTATTAGCGATCTCAAGGGCCTCCCTTCCCCTCTGGAACCTGAGGGGGTAACTCAAATAACTGCCATAGTCCCAGGAGGTGAAAAAAGTGAAAATACAAGAAAAGAAACAATGAGGACTGAGAGAGACACCTGGGCCGGTCGGAGGAAGATCAAGAAAGAAGGAGGGAGGGTAAGGCTGAGGGTGAACTGGGAACACACACACCCAAGGAAAGCCCAACCCAAGCAGAGTTGACCGGCACAGGCAAAGACGGCAACAGCGAAATCTACAACCTCCACAACAGCATCGAGGAGGAAAGGGGTTACCCCCTTGAACGAAGGATAGCAATCCTGCCAACTCCACAACCATTAATAATAGTTCTAGAGAAGGAGGAAAATAATAAAGAGCTCGCCAACAACAGACAACTTCTCACACCCAGAAAATCAGAGCTACAATCTTCAAGACAGCCAACAAACAAGGACTACAAAATACAGGAGCAGTTAAAAGCAAATGCAGGACCTAACACCAATAAATCAGCAACAGAGATTTCCACTAACCAGGCCCATGTTCAGTCATTACAAGCAGTACACTCACAAGTGGATGTCGGAAAAGAGCTAGGAAAATCACCAAAAAATGAGTATAAAGAAGAACCAGAAGCGACAGAAAAAACAGATTGCGACCAAACAGACATCTTCAAACTAGAGAACACTGGCCAGCTCACAGCAGAGGAGTGGGAGAGGCTAGTAGCATCTTACTCCCCAGTTATCCCACAGGAGGAAGACAGTCAACAAGTTCCCATTACAAACCCTATAGCAGAAGAGCCTTCTAAGGGACCGTAAATACTATGATCATCCTTGCTAAACACACTACAGTTATCAATAAAGGTCATGCAGTATCATTCGGACAAAATGGATATACAACTATCCCTCTTAAATTTTCGAGCAATACATGTAGCAAACATTGACAACAAGCTTGCAGACATGAACGACATGATCGAAAGAGTACAAGCAGAAACAAACGTAGCCCAGCCAAGCTGCGTCTGCTACACAATAATGGACAAATTCACATTGATTCCACAACTATTTGGGGGCATCCGGAACGACTCAAAAAAGACAACCGACAATCAAATAAATGGAGGAATCCTGGACATAGCAAACATACCAACAAATCCAAATTACAACCAGCCAAGTGAACAACTTATGACCTCCAAAGACAAATACGGCACAGGGCGCAATAAAAAAGAGACATGGAGCCCACACAACACATCTAATTCCGGAACCAAGCATGGACAGAAGGCACAAAACTCAAGCAGGGATGGGCCAACAAACCAGAACACCTCGGAGAAAAACAAAGATGAAACCTATGCTGATGTGGCAGGGAAAGCAACACAAAAGCCTGCAGAATCACAATGAAAGGTTCGCTTAGAGCAAAAGAATACACAGCTCAGCTACACGCAGGGGCAAAAGGGGAAGGCTCCATAAATCACTAACAATGACAGCACTCGAAACAACAGCGCGGGATTAGAAAGGCCAGAAAAACGCAGGGAACAAAATAAACGAGGTAAAAAACAAAAAAGGAAAGGGCCCAACGCAGGCAGAAGACAAGGAGGCAACAGAAGTGCGAGCTGAAGAGCATCCACTCATAAAAAGAGCCGACCGGACACTGGCTAAACCTGACACGGAAGAAGACATACAACGGGACCAAAAGCGGAAGGAAACCGAAAGTGGCATAATCCTACTTATCCCGGAGTACAGGTCAAGAGGCAGAGGGGATATCCTGAACCGAGGTAACATATTACACTTACTGTCCACCACCAGCAACTTGGAGGATATAAAAACAAACGACACAGAATCTGTGGAGTTTGTACATCATAATCACCTGTCTGACCAAGAGGTAACTAAAGCCACATGGGCCTCGCAGGAAATAACTGAAAGAATCATGGAGTTCGAACCACGCCTTAAAGCATGGGGGATTCACCTAAAAAGACAGGAAAAAAGCAGGATATCCAGAACCATTATGCCAAGCACAAAAACAGAGATTTGATCGCTCCGAAAACAAACGAAATCCAGAGAAAAGGATAAGTGTCCTGAAAGGGGCCAGAAGCATTTCAGGCTCACAGACAGACATATATCCACTAAGCTCAAGGCAAGCCCAAGGACCATCCAGAGAGAATGATTGGAATTGGGTAGCAAGGACCATCAATACAAGGCCCGAGAAGAATTGACAAAACATACAAGAAAACACTCCAAAAAATCACCAACTAAGAATTTGCTCCTGGAACATAAACGGACTAGGAAATAAAGCGGATGAAATTCAGCTTCTACTTTACCTCCAGAAATTTGACATATTTGCCTTTAAAGAGACATGGTTGGATCAGCCTTACCAAATATAGGGCTTCAAAGCACATCACATACCAGCTACAAGAAATGCCAAATATGGCCATTCAAAAGGAGGCCAAACAATATACACGTCAATAAAGAGCATTTACCAAATAAAGAATAAAGTTGCTATACAGTCAGGCAACAACAGCATAAAAACAATAGAGCTGGAACTAGGGGGAAAAGATCAAAACCAAAAGCTAACACTGCTAAACGTATATGTTCACCCCCAAGAGAAAAAAGCCGGAATGAAACTACTGACTGCAAAAGTAACAAAAATATTGTCAGAGGAGTCAACATCCAGCCTCTTAGTAACAGGAGACTTTAATATGTACTTAGGCAGGCCCCAGACAAGGGACTCACTATTGGAAGAACATTTTTGCACATGGGGAATCCCACAGCAGGTGGCAAGTAAATGGGGAAAACAAAACAGACTGGCAAGAGACACCTTAAAAGATTTGGAACATCTCAACCTTGTAGCTCTAAACAGCCGTTTCATAAACGACAGCCCATCTGCAGCCACTTTTCACAACGCAACTGCAAGTTCCACAATAGACTTTACATTCTCATCACTACAACTGTTTGGTAAAATTCTGGACTTCCGAATAGGAACAACCGCAGTCAGTGACCACTTACCGCAAGAGATCACTCTTGACACCTATGGGGTGGTGGTTACTTTACCAGTAGCTAATGTGGGCTCTTCATATTCGGTCATACAAAAAAGAATAAAATGTAAAACGCATAACTTGGAAGGCTTTTAAAAAGAAGCTAAAAAACTGTGGGAAAAATGCATTGATACCCGGACAGATAATCTAAGCCGATGGGAATAATTTACCAGCAGCCTTGGAATCGCCCAAACAAGAATAAAAACGGACCACACAATATCGGAATATCAAAACCAAACAAGCTCCAGAAAGAGTTCTCATAACAAGGAAGAGAAAGACAAGATGATAAAACAGAACACAAGCTTAAAATACCATAAGAGAAACATCAATAAACTACTGCGGCAACTACACCGAGATGGTTCGGACAAAGAAGTCCAAAAGGAACTGCAAAAACAAAAATCCATCAAAAAGAAATTAATCTGGAACCTGAAAAGGGAACCAGAGGAAGAGTTATGGGCTAAGCTGCTCCACGATGCAAGAGGAAACAACACCAGTGGAAGATTCTGGAAGACAGTGAACGACCTCCAGAACTCAAGAACACCCAGCATAAATTCTCATATTACCGAAGAAGCCTGGTCCGACTATCTACTGCTCCACTTCAATACAACACTAAAGAACACTGCTAAGATGCTACCAGAACTTGGAAGAAAAATCTTAGACTGTACACAACTAACAGAGACAACTACATAGGCTTTTACAGAAAAATAAATTATAAGCAGGATAGCAAAAGGAAAGACAGAGGGGCGCCAGGCCCCAATGTAATTCCTCCCATCTTGTATAAACGAAACCCGGATTACTGGGCAGCAGCTCTATCGCCATTGTTCAAACAGATTTTTGAAACTGAAACAATTCCTGACTCATGGAAAGGCTCAATAATAGCTCCAACATACAAGAAAGGCAGCAAAAATGATCCAAAAAACTATAGACTTGTTGCCCTAATCAACAACGAGGCCAAATAATACGCTGGTCTATTACTAGAGGAGGTCACGGAATGGGCGAATGAAAATGCTCTGATCCCCATCACCCAGACAGGCTTTTGGAAAAAATCAGGAACAACGACAAATATTCTGGCCCTAACTCTCCTAATAGATGCTGTCAAACTTGCCAGCTTACCCCTCCACGTATGTTTCATTGACTTCGCTTCAGCATTCGACAACATCAACAGAAACTTACAATGGGAGAAGCTGGTGAACAGGAAAATACCGACAACTTTACTATCACAACTGATGCTATTACACATGGACACATGGGTACAAATTAAGCTGGGCTCAGGAGACTGCCTGTCAAGGAAAATACAGATGACCAAGGGTCTCGAACAAGGGTGCGTACTAGCTCTGACCCTTCAACATTTTTATGTCGAATCTTTCTCCAATGCTAGACGAATGCAATCCTCACGCCCCAAATCTAGGAGGACTAATTGTTTCAAACTTGATGTACGCCGATGACCAATGTGCTTATTAGCCGCACGCCGATAGGGCAACAACACCTAATCAACACAACTTACACCTATGCGGCCACGAATGACCTCAGCATAAACCTCTCCAAAACAAAAGCCATGAGAATAAATGTGAAGACGGCCACACCCAAGTTTCTCTGGCAAATGGGAGGACTAACATTGGAAACCGTGGACTAATACAAATATCTGGGTGTAATTGTTGACAGAAAAGGGACATTCCTACCTCAGAAGGAAGCAGTATCAAGGAGAGGAATCTCAATAACGGTTGCACTGAGAAATCTCAAAAAGAAAGTATCCGGCTGCAGGTTCACTCCACTTCTACAAATAATTCAAGCAAAATTAACACTGGCCATCACCTACGGAAGTGAATGCCTCAGAGTAAGAAATGCACAGATACTGAACAATACAACTGCCAGGGCAATGCGAATGTTATTCAATCTGCCTAAATACACCACTCAAGCACCAATAAGACTTGAATTTGGCCTGAGGAACCAAAAGAATAGACAGAATGGGTGCCTATGCCAAAAGTTGGCATAAAATACGGGGAGCCAATGCCTCAAGCTTGGATCACCGTCTCTGGAACGAGCTAGAAAGGAGAGACACGAGTGTTGGCCCAACTTATTTAAAGCATTCAATAGAAACTTTGGAGCTACAAGATGCTTGGAAGAGCATTGACTCACATAACTCATTCAAACAACTAGCAAATAAATCTGTAAGGATCATGTCGCTAATAGAGGACAAAGCAACATTAACTAAAAGGGCACACGGTTGAACCGTCATCCAAAACTATACCAGTAGCTCCTGCCAAAGCTACTTAGGAGTCGGTTACACACGGTTCTCAAAGGAGAAATTTATACGACTAAGGCTGGGCATCCTTCCATCACAAAACCATCTTCCCCTGTGGAAACGGCCACAAACTACAACAAGCTACCGATTATGTGGGGAAACAAAAGAGGACATCCTCCTCTTAATATGCATCTGTAAAGGTCTGGATAAGGAGCGCAGACAACATCTAAAGCCAACCCTAAAGAAACTGGGAATAAGGACATGCCGGCAGGCAGTCAAAGCATGCTTTGACGGAAAAAGCATCCATCATCTGGTCAAATTTCTGGAAAAAGTGGAAAAGAAGCAGAATGCCAGAAGGGAGAGTGCGGAAGAAACTAACCTACACAACATTTAATTCCGACTGCCTTCCCTGTATGCCCCTACCACAAACTCAAAGCACCAAATTCTTCCTCATAATCAAACCAGAATACCACGGTCATCACGGACCGATCACGAAATCTTAAGAAACTGTAGAAGCTGCAGGTAGCTAATGGGCTTGCTATTAATTTTTTAGCTCGTCCATTTGATGTTACTGCTTAAAACTGCTTCAAGAGCCCATTGCGATACGGATGAGAACATAGACTCTTTTTGTCCACACAATGACTTAGCATCTAGATAAGGGAAAGCCTAAACAACACGCAATCTGTATTTCTTGGCTTCATGAAAAGCTCCGAATATTTTAAAGTTAATTTAATGTTTTATTAGACAAAAATTATATTTTAAGTTCACTTACATGTAAATTTGCTGAATTCAATGGTTTTAATTAACCACATGCGTGCGGGGGTTATTTTTGCGCTACGCGGCTTTTTTCCAAAAGCCCGTTACATGACGAGCTCAGCTCGTAATCAGCACACGGCCACCGTGGCTGATGACGAGCTGAGCTCGTCATCAGCATCGAAGGGGTTAACTGAGCAATAAAGAATTACTTGCATTGATGTCTAGATATGGTTTGACACCTGAGCTCTATAGGCAGAGGTTCAGGAAATGCAAAAAGTTAGAAAACAGTACTTGGGTTGAATATGTCACTTTCTTTTGCAGAGCATAGGATGGTTGGGTAAAGGGCAGCAATGTTAATGATTTTCAAGGTCTCTTTGATTTGATTGCATGGGAGCACTTGTCTGATAATTGTTTTCCAGAGCTACGCCAGCATCTGATAGATAGCAAGCTGACTAGCCCTAGGAAGCTTGCTGAGGAGGCGGACCACTGGGTCAGTACCAGCGTTCACAAGGGTCACATGGGAGACTCAGCCAAAGGTGGGCAGGGTCCCCAGCAGAAGAGTGAGGGGGACAAGGGTAAACAGAAGGAGTTCCGCAAAGGGCCCCAAAGTAGTCCCCCAAGGGAACCCCGTGAAAGGTTTACAGCCTCCCCCTGAGAGAAAGCAAGGGGCCCGACAGGTAGTCCTGTTCCCAGGGGCCCCTGAAATGTTACAAGTGTGGAGACCTGGGTATTAAGGCGAGTGATACCAGGTGCCGCCTGTTTGGTAAACAAGCACCAACTTGTGCTCCCCCGGCAGATGGCTAGTGTAGCCTTGGAGGAGGAGATTTTATGTCCAAGGTTTGTGGGGTCCCGCACAGATAACCCATGTCTCTTTAGGAGACTGTGAGACGGTATCACAAGCTCAGCTACCCAGGAACACTAAGAAATATGGGAAGCGAGTGACCGTCAATGGCCAAAATGTGGAGGCTCTTAGAGATACAAGACCCAGTGTGACAGCTGTCAGGTGTCACCTGGTGTCTCAAGAGCAGATTGTCCCTCATGCATTTTGCCGAGTTGTGAACGCCGACAACACAGAGAGTCATTGTCCAATGGCTCAGGTTCCCTTTGAGTGGGGGGGTCTCTGGTACTCTTTAGGTAGCTGTGAGTCCCACCATGCCTGTTGACTGTTTGTTGGTAAATGATTTGGAGAGCTCCCCTTGGGAAAAGGTGGAGAAGACAACTCACTTGAGGATGGTTGGACTGCCTGACTGGGGGTGCGTGACCACCCGGTGAATGTCAGCCAGTAAGGGTTCTCAAGAGGACCTGGAGCCTGAGAGGGAGGCACGGGAACCTGCCAAAGAGAGAAGTGGCAAGGGGCGCGGGAAACCAGTCCCTGAAGTTCCCACGGCCCTGGAGGAGCTAGACCCTGAGGGGGATGCCCTGGAGCCTACCAGGGAGCAGATAGCTGAACTGGGAGACCTGCGTGAGCTGACCCATTGGCAGCAAGAAGGAGGTCCCTCCAGGGAAGTCTTCTGCAAGGAGCAGAGAGAGTGCCCTTCTCTTGTGGGCTTGAGGCAACAGGCTGTAAGCCAGGCAGCAGGTGATCAGTCAGGATCACATTGGATCTACTGGGAGAATGGTCTCCTGTATAGTGAGCCTAAGTTTGCTGAACCTGGGTCAGCCCGTGTGCTGGTGGTACCCCAGAAGTTCAGAGCCTTCCTGCTGGGGCTGGCTCATGATGTGCCATTAGCAGGACATTTGGGGCAGGACAAAACCTTTGAAAGGCTTGTGACCCACTTTCATTGGCCTCAAATGTGCAAGAGTTCTGATACTCATTGCAGGACTTGTCAGACTTGCCAGGCAAGTGGAAAGAGTGGGAGGAAGCACAAGGCTCCTCTCCAGCCATTCCCTATGGTCAGTACCTCCTTTGAGCGGTTGGGTATTGACATTGTGGGGCCACTGGACCCCAAGACAGCCATGGGCAACAGGTTCATCCTGGTCTTGGTGGACCATGCCACCCGGTACCCGGAAGCCATACCTCTGAGGACAGTGATGGCCCTGTGGTGAGACGAGCACTGATGGGAATTTTCTCTTGAGTAGGATTCCCTCGTGAGGTAGTGTCTGACCGGGACCCCAACTTCATTTCCAAATATATGAAGTCCCTGTGGCAGGAGTGTGGGGTAACCTACAAGTTCACCACTCCTTACCACCCACAAGGAAATGGGCTGGTTGAAAGGTTCAACCGGACCCTGAAGGGCATGATAATGGGTCTTGAGAAACCCCTGAGGCGTAAGTGGGACGTCCTCTTACCATGCCTACTGTTTGCATACCGGGAGGTGCCACAGAAATCTCTAGGGCTCAGTCCCTTTGAGCTGCTCTATAGACACCCGGTCAGAGGACCTCTGAGTCTGGTTAAAGAAGGCTGGGAGTAATCTCCCAGGAAACCTCCCCAGGATGTATATAGCTACATGCTGGCCTTCAGGAACCAGACTAAGCGCTTCAGTGAACTCGCTCAGGCGAATCTGGAGGTCAGCCAGGAGGAAAGGAAGCGTTGATATGACCAGAATGCCACTCTGGTAGAGCTTCAACCTGGACAGAAGGTGTGGGACATGGCCCCAGTGGAGCCCTGTGCGCTCCAACTCCAAGATAAGTGGACCAGACCTTTTGAGGTTGTGGAGCGCAAGAGTCTAGTTACCTACTTCGTGGACTTGCGGTCTCCTAGGAACCCCTTGAGGGTCCTGCATGTCAACCGCCTTAAGCCCCACTTAGAGAGGTCTGAAGTGGGCATGCTCTTGGCAACAGATGCCGGGATGGAGGAGGAGAATGAGCCTCTTCCTGACCTCCTGTCAGCCTCAGAGCAAGATGGGTCAGTGGATGGTATTAACCTCTCTTCCACACTGACCCCTGAGCAACAGAATGACTGCCACCAGTTGGTGGGACAGTTTTCTGATCTGTTTTCCCTGGTTCCTGGTGTCACAGATTGGTGCGTCCATGATGTGGACACAGGAGACAGCTTACCTGTGAAGCACAAGTCTTACTGGGTAACTGACAGGGTGAGGGCTTGCATCAAAGAGGAGGTTTCAAAGATGCTTGCACTAGGGGTGATTGAGTCCTCATGCAGTCCTTGGGCAAGCCCAGTGGTCTTGGTCCGGAAGGCTGCAGCGCCGGGTGCCACACCCGAACTCTGGTGCTGTGTGTACTACAGAGGGCTCAATTCAGTCACGAAGACTGACGCGCACCCCATCCCAGAGCTGATGAGCTCATTGATCGACTAGGGGCTGCACGGTACCTCAGCATGTTTGACTTGACGTCTGGGTACTGGCAGATCGCCTTGACTGATGGGGCAAAGGAGAGGTCCGCATTCTCCACACCTGATGGGCATTTCCAGTTCCGTGTTATGCCCTTTGGGATGAAGAATGCCCCTGCCACCTTTCAGAGGTTGATCAACCAGGTGCTGGTTGGACTGTATGAGTTCAGTGCCGCCTACCTGGATGACATCACAGTGTTCAGTGCCAGTTGGGAGGAACATCTGCGCCACCTCTCGGAAGTGTTGCTGGCACTGGGGAAGGCAGGCCTCACTATCAAGGTGAGCAAGTGCCAGATCGGGCAGGGTTCTGTGGTGTACTTGATACACCAAGTTGGGAGCGGCCAGGTGGCGCCCCTACAACCCAAGATTGAAACCATCCTGGCTTGGGAGCCACCCAAAACCCAGACAGAGGTGAGAGCCTTCTTAGGTCTCACAGGGTATTACAGGAGGTTTGTCAAGGAATATGGCAACAGTGTTGCACCCTTGACAGAGCTGAATTCCAGGAAGCAGCCCAAGAAAGTGATTTGGACTGACACCTGTCAGAAAGCCTTTGAGGCCCTGAAAGCTGCCATGTACATGGCTCCCGTGCTCCTGGCACCCAACTTCTCAAAAGAGTTCATTGTCCAGACAGACGCTTCAGAGCATGGTGTGGGGGTGGTTTTGTCACAGATGAATGAGGAGGGCCTAGATCAACCTGTAACCTTTATCAGTAGAAGGTTACTTCCACGGGAACAGAGGTGGAGTACTATTGAGCGTGAGGCATTTGCTGTGGTCTGGGCACTGAAGAAGCTGAGACCATACCTGTTTGGGACTCACTTCCGGGTTCAGACCGACCACAGACCCCTCAGATGGTTGATGCAGATGAAGGGTGAGAATCCAAAGCTGTTGAGGTGGTCCATCTCCCTACAGGGTATGGACTTTACCCCTGGTACAGAACACGCCAACGCTGATGGTCTTTCCAGAGTTTCCCACCTTAGTGAAGAGAACTCCCAGGAGTTAGGTTAGTTCTCCCCACTTTTCAGCTGGAGGGGAGACGTGTTAGACCTGGCACCATTGGCGTGGGTCTCCCTTCCATTTTTGCTGTTGCCTCATGTATTTTTGCTGGTGTTAGATGCTTTGGGCACTGTGCCACTGCTATCCAGTGCCACAGTGGAAGTGCTCCCTACTGTAAATTGATGTACTAATCAGTGGTTCCATGTTTGGCTATTTGTTTTACTTGTCAGACACTAATCGTGTGCACTGAGTGTGCCAGGGCGTGTAATCCACATGCTGCTGGTGGGCCTGTAGCACTGGTTGTACCACCCACAGAAGCAGCCTTGTAAAATGTTTCTAAGGTCTGCCATTGCAGAGCCTGCATGCAGTCTGGTACTGTCATGCTGGAATTAATGATGGGAGCACACTGCTAGCGTCTCCGCCTGATCGCCCCTCTGCACTCTGGTATATGCAGTGCGTATGACTTGAAGAGTTGGGAAAACGTTCGTAAGTGTTTCACCAAGGTTGGTGCAAGTAAGTACTTGATATTTCCAGTATCTCTAGACACGAGACATGGCTCGTGTTTCGGGATAATATCCCTCATCAGTAGAGAAAAGTTCTGGGGTGACAGAGAAGGCCGCCAAACAACCGTCACAGGATTCATTGCCTCTCAGGCACGCAGGTGCGTTTCCAAAAGCTCGTCAGCTTGGGGGCTCACAGGAGCCCTATAACAGGAATCAACGATGGGAGCACACTGCTAGCCTCTTTGCCGGATCGCCCCACTGCACTCTGGTATATGCAGTGCGTATGACTTGAAGAGTTGGGAAAAAGTTTGTGAGTGTTTCACCAAGGTTGGTGCAAGTAAGTACTTTTAGCTGACAAGTAAGTACTTTTAGCTGACAATAAGTTGGTTGAGCTTGATGTTTTGCTGATGGCAGCACCTGTGGGGTCAAATGATTGTTCTAGTCTATTGTTGCGTCTTTCACGTCGATTTGTGTAGGTAGACATTTTTAAGATTTAATGTTCCAAGCACAGATGCTGTAATTTTTTAGTAGATATTGATTCACGTGTTTAATATCTTGTGATATAGTCCTAGGTCATCCGTAATTTTGAGTTAATAACAAGTGGGAATAGAAGGTCCAAGGATTCCAGAGCTATATCTGTTTTCACAAAATTTTATGAAGGCGGAGGAAACATACTCAAAAACTCTGGACCTTTAGAGTTTTGAAATTGAACAGTTTTTAGGAGAGAGAGAGTATGTTTTCCATTTTTGTAAACGTATTGTTTTAAGGTTGAATCCTGTAATCATTAATTCAAATTGCCACTCAAATGATAAGGTTGCTCCAGTTTTAGAAAAAACAGAATTTTATTGGTGCAGATTCGAACATTGACAGCCGACACGTGTTTCGCCCTCTGTTTTGATTTGCGCCAGGGCTTTCTCAAGGCTGTAAAGATAAAAATTGTGTATTTAAGTGGGAGGTACTAGTTGAAATTAATGACCCCAAACAAAAAGGATTAAGTGCAGGCAAAAACCGATATGTGCAAGATAAGTGATAGAAGGGGGGAAAAAAAACAGAACAAAACGGATTCTGTTTGAGTGATGTTGTTAGTTGTACTGAAAGCTGAAAGACAGGTGCAAGTATTAAGATAAGAGGAAAAGTGCGAAAGGGCAGCAATGTCGGTATACATTCATTGGTAAGAGAGAAGGTAGCTGTGGCGGGATCGAGGAAAACACGAACGTTTTGGGTTTAGGTAATGCAGGCTTTATTGCTTTTAACAAGCGTCTTCGCCGGGTTACGTTTCTGTAGTAAGGCAAAGGGGGTTCGGTGTCTCGCCGAGCTGGTGAACTCCTCTCTTTTCTCTGGTCCCCGCCTGGTTTTCCTCCCTCGCGTGGACTTCTGGGCGATGTAGTAGGGTCCGTCTTGAGAAACGGCCTCAGCACACATGCAACAAAAGAAATAAACGAGCTCAGTAACCTGCTCTGTTTTACTTAGCGTTTCAGGGAAGGGAAGTGAGGAGTTGCAAACGTGCACATAGGTTTTACGTCCTGTCGGGGTGAATAGTGAGGAAGGGAAACAGTGCAAGGGAAAACGTTGACGGGTGCTTTACGGAGGTTTAAAGCCCCTTCTACCCGCCCAGCCCACAATAGGATCACGCACCTGGCTGAGCCACACTTCCCTTGAAGTGCGGCTGTGCGAAACGCCTTGTCGTTGGCCTCCTGGCTCTGCAGTCTCCGTCCTCGCCTCCTCGGTCACTCCTTTCTCCAGCTGCGTCTCGTCCCTAATACTGACTCCTCTGCTAGCTCCGCCTCCGTCTCCGCTCTCCGACTCCTCCGGGTGATGAACACACCTCCGGTATGGAAGCCTCGGCCTTTATTTCCGTCATCCCAGCTAGCCAGGGGGCGTAGTCAGGTTCGAACTCGGTCCAGTTAAAGAAACAGCGTCCTTCATCATCGTGACTGGTGGATGACTCCCAAGGAGACGCCCCATTCCAGACTTCGGGCTGCTGTAGAAAAGAGAAAGAGGGGGACAGACATCGAGGGGGTGTTGAAGAAGGGGGAACCCCCTCCGCCCTCCGGTCACAGTAGCGTATTCATTAATCTTTAAAGAATTAGAGAGAAAAAAAGAAAGAATAGAAGAAAGGAAAAGAAAAATGGAAAGGGAATATATGAGACACTCAAGGCCATCAGTGTGCAGAATGTTCCATGTTTGTTCTTCAGAAACAGAAAGTAATACCTAATTTCAATTTCGTTTGTGCATTCTGTTAGGTTCTCAATTTGCATCATTATGAATGTGCAACAAAACAAGTTTCTGGAGTATTTCAAACTGTAGGAAAATGTATAATTTTTACAATTCAATTTTTAAATACAGTTTTTTTAACATTCCATATTATAAAAACATCATATTGACAGTGTATTGTATATATATGTGATGTCAAACATTACTAAGTTTGCCGTTTAAACAGGGCTTTTCAATTCATTCACTATTTGGCAAGATTCAACATTCCATTTTATAAAAATCCTTCAAATAGCAGTCTATTAACAATACATTGCATTAGTGCTACTGATCTTGTTCTTCAATTGTTGCTATTAAAGGTAACAGGCACTCTATTCTGTTTGAGTTTAGAAATTGGTATACTGTTTTACAAGCTTTTTGCGAGCCAAATGTTTGGGCTTGGGTGTATCGAATAATTTTCATTTCTTACATACGGATCTAGTCTGCATTTCTAGATGGCCTATATTTAGGCAAGAATACGGACTGTTCATTCTTTAGAATTATGGCGGGAAGCGCATTTCACATCTTGAGTGTAACTGCTGTTCAAACAGATTTAAACAAACAAGCATTAATTTGAAATAACAATTTAATATTGGGACACCGCATTAATCCGGATGGTCTCGCAAACCTAGGGATTCCTCAATTCTTACCGAAAGAGATGTTAGATAAACGAGACATAGCACCATGATGTAATGGATATATCGCAGTAAGGTGTGTACGGCCCATTTTAGCCAAAAAGCATAAGTGAAATCACAATGTTGTTTTATTCGGCAAAGAGTCCTATTATTTAGGATGTAATGGGGCGTAGAATGGTGCATATTAGCCATTGCTGATTTTACGTTGTGCAGACAGACGTCGTAATCGCGTGCAAATGGTCAAACTCGATTATATTTCACATCGCATTTACATTGCCGACAGCGGAAAAGCCGCGAAAAGACAGCTAGCTTCTGAGCGCACTTACTTGGAGGTAAATCTCCTGTGATCTAACGTGTCTCCATGAAGGTGCCGTATGTGGCAAGAAAGTCCCGTTGCAAGGAAACTGTGGCAAAACACTTGTTTATTTAAATCGAGTGATCCAGAAGTGAAACCGAAAAGGCATTGAGCATGATCATTGCACAAAGTTACACATGTTAGTAAAGTTATTCGAAAAGACATGTTTGATGTATAGTCATCGGAAAAAATGCAACATAATACCTCTGAAATGTTTAACTTTCAAAAATAGGACAACCCTTTGTATTTAGAAGAAACTTATATGTGAGAATAATTTAGATTTTTCACAGCCTGCTGGGCAGAAAAACTGGATTTTATTAAAGACACAGAGGCTAATATTATGCAAATTCTCCTTTATTGCCACAGCTCAGCAGTAACAATGAAGAGAACATTGAACTTGTGAACATTCTAGAAAGGTATATAACTCATGGACACACAGCCATCTTCTTTTTTTGTCCAATGCTGCGAAACAAAAGGATAAGGTCAAGAAATATTCCAACTTGAAGAGAGACGCCAAACGAAACATCTTCATCTTTGTAAAACAGGAGACGAAAAATCCTTATTCTGAAAGAAGAAGTAATATAGATGTTAAAAAATATAACCCATGGGACGGGAAATAGTGGAGGGATAATATTAGCCTCCGTGTCTTTAATAAAATCCAGATTTTCTGCCCAGCAGGCTGTGAAAAATCTAAATTTTATGGCATGACACGGAGGCCAACATTATGCAAGTTCAAAGTGAATTGAGAACATTATCAATCACATTATTAATAGGTCTAAAATAAGCATGGGCGGATTTTGCGGATCCACGATCCGCAAATCCGCAAGATCGTGGATCCGCAAAATCCGCGGATTTTGCGGATTTGCGGATCCGCGGATTTGGGGCGGGGGCGGGGCTTCCATGCGAGTGCACATGCCTCTTGTGAGGCCTCTATCCAGCATCACAGCTGATTTTCCATGGTAGAGTTGGGAAGAAGGCACACCTGTCCAGCCTCGACGACGCTCACAATTGTTTTTGGGCTAATGAATGAGTCACTGAATTTGAGCATCAACTAGTTCGAGCGACCATGTGTGTGTTACTATGCAATCGCCCCGACGGGCGCAGGGGTCCCTTGAGTGAGCGGTCCATCATAGTGGGTGAATGGCGGGAAGACGGTGCAAACCGCGAGTGTGTGGCGGGGCCAAACGGGCAGGGCTACCACGATGCTCACGATTGTTTTTGGGCTAATGAATGAGTCACTGAATTTGAGCATCAACTAGTTCGAGCGACCATGTGTGTGTTACTATGCAATCGCCCCGACGGGCGCAGGGGTCCCTTGAGTGAGCTGTCCATCATAGTGGGTGAATGGCGGGAAGACGGTGCAAACCGCGAGTGTGTGGGCGGGGCCAAACGGGCAGGGCTACCACGACGCTCATGATTGTTTTTGGGCTAATGAATGAGTCACTGAATTTGAGCATCAACTAGTTCGAGCGACCATGTGTGTGTTACTATGCAATCGCCCCGACGGGCGCAGGGTTCCCTTGAGTGAGCTGTCCATCATAGTGGGTGAATGGCGGGAAGACGGTGCAAACCGCGAGTGTGTGGCGGGGCCAAACGGGCAGGGCTACCACGACGCTCACGATTGTTTTTGGGCTAATGAATGAGTCACTGAATTTGAGCATCAACTAGTTCGAGCAACCATGTGTGTGTTACTATGCAATCGCCCCGACGGGCACAGGAGTCCCTTGAGTGAGCTGTCCATCATAGTGGGTGAATGGCGGGAAGACGGTGCAAACCGCGAGTGTGTGGGCTGGGCCAAACGGGCAGGGCTACCATGCGAGTTCAACATGCTTCTTCTGTGTATAAAAGGTCTGAGAAAGATCAGTTCAGCAGATGAAGAGAAAGAAACCCCTGGTCACAAGAACAGCACAGGTATTGTGCTCGTGAAAGTCAAGGATGCAAAGGCCTCTATCCAGCATCACAGCTGATTTTCCACTGTAGATTTGTGAAGAAGGCACACCTGCCTCGACGACGCTCACGATTAGGGCATGTTGTAACTATTTTAGGATGGCGCCGGCAAGCTGCCAGCGCCATCCTAAAATACTTACTAAATTAGCTTCAACAGGAAGCTCTAACAGATAAAATAAAGCAGGTGCGAGCACCTGCTTTATTTTATCTATTAGAGCTTCCTGTTGAAGCTAACTTAGTAACTATTTTAGGATGGCGCTGGCAGCTTGCCGGCGCCATCCTAAAATAGTTACAAGTTGACAGGCCAGCCAGGCTTCAACTTTTGCCCCCGGAATCTGCCGCTCGCGGATTTGCGAATTCGCGGTAAATTCGCGGGAGTTCGCGGATCGCGAATTTACCGAAAATTCACAAAATCCGCGAGCGGAACGGATTTTGCGCTCATACTTAGTCTAAAATAACATTTTTTAAACATTGTTTCATTAGACCAATCTGCGGCTCTTAAAATATCTTGGAGCCCTCCACCAAGCATAAAAGCTTTAGAAGCTGAAGCACCTCTAAGAGAATGCACACCAAATATTGAAATGTCAACACCACATTCATTCATTACTTCTTTCACCCATCTTGCGAGAGTAGGAGAGGAAACTGGTTTATAAGGAGATCTATGGGAGATCAGGAGTTGTGTCTCGGAACCTCTCAAATTGACAGTCCTTCTTTCATATTCTTTAATACACCTAACAACACACAATCTTTCATTCTCAGGAAAGAAAGGATAGAAGATAGAAGAAGACATAGTTTTAGTCCTTTTTTTAAGATAAAAGCAAACCCCTTCAGGTTGAAAGGCCCTGCTCGAAACGTCTAATGCCTTAACATCTGAAGTTCGCCTGAAGGAGACTAAACAAAGCAAAACAGTAATTTTATAAGAAATACGCTTGAGGGAGAGGGCATCGTTCTCTCCCCATGAAGAGACAAGACACAGAATGTTTCTCACGTGCCACAAGGCTGAGTATTTAGGAGTTGGAGGTTTGAGAACACGCATGCTTCTCATAATTTTTTGGGTCAAAAGACTTTGACCAACAGAAACACCATCGACTAAGGAGTGACCTGCAGCTATCGCGGACCTATAAACATTGACAGTTCTATAACTGAGGCCAGAAGCAAAAAGTTCTGAAAGAAAATTAACCACTTGAACTAAATCAACTGAAACGGGATCATGATGTTGTTGAAGACACCAGCGAACCCATTTGTTCCATGCCAATCGATATGCCTTCCTTGTGCCAGGAGCCCAGGATTCAGATATGAGTCGGAAAGCATTGTGCGAAAGGCCAGGGATTTGCCATTGTCGCCTGAAATCTTCCAGGCCGTCATTACTAAAATGCCTTGCTCTAGGAGGGGATGAGATTCGCCCTGAGGGCCCAGGAGAAGACGGTTGAAAGATGGGATCAGTATTGGAAAGTCTATTGCCATCTCCAAAATGAGTGGGAACCATGCTTGAGACCTCCAAAGAGGGGCTATCACTATCATACTCTGAAGGTATCTGCGAGCATGTAAGAGGAGGCGCGGAAGCATTACAAATGGCCGGAAGGCATATGGTTTTAAGTTTTTCCAATTCTGGAGGAAGGCATCCACTCCGGATGCTTGAGGGTCCGGCCTCCAGCTGAAATATTTTGTTAACTGGGTGTTCAGTCTGTCTGCAAAGAGGTCTGTCCCGAAGGGGCCCCATTGTTCTTGAATGGTCAGAAATATCTTTCTGTTCAGTTTCCAATTGCTGGAATCCCTGAAATTCCTGGAGAACCAATCTGCCACACCATTGTTCAAACCAGGATATGTTCCGCCGTGACTGATAGTCCCTTGTTCAGGCAATAGTCCCAGAAAAACTTCGCTATTTCTGTCAGGCCCTTCGAATGTGGTCCTCCTAGTTTGTTCACGTATCTCACCGCAGAGACATTGTCCATGCGAAGCATTATAGAACATTTCATAGTTTCTTGAGTAAAGCTTCAAATTGCAAAGGAACCAGCTAAAAGTTCCAGATAATTGATATGCAAGTTCTTCTCCTCGCGTGTCCACCGCCCCCCTGTCGACAGATTGGCACAAGCTGCCCCCAACCTTCTAGACTTGCATCCGACTCTAGTATCATGTCTGGGGATTCGCCGAAGATCGCTCGGCCATTCCATGCTTCCGCATTTTTCAGCCACCAAGAGAGTTCTTCCCTGGACTCCACGTCCAGGCTGGTCATTTGAGTGTAGGATTGTGACATCTTCAGAGCCTTCGCTTTGAGTCTCTGAAGAGCCCTGTAATGAAGAGGGCCGGGGAAAATTGCTTGGATGGTCGAAGAAAGGAGACCTAGGATTCTCTCCAAAAGCCTTAAGGGGAAAGAATCTAGAGAGAGAATCTTTTTTAACTCCTTCCTGAGTTTCTTTATCTTTTCTTTCGGTAATTTCAACTCTCTTGATAGCGTGTTTACCATGAAACCTAGGAATTGGGTCTCCTGTGAAGGGATAATGCAAGACTTCTTTATATTTATGACAAATCCCAGATATTCCAGGAGCTGGATGGTAAGATCTGTGTGATGAGAAATGGTCGACTTGGTCTGAGCCATGATGAGGATGTCGTCCAGGTAGATTATGAGCCTCACACCCCGTTCCCTTAACCAAGCTACCACTGGGCGGAGCACTTTGGTGAAACACCAAGGGGCTGAGGACAGGCCGAAAGGGATGCTGGAAAACTCCTAAAGTTTTCCTTCCCAAGTGAATTGTAGGAACTTCCTGTGAGGGGGCCAAATAGGGATGGTCAGGTGAGCGTCCTTCAGATCCAGGCGTGTGAGCCAATCGCCTTTCCTCAGATCGTCTCTGAGTAGGTGTATTTCCTCCATTTTGAAATGGCGGTAAGACACCCATCCATTTAAGCTTTTTAAGTTTATCACAGGTCTTTGGGTCTTGTCCTTCTTTTCTACTAAGAAAATATTGCTTATAAACCCTCTCTGAGAGCCTTGTCTTATAGCCCCTTTGGCGAGGAGATCCTGAACCTCTTGAGAAATGAGTTTCCTTTGATCTTGAGAGAATATTATCTCTCGGGGAGGTTTTAGCTGAAAGGGAGTGCCCAGGAAGTCTATTTTGTAACCTCTTATGGTTTGTAATACCTAGGGATCCTGTGTGATCATATTCCAGTTGCCAGAGAAAAGGGCTAGTCTGCCACCCACCTTTATAGGGGTATCTAAATGGTCTCCCACTGCACTTACCTGCGGAAAGGGTCTTGTTTCTCCTATCTCCACGTGAGAATCTTCCTCTGCCGCGTTGTCTCTGAGGGTAAAAGGTCTGGTTTCCGTAGAATGATGATTGTTGATATCTGTTACCACGTCCAAAGTAGGGTCTGGAAGAGGATTGACCTCGGCCGGGGAAACGACCCCGCATTCTCCCGGCCCGGCCAAAAATTCTATCTTGGAAGACTTTTTTAATTTCACGTTGGGACTTTTGGATTGAGCTAAAAGCCCCAACATATTTGGCCATATCGCGTATGAACTCTTCTCCAAAGAGAAATCCTTGGGAGTTTGGGCCTGTCTCCTTATTTGCTAATTCAATAAGTTTAGGGTCTATTTTAAGTAGAATCCCTTTCCTACGTTTGTTAGACAGGGCAGTATTGGCATTGCCAAGGAGGCAGATAGATCTTTGAACCCATTTGCGCAGTTCTTTAGGGTCAACGGGGATGCTTCCGACATAAGCATTCTCTGCCAGATCAAAAATCTTAGATAGCGGGCCAATAATATCCAGAAGCCGGTCCTGACATGACCTGAGCCCCTTGTCTATGCTCCTTCTTGGGTCTTTGGCACCTTTAGCTATAAATGCAACGACCTTAGGGTCTAATTCGGGGGTGAAGGCGATTTTATCTGGAAGTGATGGGCGAGGACATTCCAATCTCAATCTTGATCTCACCTCCTTAGGAATTTCCCTCCTTAGCCAAAAGCTAACATAGTCTGCGACATGTTGAGATGGTAACCATTCGGGAGAAAGGGGATGTCTTATTAGTAAGGGGTCAAACATATTATCCCCAAAGGGGTCAGTGAAGCCCATCTTGGATCCCGATGCCTTATTTGTTCCTTCTGGGCTCTCCCAGGAGTCATTCGCCCGGACCTCAACGTCCGAATCAAAAGGAGATGAGCAGGAGAGGTCTATCTCCGCATCATGATGATCGTCGCTATCGATATTTATAGGTGAATCCGGACCTGATTCTTGTCCTTCTGTGGTGCCCGAGGCACCGTTCTGATCTCCGCCCTGGTGGCGAGACTGAGCCGATTTTGATGACACCTTATGGTTTTTTTGTGGAGAAGGTAGGTTGTTCTCCTGCGGCTCTTTTCTTTGGGGCCTTGACTGCCCCTTCTTTAGTGCTTGAAGTGCGTGTGTGAGCACCACTAGTGGAAGGCCATGCCCCCGTAAACTTTTCAAAATTTTTATTTATGGTGTCCAAATTTTTTTTATTAATGGTTTCATTAAAGGAGGTCATGGCTTTATCCATGGCTTTAGAAACCAACAGTTCCAACTTTGCATCTATTGAGGCATCAGGGTTAGAAGACATTGTCAAATACGAGGTAAAAAGGACAGGATGCCCAGTAGCCTTTAACCCTTATTTTAAGAATGTCCAGCAGTCTTTTACCCTATTAACAAGGTAAGTTAAGCACAAGCTCCTCAAGAAAATATCTGTCGGTTTTATAATAATCCTACCTTAAATTAGACCCGTTTCCCCTCTTTTTTTTTTTTTTAAGCATATAATGTCATTAGCGAGAGAAAACGGGGTAAAAGCTAAGAGATCGCGATCGTGGTGTCAACTGCCGAAGCTGGTCCGTAACTAGGGCAACAACGTGTTTGTGCGCGTTGCTAAGGGCTTTTCCCCTAAGGCACGTACCCTCCACGGACATACTTATGTTGTTTTGCATACCAGAAAACCGATCGGCCATCTTGGAATGGTTTTCTAATCCAAGTTAATATATGCTGGTATATTACAGGGGTCATATGGAAAGTGTCAAAACCACGGGTCTACTTTTTTTAATTAGAAGCGTTTATCAATAGGGTGTGGTCAGAGTAAGTGACTAAGCATTCTTTTCATAACCTAACTGATCCTATGTGGTCCTTTGATATATACATAATTATCATAGATCTTTAATTTTAGCATTTTATGTTTAAGAATTATAATCTCATGTGGTTGTTCAGTAGAGGATTTACCTGCAACTAGCAATACTCGCCCTCAAGTAAATTTTCGGGAGGAAGTTCAACTACACCGCCTAGGAAATGTTCAAGACAATCGCACCAGACCACCAAATCTACTGACACCAAAACCAAGTACAACAGGTGTTCAAACCAGAGCGAGAAGAAAGGATCAACACATGACAAAATCCTAACTATCAATCTGGTAATCAATCTGTCTACTACAAACCAGTCTGATACACATAACCGAATTCTTAACAAAGGATTGTCCTTCTGTCCAACTGCCCAATGGGACCTTGTTCAAACAGAAATTGACCTTTTCAAATTTACAAGAAATTTGAAGGTACACTCTTTCTTCACTGACAATCCAAGACGTTGAAATACCCCCCACAATAGTCAACCAACAAGTGACCTATCTGCTCAAGATGTTGAAAACAGCAACCTTCTATTACAATTATCCACCGATATAGCACCAGACAATCTAGAGTCGTTAACAACTGCAGAAGAGTTGGGAATAGATATTTTCCATTCAAAGCCCAATCCATTTAAGAAAAAATCTAGATTCACACCATCGTTACCATCTGGTAATTCAATTGACATGTTTTTTAAGAATGTAACTCAGAACCTTGATAAAGAATTCCAAAAATATCAGTCCAAACAGAAATATGTCCCAAAAAATATCTCTGCAAAAAAAGACAAGCCTTGATGGAGCTGAAACAAAATGAAAATCTAATAATCAAGAAAGCGGACAAAGGAGGACACGTTGTTGTCCTCAATACAACAGACTACTTATTGGAAGCTCAACGACAACTAGAGGATAACACATGTTATCAAAAATTGGATCATAACCCAACACAATATATTCAAGAAAAACTACTTGCCTTGCTCAATATATGGTATGAAAAAGGATTGCTAAGCATAGAAGAAAAAAATCTCCTGTATATCAACAATCCAACCATTCCAACTATGTACCTATTACCTAAGGTGCACAAGCCAGGAAGAATACCCAAAGGAAGACCTATTATTGCAGGCATAGATTCCATTTGTTCAAACGTGGGAGCTTTCATTGATGCAGAATTACAACCCTTGATGAAGGCTCTCCCATTCTTCATCAAGGACACTAAAGACGTTCTACAAAAACTGGAAAACATAATATGGCAAGAAGACTACATACTTACAGCAATTGACATCACCAGTCTGTATACGTCAATTAAACATTCAGATGACTTATCAGCGACAAGAAAATACCTACAAACCAGATCAGCCCCCTAACGGCACGAAACAAAAAGGTTCTTGATTTGCTTGAATTTTTTCTTTTTAACAACTACTTTCTGTTCAATGGTAATTTCTATCTACAACTCCAGGGCACTGCAATGGGGGCAAAATTTGCGCCCCCGTACGCTTGCCCCCTGATGGGAGCAGTGGAGCAACACTGGCTCTGGCAAGAGAGATCTGAAGATATCACTAACAACATAATAATGTGGGGGCGATATACAGACGATATTCTATTAATATGGCAAGGAACAGAAAATAAGCTCAAAACCTTTATCAAATCCATGTCACCAAATCAGTGGGGAATTGATATCACATACAACATCTCAAGAACAGAAATAGAATATCTGGATCTATCAATTTATGTTACAGATATGAAACTGCACACCAAAATTCATAGAAAACCAACGTCATCCAACTCTATTCTTCATGCCTCAAGTAGCCATCCTGCACATACAATCAGGAACATTCCGGGAGGCGAATACAGACGGGCACAAATTAACTGTAGTTCAAATGAAGAATAACAAATTCACTCTGACAATATAACACAACGCTTGAGACAAAGGGGCTATAAGGAACAGACTTTAACTAAAGCTCAAACAAAAATTCCTGGATATTGAAAGACAATCACTGTTACACAATAACCAAACCAGAGAAAATAAACAAGTAATTCGCTTCAATACCCAATACAATAATGGTCAGTACCACATTCGTAAAACGTTAAACAAACATTGGCATCTCTTGAAGGACAATCCAACCATAACCTCTGCAATTCATGATAAACCACAATTAGGCTTCTCTAGGAGCAAAGATCTGAGAGACATCCTTTGCTCATCGTTCCTGGATCTTGAGCAAAAACCAAAGACCTTCCTGCAGCAACCTAGGGGCTTTTTCACTTGCACCAACTGTTCAATATGCAAACTTGGAAAATCCAAGACAAAAGAGGTCTTCATTAGTGATCACAAATATAAAATCAATGACTTTATCAATTGTGAAAGCACCAACGTGGTATACCTGATAACATGCCTGTGTGTACAGAATTACATCGGAAGCTCAACTCGACCTTTGAAAATACGCATTCAAGAACACTATCGGAATATTCATAAAACAGATGCACGACAACCCTTGGTTGACCATTTTTTGAAAAACCATGCTCATCAATTGACTTTCTCGTTCATAGGTCTGAAAAAACTAAAACCACACAAACGTGGTGGGAACCAGGAATTGCACCTACGAAGAGAAGAAAGCTCTTTGATCATAGGAATGGAAATGGTGGAAAAAGGACTGAATCAAGAACATGAGTGGCACCACTGGCTTTAAGAACTGACACATGTCTTTAAGAGATCATCTGGGACTCCTAGAACCTTGGGCTAGAGAACTAGCCCTATTGGAATAAAATAAACATTATCACCTAGTAATCACTAACTTACTTATTAACTGTTAAAAATCATGATTGTATATGCTCATTTAAAAACCAAAACAATCAGTTTAAAAACACTGCACCTAATCCAATTTTCATCGATAACAATGTGCCCTTTGAATGAGAAGCATTTAAAAATACCCCTCCTCCTGTATCGTTTTTTTTACTTAATCATTTGGCCCACAACCACATGAGATTATAATTCTTAAACATAAGACACTGAAATTAGAGAGGGTCAATATAACAATCTGAGATCTATGATAATTATGTATATATCAAAGGACCACATAGGATCAATTAGGTTATGAAAAGAATGCTTAGTCACTTACTCTGACCACACCCTATTGATAAACTCTTCTAATTAAAAAAGTAGACTTGTGGTTTTGACACTTTCCATATGACCCCCGTGATATACCAGCATATATTAACTTGGATTAGAAAACCATTCCAAGATGGCTGATCGGTATTCTGGTATGCAAAACAACATAAGTATGTCCGTTTTCTGTTTTGATTGTTCTCACATATAAGTTTCTTCTAAATACGAAGGGTTGTCCTATTTTTGAAAATTAAACATTTCAGAGGTATTATGTTGCATTTTTTCTGATGACTATACATCAAACATGTCTTTTCGAATAACTTTACTAAAATGTGTAACTTTGTGCAATGATCATGCTCAATGCCTTCCCGGTTTCACTTCCGGATCACTCGATTTAAATAAACAAGTATTTTGCCACAGTTTCCTTGCAACGGGACTTTCTTGCCACATACGGCACCTTCGTGGAGACACGTTAGATCACAGGAGATTTACCTCCAAGTAAGTGCGCTCAGAAGCTAGCTGTCTTTTCGCGGCTATTCCGCTGTCGGCAATGTAAATGCAATGTGAAATGTAATTGAGTTTGACCATTTGCACGCGATTACGACGTCTGTCTGCACAATGTAAAATCAGCAATGGCTAATATGCACCATTCTGCGCCCCATTACATCCTAAATAATATGACTCTTTGCCAAATAAAACGGCATTGGGATTTCACTTATGCTTTTCTGCCATGAGGCAACAAAGCCTGTGACGGTTGTTTGGCGGCCTTCTCTTCCACCCCAGAACTTTTCTCTACTGATGGAGGATACCATCCCGAAACACGAGCCATGTCTCGTGTCTAGAGATACTGGAAATATCAAGTCCTTACTTGCACCAACCTTGGTGAAACACTCACAAACTTTTTCCCAACTCTTCAAGTCGTATGCACTGCATATACCAGAATGCAGAGGGGCGATCCGGCGGAGAGGCTAGCAGTGTGCTCCCATCGTTGATTCCTGTTATAGGGCTCCCGTGAGCCCCCAAGCTGACGACCTTTTGGAGACGCACTTGCATGCCTGAGAGGCAACAAAGCCTCTGACGGTTGTTGGGCAACCTTCTCTGCCACCCCAGAACCTTTCTCTACTGATGAGGGATACCATCCAGAAACACGAGCCATGTCTCGTGTCTAGAGATACTGGACATATCAAGTACTTACTTGCACCAACCTTGGTGAAAGACTCACAAACTTTTTCCCAACTCTTCAAGTCATACGCACTGCATATACCAGAATGCAAAGGGGCGATCCGGCGGAGAGGGTAGCAGTGTGGTTCCGTCTTTGATTCCTGTTATAGGGCTCCTTTGAGCCCCCAAGCTGACGAGCTTTTGGAGACGCACCTGCACGCCTGAGAGGCAACGAAGCCTGTGGCGGTTGTTTGGCGGCCTTCTCTGCCACCCCAGAACTTTTCTCCACTGATGAGGGATGCCATCCCGAAACATGAGCCATCTCTCGTGTCTAGAGATACTGGAAATATCAAGTACTTACTTGCACCAACCTTGGTGAAACACTCACAAACTTTTTCCCAACTCTTCAAGTCATACGCACTGCATATATCAGAATGCAGAGGGGCGATCCAGCGGAGAGGCTAGCAGTGTGGTTCCGTCTTTGATTCCTGTTATAGGGCTCCCGTGAGCCCCCAAGCTGACGAGCTTTGGGAGGCGCACCTGCGCACCTGAGAGGCAACGAAGCCTGTGACGGTTGTTTGGCGGCCTTCTCTGTCACCCCAGAACTTTTCTCTACTAATGAGGGATACCATCCTGAAACGCGAGCCTCGTCTCGTGTCTAGAGATACTGGAAATATCAAGTACTTAGTTGCACCAACCTTGGTGAAACACTCACAAACATTTTCCCAACTCTTCAAGTCATACGCACTGCATATACCTGAATGCAGATGGGCGATCCGGCGGAGAGGCTAGCAGTGTGCGCCCATCGTTGATTCCTGTTATAGGGCTCCCATGAGCCCCGAAGCTGACTAGCTTTTGGAGACGCACCTGCCCGCCTGAGAGGCAACGAAGCCTGTGACGGTTGTTTGGCGGCCTTCTCTGCCACCCCAGAACTTTTCTCTACTGATGGGGGATACCATCCCGAAACACGAGCCATGTCTCGTGTATAGAGATACTGGAAATATCAAGTACTTACTTGCACCAACCTTGGTGAAACACAAACTTTTTCCCAACTCTTCAAGTCATACGCACTGCATATACCAGAATGCAGAGGGGCGATCCGGCGGAGAGGCTAGCAGTGTGCTCCCATCGTTTATTCCTGTTATAGGGCTCCCGTGAGCCCCCAAGCTGATGAGCTTTTGGAGACGCACTTGCGCGTCTGAGAGGCAACAAAGCCTGTGACGGTTGTTTGGCGGCCTTCTCTGCCACCCCAGAAATTTTCTCTACTGATGAGGAATACCATCCCAAAACACGAGCCATGTCTCGTGTCTAGAGATACTGGAAATATCAAGTACTTACTTGCAGGAACCTTGGTGAAACACTCACAAACTTTTTCCCAACTCCTCAAGTCATACTCATTGCATATACCAGAATGCAGAGGGGCGATCCGGCGGAGAGGCTAGCAGTGTGCTCCCATCGTTGATTCCTGTTATAGGGCTCCCGTGAGCCCTCAAGCTGACGAGCTTTTGAAAACGCACCTGCGCGCCTGAGAGGCAACGAAGCCTGTAACGGTTGTTTGGGGGCCTTCTCTGCCACCCCAGAACTTTTCTCTACTGATTACGGGGATACCATCCAGAAACACGAGCCATGTCTCGTGTCTAGATATACTGGAAATATCAAGTACTTACTTGCACCAACCTTGGTGAAACACTCACAAACTTTTTCCCAACTCTTCAAGTCATACGCACTGCATATACCAGAATGCAGAGAGGCGATCCGGCGGAGAGGCTAGCAGTGTGCTCCCATCGTTGATTCCTGTTATAGGGCTCCCGTGAGCCCCCAAGCTGATGAGCTTTTGGAGACGCACCTGCCCGCCTGAGAGGCAACAAAGCCTGTGACGGTTGTTTGGCGGTCTTCTCTTCCACCCCAGAACTTTTCTCTACTGATGGAGGATACCATCCCGAAACACGAGCCATGTCTCGTGTCTAGAGATACTGGACATATCAAGTACTTACTTGCACCGACCTTGGTGAAACACTCACAAACTTTTTCCCAACTCTTCAAGTCATATGCACTGCATATTCCAGAAAGCAGATGGGCGATCTGGCGGAGAGGCTAGCAGTGTGCTCCCATCGTTATTTCCTGTTATAGGGCTCCCGTGAGCCCCCAAACTGACGAGCTTTTGGAGACGCACCTGCGCGCCTGAGAGGCAACGAAGCCTGTGACGGTTGTTTGGCGGCCTTCTCTGCCCGCCCAGAACTTTTCTCTACTGATGAGGGATACCATCCCGAAACACGAGCCATGTCTCGTGTCTAGAGATACTGGAAATATCAAGTGCTTACTTGCACTAACCTTGGTGAAACACTCACAAACTTTTTCCCAATCTTCAAGTCATACGCACTGCATATACCAGAATGCAGAGGGGCGATCCTGCGGAGAGGCTAGCAGTTTGCTCCCATCCTTGATTCCTGTTATAGGGCTCCCGTGAGCCCCCAAGCTGACGAGCTTTTGGAGACGCATCTACTCGGCTGAGAGGCAACGAAGCCTGTGATGGTTGTTTGGCGGCCTTCTCTGCCACCCCAGAACATTTCTCTACTGATGAGGGATACCATCCCGAAACACAAGCCATGTCTCGTGTCTAGAGATACTGAAAATATCAAGTACTTACTTGCACCAACCTTGGTGAAACACTCACAAACTTTTTCCCAACTCTTCAAGTCATACGCACTGCATATACCAGAATGCAGAGGGGCGATCCGGCAGAGAGGCTAACAGTGTGCTCCCATCATTGATTCCTGGTACTGTCATGCTGACTGGGCAAGTGCTCCACTTGCCAGTCCCTAAACCTTCCCTTTTCTTCATATCAGTCACCCCTATGGTAGGCCCAAGGGCAGGGTGCATTGTAAGTATAAGGTAGGACAAGCCCTGATGTGTGTGGCATGTCCTAATAGTTAATTACAGCCATTTTCGTTTTTAACTATTGTAAGGCTAACTGTTCTCCATAGGCCAGAATGGGCTGTTAGAATTGTTACTGGTTATAATCCTAACAGGCTCAGAGAACATGGTAGAAATTCGAGTTTAGTATGCCCGAGCTCAGAATAATAAAATACATCTTTTAGTAAAGTTTATTTTAATATTCTGTGTTTGCTAATACCACTTTTAGAAAGTAGGTATTTGCTTGTCTAACCATTCAAAACTGCCTCTGCTAGGATGTGTATTTCTATGTCTGGTTTCTGTGAGTGACAGGGCTGGGGAATTCCAGGAGACAGGCTCATGTAACCCAGTGGTGAATAGAGAGATCTGCATCTTGATGGGAGGGAGGAGTGCACCTGAACTCTGAATAGGACTGTACTTGCCTTCCACAATGCTGGCTCCACCTCCTGTGGGGCGTCTGATGTGCATGCCCTGCACTGTGAAAGGAAAGGATAACAGAGTGCTTCAGAACTGGTTTGGACTGGGCAAAGGCCCCTCTAATCTCAGAGAACAAAGGATTTCTGGGTATAAGTATTGGGACCCTGATCCCATGAAATTAGATCACTTTTGGGCTACAAGAAGAAACCTTTACTGAGGAGAGGAACCTGAAGAAACTGAGGAGAGACTATTCCCAAGCTGAAGTGCTGCTTAGGGGATTGGCCTGCAGTGGTTGCATTACTGTCAAAGGAAGGAGAAAGGAACTTTGTGTACTTTGCTTTCAACGTGTGAAGGATCTCCAAGGGCTTGGAAAAGAGCTTGCCTCCTGCTGAGTCTCAGGGACAACAGACTTCACCCCCCAGCTCCCCAGAGTTCTTTTGGAAGTGCCTGCGGTTTTGGGCCTTCTGAGGAACTGCTTGTCTCAAGGAGCTGGAAGCGTGACTCAATGAGAAGAAGCGTGTCACCGTCGCTGTGCCTGCTGTCGCAACTCTGGAGAAAGGAGGGTGTCGCCGCTGGAACTGTTGCACTGCACCGCATCGGAGAGAAGCGGCCGCAATGAAGAGGAAGCGTGTCACCGTCACTGCTGCTGCCATCGCAACTCTGAAGAAGGAGGGTGTCGCCGGTGGAGCTGTCGCACTGCACCGCATCAAGGGAAGAATCTCGCAATGAGGTTGGAGCGTGTCGCCGTGCCTGCTGTCGCAACTCCAGAGAAAGGAGGGTGTCGCCGCTGGAACTGTCGCATTGCACTCCATCAACCAAGAGCACCTTGCATCCCCGAGAAGCGCGCTGCCGTCGGAGCTGCTGCCGTCGCATCTTGGATGTCGCCGCTGTAGTTGTCGCAACGAGCGGAAGCTTCACGCATCGTGGGAGAAGAGAGTTGCCGCTGGGGCTGTTGCCGTTGCATAGTAAGGGTGTCCCCGCTGCAGTCCACGCATCAAACCGAGAGCTTCTCGCATCCCCGAGAAGCGTGCAGCATCAAGAAGATTTTCACGTCTTTATTTATTTGCACCTGAACTTTGCCGCATTTCCCATCGCTGCGACATTGCTTGTCGTGGAAGCGCAACGCAACTTAAGGTACATTGGCGCAAAGTGTTGCATCTAAGAACTGAACTAAGCTTAAATCTACCATCTTAAAGCAATCATAGTGTGTATTTTTGTCATTTAATGGTCTTGTGGTAACTGGTAACTCTATATAAAGTCTACTTATTTTTTATATTAAACCTGTGTGGTGTCTCTTTGTAGTGTTGTCACTGGGTTACTGTATGTGGTAACAAATGCTTAACTTACAACGCCTCTGAAGTAAAGCCTTGCTGCTCGCGCCACGCAACCTAGAGGGAGAGCAGGAGTTATTTTAGGAGTGTAATCCCCCTTACCCTAACTAGAGGAGAGGGTCCCTATTTGTCACAAATACCTATCTGTGCCAACAAGAGAACCCCAAATCTAACAAGGACTATTAGGAATCAGTGGGCATGTGAGAGTAAAGGTCCGATTATGAGATCGGCGGTTCGAATGCTATCCGACCGCCGTATTACGATTACACATGTATTGGCGGGCTTTTGTCGGTGGTGCAAAAGTGACTGCATGCTTCAGTTCATAGAGTACCTGTAGCATATGTCGCCGCCGTGGCAGCACCACTTGCACTTTGGGTGCACTGTGTACCATGTACCATGTCATGCTTGACACACACGATAGTGCATTAAGAGGGGGACACGACATGTGCCCTCATGTACTTTGCCCAATAGGCAATATCGCCCTGGGGTCCTTTTTGGGGTGCCTTCCCTACCTTTCTGACAACCTTTACATGGCAGGGACCATGCCATGAAAAGGTCAGTGGAAAGGCATGTCGTGATTGAGATGGCGGTGCCGGCATCATCATCGCCTGCCATAGCCTCCGCTTTCCCCACCGCTGCTGGATCCAGGATCCTGACAGTAGCGGCGGTCTTGTGGTGGTCTGGCCGCCATGGGCATAATTGGGCAGTCGGACCACTGAGGAGGCAGTGGTTGGACCACCACCACAAGTATGGCGGTCTTCGGACCGCCATACTCGTAATCAGGTCTGAAGTGTTGTAGGGATCAGGTCCTCTAAGTAAGTAGTGGCTGAGGGAGAAAAGTATGTGACCCAATAACCAGAAAATATTTTATTATAAAGATAAGAACTAAGAAAGACAATTATGGAATGAAAAGTGACAAAAAGTAACAACTATTGTTAGTCGAATATAGTTTCATAGTTGAAATAATTTTTATTGCTTTCGTTAAATAGACCTTAGTGCATAGTGACAGGCTTATAATTCAGAGCATAAAAGATGTGCACTACATATACAATAATTTGTTTAAAAAGGTGCACAGATATTTATAATGAATAGATTAAAAATGTAGGTTAAAAAGGAAAAATACCAAATAACTATAATTTACAGATTAAAAGTGATATCAATATATCTCATATGACATGCATCTATAAGCATTCAAGCAGATTCCAGCTACTGTATATTTCATACATATCTTATTAGGTCTACTAAAATTAGTGCAATAAAACTATAACTCCAACTATAACATCAATCCCCCCCACCCTTGATGAAGAAAAGCAGTTAGAAACAGTGTCAAAATATTCTACATGCACAAGAATATTAAAGCAGTACCCATTATTACTCAATTTATCAGTATTAAACTTGATTTTCCATCCCTTACCTGCAAGGACTCATGGTGTTCCCATGCGATACCCTATCAATTTTCCGTCTTCCTCTTTTTATCTCACGAAACAATACAGCGCTCTACAAACTTGCCCATTTATTAATTTCTTTGCGCCATCTAATAATTTGAGGACCATGCTCTGATTTTCACTACATAGTCAATTCTCGTTTGCCAAAATCAAACCTAAGTCCGTAAATCTAGTAGTACTTTTCTTAATTTTAGGACAAGGATATCCCCCAGGAGGCAGACCAAGGGTGTACAAGGCATATCCCGCAAGGTTATTCCATTAATATATTCTATTGCTTCCTCCCAGAACCCTGCTAACGAAGGGCAGGACCATACCATGTGGAACATTTCTGCCCCCCGCTCCCCACATCTGGGGCATTTTTCAGCAGCAGTCGCATAGAACTTGTTAATCATTCCTGGTGTAAGATAAGCTCTATCCAGGATATAGAAATTAATTACTTTGAACCTAGCATTTTTAGAAACAGCTGGTATATGCTCTACAATCCTATCCCAGTCCAAATCATTAATTTAGAGCTCTAAGTCTCTCTTCCATTTAATTTTCAACACAGCAAGACGAGAAAGAATATTTGCACGAATCGCACGATAAGGATATGAGACCGCTCCTACACACCCTGTTGTTGTACAGAGCTTTTGACACACCTGATATGTGGCAGGCTCAGCATCTCCATTTCTCCAATAATTCCTTATTGTTGCAACCAATGACCTGTGTGCTAAAAATTGCCCTCTAGGTCTATCACATTTTTCAGCCAAGTCTTCAAACCTAAGCAATACTCCATTCCGATATAGATCTGCAACACTGTTAACCCCAAAGGTAGTCCATCTTTCAATTCTTGCTAATGCTCCGACCTTGGAGAAAAAACATATGGTACCGGGGTTCGAATCCTGCAAAGGGAAGTATCAGGTTTGTGTTTACTTTCAAACAAACGTCTGAACAATTATCACCAAAAATGAGAACAAGAGTGGTAAATGTTTAAACATGTTTTTGAAAACGGTGTGAACACCATCCCTCAGCTACAGACTGTGCAAATAGGGTTCTCCAATAGCATGCTTTGGAGCTTGTTTTATCTGTAACAAGGCTGAGACTTTATTTTAAATCACAGGGATTAAGTTGCACTGATTTGAAGCTTGAAGACAAAAAATAAATAATTAATTGTTAACTTAAATCATATCTAGGTAAGGAAGGATTTATGAAGGGTTAAGGTAGAGTTTAGGAAGTTACAAACACCCCCCACAAAAGAATAAGAATATTGCTATTCAAAAACTTTACTATACCCAAAAAGGACCCAAAACAGTACGAAGCATACTCCAGCTCATCATTGATGTAAATCCAGCACCACATGGCCAAACACTGGTACTGAAACACAAATCCGCCAAATAACTGTAGACATATATATAAGAAAATAAAGGATCTTTTTCCCACTATTTGAAGGTCCTAATTTTTGTCAACTTTTTGGGAAATTCCGTACAATGCTGTTTTTAAAAAAAAGTAATCCAAACTCATCATTTTCTTCAGAGCAAATCGTGTTAAATTGTCTAATGATGCTCATTTATTGTAGGATCCAATTTCTTTCTTAAAAGCAAATCCTGTTGCATTTTATATCAATAGTATAAAAACACTCGGAGCACGCCTGGTAATGCAAGGACTGAAAGCCACCACCCATCTACAGGTAAAACCCATTTCAACAACAACCAACTCTAGCTAGGCTGACCACATAGGAAATGGGTTCTGTGACACAATATTGACGCCACAATATTGAATTATGCTAATATCCCCCACAAATATTTTTTGCCAGAATATTGTCACCTATTTTTAAACAATTAATACACCAATATCACTAACAGAATTATTGCAGTAAAAATATCTAAAAAACTATAATGCTAAGATGTGTGGGATACTTTGTAGGCAGTTCGCTCGGAGTGGCATTCTGATGCATCTGGGTTGATGTACATGTTGGACAATCCAGGTGTAGGTGTTGAGTGAAGTGTAATGAGCGGATGAGCTAGGCGAGCAGTAACTTTGATAAGAGTGCTTGTGCTGGGGAGATTGGTTTGCAAACTGTATCATTTCTTGTAGGTAGTCTAGCTTAATTTTCAAGTGAATGAGTTCATTATATTGTCTGGTCAGTATTAAGTGCTGTAATGCAGTATGAGGTCAGTAATCACATCTCTCATGTAGGCTTGGACAACATTTTAACTATACCTGAAATATTTACATAATAGATGCCATTCTGAATTACATTTTGTGCGCAAAATTCCACCATTACGCCACATGGTCTAATTGGGAGTTTCTCAGGTAAAAATCTCAGATCATGGCAGCGCCAGAACAATGTGGACAGACAGAACATGAGCAGCTCTTGTTTGCAACAGTTTTTTTTGTTTTTTTTTAATCTCTGTTTTAGGGCTAAGTGTGTCTTTGCATCAAAAGGGTGGGCACATTGAGGAGTGCTGTGACTTTTGATTGGGCTGTGGGATTGGCTTTTGACAGTATTTTTGTCAGATTGAACTAGGTTTGTACAGGTTTATTGCTCTTCTCTTCCTGCACCGAGGACCTGATGCCTAGTCTGTATACTTTCTAATTTGCATATGGGACTGTATTGCTGTTTTGGTCATTCTGTTGTCTAACCTTTTTCCATGCTAATGACGGAGCCGCTCCGTCATGAGCCTCGGTTGAGCTGTGCTCATGACGGAGCGGTTCCGTCATGGCCCGCTCGGCGCGCCTGCGCTTCGCAAATTCCGCGCCTGCGCTGGACGTTCCATTGAGCGGGCGGGGCCATGACGGAACCGCTCCGTCATGAGCACAGCTCAACTGCGGCTCGTGACGGAGCGGCTTCGTCACGAGCATGCGAGCGCCGCTCTGCCCCCCTCCCCCCTAGCGCTGCGGCGGAATTGCCGCCGCAGCGAAGGGGTTAATATTGGCCTTAGTTTCATAGTGGAACTTGCTCCAGGCTCATTTATCACTCATTCATATTTCTCTTCTTATACTCATTCGGCCACTCACTAAACCATTTATTCATCAGTGCACTCACCCATTCTTCCGGACACTCAGGCAATCACCTGTCTACTCATCTATCCATATTTGCACTTAGGCACTTCCATTCCTTTATTGCATTAAACATCCCTGCAAAGGATCTCTTGGTAACCATCCATATAGTAACCCCTTCATTCAGTGATTTATCCCAGCACTCAATCATTCTTCCATCCATGCATGTGCTTATTTATCTAAACATGCACCCATGCACTCACTCATCAATCTAGTCAGTAATTGACTAATTTTCACATTCAGCCACCCACCCATCCATACAACTACACACAGACACACTAATCATTGAAGAAGCCCTTTAACTTATACAATTGCCAGGTCTGTCTTTTTGTCAATGGTTGTTCCATATAGCACACTAACAGCATCATTAAAAGTTTGGGTGAGAGGTAAAGCACCATAAATTGGTGAATCACCTGTCCCGTTAAACTCGTGGTTCTCTCTTCCCATTTAGAGGTGGATTTACTGCAGAGGGTTCAATGGCAGAGCCTCTTCTGGTTCCATAGGTGGAAACTCTTGACCTGGCAGCCAGGTCTTCCTCATTAGGTTTCTCAGCTTGGGGCGCCACTTGAATCATCCACCTACCGATTACATTTTTCCAGCCACTCATATACCATCTGCAATAGAACCCACAAATTCAACATGCAGCTCAAGAGAAATGAAAAGAATAAAAATAGAAAAACACAATGCTGCCTAAACATAGGAGACATACGCTTGGAATAAAAATCTAAATTAGGCACAGTCGCTGATGGGTGTCTTGCAATGATATTGTGCATAATGTATTCTTGTTATAAGGTTCCACTATGGCTGCTAAGTTTAAAAGCATTTGTTGGTCATCTTGGAATGGTAAAAAATGATACAGTATGGACCTCACCGTTCCTAGTTGGCTGCCTCGTTTGTAAGCAGTGGTCGTGTGGATGCAGTGCACTGCAGATGAAATGAGCGGTAAGTGAGTAACCCGCTGCAATACTCTCTAAAAAATATAAACAAAATACAAACTGCGAAGAAAAGAAATGAAAGGGGACATATAAAAATTGAAAATAGAAAACTAATTTGCTGGCTCACCAGCCCAGGCACTAAAACACTCCTTATTGGCTGTGCAAATCATTGGAGAGAAATGCTGGGACTCACAAGACATTCGAGACAATGGCTGCATTATCCTGACCCATGCTGTATGCTGTAATGGATGGAAGCAGATTAGGAATGACTCTCAAAGAGACCAATGATAGAAGAGACTGGATGTATGGATGTTGTCTTTAATGTTTTTTTAATTTAATACTAGCAGCCCGTCCCGACCTTGTCCGGGAGCAACAGGCTTCCCCGACCCCCGCCCGTCCCGACATTGTCCAGCAGCCCGGGGCCCTGCCCGGCCCATCCCCCGCCCAGCCCGTCCCCCGCCTGCCCCGACCCCCGCCTGCCCCGACCCCCGCCTGCCCCGACTTGGGTCCCCTTACGTGACCGCTGCTCGCACCGCCGCTGGCCTGTCCACTGCTCCTCACGTCACCGCTCCTCCCCCGCGCCATGTCCGCTGCTCCCTTACCTCAGCCGCCGCTCCTCCAGCATGTCCGCTGCTCGCACCGCCGCTGGCCTGTCCGCTGCTCCTCACGTCACCGCTCCTCCCCCGCGCCATGTCCGCCGCTCCTCGCCTGCTCCTGGACGCCGCTCCTCCCCGCGCTCCTGACGTGAGCACGCACGTCTCGGCCGACGCTACTTCGTAGGGACTACTTTTTTCTTTACTGTGCATTTTTTAAATAACGTTTTTTTTTTTAAATGTATATAGCCTATAACCATCTACACACCCTGACGATTCCAACGGTGTATCTGGGGTGTGGATTGGCGCTGTGGTTCCCGAGTTTACCCGCCTCAAAGGCTGACAGTTCTTCCTTTATTATAGTAGTATAGATAAGAGTCTGGCATACAAATAAACTATTCAGTCTCCAATAAGTAAGTCTAGCAAGCATTATCACAGTAAATATTTTACCGCCAAGGGTTCTCACAGAAGAACATCATTGCCAAAGTAAAATACCAGGATAATCTGAGATCACAAGTAAGAAAGTACTTGTTTACTAGCTTTAGCACAGTGTACTAGCAATCCACTCCTAAATGACTATTGCCATTAACATATGCTTTACATAGAAAGTGAGGCCCCTGTCTTTGTCATAACTATTCATAATAAACAGATCAGACCTATAGCATGTGACACATCTTTTCCCAATCAGGTTTACAACCTTTATCATTGGCTTCTCACCATACCCACCGTATATCTATTTTATTGAGCATAAGCTTTCCCACAAACTAAACATCACGTATTTAGTGTTAAAATAAAAATTGGTGCAAAACAATATGGAGCCTTAAGATAGCCTAGCATAGATTCTGACAAGTTAAATCGTCTACAACCAGGGGAAGTCAGAGGTGGTAACCAACACCTAAATCCTTGGCCAGTATGGTAATCTTGTTTACAGTTTTTATCACAGTGTAATAACAATACATTGTTAAAATCCTATTGGATTTAACATATACTTTTCGCAATAAATAATTCAGGCCTACTGCTGAATTCGAAGCTTTTAATAATAAATAAATATATCCTAGAGCATTGATTACTGACGTTTCACTGTAACTAACTCCCTTTGTTTCACTGTAACTAACCGTATTATTCATAACTTTTCCCATAAGCAAAAAGTGCAATACAAGTGCTCTTTTTCGGCGGAAAGTCACAGCTTCAAGCCAATCAAACGCTGTACTCAGGGGATCAAAAGTGGGTTCAACCTAAAGCCTTCTCTCAGTGCTCCTGAAAGTTCTTGTTCTGTTGCTCCTATAAGGTATGGCGACAGCCAAGCTGTTTAAGCCAAGTAAAGAAATGGGGGAGGCGGAAAGGAAGAAACCCAGGCGTTATAGAAGATAGCCAATGCATTTACTGCAAACTCATAGACTAAAGACTTACCAGGAGCACACTAGTCATGGCTCATACAAAATGATAACGTTCCATCACATGAACCCTGAACGCGATGGACCATGTATTCAACCCTGCACAAACTATCTGACAGGAAGACTATGCTGAAAATGTGTAAGTGACAGCACAGCTGTCCACGAGAACCCAGCTGCATCCTATGCTGATGGTTATAGACTCTGTTTTTAAACACTGCACCAAGGCATTCATTATGCATTGTCTATTTGAGAGAATAAATGACTTGCTGTCTTTGGCCTAAAGCATGAGGTTTTGTAAACATTTGTTTTGCACTATTACCCGCCTCCAGATCCTTTTTCTGTTGGACGTTTGTGATTAATGTATGTTCTTTCGGAATTCCTTGATGTGAGCGGTGCAAATGAGCATTTAAGATTTTCCTACATGGATATAATGGACCTCTAAATTGCTGCTTCTCGTTGTTGTTATTTTATCTCCATTCTTTGTGTACAAGCAAGGGGCTATTCTTCCAGGAACAAACTGCCACAGAAAAACATGGCAGTGGGGAAGAACAATGGCTAGGTATGACACAAATTACATGTTTCAATCCACACTTTACACAAAACAAAGCAAAGTTTGTGTCCATGGGACTTAAACAGTTCGTGTTGTCACATACAGAGATAGTACAATGTCAAAAATATATCCATTAAACAGGAGGCTCCCAGATATAGAACCACGAGTGTTCATACACAGTGAAATAAAACATTCAACCCAGCATTTAAATGCAATTCCTTCAAAAAGATGAGGTATACAGCTTGCAAAGGAAAAGAAGCTGGACAATCAACAAGCACCAGCAGGCCAAACAGAACAAGCCTCCTCTCCGTAAAGCATTAAACGAAGAACATTTTGCACACAACTCCCACATTAAAAAACTGATTAGCACTTTTAATGTTGCTGAATGTGAATTTAATTGGGATATGTTTCTGTTCCATGTTTTCATTGGGTGAAAGTATGCAATCACTTGAGTGTCACAAATCGCTTTGCTAGCAGCGAAGCTCTCAATGAGCTTAATTAGACGACTACAAGCACCCCTGTTGATGAAAATTGAACATGCTGTAAGTAATACGCCATGAAGGACTGAATCACGAGAAAAGTCACGTTTCCATGGGTTTTAGGCTCCAACGTTGATGTAATAAAATACCTGAGGCTTGATGTACCAGCAGGGGTTTCCCATTCTGTGGAAAATGATTGAGTACATATTGGCCCTTGTTTAATGAAAAAAATGCATCTTAGCAGGATTCAATAAAACGTTCGATGAACAATCTTGCAGGGTACATGATTTCTGTATGAAGCATGCCCAACAACAAGCCGGTGGCATCTACGACTATGCCTGGGTGTAGTTCGCGAAGTAGCGCTACGCGTAGCTAGTGCAAGATGCCGTTTTAAATGATTGCACAGTGCGGGCAAGCATCCGGCACTGTGCAATCATTGAAACAGCATCTTGCACAGTGTGAGCTGTAGTTTTCTGTAGCTCGAGTAGATTTTTACTTGAGCGGCAGCTTTCTCAATGCGGACTGGTAGTTTCTCATCGCGAGCGGCCGGGAGCATACGCTACCACTCGCAATGAGAAACCTGACCTCCCCGCATTGACAATCTCGCCGAGAGGTTTATTTTTAACACTTGCAACTTGATGTTGCTGATCGCGAACGAGGAAAAAGTCTCGCCGGGATGTCATTTTGCTTGCTCACGGTCGCCAGCTTGACGTTGAGGACCTTGAGCAAGCAAAAAATGACCGCTGCGCTACGCTATGCTACGCGTGTTTGCACTGTGCTACGTGCAATTCGCGTAGTGCGAAGTAGCGGAAACTTTGCAAACTACACAAGCGTAGCGTAGTGCTTTGCCCAGGGTTAACTACGACCACAAGGAAAACAGCTCCGCATATATTGAATGAACATTCTAATATGTTTTTATGCAGATGCATGCCCTTTGAGGAATTCTTGCAAGTCAAGTTGCATCACTTGCGATAGGCTCTGGGCTTACATCTCTGTAAACATCTGATTGGTTAAGAGTAGCAGTGCAGGAGGAGGAGATTAGCGCGCATCCAAGATGGTCGCGTGAGCCCAGGGCTCCCAGGACCCTCGCTACTCTTCGCAACTTATCCTGATAACATCCTGAATTCTTGGAGAGATTATTGAAGATGAACCTTGACTGAGTTCATAACTTTTCAGATTTTAATTCGGACTCGGGAAACCGAAATTACAGCGATTTGAACTTTTGAGGCCCACCGTGGCGAATTGTGAAGCCAGGACGAAGTTGAATAACAACGGCAGTGGGGCCTCCCCAGTAGACCTACTCCAACTTTCGGTTGCGTTTCTGGGTCCTGGCATGGTCTGATTACGAGAAGCTTCCGCTTGGTAGGGGACCTGTCCAGCCTCTATTCAGTGCGAGTGCGACTTTACCATCTCAGCCGATTGGGTCAAGTCGTGACTTCGTCTTGGCCGCACGAGCCAGTTTTTGTGGACTGTTGGTGCCTTGCCCGCAGGCGGCCATTTTCACTAGGTCTCGCGGGCCCCTCCGGGGCGCATCTTCCAGCATGGCAGCCAGGGGAGAAGTCGAGAAACGGAAGACTAAGACGCCCCTTTGTGGGGGACCGGTCCAATCCAACATTATGGACCGGTACACTCAATCCAAAGGATCCCCTGGAGTCCCCAGTCGTACCCCGGAGGACGCGAAGGAGGACCCAACCGCCCCTACTGATCTGTCCCTGCAGGACATCATGGGCGCCATTACCAACATGAAGGAGACCATCGGCCAGCAATATGAGGCTCTTGCTCATAAAATTGACATGGTTGCCATTGATGTCACCCTGATCAGAGCCGACCTGTCTAAGACCAACGAGAAGGTGAAGTCGTTGGATCTGAAGACTTCTAGCCTCATGGCCGATGTGTCGGAACTTCAGACCGAACTTGGCAATTTGAAATCGGCTAATGACCTGATGTCCCATGGGCTGGAGGATTTTGAGAACAGGGCAAGACGCAACAACATCCGCGTCATAGGTGTTCCGGAAAATCCCGAGACCCACTCGATTGACCTCCTGGTTGAAGATCTTGTCCTGAACCACTTAGCCCCTTCTGGACTGAGCAAGTTCTTCACAGTGGAGCGTGCCCATCGCGTTCCGGGTGGAAAGCCTAAGCCAGGCGCTCCTCCGAGGCCTATCATCGCCAAACTTTTTCATTTCAGGGATCGTGATGCTATCCTGCAGGCGTCGAGAGTGAGGGGCCCGGTGAAATTTGAGAATTCCACGGTTAACTTTTACCCAGACTTTACTCAGCTCGTGCAGAGACAAAGGATGGGCTTTCAGGGAGTTAAACGACGTCTCCGGGACTTAGGATTGAAGTACGCAATGCTTTTCCCTACTAGACTTCGTGTGGAATATGAGGAACGGACATTCTTTCACCCCCTGATCTCCGAATACTAGACATTGCTCATCTGGGTTCGATTTCTTTTGTATACTATGTTTTATTGATGTTCCCTTCTGGGTGGCGGGAGGGACGGGCCTCTTTCCTCCTCCAGGGTCTTTTTGTACAGTGGGAATGTTAGGGCGACATGCACACTGCTTGTTGGGGTGGCTTTTTAGTGTACTGCAGGGGTGCAGGGAGGGGGGAGTTGTAACAGGTGTTGGTTGGGGGGTGGGATGGGGTGTTTGTGAATGTGTTTTTCTTTCTCAAGGCGATGTATTGGTTTCTTCTATGCTTCAAGTGTCCTGCTCTTTGTGGGGTGACTCATGCATCACTTGTGGGGATGGGGGGTAGTGGGTTGAGCTTAATATCTTGGAATGCCAATGGATTGGGTGATCGCATAAAACGGGGTGTTGTACTGCAGTATCTGCGTCGCTTGTCTCCTGATGTGGTACTTTTGCAGCAGACGCATTTGGTGGGAAATTTGTGTCATGCTATGAATAGGTGGGGTTATCGCCTGGTCGCACACTCCGGGTTACCACTGGTTCTAGAGGGGTGGGTATTCTGGTTCGGTCTTCTCTCCCTCTAGAGATTGATGACGTAATCCTCGACGACAGAGGGCGTTATACCGCCCTCACTGGGAGGTGGGAAGGTAAGACTCTTTCATTGCTCACTGTATATGTTCCTACCTTCTCAGATGCTGGCCGGGTGATGCTGGAGCACCCTGATAGCATTCTCCTTATGGGTGGGGATTTTAATTCTGTGCTTTCTGGCAATATGGATCGTCACCCCCCCAGGGATCTTCCTAATTCCCAGTCATGGCTCAGTGGGTTCTTGGACACCTTTGGTCTGGTGGACTGCTGGAGGTTAATGCATCCGACACAGAGTCAGTACACCTTTCACTCTGGGGCTCATGGGAGTCTCTCCAGACTTGATTACATCCTTATGCCCGCTGCCCAGTCTTCCTCCGTTAGGGAGATCAGACACCTGGCCCGGGGCATTTCGGATCATTCTCCATTGTGGCTCTGCATGGACACTGGGGTGAACGCTGCGGGGCGGATCGCCCCTATCAACCCTTAGTATCTGCGTAATCCCAAGACCCGTAATAGTCTGATAAAGACCCTAGACCACTATTTTCTGGAGAACGAGGGGTCCGTTTCGTCCTCTATGTCCCTGTGGGAAGCCTTTAAAACTGTTATCCGTGGACAGGCCCTATCTTTAATAGCTGAAACCAAGAAAGCTAGGAATCAGGAGGTGGTGAGTCTTGAGGCGGAAATATTGGAATTGGAGGCTGACCTAGAATCAGGTGTTACCCAGGATAGACTCCACACCCTTGGTCTGAAGCAGTTTGACTATAAATCCCTTGTCACATATTCTGCCAAGACAATATACAGGGAGCAGCAGGGTAGACTGTATGATATTGGGGATAAGGCGGGTAAATTGATTGCGTGGCTTGACAAGAAGGAAAGAGTGAATCGTGTGGTCCCTGTGATTCAGACTTTAGATGGTGAGAGTGTGACTGACCCGAGTGATATTGTGGAGTGTTTTGCGGATTATTTTCATGCGGTGTACTCCCCGGTGTCCGATAGAGATGAGGATGACTTCCACTCATTGCCGCGGGACATTGTGCTGCCCTGCCTTTCTGAGGAGGATCGAGAGTGCTTGGAGGCTCCGTTGTCTGTAGACGAGATTGCGACCGCAATTCGTTCTCTCCGTTCGGGCAAGACTTCGGGCCCGAACGGCTTGCCTATTGAGCTGTACAAACTGCGCCCGGATAAAGTCGCACCATATCTTCGCAATATGTTTATGGAGTCACGTGATCTTGGCACCCTCCCTTGTGACCAGCGTTTGGCAACAATCGTAGTAATTCCCAAGGAGGGCATGCCTCGGGATCACTGCGCATCAAACAGGCCTATCTCCCTGTTGAATGCTGAGCCTAAGGTTCTTGCCAAGGTCCTCGCTAATCGTCTGCTTACAGTGATTTGTGACCTGATCCATCCGGATCAATCCGGGTTTTATTCCACACCGGAACACTGCTCTCAATTTGCAGCGCCTACATGGTGTTCTCGCTAGGGCGGGGTCTCTTCCGGAGCCGGACATCTTGGCTTCCTTGGACGCCACAATGACCTTTGGTACGATAGAATGGCCCTATCTCTGGGTCGCCCTCGCGAAATTTGGTTTTGGTTCGGAATTTGTCGGGTGGGTGAAACTTTTATATACGGAACCGCTGGCTCAGGTGGTGGCCAACGGTCGAGTGTCCCAGTCCTTTACTCTCTGGAGGGGTACTAGGCAGGGGTGCCCTCTGTCCCCCCTGCTCTTTGCTCTTGCTTTGGAACCGCTTGTAGCCTGGCTCCGATGGGAGCCATTGATAAAGGGCATTCAGTGGGCCCCGATTATGAGGACCGAGTCTCGTTGTATGCCGACGATATCCTTTTGTACCTTACCTCCCTCGTAAATCCCTTAACGTCCTGTTTGACGTTCTCACCTCGTTCGGCAAGAACTCTGGTTTGATCATAAATTGGTCTAAATCTTGTGTATACGTTATCTCGGGCGGCCTTCCCCCATTACCAAGTAGATTTCCCATTCAGATCTCTCAATCCGGCTTCAAATATTTGGGGATCTTTATATCGCTAGACCCAGCTGCCCGCTATGAGCACAATCTCCTTCCTCCTCTCTGAAGATTGAAACTAGACGTGGTTCGGTGGCGTAGATTGCCGTTGTCACCGCTCGGCCGCGCTGTACTCTTTAAAATGATGTCCCTGCCCCGGTTTTTATACGCACTCCAGAATTCGTTCGACGTCATTCCGGCAAGCTACTTTCGGGAGGTGGAAGGTTTACAGAGGAGGCTCGTTTGGGACGGCCGCGCACATATTGCTCTTGCAAAGCTAACTCTCCCCTGGTATGACGGGAGCATGGCACTCCCGGATATCAGGAGGTACTATTGGGCCTCCCAGTTGTCCACAATCAACCACGCAATGTATGCACCCAGTCCAAATCCGGCTTTCGAGATGGATAAACATCAGTTGCCCGGCTGTAACTACAATAGGGCGCTCTACTCTCGGACAGCGGGGAGGAATCTAACGGGACCCACCAAGATTACGTTGCGTGTGTGGAAGGATGCAAATGCGGCCATGGGATGGAACGATCGATTGACATGAGCGACCCCTCTGTATGCGTCCGAAAGACTGGGATGCCTCTGGACAACGAAAGATTTTGAGAAATGGGATATGATCGGTATAAGCAGAGTGGGTGACCTTTGGGTGTAAGGCGCGGTCAAGACCTTTGAGGTGCTTCAGAGTGAGTATGAGTTGAGTGATAGAGAGTTTTTCAGGTATGCGCAGGTCCGCCATGCCTTGACGTCGGTCTTCGCTGCCGATGCTAATGTTCCCGAGTCCTCCCCACTCGAGGACCGTATACCTGATGGTCATCTGCCCGATAGTACGATCTCATTGATTTAAAAGAAGTTAATCAACAATTGGGCAGATCTCCTTGTGCGTCTCAGGGAGGCCGGGACGGGAGACGGGTTGGAGTTGGATGACGAAGACTGGCAGTCAGCACTGTCTTCCCCGACAGAGGTCGCCATTCCCACCCGTTTCCGTCTCGTCCAACTCAAAATTCTTCATTGGGTGTATGTTACTAGTCCTCGTTTGGTTGCTATGGGCTTTTCCTCGGATGGGTTATGCAAGCGTGGGTGTGGATTGAGTGCTACCTTTCTCCATATCATTTGGGAATGCCGTGAGGTGGTGGTGTATTGGAATCGTGTGCATGCGGTAATGGAATGTGTCACCGGGTTTGCTCTGCTGCCTGAGGCTTTGAGATGCTTGCTGAATGTGTGGGAGCCGAATGATTACAACGTCGCTCAGGCCCGGTGGGCGGCCCTTGGGAACATGATCACAAAGAGGGATATTGCGCAGCTGTGGGGTTCCCAACTGCCCCCCACCGTGCGTGTATGGAAGGAGAATATGGACTGGTGTATGTTTAGAGAGAAAACTGTGTATTTGGCTAGGGGTAAGCCTAGGGCGTGGAATAAAATCTGGGGTCAATGGAACGCCTACCGAGGGAACATCTGTACACCCCCGTTTGAGGACAATCCGGACATTTCTCTGTCCCCCTGATCCTGACATTCCTGGAAGAATTTACTCTTTTTCCTGATTACCTGACTTCCCCACTGACTCCCCCCCTGGCCATCTCTATTGCCTTTCTGATTATCTATCCTGTATTGAAGGTCCCCCCCGTCGGAGCTCGACTTTGTCCATAATGCTTTCCGCCTTGAGATTTGTTTGTCTGTTTTTTCTTTTTGTTCTTTTCTAAAAAAACAAAAAATAACTATATCCTGATTCCATCCTGTGTTGCTGAGAATTGTATCCTGTATTTTGCCGAACCTCTAGGGGATCAGTCGCTGCTCTGTGATGTTTTACGACTGCTTTTTATGCTCTAGTGGCCGGCCCCTGTGGTTGTAGGCCCATACTTGTAATGATACATGCATTGCACAATAAAGTTTTTCAAAAAAAAAAAAAAGAGTAGCAGTGCAGATTGTTTTGTCACTAATGTCAAGTTCAGGAACGGGTAACAAGAGCTGTTGTGTCTTGGTCTGTCTCTTGTGACTTAGTCTGTCTTCTATTTCTGTACGCCGGCCTAACCTTAAGAAGGCCTTGCGTTTTCAGAAATCAACCTTTTCTCATCCAGTTCCCTGATCTATTCTCTGTTCCAGCAATCCTGGAGCTTAGACCCTGAAGCAGTCCTTTCGCTTCCATAAGGTTTATTTCAAATTGATGCCATTGAGGCTTTTCCTCCTTTGGTTGTTCTAAACACGCCAGCGCCTGTGGAGGGTTTGGGCTGTTTTTAGCTTATGTGTCATCCACAGAATCACTTGTAATTTGGCCTTGGTTTGTAAACCTCAAATTCAACACAGGCACTCCTTTAATAGGGCTTAGCTATCGATCGTGCGGAAGGTGCAATGGCACTGGTGCCCAGAAGACAGGTACCCACGAACTCTTATTATTATTGTCGTATTTTACTGCTTAAAGAGCAGTCAGTTGGCCAATTTTTCGAGCTTGCACTAGGGGTGGAACTCCTACTTCTTTGTCCTTTACTGCATAGACATGTGGACTCTGGAATTCCAGAGCTTACACAGACGTCATCAGATAAATCCTCTTCCAAACATGCCTTCTAGAGCACTGCAGTGTGCTCTGTGAGTGCCAGTTGGAAAAAAAAGAAAAGAGGGAGCCTGGGCAATTCAGGCTGCACCACCTGAAGCGGTCACTAGAACAAAGAACAAACTGTTGCCCACCTCTATGGCTAGCTGCACATTGACCACACTACATACAATTTTTACAAAAAAGAGAGGCAACAAACACAAATTGTACTACAAAGAAGCACTCGCTCATGAAATTTTGAACATCAGTAGATTATTTTCTTTATTATTGAGTGTATCCAACAAACAGCGCAGCCAACGCGTTTCACCTACAAAGGCTTCATCAGGGCACAAACTTAGATCCGCTGAAAATCACATGGATCTTCAAAGTATAAGGCTATTTAAAGAGATGAGAAGGCAACCACAATATGCTAGGACATCAGATCCTCAAAATAGTCAGTGTAGTCCAATGCGTACAGGGAAAGTGGATTCGTCTTAGTCAAGAGTTCAGGTCAAGAATATGTAGTACAAACAGATTATTATCCGCTACAAGTATAAAAACAGGTCCGGGACCCATCGATAAGTTACAAGAAGCACCTCACTCTGAAGCTGATCGCAATCCAATTTACATTTGCGCTTTGTTAGGCACCAGAACAGAGCTATCCTTCCATAATGTTGTATACATGCCTTTACACTCAGTGGCCAAGCCACAAAGCTCATGCATACACTGAAATACTTCCAAAGTCTCTGTATTTTTACTGGAGGTGGTATCTCTCCTTCACCTGCCCTCCTTACAGCCCTCTCAAAATTTCTCACTCCTACTACTGTCAAAATTTCTCACTCCTACTACTGTGGCCGCAGGACCTTGAACCACTGCTTTGGCTTTATCAGTTGTAAGCTTTCAAAGTACTTATCACTGTATCTCCCTCACTCAAGAGATCCAAGTGCTATCAGTCTGTTTTATGCACACACCTCCCACAGACTGCCTGGCCCTCTCAGCAGAACCTGGACTTAATGTACCAATCATCTTCTGTGGGGACAAGTGGTTGCCAATATCAATGCCTCTTACAAGCCACTAGGGATCAGACCATCACTGACCATCAAAATACGACAAGCCAAACACTATGCCAAGTAGACCATCAACCACCAAAAGTACATGAGGTAACTGTAGGAGATCTGAGTACAGTGGCTATCTCACAGCCTGGTTCCTGGATCAAATTTTAACATACATCAATATTTTTTGTTTTGTTTTTACTGCTTGGGCGGTTTTCTGGAACTAATCTGAATAAATGAGCATTAAATTGGCATGTGATCCTTGCACGCAACATCCTAAATATAGAACACCACATATAATATTTGAGAGAAATACACACGAAAGTGACAAGAAAATTGTTTTAGCAACCCATAATGGTCGGAGAACACAAACACATAAGAACCACCACTTGAACAGCAGGCAGCAACTTATAAATGCAGAAAGAGCCAGCGGGACGGGACACAAAGCACAGTTAATATTGTTAAGCAAACAAAGAAGAAAGGATTGAAAAAAAAAACACAGCCAGATATCCAGAACTAGACAGTACCTAGAGCAGGTTACAGTCTTAGTTAGACTAAAATATTACCTAGCCCAATCATACCAACAACGGTCACAGAAACTGAACACAGCAAGAAAAGGCAATGTGGTGGTCTCTTACCTGAAGTCTAAATGTGGTGTTCTGTCGTTCGAGCCATCGTGCCACTAGTCAGTCTGCAAGCAGAAATGCAAATGTCTGCCAAGAACTGGACTCGCAGAAGCATACTGTACATGCAGAGGACCTGTGGACACTTCTCACGTGGAAACATTACATATGTGCTACTGTCCATCGCACATACTGTAAAACGTCCAAAATACCATCACCTTGTTCCCATGATAGAGTAAACAGACTGCTTTCACATGCGACTGAACTTTTCCAAATATGAACCCATGCCACCTTCTGGAGGAATACCTTAAGGTGAACATTGGATTCAAGATAGCCTGGCAGATGAGGTGTCTGGACTGGGGTGGTGGAGTGAGCTAAAGAATGATGATGGATTAAACCCAGATCAGTTGACCGGGGGTGAGTGTTTGATTTGCTCAAGCGCTCTGTCCATCATCCCCTTTGGTATCAAGGTGCACACCTAGCCTGGAAGGCACGAGCTCCCAAGCCTCCAGTATGGGAGATCTGAGGTGCAAGGACATGAAGACCCATAGGTGGGAAAGCGAAGACACTTTGGGATCGGCGAGGAAGGCTGTGAAGCACAAGTGTTTTACATGTCCCTGGTACTCATGATGCACATACCAGTATTCACTGCAATCATTCAGTCTTTCCACAGTTGGTTGTTGGTGTCTACTAGGATGAGGCAGCCACATGGTCTGAAATGATAGGCCCAAATTTAATCTGGGTGACAAAACCCTTTGAGCATACCATTCAGAATATGGTGACATGCCACAAGACCTAACACATGTGCTCTCAAGCTGTGGAGGCTTCCCAGTTGTCAGACACAACCCCGGTTGTTGATGCTGAATGTGTTGGAGAGCTGTAACATGGCCGTATTATTGGGGAAGGCATTGTTAGCAGTTCATGCAATAGGCGTAGCATACATGGATGATGTTCATTTCAAACAAGAGACCCATAACCAGGCACCGTCCTTCCTGGAAGTCAGTCTGGAAACAGCAATGGAGCTCCTGTTGCAGTGTTGTAAAAGCTTACATATGTATTCATGTGTGCTAACTGCCATGCTATTTGTATCTGGATCTTAGAAAGCAAACCAAAATGCTCTGTAACATAACAAATACCACCTCATTGCTACGAGAACCACTAGCCTAATACAATTGAGCAAAATTAAACTATGTACTCTATGAATATTATCTAGGTACAAACTGAGCTGGCTAACTTGTCAAGACAAAGAAGCAACATAGATGTGCATGCATGTTATAAATACCCACATAGTCAATTGACTCACACTGAGGCCCCATCTAGACGGTGGCAGACAGACAGCCTGTCCGGATAGTGGCTGGATTTCCTAGCCTTCATCCCCTTAGTAGATTCATCTGCACGCTTTAGAGAACTCTGCCTTCCTGGGGTGGAACTAGTTGTTGTGAAGGAAGCTTCAACCACGGCAGCTTCATTCACAGCACTAAAGGTTTGAGCTAGTGCTATTTTCAAAGCACCTACTCATTGGACATTTGTGTTTAAGGAAAAAACCTCGCAAAAAATAATGGCCTGAAGGTGTAGAAAGTTTTTGCCCTGGATGATGTGGGGATCATTCTGCATCTTCCCTGCCCCAAGTTTCTACCAACTCTGAAGCCTTAAGCTATGATTGGCCTTGCACCCCATGTGCATCTCTGTGCATTGATCCATAGTGGTAAAGCTTGTTGATGCATCTTGACTGTGGAGTTAACTGCTGGGCTGATGGCAGGGACCAAAGTCTGGTGACTGAGGGATACTGAAATCAGTTCTGGAATTGGCAATAATTAATACCTGAAAGAGTCTGGAGGGAGAAGCCATTTTATTTCTGTCTTATTTTAAAAGCTCTGAAAAGAAATGGACATTTTGAGCATATTAGAATGCAAACCAAGTGAGGAAGATGAATGAGAGTAGGACATCCACTTGATTTGATCATGTTGGTGTTGACTGCAGCAATATCTTCTACATTACATTTATATATCAAGTTTTCCCACAAACCAGAATTTTCCACAGAGCTTTCTATAAAGCTACCCTCCGAGAACTGGGTATAGACCAGGGAGTCTCGCATTGACTCAGATAAGTGCAAAGGAGTTAAGATTCCTCATTAAGCAAAAATTAATGGGTAGCCATTTTAAGATGCACTGATGATGTCAACGGTCTGATTATGTGAGATACTATAAGTAGACATTGCATATTAGTGCCTCGCTGAATACATCGATAGGCATTTTTCGAAATAGTTGACATCATTTAAGTTTAAGCAATTTCAAACCCTTTTACTTGAAGGAGCCTGGTACGGAATTGCAAGTTAATGAACAGCAGTAAAAAACAAAGGTGGCAAAACGCCTTTTTGGTTTGGTTAGGTCAGAGTTTAATTTGAAAAGGCAAATTTTGTTTTCTCAATAATTTTGGTATTGTTCAACGAATCTGTATAAAACATTCCAAAAAAGAGGACATCCACTTCGAGTTTTTTATGGCAAGTTACTTACAGATCCATTAAGCAGGGACCTAAAAATAGGGAGAGTCCCAAAAGTGGCATTTTCCACTTCAACTCTGGTAGGATTCTTTGCTCTTCGATAAAGTACAAATGGCTGACCAATATTTCTCCAAACTTGGCATGTAAATAAAACTTTACTCTAGGGAAAAGGTTTTGCTGTAAACCCTTTCGAATAGAGTTCAAGACTATACAGCCCGATTCATCATTGTGAAGTTTTGCGAGTCTGAAATAGCGATTAATAAGGAATCGCTATTCCAGACTCGCAAAACGGGATTCATGTAGGAATCGCAATATTTTTTGCGATTTTTCCAAAGGACATGTGTGTGTGTAACATGCAACTTAGAAAAATGCATTTAAATGCATTTTTCTAAGTTTTCGCTATTTACCACGAGGTTTGACTTCGTGGTAAATAACGGTTCTAAATTGCGAATTCGCAATTTTTAAATGTTTCAAGAATAGCATTTAAGGAATCTCTAATAGAGATTCCTTAAATGCTAATCCTCGCAAATTTGCGAGTTCTTAAATAGCGAATTTTGCATTTGGGATGATGAATCCCAAATGCAAAAATTGCGCTTGCAAAGGGCCAGATTCTGAGAATCTGGCCCTTTGCGAGCGCAATTTCGCTTGATGAATCTGGCTGTTAGTCTTTAAAACGAGTTTTGGTATGGACAGGAAGAGTTTAACTTTTAGAGCTATCTTGACTGTAAATTTGTAGAGAAACCACAAAGGCACACCAGTGCACAAGGAAGCTTTTCATCCCATCATATATTGAGGATTCGTGAATTGTTGTACTCTGGTTGGCTTTCTGGCACATACAAATGTTGGTGGTGGCTGCCATTACTCCACACCGTGCAAGGAGCACTGTCTTGAGAAAAAGATACATAATAAGGGTATAGGAGAGTAGGGTGGACATCCCCTGAGCCACCTGACCATGTACATTGGATTTGCTGTAAGAGTTATGGTTTCCATGTCTATTCTGCATGTTATGGATTGCGGTCCTAACCATAACTTACAGATTCAGTGTCTTTTCAGTTTTAATGCGCAACAATAACTCCAGATTTCTTTAAACATGTTATGGTTAAATAAACAAAGCTAACCATACCTTCACTTTAACCTTTGTTTTTTGAGTGAATACCTATCTATCTTACATATATTTTCCTGGATCCCCACCCGTAGTCCGGTGGTGCGTAGATGCCGGCAGAGCAAAGCCCGGCTGATATTTATCATAAACCAATTCAAATAATGACTTGCTCTCTTTGAGATATGGATCAGTGTAACGTTTAATTCTCAGTAGTTACGCGTTTCGATAACAAATCTTCATAACACAATATGTATATATAAAATGGACATTGCTCAAGCTCAGTTGACCCAGCACTCCGGGGAGTTTACAAACTCCCTTTCTTTAAGTGATGAAAAAACACATACAGATACTCATGACAGCAAGGTGTGCGCCAAAAGGCATCTGTTTGTGCTTTAACATCACTTGTTCAGAGTATGCAAACTTCCTCAAGTGCCTATGTTAATTGAGTTCAAGCATTTACAATTAATTTTCCAGGATACCACTCCCACACACGGAGGCACCCGTCTCATTGAAAGGGCAGGCAAACGAGTGGGAGTGTTGTGTAGGTCCTACAAATCTATATAGGATCTGCATGTTTAGACAACATAAACTAAGTGATTGGTGTCCAGACTGAATCCAGATACCCCCAAAGGATATGTTAGTCTGTAGACCAGCTAGCTCACAGGGCCATTATCAACCCCACAACCTTACCAAGGAGCAAATAGTTTCTGGCAACTATCGAATATAACAACCCTGGCCCCTCATGGATTGTGGAAATAGTACAGCACTTTTCGCTCAGTCACTTGAGCTCACTCAGTCTCAAAGAGATAACCAGAATAAACAGTGGAGACGTTTTTAATAAGTAGTTATTGAACCAGTGTCATTCTAGTACAAAATACTACTGCTGCAACGACCATTAGACAAAAGGATGTATACGGTTTGGTCTCGAAATGAACACGCCGCAAGGGATGTCAGACAGTTGCATGCTGGAGTGTCTGCAGGCAGGGACTTCAGAGTCTCCGTCAGCATGAACGCATGGAAGCTTATTCTCCGTTGGTTTGCCCAGCGAAGATGTGGGACTTTTATACCTGAAAGGTGCCCTCAGGGGTTCTACTTACATGTGTCATGGTACTGTGGGCTTGTCGGCCAAGGATGGAAATAGTGGTGACTTTTGTACAGAGTTATTATGCAGAAGATCATAATCCTGCTGAGATACTAAGAATCATCATGCATAATAAAGTAGGCTAGTTTTCCTAAGAAAACTACATGACATGTATTCACCACCTAACTAGGAAAAAGGTCATAACAAGAGAGAAGGTCTTCATATCCATACCTATAGAGAGAGAGAGTTGTGTGTGCCTGTATGTATATATATATATATTTTTTTTTTCATCCAAAGTGCCCTCAGCATTGGAAACGCACACAACATCACTCAGCCATCTGGCTTTCAACCGTGCAGCCTGCCTTTCTGCTCCTCAATTTCATTTACTTTGCCAACGCGTTTCAAGGTTCCATGACCTCTTCTTCTCGGGCCAAACAAACTGCATCTGAGACTCGCATTTCTCACATTTCCGGTTTTTATTCATTAGCATATCTATCCCCAGTGGGCATATACTTGTTCTCAGATGACTGATGGGACACGCAGTCCAAATGCGAGAGTATTGTTCCTTTAGTAAGTTCAAATGTTCAGTTCGTATAATTTTCCGTGCATTCTTTCCTGTAGTAGGCTGTGTCACAGATCGCAGGCTCAATCTGCATATGAGTGATGTGCTATCCCAGTTATGAATGGTTCAAAACGGTAGTCTCGTTCAGCTGGCTTATTAAGTGTATCTAATAGTTTTGTATGAGTGAAATGTCCAGCTAACTATAACATGTATGAAACCTACGTTTTTTTCATTGAATTTCTAAGGTTTTTTAAATGCTAATTCCTAACTATAACGTGGCTGAAACCTATGGTTTTTTCAGTGAATTTCTAAGGTTTTTTAAATGCTAATTCCTAACTATAACGTGGCTGAAACCTATGGTTTTTTCAGGGAATTTCAAAGGTTTTGTAAATGATAATTTTTAAGTGTATTAAGTGTTATTTTTTTATACTGATTTACTACATTATTTTAAATTATTTATTTTTAGATATTGTATTTTTTAAATTACATTACATATTTTTTATGTAAATTTGAAAATAAATGTTTTTAAAAATATTGAAATTGTAATATATATATATATATATATATGTGTATATATATATATATATATATATTTTATTTTTTAATTTATATATATTTTATATAGCAGGCAATGATATCCTATGGAAGGAAATTCAAGTTACTGTAACTACGATTAGAATTACTTTTCAAAATCAGTAGTGGCTGAAAGATGCAGCACTGCGGTCTCGCCTGATAACAGGTGAGTAAATCGGAAATCGGAGTTCCGCTGATTTTTGAGGATTTTTTTTAAGTTCCAAAACTCCACACTTAAAAAAATTTCCAAGTGAAACCAGTCAATGTTAGCCTATGGAAGGAAATTCAAGTTACTGTAAGCTTGGTTAGAATTACTTTTCAGGATCAGTAGTGCGCTCTAGGGGTGAGCGCAAAATCCGTTCCGCTCACGGATTTTGCGAATTTTCGGTAAATTCGCGATCCGCGAACTCCCGCGAATTTACTGCGGATTCGCTAATCCGTGAGCGGCGGATTCCGGTGGCAAAAGTTGAAGCCTGGCTGGCCTGTTGTAACTATTTTACGATGGCGCCGGCAAGCTGCCAGCGCCATCCTCGCACCTGCTTTATTTTATCTATTAGAGCTTCCTGTTGAAGCTAATTTAGTAAGTATTTTAGGATGGCGCTGGCAGCTTGCCGGTGCCATCGTAAAATATTTACAACATGCCCTTCCTGTGAGTGACTCATTCATCAGCCCAAAAACAATTGTGAGCGTCGTCGAGGCAGGTGTGCCTTCTTCCCAAATCTACCGTGGAAAATCTGCTGTGATGCTGGATAGAGGCCTTTGCATCCTTGACTTTCACGAGCGCAATACCCGTGCTGTTCCTGTGACCAGGAGCTTCTTTCTCTTCATCTGCTGAACAGATCTTTCTCTGACCTTTTATACACACAAGAAGCATGTGAACTCGCATGGAAGCCCTGCCCGTTTGGCCCCGCCCACACACTCGCGGTTTGCACCGTCTTCCCGCCATTCACCCACTATGATGGACAGCTCACTCAAGGGACCCCTGCGCCCTTCGGGGCGCCTGACTTTGGGCTTGTAAGCCCCCCCCCACACACTCGCAGTGTGCACCGTCTTCCCACCATTGACCCACTATGATGGACAGCTCACCCAAGGGAACCCTGCGCCCCTCGGGGCGATTGCATAGTAACACACACATGGCCGCTGCAACATGCCCTTCCTGTGAGTGACTCATTCATCACCCCAAAAACAATCGTGAGCGTCGTCGAGGCAGGTGTGCCTTCTTCCCAAATCTACCGTGGAAAATCAGCTGTGATGCTGGATAGAGGCCTTTGCATCCTTGACTTTCACGAGCGCAATACCCGTGCTGTTCCTGTGACCAGGAGCTTCTTTCTCTTCATCTGCTGAACTGATCTTTCTCTGACCTTTTATACACACAAGAAGCATGTGAACTCGCATGGAAGCCCTGCCCGTTTGGCCCCGCCCACACACTCGCGGTTTGCACCGTCGTCCCGCCTTTCACCCACTATGATGGACAGCTCACTCAAGGGACCCCTGCGCCCTTCGGGGCGCCTGACTTTGGGCTTGTAAGCCCCCCCCCCCACACACTCGCAGTGTGCACCGTCTTCCCACCATTGACCCACTATGATGGACAGCTCACCCAAGGGAACCCTGCGCCCCTCGGGGCGATTGCATAGTAACACACACATGGCCGCTGCAACATGCCCTTCCTGTGAGTGACTCATTCATCACCCCAAAAACAATCGTGAGCGTCGTCGAGGCAGGTGTGCCTTCTTCCCAAATCTACCGTGGAAAATCAGCTGTGATGCTGGATAGAGGCCTTTGCATCCTTGACTTTCACGAGCGCAATACCCGTGCTGTTCCTGTGACCAGGAGCTTCTTTCTCTTCATCTGCTGAACTGATCTTTCTCTGACCTTTTATACACACAAGAAGCATGTGAACTCGCATGGAACCCCTGCCCGTTTGGCCCCGCCCACACACTCACGGTTTGCACCGTCTTCCCGTCATTCACCCACTATGATGGACAGCTCACTCAAGGGACCCCTGCGCCCTTCGGGGCGCCTGACTTTGGGCTTGGAAGCCCCCCCCACACACTCGCAGTGTGCACCGTCTTCCCACCATTGACCCACTATGATGGACAGCTCACCCAAGGGAACCCTGCGCCCCTCGGGGCGATTGCATAGTAACACACACATGGCCGCTGAAACTAGTTGAAGCTGAAATGAAGTGACTCATTCAGCAGGGCAAATCCGCGGATTCGCAAATCCGCAAATCCGCCGATTTTGCGGATCTACGATCCGCAAATCCGCAAAATCCGCGGATCGTGGATCCGCAAAATCCGCCCATACCTAGTGCGCTCAAAGATGCAGCACTGACGTCTCATGTGATAACAGGTGAGTAAATCGGAATTCTTAGTTCGGCTGATTTTACAGGAATAATTTGCTCAATAGTGAAGGAAGGGGGCAGGGCCTGAGGTAACATGTGTGCAAACACGCCCTGTGGCGCGTTTTAGGTTGGGGAATTAATTCCTCTTCAATGCTGAGGTCCCCTCTGAGCCAACTAGCCCACCAGGTACCTCCAGTATGCGCCAGGGAGCTGCGTTGCAGACAGGTGTTCAGCGGGCATGCCGCCTTTTTACAACACTCTGCAACGCAGCTCTGTGGTGCTTACTGGAGGTACCTGTTGGACTAGTTGGCCCCTAGGGGACCTCTGGATTGAAGAAGAATTAATTCCCCAACTTAAAATGTGCCACAGGGCATGTTTGCACACATATCCCCTCTAGCCCCGCCCCCTACCTTAACCACGGTGTAAACACGCCCCGTACCGTGTTCTAAGTTGGTGGATTAAGTCCCCTCGCATACTGGGGGTCCATGGGGGCCAACTAGCCCACCAGAAACCTCCAGTATGCGCCATGGGCTGCGTTGCAGAGAGGTGTAAAAAGGGGCATGGCCTCATTACACCTCTCTGCAACGCAGCCCCCTGGCACTTTTTCAGAGGGGTAACTAATTCCCCTTGCATTCTGGGGATCCCTGGGGGCCAACTAGCCCAACAGGAACCTCCAGTATGCGCCAGGGGGCTGCTTTGCAGGGAGGTGTAATGAGGCCACGCCCCTTTTTACACCCTTCTTTTTCTTTTTTTTTGGCCCTGGGGACCCCATCCCACAGGGCCTGCCCCCAATTTTTTTTTTTTTTTTTTTAAAATCGGGAAGGGGCCGCGTGGCCATACTCCGCCCGGGAGCCCCCATCTCCCCGGGCATGGACCTTTTTTCATTTATTTAAAAAAAATTAGGAGGGGGCTGCTTTGTCCCCCTCCTGTGGCCACCTTTGGCCCCGGGGACCTCATCGCCCGGGGACAGCCTTTTTTTAAAATTTATTTATATATTTTTTTGGGAGGGGGGGCCGCGTGGCCCACCTCCCGGGCCACTTCTGACCCCGGGTACCCCGTCCCCTGGGGCCTGGCCATCCTCGTTGGGGTCCGTTGGGGGTCCCCAAGCCCCCCACGGCCATTGCTTTTCTGCTTGGGGAGCACCTAACCTGATGCTCCCCATGCAGAACAGCAATAGTCTTTGGTTTTCGCAAGAGAGAGCAGGTTTCCTGCTCTCTCTTCCAAAAACCAAAGAAGTTTGCTATGGTAGGGTGGGAGCCACGAGGCTCCCACCCTACCATAGCAAACTACAGTGTCCCAGAGGTGGGCCAGCTCTGGGGGTGGCGGTCCCTAGGGCCACTTCAAGGCTCCAGGAGGGGGGCCACGGGGCCCCCTCCCACCTTTTAAAAATCCCCGGTGCTGGGGGGTCTGTCACGGACCCCCCTATTTTACATATTAGTGCCCCGGGAGGTGGCGGTCCCCGAGGCTGCGGAGGGGCCGTGAGCCCCCGCATACTTAGTAATAAAGCCCTGGGGGTGGCGGTCCCTGGGGCTCGGGGGCCTTAGAGGCCCCCTTCATTAATATCAAAGCACCGGGGGGTGGCGGTCCCCGGGGCTGCGGGGGGCCGTGTGCCCCCTGCTATCATAATTACCTTGCCCCAGTGGGGGTGGCGGTCCCCGGGGCAGTGTGCAGTGTTGGGGGATTGGGCCCCCCCACACTTTTTTGCATTATGCCCCCGGGATTTGGTCCCCCCGGGGGCTAATTTGAAAAAAAGCAGAGCGGGTTTTTTTTTTCTTTTTCACGGGGTACGCGTACCCCGCAATTAAAAAAAATGTAATTGTTTGCCCTTGGGGTCCTTGTGGGACCCCCTGAGCAGGCCTAGGGGTCAGGGTGTTTCTACCCTGCCCCCTTTTTGTGTTCTGCACGTTTGTTTTTCTACTTTCTTGTGCCTCGTTTCTACCGAGGCACAAGATGGGTGCCAACACTTTCTGGTTTGGAGTGTTGACAGACAATTAGCATTCAGCTCGTGCTCGGGAAGGTATGCGTACTGTACGCGTACGGTACTTCATCTATAGATATATCTATGATTTTACTTTTGATTTTCTCAGGAACTACTGAACGGATTTACACCATTTAACAAAAAGGGTAATCTGCGAACCGAACTCTACCTTTTTGCCATGTTTGGTGTAATTCCGTTCAGCCAGACGGGCTGTAGCCCTGTCTAAAGGTCCTATGGAAAATTGCATGGGGAAAACACGTTTTGGGACCCCCTTTTTTCTCAGCCCCCGCTTGATGAATCAACCCCAAAGTTCCAGTGAAGGAGCAGAGCGGAGCAGGCCATTTTCTTGGAGAATTTTGCGAAGATTCGCCCACCGGCGCCAAAGTTATTCCAAAAAGAATGTTGAGGATTTCCTATGGAAACTAGGACCTAACTATAACTACCTACTGGCAACCGCTGGTAGGTAATATATATATATATATATATATATATATATATATATATATATATATATATATATATATATATATATATATATATATATATATATATGCACAAAGTGAGGCTCTCTCCAGTAATTATCGCAGCCGCCGCCGCAGCAATGTCGAAAAGAAGCCACGCCACTCCAACGTTCGTCATGGGCCAAAAAAACAATTTATTTGCGCTCAAGCCACCAGATCCTACGCGTTTCGGGCATCCGCCCTTGTTCACAGATCATATATATATATTCACTGAAAAAACCATAGGTTATAGACCACATATGCAGCAGTTTACAGAACAACAGATATAATGATGTCATGAATGATGTAATATGTGACATCATCAGCAGTGGATTGCGGGTGCGCGATATATAGTTAGTGCAACTAACTATATATGCGAATTTCAATGGTTTTGTGTGAGTAAAATAAGGTTTTGTAAATGCTAATTCCTAACTATATATGGTCTATAACCTATGGTTTTTTCAGTGAATTTAAATGGTTTTTTAATAGCAAATATCAAAAGCTGTAAAATGTATTCTTCTTTTAAAGGAAAAATATATTTTATATGTATTTAATATAATTTTTTTATGCATTGCGAAACCATGACCTCTTAATAGTGCACTGTGGTGAAAATGATTTGGGCACTATGACTGGGGTTGGTCTGGAAATGCTTTTAAAGGACACCTTTCATCAATTGATGACACTTTTTCCCCAAACTGCCTTGGTATATTCCAATATATGCCAAAGACAAAAATGGAACTGGTCCAACCAATTTTGTCCACAATTTGAGAAAGCACGGAAACATGTGAATAAATCTGTTTCTGCTTACATGAGAGACTTTAGAATGGGTTCAATATACAACAACAACTTGCGTTACAACATGCAAGACATCTACAGAGGAGATGGTGTGCACTTCTCAGATGAGGGGAATAGAATATTCCTCCTGAATTTAAGACTGTGCATTGGAACCTACTTGTAGGTACCTAAATCGGCAAAAGAACCCAAAAGCTCTTTTCAGAGCTACCCTACTTCTGACCATTCAAAACGTTTATCTTTTTCTAACTTTTTTCACTATTTTTCACCAAAGTACGCTCCCCAGTACGCTTACCGGTGCGCGTACCGGGCGCTCCCCACGTGAATTTTTTTTTTTTTTTGCCTATATGAGCGTCCTAAGCCCCCCTCAGAAAACCTAGAGGGTCAGGAAGTGTCTACCGTGCCCCCTTCTACCCATTCCAAACAATGTTTGCCCTCCATCTTGTGTCTCAATTCTACCGAAACACAAAATGGAGGACTCCCGTAACGCTGCCGGTACGCGTACCGGGGTGCGCACCGGTAAGCGCTCTCTAAAAAAAGGTGGGAAAGTAATTTACAGAAAAACCACTGGAGACACTTTCATCAAATATAGAATAGGCCCTACTACATAGCAGTCCCTACCATTTACCCAAATTTGGTGGTATTCCATTGAGCCATTTGGGCTGTAGCCCTGTCTAAATATCCTGAGGTAAATTACATGACAAAAACACATATGAAACTGTTTGAAATTTTAACCAATTAAAATGTTGCTTACATTTTGTACTTTTATGTGCTGACATTTGATTGGTTAAGTACATGAATATATATAAAAAATGAGAGGGAAACACAGCCATTTTGACTAACACTACCTAAGGTACATTTGGAAAAGAATTTGACAGAAAACTTCAACTACTTTGAAGAAGGTAAGTTGTTAATTTGAAAGGAGAACTATGTTATGCACTTTAAGTTAATTTTGTAAAACGTTTTCAGATAGTTATATACTGTCCCTCTATAAGAGTTAGACATTTAGAAAGGCTTATTTATTTAAATTATTGATTGAGTTAGGCTTCTGTGGTATAATTATGAATTTACTTAGGCTTCATCACAGGCACTTTTTAATAGTTCTGCTTCCTGCCTGAAACCATACACTGCCCAAAGATAACTTCACTGTTAAAAACTCACAAGTACCTGTCTGAACTTAAACCCAACAGTGCCCTATCTCTACTGATATATATATATTTTTTTTATGCAATTTACAGCAAGAAAATGGAATCACAACAAAATGAAAATAATATTTCATTTCAAATTAATATGGAAAACAATCCTAAGGAAGACAAAGAAGAAATAGACTTTTTGGATGACACTGTCGACCAAGATTTAATTAAATGTGTTGAAGAAATTGAATTATTGAATGAAAAGGAGGACATACCAGATGAATTAATGTTGCAAATTCTTTTAGATTTTGAAAAATCACAACAATAAATTTAAATTTTAAAAGTTAAAATTGTTTGAGACATTATTCTTTTTTATATGAAAATTATGAAATAGTACCCAAAAAGATATAATATAAAGTGAGACTTAAAATATACTGTGCAACTTTTTTGTGTTACATAGTAAGTTTGCTCATAGTTACTTCCTTTCTCCAACTATATTATCTCCAATGTTTATTTAACATCTCTTTATCATCTAATGCCTCCATATTGTTTCTGCTTTCCTGACAGACTATGGTATGAATTCAATATACCACAATAACTTCTGCAACAACATGCAAGATATCTACAAAGGAGACGGTGTATATTAAATTTTAGACTCTGCATTGGTACCTACATGTTGCTACTTAAATAAAAAAAAACAAAAAAAACAACAAAAAGAACAATCAATAAACATACAATATTTGAAAAGTCTATCATTCTTTTTTCCCCACAGTACGCTCCCTGGACCGCTTCCCGGTGCGCGTACCGGGCGCTCCCCCCGCAAAAAAACGATTTTTTTTTTTTTTGCCCCGCGGGCCCTTTTAAAGCCCCCACATCAAACCTAGGGGGTCAGGGAGGATCTACTCTGCCCCCTTATGGTCATTTCTCACATAGTTTTGGCCACCTCTTGTGTCTCGATCCTACCGAGACACAAGATGGCGGCCGCTCCGGACTGTTTCGAATGTTTACAGACACCCGAGAGCCAATCAGCTTTCCGCGCGCAAGTTGCGTAGCGCGCCCGGAGCGCTCCCCGGTGCGCGTACCGGGGCGCACTTACAGATATATATATTTTTTTTAACCTAAATTACTCAAAATCCACTAGAGCACATATCTTGAGACCTAGCAAAGGCACATCGGACTACCAGTCCCTACAATTTTGCCAAGTTTCATAGAAATCCATTCAGCCATTCGAGCTAAAAGTGAGTCCAACCGCCCTATGGAAAACTCAATGTTAAAAACACGTTTTGGGACCCCCCTTTTTTCTCGGCCCCCACTTCACGAAACCCCCCCAAACTTTCAGGGGACGCTCAGAAACAAAATGTGCCATTTTCCTGAAAATTTCAACCAATTCCGTCCATCAACGCCAAAGTTATTCAACATAGAATTTGCAGAAATCCCTATTCAAAAAAATCCTAACTATATATACCTACTGGCGACCGCCAGTAGGTAATATATATATATATATATATATATATATATATATATATGAAAGAAATGTTCCTGTTCCGACAATGAATGACGGAAACACACCAGGTGCGGACCTCCAAACCAACATCGCCACTGCAGCAAAAAGTTTTCCAAAAGAAGATGCAAGTCCTCAAATAGGTGGCAGTGTAAAGTTTTTATTTAAATGAAAGGACAGATGTCCATGCGACAACGTGTTTCACTCCTCTAGGGAGCTTGATCACATGAAACTCTCAGAAAGCTGAACCATTATATAGTGAACATAATAGTGGGACAAATCAATGGAGTGCACACCCTCACAGTGAAAAGAGTGTAAATACAAATGACAGACCAAATTTTCTAGTTCTGCTTGTAGTATACAAACATAGACACCATTTTAAAACCATTAAAGTGCCTGAAAATGTTAATACATTTTTTTGACTTAATGCATATCTTGTAATCATTTAAAATCACATTAAAGCAGATCCTTTACAATTTAGAAGCGGAACAATCAACTAATCAATTAATTCAAGGCAAAAAGCAATAATCATAATGCAAAGCAAAGCAAAAAATAATTCCGATATAGTGTCCTAATAAAGATTTGCGTTGCAAATGAGTATACATTTTGATAGGTGTCAATCATTTAAATATCTATGAACAATTCATATTGTTTGTTCCGCAATAAATGATACTCTAAAATTACTGGCAAAATTATATCAAGTATGCATATAAGTAGTTTAGTACTTTTGTACCTTTTAAAGGTTATAGGTTGTCAATAAAGTGCTCAAAAAGTGCAATTTCATAAAAACATAAATCATCATAATTATAACCCACAAAAAAATATATGGTAAAAATATGTATAGAACACAGCTGAGTAAGCAATCATGACAGCCTTTCATAGTCTTATAATAATATGTAGAAATTGTTAAAGATGTTATTGCAGATAAATTCCTACATAAAAAAATAATTTCATTGGTTATCATCCGATGACCAAATTAAAGTAATGCAGTAAAGAGGATACCAAACATCATATGCACTACCTGAATGGAATAGACATTTAAATTGAATTTACAGAAAGTTGTTCAAATCTTCCGTTAAATTCAGACCATTCGGAGCCTTAGTATCTAAAGATAATATAAAGTGTGATTCTTTTTGTCCGAGTAATTTATCCCGGTTCCCACTCTGTCCGGGCTGAGGTACCGACCACAAAACAGTATATTCAAGGTCTTTTAGCAATTTGTTATGTACAGACCGAAAGTGCCTTGCCACAGGATAATTATCATCACTGTTGACGATTGCCCTTATATGCTGTAAGATGCGCTTATGCACCGGGAGTTTTGTGCTCCCTATATATTCGAGGTTGCAGGTGCATTTTAATTTGTAAACTACAAATTCTGACCTACAAGTTAAATGTTCTCGAATAGGCACAGGAACCTCACTAAAGGCTGTCATGTAGTGGGTACTGTTTTTTGCAAATGTGCATGCGCAACGGGAAGTGCACTTAAAGAATCCCGTTTTGTGATACCACAGTTTTTTAGGGGAGACCTCAGGTGATGGTCTGTCTAATGCATCGCGCATTGAAGGCACCCTCCTGAATGTTATATTGGGTGTGTTTGGTAGAATAGGGCCTAGAATGACATTGGTTAATACTATTGGCCATTCCGTGCAGATGATAAGACGAACTTTACGCTCTTGTGCACAAAAGGTTGTAATAAGTCTGACTGAGCACTCCGAGCTGATATTGTCAGATTTCTTTGGTGCAAGCAGGGATTTCGGGTCAAATGACCTAGCTTTAATTAAAGCTTGTTCCAGAATATATTTGGAATATCCCCTATTCAAAAAGCGTTGTTTCGATTCATTTAGACAGTGGTCAAGTGATGTTGTGTCACTGCAGATGCTACAGATGCGTATAAACTCCCCATAGGGGATACTACTAATAGTATGTGTTGGATGGGCACTTCGGGCTTGAAAGATGGAATTGCCCGCTGTAGGTTTGCAGTGAAGTCGAGTCTCGAGTTTATCATCTTTTATAAACATTTGCACATCAAGGAATTCAGCCATTTCTGAGGTTATAGTAGCTGTGAATTTTAAATTAAGTGTGTTCGTGTTCAAATCAGATACAAATGTTGATGCCTCCTCTATAGTCCCCCTCCAAATTATACACACATCATCAATAAATCGCCAATAGTTGACAATGTTAGGCAACCAACGCTGGTGCGTGGTTCTGAGCTCGTGCTCCTCCCACCAACCCACATGCAAGATATATATATATATATATATATATATATATATATATATATATATATATATATACATATAGCGCATGTACTTATGAAATGTTCAAACTGAGTTTGCAAAACATGATTAGATGGATGTGCAAGTTTTTTTTAGGAGGAATGATATTAATTCTCCACTGACAATATGTGAGCAACATAATGTTCCCTGGCAGATAGTATTTCTTTACTTGAGGCAATGTATATCATACTCTGGTTCGATGAAGGGTGTGGTAGTCGAAGGAAATCACTGGATGGCTTATGTCCTCCTTTCTGGGGACATCATCGATTATTAATATTGAGGCTGCACCTGTTTGTCTGGCACCTGTGCCACTGCATGGATGTAACCACTTGGTCATAAACTATATATATCCATCCACCTGGCCTTCTCTGCTTTTCGCTTTGTGTCTAGTGTATGTTTAAGACTTTGGGTCTGTATGTTTGTTGTTTTGTTGTCTGTGTGTGTACATGGGCCCCTGACTCCTCCAGGTTTGCATTGGTCTCTATCATGTTTGGCAACCTTCCACTAGGCCTGCGACTTCACTATGTTTGCCTCTACCCCTTTCCTACCTCCTCCGTTCTCCTTCCTCATCCTTCACTTTCATGCTCTACTACCTCTTCTTAGCTGACCAGATGTCATTATGGGCCATATGTATCAAAAAGTCATTTTGCGATTCTCAAATTGTGATTTTTTGCAAATCGCTATTTTTTGAATCGCAAAATGCTATGTATGTAGGATTAGCAAATAATTTTGCGAATCCTACATATTCCTTAATTGCGAATTTCAAATTGCGATTCGCAATTAAGGAATACCTCCCCATTCCTAGGCCCGTAGGAATGAATGGGGAGAATCGCAAATTGCAAATGCAAATTCAAGGGTGCCAGGGTGCCAAAAGTACACCCTGTTGCACCCCTGAAATGTACATATGTGCGCTTGTGGCACACATACATGCCCTAAGGGCATGTATGTGTGCCACATAGCACTTTGAGAAATGCAAAAAAGTGAATTTTTCAAAACAATTGCAAATTAACACCAACTTGAAGTAGGTGGTAATTTGCGATTCCTTATGGCCAAATTGCACATTTTCTGTGCCTCTTACATTGTATTTAAGGAATCGCAATTTGCGATTCCTTAAATGCAATTGCAAAATAGGGAATTGCTATTTTGTGATTCCTTATTTTGCGAGGCTGTTACAGCCCACTTACCTGAATTGCGATCGTAAACGCCCAAATTCTGCGAATTTCGGCGTGGGCGAACAAAATTTTGTTTCATACATATGGCCCTATCTGCGGCCACAGTCGCCTCTATGACCTGGGTGAGTACAGAGATGTGGTCCTCTGATTTTCTTGGGTTGCTTGAGTCTGCCGGTGCAAAGGAGGTCAGTGGTGCAAGCAGAGTAAGGCCACTACTTGTTGTGAGAATTAGCGGCTGCGAGGCTTTCACTATGCGACATGCATAAATGGAGTCAGGACAGTCTACATTTCCCAGAGTGCTGTGGGACTCTCAGACGAATTGCAGTGAGGGTGGCCTTCTTGAATTCAAAGAGTATACATTCTTTGTTTTTCAGAGTGCTCCTCGCAAGGCAGACAGATAATAATTTTGCTAGAGCTGGAAGCTGATTACCAGGAGATTGGACCTCATCACACTTTCATTTACAGTTACCAAAGACTACTGGATACATAGGTGTGTTCTGGAATAACAGTAGAGATTTAGGATTTAGATTTGGATTGCACGCTATTAGTAGAGTCATCATTTCCAAGGATTATAATCTCTTTTGCATTTATTATTTCACATTGAAAGAAAGAGGAACCCTCAACTTGGACAGACGTGTTTTTATATTACTATGCTGTCTAGAGGAGAAGGGAAGTGAATCTACACTGCTAGGAGAAGAAGGTAAACATTTCCACTTGATGAACTTGTTTTATTCAGATCACAGAGTTGATTTGGAAATTATTGAAGGTAGTTTTCTACGAAGGAATGCCATCACAGTTCAGGCTGTTTCATACATCGGTTGTAAAGGTGTAATATATAATTTCAGCTCTAGGATATTAGTGTGCCAACCAACCATAGAGTCTCAGTTATAAAGAGTTATACGGAGATGGTTGCTGTGTATTTCGTATGCCATATTGGGGACAGTGATATAGAATTCAGCCATTTCTTACTGTAGATGTCAATGCTTCTGAAGAGCAGGTTGAGCTCACCTATAAGGATAGGCAAAATGAAGACATCTAGGCTCTGTTTTTCTGCCTCATTTCCCCTTCCCCTTTTCCCAGACTACTGGTGACCAGCACAAATATCCTTTGCATGGTTTGCGCAGGATCAGAAAAATCAGGATATTATCATTCTTGTTTGATCTTGATTACTAGGTTACTGCAAGCCTGACACCAGGTACCCAAAGGAAGCTGCCCACAAGGATGATCACCTTTCTCATTCCCTCCCTGGTGCGGTCCTTTTCCGTGTCCTGTCACCTCTAGCAATGAAACCCTCATTACGAAAGCCCTGGAATTCCCAATGGAGCTGATAACACTATTACAGGCTCCAGCAGGAATTATAGTATCCATAGAGTCACACCAGAACTCTCACGTTTCCCCTGAATATTTTGACTTCCGAAAGCAGTTGACATCTCTGGGGAAATTGCAATGGAGATTGAGAAATTACTAAGGGAAAGAATTCTATAATTATTGTTGCCCAAGAGATTCCTCGTAATGTAATTCTCAGGATTCAGTGTGAATTCCATATTATTTTCAGTCACCCAGTTGGAGTTAATGGGATCCCCGATACCATTAACTCCAGGGTGTAGAATTACATTTGGGGACCTTCTATAAAATTCTACTCAAGTATGCAACATGATTTACAGTATTGTCCACTTCATTATGTGTCGAAGGCCTTGACTATAAGTGCCTCCTTACCTAACATTCCTTGTGCAAACACATTTTTTATGTGGGGTTGACAATTTCAAATGACGAAATTATCATAACCTGTAATTACCACTTCAGGTAAATAATGCACCTTTGGATTTTTCCTTATATCAAAGTTTGATATGTTAAGACCTGCAGATTTTGGTGTGTGCCAAGCATCTTAATTCTCATGTTATGCCACATTTTTGAAAGCAGGACTTGCTAGAGGTGCTGTTTATCACACCTGTCAATTTTGAGCCCCAGTTTGTAAAATGTGAATAAATAACACACAACCCTCACGGAGGCCTACCTATTGGGTGTCTCTTTGCATGTGCAACACACAACGCAATTGTCAAAACTATTGGCTTTCTCAAAGCCTGTTTGAGATAAGGACTGAAATATTGATTTGTTTTGATAAATCAATCTTGAAAATACATTGCAATATCCGTGTTATCCATATGGTCCTGTTGAAAATAAAAGACGGTTGAGAGGTATTTACCAATGGCAAGGCCAATCGGTCTTGCTAAAAATACAGTTGAAAAAAAAGGCAGTGACAGACTTAGCTTCATTAGTAAATTTTACTTTCAGTTGTGAAGTTCAGAAGACCATGCCATGCTAGGCTTGTTGTCCTCTCTGAGCTGTAAGTCGCCGTGACTCATACAACAGATTGAGCACGCCTGTAAACTAAATATCGCCATGATTCACTCCTTAGCCATAAAGACACGGCAAGCATGTTTCCAGGAAACTCTCACGCGGCTGGACTCGTGGGGGACGAGATGGAACTGCAGCTTCAAAACAGGCACGTCGAGGGGGGTGAAGTAGATGAATGACAGGAGAGGTACTCGGTTCTGCGCTACTGCCCATGCTGCGATGAATAGCTAGGAGCTCAGCATGACGCAGCCATTTTGTCATGGAAAATATTAACTGAAGTACGTGCTGCATCACGGAGCTAACGTCGAAGAGTACCATTCAGGGAAAATAATGTTCACAAGTTAAAAACCGAGGGGCTTATTTTCAAACCCCCTGCGCAGCCGATGTGTCACTTTAAAATAGGAAAAACTGAGGTACTTGTGGCGCAATGGGCTTGTAAATAAGCCCCTGCTTGTTTTATGGAATTTAGTTTTACAAGTTCCACCGCAGCAAGATATCATATTAGACCTGTGCATTATAGGCATGCGATAATAAAGCATTGGTATACTAGAGACACAGCTATATGCCCACAACCCGGAGGCCAGAAGTGAGTACTTTTAGCGATAAGCAAGATAATCACCCAAGGTCTGCATTAATATCTCAATCGCTTTGACCAAGTCACGGGAAACTAAGAGATTGAAAACTTCAGTCGGATGAACTCTCCGACACATAGAGAGAACTGAAGCAACAAGCATTAAAAATGCATTAGGTCTCGCCTTTGATTAAGTTAAAGCCATTTGCTTTGCTAATGGTATTGTATAGCAAAGCAAATGGCTTTAACTTAATTAAAGGCGAGACCTATTGCATTTTTAATGCTTGTTCTAACTTCGTGTGGGATCCTTTTTGTGCCGTGTTTTTTTACTTTATCACTGTTTGAAGTGAAACACATTGCCTCGAAATGAAGCCTGACTGCTCTGTGCTAAGCACTGAAGGTTAATTTAGGAATGGCTTGGTTCTTACCCTAACAAGGATTGTGGTTGCTGCTTTGCTAGGGCTCACACCATAGTCAACCAACAATCCGATATCTTGCAGTGTGTGAATTACATGGCAAGGTTGCACAATTACACCATATAAGACACCCCATTTCCTCACACTATATCCATTATGGGCAGGTTTGCGACTCTCCCCAAGGTTAAATATGTTTTGCAGATTATCCGTATATTGTGCTGAAACACCTCTCTCAAAAGCTTACAAAAAATGTGTGGACAATGCCATGAGGCCCCAAGAGTGGCATTGGATAAAAGGTAGCAAGTGGTGTATTACAGGCGCTTTGGCATTTCCGACATTCAATTATGTAAACAGTCAGCTTGTCGCACTCATAAATGACAGGTTTTATGAACATAAACATGTTCGGGCTATTAGGTTGGAATGTGCATGGACCAATTAAGTGTATTAGATGGAGGGCAAGTGTCTGTAGATATTTCTCCCACTACTGGGTTTGTTATTACCGGGGTTAGGGTCCGAAACATAAATATGACAGTAAACTGTCATAAGGAAATCAATATCTCCATTGAGTATAACTACATCGTGGGGCATTACAGTGTCACCATTAGATCATGGGACATGCGATGTAGTGGACTCAATATAGTGCTGTTATATCCTCATATGAAACACGTCTGAGGCATGGCTGAACCAAATGTCAATAATAAACTTCAGGAGATTGCACCTAATTCTAATATGCATTTCGAAATCTAGTGCTGTGTGGCAGGAGGACCAGACAAAATGATTGGCAGAGTTGATTACTTTTAGAAAGCATACTTCTGTCTAAGGTATTCTTGAAAGAAGTGGGAATTTAAGTATGTCAAAAAACAAGGAAACCTCCCTCTCTTCCTAAAGAAAAGATAATCAAAGCGAAGTACGTTATCACTTCTCAAGCTTTTAGGACTGCCCATGAGATCCAGATTAGAAGCTATATAAGATGTTGAACCCAAGTGAGTAGCCAGACCATATATAGTAAGTAACTCAGCTCTAAGTGCATGATGTGTGTTAAAGAGGACCAATGATGTTACCTCACATCTGGTGTAATATAATCCAAACGAATTCCTTCTCCACGGGTACCCAGCATGCATCACTGCTCTCAGAGTGAATAGGCTGGGTAATATACTATTTTTTATTCGTTTATATGGAATACTGTTAGCAAACATTACTGCAGTGGAAGCCAATGCCACTGTCGTGCTAACAAACCTTTATCAAGTTATATGCACGTTTAAACTCTCAAGCACAAGGAAGTGGCCAGAAGGAAGAATGTGAGAAATAAGAAAATATATAAAAATTGAAACCCTGCGTTAAAGTTCAATTTAGGGTGAGTGGATTGAGTACACTTCTGAGATCATGAAGGTGGCAATACCTGCTTGGTCATCCACGCAAGGTCAATAAAATGAGTAGCAGTTTGCACTGAATAATACTTACATACATGGTTCAGGTTGCACACAAAATGTTCTGTGCAGGTTTTTGTTTTTTTGCATAAAAGTGCCAGACACCTGTTATTAATAAATACAAAATTCAGATTTATTGTTTTTTTGTCACAGCTGGTTATTTAGTTACTAAAAAACAAACCACATTATGGCCTTTAACACGGAGCTTAATACCTCTTTATGTCTGAATACACTACTCAGAAAGAACGTAGGCCACGCTACAAAAAGTTAGAAACTCCATATTCTCAAAAAAAACACTTCCTATGTCCGTCTAAAAAATCTCAGGGCTACAATTGATGGAACTAGGGGCTAACAGGCACTGCGTAAAGCCACAATTAAAATGCATACTTTAGTATAGAAAGTTTTCACTTGCCAACAACTCTATGCAGCGTTCTGGGGGGCAAGGAGACTTGCTCGGATACCAAACTGCATGCTTCCTCAATAAATTCCTCGCCATAGAAAAACACCGATTTTGTTTGAACCCCCTCTCCACATACAGATATAGGAATAAGTGCCCCTTCTACTGCTCTGCTGTAGTGTTGTTCTCTCCTCATAAGGCTGAAATAATTTAAAACCAATACCTGCGCTGTTCCACGAGTCATCTGCATTGGTACTATACTAGAAAATTGTTTCCTACACATACATCCACGTACTTTATCCCCATGTTGCAAACATCTAGATTTGCATACCCCTTCTCTCCCCGATCAATACAAAACACTAGCGATACTAATCGCAATAAATACAGCGTTAGGCATAGTTCTGCCAACATAACACGTTGCCCACTATAGGCACTTTTCCCATTAGCATTAGGATTACGATGGAATCTGCCACGTTATTAAATGTAAATGTCTTTATAGCGACAGCTCAAAGAACTTGGACCCCAATGCAGAAATGACGCCAAGAAAAGAAAATGCTAACGCTATATTTTCAAGCCCTGCAAATCCCGCAAATCTTGGAACATTGTGGACATCAAACTTTTAAAATGACGAGAGTAGAGATGATCGAGAGGGGCGGGGCTTTGTTCCCAGACATGACGGCAACACAAAAGACGGGGGAGGGAGGGAAAGCGAAAGCATGCTATGCGCGCATTGTGCTTAAACGCCGCAACCCGTACGTGTGCACATCTCCTGTCCATACGCGTGGACATTTTGTCTGTCAGTATGTGTGCACCACATCTTGGAATCTGAATCGAATACAAAAGGCCCTTGCATGGGGAGATCAGTGCATGTGCGCTGCTAACGCCAGGCGAGTCCTAAAACCAGATGAATAAGTGCCCAGGAAGAAGACCCTCCCTCCCTCAACCCTATCTCCTCCGTGCCCTGGCACTGTTCCTCACACATGTTCATAGGGGCATCCGTGTGATCGCTCTTCTTTTCCTTGTGTACCCTTTTGCTGGAAAGTTTCTGTAAGGTGCAAGATCTTCAAGAGCCTAGGTCATGTCACCTCTCTGAAATCTTTGCTGAGTATATCAATAAAGAGCTTCCATAAGTCAGGGTACGCTTCTGCTTTGTTCTCTGCTATCATAGATAGCCGCTCCATACCTAGTACCGACCATGGCCCTCTCAACCAAGCTGTATAGTCAAGAACTCTTTCTGAACCCCAGTGGGCCGGCAGATCTGTTCGCGAAGCATTCAGGGCTAGGGCTATTTGCCTTCCTCGCAGAGAGTGCAAGGTAAATGTTAGAGAGATGGGGAGTCCTAAGAGAATGTAGGCAGGGAAGCGTGGGATATCAGTGTTGAAAGCATCATTTATGTCTTGGAGTATCGTGTCCCTGTATCTCCCTGATTTTCTTAGAATGGTATTTTTTGTTTCTATCGTAAATCTCTGGCAGAAGATGCATAAACAAAAATGGACCAGGGACCCACTGGGAGCCTAGCAGGCGACCAGGGTGTAGAGGCTAGGGCACCCATTTCCCTGGCGGAGTCTTGCCTGCTCTATCGTCGGGACCCTGCCTGCTGAGGATTCCACTGCCTTCTAGAGGTAGGGCAATTTCTCTGAAGGCAGAAGAGTTTGCACAATGCATGCCATATGTAGTGGTGGCGCACGCACGCATTTTGGCACAAATGACTGGAGGCCAGATAACCATTAAATTTGTAGATTCCAAGTCTTCTTTATTTCAAAAGAACCCAGGACAGCCCCTGGTACACGCTTGGCTCCATGAACGGCAGGTAAGACAACCTGAACATTTCAGACTCACTCATATGCGCCAGAGACCAGCAGAGATCCAAAAGAGAACTTTGAAGCAGCAACCAATAACAGTGAAGAAAGACACAAGTTTGTGGTGAAAGAAACACAATAAATAAATACACATATGTAACCTGCTACACCATGTTGCTTTGGTCCTACTCAGCAAACGTTTTGTTTTTCATTAACAATCTCCCATGTAGGAGTTAGTTTTAGAAAAAACAAAAGCTCAATTTCCATAACTCCCAAGGAAAAGTCTTACAGCGCATCAGGGTCATTTTTTTAAATCCTTGCTCCGGACTCCCCTGCTTTGCAAACGATCCTAGGGAGAGACATCTTGTGACGGTCCCTGTGCCCTAAACAAAGCACAGTGACTGTCACTATGCCCTGGTGGTTGATGTTCCACCACATCAATGGTTCCTGCCAGAGGATCCAGCCTAACTCCTACAGATGAAATTCTTGTGGTTCACCAACTCCGCCCAACTCCTAGCGATCCCTTACACTTTCTGTGGGCAAAACTATTTGTGGTCACTCCCACTAGCAAAACAACTCATTCTTTTGAGACTTTGTTAAATCAGCCATGCCAAAAAGACAACTGAGAATATGGAAACATCAACAAAAGACCATTTAGTTCAATGTTTTGGACATGTAAACCTAACAATGGTTTCCTCATATGGAGAAAGTGTTTTAACACAGTTCTTTTGGCTTAATTTAATAAACTGTGCTCTGAAAAGAAAACATCTATTTCCAACTGTTTACAAATAAATGCCTCGGAACAGAGATACCAGATTTAGTTTAATCTTCATTTGAACATCTAGTGGCAAACAACACTCTCTAGGAAAGGTGGCGATATATTGCCCTCAAAGGTACAAGGCCTTTTTTTTCTGGATGAGGTCCTGGAGCAAGCCTTGTTTCTGCAAATCTCAGCACAGAAAGGTCTAATGATGGAAGGCTTTTGAATTGGAGCGACATAGCCAATATCAGGCACCCCTCATTCATGGTGGAAAAAAGTCTCACTTTGGGTTTCAGTCAAATTTCGAATAACTCAAATTGCAAAGCTGGCCTCCCATTTAAATCAGGGCCTCATTAAGGGCCATTTGTATGAAGCAAATTCGCATTTGCAATCGCCGAAATTTGTAAAATGTGATGTATAAAGGAAAATGTGGTGTAAAATAAGGAATCGCAAAATTTGCAATTCCTTATTTTGCTATTGCATTTAAGGAATCGCAAATTTTGCGATTCCTTAAATGCAATGTATAATGCAAAAAAAAATTGCAAATTGTCCCTAAGGAATCGCAAATTACCACCAACTTCAAGTTGGTGGTAATTTGCGAATTCCTTGAAAAATGCCCATTTTTGCATTTTTCAAAGTGCCATGTGATGCACATACATGCCCTTAGGGCATGTATGTGCACCACATGTGCACCCATGCAAATTTCAGGGGTGCAACAGGGTGTCATTTGGACACCCCTGCACCCATAAAATTATTCTCAATTTGCGATTCTCAAATTGCGAATCGCAAATTGAGAATAACTTCCCATTCATTCCTATGGGTATTCCTTAATTGTAATTAAGGAATTTTAAGAAATCGCAAAAAAATGCTATTTTCTACATACATACCAATTTGAGAATCTCAAATAGCGATTTCTTAAAAATCGCTATTTGAGATTCGCAATTGGGTACCTTCATACACATGGCCCTAAACGTTTGGCAGGGCAGGAGCACAACTATACATTTGCGATCAGTCATTGCGATTCTAATGAGCCCCTTAACTTTCTGTTTTCCTGCATCATTTAGAGATAAAAGAACTGCTTGATTTCTAGTGGCAGAGACTCGGCTGGATCTGGTGTCAGAAATCCTCTGACCATGGAGGTAACCAGACCCCCAATCAAACAGAGACAATGCACTGATTTTTTCAGATAGGGTGCTCCAGGGAGGAAAAAGGTAAACATGTCCCTGCAATGCAGGAATAAAGCTCTAAGAGCATCAAGGACATCTTCTTTTGCTTTGAGGACTTCTTGTTAAAAAGCAAAAGAGATTGTCAAATCTGATAAAAATACCTGGTAGCAAATTCGTATTTAACAGTGATGACAATGTATCTCCACATTAACACATGCACTTTCATCTCAGAGATCCCAGTCAGGCAAGCAGACATTTCTCGTTTGAGACTATCCGGACTGGGGTAGGGGAGCAGAGACAAGAACCTATACCAACTGCATCGTCTGGACGGCTGCCAGCCAAACCATAAATGAAGCTCTTAGCATTTTCTTGCATTGCAGAAATTGCCTCTGTAATGGTACAACCCCAGTGTAGGTCAAACGGATCTATAATAATCTTTTGACTCACAAACCACATATATCAATCACACCACTGAAGCAAGTCGAACACAAACCACTTTCAAATTAAGTTTTAAATATGTTTTATTGGATAAGGTGTAACAAAAGTACAAGAATTAAAGAATACAATTGGAACATAAGTACGGTAAAAGAGTAATGCAATTAAATATAATATAATAAATATTGAAACATAAGTAAGGTAAAATAGTAATGCAATTAAATATAATATAATACATATTTATAATAGTAATATGTCAACGCATGAATAGCAATAGGTAGTATAGAGTGAGAGAAAATGGAGAGAAGAGAGGAGATAAGAGATGTAAAGGAGAGCAAATAAATTGGGTTGTAAAGAAACACCTAGTATAATAGGAAAGAGATGTATAAAATATACATTCAATTCAAGAGTAGTAACAATGAATGCTAGAGAAAAAACATTTTACTCAATAAAAGATGGCTCATGGAGGTTTAGGAACCTCTTCTAGACATGGGTAATGAGCAGCAAACGTCTTCGCCTAGGTGTCTATAAAATAGTAATAGTCGACCAAATAATGTCTCTCTTGATAACAAGGGACACATGTGCTCCTCCTATTCTATCATTGTAGCATTCACCATAACACTAGGCTTGAAAAGAAAGATTAGAAGAATGTTTCCAATGTTTAGAAATCCGTTGAAAAGAAGTAGAAATGAATACATCAATTATATTAACCTTAAGTGAACCAAGTGTGCCATGCATTTGAAAGACTACTCAGAAAAAACACATTTGAAAATGAGAAAGGGACATTCGTTTCAAAATAGAATTAATTTATTTATCTACACACCTTAATGCAAAATGCGTGTGTAGATGGACAAGACAAAATAATATGGTAAAAGTCAGCATAAGTATGATTACATGACCAACAAATTGGCAAGATATCAGGATACATTTGTGTGAAGTGACTGGGGTATTTATAAGTCTATTATGAATAAAGGAAGGGCGACGCACTAAACTGCTGTTGCTGGTGCTGGGTGATCATGGACTACGCTGTCCTGATGAAAATAGGTGTTCTTGGCCGTATAAAGCCCTACTTATTTGATTGTTTGTTAGTATTTTTAACAAGGTCCAGTGAACTTATATAGCTCAATCATATTATATCTAGGCCTGTATATATATTATTTTTCCATTTTTGTGCATACGTTTTTAAGCACCAACGCCTGGGCGTTTAAGTGATTTTTATTCAGTGCTATTGCATGCTTAGTTGTAGTTTGTGGTTGGCCAACATGGTGTTATCATGTAGCACTCCCTGCTTCTTGTACCTCTGACAAAACGCTGCTATGAGCAGCACTGTATTCTTGTATTTGCTAGATCTGTTTTGGTTACCTGTGGGCAATCCCCTAGGCCCAAATCTCCTACATTGGATACTTTTTTGTTATTAAGTGATCTAGCATCCATAATGGGGAAAAGGAAAATGATTGTAAAACACTCAGGGGGGTTCACAAACAAGAACATTCCCAAATTGAATGCCCAGATAATCCTAAATCAACAAGTCCTATAAAAGAGAAACCAAAAGTAGCCCTGCTATTTGAAAAAAAGATCAATGTTTAGAGCACTTTCGGCTTCTAGATCCACTACGCCATACAACATGACGCCTACTCTTGAAGGCAGCTATAAAATGGTATCAAAAACTCAAAAATAATCTAATGTCCCGATTCGACCTAAAATATTTTGTACTAATCTCAATCGCTATGCTCTGATGTTCACTAGCGATAAAAAAAAAAAACAGAACACCCATCTTGATTACCAGGCAATGCACAGTCTATAAACCCTGGCGAGTCAAGTAGTGAACTAAACAAGCTGTGGGACATTATCGAACTCATGAAGACAGATATAACATATCTAAGAGCGAAGGTGTGTCTGCTATCTGAGTGCCTCTCACAATATCCTCAGACTGTTATGTCTTTGAGTTCACGCCTTAATGGGGCTGAGAATAATGGGAGCGGGCAGATCCCAATTCTCTCTGTCTAGCTTGGAGGGTTAATCTGCAGTACCAACAGCCTTCTAGTTGATCACATTCTTTACTGCAAAAGATGCACTACTATAATTGGCACTTAGAAACCAATCCCAATTCTTCCCATCTAGCATCTGGCATACCACGGATCCAACTTTCTAGTACACAAAAAACAGACCGTTTTGATGGGCCCCCAAATCTGGTCAGGAATTACAACCAAGTGATTCAAACTCATTCCATCCAGAAGGAGCCCCATTTCAGATTGCCCAACACCTCTCTTAGATAATAAGTCTACTACTTCCAGTTTCCAAACATTAGCACGGTCCTTTAAACATCCAACCCAATTTAAATCTATAGCTCTAAATCTGAGAAGTAACGCAGGGCGAGGCACATGCAGCAGCCAGCTGGTTAAAAAACAGGGCAGTGCATATGACCAGTGTGCAAAAGCTCCCATTGCACCATAGAGATCGAGATTTTTTTAATTAACAAGGTCACACACTGGAAAAGGGGAGTTCGAAAGTGCCATAGCTCAATTCACTTGGATATCCTCGGGGCTTCCGGTCTCTCCTCTAATGAGGATATTTTAGATTTGATTAAGTTGACACATAAACCTCCCTTTCTAGTAAATGGATTTATAGCAGTTGATGCCCGCATATCTCCACCTTCACATTCAAAAATTCAATTTATAATTTCTCCTTTACTATCCGAAATTACAGGGAGACCCAAGCTTCATCAGCTATGTCTCTAAATGACTGACAGGTGACAGTAGTTGATAATAACTTAAGTGGACCTGCTAGCGTTCCAAATTTGAGTCAGGAGAACACTCCAGCTACTGCTTCACTGTTCTCAACGTTTTCACTTGTCTCATCGGATATGGTCACTACAACACCTTTTTTGAAGAGATTCAAGCAATACCACTCCTCTAGACTAAGCTCTTCCAACAACTCCTATAAAGGGAGACCTAGCAAACAATACCATAGAATTGAACACCCTTATAGTAGTATCATGGAACATAGCAGGACTAATGAGAAAAATTGCACGGGAAGATTGGTGTGTATTTATTGACAGAGCTGATGTCATTTTGTTTCAGGAAACATGGGACATAGATCCACAGCATTGACAAGGATTTAAAACTTTCTTTACGTTGGCTTTGGCATCACAGGCTAGGAGGCTATTCCGGGGTCTTTCTGTATGGGTCAGTAGCTCAATAGGATGCCAGGTAAAGCAATTAAATATGAACTTGCCAGACATACTAGGAATAGAACTTTGATCATGGAATGGCAAAACATTTTTTATATACAATGTTTATAGTACAAGTACTGACAAGGCTGTTAAATCCTAGGTCATATCACTATTGACAGAGTGCATTGCGATGTCCGATAAGACTACTGCTGTTATAGTTGGGGGAGATTTTAATGCATGTGTAGAGCCCTCAAACTTCATAAGGGATATGGCCCACAATGGGGATCAATAGTGGGGTATTCCCCATTTGCAAGGCCCTTGCATCCCGTTTATGCCTAGGGCCGCCCTTCAGCTGGTAGACCTGTCACTTACTTTTCACTTGCGAGAATGTAATGGTCGTACAGTACAGGGTCTGACTCGGAAACCACTTTTAGGAGGAACATGAATTTGAGTACCATTGATTACATTTTGTTAAACCTATACTCATGGTCAGATCTTATTGATATGGACGTTATAACCTATTATGAGAGTGACCATTGTCTCCTTTTTCTTACCCTACAGGGAAGCATAGATTACCATGAATCTAGACACTCAGGGCAATCTTGTGGTGATTTGACTTTTGCCAACAACAGAAAGTATGCCAAATGGGATATGTGAGTCAACAAGGATGTCATCTGTAGCCATTTATACCAATATTTAATTCCAATCCTAATAACTTCACATGATTATGGACAGCCATACCATATATTTTGGGGATTTGAAGAACTTATTCTTCACCAAACCCATTGCCATGCTCAGAACCCTAGATCTAGGTAATCCCACAAGGTATAACAGGGACTGCAGAGAAGCTAAGCCTAAGACCTCCCTGATTAAAACTATCAAAAGTGGCACATCATCAGAAATACAGGTCACCAGAGCAAAATACCACATGGCCCAAAAAGATGTGAAAATAAACTTGGATACATTGGTATGGGGGGACATTCTGGATGCTGTTCAAACTGGTAACCAGGCAGCTTTTTGGCATACAATTAGCCATGGTGGCAAAACTAAAATGATGAGACTAGAGTCCAATAAAGTCCCCAAGGACTGGGCCACCCATTTTCAGACTTTTTATAGTGAGGGAAGCATTGGCAGTATATCCCATAAAACATCAGATATAGAGGTGTTGCATACAGAATTAGACAATGATTCCCTAGGTGATATTATTGTGCCCACTCTGGGGGTAGCACATGCAACAGTGTACTTCTCATTGGACAAAACACGTGAAGCCATTTGTGCGCAGAAGGCGGGTAAGGCTCCAGGCCTGGATAAGATCCATGGGGACATATATAAGTCACAGCCAGATGTTTGGGCTCATTATTTAAATTTTATCGCCAATGTTATCATGGCAGGTGCACCAATTCCCGCAACTTGGAGAGGGGCCGAGATCGTTCCTATTTTCAAGAAGGGCTTAAGCTCCGACCCAGCTAATTATCATCCAATAAGTTATTATAGACACCGCCCAGAAAATATTTTGCAAACAAATTTTGGAAAAATTGATGTCCTGGATGGAGGACAATAAGATATTATCTAACTTTCAGGCCAAGTTCCATTGTAAAACGGGTACAAGAGGCCAAGTTTTTAGATTCCAGTTATTAAGATGGAAAGTAGTGGATATAAATGGGCCAGCCTTTACGGAGCATTTGGTGATCTAAAGGCTGCCTTTGAGATGGTCCCAAGGGCCAGCCTTTGGAGAATCCTAGGAGATGTAGTGTTACCACCATCATTGCTGGATATTATAGTGCGTCTCCACACAGGTAACTATGCAAAAATTACATTGGGTGCTAATGGGGAAATAATCGACCGACTAATGGTCAAAAAAGGGGATAGGCAAGGCCTCCACCTTATTCTTATTATTTATATATAGTTGTTCACATTTCCTCCTTGGTTGTGAAAGTGATTCCCCAGTATTGGATGGTTGTAAAACCCAGCTTTACTGTTAGCTGACAACACCCAATTAGTATAGAAAACTCCAAAGGGAATTGAGACTCTTCTTTTCAGATTCTACCTTTTTTGCACTAACCATGGCCTAATCCTGAATGCAAATAAACTAAAATTCATAACAATAAACCCCCCATAGACATTTTACAGGGCCTTTGACACTGGAGGGAGTAAAATTCGGAATTCCTACTTGCACGCACTTTCTCCCTCCTGAGGCGGAAGCCGGGAGGTCTCTTACCCTTTCTACTATTTTTAATTGATTTTAAAAATTGAAAATCGTGTATTTGTGTAATTGTTACACCTGATCGGAATAGGTGTTTCACGACCCCCCTGTGACTTCCCTTGCGCTCAGTGGCGCCTCACACCCCTGTTACCCCCGTTATCCTTGATCCGGACCTGCTCTCGGCCGAGTATTGACGCCGAGAGCAGAGCACCGGTTTTGGCGGCCATCTTGGGTCGGTCTTACTTCGTGACGCTATTCCCAGCATTATAAAAGGGACGCGTAGGGAGAGTGCCAGTAATTCCTACTTGCACGCACTTTCACCCTCCTGAGGCGGAAGCCGGGAGGTCTCTTACCCTTTCTACTATTTTTAATTGATTTTAAAAATTGAAAATCGTGTATTTGTGTAATTGTTACACCTGATCGGAATAGGTGTTTCACGACCCCCCTGTGACTTCCCTTGCGCTCAGTGGCGCCTCACACCCCTGTTACCCCCGTTATCCTTGATCCGGACCTGCTCTCGGCCGAGTATTGACGCCGAGAGCAGAGCACCGGTTTTGGCGGCCATCTTGGGTCGGTCTTACTTTGTGACGCGATTCCAAGCATTATAAAAGGGACGCGTAGGGAGAGTGCCAGTAATTCCTACTTGCACGCACTTTCACCCTCCTGAGGCGGAAGCCGGGAGGTCTCTTACCCTTTCTACTATTTTTAATTGATTTTAAAAATTGAAAATGGTGTATTTGTGTAATTGTTACACCTGATCGGAATAGGTGTTTCACGACCCCCCTGTGACTTCCCTTGCGCTCAGTGGCGCCTCACACCCCTGTTACCCCCGTTATCCTTGATCCGGACCTGCTCTCGGCCGAGTATTGACGCAGAGAGCAGAGTACCGGTTTTGGCGGCCATCTTGGGTCGGTCTTACTTCGTGAAGCGATTCCCAGCATTATAAAAAGGACGCGTAGGGAGAGTGCCAGTAATTACTACTTGCACACACTTTCACCCTCCTGAGGCGGAAGCCGGGAGGTCTCTTACCCTTTCTACTATTTTTAATTGATTTTAAAAATTGAAAATCGTGTATTTGTGTAATTGTTACACCTGATCGGAATAGGTGTTTCACGACCCCCCTGTGACTTCCCTTGCGCTCAGTGGCACCTCACACCCCTGTTACCCCCGCTATCCTTGATCCGGACCTGCTCTCGGCCGAGTATTGACGCCGAGAGCAGAGCACCGGTTTTGGCGGCCATCTTGGGTCGGTCTTACTTCGTGACGCGATTCCCAGCATTATAAAAGGGACGCGTAGGGAGAGTGCCAGTAATTCCTACTTGCACACACTTTCACCCTCCTGAGGCGGAAGCCGGGAGGTCTCTTACCCTTTCTACTATTTTTAATTGATTTTAAAAATTGAAAATCGTGTATTTGTGTAATTGTTACACCTGATCGGAATAGGTGTTTCACGACCCCCCTGTGACTTCCATTGCGCTCAGTGGCGCCTCACACCCCTGTTACCCCCGTTATCCTTGATCCGGACCTGCTCTCGGCCGAGTATTGACGCCGAGAGCAGAGCACCGGTTTTGGCGGCCATCTTGGGTCGGTCTTACTTTGTGACGCGATTCCCAGCATTATAAAAACGGGCAGGGATGACTCCGCGCAGCGGACGCGGTCAGCGGGCGCGCCGGATCTGCGCCGGAGTCGTGCCAGAGTCATGCCCGTTTGCGCCCGTTCGCGCACAGTCGGGCTTAGGGCCAAAATCTCTTGATATTATCACCTCAGGTCCTATAACATACTCCCGCTCACAGTTACTTATGCTCAAGAGGACTCTCCCATCACCTTGCTGCCATTCGATCGACCTTGGCCTCGGCCCCCCCTCCTGTAATAACTGCACTTTCAGTATCATCGAGGCCGTCACCAAAACTACGCCAGTAAAAGATAAGAAGACAGTAGACACCGTTCTAAAGATGGCACTAGTTAATTGCCGTTCCTTAGCAAGGCACGCCACAGAAATAGCTCTTCTGATCGAAGATCTAAACGTGGCTTGGCCCGTCCTCCGGCCCCGATATCACACAGGCCCTACCCGCTGGATATTTGATCCAACATAAAGACCGAGAAATTAAAGTTGGAGGAGGGATCGCCATTTTGTACAGAGAACACTTAACCTGTCGCCTGACTAACACGACTATCCAAGATTGTGAGAGCACATTATTCTCTATCTCCTACTCTCCAGAACTATCTATCTCCGGTCTCTTAATCTATCGCCCCCCCCGGCTTGGTTGGCCAATTCATAGAAGGACTAATCGAAACTATTCTGGACTCGGCCACTAAGGTATCTAATTTTATAGTATTAGGAGACTTGAATCTTCACTTTAACAACCCTTCGGACACTATCGCCTTGGAATTAACTAAAGACCTAGCCGCATGCCAACTTAACTTGATTGTTCAACACCCTACTCACTCTAAAGGCAATCTTTTAGACCCAATATTCTCCAATGTTGCAAATTTGTCTCCATCCGCACCTTATTCTATCCCCTGGTCAGACCATATGGTAGTACCATTCTTATGGAAAATTAACAGACCTTGTACCAATCAACCCCTTCATAAAATTCTAGGTAGGCGTTGGACAAAGTTAGAGCCTAATGATTGGATAGACTCGCTGAAACAGAATGAACCTATAAATGGTCAAAATATCGACAAAGCCAACACAGATTTTAATCAATGGATAGAACACTCATTAGACAGTATGCTTCCTAAAACACGCATCTCTAAGAAAAAAGGTCCGAATAGACAGCCTTGGTTCAATTCAGAGCTGAGACTCCTTAAACAGGAGTGTAAACGAGAAGAAAGACAATGGCGAAAACTTTTTGATGAGGAGAAAAAAATTAAGTACAAACTCACTATCAAGAAATACAAGAGGGCACTCAACGCAGCCAAATCCACCTTCTATGCCGAAAAAGTTGAGAAATCCGCCAATGCTCCGAGAGAAATGTTTCAAATTGTAAAAACGTTGATCAAGGCCCCTGACCCCCCTACATCCGAACTTTCCCCGGAAGAATCCGGTGCTCGTTGCAATGAATTAGCAAATTTCTTTGCCACGGAAATTGAAAAAATTCTACTTTCCCTCCCCCCATCCCCAGAAGTAGAGCCCAATCCCCCATCGAGGGACGATATTAATTCCACCTCACCCCGTTTAGCATTTATTCACCCCCTCAGCGACAAATTTTTCCCCTCCCTTTTCAACTCCATAAAGAGTGGTTCCCCTCTTGATCCCGCTCCTATGTCCATCCTGAAACTGGTCCTTCCCCATGTTAGTAGAAACATCATTGATCTTGTTAACATCTCCTTGGACTCTGGGATAGTCCCTCAAGACTGGAAACTAGCCATGGTAAAGGCCTTGTTAAAAAAACCAAGTCTTAACCCTGATGATTTCTCTAATTACCGTCCCATCTCCCTCCTCCCCGGTATTAGCAAGCTGGCTGAAAAGTGGGTCAACAAACAACTGGCATCATACTTGGAGTCTCAAAATCTGCTCCATCCCACACAAACAGGTTTCCGAAAAGGACAGGGAACTGAAACAGCCTTGCTGAGGGTGGTTGAGGTATCCAGGAGGATTCTGGACGCAGGTGGCAGCGCGGCCATTATCCTCCTGGACCTCAGCGCCGCTTTCGACACGGTTAATCACCGTGTCCTACTCGCCCGCCTAGAGAGAATTGGAGTTACAGGCAAAGCTCTTGCATGGCTTGAATCTTTTCTCAGTAATAGATTCTTCAAAGTCTTCTCAGACACCAACTGCTCCCTCCCAATACCATTACAGTGTGGGGTGCCACAGGGTTCTTCCCTTAGCCCCACACTGTTTAATGTGTATATGGCCCCCTTGGCAGAGGTAGTAGCCCCCTTCGGAATCCAATTGGTGAGCTACGCTGACGACACCCAGCTAGTAGTCTCCCTCACCCAGACAGACTCCCCTCAGAACAATCTCTGTAACTGCCTGGTTGAAGTCGCAGGATGGATGGATGCCTCCCATCTAAAACTGAATGCAGGAAAAACCGAGCTGATGTTGCTCGGAAGAAAGGCCTCCTTTAACACCCCCTCCATGTGGCCTTCCTGCATGGGACCCAGGCCCACCCCCAAAACGGAGATAAAAAGCCTAGGGTTCTGGCTCGACACGGAGCTCTCTTTCAAAACTCAGGCAAAAAAGACAGTGGCTACGTGCTTCGGTCTAATAAAAACTATCCGGAAAATTCTTCCCCAGCTGCCGGAAACTGCAAAGAAAACCATAGTCCAGTCCCTCATTCTATCCAGGCTGGACTATGGGAATGCTCTCTATTTAGGAGCCCCCACCTCAGTTATCCGTCAACTGCAGATAGCTCAAAACTCTGCAGCAAGGCTACTTACCGGAACCAGCCGTCGTACCACCTCAGCCCCTGCTTTAAGGGCCTTACACTGGCTCCCAATAAAGGAGCGAATCCACTTTAAGACTCTTTGTCTGGTCCATAAAACTCTCCATGGGAACGGCCCCCCCATTCTGGAGGATATGATCAGACCATACATTCCATCTAGGCACCTTCACTCTAACCACCAAAACCTCCTCATAACGCCCAGGACCAATAAAGTCCGGTCTGGGGACCGCCTTTTCTCCCGAAATGCAGCAAAACTATGGAATGCCCTACCACTTTCACTTTGTCTGGAACCCAGCCTGCTGGTCTTCCGAAAACAACTAAAAACATCATTGTTTCCTAGGCCATAAACCAGTCTTCTCTATTTGCTAGCCTCTGCATCAATTTCCATCTATCTTTAAGCGCTGGGATGCTTCCGAGTAGCCATGCGCTATATAAGAACCTTCCAATTCCAATTCCAAAGTGTTGGACTTTGACTACCTCCCCGCCGAGGACTACATTCTACTGGGAGACCTAAACTTCCACCTGGAAAAGAAAAACGACAGCAACACCACCACCCTTCTGGACAACCTGGCCAATCTTGGACTCGAACAACTTGTTGATACCCCCACCCACTATGCCGGGCACACGCTTGACCCAATCTTCACCTCCAGCAAGCACATCTCCTTCAACCACACCACAGCTCTCCACTGGACGGACCACAGCTGCGTTCACTTCAACTACAAAAAGACCACGACCCACAACCTCCCACAACCAATCCCCCGAAGAAACTGGAACAAAATTACCACCGACCAGCTCTTCACTTCGCTTCACCAAAACCCTCCTGCCAAATCATCGGACCCAAACCAAGCAGCCACCAACCTCACACAATGGATCACCCACAGCGCCGACGAACTAGCGCCCTTGAAAAACCATCAAATCAAGCAAGGTAGCAAAAAAGCCCCCTGGTTCAACGATGACCTTAAGAAATCCAAGAAGTTATGTCGTACCCTCGAGAAAGCCTTGAGAAAAAACCCAACCACTGACAACCTGACCACTTTCAAGAACGCCACCCGCAAACACCACCAACTGATCCGATCCACCAAGAAATCAGCATTCAAGGATCGACTTGACAACAATGCCCACAACAGCAAGGAACTATTCAACATCGTCAAAGAATTTACCAACCCCACCGCCGGCACCAACGACATCACTCCATCCCAAGACCTCTGCAACTCCCTAGCCTCTTTCTTCCACAACAAAATTGCCGACATACATAACAGCTTTGAAAACCAGTCCGGAGACCAGTCCACTCCACCCACCTCTGAACCAAAACCCCCCTCTAACAACCTTTGCGCCTGGAACCCAATCACCACTGAAGACACCATCCGCCTGATGAACTCCATCCACTCAGGATCGCCAACCGACCCATGTCCCCACCACATTTTCAACAAAGCAGACTCCATCATTGCACCCCATCTCCGAGACGTCATCAATTGCTCCCTCAACTCCGTTACCTTCCCGGAAAGCTGGAAACATGCCGAACTCAGCGCCCTTATGAAGAAACCCTCAGCAGACCCCACTGAACTTAAGAACTACCGCCCCATCTCGCTCCTCCCATTCCCTGCCAAAGTTATTGAGAAAGCCGTCAATAGTCAGCTTGCCGCCTTCCTCGAATCCAACAAATCCCTCGACCCCTCACAGTCCGGCTTAAGAGCCAAACACAGCACTGAAACCGCCGTCATCGCAGCAACAGACGACATTCGAACCCTACTGGACAACGGAGAAACAGTTGCCCTCATCCTACTTGACCTCTCCGCAGCCTTCGACACAGTCTGTCATAGAACCCTCATACAACGCCTCAGCAACGTCGGATTACAAGGAAAAGCATTGGACTGGGTCATCTCGTTCCTCGCCGGAAGAACCCAGAGAGTCCGCATCCCCCTTTCAGATCGGAGCCCACTGAAGTCATCTGCGGCATGCCACAAGGATCTTCACTCAGTCCCACCCTCTTCAACGTATACATGAGGCCCCTCGCATCCATCGCGCACCAACACAACCTCAACATCATCTCCTATGCAGACGACACCCAGCTGATCCTCTCCCTCACCAAAGACCCAAACACCGCCAAAACCAACTTACATGAAGGAATGAAAGATGTAGCCGAGTGGATGAAGAACAGCCGTTTAAAACTGAACTCGGACAAAACGGAAGTCCTAATCTTAGGCTCATCCCCCTCTGCTTGGGACGACTCATGGTGGCCACCGGCCCTGGGAACAGCACCCATACCAACGGACCACGCAAGTAACCTGGGCTTCATCCTGGACTCCACCCTCTCGATGACCCGACAAGTCAACGCCGTCTCATCATCATGCTTCAACATCCTACGCATGCTCAAAAAAATATTCCGTTGGATCCCCACCGAAACAAGAAAAACGGTCACCCACGCACTGGTCACAAGCCGACTGGATTACGGAAACACCCTTTACGCCGGAACCACAGCCAAACTACAGAAAAAACTCCAACGCATCCAAAACGCCTCAGCCAGACTCATACTAGACATCCCCCGCCAAGCTCACATTTCCGGTCACCTGAAAGACCTCCACTGGCTCCCAGTCTACAAGAGGATAATGTTCCGACTCCTCACCCACGCACACAAAGCCCTCTACGACCTAGGACCCGAATGCCTCAACACGTGCCTGTCCTTTTACACCCCCACCCGCCAACTACGATCGTCCAATCAAGCCCTCGCCGCAATTCCGCGCATCCATAGATCCACCATGGGGGGAAGATCCTTCTCCTACTTAGCGGCCAAAACCTGGAATTCTCTCCCCACCCACCTCCACCTTACACAGAACCACCTCGCCTTCAGAAAGCAACTTAAAACTTGGATATTCGATAGGTAAAGTACCCCCCTCCCACAAGCGCCTTGAGACCCTCTGGGTGAGTAGTACGCTATTCAAATTTTGAACTTGAACTTGAACTTGAAAATGAATCTGTCCATGCAACCAATGACTGCTAAAATCAGGTTTAAACTAATCTTGCATTGGTTACAATTATGGTTAACTGATGAGCTAGAACCCTACAGGTTAGGGCTCAAGGGGAGAGGAGTAGGCCTAACAGCTCTAACGGCTAGGGAGGTCGACCTCAATCTGGGGAACTGGGTTCGAGTCTCGACAATGACGCCGAACATCCTGTGATTTTGGGCAAATCACTTAATATCCCCGTGCCTGACAAAAAATTAATGTGTCCTCATGTACCGTGCCTGGTGCTATGTAAAGCGCTCTGATACCCGATTTGGGTCAAGTTCGCGCTATATAGAACTCCGTAATAAAAAAAAAGACATTCTGGGTAATCAAGACTCAGCGATACTCCCTTGGTTGTAATATGTTAAACAGACTTTATTCAACGTGGGCTTGCTAGATGTGTGGAAATATCCTGCATCCATTACTAATTCTTCTACTAATCTGGTGAAGTTGACTTTTGGGGAAAATGAAAGGGGTAAAATAACCCAATCAATGCATCATGGTAGATTAACTGATCGGTTCTCAAAAGTAAGGTCGATGTTTCTTGCCGAAATAGACGCTCCATTCAATAGATCACTCTATATAAGATTCAGGCTGGGGACATTACCTCTTACAATTCTCACTAGTAAATGGAGGCATTCTCCAGAGGGTTGTGCCCTCTGTCTTGTGTGCAGGGAGGCAGATGAGTCAGAAGAACATCTTTTGCTCTTCTGTCCTGCGTACACCAGACAACGAAGGTGCTGAATTGTGCTGCTGTGCCAATTCTTGATAGTACAACAGCACGAGATGGCTTTAAGAATCTGTAGGTCTGACATCACACAGTGTATAGTTTTTTTCTATTGTGAAAAACCTCAAATCTAAATGGCCTATTAGAACTAAGATCCTGATGCAGTTGGCATCTTACTCTGATCCAGCTGAGACAGAGAGCCTTAATTTTAAGCCATCAGATTATTTCTAGGAACCTTGTTATGTACATCGCTATTAGCATAGGTTTGTGTTATAGAACCTGCCAGAAGACACTACTGTACATTTCTGTTTAGATTCATTTTGCGGGGGCGCTTATTATTTCTAACATTGTTACTGCTATTACTATTGTGAGTAATTCCACTTTGCTAAAGCACTGCTGTACTAATTGTTTTCCTTGAACATTATATATTACTAGTACATTGCACTTCATGTTAGATCCTAATGTAAACATTTTATCATTGTGTTTTTAGACCTGTTTCTGGTCACAAGTTTTGTGATTAGGCTGTTATCCTGTAAGAATGAATGTACTATGCGATGTTTTTCCTGAATATGCTGCTTTTATGGGCTTTGATGAAAGAAAGTATTTTTTTAATTGAACTGAATAAAGAACAAAGTTTTTTTTGACAGATCATGATTCTTTGTGAACTGTCGACCAGATTTATTTGCACAATGTAGTTGGCTATGAGATTAGAATTTTTTCCCAAAGGAGTTCAACTTTAGGGAGCTTATAAACATTAGAAGCGGTAGGAGATGGCAATAGTATCTGATGGTTATAAATGGGAACTGAGGTATGTGATAATAGCATGAATAAGACATGTGTAATAGCTTGAATTAAATGAGTGAATTTAACATTAAATGAGTTTGGTAAATTAAAAAGAAGTTCATGTGCATTTGATGAAAGGTAATAAAAGAGTGATTGAGGATAAGTTTGTGTACCCAAAGCAAACCCCTCTCTCGCTGGATTTCCAAAAAGAGGCTGATTATTTATTTCTAAAAGTTTTTATACCAAATTGATGATTGATGCTCCTTTTCTGAAAGATTAGAGAATACTGTTGGACTCAATAACTTGCAAGTATTTTTATGGATAGGTAGAGACATGGAATTGAGTTGGGCAAAAGACAAACATTCTTTGAAGGACATGGGGATATAAAAGATAGCTCACTGTCTTTCCAAAGTAGAAAACAAGAAAAAGAAGTATCTAATAAGTAGTGGGAGATGGTATGATTGAAAATAAGGAACATTTACACCTCCATGTTGTTTATGTCTCTTGAGTTTAAGTAAAAACATACAGGGATGTTATCCATTGCACAGAAAGGAGATAAGAATGGAATAAACTTTTTTATAAAAGTAGGCTGGCTTAGGAATTGCAGATAAAATAAATAAAAACAAGGGGAGTAAGCATAGGTTTGATTGAGTTGAGCCAGCCCCACCAGGATAGAAATACAGGAAACCAGGTTGTTGTTAAGGTTGGTTATTTCACAGTGACTGAATTTGGATTTAGGGAGATTGAATGTGTAAACCAAGGGCCTATATATTTAAGTTTGGAGGGATTTAAAGAAAAATATAATTGAGCAAAACCTTGTTCAAAACATAAGGTTTTGAGGGGGAGAATTTTGTGTTTCTCTGGATTGAGTTTATATCCAGAAAGAGCAGCAACATTTGTAACTTCCATCAAAATGCTGGGATTGAAGAGTCAGTTGAGCTAAAAAAAATAGTAGTATATCATCAGTATAAATGTATATTTTAATGTGCTTATCTCCATAACAAAAAAACAAATATATCAGGGTTTTGTCTTATTTTTTGTAAGAAAAGGTTCTAATGCAAGAATGAATAGCAAATGGGAGAGAGGGCAATCTTGTATAACACCTCTATGTAAGGAAAAGGAAGGAACAATTAAGCCATTGGCAAAAATAAAAGCCTTAGGTGCTGTATATATAAGAGAAACCAAGCTGATGAAAGTGGACCCAACACCAAACCAGGAAAGGGTTTGGAAATTGAAAGCCCAATCAATATGATCAAAAGCTTTTTCGGTGTCAAGGGAAATAACAGTTAATGATTGTTTATAAATTTTGAATTTACTAAAAACATTGAAGAATATTCTACTGTTATCTGAAATGTGCCTACCTTTGATAAATCCTAATTGCTCTTTACCTATGAGAATGGTAGAAAGAGATTGAGGGGTTGAGAAAGTATTTTAGCAAAACGTTTGTAATCAGAATTAACTAGAGAAATTGGTCCATAATGTTTATATAACATAGGATCACAACCATCTTTAGGGATGAGGCATATCAATGCCTCTTAGGAGTTTAGTTTTAACAAAAGTCAAAAATAATTAATTAATTCTAGGGACCAACAGTTTAGAAAACTCGAAGTAAAATTCAATAGGGAAGCTGTCCGGTCCAGGGGCTTTCTCTATTTTAATTAATTGTATTGCTGTGTGCATAACCTTTGAAGAAATGTCAGTTTCTAATTAGGAGAAAAAAGTAGATGTATCAAATTCTGTCAGAATGGATGGCAAACACTTCTGAGACAATTCCTATTCAAGAAGACATAGAGTAGTATAGAGATGGTGATAATAGTACATACAATCATCTAATATATCTGTATCTTTAAAAACAGGTGAAGAAACAGCTCATAAAATGGAATCCATTTTATTGAATTCTTTTTAAATGTTTAGATAATTAGCTAGTGTCTTACCTGGTTTATTTTGACCACCATAATATTTAGCACTTGCTTGAAGTAGATAAGTAGAGGCATTTTCCGTGGAAAGCTTATTATATTGAAACATTTCCTTGATTCAATTATCTTAATGGGTTTTGGGTTTGGTTTTAAAATGAAGATTTTCTAAATGTTTAATACGGATCAAAAGTTCTAAAACATTTGGGAGAATATTTGTTTTCTTTTTGGAGTCACACGAACTAATGAAATTGCAAGCTGTGGCCTTAAGACATCCTAAATAATTTTGGATGAGAGGTCAGGTGAGGAAATAGTTATGAAGAATTCACTAATGAGTGATTCATAGTTGGTCGTAAAGGAAGCATCTAACAAGAGGGAAATGTTGAAGCACCATCCTTTATTACCATTTGTAGCCAGTAGTAAATCTAAAGTAATAGGAGCATGATCTGAGCTCAATATGGATTCTACGTTGGCATGTCAAATGTGTTGCACAAGAGGTTTAGAAACAAACAATCAATTCTGGATTGAGAGCAATGAGTTTGAGAGAAAAAGGTGTAATCTCTTAATAGTGGATAACAAAGTTTCCATGTATCAACAAGTGAACGTGGTGTTATAGTTGTAGTGAGTGGTTGATCCACAGTGGAAGGAACAAAAGTAACTTTAGAGTTGTGAACTATATAGGGATCTAAAACTAGATTATAATCGCCTGCAAAAACATTATAATCATCTGATAGAGACATCAATTTACAGGAGACTGCAGTCCAAAGGTTATTGTCCGGTTTATATGTTGAATAAAACAACAGGAATGTTGTTGATATGCAAGCGTACCTCCACTGACCTGTCATCTGCATCAACATTCCACGAAATTAACATAACATCTAAAGCTTTGTAATAAAGTATAATAAAACCATATCATAATATAATAACAAGAAGAACATTCCTAAAGTACAAAGATAGAATCAGGGATGGTGAAGCCACATGAGGAAGACGAAACTATGAGACTCCGGTACACGTTGGTGAATGAGATGAAGCCTTTTGTACGAGCAAAAGGACAAATCAGCAAGAGATGGCACAATCATAACATGGGGCAAAAAATATAAAACAAAGATCATTACAGAACCACTAATTAGCTATATCATAATAGATAAGGAACAAGCAAGCTATCATATCAAGCATGAATAAAGCAATCAAGTAGTAGCAGAGAGTCTAGTTACATCCATGACTTCCCATCTGCAATTATCCAAAAGCTTCTGTAGAAAAGCTGGGTTCTCATAGATTGTGGTCTTGTTATTATAGGTGACTATAAAAAGGCAGGAATGGAATACATCAAATCTGGGCATTAAGGCTTTGAAGGACTCGACGCAGGACTAGAAATCTTTCTTCTGTCAGTTGTAGTCTTAGCTAAATCTTGGGAAAATAACAGAGTGGATCCTCACTAACAAATACAAACTTTACTTTTTGACGCTTGAAGGACTTTCAGCAAGTCAGTGTATTCTCGAAAAAAGATGATTACACCGTTAGGCTTTTGAGAAGATAATACATTTCGGGGCTATAATCAAGCCTGTGAGCTTTGACTATTTAAGGGAGGCGTTTTTGGTAACCCAGGAATTTTAGAAAGGAAGACTTGTAAAAAGGAAACAGGATTTGGGCCCTCCAAACCTTCTGCCAGACAGTAAATATGAAGATTATTCCAATGATTGAGAGCTTAGAGGTCTTCCACCCGTTTCTTAAGGTGTCAACCCTCAGTTTTGTAATTAAGTGGTTTGCTGAGTAATAATCTGCAGAGAATCCACTTTTTGTTCCATCAGTGTGACTCTGTTTTCAATGCCAGACCATTTATCTTCTTCGCTCCATATGTGTCTATTTCGTTCTTCCACATAAGGTTCAAGAGCATAGATTTCCTGAAGAATAAGGGGCATATTATCAAGGAGGCTTATCTCCGCTGTTTTGGCTTTAAAAGCCAAGAAAGCGGAGATAAAATTATCTCCCTATTACCTAGCTGTCGCTAACACCAGTTAGCGACAGTTAGTAGGAGATAGCGACCATCTTGGGCCCCACTTTGCATGTCAGTGATATTTATCACTAATGATATGCAAAGTGGGCGTGCCAAGATGTTAGCGACTGAAAACAGTCGCTAACATCGCTATCTCCTATTACCAACTTTTGGAGATATTCGCGCTAAGCGCGAATATCTCCAAAAGCTAACACCTGCCCTGAGCAGTTCTTAGCCATGTTATCCAATGGGAGGTGGATAACATGGCTAAGAGCATTAGCTCGGTAATGCATGAATATCGCGGACTTTTCAGCGATATTCATGCATTGCAGGGATTTTTATCGCATTTGCGATAAACCTTGGTAATACCAAGGTTTATTTGCGGTAAAAATCGCCGCAGCTCAGCGGTAAATCTTTCACGCTAACCAAGCAATAGCGATAATTATCACTATTGCTTGGTAATATGCCCCTAAGTTCCATAGAAACAGGAGGAAGAGATTTAAGTGGCAAGGGAGGGCCCTTTTTTAACTCTTTCATGAGATGCCACATTGGATGTGCCACTAGTCTTTGGTGCAGATTTGGTTGTGCTTGTGATGGACACAGGAATATTTGACGAATATTCCTGGAAAGTTTGAGTACATTCTGAGTCTCCCATGGTAGTCCAGCAAAATAGAGAAGGGATTAGGATTAGGCCTGAGTGGAGATCGCGGAGTCCTGTTATGCGGAATTCTGCTGAGTGGGACAAAAACTCTGTGAGATACTGCAGAATTTTGCGGATGGGCGGGGCTGGTCAACACGCCCATTCACGCAAGTTTTTGACGTTCATTAGCTTGAAGCATGTTGTAGTGCTGGAAACTGCATGTGAACTGCACCACGCGGTACACATGTGTGCTGCCATTTTAGTTTCTGTTACGTGCATGGTGCTATTTAATCCAACATTGAAGCTCTGGGGCCCAGCGCACCCAACAGCAGTTGGCGTACTGCTGGGCCGATATCCTGGACAGGGAGCAGGACCTGTTCTACCTGCTGGGAATTGAGATTGTGGGGCTATGTGAGTAATTATTTATTTGTTATGTTCTTTCTATTCTAATATTTTTTATTCAATATTTTTTTTCCAAATAACATTATGCTCACACTTAGACTCAGATGTAAGCTAAGTTTACATTACAAATATTATGTGATTCAGCCAAGTGTTCAGCGCTACTTAATCGTACTTGTTGGCGCTTGTTTGGGCTGATTACTTATGAGGTACAGTCGCAGCTTGTGACATTTGAAAGTGGTATGGCATAGAAGCTGTTGAGTGTTATGTTGCAAGCGAAGTGATCGAACCTATCATAAAGCAGGTTTGGGGCAAATCATTGCTTTATAATATCAGAAGTGCATGATTGTGAAAATGTACGTGCCATTTCAATGGAAATGTGCTATCTGTGAATGACCGTGGGCTACTGCACCATACTTTAGTAATATAATTGCGACAGTGTGCCCAAACAAATGCATCACCACCAGTTACATACTACACCCTTACTATGTTCCTGAACAAATGTAACTCATTTGTGACACAGGTGCTTTGTGCTACCTTTTGATTTTTGTGCTAACTTTAGATTTTTTGACATTCCCTCTGATTTTAGTTATGCAACATTGATGGCAGCAGTCCAGCACCCTGACAATTGTTCCAGCACACTAAGGTGTGTAAATATGGCACAGTAATCATGTCTTGTGAGCCCGCTGATTAGAGTCCTGTCAACAATCGGGTTGATTCCAGCTAATACCACCCCTCTGTGAACTGGAACAATTTAGACAGACTAACAAACAGGCCACTAGCATCATACCCGCTCAGCACTCAACCCTCACAGGGTAATTCTAGAACTTTCTAGAGTTGTCTGGAAGTTGGCATGAGAGCTTGGCATTGCTCCACTCTCCACTGGAATAAGTGTGTAACTCATCCTTGCACTGATGGGTACAGGCCACAGGAGCAGCTTGCTAAGTCTAAAAGTAAACCAACCTGCTGCGCGGTCATTTGAAAGTAAATGGCTGCAACTGTTTTTCTTTTTACAATTCCAGCAACTGTGTCCCAGAATAGAGCTGCCAAACTAATGCATAGCCTGCCACTCCCCTAACGTCCCCTCAGCCTTACCCAATTAGGAAGCCTAGTTCATGGCGGTGAAAGGCTTGCTTCAATTGTTACCACCCCCCGGTGGGTGACATTTGAAAGTGGTGGGGCACAAATTGATTTGCGTATAGCACCATAGCGAGCGAGCGCAGTGAGCGAGCCCAACCCCCAAAAGAGGGATTTGGGAGTTAACCCCCCCCCCCCCAAGAACATTTTGAAAAAAAAGAAGAAAAATCATGCATTTTCAAGCAAATTTGAGAGATCAGGAAGGTTAATAAAGCAATTGTGAAAGTACAGTTATTACATTAATAGATGGCATAACATAGGTAGCTGCTTATAATAGATGGCATAACATAGGTAGCTGCTTATTCAGTATAACCACAGAGCTTCATACATTCCGTCCTATTACGCTCAGGTGCTGAATTCAGTACAGTGCAATAATATCAAATTTCAGTATAAATACAGTATAAATACATATAAATACATATAAATATCAATACATATATCTTGTGCAGTATCGTAATACATCTCCAACATTCTCTTTTACCAGACCTCACATCATTACCAGACCTCACATCATTCTCTTTTTCTCTCTCTCATTTTTAAAAGTTTACAACGCATCAACTCAAATCACAAGCCACATATTCACATAATATTCACTTAATCACTTATTAGGTTTAAGGATCTACTTGTATTTCTGTGGAAACTACTCTTAACTCTCCCAATTATTTAGTTGCTGTAATAAAGCTGTAAACGGTAATAGGAACTGCACCTCACTTCCGTGGACTGAAGATAAATGCATCGCCACAAGTCCAGACAACAACAGCTTACTGGCTCTATACAGCCAGGCCCGGATTCTCAAAGCAAATCTTACACTTTTGTGTAAGTTTACTACTTTTAGGTGTTCACAAGCTACATCAGACGTTTTACGTCTCTGCTACTAAGTATGGGGACAGAAAGATCTGCCTAAAGAGCTCATCCCGACAGAGATATAATTTCTCTTGCTCACCAACAAAATCAAACAACCACAGACCCCAACATGGGTATTGGACATCAACTTTGAGAGCTTTCCTGCCAAGCTAACACTCAATGTAAAATCACTTAGATTGATACACTCTCCAGAAAGAACTCCTTTAAAAAGCAAATCACATAGAAAATGCATGGCATCAGTTTTCACTACTGAAAAAAACATGAAACTCTACCTCGCCAGAACTGGCTTTCGGGCATCAGTGCAAGTCTTAATACTCACCTGGTGCAGTCTATGATCTACTCAACGGTTCCCCTGAATCAGGGGAACCGTTGAGTAGATCATAGCCTGCAGGGTTATTTTGCAGAACTAATAACTACTAAAATTCGCCAAAGCCAGGTAAATTAAACCGCAGAAATAGTTCTGGTGCTCGTTTACAAGCTCCTTGTACCTCACTTTTTCCCAGTTTAAAAGTGACTCCAGAGCGACTCAAGGGACTTGTAAATAAGCCCCTCTGTGTCGCTCAAAAATCATGCTATTTGTTGTGACATGTTAGTGTATTTTACAACTAACGATACACAATATGAGAGTATTGCTAAAAACATTAGTTGAAAAACGAAGGATTTTGGATTACTCAAACACAATTTAAGATTTGTGCTGTGAATTGCTGCACTGAAAGAGTCAAACATTTGGGTTCAAACTAGATAAATACATTCATAAGCACAATTAAGAAGGAAAGTCCAATGGATCAAATCAGGGTAGACAATGTAATGTAATTAATTATTGATAACAAAAACCATATAACGTTTCTCCGTTAGCAATTATTTACTCTGCAATCTGTGGCTCTTGAAATATCGAACACAATTAAAAAATACTAACAGTTATGTATGGCTCCTGGTGTGGAGCTACCTACTTGAGATTTTTTCTACAGAATGTGCAGGGGTATCGTTTCTGATGGTTTTCCAGGACATACAGCGGGTTTCCAAGGAGATTCTTCATTCCGTTGATGAGACCTAGTACTACATGCAGAATACTTTTCAGGGGTGCCAGAATAGTATCAGGGCAGGGGTATTTCTGTATAACTTAAGCAACCTGCCCTGTTAACTATACTCACTATTATGCAGGAAGGTAGATTCACGACGATCGACGACGGGTCAATGAGTCAGAGTGAGACTCGAGGACTCGGAGTCGAGATTGAATGATGATGAAACCACTGGTTTTCAAACACGGTCACCACACAGGGCACAGACACAGAGGCAGGCCGGCTGATGCGCACAGGCAGGGCAGACACGAGACACCAAATAGGCAGGGCCATCTGGGGGTAGGGGGGTGTAGTATTGTAGTATGGGAGGAGCATGAGTAGTGCTAGTGAAAACTACTCATAAAAAAAGAAATAGAAGCAGCAACAGGCGGAAAAAGCACGTGCGGGTAGAAAGCTACAATAACAAGACGTGTGGCCGCGAGAGGGGGGGGGGGTGAACCTGTGAGTGGTGTGTGCGGCAAAGGAAAGCCAGGGTGCTGAAAGCTGGTGAATGCCTTTAAAGTTATGCAAATGCTAATGTTTGAGCGAGCGCTTATATGTCTAGAAAAAAATGTGTGGTCTCTCATTAATGGTTATGATACAAAACAGTGAAATCATACGTGAGAGGCCGGCATGCCTTTAATTTGCCAGTCTCTTGTACAAATGTCTTCCATTGTTTAAACCTTTTAAAAACAACCAACTGTCAAACCAAAGGCAGCGTGACAGGCTCATGGTTGGGTTTTCTATCGTAAATAGCTTCTTAAATGATGCAAATGCTAATATTCAAAGGACGATTCCATAATGAAAAACAATTAACTGAGCACGGCGTCACACAGCCTAGGCCTGATCCAGCCCCTAGGCTTGTCCGATCACTCCCGCCCAAACTAGGGGCCCAACACAGATTGTGGCAAGAGGGTCACCGCCACCCCCCAGCCTGCGCGTCCATTGGGCTAGGCTCAAGCCGACCTCTGGGCCCTCACAACTGCGGACGCACAGGGAAAGCTCTCCAGTCAGCGCTCTGGTTCAGGAGGTATGCGGGCGGCACTCACCCTAGAGTACTTGTCCATTCTCCAACCGCAGTGCAGCTCACCTCACACACCAGGTCCACGAGGCGACTAGAACCGGATCCTGCAGCCTGCCTGCCATCCGACGTCAGCAGCCTGAGCAGCGCCGTGCACCGCGAAATGGCCAATCACTGCATGACTACATTCAAGTCAAACACAGTTATTGGCCATTATGTATTGCGGCTGAGCAGCAGTGCACCACCCACGCGGGGCATGAAATAATGGATTGCCCTGCCCTGCTGCCCGGTGACCGGCCAATCCTGGCGCTGCAGCAGTGCCAGGATTGGCTAGGGGGGCACACTCACTGCTCGCCCTCTCGCCCTTCCTAACGCTGGGGGCTGCTGCCCGGCTATACCAGCACCCCCCTGGTCACTCACTATGGGGGGGGACCTAACTGCGCATGCTTGGGCTAGTTCCAGCCCCAAGCTTCACTTGCGCGCTAGGGGTACCTGTCTCTGCTGCGGCAGCCTAGCCTGTCACTCAAGCTGTGCAGGACAGCCCCCCTGCACACAGCGCACTCCCGGAAAACTCAGAAGCTGCCCGGATTCCAGGCGGGGCTCGGCGGCGGCGCCTAATAAAATACTCAGGTGGCGATTATTTTTTTAAAGAAAAGTACAACATTTCCTTTGCAGCCGCGGGTCCATGTGGGCTAGTGGGGCGTCAATGGACGCACCGCTGCTGACTGTGTGCCAGCCCTGCCCCTTCCCATTATCGAGAATGACGGACCACTGACTGCGCCCTGGGCCAATTACTTAGCGCCCCATTTGTAATCCATTTACTGCCGCTTTATGCAGCCACTCCCTCAAGGCTGATGTCACCAGCACTCATGTGTGTTCTCACCCAGCTTTGCACATGCGCAGCAGAAAGACTTCGAGACGGCGAACACCCCAAAAAATATTTCACATAGTCTCACGGGGAGCACCAAGCAGAAACTGCTCAATGGTGTTCATTCTCTCCCTTCAGTTTTCCCCGATGCTGGTAGGTAGGGCAAGGCCCCCTATGCCCCTTAATACCATCGGCCACTTAAGAGGTCATGCAAACTCCTCTGTCCTGTCACGAAGAAAGTGTGTGTAGTAGTAATATTAGTAAGTTTGCGTTCTCTATGCCTTTCTTTAATGTGGTTCGTACAGTGCCAAACAATCTCCCAGTGATGTGTAGTATGCATCTATGCACTGAAAAATAGGGAGACTGAGTTAGCTTGTCGAAAGGGGTTGAGACTGAGAATGAAATAAGAAGCAAAGATCATTTTTTATAATGCATTAGTAGTTCCAAAATGTAGTTTAGGAAATTTGGAATAGGGCTCAGGTTTGTGAAATTAGGAATAGATCAACTCGATACTGATACTATAGGTGATCTGATTTAGAAAAGTACAATGTTACTGTGTTTTCCTTTGCCTTTCAAAATATGTTTGGGGAGATTATTAACTGTATCACTAATCTTTTTTATTTCCTAAATCAGCATTCAGAGGCAAGAAGAGGGCTAGCAGCATGGAGGCAGGTCAGGGAGCTGCGGGTGCCACCACCAGTGCCGCAGTGGGTGGAAGTTTGACCACCAGTGCCGTGGCTGCAGCCGGCAGATCTACTGGTGCCTGTAGGTTCTGTTGTTAATATTATTATTATTTCCCTAACTTTTACCGCTCCACATTTAGAATAATGTTTCCTTTTTATTTTATTTACTGTACAGTTCTCCTAATTTCTTTCAACTCCCCTTCATTCTATCTAATGTTTATTACATTTTTATTATCCCTTCATTATCCTAGTTATATTCTACATTTCAAGTTTATGTATTTGATTTCTTTCTGTCTGTACTAGTCTGTCTGTAGCTTTCTTTCTTCTGCTTTGTCAGGGAGCTTTCCCTGTCCCCATATATCTCTTTTGGACTGGTGCAATAAGACTAAGAGAACCGATTTTAGGACAGGCACTCTACTGTGAAGATTGCAAGCCCAAGTAAGCTATTGTATGCATGTTTGTTGAGAAGGCTTTCTTTTTCTTGCTCATGCTCAAACAGTAAAACTACCGAGTGGCCATGGTCATGAGTGGACCGCCTCCAATAATGTGTATGTATTACCGTACATTTATACAATAGTAGTATACCAGCGGTTTCTATGACAGTGCAGCATGTCTGGAAACTATATGAGAACGGTCCCATCGCATTTGCCAACCACGGCTATAGGTCCCTCATTGACCGATTATTAAACTCCTTCATTGCGCTTCAATAACTCTGAGTAATCATAGCTCTGCCCCTCTGTTATGAAATGTTTTTGGTTGGCTTGACTACCTGGCTTTTCAAACATTGTCAACCAAGCCAATGCCCAACGTGATATTTTTAATAGAAGAATCTACAACCGAACTGTAGTGATGTATTGAGGTCGTATTTTGTTAAACAAAATAATAAGTGGAGGCGTATCTGGTATCTAAAATGTGTAATGTTTTTTCTAGCCGCACCGACTGCCAGGGTCAGCGTTAGCACCAGCGGTGCAGACGCGGAGGCGGTCGAAGGGGGAGTTCCAGTGGCTGCAGGGACGGACAGTTGTAAGTCACATTGCTTTCTTATTGACAATTACTAGTATACTCACTGCAAGGGGTTTGTGAACTCCCCCCACCCCCATTAGCAGCCACAGTGGGGCTTGAGTTCATAATGGTCTCTTCTATATGCAAATCAGCAGACAACAGCTCACAATGAACTCTAAAAATGATGAGTGGATGGAAAAGGGAAACAATGGAAAGAGAAAGGATGGGTGAAATGTTATATGAGTGAAAGGATGCGTAGGTGGGTGAAAGGATGCATAGGAATCTGGGAGCCCATGTGCTCTCTGGTTCCGAGAGGCAGTGGCCAGCTAACAGGTAAGCATTTTTTCATTTACCCCCATCACACCAGCCCCCTGCACCACCCCTCGCTCGCCACCACTGTTAAATAGCGTCCGCCACTGGTATACATTAATATGGCTTTATCTAGTTTTGGGGCAACATGAATAGGGATAGAATGATATTCAAGCAATGCGGATGGGTCAGTGGTTTCTTGTACAATACCAGAAGGTATGAGTATAGCGCTGATTCGGAAAGTCTACTTGGTAGAAGCCAGCAGCGTTCGATGGTGGGAGTGCTGCCGGGCGGTGACGTGGGGCGGAGGAGGGGCCGGGTGGGGGGTAGTAAAGTACGGAAAACAGCCAAATACAGGTAAGTAAAGGAATGTCGTTGCACACACTGTATCGAATTTGGCTATGCAGTGCGCGCAACAAAATTAATTTTATTTATTTATATGTTTACTTACCTGTATTTTGCCGTATTCCGTAGTTTACTACTACCGCCCCATGTCACCACCTGGCAGCACTCCCACCACCTACCGCTTCTGGTAGAATCTGGCTTGGGAAAACCAAGACCGTCATCCTTCCAATATAGCAAATTAAGTATAATTAACATGAGTAGTAACACTAGATTTATAAAACTCGTAGAAATCACAAAACCAATGGCATTGCGCACTTTATAAAAATAAGCTATTCAGAAACGAAACATCACAGATAAATAATGCTTGCAGCATCGACTTTATTACACGAGAGAACTTCTTGAACTTGTAAGTCAGGCATTTTATTAAATCGATATCTTACGAGGCCGTTTCCTTACTTGAAAAAACCGACCGTCAGATCCACGGTCTGGCAGCTGTGTATGTCAGTCGTTGATCATGCCACGCATGTTGGCAGCTCTGCCGACCTGAATCCCCCGTGAATCATTTCGATTGATCGATCACACCCGGTGCGCATGAATGCGAATGCTGTGCGCTTCATCTGGTAAACTTGATTGCACAGGAAGCATTTCTCAGATCCTCCAGACAGCAGTGATCCTATGGAGACGGAAGTACCACCAGCTTCGGACAAACACCCGGCTGGATGCACAGGATGGATGTCACAAGTGTTTTACCCACCTTATTGCACGTGCTGGGGTGTCGCAGTCATTTTGAAATGATACATGTTAAATGAAGAAGAAAGTAGTGCGTTGATGTAGGTGCCCAGGCCGGGGGAAAATAGCATTCATAAGGTAAAAGCAGAATTGTGATTAAGTGCATTTTTTAGGTTCGAGTGGAAAAATATTAAATTCCTCTAAAAATAAGGGCGCGGTAACCCTGGTATACAAATTAATGGTTCGACCTTGAATCACGCTGGAAAACGTAAAAGAATCTAGACTCCAAGGGTGTTTAGGTTACCCCATACGAAATTGAGTTTAAAAAGCGTGATTTGAGTAGTTTAAGAGTGCTACATTATATCTTTATTTCTCAAATGACTAAGCAGATCTCGTAAATTAGATGGGAAGAATAATTTACTTTAAAAGTATTGCATGATCAGAGCTATTTATTTTTGTAGAAATCAAATACATAAATATAGTCACTAGATGTCATCTCACTGGTACATCTGTGCTCCTTCCATAGACCCACGGGCTGTGCTTGAATGCTGTTAAGCGAAACTAAGCTTCTTAAGCCTGGTAAAACAGATTTTCGAGTGTGCTTAATCTCTGCATCCCTGTCCATTTCCACCACAGCTCGCTCTTGGCTGTCACTTACGTGTCTCTCAGACGCCTCACAACTTTGTATACGTTTTCAGCAGTTCTCAGCAGCACTTACCACAAAACACCATCTTCTAGATTCAGCCTTTCATTGTGGGCTATGTGGGGGGTTTGTATGATGCAACTACGCATGCAGTTACCAGACATATACGCATATACCATTACCATGCATGCCTTTACCACACAATGTTCGTCGTAAAGACATGATTAGTAAAAGGCATAAAAAAATGGGTTTGGGGCATTTACCCGCTTATATTTTCACCCCTACCCCTCCAATGAAATGTGATTTGAGTTGACTACTAAAACAGTGTTTTCTACTGATTCTGCTGAGCAAGGGCCAGTTTCAGTATCACTGAGGGAGGTCCTGACTTTCTGGCCGTAACAATATTTACTGACAAACTGACACGTCAGGGTTGGGACCCAGGTGCACATGTCTGGTTGGACGGCTGCCTCTTTTTAGCCAGCCTGACATGCGCACAAGACACAGCTCTGAATCACTCTCCATCTGCACATATTGGGGCAGGGGATGATGCCTAGCCACAGCCCCCGGGCTCAGTAATGAACACTGAATTGGTCTGCCCCAGCTAAACCAGGCGCTACGGTAACAGCAGAAGCAGTGCCTGGTTTGGCTTAGAGAAACGCGGTACAGCACGCGTGGGAGGAAACTGTCTCTCTCCTTTTCCTGGGTCATGAAGAGAAACAGGCTGCAAGGACTGATCTGCATAAAAAGAACTGCTTTGTGCTTCCTTCCATGTTTCCTTCCACACAGGTAAGTTACTGGTGTAAATTTGCAGGAAATTAAACAAACGACCGGTGACGTGACATTGATTCCCTTGGGCTTACACATGACAATGTATAAATATATTAAATAATGTCACTCACTCGTGTTCTGCCTGGGCGTAGTATTTCCTCTCGATGTCAGAAGTTTCCCAAAAATAAAAATCAAACCCAACATTATTTTTTAATCATAGTTGTTTGAACTTGAAACAACTTTGATAAAAAATAATGTGGTTTTAAGTCCAAGAGGAGCAAGTGCCGAGCCAGGAACATACTTGCTCTCTTCCCTGGTCCGCACTATTCATGAAAAGTAATGGGACAGCGCAGAATAGAGGTGTGAAGCCCCTCTAATTTACAGTCTTCAGTAAATCATTGTCATAGGTTACTTGTGAGAAGCTGGCCTGGTATATGATTTCCACTAATGTAAGTGGGCACCTTGCACCAGTCCAGACAATCATTATGGTGATTTAAGAGGTCTCAGACAACCATAGAAAGCTATCCAAGTGGTAGCTGTGGAGAGCAGCCTTCAGGCTTAGTCTTGAAGAAGTGTAAAGCAGCTTGTTTTATCAGTGTGTAATCTTACAGTATAGATTAAATGGAAGGAGAACCACACATAGTATTTATAAAACGATATATTTTATTATATAACACTATCTAGTACGTTACAGTATCTCCCACATGGGGATAGACACAAATGCACACGATAGTTTAGTAAAGAAAACACTGTAATAGCACTAAGACACAGGGGGCGCCGGGGGGGAGGCGTGGGGGGACAAACCATATACTAAAAAAGTGGAACCAAGACTCTAATCCAGCGGCTTACCAGCAACAGGTACTCCAATACCATATACTCAACTGAGCCCATACACATACACTCATACAACCTGGCAATAAACCGCTGAGGTCAATTGTTTATGATTTTTATCATTTCAAGGTTAGTCACTTCTTGTTCTAAACTAATTAAACTAATCTTTCACTGATCAAAAAGTTCTTTCTTCTGGTCAATGGACCATTAGTTGAACTAGTTGGTGGTGAAATGAGAAAATAATCCTCTTACATTCATAAATGAACAGAAACTCAGGAAGTTTTTAAAATCTTTATCTAAATTAATTTCATGTGAACCACTTACAAAGTACAGGACAGTCTCCGTCACTCATTGGAAGGAATATTTGATTAATCAATCATCAGACACTTACTTTTATATCTTGCTCTGACATATGCCCAGAAAAGAGAGGATAGAGAGAAAATAACATTGGCACATGCAAAGAAATATAGTTACCTAGGATGGTGTGAAAACCAACGCCCTGCCCAAGGAGCTAGGAAGGGTCCCCCGGGAAAAATCAGGCGACAAAGGCTTCAGGATAGGAATCAGGACAGGATGGATAGATGATCTCTCTACCACTGACACTCATGTAGCACCCCTCTTTGACACTCTCTTCATCCTCAAGATTCTTTCACGATCTTCTAAGTAAATTAATTTAAGATAGATGGTTCTGCATTCGATTCTTCATCAGCATTTCTCGTCACTCCGACAGCATCCCGAGATCGGCAGCATTCATCAAATCTCTGTTTCTAGTTCACTTGGACAGCATCCTGATCTCATGCTCACTAACTACTCATCACACCATGCTTATTTTTCAATTTAGTCTTTCAGTCCATTGTTAAAAGATCCCACCCCTTAATTTGTATTCATACATTTTTATTCTCACCCGTATTCACAACATATTTGATACAAGTGTAAAATGTCTCATGTATTTCTATTCATCGAGAGGGCTTGAGTACTGGTTTCCAGGGTAGGTATCTCTTTTGTCCTTGGACTTTGTTCAAGAATCACATCACTTCTTCCGGCTTAGTCACACCACGCATGTGCGAAGGTCAGTTGGCTAACAGACTTTAGAGTCATATGAAAGGCCCAAAATACGCACTAATCAAAGAGTCAAAAAGACATATGTTAATTTAAAAAATAAATGGTTTCACTGTATACCACCTATCTCTACTCTAATTCCATTTATTTATTAATGCTTTGCCCGCATTAGCATTAGTAAAATAGCTTGTGTTTGTTTCAGCAAAGCAGATGCTAAGCATGTGAGCTCTCAAGCAGCCCCTTTATTAGCGACTGCACAGGCGAAAGAAATTCCTTCCAAAGATACGTTTGTCATACTGCATAGATGCAGCTGATGCATGCACAAAAAAGATTTCCAGTTAGCAGCCGTTTTAGGATTTTGCTCGAGTTACTTATTAGTAATACACATAGGCAAGCTTCTCTATCTTTTATGTTCAATGTTGTGCATATTAATTTACACAATACATGGTTAATACAATATTAGAAGTTAAATGAGAGGATTGTCTCTGAGCAAGTCTCTTTTTTATGTGTCCTTGCTTAATCAACTTGAGTCAGGACAATGTCGAGAGGATGTAGAATTGCTGGGACTTCCAAGGAACCACCCTAGGTGAGTAGATAGGGACACCACAGAGAGCTTGTGCGGTGTGTGAACACTAGCGCATTCTCCGTACAAGTCTATGTGCAAGTCGCTGTTGGATTTTATTAGGGACCCTTCCCAGTGGACCCTGAAGAAACCCTGTGGAAGACAGAAGGTTGGAGAGCCACCCCAACCGTGGATACCAAGGTACCCAAGTTACCTATCCCAGGGAAGCTGGGTGCATAAGTGTGAAGTGGTATCGTAAACCGCCATCAAACCCAATGGAGGACTTCAGGAAAATGCTGCTGCTGGAAGAGGAGAAAGTGTCCGTGGGAATCCAAATGCGGATTCTTGAAGAGGAGCACCTAAAAGCAGAGCGGACAGAGTCTATCTCACTCAGGATTGACTAGGAGACTTGGAAGACGAATGCCATCTGATGTCGGGTGCTTCAGGATAGATGACAGTGAACTTGACTCTGTAGCTGCGAGGACCAGGCAATGCTGAGGGAGACCAGGACCCGGATGCAAGCTATCCCATGAAGGATGTCGAGTGCTATGGGGTCGGTGTCTTGCGGGATCACCAACAAGCCCTGGCAAATGCAACACATGCAGGAAGTCAAGAAGGTGCAGGGTTGAGATCAGCAAGGTCCCGGAGACTCACCACAAGCAGAGGAGTCAGGGCAGCCGAGGCAATCAGGGGAGCCCAAGGAAAACAAAAGTGACCCTCAAATAGACCCACAGAACAATGGCACAGGAGTCACGAGAAGACCTCCAACAGCTCACAAAAAGAGGCAGGCCACTATGCACATGATGTGGTGTGGCCAAAGATTCTGGTCACTGGAAGTGCTCAGGGTTGGGGTTACTTGGAGCCCGAAGATCTTCTTGCAAATATGTCAAAAAGACTTTGCAAATGCAAAGGGGACGCAGTACCCAGGGGTTCGGTTATTGCAACTCGCTCAATCTTGGTAAGAGGGGAGAGCAGGCCTCAGGAGCTGTGGAATACCCCACCCACCTGTGTTGCAGATCCCACAGAGTCCGGAGGAGCTCAGGAATCGCAGATCGGTTGCTTTGCTGTGGTGCCTGCGGATGCAGCTGAGTGACTCCTTTTCTCCAAGGGAGATTACTTTGGTTGTCCTCGATGCTTTGTAGGCCTTGGAAGGTTCTTGTATGATGCACAGGCAAAGACTGTGCAGCAGACTGGAAGGGAGACAAAGGCCGACCAAAACGAAGTCCAGCAAGGTCTAGAGTGCCCAGACAATAGAAGTGCAGTGGTTTCAGTTCTGAATCTTATCCCATGACGAATCTAGGTACATACACCCAGAAGTGTGGCTCAATGGTTAGAGCGGCAGACCCTGATGCAGAGGTCTAGCCCGGGATCAGGGTTCAATTCCCCGCCTTGGGCTCAAAAATTCCACGGACCTGATAATTCTCGCCTCGGTGCCTATTCTAATCATGGAGTCCCACTCTGCAACTCTGGGCAATAGCTTGCTTAATCTCCACAACGGCCCCCACAACGCTAAGGATGCCTGGCCTCCACCTTGGGGGTGCCCAGGAGTGGACGCCTCACAGGGAAAGCCAGGATGGGTTCCACAGCGGTATTCGTACAAGCACCTTGAGACCCTTGCGGGTGAGTAGTGCGCTATACAAGTATCATTTTTTTTTATTTAAGCCCTTAAGAACCCTAGGGAAAGGATTGGAAAGATTTAGGGGACCCTCCCAGGGGAGTGTCTAGACAGAGGGAAGGTTACATCCCATGTCCTTTGTCCAGTTTTGCATCAGAGCGGGAGCCAATGACTTCCAGGACTGGTTTGAACTGGACTATGCACAGGGACATCAAATGTGCCCCTCATGTAAACTTTCAGGCGCTGGCAAGTGCACCCACCCAGACCTAATACACTAAATCCTGTCTGGGAGGTGGTCACACCTTCCTGTGACAGGATGCCTATTGTTCTGCCTTCCCCTGCTCGAGCTTGGCTCAGCAAAACCAAAGGGGATGATGGACGGAGTGTTGAACATTGCAAGCACTCACCCCCTGCCAACTGATCTGGGTTTAATCCATCATCATTCTTTAGCTCACTCCGTCACCCCAGTTCAGACATGGCCATATGCAAATCAGTCTGACCCTGTGCCTCATGGGAACAGTCCAGCCCGAACTACTAAGCCATGTCTTCCCTGGACCGGAGACTAGCACCCTGGGGCCGGTTTCTGGCTATTTAGCCGTCATCAGCCAGGCTAGCTTGAATCCAGTGGCAAAGTGAGCAAGGGACCCACGTCTGGGCATACCCCGCCAACTTAGGGCAAGCAAAGCAAAACCAAAGGGGATGATGGACGGAGTGTTGAACATTGCAAGCACTCATCCCCAGTCAACTGATCTGGGTTTAATCCTGCATCATTCTTTAGCTCACTCCGCCACCCCAGTTCAGACATGGCCATATGCAAATCAGTCTGACCCTGTGCCCCATGGGAACAGTCCAGCCCGAACTAACCAAGCCATGTCTTCCCTGGACCGAAAACAAGCATCCTGGAACCGGTTACCGGCTAATCAGCCGTCATCAGTCCGCTAGCTTGAATCCAGTGACAGGAGGACAGAAATGGGTCTCTGGTCGGCAGCAAGCATTTTGTGCTGGCCAGGACTAGAAGGCTGATACCGGGAACACCAAGAGATTAACTGAGTGCTCTTCTAGTGCTTGGAATCATACCTCCCACACTGTTTACAGTGTGGGTATATGATTCCAACATGTTTGATACCAAACATGATAGGATCAGTTGCAGCCGTTTTCGAGATGTTCATGTTGCGGTGACACATTGCCCCTCTTTATAGTATATAGCTGCTTCACTGATCTAGGAGAATTGACTCTGTAGGCTGCAGGAGTGTCCTGCTCATTCAGGGGCACCCTCTCACTTAGAACCAATCATCCTGCCCTCAGGATTGTAAAGGCTTGCTATAGTGGTGACTTATAGGTTTTAAGTGCAGTGACCCTTTGATATAGTAAACGTATAACTTTATTAAGTGGTGGATGCACTAACTTACACAGTTTGCAATGGCAGGCCTGTAGCTCCATTTTGAATGGTCTCTCATGAGTGGCATACTGCAGCCCATGGGAGATCTCTGGGGTACCTATGCTCTGGGTACCAAATACTACGGACTGACAAGATTACCCAGTATCCAATCTGGAGTCTACCGAAGTATATAGCACACCAATTAAGGGAGAAAACACATAGACTGGTGTCCTGATTAGCAGGATCCCAGTCAGACTAGTCAAAAACAGCATCACATCAAGCAAAAAGTGGGGTAACCACAAGAAACAGACTCTACTTTCCTCCATTACTCCTTTTTAGGTCTCGGCCTAGCGTACACTGCGCAGCAGTGTCGCGCAGCCAGAGTCCTTTTCTCAGGGGTTTTGAAAATGGACCTGGAAATTCCACGTACCTCGTGCGTGATATGTCTTCAATTATCGCAGCGAGATGCGGCTGCGATAATTGAAGACATATGTTTCGCAGTGGCGCGTGCGCACCACTCGCGGGCGTTTATTTTTTTTACAATTGGATTGCTTTTGCGATCGCTTGAAGTGCTGCTTTTTTATTTTTACAATAGGATCGCTTTTGCAATCGCTTGTTTATATTTTGAATTGTACCACTATTTACATAACAGGTTCCTATACTGTTCTAACTGCAGTTATTACTTTGTTTGTACAATTGTACGTGGATCTCTCTTTTGAGCTTATGTTTTTTCCCCTTTTCTGCTTCTGCTGAGGTCGGGGACCCACTGTTTCAAACGATCCTCTGACCATCTCTTGCTTTACACTTTCACCCTTGCTGGTTGCCCTTTTTTGGTCAAAGCATAACATTATCATGTTGTGGCTCTTAGGAATATTTTAAGCTGAAAGTTCAGGTTGGACTGCAGTGTCAAGGCCACACAGTACAGACATGAACACAATAAAGGGCAAATAAATGTGGATGTATTTCACATTGTCCTTCAAGAGTACTCTCTACAAGAGAAAGCCACAAACAAGTATCGATGGGTGTGAAATTGGCAGTGTTTTTGGCCCACTGTGAGAACTGCCTCGTGCTTGCCAACTGATTTCAGAGCCCTCCGTCTTAAGAAAGTAGGAACCCAGTGAAGAAACCTGGAGGCTCTTATTTACAACGGGAGTGAATTTGTCGGCCTGCCGTAGGAGCACATTTTTTAGCATTTTAGGAAAAGGCTACAGTTTTGTGCAAACCATGTGACAGGAAGGGGACTCCCACCTACCTGGCAGAGTCCGTCGATATCTGGTAATCAATGGCGAAGCTGATTTTTAGACAGACCAACCTCTCATCGGTTTACCCATTGTCTGCTTTGCCCTCAGAAATGTCAGTAAATGAATAAAGCAACATCACTTAGAGGGTTGAGGCACCTGCTACACTGATGTTTGGGTAACCTAGCTAGAACTCACAGCTTAGAGTGGGATCTTGGCTTTTCACTCGTGCAGGGCCAACATAAAAGTTTACCATAATAATAGTTTAGAGATCAGCAAGACTGTCCTTTAACACTACACAATGAGCTATCTCTGATTTTATTAATAGTACAGCAGATTTTCTGCGTAATACACAGCCTAAAGCTGCTTCGCAAATCCCTCCCTAGTGTCTTGCACTTTTCACACCGATGCCAGAGGTCAGAACAATTCTCTCTCAAATCTGGCAAAGTTTAGTTTACCACACCCCTCTCCCATGTGGGTGGATTTCTCAAATTTTTCCAGTTGGCATGAAGCAACCCCGCAGGTGGGGGAAAGGAGGCAGCACAGACGGTGTCACCTCGCGGTAACCCTGCAACGCTTGGAAGGGCCTCTGGAATGAGCTTTCGCGGCCACACTTCCGGTCTCTCACAGTGCTCATAGAAGTATCGTAGCGTTTTGTGACTGTCCAAAGTTGTCAATACTTGAGCTTCAGAACTCGAGTCACGAATATCCGAGGATCATGACCGGAGACAACTAGATCTCCCACTGATGTGTGTTGTGAAATTCATAATGGCAGTGCCAAGGGGAGGGAACTGCTGCAGCAGTTACAGTTTTCATATAAAAGTAGGCAAACATTTAGAAAGCCTTTCATCGGTAGGAAGTGCGAGCACTCCGTATAGTGGCACGTTGCCCTCTGCCCTCCCAGATGCTAAGTGGAGGGTCATTGTTGCATTATGCATGCCGTACACAGCCGTGTTAACCAGATGACTAAGACACTGCAACCCACTAAGCAGCTAATGACATGCCCACCTCAAAGGCAGTCTTCATTGACTTTACCATGGAATGCATAAAAGGTTCTGAAAGGGGAGTGCGAGAGAGTTGGCCTCGGTCACCTTGATAACTTGCATGAAGCCCCGTGTGTTTGTTTTCTTTTATATTTTTTCCGTCGCTGACATCTCCCTTCGCGTGCCTGCCTGGAGCAAGCACTTTTGCACAACCTCTGCTTTGGCAAATAATGGCTGGTGTGATTATAAAATGCTGCGTGTAGTCCGGTCCAAAACCATTGTGCTTTTCTTTTAAACGAACAGGAGCTGGAAATTAGTTTGGCGCCTCTTGTGAGCAGAGCAAAAAACTCATCCTGGCTGCTGCTCTTACTTAACACATACAATTGTATTTTATTTCATGTTTAATTGTTCAGCAATGCTGGCGCTGATTCATATTTGGCTATCAAGTTTTCCTTGTGCTTCCACCTATGGACAGTGCTGCTGTTATATTGATTGCTGCTTTCATTATTTCAAAGTGTTAGCCCGTAAAGCAGTAAGTAGTTTCAGTGCCCTGCATGAGTCCGTGTGTGGGCAAAATGTGGGTGTGTCAGCGTATGTGTAAGCATGAGTCAGTGTGTGTGAAGTTGTAGGTGCATGCATAAGCGTGTCGGTGTGTGTGTATGTGCAAGCATACGTTAGCTTGTGTAAGTATCGGTGTGTGCATGAGTATCAGCGTGTGATTAAGTGGTGGGTGTGAGTGTCACCTGTGTGTAAGTTTTGCTGCTGAGAGAGGCTTTTTTTGTACCAAACATCTGTCCTCAATCTCCCAAATAAGCTGGTGTTTGATTAGAAGCACAGGCTGCCCATTCGAAGGACACACACACACAACTACACACACATACACACACACAAAACCCCACACAACCACACACACATACACACACAAAACCACACACAAAAACACATATAACCACATACACACTACCACACACACCCACAACCACTCACAACAACAACCACACACACACACACACACACACACTACCACACACACACAGCCACACACACAACCACACACAGCCACACACACAAAGACACACACAAACACAACCACACACACAACCACACATACACAACCACACGCACAACCACCAGCACACACAACCACACACACAACCACAAGCACACACAACCACACACACATACAACCACAACCATACACACACAACCACACACACAACCACACACACTCAACCACAAACACAACACACACACAATCACACACGCAACCACACACACAACCACCCACACAACCACACATACCACCACACGTAGAACCACACATACAACCACACACACACTACCACACACACAATCACACACAAACACCAATACACATACAATCACACACACAAACTAACAATTCCAATCCAACCCACATAATTCCACTACACACCACATGCATACACTCCATAAAACATGGCTAAAAAACATAGCCATTTACAATGCCATTTGCTCTAACTCAAATAAATCCGAGACCTATTGCATTTCCAATGCTTGTTACATTTGAGCCAGCATTTGAGATAGAGAATATTTTGTACATTTTCATTTAATTAAGGCAAGATTTCTCAGGGTATTAAAAGTTACTAGAGCGAAAGCTCAGAACAACATGAATGCAAATTTAGTCAGTGAAACAGATCATTAAGTTGGCAGCGCTGCATTAGGCACACTTCTTGAACTATTCCCTTCTGCTTTACTTAGGAGCCTTCAAAATGGTCTCAACGAGAAATTTCTTTTGGCTGGCATTTAACATGAATCATAATGTTTGCTGCATCAGCCCTCACATTAAGGGCGGGCTGGTTGTACTATGCATTGGATGTTTCCCCAGGAAACTGGAAGGGTTGGGGTCGGTTTTGTAGAAGTGCAGCAGTTTTAAAAGCACTGCAGAGTTCCTTGTACATCCAACAGTGTTCAGGCAAAAATAAAAATGTCATGTTAGTTCTGTTGATTAATGTATCTGCTGGAGAAAGGCCAGGGTTTTGTTTAGTGACAGTGTTGATGTATCTATGGTAGCACAGAGAGGTAATATGCCTGCTGCAAAGGACGTATACTTTGCAGATCACAGACCAATATTTTATTTGCAATGCTCAGTGGGTTACTGCTTTTGTCACAGAGATCATTTACATAAGTTACAGTCATAATCTAGCACAGTGAGCTATGAACTGCCATCATAGAGCTGCATGCAAGCGGCATTGTACAGGTTGGAAAGTTATGTTTTTCCTAGTCTTTTATTCTCCTAATTTTTCTAATAATGTTTTGTTAAGGTAGAAATAAATTATTTGTAAAGTCAACCCTAACCACTGCATTTTGTTCTGAATCCTGAGTTTATGCTTCCACAGAACAAGCACTCTTAAAAATGCCTACTAGTATTGAAGACGTGCACTGTAAGTTAACATGTATGATTCATTGTCCTTGTATGTGTTTGTGATGTAAAGTGCTCCACAACCGTACACTGGTAAAAGAGGAAATATAAAACAATTGAAATACATGTGACATAGGGGCTATGGGGAGATGAGAGGCATTGTTAGAGGGTGATGGTGAGGGAATCATTGAAGAGTTCCAATAAATTGCAGTTTTCTGGCGCACTGTAAGGTCATCATTAACTATGATTTCAAAACGAATACAATGAAATATAATTACATCTTTTGCAGACTCAACAGTTTTTGCCATCTTTCCCCAAATTTTTTTAGGTGGGAGAACCCCCTAGCCTTATTGTAGTGGTCAAACTTGCTTGCTATGCACCCTATAGGGGCTAGTCTTGCATAATTTGCCAGGGCCTCTTTGGGTTCACAGTCTGGCCCTGCTCCGCATGGCATAATCTGGAGACCAACAGATCTAAAAATAGCCATTCACAAGCAGGAAGGGGCTACAGAGACATGGGCATCCAATAAAGGGCACCCTCCTGACTGGACATACAAATAAACCAGACACAAACTCACTGACCCCTTCCTCCACATGTTACTTAGAGGATCTCCCACCGACATTCTCAGCTTGTATTTCCTATATCTGTATTATGTTCCGTCACAGTCAATTTTCCTCGACCCAAGCACTACTTGCCATCCTTGTAACCAAGCTTTGGCTGCACACTGCTGTCTTGAGATGATGTAATGAAAGCTACGTATGTCATCATCATATGGAATCTCTTTATTGATGTAATAACGGCACTATCACAATTGCTTTATTTTCCTTCTTGCTTTCTCACATTTTTCAGAAAATACACCATTTGACCACTCTTTTTTCAAACTTTTTTTGTATGTAGAGCCCCTCTCCCCCTGCCCGCACCCCCTTATATACATTTCCCGGGAATTTCCAGACAACATTTAACAATATACAAACAAAATTGTTAATACTTAATCTATACCCAATAATCACGAAACTAATCAATAAAAACAATACCTCTGCTACCAGCAAACTGATCCGACGGGACACCAACATGCGGACAAGTATCACTAAAATACACACATTTGGGCCCATAAACCACTCCCATTTACAGTATCAGGTTGATAAAAACCCCGCTGGGGATCAAATTAGGGCTTTTCTATATGTCCGCTTGCCTAAAGAATTGAACTTATTTAATTACTATGCCCTTCCTTACTCATGGATCTATTTTAGTTGAGTAAGAGTTGGTAATTAACGACATTAAAACATTTAGATATTTTATTTAATTGAATAACCTCAGACTCAGTTTAAAGTTTAAAGTTTTATCTGAAATATTTTAGTGAATCAAGCACAAATTACAGTGTTAACGCCATCATTCTGAAAAGGTAAGATTCAGTTACCTAAATTAGGCTAATACATTTTAATAACGAGTACCTCAGGAAGAGCAGACAGAGAGAAAAGGCACCTTGACACAGTACACAATTATATTTACCTAGGATGGTGTGAGATCAGACCCCTCTGGCCAAGAGTTTGGACCCCTCGAAATAACAGGTAACGGGTTCAGGACAGGATTAAACACCAGCGCCAAACCCCTCTCTGATACTAGTTTCCCTCCTCAACTGTCTTCCGCATCTTATTCCTAGTTCCCTCACCTCCTAAGTCCTCTTCCGCCCTCTTTTTCCTAAATTTTATTTGTAAAATTCTAAGTCTGCTTTCAAGTAAATCGATCAGCAATCGGACAGCATCTCTATCTCTCAGCGTTCTGGCAGCGATCAGGCTACTTCATTTAGCTAACAATCCCAATGATACCTTTTGGTGGAATGTTCCACCCCCAAATGTTTCAAACTTGTATAAATTGTGTATTCTGATTGGACAAGCCAAGGGAATGATTGTCACACCATACTAAGTTTATTACTTTTCTTAAGAGCATTGTCTTATGTTCCCTCCCATTTAATTTGTTTCACCCAAGCTTTATTCCCACCTGTGTTTCATAACAATTGTAACATTGTCTAACATTTATATATTTGTTCATTGAGTCTTCAGGATGTTCCGTCATCTTTCTGCCTATGAGAAAGGGTAGTCCTTGATCAGGTTCCAAGACTTGAGAACATGACTCCAGGGTTACTGTCCAGTGTGAATGTGCGCATTACCCACATGTTTTTTATCCTTGGCTCTCATTTCAGGCCCAATTACGAACTAACAGAGAAGTCAAAAAGACAAGACGTTAGATTCAAATAAAATGGTTTCACTATATACCACTTATGTCTACTTTAATCCCATTTAATCAAAATATTTCTTTATGCATTAGCACTTAGTATAAAATACAGTTTAGTTTCAAGCAGAGCAGATGCTTAGCATGTGAGTTCTGAAGCGGCCATTTTAGACGTTAGTGCACTGAAGCAAAGCTTTCCCTCCATGCGTTATGACATCATGCAGTTGGCACATACGCAATTCAATTCTCGTGGTTTTTAGCGGCCATTTTAGTCTCAATCCAGTTAATTGTTAGTAGACACATAGGCAAGCTTCCCCTGCTTCTACAATGTGTACGAATTTCGTGTAAATTAGTATAACAAACATTTATTAGTACTTTATTATGATTATAGGGAAGATTCATCCAGCAAGTTGCTTATGTGCAAATCCTTGTTCCATCAAAGCTTATGCCTAAACATTTACCACCTGTATGCCTTTATCATTCATGCCTTTAGAACGAAATTTGTTGTAAAGGCATGCATGGTAAAGGCATTTTCGTGGTAAAGGCATGCGTGGTAAAGGCATATTTGTGATAAAGGCATGCCTGGTAAAGGCATATGCTTGGTAATAGCTTCTTGGTAACTGTTTCCCCTATGGGAGTGATAAATGCTTTCAAGTGGTACTGTTGATGAAAGAAAACTAACTTGCTTTGCCTCATGATCTATGCCTGAGACCATGGACACTGGCTTGAATGTGACCTCTTGACACTGTGAGCCCTTTTTCCTCAGTCCGGGGGAAGTTAGTAGTTACTCGGCGGCATCCATGCTGGGTACTGTTGTTTACGTATAGTACTAGAATACTGTGGCCTAAATAGTGTCTTAGAAAATTGTGTGTCCTAAATATCTTATACAAACAAATTGCCCAATTGGAATTAATAATAGAACATTTATACTAAATGAAGCAATATTTTTCTAAATTCTATTTAGGCCTTAAATCTTTTTGACGATATTCTCGCTTTTACCACTGGTGTCCCAGAGCCCTGATTTACTATTGCATTCCACTAGGATGGCCAGAGGGACCAGTAGACTGTGGCAGGTGCCCCAGTAATCCACTAAGTTAGCAGTAGACTGCCTACCATGTGTAGTAATACCTTCCTGCCTGGTTGGGAGCTGTGTGATGAAAATGGCTTCGCCAATCTGGGAGATTCTCCTTACTCAAAATTCTATTTTTGCTCTTCAGCAACAAACTCCCAGAAACACTGAGCAATCCTGGAGTTGACCCAGTTTTAAATGGGGTAGGGGGATGGAACATCCACCATTTTCTGACAGAATGCCCCGCGTCATCAACGCAGTTCACATCTGCACATTACCCAAGAAAACTCTAACATTCAGGACCCGTGAAAGACATGCCAATTACAGTTACAAACGAGAAGAACGAAAGATTTAATTTTTGCCCCATGTACATGTTTGTGTTATTCCTGAGAATCAACACCTTACTTTCTTATTTGTGGGACCACGCCTGACACTCGATATTTTCATCAAATATATTCAACGGAGTATACAGACGACTTATTCAGCAGTTTCCCCTTATTCATTAAAGGGCTTGTTTACAGTTTTCTTTAATCTAGGTTCGGTATTATTGTTTTTATTGATCTAATAAAGATCACACCACTTATTTATTATTAATTAAACATTTTCACTTACTCTTAGCCTACATCTGCATTATTGGTTATTGCTACGATCTTGTTTATAATCTTATCCTATATTCCTGGGTTTTCTGGGAATTTGGGAATATCTGCCTTCCACACGTAGTGGCCAGATCTATTTAGGTAGAGTAGACACACTATTTAAAGTTACATTGTTTTAGTTAAAAATAAATAGAATTTATGCTATACTTTTCTGTAATGTTTTCATGAAAGCGGTTATTATCATAGGCTAGATTCCAGGTCAAATTAGTCTTTAAAAATTCTTGTAAATGGGGGCGGGGAGGGGGGAAAATTTGGGTTTCATAATCATTAGATGGAGATGTATCATTACCCAACCCAGGGTGCAGCACATCCTGCCTGGGTCTCAAACGTTTGAACTCGCCCTCACTTAGAGGGTTTTGCCCAACTTTGAAATCTTCAACACCTAAATCAAATATACCGAAGGAACCCAACAGGATAACCTGATCAAGAAATCTGCAACACTCTGTCTCATAAATGCCGACCTCCATTTCCTCCAATGAGATCACAGTGCTAGATATCTGGATTCAACTTCCTTACGTGTGCAATTCTATTTTCTGTATTTGTCACCTCTCCCTCTATCACACTCTGCCTTCCTCCGAGGGCTATGGCAGTATGCCTGCCCCTGCTCTGAAACCAATACTGGCAATCCTACAGTTCGCAAATTTAACAGAGAAGTCCTTAAAGTTAAAGCATCAGTACAAAGACATGTTGTGGACGCCATTCACACACCTGCTCCGGCCATGCTTGATGTTCACAGGCTCTAACCATGCCAGCCTTTTCCATCTTCCTTCTCTGACCTTACATGTAATTCAAACCCCAAGTACCAGGGATGGTTCTAGGATTTTTAACCCCCACCCCAATTCTCCAGGAAAATGGGAATGTGGGAGGCCCCTCTAATTTGCATACAGCGTGACACATTCAGGCCTGTTTGCATCTCATTAGATGATTGTGTTCCTGAAGCTCCCCTAGTTCTTGACGCGCTCTGCCATGGCTGTGAGGGCCAGCGGAGGGGGGTCCCTCACTTGAGAAGAATTGCAATGAGACAGTCTATTAATTGCATGGGCATCTGTCAGGAGAGGACCTCTGTGCAGTGGCCTGGCTGTGTTGCACTAGTATGGGGCCTCCATGTGTGTGGGCTAAGTTAGGGGCCCGGGGCATCTGCCCACACTGCTCATGCCTAGTGCTGGCCCTACTAAGTCCTAACTTTCCTATTGTAAACTAGTTTTTAGGTGGCAGGTGTGGGAGAAAGGACCTGAGCTTGCGTGTGCATGGATGGGCACCTTTATGGGAGAATGGTGGCAGCCCTACACCTTGACTCACTGGGAAGGTTGGGAGGGCAAGGCCAAATGCCAATGGGCTAGAGAAAAATAAGCTGCTCTGTTTTTTTCCTCACAGTCTGTAAATTTGAATCGTCCTGTACCTTTTCTTTAAACAAGGGTTAGGGCTGGCATGCCCTGACTTCAAAGGCAGAGTAGCTTTTATTTTATTAGCGGTACCAGAAGGGATGCAGGAGCTGCGTTTCCTTCCGGAAAAGCCCCTTTTAACCATTCAGAAACAGAGCCTTTGGTGCTTTCACATCTGAAAAGGGAAAAGGTGTGGGGCTGACCCTGAACCCAATGGTGCAGCGCTCCGGTCACACCAGAGCAGTGGTCTGCAAACTGTGAAACCCCGTGAAAAAACAATCATTGGGCCCCCTCAACATTTTTCACAATTATTCTATTAAACTGGCAATGTTTAAATATGTCTAGACTTATATAAACATTGCAGTTAAAGTTTGTGAGCATTTTAACCCTTTCCTTGCTGCCGTCGGCCATTGGCCGACGGCAGCACTACCTCCCCAGTGCTGCCGTCGGCCAATGGCCGATGCGGCCCCGCCCGTGCCCTGAAACGCCTGCACCGCAGCGGAATTACCGCCGCGGTTAAAAATGCAGTCAAATACATGATTGCAAAACATTCTATTTTGGCCAGGCATGCCGTACTAACGTGTAAAAGTATCCAGTATTAGAAATGGGGGGCATGGGGGGGTAAGGGTGTGAAAGAATATTTGGAGACCCTTCCCTTTTGACACCTTCTCCCAGCCAGTATATAAATGGACACAATGTGTTAACAATGACCCATTTCAGAGCGGCTTACTGAACCTCATTTGTTTCCCCTGAAAACAAAGCCCTGTTATTGGCATAATGCTTCTTTTGGCTGGCGCCCCCCTAGGATCACTTGATTGGGCCCGCACCCCCCCCCCCCGTTTGAAGACCTCTGCACCATAGAGACAGGAGCCTCAGGATGGAGCCTTTGCAGGCCTCTAAAGGTAGTTACATCTCACTAAGGAAGTGTTCTGATTGGCTGTCCTGCTCAAGCATACACTTCGGGTGTTGAGTGGATTTATCAACGGTGTAGTCCTACTTCACCCACCTTTTTAAGTACTAGTGTCCTAATAATAATGTTCAAGCAGTTCTGTGGCTTTCGGAATGACATTTGCCCCCTGGCGTCATCAAATTCTTTTAACTAAGCGTTTATCTAGTGAAAATGACATCAATTTCCAGTTCCAGGCATATCATTAACAATGCTTCTTATGCCTGCAGTGGAATTTGTAATGTGATTCGACTGTCAGTGAAATGTGAATATCTTCAATATGCGGAACCTCAGAAATGGATTTGTGTTTTTAATGCAAAAATTAATTATGCAAATTAGTAGAATCCTCTTTAGCATTCATGCTTACCTGAAATTAATCCTGTAATAATAATACTTTTCTCTAATGAAATTTTAATCAGTTTAGGCTGTTCTTGTTCCTTGTAAGCTTTTTTCCTGCCTAATTACGATTCGTTGGTATCTATTGTTCAATTCTTTTTTCATCACACCACAACAAGGACATGCATTTTACAAAGAACATATTCTCATTTTACATCTCTTCGCCTAAAGAATGGCTTATCTGTGGTTTTACAAATTAATGTAAATCAGGCAAATACCTTTATAACAAGAACCACCCCTAATTTTGTATAATATCAATAATTAGCCCCTAGGACCTGAAGAATTTAATCAGAAACTAAGAGAAGCAAAAACAATGTATTTGTAGAGTGTGCCTATAGTCTAGGCTAGGAATATTTTATTCAAGTCCGCGCCTGGACCGCGCCCAGCGCCAGACCCCCTGGCCCTCGTACCACCCACACCACCCGCATTACGTACGACGCCACCACCCTCTTAGCCCTAAACCCCGGTCGTCTCCCCAACTGCGTCTAAGCCGCTCCTGGACACACCCATGGACCCTTCTCTTGCAACTCCTGCAAGTTCGCCGGCACCAAGAACAACTCCTTATCCACGAACACAAAACAGATATCTGACACCACCCACCTACAATGCATCCTGCTCAACACCCGCTCGGTCCACAGGCACGCCATCGACCTCTGGAACCTTCTAGACACCATCTCTCCAGATGTCGCCTTCCTAACAGAAACATGGATGAACTCCACATCAGCCCCTGACATCACCATTGCCATCCCGGAAGGCTATAAGATCATCCGTAAGGACCGTACTGACCAAACAGGAGGAGGCATCGCTATCGTCCATAAGAAATCCATCCGCATCTCAACCAGCTCAGACATCAATCTCGCCAACAATGAACACCTTCACTTCCAGATCCACATCGACCCCAAGACCACACTCAGAGGCACCCTCCTCTACAGGCCACCAGGACCCCGTGCACAATTCAGTGAGGACATCACAGACTTTATCACCCCACACGCTCTCCCCTCCGAGGACTACATTCTTTTGGGAGACCTCAACTTTCACCTTGAAAAGAACAACGACCGCAACACCACCACCCTTCTCGACAATCTCGGACTTAAACAACTTGTCACTACCCCCACCCACATCGCAGGGCACACACTCAACCCCATCTTCACCTCCAGCAAACATGTCTCCTTCAGCCACACCACTGCTCTCCTTTGGACGGACCACAGCTGGGTTCACTTTACCTTCAACAAGACCTCAACCAACAACCATCCTCAACCTACTCTGCGAAGAAACTGGAACAAAATCACCATCGACCAGATCTCCTCATCACTTCTTCAAAACCCCCCTGCCCACTCTCCAAACGCCGACCAAGCCGCCACTAACCTCACCCAATGGCTACCCAACAGCTCCGACATCCTAGCACCGTTGAAAAAACGTCAAATCAAACTAGGCAGCAAGAAGGCCACCTGGTTCAACGATGATCTTAAGAAATCTAAGAAACTCTGTCGCTCCCTTGAGAAGGCCTGGAAAAAAGACCCTAACACCAGCACCAAGGACGCCTTCAAAAACGCCACCCGTATACACCACCAACTAATCCGGACTGCCAAGAAAGCCGCTTTCAAGGACCGACTAGACAACAACGCCCATTAGAGCAAAGAATTATTCAACATCGTCAAGGAATTCACCAACCCCTCAGCCAACTCCAACGACATCACCCCCTCTCAAGCCCTCTGCGACTCCCTAGCCTCATTCTTCTACAACAAGATTGCTGACATCCACAACAGCTTCGACAACCGGCCCGAAAACCAACCCACCCAACCTTCTGCAGGACCCCCACCCCCCTTGAACATCCTCAATGACTGGAACCCAATCTCCACTGAGGACACCATCCGCCTAATGAACTCCATCCACTCAGGATCCCCCACAGACCCATGCCCTCACCACATCTTTAACAAAGCTGACTCCACTATAGCACCGCACCTCCGAGATATGATCAACTGCTCCCTCAACTCCGCCACCTTCCCGGAAAGTTGGAAACATGCCGAACTCTGCGCTCTTCTGAAGAAACCCACAGGTGACCCCACCAAACTCAAAAACTACCGCCCCATCTCGCTCCTTCCATTCCCGGCCAAAGTCATCGAGAAAGCCGTCAACAACCAGCTCGCCGCCTTCCTTGAAACCAACAAATCCCTCGACTCCTCACAGTCCGGCTTCCGAGCCAAACACAGCACTGAGACCGCATTCATCGCAACAACTGACGACATTCGAACTCTGCTGGACAATGGAGACACAGTCACCCTCATCCTCCTCGACCTCTCCGCAGCCTTTGACACAGTTTGTCATAGCACCTTAATACAACGCCTCAGAAACATCGGAATCCAAGGAAAAGCACTGGAATGGATCACCTCGTTCCTTGCCGGAAGAACCCAGAGAGTCCGCCTTCCACCATTCATATCAAAAGCCACCGAAGTCATCTGCGGCGTGCCACAAGGATCTTCACTCAGCCCCACCCTCTTCAACGTATACATGAGCCCCCTCGCAGCCATCGCACGCCAACACAACCTCAACATCATCTCCTACGCTGATGACACTCAACTGATACTATCTCTCACCAAAGACCCTAACACCGCCAAAACCAACCTACATGAAGGAATGAAAGAAGTAGCCGAGTGGATGAAGTACAGCCGTCTAAAACTGAACTCCGACAAAACTGAAGTCCTCATCCTTGGTACCTCCCCCTCCGCCTGGGACGACTCTTGGTGGCCAGAGGCCCTTGGAAAAGCACCCATCCCGACGGACCACGCACGGAACTTAGGTGTCATCCTGGACTCCTCACTCTCTATGAACAGACAAGTCAACGCCGTCTCATCTTCTTGCTTCAATATTCTTCGCATGCTCAAAAAAACATTTCGCAGGATCCCCACCAAAACCAGAAAAACGGTCACCCGCGCACTGGTCACGAGCCGCCTGGACTACGGAAACACCCTATACGCCGGTACCACCGCAAAACTCCAAAAAAAACTCCAACGCATCCAGAACGCCTCAGCCAGACTCATACTAGACATCCCGCGTAAAGACCACATCTCTGGACACCTGAAAAACCTCCACTGGCTCCCCGTTAACAAGAGGATTACTTTCCGCCTCCTAACCCATGCACACAAAGCACTCTACGAACTTGGACCCGAATGCCTCAACTCACGACTTTCCTTCTACACCCCCTCCCGCCTCCTACGATCCTCCAGCCAAGCCCTTGCAACTGTACTTCGCATCAACAAAACCACCATGGGAGGCAGATCCTTCTCCTACCTGGCAGCTAAAACCTGGAACTCACTTCCCACTCACCTTCGCCTCACTCAAAACCACCTTACATTCAGAAAGCAACTTAAAACCTGGATATTCGACAAGTAATTCCCCACCCTTCCTCAAGCGCCTGAGACCCTCTGGGTATGTAGCGCGCTATATAAATCACTTGACTTGACTTGACACCCTATGAAAAATCTCTCTATCAGGGCACGGGAGTGAAGGTCAGGTCTGCTTGTCTGCCACCACCATGCCCTATCTTGGAGGGTGAGTGCTTCAGATTAGGTGAAGTTCAGGTAGAATGAAGGGCAGTTGGTCAAATCGAAATCCAGTGTGTAAGGGAACAATGCCCCCACCTAAGACTAACGGGTTCAAACAGTTAAAAACAGTTGTAAACAAATATCTGTAGCATACCAGCACAATGTGTGCCCTTGGTGTTTGGCCTTGGGAGACAAACGGGTGCTGAGTGCTCCATTATGCTGGAAGTAGATCTCCGACCGTGAAGTGAAGTGATGCATCACCAACATTTCAAGTAGTCATGTACCTCACACAAGTCACACTCCAGCTCCAAGTCGAGGGCATGGAACGGCTTCCACTTTCATGTTAGATACCCCAACAGATCTTCTTCATGGTCAAAGTCATCTGGTAAGTTAAAGTCTAATTCAAGGAGGAATCATGAAAAAGAAGTAGGAATCAACGTCATCCCCCCCTCACTCTCTCCTTAAAGAAGTTGCAAGGGCATCAAAGTGGCAGTCGATCTCCAGATTCCCGGTTGAGAAGCCAGTGCCACAGTTGGCCCTAATGTTCCCTGAATTCCCAGGCCATCGGCAAGGCCACTACAGGTCGATGTCTTTAAATAGGTCATGCTTCACATAATTTCCGACCTTTCAGATCCTTTTCTTGTGCCTTCATGCCCCATGGGTCCACAAGGACCGCCAGTTGGACAGTGGTGGCTGGTGACATTTGAAAGTGGTGAGGCGTAAACGTTGGGCATCACTTTTATATAGCGAGCGATGTGAATACTTTCAATGAACAAACCTGGGTTCCAGGGTGAGTCCCTCTCCAGAGAAAGGAATGAAAAAAAGATTAGCAAATGGTGCATTTTAAAGCAAAATAATGTCGCGATAAAGCAAGGCTTATTAAGCATTGGGAACATATAGTCTTGAAATATTAAACACATTAAAACTGCCCCAAATATTCCTACATTAATTTGTTCAACAGTTACTATAATGTGTAAATTGTTCAGCATGACAACTTTAGCCCTTTAAAATGTATGCTTGCCCATTGTCTTGCACTGGATGCAGCATTAACTTAAGAAAAATATGCTCTAACCAGACTTCGAGAAGCACCCACAGATGCTGGCTGCAACCAGTCATATAGAAATATGTTCAGACAGGTCTTTAAGTAAGATGAAAAAAGTTGTGCTTTTTATAAAGGAACATGTCAAATACATTTCTGTGATTCCCATAGTGTGGCACATGACAGCTATGTTGGTTTCTCACTGAGATGTAAATTTATCCAGATAAATGGAACAACAACTGACATACAGCTAAAGCCTGTCAGTATTATTGGCTTTGTCACTGGGTATTAGCTGTTTAAGATAAATGAGTAACATCAATAATTTCTTACAAATAATTAACTTTGGAAATGTTTAAATTCTGAAATAGTAAGTCTGTGAATTAAATAGCATTGAGGCATTTGAAAGGAGTTTTGGCCTTCAATTATGTGTGCTTTATGTTAGATATGTATCCTCTTTTTCTCTGCATATCTTGTCTATCTGCACATTTCAACCCCCTCTCTTTCCTCCTCAGCATCCTCTTTTCACTCTTCCCTGAATGCACTTCCTCGCATCTCTGTCACTTCACCCTCCCCAACATACACTCCCTCAAATTTAAGCACTTTAATTTCTCTTACTTTTGCCTTGAAAATATTTTAACATCTGTGTACCCCCTTCACAAACATATCCTCAGAATTTCAGTTGCAAATGGAATACACAAACATTGTTCTGTGTGCTCTGCAGAGAGGCCAACCAACTGACAGGCACTTGGTTTGGCTTTAGCCTTAGTGCCTGAGCGCTCAATCAAAACCCCTCATAAACACCTGACATGGCTCAAGCCTCAAAGTATGCACAGAAAAAAATACAGATAAATAACAGCATTATAAGAAAGCTAACTCTTGGGGAATGCAAGATTAAGTAAAGCATGTGAAATAAGAGAGGAACTAAATCACTGAAATGCATTCCGTTTACGTTTTTAACATTTATTGTTTGCAAGTCAATCCATGTTTTTGGCATCAGGGTAAAGTTAGGGGCATGAAGACAGGGCCAGTTTTAATGCCATACTTCGGAGAACTGGCCATTGTAAGCACACGTTCCTCCGTAAGCAAATATCTCTCACATTGGGCTTGCATCAGAAATTTGGATCAATTTCACAAGGGAACAAGAGCGAACCCTGCTCCATATTTGGATCCATTCCACAAGGGAACAAATGCTGCAGCTCCACTTCTAGAGGAGCGAGCAATGTGGAGTGAGAGCATGGGGTGTCAAAGTGGGGAGGTTAGCGTGATGAGGGTCTCAGCACAATACATATTAGACAGCATTAGCTTGCAAACACTTACCATTACTGCGAAAAAGGCACCGGATCAGACGTGCTTGCATCCACTCTCACGTGTGACCAAAGGGTGGGATCTACACCTTTGAATGACGGACATTTGAAATTACGCAAGGATGAAGTCTCCGACGCCCGAAATCGTGAAGCTTATTCCGTCACTGGCCTACAGTGTGCATACAACCCTAGACCTCAATGGCAATGAAGGGCTTTGAAACAGAAAGCCCTGAGTTGAGCATACCATTTAGAAAGTTGATTTACTTCCTGGCTTCCGTCTCCTGCTTCAGAGCGAGGCAGGGCAGGCAGCCTGAAACACACAGCCCAGACTTAAATACTTCAATTTATGTAGAAATTTGATCATATCTCTAAATAAATCGATCTATTTAATATTTTTTATGTAAATGAGTAGGAATCTTAGAGGGGCGCTGCCCTGAGCCCTAATGTAGAACCCGCCCCAGCAGTTCGGTTACTACTAGCAGATCTGGGCTCGATGCCCCTCTGAGCCCTGAACCTATTTTGGGTTCCGCACTGACCCTGGTGGCAACGAACAGGACACTTTACCCCACACTTTTACTCTGCGTGCCATTACCCCGTAGTTATTACACCCTAAAATATTTTACAATACATTACAACGCATTCCCCATTATAACGCAATTTACACTGGGGTTTCTTTGGGAAATGCTTTGTAATAGTTTACTGTGTAAGGCCCTGTGTTGTAAAAGATTTTGCGGTGTAAAAAACTGTGGGTTAATGGCACTGTGGAGTAACGCATGCGGGGTAAAGGATGTTTCCCGTGGCAACTTAAAATCTGGCACCAAGACGTGTGCCAGTCTCTCTTTTATTGACTCTGGTCCCGACGTTGTCAGTGTTGGAGGGGGATCATGTGCTGACACTGCTGTCCCGCTCCGAGCCGATTCTGTCTCGGTCCTGACCGAGGTTGTACTCTGACTCCACACCAGTTCCCGGACAGCCTGATTCACACACTGTACCACTACTACTGCAGAGCCATCATCAGAGCCTCAATCATACATTTGGTTCCTATTCTGACCACTGTTTACCACCACTTGGAGATGACAGTGGTGATGATGGGAATGGTTTAACCCTACATTATGATTATGACAGTTTATACATTAACATTCAAGAGGCCAATTGACTTGAAACCTCCCTGATACAGGGTTGAATTCCCCCTTTGAGCCACCAGCTGAAGAGTTCTTCCTTCGCTCTGGTAATTCAACATATTGCTTAGGTCTTGGTCGCACAACTAATTGCCTCCTGTTAAAGTTAAAATAAATATCCTTACAAAAGTTCTGCAGGCTGGGCCGGCTTCCTCTGAACCCTTACTCCCCTTCTTTGAAGCCCTAATTGATACTCAGATGTACACTTGGTCTAAAATTGAAGCTTTTGGAAAATTAATGTTCCCTTTGCCAATTTAGCCTTGAGGTCGGTCAACGTGGTTTGCCTACTAGGCTGATCTACACACGCACTCTGGTACATGATCAGCAGGATCTTGCCACGGGTGAAGAATTTAGAGCCTCACTTGCTAAACCCAGTCTAGATAATCAGTATGTGGCTGAATACATGATTCCTGCTAATCTGGATACTGACAATTGTTTGGGGCGAGTAGTCGGCACAAATGTGGTGCTCAGTCACCATATGTGGATGCGGTCCACAGGTTTTTGAGGAGGTGTTCAGGCATCCCCCATGGATATTCTTTTTGATGGATCCTGTCTATTTGAAAAAAGCTGACTAAGAATGTTTTAGGGAGTGTGGCCCATGGCTCATTCATCAGGCCTCTCAACCCTTGCCAGGCAGTTCTCCCATCAGTTTCAACCTTTCTGAGTCTACTAAAGAGGGTTGACATACAGGCAGCACCAGATCCCTTCCCTCATAGCAATCACCCCAGTCCTTTCATGGCCGGAGATGGGGATCCGGAAGAGACTGTGCAGGTCACCAAGGGCATTGATCTCCCCAATCCAATTCTCCTGTGGCACCAGGCTCCAAGCTGCTTTAGTTTGCCCTTAGCGACACATAACTTTTCCGTGGGAGGCAATATCCAACACTTTCTCCCATGGTGCAAATCCATCACATCTGCGAAATGAGTCCTCCAGATTATTCATTATAGCTATCCCCTTCCATTCCTTTCTGACCCACCGCAGGTTCCTCATACATCATGCTGCTCGCAGAGGAGCACCTCTCCATATCACTGCAAGAGTGTCTGCCTTTTACGATTCATTTGCAGTGGGGTGCTAGGAAATATTTATGCTTTCGATTTTTTTTGTCCCAGTGTGATCAGGCCTAAAATTTCAGAAATGTTTTTACAAAGCTGTGGCTGCAAAATATTGAAGCTATTGAAGTAAAACAATTAGATTTACAAGATCATTAAACGCTTACAGTTTGATAATCTATCAAACCGTGTGCTCACACTTAAAATTTATTTAACTATATTATTTGAAAAAGATGTGACTTTCCTATGGACTTCAATGGGAGGCAAATGATCCAGCATCCTGTAAAATATGAATTTGTAGTACCATTTTGTAGCGTCTTCCCCAGCCCGGTAGCATATAAATGGATTATGTCACACATGGAGCTCTGTATTTCACGTCTTTATTTTTTAGGGTGCAACCACTAACTGGCCTATGCTGCGTCATGAATATTATTAACCACACCCATTCACTTACATCACTAGACTACAGAGTCCATGAGGGACCGTAGGGGTCCGTGCTCCATAATACACAGACACTACATCTTCCCTCTTGTTAAAAAAAAGTACAAACAAAAAAACATATATATACATCAAAGTACTTTAATGAGTCATTGGTGTGCTCGAACCACTCTTACAGGTCTCATGGTGTGAGGCTGAGCAAACCCGGGAGAAACAACCTCAGCAGGCACTGGTGAACTAGACACTGAGGCAGTCCTGGGGCTCTCCTGGCCCTTTGATGACAAAGTCTCACTCCGGATGTCTGGAGCAGACGGACTCTGAGGCAGGTGCTTGAAATATGATGAATCCCTCGTAATGGACTTTCCAGGAAGAAGAGCAGTCACCATGTGTCCATTTCAGGTCACAACTTGCAATGCATCAGCATAGTATGGAGCATTAGACTTGCTTTTTTGCCTATGCTTGGCAAGGTCACGATTCACCTGCTGAAATGTACAGACCCGAGCACATCATTGCCTGTCTGCATAAGTCTTCATTCAGGACTTGTGAGAAGAATCATTGAGTTGAACTTTCTTGGCATCAACTGTTCTTTCAATGTGTTCCACTGGGGCTACTTGGTGCCCCAGGCTTTCCTGAACATCAGGGTAGCCGGGCTTTCACCAGTTGTAGAATGAGGGGCAGATCAGTAGGCACGAAGAGTAAGATGAAGAAGTTACTTGAGCTCAAGTCCTTGTAGCGCAGCATGCTGACCCCCTTCTTAAGAGTGCTCTTAAAACATTCAACAATGTCATTAGCATGGGGCGATAGAGGTGGGCTTTTTTGATGCCTGATATTCTAATAAGCAAGAAAGTCTTTGAATTTTTGACCATTAACTGGTGGGCCATTGTCAGATTTTAAAATGGATGGAACACCACAGGTTGCAAATATGCCTTCTAGTCTTTCAATTACTCGATCATGAGTGATTGACAATAGGCCTTCCACTAGTGGAAACTGGGAGTATTCATCTATGATTACCATGAGGTAATGGCCATTTTCAGGAGACTCAAAGAAGTCAACTGCAATCTTCTCCTAGATGTGTTTTGGAACATCTGACTTGTTCAAAGGGTGCTGTGTTGCTTTCGGAGATAAACAGTTATACAAATGACCCTGACACTGTTTGGGCATTCGAGAAAAGTAGTCAGCAGGGTTTTCATCTTTTCCCGACTGTTGCACAATGGTGTAGTCATACTCTCGCAGTTTCAGCCCCCACCTCTCAATCCAAGGGGTCATCTTGGACTTTGGATTGCCAAAAATAGTGAGTAGTTCTTGTTGATCAGTAAGAAGCATACAATGCTTCCCATACAGAAACACATGAAAGTGTTTGCAAGTCCACCCACCAGCTTGGCTTTCCTTCTCAGGTTATTGTAAGCTTGTTCAGTCTGTGACAAACTCCGGCTAGCATAAGCTACAATATGCCTTCAGACATTTTAATGTCCACTATGTTGGGCAAGAATAGTGCCCAAACCCACGGGGCTGGCATCCATAAAATCTCAGTGTGCAGTTTCAGGTCAAAGAAAGACATTTCAGTTGCACTTTCAATTGCATGCTTAATTGTCTTGAAACTTTGGAAATACAGTGACCCTTACCGCTTTTGATTGCCGCCGCAACCAGTCGTCCTGGGAACAGGACACTGCCTGGGGTATTGCCCGCCCGCCTCCCGCCGCCTGACTCCTTCAGTCATCTCGGGGTCTGGCCACCGAACGGAGTGTGGGTGCGGCACAGGACCACAACCCCCAGCAGTCTTTGCGGCACACACCGCGAGCTTTGCGCGCCAGGAGGCGCATAAATCCTGCATCACCCCGGTTGAGGGGGTGAACCTTTGGAAATACAGTGACCCTTACCGCGTTTGATTGCCGCCGCAACCAATCGTCCTGGAAACAGGACACTGCCTGGGGTATTGCCCGCCCGCCTCCCGCCGCCTGAGTCCTTCAGTCATCTCGGGGTCTGGCCGCCGAGCGGAGTGTGGGTGCGGCACAGGACCACAACCCCGAGCAGTCTTTGCGGCACACACCGCGCGCCAGGAGGCACATAAATCCTGCATCACCCCCGTCTCGCGGGTCGCGAGCGGGCGCCGGGCGAAGCCTGGGCAAAGGGCGGGCCCTCTGAGGCCCTCAGAGGACGAGGAGGTCGGGTTGGGTACACCCCCCTAATATTACTACCTCGCTATCAAGTAGGTAAATCTGACTTTCCATTCTGCGGTTGAATACTGTGATCAGCTTTACAATAATCTCTACAGGCTAAATATTATTCTGACATTTGGACTGCCTTGCTTTAAGATCATTAAAGTCAATTGAATTCTCTAATTCCTGAGTAATCTATGTGCATACTGTGATGTCTACTAGGGGAAGTAGAAGTAAGACAGCTGCGGCCAGTACATCCATCGTTGGCCCTATCGATAGTTTCATTACAAGAACAACCGATGCTATTGATCTCAGTATCTCACTCCTTGAACGTAGAGTCTCACAAGACCTAGAAGTGGCCAAGCGTAGGGTTTCACAAGAACTATCAAAAAGCAAACGCTCCTCTCTTGGTAACATTTTGCTGGTAAAAACCCCAGCAAAACATAATGACTTACAAGTGGGCTGCCCTCGAGAAATACGACCTGATCTCCACACCATTCCTAATGAGATCAATCTATCAGCTACAGATCTATCAATTGATTGTGACTCTGACACGAGTAATGAATTAGAAAAGACACCAGATATAAATATAAATCATACTCCGGAAATTGTAGAAGAGAATAGTGCCTCGCCAATAAGACTCAGTCAAAAGGGTGCCATTCGTAAACGGATTCAACAATCAGTGATATCTATTCCTCCTGTTGAAAAACAACGTAATATAACGAAAGTACCAACCAGAAAAGGTACAACTAAACATCCCACTGCTAGTGGAATAACAATACATACAGGGGCACCAACTGAAGATATCCAGGGGAACACTCAGGTGCGTGTGGATAATCTTGACGCACCTACAAAAAATACTAAAAACGATCAACTAATAGAAAGAGTTGGTGACCTTTTGGCCATCTTTATGTCACCAATTGAATCCAGACTGGCCCGTATTGAAAAACAACTAGAGGACCTTATTGCTGTCAACAAATAAAAGCTCCTAGCGACATCGCAATTACTAATACAGCCGCTAAAACAACTATCAATAAATCTACCACTTCCAAACAGAAAGCAAAAGCTATTCCGTCTGCAGACACAGCGACAAAAGTACAACCAAAACCAGTCCTTTCTGCAAGCAGAGAAAGTCCCTTAAATAACTCTGTTATAGCAAGTGGATCTATCCTGAATACAACTACTAACACCCAGGCTACAACTGTAAACGCAGGAAAGAAGATAGTAAATGTAAATGTAAATGTACATGTATTTATATAGCGCAAATCGCCCACATCGCAGGCATCTATGCGCTTGCTTAGGGAACCCGTCCTGGTATTCCCCTGTGAGATACCCCGGCAGGGTATCCACAAGGTGAAAGCCAGGCATCCCGCAGCGAGGGGCCGTTGTGGAGATTAAGCAAGCTATTGCCCAGAGTCGCAGAGTGTGAACCCGTGAGTCAAGTAGGCACCGGAGCGAGAATTATCGAGTCCGTGGAATTATTGAGCCCCACCCCCGTCGGGGCGGGGAATTGAACCCTGGTCCAGGGCCGATCTCAGCTTCCGGGTCTGCCGCCTCTAACCCCTGAGCCACACTTCTCCACCATCTTATGACACGACAAAGATACATAATCAATCGAATTCTATCTTTGCAACTTCTCAAAAACCTCGGCAAATACATGATCCACCATACAATTCAAGACAGATTCCTTCACGAATCAATCTTCCACCCTGAATGTGGTGCTTATGTACTTGTCTTGGTTAATGTTCCTAAACTCAGACACGATCAGGAGGAAACTCTTTCCTCTTTGAAAAACAAGATCTTACATTGGCTGATAGCAAACTGTAATTTTCCAATAGAATGCACAGGAGAAATAAATAATGTACCGAGAGTAGGATGGATAGGCCCACTGAAGAAAAAGTTTGAGGGTGACTGTATATCCATAAGCTTTAAGAACCCACAATGGGCTGAGAAAAACTTGGCAAGGGCCCCTTCACCTTCGGTCTGGGAATTTAATACCACTCTTCTCCCGGTGGGATATTTTTATAGACATTTGGGGCCCGATGTAGGTAAATCTACATTTACCACTTCATAAATACCGAATCATACCGAATCAGTATTTATGAAGTGGTAAATTAGAGGGGGGGAGATGTAGGTATTTCAGATTCGGTAAATACCGAATCTGTAAGATTCAGTTTTTACCGATTCTGTAAATACCGATTCGGTATCCCCCATTGCTTCCTATGGGCCTTGAAGCCCATAGGAATATATGGGAACTACCGAATCGGTAATTACCGATTCGGTAATTACCGATTTGTGCAAGGGTGCAGGGGTGTCACTTTGACACCCTCTAGCACCCCCAAAACAGGCATGTGAGCCATGTGGCACACAGACATGCCCTAAGGGCATGTCTGTTTGTCACATTGCATAGGTGTGCATGCACACATGTGCATGCACACCTGGATTCGGTATTTTAACACCCAATTGGATTGGGTGTTAAAATACCGAATCTGAAGGGCCTGTGGGACAGAAAGTAGTCCCACCTACATCCCAAATTTAAAAATCGGTAAAATTACCGATTCGGTATTTTTGCGATTCGGTAATTTTACCGAATCGGTAAAATACCGAATCGGACAAAAAAAGGTCCCCTACATCTCAGCAGGCCAAATACCGGTCGGAAACGGCCGAAATCGGCCGTTTCCGACAGGTATTTGGTACCTACATCGGGCCCTTGATTACAAATCCAACAACTATGGGATCTAACTTAGCTACTCCTTTTTTTGATCACTATCAAATGATAGAAAATAACTCCCACTTTTTACATCAGTTTCCCAAATTCACTTACCCGAATGTTCCCACACAAAGACATCAACCACAGATACACTCCCATTATATGTCTCATCCTTATTTGTCCACAATGCCGCATAAAGAATATAGGGACCCTCGTTGGCATCAAGTTGCTGCTGCACCAGGCAACTCCTATAGTATTCCGATCCAAAATAGGTTTACTGCACTGTCTACTCTCGATTTTAATGATTGACAAAAAAATGACCACTTTGAAGGGACAACTATGTATACACTAACTTCAGAGGGGCAGGTGATAGATAGTATTCCAGATAGAGAGGAAAAGGATACAGCAAGCTTTTTTGATAAACATACTCTAAACCCTCTCACCCAAATGGGATTAAGCGATGTGCCCAATTCAGTACAACTGAAAACTACTGCTGTACCACTGGAACATATATCAATTAAAACCACTTCCCCTAGTCATAATAGCAGTACCTCTTTAATATATCTAACATTTTGGAATATAGCAGGCTTGCTGGCTAAAGTGACGAATCCCAATTTCCTGAACCAAGTTAACACGAGTAGTGTTGTCTGTCTTCAGGAAACATGGGCCATTGACCCAATACATATAAATTGGGTACAAGACCTTTTTTTCCCCGGCAAAAAAATCTCAATCTGGAAGAAGTAGTGGTGGCCTAATTATTTATTTAGCAAATACTTTATGTAACGAGGAAACAGTTCCTCTTAAATTAAAAGAGAGCTATCAAATAATTATTCTAAAGAGAACCAAACAGAGGATATATATCATAGTAAATTTTTATAACAACAAGAAACTAGACGATCTGACTAATCTCCTCTCAGAGATTTCTCTAACTTTACAAGATCTAAAAGAGAAATATGCTAATAAAACATGTATAATACTTTGGGGCGGCGACTTTAATCTCCACTTATGCGGCAACAATAATACTGATAAATGTGGAATCGAGGAAGATGATGGCAACAGGATAACTCATTTCACACATTCATCTGAGGTCGAAAAAATGAACGAGGTCCTAACAGAACTAGAACTGGGCTTCGCAAATGAATTAAGGCCTTTCCAAGTACCCTTTACACCAACCTTTAATGGAAGGGGACTGATGAGTCTGATATGTTTTGATCTCAATACATAAAGGCCCAAATATAGAATTATTTGAAGTAGCTAAAAACCCTCTGAGCGATCACTTTCCAATTATAATCGCCCTGAGTGATCAAAAAAATCAAAAAGACCCTGATACATTGATATTATTAGATCAACAAAATCTTGAGCTGGGCTCTCTGAATGGCTACACCTTAAAGTGGGGAAATATTGATAAAAAAGCGATTACTACAGGGATAGTCACTGAATGTAAAAAAGATATATTAATCTGCCTAGGGTCTGAGACAAAATGTAGTGACGTAATAACCAGCTTCACTACTATCTCACAAAATATAAAGAAGGCACTTACCAGATCCTGTAAACAAAAAAAACAGGCGAAGAAAGGCTGGCTTAATCCAGCCTGCACTAAAGCACACTCAAAATTAAAAAAAGCGCTCGGAAGGGACAAAAGAGACAGAGAGGAGATCATCGCTTTAAGAAAAGAATACGCCCTAGTAATGAAAAATCGAAAACAAGAGATAAAAGCTGATCTATGGGAGCGTCTTAGAAAAAGCTCTGAACTTAAAGATAGCGCAGAGTTCTGGAAAATAGTAAGGTCACCATATCTCACAGGTAAAGAGGATTTACCATCCATCGACATTGCAATCACCAACAATGAATGGGCAAACCACTATTCTAATGTTTTTGGTATAAGGAAATCACATACTATGGACTGTACGGATCCATTGAATCAAGTCACCTACCCACTAAGCTTGCATTTCACACATGACGAGGTAAAGAAAGCATTAAAGTCCTCAAAAACAGGCAAGGCCCCAGGGCCAGACAGTGTTTCTGTAGAAGAAGGCCTGTTAAAATCATGGAAAACATCTGTACTCGTCCCGATTTTTAAAAAGGGAGACCGAAACTCACCAACCTGTTACAGGCCCATTTCACTCTTGGACTCTCTTGGGAAGGTCGCTGGTCGGATCATTCTCTAGAGACTCCAGGAGTGGTCAGATACACAAAACATCATATCAGAAATACAGTACGGATTCCGAGAGGGGTTAGGTACTGTAGATCAAGCGTTAAACCTGTCTTTATTGGCAGGAAAATATCTGGAGGCAAAGGGGAATGTCTTCCATATGGTGTATGTAGATCTATCTGCAGCCTTTGACTGTGTTATACATTCAAGGCTGTGGAGGATCATTCTCACAATGGGAGTTGATCCTCCTATTGTGGACTTCCTTCGAGAACTCTACACCGGAACAACAGGTAGAGTGCGATTTGGGACAAAGGGCCAACTGACAGAAAGCTTTAGAGTGGTAAAGGGGGTCAGACATGGATGCGTGCTGGCCCCCTTTTTATTTACCCTTTACACAAATGGCCTTGAGGCTGCCATGCTGGAAGGAAGCAAAGATCTCCCCTCAGTTGGTCATCGGCAGATACCTGCCTTGTTATATGCCGATGACGCGGTCATCTTAGCTAGAACCTCGGTGGAATTACAGCGAGCATTGGATAAATACTGTGACTTTATGCTGAGTTTGAACTTGTGTTTAAATGTAAAAAAAACTTTTACTATGCATGCGGGGGAAAAAGAGTGCAAAACCCAAAAGACTATTTGTGAAAGGAGAAGTCTTGGAGGGAACATCAACATATCAATACTTGGGAATCGTAATCGACGAAAAATTCAAGTGGAAGGCAGCAATCAACGCCAGGAAATTATCCTTTTTAAGAGCAACAATGACCTTGAGCTCATTTGCACAAAAATTGGGACAGAAACCACCCCCAGAAATACTAAAAATATATAATGCCAAATGTGTCAGTACCGCTACTTATGGGGCAGGGATATGGGGCTTTGCAAATGTGACTGAACTACAAAAAATAGAAAATTCCTTTTTAAGATTCCTACTTGGATTACCGAAAAACTCCTCTACATATTCTTGCCATGTAGAGCTGGGCATAGACTATCTAGAGGACATTATAAAAGCCCAGCCTGTAATGCTATGGCGTCGAATCTGGGTCACTGAACAATGTCATCTAATAAGATCCATCATACAAGACATTCAGACGCTTGATCATTACAGAAGGATAAAATGGACAGCTTACGTTAAAGCCCTTTTAACAGATATGGGATATGAACATTTTTTTTACAGATCCACTATCTTTAAATAATATCTCCAAATTAGAGCTAAAAAAAGCATGCCTTGCACATTTGCGCCAGGTACGCCTGTTAAAAGAGATTCATAAACTTTCTGTCCAACAGAGTCTATTGGTACAAACTGTGTTGTCTGTTGAACCCTATTTGATGTATAGAATATCCCAATTTGAAAAACTGCTGCTGACACGTTTTAGGTTTAATATGTTCCATTTAATGGTCTCCTTTCCCATACAGAATGACTGGTCATCAAGACTCCTACCATGCCCTTGCGATTCCCAATCACAACAGTCAACTATACACACAACATTATTTTGCAAATTTTTTATGGCACCCAGCAGGCACTGGCTACTGCCCATATTAAAACATTGGGGCTTACGCCAATGCCGCCCAGCATACTTGGCGTTACAATATCTTGAAAATGAACTAACAGCAAAAGCGATTGCACGCTTTCTGAAATTTTGCACACCTCATCGCTCTAATCTTTGACATTGAAAAGTATGAACTGAGCACAAAGAATATAAGTAATAGCCAAGTTATTAAGAATAGTGTGTTTTTATAAATGGATTTTTTAAAATCCTGTTTTTTAACTGCTTTTATAAACTGAGTAAATGGTAAAAAATGTACTTTTATGAACTTTTATGGTGTTTCTATCATTATGAAAAACCGAATAAAGTTGGTTTTGATTGATTTGATTACACTCCTGTGACCTCTGAAATTAAACATTCTTTTTCATGATGCTCTCAATGGGGCACTCATAGTGGCAAGATCACAGATGTTTCTGGAACTGTAGCTCGCCATACCATGAAAAGAATGCAGCATGGGTTCTACTTGTGGAGAGGAAGTAGATGACAAAGATTAAACTTTGGCTGGATTTGGAGTTATACCTACTTTCGAAAAAATGTACCCAAAGAAATTCAGTTTTGTTTTCTGAAAACTCAAATTTTTCAGCATTCAAACTGAGACCGGCATCAGCAGGTAAACAGCACACTTGTGTAAGGGCTCTATCATGTTCCTTTCGTGGGGCCCCAAATACCAGTATAACATCACTGTAGTTGAAAACATGCTTGACAGGCTGTAGAATGCGGCAAATGACATCATGGAAAAGGTCAGCAGCTGAAGACACTCTGAAACTCTTTTGTATATGTACAAACTAACATGAGTTGAAAAGGTAGTAATGTACCTGCAATTTTCTTCCAATTTGAGCTGATGTCATCCCTTGCTCAGATCGAAGTGGAAAAAGACTTTGGCACCATTCAACTGGGTAATCATATCAGCAATGTACGGACCTGAATGTCATTCTCTTTCGATTGGCTTGTTTGCTTGACGCATGTCAAAGCAAATGTGCACAGACCCGCCAATGCCGTTTTTAGGGACCACCACTATCGGTGGCATCCATGGCATTTGACCAGTAAACAGTTTAATGATATCATCTTTCTGGAAACTATCCATTTCTTTTTCAACAACCTCTTGGACAAGAAAGGCAACTTCACAATAAATGTCCTCATTAATACGGAGCTGCACTTTCATTGTCTTAAGTTTTCCCAATTCATGAAACAAGGACCAAAACTGCTTTATTATGTTGTGATGAATATTAATGTTGTAATTCACAGAAATTAGTCTCATGTCAGCAGCAGTGCTGAAACTGAGTAGACCTGCACTTGACAAAGTACCCGGAAGGACGAGAATTGGGGATTGTGCCTTTGTTTTTTTATGTTTTATCATTGCCATTAATGAACCTTGTCTCCATAATTGTGTTGAGGCTGCCAATGTGTATACTTTGGGTTTCGATGGTGTGAAATGGTGCATTAGAGACAGTTCATGGCACCTTTGAACTGGCATGATGTTTATTGATGCCCCACTGTCTGTGACAAATGGTACATAGCAACCAGAAACCTTCAATTTTGTTTTGGGACAATGTCCAAATTAATTTTGTGATTTCATATTTTGATCCTTTCTCAACTTGTATTTTTCTTTGCAGGAGGCCAAGCATACATGCAAACATCATACATTAATTAGCATTGACATTGCTCACCCATCTTCTTCAATGTCACTCGACAGTGACGTCGAAGAACCACTCGATGAGGAATTAGACTACAATCAGCCCTTCTCAGTTTCTACTTGCCTCAACTGATATTGTCATTTACTTCAAGACTGATTTGCATATGGCCATGTCTGAACTGGGGTGGCTTGGTGAGGAAAATAGCGATGGATTAAACCCAGATCGGTGACTGGGGGTGAATGTTTTGGCATTGTGCAACATTCCATCCATCATCTTGTGTGTTTTGCTGTTCACCCCATGTGGGAAGGGTATGCCCAGACGTGGGTCTCGTGCTCACTACACCACTGGAGTCAAGCTATCCTGGCTGAAGACGGCTGATAGCCAGAAACCGGTCCTAGGATGCTTAATTCCGGTCCAGGGAAGACATGGCTTGGCAGTTCGGCTGGACTGTTGCCATGAGGCACAGGGCCAAGACTGACTTGCATATGGGCATGTCTGAACTGGGGTGGCTTGGTGAGCAAAATAACGATGGATTAAACCCAGGTCTGTGACTGGGGGTGAATGTTTTGCCATTGTGCAACATTCCGTCCATCATCTTGTGTGATTTGATGTTCACCCTATGTGGGAAGGGCATGCCCAGACGTGGGTCCCGTGCTCACTATGACACTTGAGTCAAGCTATCCTATCTGAAGACGGCTGATAGCCAAAAACCGGTCCTAGAATGCTTGATTCCGGTCCAGGGAAGACATGGCTTGGCAGTTCGGGCTGGACTGGTCCCATGAGGCACAGGGCCAAGACTGATTTGCATATGGCTATGTCTGAACTGGGGTGGCTTGGTGAGCAAAATAACGATGGATTAAACCCAGATCTGTGACTGGGGGTGAAGGTTTTGCCATTGTGTAACATTCCCTCCATCATCTTGTGTGTTTTGCTGTTCACCCTCTGTGGGAAGGGTATGCCCAGACCTGGGTCCCGTGCTCACTACACCACTGGAGTCAAGCTATCCTGGCTGAAGACGGCTGATAGCCAGAAACCGGTCCTAGGATGCTTAATTCCAGTCCAGGGAAGACATGGCTTGGCAGTTCAGGCTGGACAGTTGCCATGAGGCACAGGGCCAAGACTGACTTGCATATGGCCATGTCTGAACTGGGGTGGCTTGGTGAGCAAAATAACGATGGATTAAACCCAGATCTGTGACTGGGGGTGAATGTTTCGCCATTGTGCGCAACATTCCGTCCATCATCTTGTGTGTTTTGCTGTTCACCCTATGTGAGAAGGGTATGCCCAGACGTTGGTCCCGTGCTCACTACACCACTGGAGTCAAGCTATCCTGGCTGAAGACAGCTGATAGCCAGAACTGGTCCTAGGATGCTTGATTCCGGTCCAGGGAAGACATGGCTTGGCAGTTCGGGCTGGACTGTTCCCATGAGGCACAGGGCCAAGACTGATTTGCATATGGCCATGTCTGAACTGGGGTGGCTTGATGAGCAAAATAACGATGGATTAAAGCCAGATCTGTGACTGGGGGTGAATGTTTTGCCATTGTACAACATTCCGTCCATCATCTTGTGTTTTTTGCTGTTCACCCTATGTGGGAAGGGTATGCCCAGACGTGGGTCCCGTGCTCACTACGCCACTGGAGTCAAGCTATCTTGGCTGAGACAGCTGATAGCCAGAAACCGGTCCTAGGATGCTTGATTCCGGTCCAGGAAAGACATGGCTTGGCAGTTCGGGCTGGACTGATCCCATGAGGCACAGGGCCAAGACTGTTTTGCATATGGCCATGTCTGAACTGGGTTGGCTTGGTGAGCAACATATGGATGGATTAAACCCAGATCTGTGACTGGGGGTGAATGTTTTGCCATTGTGCAACATTCCGTCCATCATCTTGTGTGTTTTGCTGTTCACCCTATGTGGGAAGGGTATGCCCAGACGTTGGTCCCGTGTTCACTACGCCCCTGGAGTCAAGCTATCCTAGCTGAAGACAGCGGATAGTCAGAAACCGGTCCTAGGATGCTTGATTTCGGTCCAGGGAAGGCATGGCTTGGCAGTTCGGGCTGGACTGTTCCCATGAGGTACAGGGCCAAGACTGATTTGCATATGGCCATGTCTGAACTGGGGTGGCTTGGTGAGCAAAATAACGATGGATTAAAGCCAGATCTGTGACTGGGGGTGAATGTTTTGCCATTGTGCAACATTCCGCCCATTATCTTGTGTGTTTTGCTGTTCACCCTATGTGGGAAGGATATGCCCAGACATGGGTCTCGTGCTCACTACGCCACTGGAGTCAAGCTATCCTGGCTGAAGACGGCTGATAGCCAGAAACCGGTCCTAGGATGCTTGAATCTGGTCCAGGGAAGACATGGCTTGGCAGTTCGGGCTGGACTGTTCCCATGAGGCACGGGGCCAAGACTGATTTGAATATGGCAATGTCTGAACTGGGGTGGCTTGGTGAGCAAAAAAACGATGGATTAAACCCAGATCTGTGACTGGGGTGAATGTTTTGCCATTGTGCAACATTCCGTCCATCATCTTGTGTGTTTTGCTGTTCACCCTATGTGGGAAGGGTATGCCCAGACGTGGGTCCCGTGCTCACTACGCCACTGGAGTCAAGCTATCCTGGCTGAAGACGACTGATAGCAAGAAACCGGTCCTAGGATGCTTGATTCCAGTCCAGGGGAGACATGACATGGCAGTTCCGGCTGGACTGTTCCCATGAGGCACAGGGCCAAGACTGATTTGCATATGGCTATGTCTGAACTGGGGTGGCTTGGTGAGCAACATAACGATGGATTAAACCCAGATTTGTGACTGGGGGTGAATGTTTTGCCATTGTGCAACATTCTGTCCATCATCTTGTGTGTTTTGCTGTTCACCCTATGTGGGAAGGGTATGCCCAGACGTCGGTCCAGTGCTCACTATGCCACTGGAGTCAAGCTATCCTGGCTGAAGACGACTGATAGCCAGAAACCGGTCCTAGGATGCTTGATTCCAGTCCAGGGAAGACATGGCTTGGCAGTTCAGGCTGGACTGTTCCCATGAGGCACAGGGCCAAGACTGATTTGCATATGGCCATGTCTGAACTGGGGAGGCTTGGTAAGCAAAATAACAATGGATTAAACCCAGATCTGTGACTGGGGGTGAATGTTTTGCCATTGTGCAACATTCCATCCATCATCTTTTGCAAACCCACGGGGCTGGCATCCATAAAATCCTGTGTGTAGTTTCAGGTCAAAGAAAGACAATTCAGTCGCATTTTCAATTGCATGCTTAATTGTCTTAAAACTTTGATTACACTCCTGTGACCACTGAAATTAAACATTCTTTTTCATGATGCTCTCAATGGGGCACCTATAGTGGCAAGATCACAGATGTACCTGGAACTGTAGCTGGCCATACCATGAAAAGAATGCAGCATGGGTACTACTTGTGGAGAGGAAGTAGATGACAAAGATTAAACCTTGGCTGGATCTGGAGTTATACATACTTTCGAAAAAATGTGCCCAAAGAAATTCAGTTTTGTTTTCTGAAAACTCACATTTTTCAGCGTTCAAAGTGAGACCGGCATCAGCAAGTATACAGCATACTTGTGTAAGGGCTCTATCATGTTCCTTTCTTGTGGACCCAAATACCAGTATAACATCACTGTATTTGAAAGCATGCTTGACAGGCTGTAGAATGCTACAAATTACATCTTGGAAAAGGTGGGCAGCTGAAGACACTCTGAAACTCTTTTGTATATGTACAAACCAACATGAGTTGAAAATGTAGTACTGTACCTGCAATTTTCTTCCAATTTGAGCTGATGTCATCCTTTGTTCAGATCTAAGTGGAAAAAGACTTTTGGCACCATTCAACTGGGTAATCATATCAGCAATGTACGGACCTGAATGTCATTCTCTTTCGATTGCATTGTTTGCTTGATGCATGTCAAAACAAATGTGCACAGACCCGCCAATGCCGTTTTTAGGGACCATCACTATTCGTGACATCCATGGCATTGGACCAGTAAAGAGTTTAATGATATCCTCTTTCTAGAAAGTATCCATTTCTTTTTCAACAACCTCTTGGACATGAAAGGCAACTCCACAATCAATGTCCTCATTAATATGGAGCTGCACTTTCATTGTCTTAAGTTTTCCCAATTCATGAAACAAGGATCGAAACTGATTTATTATGTTGTGATGAATATTAATGTAATTCACAGAAATTAGTCTCATGTCAGCAGCAGTGCTGAAACTGAGTAGACCTCCAATTGACAAAATACCCTGAAGGACATGAATTGGGGATTGTACCTTTGTTTTTTTATGTTTTTATCATTGCCATGAATGAACTTTGTCTCCATAATGGTGTTGAGGCTGTCCATGTATATTCTTTGGTTTTCGATGGTGTGAAATGGTGCACTAGAGACAGTTCATGGCATTTTTGAACTGGCATGATGTTTATCGATGCCCCACTGTCTGTGACAAATGGTATATAGCAACCAGAAACCTTCAATTTTGTTTTGGGACAATGTCCAAATTAATTTTGTGATTTCATACTTTGATCCTTTCTCAACTTGTATTTTTCTTTGCAGGAGGCCAAGCCTACATGCACACAACTTTCATAAATTAGCATTGTGACATTGCGCACCCATCTTCTTCACCTTCACTCGACAGTGACGTCGATGAGGAATTAGAATACAATCAGCGCTTTTCAGTTTCTACTTGCCTCAACTGATATTGTCATTTACTTCAATGTGAGTGACTGGAATGCTTCTAGAAATTACTGGCAGCCATTTTAACTTCATGACATGACGCACTGGCAGCCATTTTGGCTTCACAATATGATGCACTCCCTTTTTCTCTAGCTTTTCAAACTGTTACAAAATTGATTTCTTTTCCGCAGCCTTGACATATCTGTTCAATGGCGGGATATTTATCTTTATCTGAAAAGGAAAATCCACATCGATAGTACAAATCTTCTAACTTGAAGACATCACTTTGGGGCTTTCTACTTGTGTTTTGTCATGCTTGTCATACTCGGTAGGCAGACAAAATATCGATGTTTAAATATCGACATACAATAATGTCAATGTTTAAATATCGAAGGGACATAATATAGAAGGTAAGTTATATCGAAAAATTTTAATATCGATGGGACAGAATTTCGAAGGTAAGCACTATCGATTTTGTTAATATCGATGTTAGTAATATCGATGTTACTAATATTGATGTTAGTAATATCGATGTTACTAATATCGATTTTTATATTTTTATGTATATTATTATGTATTTAATATGTATTTTATTTTTATTTATGTAATTTAGGTACATTTTGTATTTTAGTACCGTAGGCGGTTGTGGGTTTATATGAGAATAGGGTGGGAAGTAATTTAATTATACTAAATTAATTATTAATTTTTAGGAATTATAAATTAATTTTAATTAATTGGTAATTAATTTTTAATAATTGGTAATTAATTTTAATTGATTGATTAATTGATAATGATGTTCTGTAGCAGGTTATGGGTTTATAAGGGAATAGGGTGGGAAGTAATTTAATTATACTAAATTAATTATTAATTTTTAGGAATTATAAATTAATTTTAATTAATTGGTAATTAATTTTTAATAATTGGTAATTAATTTTAATTGATTGATTAATTGATAATGATGTTCTGTAGCAGGTTATGGGTTTATAAGGGAATAGGGTGGGAAGTAATTTAATTATACTAAATTAATTATTAACTTTTAGGATGTATAAATTAATTTTAATTAATTGGTAATTAATTTTTATTAATTGGTAAATCATTTTTATTAATTGATAACTATGTTCTGTAGCAGGTTATGGGTCTATAGTGGGAAGTAATTTAAATGTAATTAAGTAATAATTTATTTTTATTAATTATTTTGTTAATTATATTATTGTTAATTAATGTTAATTGTTAATAATTGGTATTAATTGGTATTCATTATTAATTTATTTTTACTTAATTATTTATTGCCATAATGTTTTTAATAATTATATATTGGTATTTGTAAATAGTTTATATGTATTTAATAATTAATTTTTAAACTATTTTAAAATATTTATTTATAAGTATGCTATTTTTAACTTCTATTCTATCCAACACTTTCCCTACTGTTGCACTCTCTGGAGTCGGAATAGTACTTTTTACCCCTACCCTATCCAACACTTTCCCTACTGTTGCACTCTCTGGATTTGGAATAGTAATTTTTACCCCTACGCTATCCAGCACTTTCCCTACTGTTGCACTCTCTGGAGTGGGAATAGTAATTTTACCCCAACACTATTCAACACTTTCCCTACTGTTGCACTCTCTGTGGTTGGAATAGTAATTTTTACCCCTACGCTATCCAACACTTTCCCTACTGTTGCACTCTCTGGAGTGGGAATAGTAATTTTTACCCCTACACTATCCAACACTTTCCCTACTGTTGCACTCTCTGGAGTGGGAATAGTAATTTTTACCCCTACGCTATTCAACACTTTCCCTATTGTTGCACTCTCTGGAGTTGGGAAAGTAATTTGTACCCCTACGCTATCCAACACTTTCCCTACTGTTGCGCTCTCTGGAGTGGGAATAGTAATTTTTACCCCTGGGCTATCCAACACTTTCCCTACTGTTGCACTTTTTGGAGTGGGAATAGTAATTTTTACCCCTAGGCTATCCAACATTTACTTACTTTCTTAAATTTGTTTTACATTTTTATTAATTTTTATTTATATTATTATTTTATGTGTATACATTTATTTGTAATGTATCATATTTTTATGTATTTATAAGTCATTAAATTATTTTTAAAGTTATTATTAAGGAAGTATATAATATGTATTATATGTATATTATTAGTCCATTATTTTTTATTAAGTTATGTATATTATTTATTAATTTTAAATATTGTTACACATTTTTAACTATGTTTATTACATTTATAAGTATTATTTTATTTATATTCCATATTTTGTTTAATTAAAAAAACAATACTTTTTAATTACGATATTGTTGAAATTGATATTCTTTTTCTTGATATTTTTGTACTTACCTTGTTAGAGATAGCATGTCGATATTTTTGTAATCGACATTTTTGTTGCGATATTTTGGTAGGTCGATATTTTTGTAATCGACATTTTGTCAGACATTTGTCATACTCAGTGTCGATTCATTCTGGGATCCTCCAGCTTCCATGTCAGCGGCTAGTTTGTCAGCATGTTCTCCAGCTCTGGGCGCCTTGAGCACACACTCCAAACTGAGCGTCTCTCTCAGCATTCTGCGTCGGAAGGAATCTGACAGGCAAGCATCTATGAATCTGAGACTAATGGCTTCCTCGTCATTGAATTTTTTGAACTTACAGTGTTTGATGAGCATTTCAAGTCTTTCATCAAATTTGTCCACCATTTCACCATCTCTCTGTCTCTCCTGCCTGAAGACGTACCTTTCATAATCAACATTCAACATTGCATTGAACTTGAGGTTCAGTTCCACCTTGATATAAAAGTAAGAAATTCTTTCCGCCAGTGGTATCTTCTTTATCATTATTTTACCCCTTCTCCTGCTAGATTCTAGAGATATTTGATGATCTTATTGTCATAGTTATTTCTAGCGCATCAATGAAGTCATCAAAGGTTTCGATCCAAGCAGTCCATCATGCACCGAGTCTCTATTTTTTGGCAGTATCGAATGAAGTTGTAAACTTTGAGAAAACAGCGGCATTATACTTTGTGCTGTTTTCTGCAGCTGCTGCTCGGATTATATGGTGTTAAGGCCACAATTGACCTACACCGTCTTCTGGTCTGTGTCACCGCTACGAGCATCAGACCTTTGACTAGTGCTTGGCCCGTCATGCCCAACCGGAGGTGGTGAGGCGCCATCCTCTTCTTTGACGGTAGGTAGCAGTTTTGTCTTGTGTTCTTGTTCTTCAGTACTTTCAACTTTCTGCATGGTACCTGGTTTTCACTGCCTTTAGCATTCTTTTTGCATTTATCTGCTTCCCATCGCAGCGTTCTCCTGCACCTGGCTGTCGCTGCTGGTTGTGCTTTTTGTACCTGTTGATACTGCCATTGGCGTTTCCGCACTTTGTGAATGACAGCTCTGTGTTAAGTTGTGGTGTCAAACTTATTATCTCAGTCGTATTGGCAATTTTCTGACCCGAAGATAAATTAAACTTTTCATTAGACCTTCACTTTCTTCGAAGGTCTAGCACTGGCTGGAGTTGCACTTTGACTCCACATACTTCAACCGTCGAGTCTTCACTTCGACTGAGGCGCACATGGCACGCATAAGCAGTTTGCTGGACCTCAGTAAACTCTCTGGGTGAGCAATGTCGACTCTTCAGGTAGCCGGGTTTAAGTATCCCCTAGCATGTGAAATGACTTATGCCACACACGGAGCTCGGTATTACACATCTTTATTTCTCAGAGTGCAACCGGTAACTGGCCCGTACTGCGTCATGAATTTTATTAACCACACTCAATCACTTACTTACACCACTAGACTAAGGAGTCTGTGAGGGCACAGAAGGTCCTGCTCTCTATAATACAAAAAACACTACACATTTCTGAAGAGCACCTTTTATGACTTGCTATGCAACCCAATGAAAGTGGTTGCAGCAACCATGAAGGAAAATGGAATTTGAAATAGTGCATTAATTTGATTTTTCAAATTGATGAAAGGGACACTTTTGCATATATTCATGAGACCAGAAACCCTACAACGGATTCAGAATTTAAACAACCCAATTTATAATTCTATTCAGAGAAAACTACAAAAAAACTATAACTTGTTAATTTTCATGTTTTAAATTTAAATGTAAGAGCCTTATCATGTTGAATGCCTTTCACGCACCTGCAGGCCCTACAGATATACTCTCTCCCTCTCCAGCTCCTACCTACAACTGAAAACTACCTTTCTTATCATAATATTCTAGCTCTAGCCCCACTAGCTACGTTAGTCATTTCATTACATTCAAGCACAATGTCACCTGCATTGCTACACTCAAGTCCATGTTTCATGCTTTTTAGAGTTGCTTGTGGCATGCCACAAGCCATTTGAGTTTTTCATGTGCAAATGTCAGCAAGCCCCCACCACAAGCTTCAATATCCAGTTCTACATAGGAATTGACTGTCTAGTGAGGCTCCATGTGAGGTGCAAATATTGGCCCAACTGGTTGAGCCATTGTAAAAATGAATTTAATTCAGGCTCCACTCTCTTCCAAATGCACAGAACAGCAATGAGTGAAGTTTGACTCCAACATTCCCACACATATATATCCCTCACCATGCTAGTAGCTCTGTTCTTTCAGTGCCGTCTGGCTTATGGCACCTGCCAGCACCACGTGCCTAGCCCTGGGGAGGTAAGTTGAAAGTGTTTCTGGTGGTGGAGCACAATTAGGGTGACAGTAGTGACACCTGCAATAGTCAGATGCCTGTAACAAGCAATTTATGGTTTTGAGTTATGAACACTTTAGGTGTGACTGTGGAGTAACAGGCACAAGATATGGGTAGGTGAAATATTTTACTCTGCCAGCCGAATTGGAGGATTTTACTAATTCCACATTATTCTTGTGCCATGGAATTACAAAAAGAACCTGCCACTCTGCCTGTGGAATTAATCATCAGCATTCAGCACTACAGAGAGATGCTGTCTAGGGGGAAGCTTATGGTGGGAGGGGTGGCTTTTAAGGGGTGTGTCTACCCTAAGGGGCATGGTTAGCACACTAGCAGCACTGAAAGGGTGGAGATGATGCTAAGCGAAGGGGCCTGATTGTGAGGGGCTCTTACAAGTGGAGCATGGCCTGGTGTCAGGGTTCGCTCATGCAGTGAAACCTGAGCGTCGATGTTTCTTCCAGTATTCGGAGCAGTCTATGACCCCTTACTCCATGGAGAGAAATCCAATCGGCCTTCCCTCCTCGTGGAGTAGTAATCTTGAGGGGCTCCAGTCACCGCCCTGAACTGCAGCAGAGTGACAACCCCTCCATGCACTAATATCTCGGGGCTGCTGTCTCCCAGGACCAGTGCCAGCCTCCTGCCATTAGCCTGGATCTGACCTGAGTGCCAGTAGGGGCATGACTAATGCTTGGGTAAAAGGATGTGGTATGACTCAGGAAGAAGGCAGGTTTTTTAACTGAGTTATGACTCTAGTGAGATATGGTGAGCTATGAAGTATGCAATGAGAGACACAGTCTGGCTGGGGTGTCTATTAAATCAGGGACTGGGGTACTACTAGTCATAGCCAGATTTGTGTACCATGTGGAGAGCTGGTCTGGTGTAGGCATGGCATGGACCAGGCTGGATTCCCATAGAGCAGATGTGCTGGCGGTGTAGACAGGGAAGCTCCCTAAGGCATGCACCAAGGAGTATCATATATGGCATCAGCAGGATGTAGAATAGCCCTTAGTACGAGGAACCCTTTGGTAGTTGGTGATTGAACCACCATGTTAAAAATGTGTGGCCTAAATCAGGGTCCCACGATTGCTAATCCAAGGCACCTATAGGACATAATTTGGAAAATCCAGGTAGTCTGGGGTAAGAGAGTTATATTTTGTGCGATAACAGCAGTGGGAGAATGTCTGAACCTGAAGGGGTTAGGGTGTTATAGAAGCTGTGGATTATGGTGCCAGAAGGGCATGGACTGAATTTTGGGTTCCAGTGGGAATATGGCTCATCCTGGGGCTTGGGCCAGTTCATAGCTGCCAAGGTTTCATATTGCTATGTGTGACATTTCCTTAATTTCAGTGTAATTATGAGTGACATTTCACCAACTTTGAATGACACTTTTCGCGAGAAAAATCAAGGAATGAAGATGGGGGAAACATAAATATCAGAAATCTACACCAACTTGAGCAACAAGAAACTCTAGGAAGATCTTAAAACTGTTGCAAAGCCTTAGAAATTGAAGAGCACCAACCGGAGACAGACTGCATGGCTGTGGTTCTCAGTAACAGAGGGCAGGCAGACACTACAGCTGCTCAGAAGATGGTCTAATTGATCTGATCATTCATGACCGTGTGCTAGCCTAAAAGCAAATTTTATAGCATAGCATAGCAAGTGCAACTAGGAGATTATACTTTCACTCAGTCTTAGGCAAATACTGTTCTTGCTAGTCTGGCAAGTTGGAGCCGTGGGAACAGGCAGGCCCGTCAAACTCAAAAGTCCAGCTGCTTGACATCATGACAGCATAAACTTCACAAGACCGTGTAGGAACTACTTAAACGAATACAGGATTTAACAGAAAATATATAATTCCTTAACCCCTTCCCAGCTGCCGTCGGTCGTTGGCTGCCGCAAGCACTACCTTTGTAGTGCTGCGCACGCCCCCCCCCCCGTGCAAGAGAACACCCACACCGCGGCTGAATTACCACCGCGGATAACGGGTTAAACAAGAACACAGGTAGCCATTGGACAGAAGTTGCTGCTATTCCTGGGATATACAATAAAAACATAAATGTCTTTGGTGGTCCTGAAAATATGTTTTTCTCCTTGAATACTTCCCTTGAGCTACCTTGACAAAGACACTAGGACATCAACCACAATTTGAAACTCTGGTATTCAAAGCAGCATGTAGTGCCTGGAAGTGAGCCAACTGTGCTATGTATCAGGGTTTTACTGAAGCTTGGAAGTGCAACAATGATACACAAACCTACTCACTCTACTAGGGCGCTGTGGCGTGGGCACGGTGTCATCCTGTCGTTTGGTGGTTAGGGGTATTGCTACATATAAAATGACAATGAAGTGATAGTTCGCTAACTCATAGTGCTGTGCAAGTAAGAATAATTCTTCTCCCACAGCCGCAAGAGAAGTGCTTCTCATTAAATTTCACTGACAGGCTGTAGTAATTAGGTCCTCAGACAGTTGATGTTGTTAGATGGTTTATTGTAAGCCCCAAGCCAACTGCCTAGTCTAAGCCCCCAGACTGCCAACATTCCACAGAGCATCATAGCCAGAACATTCTATAATAAAAGGGGATAGTACAAAGTTACTACACAGGCAGTGCCTGCCAGTGCATCTGTGGGTGAGATGCACATTTTGCTCGTGTTAAAACCTAATCTCACATGCCACCCACAAATTACGGGTAATTTGCCAGGTGTGCATTGTTTAAAATATATGGCCTGATTTGTTGGTAAATTGAAGTGAACATTTTTTTTGTCTTTCTCGTTGGGTTTCTCAGTAGGGGAAGACACAGCTGATCTACATTTTCTCCTTCCTTTAGCAGTGAGGTGGTGTGCTGCCTGTCTATCCGCTTGTGCCTAAGGGCCGCTTTTTGTGTTTTCAGTCAAGGTGTTAGATTCTAGATGTGAGCCTTTGGCATGGAACTGCTCCCTGCATTGTCAGTGAGCTGCTTATTGCTCCTTAAATGCACCAGATCCAGCTGTAAAGTTGGAGAGTTGTACATCACTACCTGCTGCCTCACTGCATGTGCCTCACTCAGTGTTTTCCCACCACCCCTGACACAGTAAGGTTCACTTCAGGATAAAATAAGATTAGCTGCAGTAGCGCCCCGTGGTGGGAGTGCTGCTGGGTGCTGATGTGGGGCGGGGGAGGGGCAGGGTGGGGCGTAGTAAACTATGGATTACGGCCGATTAGAGGTAAGTAAACAGATAAATAAATGAAGCAAATTTTGTTGTGCGCGCTGCATCGCATTTGATGATGCAGCGTGTGCAACATGGCAGAATGGATTAACTCATTACACTTGATGTAGAGGCTCTCTACATGAACATTGCCAATTTTGCGCAGGTGACATTTTTTTTTTGCTCTGATGTGTCAATGCTGCTGTGCACTGTACAGTCTGTGTATATTAAGTGCAAATGCTCAGTGTAACATATATATGTTATGCAGCCCAGCTCTATATTAACAAGCGTCTCTGGATACTTATGAGGGTGAGCATTTCTCATAAGCAGTGCAACCTTATTGCTAACATATGCCTCTGCTCTGTTTAAGGTTGTATTGGGCACACTGAACTTTCCAACACACAAAGACCATTATCGACAGATGAGCAGAAGTTCCAGTTAGGTAGATACTCTCTGCAGAGACACTAGAAATGTAAAAAAAAAATCCTTCCATCAGTCTCTCTCAGAGCTACCATCCCTCCACTCCTCAGGCCACCATCAGTTCATCAATCATACGCCTATCTTTCAATTGTACGTGCAGTGCTCGAAGATGGTGTTCTGATGACCATGAGGTATAAACTGAAAGTCAATTATACTAAAATGATCAGAAAATGGTGCATCATCTTGAAAATACAGTGAGGAATACGTCAAAGGCCTTGTAACTTAAGTACCTTCATCATCTGAGGTTGACAAACCACGAGGCAAAATGCAGTTGTTGAATCTCTTAGCTCTAGGGAACCAGGGGGCATATTATCAAGGACCGGTGACAATGAGCCTGATAATACGCCCTTGTTAATTCCCATAGAAGCCCATGTTCTGATGTTAACATGGGCTTCTATGGGAATTAACAAGGGCGTCTTATCAAGCCCATTATCGCCGTTTTATCTGCAGTTTCCTGCCGATAAAATGGCGATAATTTTAACACCGGTCCTTGATAATATGCCCCCATGGGAGGGATGCAGATCACGCTGCTAGTGTACACCCCAAAGAATGTCTTCCTCCTCAAAAGTCTAGTTCCCAAGAAACTATTAAACAAAAAAGCTTTGCCAATCAATTAAGCAGCACTTTCACTTATAAAATAGCCAGACCGATCGGCTAAGGCAATGCGTGTTTAAATTACTGCGCTGATTCACCTTTCACTTGTCGTGATGACGTTCTTATGCGACTACCCTTGAATTCTGGTGTGCCTAAAAATTGAAAAATTGTCATTCTTGTAAATAAAATTTGAAGAATAATGCCAATTTTTTTCAATTACATATTGTTTATTATATTCAAGATTTCCAATCTGAATTATGTGCAAGGACCTCAGCTGTTTATGTAGAAGTACTCAATATGGTGACAATTTCTAATATATGCATTATTGGTCTTCTGTTCTATGATTGGTATTAACCAATGTAAAATAAAAAAGGAATAACCGAATGTGCACAACGTGGCAAGGATACCCCTGCATGTATGCGTTGCCATATAGATAATGCAAGACTAGTTGCGAAGCAGCACTTTTTAATGGTGTAGGCTGGGCTGACCGTTCACACAGAAGGGAGCCCGTGAAGGCGGATAACAGGCAGATGGGACAGGAAAGAAGCCAAATGCGGTCTGAAAAACCCAAACTACCTGAATACAATTCATAAAATGCACAAAAGTCACTGGTATATTAGGACATCGCCATACAACAGAGAAATTCCCCCAACAAAGTAGGAAAAAGGCATAAAGAAAATATATGGTCTTTATTTATAATATTTTATCAACATTTGTAAAAAAATGACATATGACATGATAGGATTCCAACATATATAGATATATAGGTGGTCCCACACTTACACACTCTCAATACACGCTAACAACCACAAACCCAGACATACTCATGCACTCTAAAGACTCAAAATTAGTTAAACATTTGAGACATTACACAAACACAAAATACATAATCATTTCAATGCTAAAGTTGATTCAAACTCATGACAAAGGGTACATAATGAACATCAAGTAATCAGTAATCCTTCAGATATCTTCTTATTGGGAAAGGTGGAGACAAGCGGATGCACGTGGTTCTCCAGTGCCAACGCGCGTTTTGGTTTCTAACCCAGATATGGGTCACACCTTCATCAGGGCGGTTAGATCAAGTGTGGGACACAAGAACATATGCGCCTGGACATAAAGCATCTGAGAAGAACAAAGGTGGTAACAAGGTAAAAAGATGAAAACCTCAAATCAGGAGTCAGGGTGCTTAAATAAACACAGCTGTAGTGTGGTCAAGCAAACAGCTCATATGAATCCACATGTTAATAGTTTGAGATGCAAAGAAATTGAATTAATCCAAACTCCGAAGAACCAGCACTCAATAGCGCCTGTTCAACAGGATTCAAGATACATCCGCAGAGTGGCAGATACCAGTGCGGCCATAGCCATCCAGCAGCGTGCGGGGAACGGGGCTTCCGCCGTAGCCAAATCAGCTGAGCCTGTAGGCTGGGCTGACGCCTTGTGGACACTTACTACACACTTCTCTATGAATTGAGGGGAAGGTGGGAAGTCTTGACAATTCGAGATTGTGTATGTCAAGAATGGAGGGGTGTATTGGAAACATGTCTACTTTAGAAGCTGGGAGGATTTCTATACATGGCTGATGAGTCTTCATCTTGTTTCTGAACTATGAGAACAGGGACTCATGCTTCATAGGATGAAGAATGTTATTATGTGCCCAAAGCTGCAGACAGATTGCCTTTAAGCCTTTTCTTGTTCTTATCAACCAGGTGGGAGTGATGCAACCTTATTTTTTCATTCCTTTTAGAAATGTGCACACTTGAAGGATTCCCTGTGGTGGGTTCAGGGTGGTGTGAGGAGTGCTTCCAAGCAGGGCATTGCTACTGCACAACCGGGACAGGGCTAGGGCTTGGGTGGGAGGCATGACACAAATATGTGTCATGTGTTTACTGGTACAAAGCAGTCTGAGCATTCTTGGCAAAGTGGGTTTTGAATGGCAGTCACAATCAATGAGGAATCCTGGAGATCACTTTTGTGGTAAGTATGGTGTAAATGTCATGCTTAATTGCTAATTCTAATGTGTTATGAGAGGATGCAACATGGGGTTGTTCCAGTGTTTGACCGTCTGGAAGATGTTTTATTTATATAGGTGACTAGATAGATGAAAGATGTGTAGATAGTGGTTTTGCTTGCAATAGTGAGGCTTCTGAGTGTGGCACTGAGACTTTAAAGTTACATAAGGCCATCATTGCCTCATGTCTTCTATTATTATTTTTTAATTGTGGATGGAGCACTTGCTTTTAGTGAGTTCATGGGTGGACCAGGGAGCGGAGGGTTTGGTTTTGTGGATGTAGTTTAATAAAGGCATGGATGAGAGTTGACTTTGGCTTTTCTTTTTTTTGTTGTTTAAATCACCTTTATTCAGACATGTAATTGATTTACAACATTCAAACCTGTTTTCTCTCTTCTCATCAATTCCCTCATTACAAAGATGGTTATTGTTCAAGTTTATAGGATTATAATTGTGTTTGATGTCTATCTTTAGGAACCACATTTGAAAGATGGTAATCTGTATTACTAGCACGTTGTTTGCATCAACTGCTATGTTTTAAGTGCAGGTATCAAACAAATGTATACAGATTTAAGAGTTAAAAGAAAATTGAACTTTTTAAATTAACGTTTTGTTTACATGCTGTTACTTTAATTACATATCTACAAAAACCATGAAACACCACCCAAGCCCACCCACTAGCAGCATGATCACTTGGACTCTATAAATAAGCAGCTCATTCAGGGGGGCAAAATCAACTCGCCGATGACCTAACAGCAAGAGGATGACAGACAGTTTATATTGGAAACGGAGAAATACTCTCATCCCCAGATACTGAAGGCAAAACAAGATGAAAAGGGCACCCACAGTATTGAGGTGAACAGACTGCAGCTGAAGTACAGGAGGAAACGTATAAACCCATACATCCATTGGGACTTTAGGTAGGTGTCAAAGTTGCTGTACTTGGTAGGCACAAGGTTAGTCGCCCTTATTGGACTGCAGGCGGCAAGTAGACATGTAGTGTGGGGGCCATGGAACGAACGAACTCGGCGGGAAATGGGGATGACAGGCATAGGGCACCCCTCAATTCGATGGTGTGCTGTGATCATAGCAGAGTTTATCACTCAGCTTGAAGTCTCAGAAGATTTTACCTCCTTGACTTTGGACCAGACGTCTGCGTTCCCCTCACTCGGTGGCAGGCGAAAGAGGATGCCCAGGCTCAGGGCAAGCAACGGTGTGGATGCCGCTGTCCATGGCTTGTCCCTGTGGGTGCCCAGCTCCGAGGAGCAAGGCCCGGATGCAGCCTCCCACGCATGCTGTGGTTTGCATGGCGGATGATAGAGGAGCAAGTCTAGCTTCAATGGGCTAGTCTTTAGAGGAGCAACACAGGTATTTGGGTGGTTTTGTTGGGTATTATCGATAATCTGTATGTGATGTACGAAAATATGATGGTAAAGTGCTTTTCCAGTCCAGCTTAGGAGAAAGGTAAACATGAAGGTGATTATAGTGCCTACAACGTTGGCCAGGGTAAGTGTTGGGTTTTGAAATGAAGGAAACAGAGTGCCACTTTCATTTTCTTGAAAGAGAGGGCCACTTGGACAATGATGTCCCTTGGGTAGAGGTTGTTGGCATATTTGAGGGATGTGTTAGTGATGAGATTAATAGTTTCCTCATTAAAGGTGGAGCTGGTTCATGGTGTTATGCACATTCTATTTTCCAGAGGATTCAAGATGCACATGTAGTGCATTTAATTTTTAAGATAATTTCTACTGTCATTTCCCAAACTATAATGTGTTCCTATTTGATGGCCACTCATCTGATAAAAGGCATCGCAGCGCTCTTTTTTGAAGCAACCAACTTTTGGCTTCTTAGAACCCACCTTCTGCTCTTCACTTTAACAATTTGTCTGGCAGTTTGTGGAAACACAGAAAGTGTGTTCTTGGGTTATACTAGGAACTTTACTACTGAATGATAAGTTGCACATTTATTTTCTAAGAGCATAAGCAAATACATTTTTAAAGCCAAGGAGACAGGATGAGGTGATAAGACGTTTTGACAAAGAAAAGGCCAAAGTGCTTCTGTGAAATGGCAAGCAGGAGATGGCATGACATTTCCAACAAGCCTTTCAGGACAGAGCTGGTTTGTTCTACATTCCATTCCGTTGGCAGCGTCTCTGGGGGACCTTCTACTTCTCAGCAACACTGACTCTTGCAGAAAGCCCCTCGGCAGAGCTTTGAAGATATGATGGATCGTTGTTGTTGGAACTTGTCATTTAGGCTTATTAATAAATCATGTAACCTTTTGCACGTATCTTTTGGGGTGATGTCTTAATACATGAACTCTTTTTTGAAAGATAATATAATATACAGAAATAAAGTAATGTTTTCAATAAAAGACAACCAGTGGAGAAGGTGAAAAGGAGACATGGAAACGAAAATAAGGTGTGAAACAAATGAAAATAGACAAATGTGGGTGAATAAAAAGAGACATATTAATAGTATACATTTAATATTTAGAAATGTATTTGCAGGATTATTTGAACAGCTCCGATCATGCTAAGGATGTGGTTTTAGAATGATTTTGAAAAGCTGGAGGTGTATTTTCACAAATGTAGTGCAGAACACACTTCTCAGATGTTATATTGCAGGTGTTATTTACAAGAATTTTGGTAGGGAAAAAATCTACTTAATCCAACTGTTGTAATCCTGAGAAACCTTATTATAAGTTTTTTTTAATTTTTTTACTTTTTATTGATTACAGATTAAACTCGAGATCATATGTTTACAAATTGCTTCTTGTCACATACAGCGCGTTTCTCTTTACAATAAGTCATGATGAACAATTGTACAGTTTTCACATTTGAAGTAGACAACTTCACCTGTCGCTGTTCCATGTTCATCCAATTCAACTCGAATTTATGTCTGACTCTGTCGGGGGTGGGGTGCAAATGTTCCTTCTATAGGTGTTCCACGTTCCCCATACTCGTTCCCATTTCTTGGAGCACCCTCGATGTATATATGCCGCCCTTTTCTGCCACCTTAGCCCCATCTACATCTCCACACCACTTGCAGTATGTCGGACAGGTTTGGGATCCCCAGTATTATTACAAGTTTGATGAACGGTGATCTCAGACTGGAGCAGTTGCATGCGTTTTATTCATCTGTGCAAATAGATTACGTACATGTGGTTTTCGTAAGGATACCTATGCAGGGGCATAGCTAGAGCTTGTGGCGCTCGGGGCTATCCCTCAGATTGCCGCCCCTTGAATCTGCAGTCCTGTGATTGTGTGAGGTTAAGTCTCGACTCGAATTTTGAATCTCACCTCATTGTCAATTTTCGGGCACAGATATTTCTCACATGTATCATTGGAATGCTAGTTTTACATTGATCTATTAACTAGTGCAAGTAAGTGTTAACTATCTGAAATCGCAGTTGTGCAGGGATACGGAATCCATTTATACAAAAACCTATGCACACAGGCGTGCTGTAAAATTGTAATTGCATTTATATAGCGCTTACTACCCCTGACGAGGCGTTAAACCGCTTTTTTGGCGAGTAGCACGCTACTCCGGGACCCATAGAGGATTAGTGTTGAATTAGTATAGTGAAACATGCAAGTAAATTTTAAGTGGTGGATAAGTTAGTCAGTTATTTTGATTCGGAAGGATAGCAGAAGGGTAGCAGAGAAAAAACAAAGGTTTGTATTTATATATAGTGGAGATATGCAAGGAAGGATCAAGATAAATGTGTAGGAGACGAGGGAAAAAGCGGAGAGATAAGGGGTAGAGTAAATGAGAAAAGGGAGATGAAGAAGGAGAGAGGGAATCATGCAATGTAGCCATCAATGGAGAATGAGGGGAGGGAGGAAAGTGGAGAGATAAAAACAGGGGCGGGGTGTGGAATGTAGCATGGTAGAAAGAAAAAATAGGAAAGAGAGGGACTGGGATATTCAGACAGTAATGCAGGCACCTGGGGAAGTAAAAGGTACAGAGAAGCAGACGCATTGCTATCATTAGTGCAGCGGGTACAGTGGCGCCTTTGCTTGGGGGTGTTTGAGACTCCCTGCACCCCAATTGGGCTGTTCTAATTTTTTTTACCACCTAACGACAGGGTTAGGGAGCTATTTTCTTAACTTGGACTAGGGCCCATGGCAACATTGCTATGCCACTGGCTACATGAGAATGACTACCTGTAATCTATCAGTCACGATCGCGTGACAAAAATTACTCATTTGTTGATCATCGTTTTGTTTGTTCAGAGCAAGCAATCCCTTGACGTTAAGGCTATTTCCACACATATAGGTTTATTTCCATGTCAGTAAACTGTTGAGGAAGAAACTGGTAAAAATAAAACAGGCTTTCTTCCTCGGAGCTGCCTGGTAGTCAAACCCTCTGCAGATGAGAGATTCACTCCTTGCCGCCATGACAGCCCCGGGGACAGGAACATTCTGTTCTGTCAAGAAGGAAGTACAGTGCCACCTATGTTTTCCTGGCCAGCTAGCAGTTAAAGATTCCGTTGAATAAACGCTAGTCTTAATACAAAAACAATGCAGGGGTAGTCGTCCGAATGGCCAAAGAGATGAGGGAATAGGTGAACCAAAATAACCAGCAGCCTGGTAAATAATTTAGACGCCTGTGGCATCCTGTTTATATGCATTTAATTCCCAAGTGAGTTTTCAATTTAGAATCTAGTTTAAACTCGTTTTAAAAATACCTACGCCTGAAAATCTGTTTGTACTCCGCTATAGTAAATGGCTTGTATTTCGTCATAACTTGCAACACATGAATCCTTGTTGTGAAATCTTTGTGAAAAACGTACACAAACCCTACTCGCTCCAAATCACTTACAGAGAAGAAAAGGGAATGAGAAAAAGAAACAAAGGTTGACAAAGAGGAGTTGTGTGTGAAAGGCATTAAAATTCGAGTAATAAAAAGATGGAAACAAGAAAAAAGGAAGCAACAGAAAACAAAACCAACAAACAAGTCAAGAGTGCAAGAAAGGAAGCAACAGAAATAAGATATGTGTAAATAAAAAACAGCAACGCAGGGGGCAAGTGTCCAAGAAATGAAGTAAAAGAAAGTATAATTGGAGACTGAAACATGAACAATGTGGTACAGGAGCCTTACAAGTAAAGCAAAATCAAGGCTTGACTGATGACAAAAGACAAGTCAGAGAGTGGAGGTGCTTGTACAGTCCCTATTTCTTTCCCCTACCATCCCCCGTACCGTCTCCTTGCCCACCTCTAGTCTTCTGGAATGACATTACCTTATCACAGAAGACTTTAATCTGGCAGTAGGCCCGGTGGACTGGCTTGTTACTCCTGTTGTTGTGACTGTCGGTTTAAAGCCCTGATCCAGTCACTGAATAATATAACACGCTGACGCCTTCACTGCAATAGCATCCCGTCTAGGCACTCTCGTCTAACAAAGAGAGTTCTTCACAGTTTTTCCAGCAACAAATGCTTCTATATATATATGGCTCTTTTTATCCCATTCCCAGGACCCTGACTCCTACCTTCCAGCATTTCTCTGTATTCCTGGGCACTGCAGTCTTTCCGGAGTGATTGAAAGCCTCGCGCGACGGCGGGGCTGGCCAAACATTATACCCATTGGTAGCGCTTTCGCGCGCTCCAAGATTGCCGGCCCTGGACATCACAGGACCAGAGACCCACAACCACAAACGGGGTACTTCGCGCACCGGTGGTGCGTACACTGCAGACAGGCTTTACAAGCTGAAGCAGGTGCGCTTGCCTTGCACAAGTGTCCCCCACATAAATTATAAAGGCAGCCTCCATGGGCCACAAGTGCCTCGCGGCACAAGGAGACACTCTTTAAAATAAATTCAAGTGGCATTACTCATGTTGCTACCGTTTGGGAGAGAGGGGTGGGGGAGAGTGAGCAGACCATGAAACCAAAAGAGTGTGAAAAAGGCCGCTTTAATGGAACAGGTGCACATTTACAAAAACACAAAACCTCGGCAACAGCCTAACAATCTAAAACCTTACCAACTTTGTTTGTATATTTTCAAATCCCCAAACCCCCCCCCACCCCTCACCCTCCATCACACCCGCCCCCACCCGTACATACCCAAACACATAATAAACCATACCAAAAACCCCAACAGCATTATAACATCAACATTACCCGAACCATAACTCCAAACCCCAATTACAAACCAAACTGATCCAGATCCCCCAACCCATATCTCCGAACACCACCTCAACCTGTACAAAATTCCCCCAACAAAATCCAACTTCACAACTAACGGGTCCAATCCTGGCCCAAAAACTGACAATCCAAAATAAACCGCCACGCACCTGTCCCAAGCGACAAAGATAACACAGCAAAAAAACCCTATGTCCACCTGTTACAACCAGCCGCCAAATAAATAATAAATGAAAAAGAAAAGAAGGAAAAAGAAGAGCCCAGAAAATAAGGTAGGGAGGGACAAAAACTAGCTGAGGAAACAACCGGCCACCAGGTCACCTAAGCCCAAAATGGTGCCCGCGAGAAGGAGCCCAGCCCATTTATAGGCTGGGCTCCAAAAACAACCAAAAATAGCCCAAAAGAAGTTCAAATGGAAGCTGCTAGAAGAAGGGCCCCAACCAGATCTCCCAAACCGCCCGGGGGAGGAGACCTCCCAGGGGTCGGATGCCCTCCCCTAAGCCCCCCTTGGGAGAGAGGGGTGGGGGAGAGTGAGCAGACCATGAAACCAAAAGAGTGTGAAAAAGGCCGCTTTAATGGAACAGGTGCACATTTACAAAAACACAAAACCTCGGCAACAGCCTAACAATCTAAAACCTTACCAACTTTGTTTGTATATTTTCAAATCCCCAAACCCCGCCCCCACCCCTCACCCTCCATCATACCCGCCCCCACCCGTACATACCCAAACACATAATAAACCATACCAAAAACTCCAACAGCATTATAACATCAACATTACCCGAACCATAACTCCAAACCCCAATTACAAACCAAACTGATCCAGATCCCCCAACCCATATCTCCGAACACCACCTCAACCTGTACAAAATTCCCCCAACAAAATCCAACTTCACAACTAACGGGTCCAATCCTGGCCCAAAAACTGACAATCCAAAATAAACCGCCACCCAGAAAGCAGTGGGGAGAAAGACCGAGAGGGGAAAGATCCCCACCTTTCTGCCCCCCAACCAGAAACCACAAACCCGGGGGAAAACACAAGGGGGGGGGAGTGGGAAAAAGGGAAGGAGCAGCAGAAACACCAACCAGCACACTATTCACCTAAAAAATGTTGAATCGTCAAACAACGAGACAAAACCTCGCGCAACTCAAGGAGGTACAAATCCATCCCCATCCTGGACAAATGAACACCATCGCCTTAAAAAAATTCCACCGCATCGTACTTAATATCACTGTGCACAATACACCCGAAACCCAGGTCCCTACAAAACCTAGAAACTTCCAGATTAAGTTTCCTACGGGATTTATCGATTGCCTTCGGCTTCACAGCATTCCTCCAGACCCTCCTGGGAACCAACTCGGTCCACAAAACATGACACCCTGACCATTGCTGGTGTAGCAAAGAAAGATCTTTCTTCATCGCACGAAGGAGAACCACGCCCTTCACCAAACCCAAATCATTCTCACCCAAATGGAGAACCAACACATCTGGACAAACCCCCCCTACCAACCAGGAATTAAGGGCTGGGATCAAGTCTTTCCACAACATACCCCCTTTACCCTTCCAAACAATGTTAAATAAACGATCATTAAATCCTAACATTGCTCCAAAATAACTCTGGCGAGCTTGAACTTGCGCCCGTTTTATGAACGAATGACCCACGATCCACACAGTTAAGAATTCAGCGCGAGGCCCAGCCACGGAACCTGAAAAAGAAAACAGTATCAGACAGGCAAAACAGAAGAAGACGCAAGTGCTCCACTAGATTCGCTTGTGACATAGCGCTGAAAGCAGTTTGAAGTCCAGCGCCCCAAGCCCGTGATATCTTCCCTCGACCAACCCCTGTTAAAAGCCTCGGTGGCCGCACCAATCCTAAATGAGTGCGTACCATACAGAGTATCATCTAGGCCAAGATGACGCAGCGCTTTTCGCAGTACCATGCGCAAATGATAGTTGGAAACCAGGGAACCATTCATATGATGAAAAACCGGATGTTCCAAAACCCCACCCGACAGCTCCCTCCAGCAATGAGCCCACCGTAACGGGCACGTCTCCGGAGGGGAAACTGCCTCCAACCAAACCCCTTTGCCGGAACTCCTCTGATCCGTCTTAGAATGAGAGAGCCAAACATGGACTCCCCGAACCGACAACTGAACCTCCCCCCACAAAAGACCTCTCGAAACTTTATTTCCCAACAGCTCAGACACCCGAAACGCACCAAAAAACATCCACACCATCAATGTGGCAAAAAGACAAGCTTCCACCCAATCTGTACATACAACAGGCAACACAGAAATAACATTGAACAGTTTCTGCCAGGATAAAGGGGACCGAAGGGCCCGAACACAGCCCCGCTCCCGGGACCACCCTTCCAACATTCTCCTACCCAACTCCCCAGCCGACGGAGCATAGCCCCATAACAACTTTCCCATGAAAGAAACACCTGCCAACTTGCCAGCAATGGTAACTCTGGTCAAACCCTTGTCCATTAAACGCAAAATGAACTGAACCACATCTTCAGACCTCTGCCAAGAAATCTCTCTCTTACAAGCTCCCAATGCCAAAAACTCATTCCAGGCCAACTCATACGCCAATTTAGTGGAAGGAGCCAGGGAACCTAAAACCAATTGAACAACCCTGTGTTGCCTACCGTCCACAGATGCTCAGGCATGGGAGTCGGCTCCTCGTCTGCCTCCAAAGCAAGCCCACGGAATCTCTCCCACTGTGAACGAGACAAAGCATCCGCAATGTCATTGTCCACTCCAGGAACATGCAGGGCCCGGAAGCAAATGTCAAATTTAAGACAACCCAGCACAAATACTCTAAGGAGTTTAAGGATCTGTGGGTCCTTAGCAGACTGTTTATTGATCACTTGCACCACAGCCATATTATCAATTCGAAAAAGCACCTTTTTGTGGGCCAAATCCCGACCCCACAAAGTAACAGCCACTACAACTGGGAACAATTCCAAGAAGGCAATGCTCCTGCCTCCATTCTTCCAAGTCTCCGGCCATTGTTGTGCACACCATTTCCCCTGCCAGCACAAGCCAAAACCCTCACTGCCAGCTGCGTCAGTAAAAATTTGCACATCCCACAACCAGTCCACCTCCCGACCTAAAGGCACACCATTGAAAGAATGTAAGAAAGTGATCCACATACGCAGATCTTCCTTGAACCCCGCCGACAGACGCACTCTATGATGTGGCAAACAATGACCAGACAGAGCTCTTCCCAACCTCCTACAGAAAGTCCTGCCCGCCCTGACCACCCTACATGCAAAGTTAAGGTGACCCAGCAAAACTTGAACCTCCCGCACAAAAACCTTCTCCTTACACAACATTGCACCCACCAATTACAGCATTTTCTGTTTCTTTTCGATTGGGAGACGAGCCTGCATCAACTGTGAGTCAAGTTCAATTCCTAAAAAAGGCAAGGACCCATGGTCTTTTTAGGAGCCAGTGGTACACCCAAATGATTCATCAGTGACTGAAACGTTGTCAGAGCATTTTGGCAGTCCAATGAATCTGCTGCACCCACAAAAAAGAAGTCATCCAAGTAGTGCGTGACCAACTCATGTCCACTTTGTTGAGTAAAGAACCATTGCAGAAACGTACTGAAGGTTTCAAACAATGCACATGACATAGAGCAACCCATTGGCAGTGCCTTGTCCACGTACCATTTATCAAGGAAATGGATACCCAGAAGACTCCAGTCCTCAGGATGGACTGGAAGCAGACGAAATGCAGATTTAATATCGCATTTTGCCATTAAACTAGAAGGGCCTGCAGTTACCACCAGTTGCATAGCCACATCAACAGAAGAGTAAGACACAGAGGCAGCGTCATTGTCAATAAAATCATTCACCGACCTACCCTCTGGCCAGGACAAATGTTGGATGAGCCGAAACTGCCTAGGCTCCTTCTTGGGGACCACTCCAATAGGGGACACAATTAGATTCACCAAAGGCCAATCATCAAAAGGACCTGCCATCCTGCCCTCACACACTTCTTTATCCAACTTCTCTTGCACCACAGCAGGATGTTCGCTTGCCGACTTCAAGTTCTTAGACCAACGCCTCAAAGGAGGATCCTCGTAACCCAAATGAAAACCATACTGAAAACCAGCTAACAAAAACGACCGCAGCTCCGCGGGCTCGTAGTCCCGTAAAGCGGCAGCCAGATGAAGAACATTAACCGGTGTACGAGCCTTTGGGCCCAGAACCGGCTGACGATTTCCCTCCCCTGGGAGCTGGGGATGGCTGTGGCGCAACATAAGATCCTGACCCCTGCTGTGAACCCTGTGGACCCCCGGAAGGCCTAGGACCCCAACATCTCGACAAAGGGTGATTTTTTCTGCCACATTGGGAACATTCATGCCGGAACCTGCAATATTCTCTATTACACGCTCCTTTATTGAAATCCCAACATGTGCCTGAACTTGACTGCGTTGTTGAACTGGCTCCCACCCCTCCCCGGGTGGGCCGCGCCTGAAAGGGGCGATAAACTAAAGGAAAACCACTAGCCGTAAAAATAGTTCTACCACTAGCAGACGAACCCATGGTATGCTGCCAAAGGTCAGTGTCCAACTCCCCCCATTTTGCCTCTGGGTCCCAAGCCATGCGCGCCCTGAACTCTTCGTCATATTGTGCCCATGCAAAATCATTTCTGGTTATCTGCGCTTTCCGAATAACATACATATATTTAAATAAGGAAACACAGCGCTCAGGGAACTTCTCACAATAGACGCTGGCATAGATTAAAAAGGCCGCCGTCCAGTTTTCAATATTTAACGGAACTTTAGGGCGCTTGGCCAACTCATATTCCTCTTCCTTAGAGCCTTCTTTGGCCGGAACCTCCCTGTGTAACAATTTCAGCAGTTCCACATACTCACCATTCCATATCCGTTCCTTAGTGCTGAGCATTAGATGAGCCCCCAAGGGCTTAGTAACACCCATATAGGGCAACTTTTTTATTTTCAGCTCTTTACTGTGCAAAACATTTTTTGGCGTGCCCAAACCACCTGTGGAAGTACCACTATCCACTTTAGAACTTATTCCTTTATCCTCATCGTTTGTACCCACACCTTGGTCTTTTACCATACGACCTTTGTACAATTTACCGTCAATTTCACCAGAGACCAAGTCCACACCAATCCCAATAGACACCATTTTAGGTTGCACAGAATGTACCACATTCTCACCTGGGCGCAATAAAGGAGGCTGACTTGGCTCCATCCTCAATGCCGTACGTGAACCGTCATCCGCCCTCCGAGGAGCCCTCACCGAGGGGCCGAGCACTCGTGGCCTGGACGACTCTGCATGACTCCGCATCACCGGTGCCTGTAACACACTATGAGAGACATTAGAATGCCCCCCCCAGACACAACTTCCCACACTTCCCCCTCCTCAGGGCTCTCCTCGTCATAGTCCAGAATTAACGACTCCTCTAACTGGGAAGGAGCAGGCAAAACCACAGTACTTTGTACATTTTCCACCGTTTGAGAACGACCACGGGCCTTACCAGCCCTCAAACTTGACCTTGGCGGGGAGGCCGACTGTACGCGCCGGTACCCTCCTCTGCTAGTACCACTTACAACCGCTTGATCAACCGGTAAAAACAAAGCAGAATCTCGAAGAACTTGAGGCACAAGAGAAGTCGTGCATGACCTGCTCTCATGAAAGGTGCTGGAATCCCTCGATGAGGCTGGTAAGGTCGCGCTTGACCTGCTTAATCGGCCTATGTTGAATTCCCTCGTTGGGGCCATCGAGGTCGTGCTGAACCTGCTTGCGTTGGCCACGGCGGGATCCCTCGATGGTATGGGACGTGCCGCGCAAGGCTCCACCCGCACTTCACCTTGGCGTGACTGGGCTGCCTGTCGCCCTGCCAAGTCAGCTGCTCCCGGGCGAACTCCAACCTGCGAAGAAAAAGGCCGGACTGATGTGCCGGGTCCCTTACTACATAAAACACCAGGAACCGAGGACAAATCACCTACCACTCTACCGAAACCCTGACCACTCTCCTGAAAAACCACAGAACCAACCGCGCCTTTCCTTTTCAAAGCAGTGCTCAGCCTAGGGGGAGAAGGGGAAGGACCACATACCTCTTCATCAGAACTAACATCTAGCAAAGCCTGAATAAACACCGAAGCAGGGCCCTGAACTGGGGGACCCTGAACCCCTGGGTCCCCCAAGGCACCCAATACTCTATCCCTCCTACCCACGTGCAAACCTGGAAACTGTAGCTCACCCGACACAGCAGGCAAAAAACCAACGTTCCCACAACCTCGCCAAAAAGCGGCGTCCCCACGCCCCTCCCCCATGAAGGTAAACCATCCGAAACTCCCAAAGAACAAAACCTAGCCACAGAGTGACCCGCACCAAACGAATCCCCCGCAGGAAACGACCCTTCCCCACGCCCAGCACCCTCCAAACCCCCCATCTGCGCCCACTCACCCTCACCCAAAGAACCACTGCAAACAGAAACTACTTCACCCCTAGTAGAAACAGTAGGGGAAAACAATAATGGGCTACCTTGACCCATATCCGCAGCACCACTCCCAACATAACCAGACAAATCAGAAATTGCAGGACCAGCAGGAAAAGATATGTGCTGCGTGAGAGAAGGAGTACACACAATGTCATTTGTAACTGTCACAGGCGCTGAAAATTCAGCCTGCCGGATATCACTCTGAGGAGCGAAAACTTCAGACACAGTATGCACCTGACCGCCCTGTAACGGTTGCGACGCTACTGCCTCGCGCTCCAAAATGGCCTCCGCCCCTCCCCCGCTAGTGACGTCAGTAACCGCCACCGCGGAGGCCGAGGCAGAGCGGCGCGTGCAGCCACGCTGTCTAGATGCACGACGGCCTCGCAAAACAGGAGCAGAGGCCGCCCTGTCGCGCATAGCTACCATTGATACCTCACCCGACACTGTCTGAAATTCACCCACCAACCCCGATCCACCCACAGAAAGACCCAAACCACTCGCCGGGTCAGAGGACCCTGAGCCACTCCCACGGCGTGACCTTGCGCCCGCTCTCCTAGTTCTAGAGCGGCCCCTTTCACTTACCACGTCCTGCCGCCGACGTTTAGGGGAAAAACATGCCGCCACCGCAGCCGACACCCTTGCCGATGCCTCCCGCTGGGGACGTGGGGGCTCGGCCTCCTCTCGGTCGCCTATCACCAGATCCAAACGGCCCGCCTCGCTAAGAAGACGGATAGCCTCAAGCACTCGATAATCTTCACCAGCCATAATTAACAAATAGAAAATCACTACAAAAAGTAGAGATTAAAACCTACGAATAACTCTGACAAAAACTAGCTGAGGAAACAACCGGCCACCAGGTCACCTAAGCCCAAAATGGTGCCCGGGAGAAGGAGCCCAGCCCATTTATAGGCTGGGCTCCAAAAACAACCAAAAATAGCCCAAAAGAAGCCCAAATGGAAGCTGCTAGAAGAAGGGCCCCACCCAGATCTCCCAAACCGCCCGGGGGAGGAGACCTCCCAGGGGTCGGCTGCCCTCCCCCAAGCCCCCCTTGCAGCGGCCGCCGACACGTTAGTGCCGCCTGGGGCAGACCGCCCACCTCGCACCCCCCTACCTACGCCACTGTACCTATGTAGGCTCCAGCATCAGCCGAACATGAACTCCATTAGGAGATGTACCGCCAAGCTTATTCCACTGAGTTGGCCAACAAACATTTACCGAACACACAACGTGGAAAGCTGTAGCACCACAGCTCCACTAGATGAATACACATAAACTAGAAGCAGCAAAGACACAATACACATGTGGCACCAGTATTGCAGGATATCAAAGAAAAAACACATGCACTCAATTGGCCTTATGCGCACAATGGAAATTTGACAAACATGCTCAAGGACAAGAAAAACCAATGACCAGGAAAGCAGAAGTATATATACATACACATTCAAACATTACCAAATACCACTTTCGATGTAACCAGAGCAAAGGATTGATTGCATTTTACTCTAGGAAGACACACACCCCTTTAAAATTAATCAAAATTGCACCAAAGCTGCATAACACAATTCAAACACTTCAGACATTGGCCCACATGCATCAAGCATTTTTGGAGTCGCAAACGGTGCGATTCCTTAAAATCGGCCGTTTGCGATTCCAAAAATGCTTTTTGGAATGCATCAAGCATTTTTTGAAATCGCAACATTTTTGCGATTTCCAAAAATGCGATTGCTTTTAGGAAATCGCAAATTTGCGATTTCCTAAAAGCAATGCATGAATACTTTTGAAATTGCGAATTCGCAATTAGAGGGACAAATTTACCGAGTTGTTGAACTACTCGGTAAATTTGCAAAAAGTGTAATTAACACAAAAAACGCATTTAAAAAGCATTCATGTTACGGACACACATGTCCTTAGGACATGTGTGTGTGCAACATGATGCGAAAAATACATTTCAGGGGTGCAGGAGGGGTTCATTTGAACCCCCCTCACCACCCTTGAAATGCAATCAGGATTTGCGATTTTGAAATTGCGAATTCGCAATTCCTATTCATTCCTATGGGCCTTTTGGCCCATAGGAATGAATGGGAATTGCGAATTCGCAATTTCAAAATCGCATTTTTTATGCGATTCGGTAGAAATAGCGATTTCTACCGAATTGCATAAATATTTCAAAAATAATCATGCATAGGCTTTTGCGACTTCTAAATTGCGAATCGCTTTTCATCGCAATTTAGAAGTCGCAAAAGCCGAGATTGATGCATGTGGGCCTTTATCCGTACAATGCGGCACCAGGCTCTACTGTTGGCCCATACACAGCAAAACCAACCTCACAGGTACCCCCACATAACATGATCTGCAGAAATATACTGACACATCTAATATAAATACCACTCGTGCACAACACTGTAGCACAATTTCATAATGGATTCCAGATGCATAGATGGAGATTGCCCTACTTCTACCAACTAAGTGACACTGAACAACTGCTGGAAAAAGAACATATGAGACTCTTCGCACACAAACTCTTATTCATAATACTCAACAAGGGTATCCTAAGATCAAATGCAACGTACCTTCACACTATACTACACAAGTACGTCTCAACGAAACATCAAACATGTTCTCTACTAATCTCCACAATTAGGTACAAACAGGCATCAGAAACAATCTATAAATGAACATCCCAGTTTTTCAAGAAAGGGTGCCGGATACAAATTGCATTACAATGCCAGGTAGAAGGCCATTATCAGTATATGGCTGTGAACAGCATAACAGCATTAATTTGATTTGCAACTGTTATAGCAAGGGTACGGGTAATCTTCTGATAAGCAGACAAGGCTCCTTCCATTCCAACTCTTTGCATGTGTTTTACTCACCCCTGATCCCACTCTAGTTAACATTATATGAAACACTTAGGGGGAGATTTACTTAGATTTTGCGCTGTGTTTGTGTCTCAAAAGTAATGCAAAATTGCGCAAAATCTTTTTTTCCTAATTTACTTTCCAGCGCTAAACTTGTTAAGCTCTGGAAATAATGTAACAGTAAAGCGAAGCAGCGCATAGCACTGCTTCGCAGTACTTTGCGCCATGGAGGCATGCTAAGGTTGGTAAGGTTGGTGCATGAGAATTCCCATGCAATCACCCAAGGTTTCTCATGCTAAACCCAATTTACTAAACACATTAGATTTGGTTTAGAATGTGAAAAATGCGCCCTTTTAAAATAGGCGCAAGGAAGGAGAAATGCTTTCTTTTCTCCTTCCTTTTCTGACTTGGCATGCGTGCTGCACTGTGCAGCTCGCTTACAAAGTGAGAAAAGCTTTCCCTCGTGTCTAGGCATAGTATTTTGTACCGGAAGGCTACCTTTCCTGTACAAAATCTATGCTAGGCTCACACACACATCCTAGCGCTATGGTGCTAAGGTGTGTGAATGGTGCATGGCAACTGTAATCAGCGCCGGTACAAGGGAAAGGGGAGGAGAGAGCCATATCTTTGAAAATACGGCGCTCTCTTGCTCCCTCCCTGTCGTGCAGCACAGCGCATCCTCGCGGGAGGCTGCACTGCGATGTGTGGAGGTTTGGTAGATCTCCCCCTTAGTGTAGGCAATGTATCTCCTGTTTGATGAATATATATATAACGTCCACTTAATGTATACAAAAGTTTAGATCCGCATAGTAGTGCATCTTCCAGGTTTTGTGGATCTTTACTGCTATGAGTACAACACCACAACAATATACCCTAAAATGAGTGTATGGAAATCACAACAGAATGTCATCAGTAGAGCTAAATATCAGCCAACTACTTTTTTTGTTGAAAAAATTGGTTCTACAGTGAACAAGAAGACTTTCTTTGTTTTACAAAGTTTTGAGGAAGTAAGCAAATATTCAATCACCACTGCTCAGAACAAAGGTCAACTTGAGGAAAGAACAAGTCCACGAGAAAAAGTTAATCCGTGTAATAAAAGATAAGAGAAACAGAAAATCAATCCTATCTCAGTATTTCAGGGAACATCGGCCATATGGAGTGAGTTATCTGCACATCACTCTCCGCAGAACAAGCTTCTGCTCGCAAACCTTGTTTACTGGCATTACGAGAAAAAGACAGAAGTTGGCAATTGTTCACCAATAAAGTAAATTAAAAATGTTAAGCCATTGATTTTTTTCCAAATTAAAAAAAGGAAAGCAAAACACTGAACTTTACTTTAGCGACATAAAAGTTTAAAAAAATTCCTGATAGGCAAGACAACTGTTGGGTTCAAATTCTAATATCAGATGGGTCACATTTACAGATTCACTGCTCGAGGGATGATGTCTATCACTACAATTTTTTAAACCCAAATAAGTTGATCAAAGATGGAACAAAACGCATCTATTTCCAGGTTTGCTATCAGTGGGTTGCTGCAACAGAACAATCCATGTGCCTCTAGATAACAGCCTCGATTCATTTCTTCTCCAGTGCTAACCTAAACATTTAGGGCCACATGCATCAAGGAAAAAATGGGTCGCAATAGGCAGATTCTCAGAATCTGCCCCTTTGAGACCAAATGCAAAAATTGCAAATTGAGATTGCATTTAAGGAATCGCAAATTGTGATGCCTTGAATGCAATGCAAGATGCCATTTAAAATAGCGATTTCGCTATTACGGGCCGCTAATTACCGGAAAGTTATACCTGATGGTAATTAGCAAAAAACTTTGAAAAATGCACTATTTTCAAAAATCCAGGTTACACACACACTTCCCTTGGAGCATGTGTGTGCACAACATGTGTTCACATATCAATTTCAGGGGTGCAACAGGGTGTCCTTTTGGCACCCTTGAAATTGCATGCACAATTTGCGAGTACCCAATTGGGTACTCACAAAATGTGCATGCAATTTCCATTGATTTCTATTGATCTCTATTCCCATTGTAACGAATGGGTAGCAATTCCTTAATTACGACTCGCAATTTGCATGTTGTAATTAAGGAATGTTTAGGAATTGCTATTTTTTTAGGGATTCCTACATGCATAGGCATTTGCGATTCCTTATTAGCGAATCCTTATTTTTCGCTAATAAGGAATCGCAAATGACATTTTTGATGCACGTGCCAGTTAGTAAAGGAACACAATCTCATAGCTAAAATGTGGAAGTGATTCAATGGTATTGGAGGTCCAATTACTTTCATGCCTACATATTTGAGGTTTAATGACACTCATGACACAATAAGCATTGGCAAGGGCAGAACCTGCTATTGAGTTTCTTGTGTTCTCATTGAGAGGGATACAGCTCAACAGTTTGGGGTAGCCTTTTCCTACTGTTGCAGGACCAGGGCTGATTTGCATGAGATTGGTTCCTGTCTATGATGCAACAGTGAGCTGGAAATTTGGACCAGCGGCCAGATTAATTAGCAGTGGCTGAGATGAATTCAAGCAATCCCCTCAGCAATTATTTTTTTATTCTCAGTGGTTACAACTGTGGTCACTACTATTGTCTGTCTCTTTCTGGCCGTAGGTAGTAGTTGCAGTTGTTGTGTCTTCTTTGGAGGCAGCTCTTGTCACTGCTGTGGTTCCTGCTGCAGTGGCATCTGTTATTATATGCTGTTGTCCATACTGTGGGTATAGTTGCGATCAATGCTGTTGTCCTTGTCTTGCTGTTGGTTGTTATTGTCCTAGACATTGTGTCATTTCCGGTCAGTGCTGAGTTCTTGCTGTAGTTAAATAGGATGTGGCAGCTGCTGTTGCTGCTATGGTTACAATTGTATTTTCTTTTGTTATCTCTGTTGTGGTAGCGGAGATAGTTGCTACTGCTCTCCCTCTGAGGTTACAGCTGTGGTTAATGCCGTAGAGGGAGCTGTTGTCCTTGCTTTGCTCCTTCGTGAGCTTACAGCTGTTACTATGGTTCCTACTGCGGTAACAGCTTTTGTCACAATCTATGGTGGCAGCGTTTATCTTTGCCCTAGGTAGACTTGTGATTGCTGCTGCTGTTATCCCTGTCGTGGTGGCAGCTGTGGTTGCTACTGCATTCTCTCCTGCTTTTGTAACTCCCTGCTATTTTGGTGGTGGCTGTGGTCACAGTAGTTGGAGCAGCAGTTGTCCCTGCTGCGGTAACAGCTATTATCACTGCTGTTGCTTCTACAGTGGTTTGGTGTTGTGACAGCTGTTGGCTAGCATTGAATGTCCTCCTGTTGCTGCTGTTGTTGAAGTTATTGTGGCTGCGGTGGTTGATGGCAAGATGGGAGCTGTCGTTAATGCCATAGTCCTTCTTATAGTTACTGCTGTGGTCATTACTGAAATCCTTCTTCTGGTGGCCTTTGTGATAATTGTTGTGGGCCCTGCTCTTAGCAACAATGTGGTAGTTCTGTTGGTGGCTGTTGCGGCAGCTACTGATTAACATACTTACACCATTGACTGCTCTAATTCCACAGTCTGCATTCTGGACAAAATCTCAACCAAGTCCACATTACCGCCCTATCGTAAGGGGCAAACAGCCTGATTCATGAAAGACCCGTTTTGCGAGTTTTTAGATACTCATGGGGGCGCACCAAAATGAAAGTCCAAAAAGAATAAGTAGGAAAATGTTCTTTATTTATTTTTGTCCAGCTAAAAAGCACATCAATAAAATATGTAGCGGGTTCAGCTGAATAAATAAATAAAGAACATTTTTCTACTTATTCTTTTTGGTCTTTCATTTTGGTGCGCCCCCATGAGTATCTAAAAACTGTTTTGATCTGGAGAGCACAGCGACGCCAAACAGCAGCTGGTGTCGGGGTTGGCAGCACAATATCAAACCTACTTGATCATAGACTCACTGGCACTGGAGTTTAGGTGCGGCATTCTAAGGTCCGCTGCTGCCTTTTCGTATAAATACCCGTTTTGCGAGTCTTTAATAGCGATTCATAAGGATTCTCTATTACAGGCTCGCAAAACGGGATTCATGTAGGAATCGCAAAAAAAATGCGATTCCTACATTTTCCTTATTTGCGATTAGCAAATTGCTAATCGCAAATAAGGAATAACTCCCCATTCATTCCTATAGGCCAAAAGGCCCATAGGAATGAATGGGGAGTATTCCTTATTTGCGATTAGCAATTAGCTAATCGAAAATAAGATAGCGATTTAAAGGGACCCAGGGGTGTCCAAAGGACACCCTGTAGCACCCCTTAAATGCAAATTTAAACAGGTGTTGCGCACACACATGTCCAAAGGACATGTGTGTGTGCAACATGCAACTTAGAAAAATGCTTTTAAAAGCATTTTTCTAAGTTTTCGCTATTTACCACGAGGTTTGACCTCGCGGTAAATAGCGGGCCGAAATTGCGAATTCGCAATTTTAAAATGGATGATGAATTGCATTTAAGGAATCTCAAATAGAGATTCCATAAATGTAATTCCTCGCAAAATTGCGAAATCGCTATTACCGATTTTTGCATTTGGGATGATGAATCCCAAATGCAAAAATCGCACTCGCAAAGGGCCAGATTCTCAGATTCTGGCCCTTTGCGAGCGCAAATCAGCTTGATGAATCAGGCTGATAATTCCCAATCAGAGTACTGAGAGGATACACTTATATATCCCTGAACACAACTTCTAAGAGTTGTTTAATCTCTAGAATGACATGACTTACAGGTGTTCTAATGATTAATGTAGCATTGCACGCTGCACCTAAGCTAGTGTCTTGTTCTAAATAATACAAACACATTACACCTTGTTTAAGCAATCTCAAATAGTGGCCCATTGAAGCCAAACATCCATTCAAATGTGCCAGCAATGTCCGCAAATATCTCCATTCTGAAACCTCTATCAGGCAGACAAGCTGGTCATGTCTGATGGCCAATCTTTCTCAAAACATCCTCACTCAGAAAGAAAAGCACTCAAAAACAATCTTTTTCTACTGTAGCCCCAAAGTCTGGAACTCCTGTCCACTGCAGATCATGGCTATCACTTCTCTCCTTATATTCAAAGGTTAGCCAAAAGAGCTGTTATTCTATTGCCAAACAGTTTTTCAGGTGTTACAGTATAGTCACCTAATTCTAATAAGGTCTGCAGTGGAACAGTCTGTATCCTACATTGTTATGTAAATTACACTTGCATTTGGGTCACCATATCCATAGTGGACATTCCAAACGTTGAAGTACTATAACTCCATTGCATGCCCTGTGTTTTTTTGCTAGATTGTACCCTGAAGTGTTGTAAATTCAAATTTCAAATTCAAATTTAGCTTTATTCGATTTGTTTGATAAAATCATAAAAGCATACAAGTACATTTTATACAGCAAGTTTAAAAAGTTGTCCCCAACGAAATTTTTATGAGATTCTATAAGACAGTTTTCCAGATCATAAGATTCAATGATGAAATTACAGCAGTTGACCTCATGTAAAAACATAAGCAAAAGTTAAAACATGTAAGGGTTACATCATGGAATTTCTATATTTCATCACTGAAATTAAAAAACGTGAAACAACAAAGATGACATACACCTCATCTAACAAAAGTAATTTGAAATAAGCGTCTTTGCATGTTCTTATGCCCCAGTGTTTTAAAAGAGGTAATAGGTACAATTTCCTTGGGGCAGAATACAGGTTGCAAAAGAACATAATATGTATATTACTTTGTGATGAGTGATCATCGCATGGGCAAATTAGGTTCGAGGCAGTCCAGTCATTTTGTTTAGGGAGGGTGACCATACGGAAAAAGGTGCCTAGGCGCAGCCTGGTGAGAAGCATACGGGGATAAGGTGCCGTTTCAGTCCTGAGGTACAGTTGCAAGCCTTCGGTGTGAGTAATTCTTTGGTAGCTCAAGGTAGTATTTTTGAGTCGCACTGCATCCCATCTAACACCTTCCAGGTGGGTAATTACAAGTTTTTTAAGAGACGACCTAGACAGATTTTCAAGGGACTCTGGGTCATCATAGTATTCAGGACAACCAATCTTGGCGAACATCAACCGGACATGTCGCAACCATTTAATTTTGGATGCAGCATCCAAGCTCATGCAATCCCTGATTAGTTCTCTGTTAAGTTGGCATTCCCTAGTAGTCCAAATTTTGTGCCAAAGCAAACATGGTGACAGCTTTATGAAGTCGCTAAGGTATTTGAGGCCAGTCTCAATGTGAGTAATAAAGGTTGAAGTAGATTTGCTCACCCCCAATAGGTAACGAATAAAAAGATTCTCGCAAATTTGGAGTGAGGACACGTCTTCAAAGCCCCATAAGCCTGCTCCATAAGTGACTGTCGCTATACACTTTGCTTGGTAAATCTGTATCATCTCAGCAGTCGGTTTGCCCCCAATTTTCGCTGCAAAAGTTCTCAGGGCACCAATAGCACGGGTAAAGGCAAGCCTCCTAGCCGTTACTGCATGTTTCCAGGCTCCTTTTCTCTCAAAAACAACACCCAGATAACAAAAAGTGTCTGTGGTCTCGATTCTTTGCTCGTCAAGGTATATCGAACATTGTGGCCTTTTACTCTTTAGGGTGCACGGCATGGAGAAAGTTTTTGAGATGTTCACTTTCAAATTTCTATTCCCCATGTAGGACGAGAATTCTCTTACCGCTCTTTGCAACCCTACCCTAGTCCTAGACATGATAGCCGCATCATTGGCATATAATAGGATGGGAACAGGCCTACCATTGACAGCTGGATAGTCATTCTGGAGATTTGTTAGGTGTTCTACAACAGAATTAATATAAAAACTAAATAGAAGTGGCGCGAGTATACAACCTTGCCTAACCCCTCTATTTATAGGGAATTTCTGTGTACATTGCCCCTGGGTCCCGAACCTCACCCTGGCACCGGCATCTCTGTAAAGTTCTTTGATAAAAACCACTATTGTGGGATCCACCCCAATGAGCTCCAAAGTTGACCAGAGCTGCAGATGATCCACACAATCAAATGCTGAGCTAAGGTCAACGAATGTAACAAACAGATCCCCTTTCTTAGCCTCAGTGTATTTGGACATTAATAAGGACAGATTTAGGCATTGCTCCTGGGTGCCCAGTCCCTTTCGGAATCCATATTGGAGTTCCGAAATAACCTTATTTTCTGTCTCCCAGTGCTGGATCCTCTTTAGAACGATCCTTCCTGCAATTTTCATGAGGCCGTCTAGTAAGGATATGGGACGGTAGCAAGCCGGATCGTCCCTGTTTCCCTTTTTGAAGATGGGAACTACAATGGCATCTGACCAGGTCTTAATTAAGCCACATTTGTTTCCCATGTTCAAAACGTTCGTTAAGAGCGGAGCCCAGAATTCCAAGTTTGTTTTATAGGCGTCCACTGGTGTGTGATCCGGACCAGGAGCTTTCCCTGAAGGACTTTCCCTGATTGCATTTTCGACTTCTAGGGTGGTAAAGACCAAGTCAATTGGATACGGCGAAACTAGGGGATCGCTTTGCTGATGGTCCCGCATGAATTTCTTCGGTGATGAAAGTGCCTTTTCTTGATTCATGCTGTTCCCCTGTCTGTTGGTGTAGAGTTTCCCGTAGTGTTCAACCCAGAGCTCTGCTGTAATTGCTACATCTATGCAATTATCAGTATGTTTTGGGTTGTATACTGATCTTATCACTTTCCAGAAAAGGTTGGTGTCCTTATTCCTGGCAGCTTCTCCCAGTGCTTCCCAGGCCTCCTTTTTTATGGTTGCTTTCCGGAGGTTAATTTCTCTCTTGTACTCTCGTCTAGCCTCAGAGATTTGGGCCCTATTTTTCGGGATGGTGTTTAAAACTTTCTTCAAGTTCTTTAGGGCGGCTGTGCACCTAGAATCAAACCACCTGGATGCACATCTCCCCTTCTTATTGTGGCTCTTAGTTAAAACGCCTTTTATGTACTCCTGTATATTGGCGAAAGCTGCCATAATCGCCTTAGGTTCCGCATCTACTTCTAAGCAGACGAATATGTCTTCAAGGCAGGATAAAATTAATTTGTGGAAGAAGACGGTGGGGTTTAATTTCTCCCACTTTAGCACATAACCATTTATCTTTGCTAAGGTGACCTCCAATGGATATAGTGGGCCGCTAGGTTCCTTTAGTTTCTCCACTGGGAGCCTAACCCCAAAGGTAATAGGGTAATGGTCACTCATTGGATCTTCCCCTATCTCCCAAGAGGTTATAAAGTTGGGCGAGGTGGGGGATATCAGTGCAAAGTCAATTGTGGATTCACAACCTCTTCCATTATATGTTGGGGCAAAGGGAACTGGGGGAGAGCATGCCTGATTAACGAAGGTGAGGTCAAAAGCAAACATAATACTGTTAAGGAGAGACCCCAGTTTGGTGTGTGAGAAGTGAAAAGGACCGTCCTCCTCACGATCTGCAAGGCCGCACAAACCTAACTCAGAAAGTGGGCAGACTGCACAATTAAAATCTCCCACCCAAATAACTGTATGGTCTCCCGCGTTTTGCTCCCTCACTTTATGGATGCGGTTTAACATTTTATTTAAGATGGATTCCATCTCATTTGGTGGCATATTGTTATAGAAATTCACCAGTAAGACCTTTTGTGTGGTGCCCCATTTAAAAGAAAGGATTTGAAAATATTGGTCAGAGTGAAAATTATACACTTTTATATCCCCCACATTCGAGACGTATATACACAGACCCCCTTTATTGCGGCCCTGAATGGCGGGAGCAGCAGGTGTATGGAACGTTCGATACCCCAGGATATGCCTTTGTTCCACCAGCCAGGTTTCTTGCAGGCAAAGTATGCCATGCTTGTGGACCGTCTCCAGCCAGGGTATATGCTTGATCTTATTGCCCAGTCCTGCTACATTCCAGGACAATAATGAGTGTTTCGGTTCACTATCTACCTGATGTATGTGGCCCTCACTCTCTATTACCTCCACCTGATCTTGGAAATGTGCCCTGTCTAGGTGTTGTATGGCTTGCACAGGGGGCGGGCACTGGGCAGAGGTGGGTGGAACCACCATCAAATGGGTCAAGTTCTTAACAATGGGTGGCGATGTATTGCTGTTAGTGGTAATCATTACGTGGTTTTGATCGCTTGATCGGGGTGTTTGATCTACTGTTCCCAGTCAGTCCACCTGATCTAAGCATCCAAACCTATTCATGGTGTGTACCCCTTCCCACCCATTATTGGTGGGTTGCCATCCCTGCACCTGACCCTTCCATCTGTGGTTGTGGATAGTGGTCCAAGCCCCAGGATACTCTACTAGCTGTTTTGGAGGGTAGAAAAAGGTTAGGGGTTTGGTGACAATGATTTGTTCAGTCACGTATTGGTCCCATGTGGTAATGAGATGGGCTGTATGAGGGTCTGCAAAAGACACCACGATACAGTCTCCTGATATCGATTTGTGAGTACGGCCCACCCAAGGGACTCTCCTGACCATTAGTACCCTACTCCTATTAGGGTGAGGGATCTGCCTATTGGTATTTAACCAGTGAATCACTTTATTTTTTAAGGACCACTGGGTTTCAACAATATCCGGGGCAAGCGGTGGTACCCCTGCCAAGATAACCACATAGGGCCCAGCCTCAGGGGGAAGATCAATATAACCTCCGCGAAAGTTCTGGTAATTTGGGTGTAAATTTGATGTGTACTCTAGGAGAGGAGTGATGGGATTATTCGCCTTCTGGTCGGCTCTAGGAGGGGGTTTGGGCTGAAGAAGTTTTTTAGGGGGTTTTCGTCTATTTTTGGGGGGTTGGCAGCGACATTTACGAGTGTCCTAGGTTTGGGGATCGGAGTCGGCTTGGATAACGGGGGGGGGTAAGGGTGCAGGAAGAATCAAGGGGGCTGGAGGAACCTCCTTAGGCGCTATAGCTGCTTTAGTGCCAATGTTAGAGGCTGGAGCAGGTTGGATGCCAGCATTTCTAACCAGAGGTGGACTCTCATTGATATGGGGATGTGTGGCTTCCAGCTGTTTTAGGCTAAGCGTGGCCAGGGATACTAGCGTTTTATCCATCTCGAGTAAGTGATTCTCAATACGTGACAGTCTGAGTTCGAAGGGTGTCAATAGTTGTTTTAAAGTGACCCAGACTGTCTGGAGAAAATCTTCATCATCACCCACTTTATCCTTGTCCCTCTCTGTCTTGTTTAACCCTCCCAGAGTTGGATTATCTGCGGGGATAATGGGATTCCCTACCACAGAAGCCATAGTGAGGTTACTATCCCCCCCTATTTGGTGGATAGCTGGGGGTGGTGTTTGTTTATGATCCCCTGCATTGGGTAGTGGTCTTCTATGGTTGAAAAACTGCTGCCTTGCAACTTTGGCTTTTTTACGAGCATAGGCAGATTTTACATTGTTTTTCTTCCTCGGTGCTTGGCGACCTGGGTTTGTACTTTTTGGTACAGAAAAAGAGGGAGCAGTTATAACCGGGAAGGTGGTGGAATTTCCCTGGTCGGTAGGTGGGTCACTTTCACTAGGTTGGACGGTCATGGGGGAGAAAATAAATGAGGAATCTAATGCTGGAGGAGAGGAAGGAGGGGGGGAATGATGGACGTCGGCAAGGATCAATAAAGGAGGCGGACGTTCCACCTGTTGGGGAGATGCAGCAGACGCAATATTTCCCAGGGAGGATTTTTTAGAGTTAGCAAATGTTTGGGAAAGCCTGCGTGCAGCATCTAACTCGATTGAAACCCTCTTCTGCATTTTTGAGATTTCGGCATCTATTGCCAAATTTGTTTTTACGAGGAAAACGTCCAAGGTGCCTTTTGGCTTGGTTAAACCCAGCGCGGTCTTACTGCGACTCCCCCGGGTACACATAATGCGTGACAGTAGCAGTTTCTATAAAGTACTCACTAGAGTCAATGCCCAGGCACGATAACCTTGTGAAGAGCCAAGGGGGGTGGGCCAGGCCAGTCCTCTTAGGCCTCGAACGGCCTCAAACGGTCCCGCCCTTGTCCCGGGCTTCTCCCGGCGCCCTCCCGCGCGCTCCCGCGCAGCGGGGAAGTTATTTGGTTTTAATGTCTGTGAGACTGGTGGATAAGGGGGTGGAGCCGGCAGGGAGAGCAGCCCAGGTGGTAACGGGCGCGCGGGGGCTCCTGGTCCTCGGAGTCCCCCGCAAGGAGCTCGCAGCCCTGCCGGTCAGCTGAAACGCCCAAGCCTCTGCAGGAAATCGACGATGTCAAATGCTGTCTGCCGCGCAGCGGGACCCGCGAAGCGGGTCCGGCCAGTCGCAGCGGCAACTGCGGGAGCAGGGAGCAGAACCCACCAAAAGTCCAAGGTGAGGCTGGCGTCTATTGCAAATTTCCCAAAAGGAATCCTTGTAACTTCCTTGTATATTCTGGGTCTGATTGATCAAACTGTGACTCAGCGCAACGCAGCAAGACAGCATGCTACGTCAAACGGAGAGGGCAGGAATACACTATAACTGTTAAAATATGGCACATTCCTGCTCTCTCCTTGTGCTGGCACAATGCGTGAAGCCTAGCACCAAGACAAGTGCCCTTGTGTCATGGTGCAAGGCTTACTGCGTTGCAGGCAGGATTGTTTTTATGCAGGAAGGTGCACAAAAACAATCCTTAGCGGCTTAACGCAGCACACTTAGAAAGAGGAAACAACAAGGAGAAATGAAGATATTTCTGCTCCTTGTGCCTCTATCGGGGAGGCCTACCATTTTTTAATCATTCCTAGGTTCACCATAATGCAGCACACTTAGCAAGAGGAAACAAAGAGGAGACATGAAGACATTTCTCTCTATTGTGCCTCTATCGGGAAGGCAAACCATTCTGATGCATTCACAGGTTTACCAGTCTTGGTAAATCCCCGAATGTACCAAAATCCCAGCTGCGGTAAATGCAGGTAACAGCGGTGGGGACGGGTTGGGGGGATTTTGAGGGATGATGCTGTGGGAAAAATAAATAAATAATTAATTTTCCCTCAACATCGTCCCTCGAAATCCACCCCAACCCGGCCCCACTTCTGTTACCTGCACAGACCACAGCTGCAAAATCCATGGGTGGATGCGTGGAAACATTCACGCTCCGCCCATGGAATGCCTTCCCAGGGCAGAGTAATGCAAGGCAATGACTTGCGCTGCTTTCCATTACTCCAGATTTGCCGAGCAATGCTGGGCTATGCAAGGTGGCACTGAGTTGCTCTGTAAATCTGACTTAAGGATTGTGTTGCCCTAGCGACACCATGCATGACAGAAGGGCAGCGTAATCCTTTGATAGATCTGGGTCTCTCTAATTATTTGTTGCTTCCTGGTATCTCTTGCACTCTGTTCATCAGATCTTTCACTGTTTCTTTTATGTGACCAGATCCTATATAAATTTATCTGTCACTCATTGGATCTTTTATTCTTTTCCACATGATATGAAACTGCCAATCAAGGAATGGATGTGTAAAGAAAAAAGATATGCATTTGCAAAGCCAATTTTAGATGGTTGAGCTCTCTTAGCAATCAGAAGCTACTATTTTGGTTTTGTTCTTGGGATTTCCAGACTTAATACTTTGCCTTTACAAATGCTGGACTACAAGTACAAGACTTAAAGGAAATATATCAGGACAGGAAAATCTTTTCCATACCTGGTATTTTGAAACATGGGTATTGTAATGGTTGTGTGTGATTTTGAAATAGGGGATGGAAGCTGTTTGTGGGTAGAAGTCATTATTAAGAGCCTTATTTTGTAGAGGCGCCATGTACAGCGATAAAACAAAAAGTCACACATACAGACCCACTATCGACAAATATAAATACTAAGCATAGCTGGCAAGTAGTTCATTTCTTGTGTGGATCCAGGGTCAGGTGTTGTTGTTCCTAGAATGAGTGATGTAATACAGAATGTATTTACAAGGAATTACAAGTGGGTTTGAAAATAACACCTTCTGCGCCAACCTTTACCCTGGTGTCAGAATTATAAGTGGTGCAGACGTTGTTGCACTAGGAAAATACCAGGTGCGATATAGTCCATAGATCTCATTATATTTCAGCAGGTCTAAGAAGTATAGGTAATTACTGGAATAGGTGGATTTTTTGCAGTAAGAGACAACATTTGATTTGTATGCCCCATGTTCAGGACAAAACACGTCATAGATCCTTTTCATTACACCCAGAAATTTGCAAAATTTGCATATTTTATTGGGTGAGATAAATTTTAACCCCTCCTCTGGGGCACTTGTAATTAGGGCCTTAGTTCTGGGACTGAGCTGATTCAATGTCTGCAGGAAATACACACAGCAATCAAGCTGCTGTTGCAGTGCTACTCTTGTACCCGTGACTTGTGACTTTTATAAGAAACGTTATACGTACATTCAAGCATTGGTAACGGTGACTACCAAGTTATCTTTTTTTTTTGTTGTTTTTTTTGTTTTTTTTGCAAAACCTTTATTGCACATTTGCATAGTACACAGCGGAACGCCTACAACCCTGCGGGCCGGCCGCTATCAAGGATCAGTGCATAGCGTGTTTCCAGTAAAACAAGTAGCGAGGTTATAAAGACATTGAGGTCGTGATAAGACATACTGGAGTAGTAAAAGTGCATGTAAATCAAATATTCAATGCAGGAATTGAGGTTTTGGTGGAGTTTTTTTCATTTTTTGGAAAACAACAAACACAGAACATTAACAAGTAGGAATGGTCATTTGGTCTGGCATGAATCAGAGCAACATAGATAACAAACGTCCCTCGGGAACACGGGGATTCGGGGTCCCCGGTCAGTACCTGCGTGTCTCCTAGTCCCATGAACCCCCCTCCCCCTTCACAGTTCCACAGTGTAGGTGCCCCTAGGTTGCCTCCCGCCACAAGTAGGGCCGCCATCTCACTTCTGCAACCCGTCTAAGTTACCCTCCTTCACCCTCGTCATCAGAATCTTCCAGGTCCTCCTCCCGCAAGGGCTCACAAATGTTCCCTCTACATTCGTTCCACTTCAGCCAAATCTTATTCCATTTCACCGGGCAGGCTCGGTTGGAGTAGACTGCCCGTTCGGTCAACATCACACGATCCATGTTAAGGCACCATTGGGATTTAGTTGGGAGATCTGCTGCCCCCCAGCGTTGCGCTATGTCCCTCTTTGCCACCATTATCCCTGCCGTGACCCAAAGCTGCTCATAACGGGACAGATCGGTGGGTTCCCAGATGTTCAGTAGGCTTCGTCTTGGGCTAGGCAGTATAGAGTGATTAAGTGTCTGTGAGAGAGTGCGGTGTATTTGTTTCCAATATTCCTGTATCTTGGGGCAGCCCCATATGGTGTGGAAGAACGTGCCCTCCTCCCCGCACCCTCGCAGACAGTAGGGGTGTGGCGCTCTGTGTATGCGGTGCAGCATTGTCCGCGTGTAATAAACCCGGTGTAGGATCTTAAATTGTACCAGGCGCATGCGTGCTGAGATGCCAACCTCTTTGGGGGACCCAAGTGCCTCGTTCCACTCTTGTTCGTCCATGTCATCAATTTCCCCTTCCCATTTCTCTTTCAGGTGGGACGTGGGATCGGGGGTGTTATTAAGTAATTTGCGATAAGTGAGGGACGTCGCACGTTCCAACATGTAGTCTGTGAGTAAGCGGTCCTCTAAGGGTGAAGATTCTGGCAGTGGTGTGTTGGCTGGGATAGCCGCAAGCATAGCGTGGCGTATCTGTATGTATCTATATAGTTCCCTATCACTGAGCTCATAGAGTTCCTGGAGGCGGGCAAAAGGTACCACCTCATTTCTCTCCCACAGATCGCCCACCGTAGATATACCTATTGTGTCCCATTGTGTAAACCCCTTGGTGTTCCTGAGGTTGCCCAGTGCGCGGGAGTCCCACAGTGGTGTCATCTTCGTGATTTTCCCTTTCCAGCCCAGAGCTGTCGTCGCCGCATGCCAAATTTGTACAGTTAGTTTGGTGGGGCAGACCAAGGTCCGTACCTTGCGGTGGTCGTACAGCGGACCCAACATGCCCTCCGCGCCCAGCTGCACCCTGTCGGAATGGTATGCCGGCTCGGTGTGTGGTGCGTGGAGCCATTGGTTAATAGGTTTGAGGTGGGCCGCCCAGTAATATAGTTTTAGGTCTGGAAGCGCAATTCCTCCGCTGTACCAGTCCCTGCGCAATTTGGGTTGTGCCACTCTTGCCGGGAGAGCGCCCCATAGGAGGTTGGAGACCAGTGCTGCCACCTTCTGAAAAATTTTTGGAGGTACCGGGTATGGTGAATTTTCGAGGACATAGAGGAAGCGCGGTAGCGCCATCATCTTATATAGGGCCGCCCGACCCAGAAGTGTCAGCGGTAGGCCCGACCAGAACTCGACATCTCGCTTGAGCCTATCCACGGGCGGTTTCAGGTTTTTATCCATGAATTCCGACGCATCTTTAGTAACGTGTATGCCTAGGTATTTGAATGACGATCCCGCCAGTCGCAATGGACACGTTTCGTCTAGAGTCGGAGCCGGACCTCGCAAAACATATAATTCCGACTTGGACCAGTTCAGCGTGTAGCCGGAGATCCTGCCGTATGTGTCGCAGATGCGCAAGAGGGCTGGTATGCTCTCCTCAGGTTCTGTGAGATATACGAGCATGTCATCTGCGTAGAGAGACAGGCGGTCTTCCCAACCCCCGGTCCCCGGTACACCCTTGAGGAGGGGAGAGGCCCGTATGAGAGTCGCCAGGGGCTCTAATGAGAGAGCATACAGCAGTGGTGACAGTGGGCAACCCTGCCGTGTGCCTCTTCCCAACGGGAAAGTGCGCGATATATGGCCGTTTGCCACTACATGGGCCACCGGGGCCGTGTAGAGCAATCTGACCCATGCCAGGAAGCGAGGTCCAAACCCCATCCGCTTCAACGTTTCGAAGAGGTACTCCCACTCCACCAGGTCAAACGCCATTTTGGCATCCAGCGCCAGAATAACCTCCGGGTCTGTGATGGCGTCGGATCGAGCCAGGAGACCATGTAGCCGCCGCAGATTCTGAGCAGTGTTCCTGTGCGGCATAAACCCGGACTGATCCGGGTGTATAATCGAGGACAGATGGGGCAGGAGTCTTTGCGCCAGGAGTTTGGCCAGGATTTTCACCTCCGCGTTTAAGAGGGAAATAGGACGATACGAGGAGCATTCCTCCGGCGGCCTGCCCGGTTTTGGGATTGTCACAATAGTCGCCATACGCTGATCTAGCGGAAGGGAGCCCCCCTCCAGGCAATCCTTGAACATCCCCAACAGGTATGTGCTAAGGGTGTCCGGCATCACCTGATACCACTCTACCGGTATCCCGTTCGGACCTGAGGCCTTGCCCGGGTTCAGTGCCGCAATGGCCATCCGGACCTCGTCGGTTGTAATGTCAGCTTCCAAGTCGCTCGATGCCTCTGGGGATAGGGTCTGGACTGCAATCGGCGCGAGGAGTGCCCTGGCTTCCTCCGATGTAACCTGACGTGTTGGGGTGTATACTTGCTCAAAGTGGGTCGCTAGCAACTCCGTTATATGTCTCGGGCCGGTGTGTGTTACCCCCTGTGCATCTTTTAGGCTCTGGATCCCCCTGGAGCTGCCCTCACGTTTATCGAGCCACGCCAGCATCTTCCCTGCCTTGTCCCCCACTTCGTAGACCCTATTCTGAGTGTCTGCGATGTGACCCTTAACTACTGTCCGTAAGTGGTCAGTGTAGAGCTGCTGCTGGAGAGTAAGTGCGTGTAGGGTGGAGGGAGAAGGGTGGGACTCATGGGCCCTGGTCCGTTCCTGCATGGTGATTTCTAGGTCCGCCAGTTCTTGTGTTTGCTGCCTCTTATGTCCGGTTATAGTGTTAATGGCTTGACCCCGCAGAACAGTTTTGTATGCCTCCCAGAGCGTCGCCTGGGAACGCACCGATTGTGAGTTTTCGAGGAAATAGTGTTTCGTGGCTTGTTTAAGTGCCTTGCGAACCTGTGGGATCTTGAGACAAGAAGCGTGCAGGGGATAAATGCGCCTACGTGATTTCGTCTGTAGAGAAAGCGTCAGTGTGAGCGGGGAGTGATCAGAAATACCTCGGGGGTGAATCACCGAAGTGTCTATGTGGCTAAGGGCCTCCCCCAGGGATAGGAAGTAGTCTATGCGCGACAGGCTACCGTGCACCGCGGAGTGAAAGGTGTATTGCTGCGTGCCTGGGTGTAGGTGTCTCCAAATGTCGGTCAGGCCCATGGCCGTGGTGAAGCGCCGGAAGTATGTCTCCCCCCCAGTCTGGTTTGGAGTGGGGTATTTATCTAGTTGTGGATCCTGGACAGCATTGAAGTCTCCCCCCAGAATGATCGCACCCTCAGGGAGAGTCAGGAGGAAGTCCCCTAGTCTCGGGAGGTGCACTGAGTGCAAGGCAGGCGGGACGTACACTGACACCAGATTCAGGAGTTTCCCTTCCCACTGCCCCTGCACGGCCGCGAAGCAGCCCTGGTCGTCAGTTTTGGTGGATAGGGGCAGGAATCGTGAGTTCTTTTGCACGAGTACGCCGGTTCCCCTGGAGCCGGACGTGAAGGCAGAGTGGGCCCACATTTTGTAACCTCGCCTATCTAAGGCCTTAGTAGCTCCCCCCATCAGGTGTGTTTCTTGTAATAGGGCCACAGTAGGACGCAGGCGCTTCACAGCAGTTAAAACCAATCCCCGCTTTACCCTATCACCCAGGCCCCTCACATTCCAGGACAGCACGGTTAATGGCGGAGACTGTGCCTCTGTAGGGTTCAGAGTCCCCGTCTGTACAGTATTACTAGCCATCGGGGAGTGTGGGATAGATGTTGCGGCGCCCCGGAGATGGGACTGCTCTGTTGGCTGCGCCACCGCGCAGCAAGGCGATCAGAGTCCTCATGGGGGCATAGTGTCACAGTTTATTCTCAACAGTGTCCCCCGAATTCCAGCGATCCCGAAACAATGTCCTCGACCCCTTGTACCCATTCCTAACAAGAACCATTCAAAACAATCCCCTCTCCCTGCCCCCCCTGCTTAACGGACCTCCAACTGCCCGCCACCCCAATTTAGCAGAGTGCAATACCCTTCCCAATGAACACAGTACTTGCTTGTAAGGGGGAGAGCGCCTCCCCGGGTTGGCGGCTCCCCTGTAGGCTCTCGTGGTTGCCACGCCAGAGTCAACGTGCTGCTGTGAAAGATTAGTCAGTGCCGGTGGTCGGCGAGGTAATGCAGTTCAGTGGCCGTCGCCGGAGTCAATCAGTTTCGCCACCCCCTTCAAAGCCATGGGAAGGCGAGCGTTCTGCGCCCTCCACGCGCCCTGATGCCTGCGAGCCATTCCTGCTGCCTCCTCTGCGGTCCGATTCTTGTCTGTTCGTCCTGCGCTGTCTCCCAACGGTGTGCCAGCCCTCCAGCCAGTCCCGGGCTGTGTCAGGGGAGTCAAAGAACCATACTTTCTTGTCCGCCACCACTCGTAGCCTGGCTGGAAATAACATGGAGTAGGGTAGTTCTTTCTCCCGTAGAGTCTTCTTTACCTCCAGGAACGTTCTCCTCTTCCTCGATACCTCCGCTGTGTAATCCGGGAAGAAAGCGATTTTGGAGTTTTGGATCTGGATGGTCGGCGCCACTCTAGCAGCCTGCAAAATGGCGTCTCTGTCCCGGAAATTAAACAGCCTCACCAGTATTGGTCGCGGCGGGCCTCCGGTCTTGGGCTTCCCTCCCGGAACCCGATGGGCTCTTTCGACCGAGAAGAAGTTCGATAGGCCTTTAGGCTGGAGCCGAGTCTTCACCAGATCTTCCACGTACAGGTCTAGGGCCCCCGTGTCTTCCGATTCCGGAACGCCCAGGATACGAACATTATTGCGCCTTGAGTGACCTTCCTGGTCGTCCAGCTTGTCTCTAAGGAGTTTGTTGTCCGTTTGCAGGCGCTCCATCGCAATCTGCAGTTCAGACACGTCCTCAATCAAAGATTTCGTGACCACTTCGACTTGCTTGACCCGTTCATTCATCTTTTGCAAATCCGCCCTGATCAAGGTGACTTCGGTCGCCGTGGCCCCCACAGTTTCTTGTACCTGCGCCAGCGCCGCCAGGACATCGTCCAGTGTGGCTTTCTTCCCCGCCTCCGCCTCCGCCATTTTCCCTCCAACGGTTTTGCGTTGGTCTTGTGGTGGCGAGCGTCGGTCATATGCAAATTTGTCCAGCTTAGCCTGGGTCGTAGTGTTCTTGGGGCCTTTGTGCGACATGGCGTGGTTCTTGTCGGGGCGGCACAGTGACTTCCCCGGTCGCCTGCGCCGAGTAATGGCGGCGATGAACCTGGAGGATCCGTCGTCTTCCAAGTCTCCTGTAGCTCTGAATATGCCCGGAAAGGGTCAACAGGTGGTCGGAGGGTGGGCACTCGGGCTCCGGTCTCTTCGGAGAGAGTTAGCGGGTCCTCGGAAGGAGGCGATCGTTGAGCCGGCACTTCCGGTCTTTCGGACCCGACTGTCGGCTGCTTCCGGCTGGGCTCAACCCGGCTGTGGCTCCGAGGTTCTGTGGCCGCGTGTAGGCCCGGCTCCTCCTCCGCCTTCGGCCCGCGGCAACGTGCTGTTTCGGGCTTTCGCCGCACCGGAGAGTTCCGGAGATGGTCGCTGCACGGTCTCTGGGTCCGGTTCCCCTTCTGGAGCCGGAGTGGATCAGGATATTTGTGCGGATTGATGCGGAAAGCCGCCTTTACCCGGGAGCCTCCCTAAGCTGCGGCCGCCATCGTTGGCTGCTAGCCACGCCCCACTACCAAGTTATCTTGAAAGGAACTTTGGCATGCAGAAAGAGGCCCGAAACTGAAGAAGTTCAAGAAAAATAAAGCATGAAAAGGCAGAGAAAATGAAAATAATAGATAGGCATTGGCAAAGCTAAAAGGTTTGGCTTTAGTACTGTCCAAAGTTCACATAATTTGCATGTGCGTAAGTATGTGGAATTTCAACTAAATGACGCATAATTCAGTAAAACACAAAACTGGATTTGGTGCTAGATTTTAGTGTGAAATGCATCCTCACATTTATTTTTAGGTTTCACCTGCACAGCGCTTACGCTGTGCTTGTGAAATCTATTTTATTCAACATAAATCTTAAAAGGGGCTTAGATCCCACACCCTTGCTATTCATTGGTTCCTGTGCTTGCCACTTATTTTTCGTCAATTTCTATTGGCTGTTGCATACTATTTCCTGTTGTTCCACTAATGTTTGCTCTTATCATTGTCCCGAGACCCAAGTGCTCCTTTTCATCAGCCGAACTTCTTTGCGAGGCTCCTTACTTGATTTCGACAAAGGACAGCATTCTAGTGTTCTTGCTCTCAAGTGTGCACCTCGGCTGGTGCACAGCACTTCCTGCTTGTTCAGCCCTCATAATCTCTCCGTGGCTGCACTAGAGTCAAAGTCTCTGAGAAACCAGGAGCTGCCCGCTCAAATCACAGTGGCGCTCACTAGTCCTCCTGAGGCAAGGTGCACTCACTAGTGTCCCCCCGCCCCCCTGGCCCAAGCAGGGACCCACTCTATTTCTAAAGCCGCATCAGAGGCTGGCAATTGTTTTAAGATTAAAACATCAGCCTGTGTGGCTGTGAACCTTAAGCCATTAGTGATAAGTGCCTCATTTGTCGAACTTGTAAATTGCTTCATGAGGAGAATGAGATGTCACACGTGCCAATCCACTAACTCCATATGTTACGGTGTGCCTGAATGTTGTCTGAAAGTTTCATAAATGTCCCACAGAGATGGCGAAGGAAACGCTACTTCCCACGGTCAACAGTGCTTCAGACAGCTCACCTTGGGATTGTGTTGTCCCTATAAAACAGAGTACATGTACTGATTAGCATGCTTTAAAAACAAAAAGTGCTGCATCAGACATAGCTCACTTAAAATACGAACAAGTATTCTGGAACATTTATATCGAAACAAAACGTTCCAATAATGAGCCTTCCATAAGGGCTGGGTACTTTAAAATATAAAATGTTGATCCAACACTAAAATTGCTCATGAAGTGAATGAGATACCATACGTGCTGAACCACTAACTCCAAATGTTACGGTGCGCCTGAATGTTGTCTGAATGTTTCATCAATGTCCTACAGTGATTGCAAAGGAAACGCTACTCCCCATGGTCAACAAAGCTTCAGACAGCTCGCCTCGGGATTGCGTTGTCCTTATTAAACACAGTGCTTGTACTGATTAGCATGCTTTCAAAACAATAAGTGCAGCATCAGACATAGCAAACTTAAAATACAAAGAAGTTCTTCTGGTCATTTATATCGAAACACAGCGTTCAACTAATGGACGTTTTATAAGGGCTGGGTACTTTTGAATATTTAATTTTAGGCCAACATGAAAATTGCCTCATGAGGTGAATGAGAAACTACACCTGCTTAAGCAGTAACTCCAAATGTTAGGGTGTGCCTGAATGTTGTCTGAATGTTTCATCAATGTCCATGGTTTTGATATGAAGTGGCGCCAAAGGACAGGAATGTTAGCAGAGGAATAGTTAAAGCTTTTACCTAACAAGCCGAAAAATTAGGGTTTGATTGAGTGTACAAAGAGCATTGTTTCTCCCTAGAGAGTGTGCTTTGAGGAACTATGCTAAGGTTTTTGGCACAACCTTGCTTGTATCATTTGCTGCTGGTTAAAAACAAGAGGTCAAATGTCAGGCTATGTCTTCTGACAAATTCCTTCTTATTTATTGAACAGGGAGATTGGTGTTTACCTTTTGATTTCTGACTGCAAAGTGAGCAGTTTTTTTAACCACTTTGATGCTGATGACGAGCTCAGCTCGTCATCAGGCTTACCTGCCGTGTGCTGATGACGAGCTGAGCTCGTCATGTAACGCGGTAAATTTAAAAATGCTGCACACAGCGGGAAAAGCCGCCGCAGCGATGCGGTTAAAGTGAACTATGTGATAATCATGCAGGAGTACAAGAAATGTAAAAGGAAAAGCTGTACGATGTTATAATACAAAATTTTAATACACGTACATGTAATGTACATATATTGCGAAATATACCAGCAGTTAAGAAAGCACATATAAGGCATTTTTTTGTAATTCGGAAGTGTGATGGAAGTAAAAATGTTGAATTTGTGATCAAACACTTTCCTGCTCAGGGATGCTTAAACAAATATAACTACATTAAAAGGCTTCTTATTTTTGGTTAACTTCAAGGTATCAAAAGCTTCCTCAAATTAGTCATACCTAATGCAAAGCATCCCTTTGTTGAAGTGTTGTTTTTTTAGTTTTTAAACACCTCATCATATTAGTACCCTTGAATGGGTTTTATTTGAGGGACTCCGTCAGTCTCACTTTCACTGTGTGTGGAATGTGCTTTAAGAATATAGAAAAGGCTGGGTATAGTTCTCTTTGACACTGAATGTCCCATAGCATGATATCTGCTTTGTAAGTTTCCAACAGTGAAATACTTGGTCTGTTTTTACCTTTTTTAGGTTTCGCCTGCACATCACTTGCGTTGTTGTATTTTCTGTAAATCTTAAAAGGGGCTTCAGTAACTTATATTGCCCAATGCTCACCAAGCTGCAACTTACAACAAAAAACCAAACTGCTAATTATTAATCACATAGGCATTTACCAAAGTTTGTTACATTTGACAGCATACTCTGCTTTAAAACCTATAATTATGTGATGCGGCATAATGTTCCAATGCATGTAAACATGGACAATGCTGTTTATCACATTTGTCTGCTATATTGCAGTTGTAAAGGATGGGAAAAAAGTAGCAAAAAACTTTCTGCATAAAATGCATAAAGGAGATTAAGAACTGAATGTAATGAACAGCATGATGATTGAGTGCACATTTTTCAGATATAAAATAGTTTTTCGTGGATTTCAATTGAAGCACTTCCTGGAATGCTGAATGATACATCAATGACCCTCCCCTAGGTTGAATCAAATTCTATTCTATATTTTAAAGATTTGGTAAGATCACCTTTTATTAGACAGTTGAGCTATCACTCCAAATTTTTAAAAGTACCCGTCCAGTGCCAAGAGGTTCTCTCACAGCCCAAAATGCTGCAACACAGGACACTGGTTTGCCCAAGAAGAAATTGTGACAGTAACAGACTATACAGTGCAATTAAAGAAAAAGAGATAAGCCACAGTTTGAAAGTATTGCTGCTCTGAGAACTGGAAAAGGCCCTGTCTGAAATCTCACAAAAGGGTCATCCCAAATTTACTTTCAGGTTGTCGGAGGGGGAAAGAACTGCAATAACCAAACTTAATCCCACTCAACCTCTATTGCTTCTTAAAGAAAAAACATCTAATATTATTTATGGAAATATACAAAATATTTTTATTTTATTAACAAAGTGATATCAAATGTTAGCAAACATTACATCATTTTACAAGTATAAACACTTTAATATAGTCAATGCAATTTAATTGCATGAAATATTGTTAATTAGAAAACCTGAACTCCACCTTCATCTCACTAATAAAACAAGCAATGCCCATAGGTTTGGCTTTAAAGGAATGTTGTATGGAAATGTGGCCTGGCTTTAACGGAATTTTGTCTGGTAATATGAAGCATGACAAGTAAATAGTAAAGGAATACAAATGCATTTGTTTGGAACCAAAGAACTGTAGAATAATATTGATGTAGGAGGTAAGATGATAGTTGCATTGTCAAGCCAGACAGTAACATCCATGTAGATTAATAACTGCCCTCCACCAATGTGTGCTGCTTTCAGAGAAAAACATCATAACTTATACAGTTATCTAAGATATTTTAATATCATTCTACTGTCATGTGTATACCCCTGAAAGTTCAAGTTTAAGCAGTATGATAGATAAACAAAATGATTACAGTTGTGTGAAGGGCATGTCTGGTTGTTTGTGGAAGCCCAATCAATCATGGACGCCTGGTTGCCAACATGTGGGTGGTGCTAAAGTCACTCTCTAGTGATGCTCACATATATGTCTGGAGATAGCTGTGCTGTAGAGCCAGACCATAAACAATGGCTCTTGGAAAGCAAACTCGAGCCTCAATACAGTGTCCATTATCCTTTCCTTGATTAAACTGTGTGCTGTTGGCCTACATCTAGTGAACCTAAACTCAGAAGAGAACCAGTGACGCATGTTTTGGTGGCACTATTGGGAATTTGGCCACCTTCTTCAGGACCAATGTCCAAATTACACACTTTGACCATGGATGGGTTTGGATCTTTGCAATCCAAAAACACAAGAGAATCCGAATTTTACAACACATATTTCTTTTACAATTTATAAAAAGATCGTAATCATACATACATTAGAAAATAATTATTTATTAAAAATAAAACCTACAAGGCTTTAAGTGAATCCACTTCAATAGACACTCTCACACAACACCACTTGCTACATGTAGAATTTTATTTAGAAAACACACACATGTCCACATTCTAACTGCAAAAAGACAATAATTGCACAGCACTTTTAATCTTACCTTATATCTAAACATAAATTGTACTCATAAATGATATTGGATATCAGACATACTTTTCCTCTGAGTAAACCTGCTATTGCTGTATGCCGAAGATTGACCTAGGCAAGAATGTGACATGCATCAAACCTATATATAGGTGATGCCTATCAAAACCAACCTCAAGTGGTTTAAACCCAGGGGACACAACAAATCATACCAGAAAGTAAACTATGCTACGCTATGTGGATTTCTAAAGCATATGGCTATCTGTAGGGTTCCCAGTGTTGGCTAAGACATAGCGTAGCTTTGGGACAAATGGAGAAAGACAGGGGGGCTATTAATGTGGCTATAGCCATGCTTATAGCCTTTTTCTGAACTGTGATTCATTGTGTTCGAGGCATATGGGCTGCAGATGGTACATTATGAATAGATCGCTCTCTGGTGTTGGGCTCGGATGATTGCACTTGTTTTTCTCTTGGAGAAGTATTTTGTCGTCACGAAACTGGTGACTCCTCCTTTGGGTGCTAGTGCGCATGGGCATCGGCTCCATCCTTAGATTGTTTTTTTTCCGCCATCGGGTTCGGATGAGGATCAAAGCGCTCCGGATCGACTTTGAGAAAAAGTGATATTTCGGCGTGTATTCCATTTCCAATTCGACTGTATTGTTATCGAACGCAATTTAATTTCCATTCCGACGCGTTTCGACTCCAACAATAAACATTTTCTTCTACGTCGACGAGACTGGGAGGCCTTTCTCGACGTAATCCAGCCCGGAGTCCATGGAAAGGACTCCATTTAAGAGATGTCCAACGTGTGGTGCTAAGTTCCCACACAAGGACCTACACGAGGTGTGCAACCTCTGCCTATCGCCTGAACACGAATCCAAGGACTGCGAAGCCTGCGCAGCATTCTCCTCCAAGTCGACGATTAGAAACCGTTGAGCCAGAAGACACGAGGTTTCGAGAATGCAGTCGGAGGCAATCCCGGAGCTGTTCGAGGCCCAGCACCTCGAAGAAGAAGAGGAACATGAAGACGAGTCGGGGTCGGAAGTGGATGAGTCTGATGTCGAAGAAATCGACGTTCAACAAACCGTGAGTGACGGCGTCCCCTTACCAAAAAACCGACCCCGTGTGGTACCGACCCCGCCTTCGAGCCCGGTCAGACTACCGAAGAAAGTTTCCGATGCCCCGCCTTCGGGCCCGGCAACGAAACCGAAACAGAAACAGAAACTCTCGGCCTCCCACCATGTCGGATCCGAGAAACGGTCGACATCGACATCGACACCGAAGCTCCATACAAAGGAAAGCTCGGCATCGAAACATTCCATGTCAAAACCGAAACATGCTTCGACGTCGAAGACTTACTCAACACCGAAAAAATCAGAATCGAGCAAATTCTCGGTGCCGAAAACACAGAACATTGACGGTCAGAAGCAAAGGCACCTTTCGGAACCAAGAACTTCGGTACCGACAAAGGAGCAGCAGACAGATCCAAAACAAAAGACTTTGTTTATCGATCCGCAAACTGGCAAAGTGGTGACAAAATCACAGAAAAAGAGGAAGAATGAACAGCTAGATGACAAAGCTCTTCCTCCTAAAAAGAGAACAATGGAGACAAATACAACTCCTCCCCTTTCTCCTCGGCCTAGAGACACACCCTCTTCTCCTATTCCTCACACTATGCCAGCTATTTCTCCACCTTCTACACCAAGACCATCTACACCTCAAACAGATGTAGACAGTGATACAGGGGAGGGAGAACCTCATGGGGATGACGACACTGTCCCAGATGAGGAAGGCCCATGGGAGAATTATGATGCAGGGTCAGATGATGATAACGACCCAGAATTATACCCCTCAAAACCTTCACCACCTGATGATAATACAGGTTTTGTGCAGCTCATTAATAGGGCAGCAAAATACCATAAGGTAGATTTACATACAGAACCTCAAATAGAGGATTTCCTTTTAGAAACGCTACCTGCTGCACAAAGAACATCAGGAACACTACCTATGCTAAAGGGTCTTCTCAATCACACAGCAGACATATTCAAAGACCCTGTGAGGGCTAGGGTATTAAACCCAAGAATTGATAAAAAATATAAGGCAGCCCCAAAGGACCCAATATTTATCAAGGGACAGGTACCTCTGGACTCGCTTGTAGTTACAAACGCTCGTAAAAGAGCAAACTCATTATCTACAGGAGAAGCTTCTCCTCCTGATATGGAGTCCAAGCTAATAGATGCATCAGGCAAAAGAGTAGCATCCCAAGCAGCAAACAGCTGGCGCATAGCTAATACACAAGCGCTACTTGCACGCTATGATAGAGCGCATTATGATGAGCTAGAAAAACTCATCACACATCTCCCTAAGGAACATCAAAAAAGGGCAGACCAGATTATACAGGAAGGGAAGATAATAACCAACACTTCCATTAACTGCACCTTAGACGCGGCAGACACTGCAGCAAGATCCATCAACACCAGTATCATGCTAAGAAGACATGCATGGCTTAGGGTCTCAGGGTTCAAACAAGAAGTACAAACATCTTTATTGAACCAACCTTTTGATCAAAAAACACTTTTCGGCTCAGGTACAGATGAGACTTTAGAAAAGATGAAAAAAGACACAGAAATGGCTAAATCAATGGGAGCATTACAACAGCCAACTCAAAGGGGTTCCTTTCGTAGGTCCACCTATAGAGGGGGGTCAAAGAATACAGGCACAAGCCAGCAATCTACCTCTTTTACACCAACATCACCCAGAGGTAATTCATGAGGCAGTTATAGAGGTAACAACAACAAGGGTAGAGGTCACGGAAATAATAACAACCGCAACTCCCCAACCCCAAAACAGTGACTTAATACAACTCCCCCCAGACCATTATAACACCGGTCGGGGGACATTTATCACACTTCCTACCTGTCTGGGAAAACATCACGTCAGACAGGTGGTTGAGACAAATTATCCAACATGGTTATTGCCTGGAACTCACAGCTACCCCACCAAACATCCCCCCCAGACAGCGTCCAATGAGTCAAGATCATCTGACATTGTTAAAACAAGAAGTACTATCACTGCTACAAAAGCATGCTATAGAGAAGGTTCCAAAACATCAGCAAGGGACAGGAGTATACTCTCTATACTTCCTAATCCCCAAAAAAGACGGATCTCTAAGACCAATCTTAGACCTCAGACCTCTCAATGCATACATAAACTCGGAACATTTCCACATGGTCATGCTCCAACAAGTACTTCCTTTACTGAAGAAAGGGGACTTTCTTTCTACACTGGATCTAAAAGACGCTTACTTTCACATCCCAATTCACAAAGCCCACAGAAAATACCTCAGGTTTGTAGTAGAAGGACAACATTATCAGTTCAAAGTCCTTCCGTTTGGGGTCACAACAGCACCAAGGGTGTTCACAAAATGCCTAGCAGTAGTTGCAGCACACCTAAGAAGATAACAAATACATGTCTTCCCTTACTTGTACGATTGGCTAATAAAAGCCAAGTCACAGGAAGAATGTCTTCAAAACACACAGAAGACCATTCAATTGCTGCACCAGCTAGGGTTTACGGTCAACTACACAAAATCCCACCTACAACCAAACAAGGCTCAACAATACCTAGTGGCTACTATAGACACAGAAAAATCCAAAGTATACCCCAATCCAATCAGGATCCAAACAATGATCACGTTGATCCAAAAATTTCAACCACAACACTCACTAACAGCTCCTGTGTTCATGCAGCTGTTAGGGATGATGTCCTCCTGCATACTGCTTATACCATATGCCAGACTACAAATGCGTCCACTGCAAGAGTGTCTAGCGACACAGTGGAATCAGGCTCAAGGTCAGATTACAGATCTGGTGTTGGTAGACGACCGCACACATCGCTCTCTGAAGTGGTGGAACACAACAAACATTTCCAAGGGGCGGTCGTTCCTAAAACCGATTCCACAGGTGATACTAACAGCGGATGCATCGCTCACCGGATGGGGAGCGCATATGGAGAAATATACAGTGCAGGGAAAATGGAGTGTACAGCAAAAAAGACTGCACATCAATTATCTGGAACTACTAGCAGTGTTTCTAGCATTAAAAGCTTTTCAAATGCAAATCCTCAACAAAGCAGTCCTGATCAGAACAGACAACATGACTGCAATGTATTATATTCAAAAACAGGGGGGGGACACTCTCTCCAACTATCCAGACTAGCACAGGACATTTGGAGATGGGCCATTCCAGAAAAGATCTATCTGTTAGCCGAACACCTACCAGGAGTATAAAATCAGATAGCAGACATCCTAAGCAGAGAGTCAGAACAAATACACGAATGGGAACTGCACAACCAAATTCTGCAGCCATTCTTCCAAAGATGGGGACAACCAGAGATAGATCTATTTGCCACTCATCAGAACGCAAAATGCCAAAACTTCGCATCCAGGTACCCACACCGCCTGTCCCAGGGCAATGCGCTATGGATAAATTGGTCCAACAAATTTGCTTATGCTTTTCCCCCTCTCCCGCTAATTCCATTAGTGGTTCGGAAACTGCAACAACATTCAATGACAATGATACTAGTAGCACCCACGTGGGCAAAACAGCCGTGGTTCACCACGCTACTGCAACTCTCACAGGTGCCACATCAAAAGCTAAGATTATTACCCATGCACCTTACACAGAACCATGGAGAAATAATGCACCCAGATCCCAAACAATTGAACCTAGCGATCTGGCTCCTGAGGTCATAGAATTTGGATACTTAGATTTACCTCCAAACTGTATGGAAATCATTAAGCAAGCAAGACGTCCTACCACCAGAGCATGCTATGCAGCAAAGCGGAAAAGGTTTCCTGTATACTGTAACCGTAACAACATCAACCCTCTGGACGCATCCACTAAACAGATTATTTGCTATTTACTACACTTGCAGCAATGTAACCTTGATTACACCTCTATTAGAGTACATACTGCAGCTATAGCGGCGTACCTACAAAACAGACAACATCTTTCCCTGTTTAATGTACCAGCAATAAAAGCTTTCATGGAAGGCCTCAAAAGAGTCATTCCACCAATGCTACCGCCTTCCCCAGTCTGGAAACTCAACATAGTACTTACCAGACTAATGGGACCACCTTTCGAACCTATGCATAGGTGTGAAATACAATTCCTCACATGGAAGGTGGCCTTTCTTATAGCTATTACTTCACTCAGAAGAGTAAGCGAATTGCAAGCATTTACAATACAAGAACCATTTCTGCAGTTACACCAAAATAAAGTGGTTCTTAGAACAAACCCAAAATTCTTACCTAAAGTAATTTCAGCATTCCACATCAATCAGCCAGTGGAACTACCAGTCTTCTTTCCAAAACCACAGACGGTAGCAGAAAGGGCCCTACATACATTAGATGTCAGAAGGGCAATATTTTACTACATAGAAAGAACACAAACTTTCAGAAAAACAAAACAACTATTTGTAGCGTTTTCTCCTACACATAAGGGCAATCCTATCTCTAAAGCAGGCATTGCCAGGTGGATTGTAAAATGTATACAAATATGCTACTTATAAGCAAAGAGGACATTAACTGTTCCTCCTAGAGCTCACTCTACACGTAAACTAGGAGCATCTATGGCATTCTTAGGAAACATTCCTCTAGATGACATATGCAAAGCAGCCACCTGGGTTACACCGCATACCTTCACAAAACACTACTGTGTAGATGTGCAGGCAACACAACAGGCGAGAGTGGGACAAGCTGTACTAAAAAATGTATTTCAGACTGTTGCAACAGACACTGGTGACCACCGCTAGGGAGATAAATGCTGTATAGTCTATTCATAATGTACCATCTGCAGCCCATATGCTCGAACGGAATATGCTACTTACCAGTATGCATCTGTTCTTGGCATAGAGGGCTGCAGAGTGGTACATGCCTTCCCAGCCTCCCCGGAAACCTGTGTCTGTTCCAACACTATCTTATTTAGATACACTTACATGGGCATTTCTATCTGTATTCTATCATACTACTCCATCTAACCCTACTATGGCAAAACAATCTACGGATGGAGCCGATGCCCATGCGCACTAGCACCCAAAGGAGGAGTCACCAGTCTTGTGACGACAAAAGACTTCTCCAAGAGAAAAGCAAGTGCAATCATCCGAGCCCAACACCAGATGGCGATCTATTCATAATGTACCACTCTGCAGCCCTCTATGCCAAGAACAGATGCATACTGGTAAGTAGCATATTCCTTAGGCAACCTAATTTTATTGGGGGCGTATTCCAAAGTTTAGGATGAGATATGAAAAGGACCTACCACCCCATCTGGCGTTATGAATTCTAGGTACTTTCGAGAATTGACCCGCAGAAGAACTTAAAGCCCTACCAAGGGAGTACGTGGTCAAAGGTGCCCTGTTCATTAAGTAAAGTAATGATTGGATTAATGAAGGCGAGCGGTGCACTGGGAGGTGATGAGAAGTGAGAATATATTTTGAGTATCCTTTTTTAACTAAATTCTTGCCCTCTATGTGTTCCTTGTTCTTTACAGGCAAGGCATCTAGGTGAGGGTACAACCAAATGCAAATTCAGAGTGTGTTATTTATCATCTGTTATTCTTTCTGCAGTGGGCTCTGCTTTGTTAATATTTGAATACTAATCTCATGGTTATCTCTTCCCCAATCAATTAGCTAGCTAATGTTGGAATTTTTGCATATTTGGTTGTCGTTCTGGAAGTCCCGTCCACTTTTCAGCAATTGAGCACATGATCTCTGAAAGGCAACTCAATTTATCAAACACTGAACTGCACTGACAATTGTGCTTTACTCTGTACTTCCATTTTGGAGTTAATAGCAATAACATAGCAGGCAAGTTTGCAAAAGGTCGACACAAAAAACAGTCCTATTCGATTGCCAATTGAAAGCTTACATTGCTGTTTCTAGGGCTGAGGACACCCTGTTTACCATTCTTACAACAATTTTCTCCCTCCCAACTACTATTTCGAGCAGTTTATTTGTGGAGTTGTACAATTTTATAGAGGTATTTTTGACTTGAGGGTCCTTGTCTGATTTGCTCAGTGTTTTCATAATGAAAATCATGCGAATCAATATTTGCGATATGCACTTTTTTGGAATTGGAGCTCACTTCTGCTAATTCTGATTTATTTTGTTAGGGTTTTTGCAAATGCATCTCATCTGTGTTCCATCAGGTTAGTTGAATCAGTATCTAGAAAAGAAGGTGAAAATAAAAGGAAATGAGAAGAAAAAATATTTTTCAATTTGCTGCACTATCTTTTTACTTGATGACAGGTAAAATGTATCTTTTGAGTACAACCACCCGTTATAGTGAATTCACTACCACCAACCCCATATGGTCAATTGTCCAGGGTTGCTGCCATGGCCACCTCTTGCTTGATAAAAAGGAAGCTATTAGTCCATTTCTTCGATTGTGATAGCACTCAGGGAGCCTGATCAGTAGTTTCAGTCCTCCTAATGTCTTACCCTGAAACATTTGCATTGCTGGATTGTGCTTGCTGAAATTTCTCCAAGTTGATCTTACTGTGCTATGCCGAAGAGAGGAGGCAGATTTATATACAATACCCAATAACCAAATTTAATACCTAAACCACTGTTAAAACAAAGAGGTAGCATGCTTTTCTGCCCGCTGGCCTTGTAGCACTTCGTTTAGCTTAGCACGCAGTTCAGTTTAACAAAAGCTTCCAGCCAATCACAGCATGGTCGGGCGCTGTACCACACCCCTTTAATTTTCAATCAATCAATCAATACACTTGTAGAGCGCGCTACTCACCCATGAGGGTCTCAAGGCGCTGGGGGCGCTACTGCTCAAAGATCGTTCAATGTACTGCATCTTTCAGCACCAGCAGCAGGATTGGACTTCGTCACAAAGGGTGTCCTTGATATTGTACAATGGAAACAATCTTGGCCAACAGAAAGGTAAAGAACAAATTATACCATGAATGATTCAGATGTTGTGTTGCTCAGTTAGCAGTTCATTTTAAAATTAGCTTCCAGCCAATCATCATATAGTCCTGCGCTTGACCAAGCCCCTTCTTTAGTCTTCACCATCTTGTGTCTTTATTATTTTTGATAGCTTTTTTCTACAGCCACAAACTACATAGATTAATTTTATGCTAATTTAAGTAGATGATGGCAAAAAACATATAATGAGTGTGGAGCCACAAAAAAGCTCAAACCTTTGGTCATTTTTCATTTCTCTTTTGAAACAAAATTACCAACACTTCCGCGATTTATGACGGTTCACGTAATTGTAAGTAATTTGGCACACAAATCCTCCAGCAGGCGCACATAAACAATGTATGTATTGAGTCCAAGCCACTCCTGGCTGCTGCTGGTTACATTTAACACTATTTTCCTAGTGCAGAATGCATGGCGCTAAAAGGTTGCAAAATTCTGTGTATTCTCATGTAACATTATCTCCCATAGTTTACTCCAGTCTGTGCCTGGAGTTCATCTGAGACTATTTCCAAAGTAGGAAAGTGTCAAAAGAAGTTTGTAAACGGCCATAAACTGACATGTTTGTGGGTCTTCGCAAACTCTCAAGGCTGAACCCACCTTGGACAACTCACTCTCCTGCCATTGCGCGGGATTTATTCCTGTGTAAACATATGCTTTTGTGCTACTTTTGTGAATTCCTAAAAGTTGTAAATCTTCCGATATACTCTTATAAACTACATTTGGAGTGCAAATTACTTCGTAAAACGGGCCCAAAAAAGTTAGGACTCTCCGGGTAAGTCTTCTAGGAAATTACAGCTAGATTCATGAAAGGAAATTGCGCTCGCAAAGGGCCAGATTCTGAGAATCTAGCCCTTTACGAGCGCAATTTTTGCATTTGGGATTCATCATATCAAATGCAAAAATCGCTATGTGCGAAATTGCATATTTGCGAGGAATTGCATTTAAGGAATCTCTATTAGAGATTCCTTAAATGCAATTCATTAACCAATTCTAAATTGCGAATTCGCAATATTTGGCCACTATTTACCACGAAGTCTGACTTTGTGGTAAATAGCGAAAAAATAGAAAAATGCACTTTAGTGCATTTTTCTCTGTTACATGTTACACACACACATGTCCTTCGGACATGTGTGTGCCCAACACCTGTGTAAATTTGCATTTCAGGGGTGCTACAGGGTGTCCTTTGGACACCCCTGGCACCCTTGAAATCGCTATCTTATTTGCGCCCATAGGAATGAATGGGGAGTTATTCCTTATTTGCGATTAGCAATTTGCTTATCGCAAATAAGGAATGTGTAGGAATCGCAATTTATTTAGTGATTCCTACATGAATCCCGTTTTGCAAGTCCTTAATAGCGATTCCTTAATAATCGCTATTAAGGACTCGCAAAACGGCTCTTTGATGAATCTAGCTGTAAATCCCCAAAGGGAAAAAACACATTTCTCATTGAAAAGAAACGTTGTCAACCAGATGAACAGCATATGTGATGTGCAATTGTTTAATATATGGTCAATGTACTTCCGCTTGCAGCTTCTAAAATCATACCCGCTATTATGAATGCACAAACAATTTCATTAGCTATATGATTTGATTTATTTCCTCGACCCGGGTGAAAAATATAATTTATTTAAAAGCTTTCCTCAGTGCATATTCTATAACTTCCAACTAGGGCTAATTAGCGTCATTCTTTGCATGAAGCTATAATACTGGAAAGCAACCTTTTATTGGCTGAACGGCTTCGTGCGTGGAGCGTTCAACGGTAATGCATACGATTTGTATTCTGTGCACTGCTGTGTAGAGCTATTAATGGTAGAGCGCTTACCCTCTGCTGGAATGTTGAATCATAGCACCCTGCGATGCCAGTCACTCCTCCCATCCATTTCCCCTCCTCCCTTCTCCCTTCACGTGACTCATGCTGTCAGTGTGTGACCTCACGTGTGTGGAAAGTTTAGGGAAATTAACTTGAAAGTTTAGCAATGTTTGGGAGATTGCATGCACGTGGGCCTGCTACCGGCAATGTTTGCGGTAATATCGGGGAAATCAACAGTAAAAAATGCCCAGCAGATCATAAAACAGACCAACAAACATAAAAACAAGCATTTGCAATGCAATGCCTCGCATTTATGCGAGTTTGAGCTATTGGCATTGTAAATGACAATGCCTTTTATTTATGTTTTTATGTTTTAAAACATACATAAAAGACATTGTCATTTAAGATACTAATAGCTTAAACTTTCGCAAATGCAAGACCTATTGCATTGCAAATGCTTACCGCTATGCGCATGCAGCTATGTTGTCATTTTTCATCAACACCAGTTATGACTGCTGAATTAGACATATTCAAGAAAGATGACATTGACCCCCCTTGCAAGGGCGGCTCTAGGCTCATGGTGGCCCTGGGCAGGGAACATAGGTAGGGGGCCCCGGAAGAGGGGGTCCAGGCGGGGCAGAGCACGGAGGCCAGTGAAGAGGGGGGGGTCAGGGTGTTTGGGAGTGGAACAGAGCCGGAGGACGCCAAATCCCTGCCAGGGGCCTCCACGCAAATATGTATCCATCCTCAGAGGATTATTATATTAAGGATATATATTGGCGTGGTGGCCCCTGGGATTTGGTGGCCCTGTGCAGGTGCACAACTTGCACATGCCTAAGGCCGCCCCTGCCGCTGGAGAAAGAACATTCCCTCTTTTGCTAATGCTAGTCGAATGTAGTACAGGAGACCACTGCCAGGCTATATCAGGAGAAGGCAGTGCCAAGGTCTACAAAGGGAAGGAAGCCGCAGGGTCAACGCTCTTGCTTGGTGCATTGCTAGTGTCTAAAATTAAGTCCATTCAAACAAATATATGGGCATAGGCGTGCACTGCCAGGATTGAAGATCGGACAGGGCCTACAGAAGAGAAACAATATTGACTATTTTGCTAATACTGGTCGACCGTAGCGCAGGAGACCACTGTCAGGCTATATCAGGAGAAGGTAGTGCTAGGGTCTATGAAGTGGAAGGCAACGGTAGGGTCAGCGCTTGTGTGGGGCAATATAAAGTCCATTCAAATGATATATGGGCATAGGCGGGCACTGTCAGGGTCCAAGATCGGGCAGGACCTAGAGACGTAAAGCCCACAATTGAAATTGAGGGCTGGGGTACTTCCTTCGTCTTCAAAGTCAGCAGAGGCATGGTGATTGGTGTGTGTGTAGGGGGTGTAATGCCCAGCTCCACGTTGCCTAGGAACTACCAGAGCTTATTTAGGTCACACTAAAAGAGTCATGGTGGGGGGGCCGTTAATTCGGACCGAGCACTCTACAGAGAGGCACTCCAGTCAGAGGGGGCAGTAACGATGACGGATGGTGTTCTGGGATATGGACTGTAGGGGCGGTGAGGTGTCGGGTAAAGAGCCGTTGTGTGACAGCGGCATGACCCCCACACCCCCTGCTGCAACCGCCAATGTTCCCGGTGCCTGAAGGTGGCCTTGAACCGCCCCCCCTCGCTAGCCGGGGCGTGTGGCTTCTAATAGAAGGACTGCGCAAGAGGCCGGGGGCTTGGTGTGGGAACTGGGGTCATCTCGACAGGGCCCCTCCGGGTATGAGGCTCCAGGGTCACGACTTTAGCAGCCAAACTTGTTGGTGCACATTGTAAACCCTGTAGGATAGCAGAGGGCTCAGCCTCTAGTGATCGGGGACTCTCCAGCTGCCGATAACCCCACTCCCACAGGAAACAGCTGGTGACCCTCCGTCGGATCCACACTGTGTGCAAGCCCTTCTTGGAGTTGTTAAAAGGCACATTCACCGCAATGATAAGCGGGGGGAGGAGTAGGCAGCGAAGAAGACGCGTCAGCTGGAGTGTTAAAAGGCACGCTCTTTGAAATAAGAAGCAGGGGGGAGGAGGGTGATGAGTCAGCCTAGGAGACGAGTGACCTGAAGCTCACGGGACAGCTAATAAATACATAAATAAATAAAGGCGCACAGGCATATGGGAGGTGGGAGGGGGCTGCTTTGGCGGGGGAACAAAGGACTTCTGCATTGGTGCAGCGGAAATGGACCTTTCTTAAAAGTTAAAAAGAAATGTCAATTAGGTTAGAAAGCGGCCGTCATTACCAAAGCTGGCACCTGGTGCGTGCTGTGTCCCTTAATGAAGTAAATAGTTCTCGGAACTGGTAATGAAAGCTCCTGAGTTAGGACACAGTAAAAGATCGATCGAGTCCTCATGGGGGGTGCTAAATGGAGACAGGGCGGTAACAAGGAGGGACTAACAAGCCTCACAATGAATGGGAAGCCAGCATTTACCAAGGACAATGACACCAGCCAATGAAAAGTATGGGCGGAGAGAAGGTGAGGCTTACACTGCATACTCGACTACTGCATGCCTCGCAAGGAGAGCAGTGAATGTGCGCTGCCACTAGCCTCAACCTAAAAATGGACGGCACACACACTGACCCACTAGATCAGCCCCTAGGGCACTGCTTAGTTGCCCTATATGCCAGTCAGACCCTGAGATAAAATATGTTGAGGGTGGCACAAAGACACATGGTAACCAAATAGGCAGACTCGGCAGGCCTTTGGAAGATAACCTACATGGGCAATCTCAGTGCAGCAATGTCTAATAATTAGAACATTGCAGCTGAGCCCCAAGAGAAATCGAGAATCACACATTAAATAGCTGGTGGAGAAGTGTGGCTCAATGGTTAGAGCGGCAGACCCTGATGCAGAGGTCTAGCCCGGGACCTGGGTTCAATTCCCCGCCTCGGTGGGTCTTGGGCTCAAAATTCCACGGACCTGATAATTCTCGCCTCGGTGCCTATTCCAATCATGGAGTCCCACTCTGCAACTCTGGGCAATAGCTTGCTTAATCTCCACAACGGCCCCCACAACGCTAAGGATGCCTGGCCTCCACCTTGGGGGTGCCCAGGAGTGGACGCCTCACAGGGAAAGCCAGGATGGGTTCCACAGCGGTATTCGTACAAGCGCCTTGAGACCCTTGCGGGTGAGTAGTGCGCTATACAAGTATCAATTTACATTACATGGAGCTGTTCTGTGTTATCTCCAGTCCACTGCAAGAGGTGGAGCCTCAAAGCTCCATCCCCAATGACTACAAGAGGAGCAAAAGGGAACTGTGCTGTGTGATGTGTCAAGTGTCACATCACACTGAACCAGGTCAAGATTTTGTGGGATGGGGGAATTTGTGGCTCTCTCATACAGTCTGTGCAGCTCTGCCATTCACTTATGTTGGGTTTGGTACTGTGACCAGCCAGGTCACAATGCATCTTAGCGGCAGATAAATTACAAAAGAAACCGCGCTGATTATAAATAAATGTGCAAAATTAATGTACAAATTTAATGTGCAAACTTTGATGAAAATAATGTGTTTAGAATATACCAAAATGTCAACTGTCCTGTTTACTCATTCTGGGCCTCAAAATGCTGTTTGAAAAGCAAGCTTGAATAGAAAATGCTAAATACACTTTGATACTTGACCTCTCCAAGAACATGTTTATTTTAATAACTAATAAGTTGCTTATATTGTTTCAAGTATTTCCTCAGAACATTTCTACTTACACAAAGACCACTATTTATACATGACTGAATCTTGTCCTTTAAAGGGGTAATGCAGAGTTCATGTATTAAAATGCAGAGTTTAAACTTGAACTTGACTTTCTAACCTACTTTTTTCCCCCATCAATGATGATTCTGCAAAATGTTTTCTTTTTCATTAGTACAGATGTTTCGACAACTACATTAATCTTTGTTTAGAAAATTGATATTAGAAGATGTAGTGTATATGAGGGAAAGAAAGCCTGAATGAGTCAAACTTCCCTTGAGCACATAGATGTAATTTAGTTGCAAATGTGACATTGCTGTCTCAGGACTACTGTATTCATGTTACAAGATGAGAAGTGATCTGTTCCCATGAGAGCATCAGATGCTGACTGGCTGACAGGAGATGAGAAGAGCAACATGTTACAAAGCTTCACAAAATACGTAGTCTATCATAGTGCATCTTCCTAGAGTAGGTTTTTACTTACCCACTTTTCCAGATCACCCTTTTATGCCATTTTACTTAGACTCTGACTTTTATCTCACATTGCTTTTAGACTCTACTGAGTTTTTGAACCTCTCTTTATGGGAAGTTCTGCTTTGATGTTTTCTTTTGATCTGATTTAAACGCTGAAGCTTTATGCTTTTCTCTCACTCTTTCAGACTAGAACTCTGTATAGGGTTTGACTAGGTCAATTTTCACCAGATTCTTGGAATAGGGATAATTTCCTTTATGGAACATGCTTTAATGCACTTATTGCCTAACTTGATTAAATAATATTGATTTTATATTTTTGTCATATATTGACTATTGAAATTAATCTGAATTTAACTTGTGATTTGCAATAACGATGATCTACTAAAAGATTTGCTTAATAAAACCCTATAGATATATACCAACTCTCTTTATTAACTAAAAATGAGAGTAATGAGTGTGATGACAATTTATCTGATGCATTGCTTTCTTCTTCTCTAAAACAACAGAAAAGATCCATACGACCAGAGGCCGATTAAACCAAGCGGGAATCATCCTGTTTGATGGTAAACTATGATCTAACTGATTCCCATTCCATCACAGCTTTCCAGCCCCTCACTCACAGACCCAAACCTGCAAAACATGGTCAGTCAGAATGCATGAACTGCAAGGTGATTAGTATCATTTGCTGGCCTTAAAATGTAAGCCCCAAACAGACAGTCATAGCCAACCATGTGCAGAATGGTGATGTCCATCAGGGGAGTACAGGATTATGTTCAGCAGGGTAGCAATGGGCCAAGTGTGTGTGCACTAGATGAACATTAGTGTTGCATGTTGGGGGGTCGGCATAGAGTGGTACACCTTAGTGGAGTTCTGGTGTTGTGTCGCAAAGGAGTACTAGGTGCTGTACATCACATGGCACTGGGTGATATGCTTCCCGGGAAAAATAGATGCTGTTCACCTTGGAAGCATTTGGAGGAAGCAGGAAAAACACGGAGTGTTGTGCACCATGTGAGCACTTCGTAATGTACAGTTCATTGGCACAGGGCTGTGAGCATTCCAGGGGAGTAGAAAGATGTGCAGCAGGGGCAACACGATGTCTTGCAAGGGGGGGCACAATGTTATGTATAATATTTGAAACACAAAGATACAAAAGTCGTGGTTATGCGTATAGGGATTTTGGTGCTTTTAGGTTGGATTACACTAATAGTCTGTCTTTTCAAAATTAACTTAACTGTGCTCAAAGGTGTGGAGAACCACTTAACTCCACGAGGCAAGAGCGCAACTCTCAAAACATAAGTTCTACTCCCAAGCACACGTTTTAAGTTATGACAAGGTTTCCCTGTTGGTAACAAACAAATACAGTAATGTAATGACACAATATACAGAATTTCTTTTTTTTGGTTTTCTTGTCACGCTTTATTCAGGTGTTTCCAGCAACAGCCAACACGCGTTTCGTCGCAATGATCCCGTGATTTCCTCAAGGCTGTACAAAATAAATATACAGAGTTCCACTGGCATCTGAATACTTTCCACTCTCTCCATCGTATACTCTATCTTGGTATTTCTGTGGCATTAAGTCACTTTATGAAGTTTCGTTTTTCTATATATCAAACAAGAGAATCATGGGAGCTTACCCTGTATTCTGACTATGAATGGCTATCACATGTACAAGATTATTTATGTTGACTTAGAATGATGTGGCATTATTAAATACAGTGGAACTCTGTATATTTATTTTGTACTGCCTTGTGGAAGTCGCCGGATCACACCCTATTGCGACGAAACGAATATTTGAACACATTGACGTGCTCCACGTTACCTTTAACAATTTAAGTTACTCATTGGTTTTTGATCAAAGACATTTTGCATGTGGGCTCTTTACACACTGGCAGTCACCAATGTCTACTTATGCTTTAGATGCACTTTACATTGAAATGGCATATTTTTTTTTTTGCCTCAATTTTTTTTTATTGAGAAGTATCAGAACATTACAAGCAAGGAGCAAATAAGAGAGCATTAAAAATACAAATTCATGCACAAATAGACAGATTTGAACAGGCGCAGTGCGTCCATTGGGGCGTGGGGGCGTAGCCCCCCGCCCGGCCGCAGCGCTGGCGTCTTTGAACTTAAGTAAACTGAATCAGTTTACTTAAGTTCAAAGACGCCGGCCCGAGGGAGAACGAACTGACAATCATGTCAGTCAGCATGACGTCGGACCCCCACCGGTCCGACATCATGTTGACTTACATGATGGTCAAACCAGGAGTAACAGGCAGCAGCACAAGTGCGCATGAGTGGGGACGGAGGGCACCCTGCCCACTCATGCGCACTACTGTCTGCTCTGCTGGCGCATGCCCATTAGGAGAGCGAGGGTTGAGCAAAGGCTCAAACCTCGCTCTCCTAATGGGCAGGCGGGCGAGTAGTAACCGTGCTTGGCAGTCAGGTAGGTTTTGATTTGTGTTTGTTGTTTTATTCCCCCTCCCTCCCTCGAGCATGCAGGCCGCCGCTGGGAAGGAAAGCAGTGCCTCGAAAAGTAAGAATGTATAGTAGTTCTGCATGAGTTTGTTTGAATTCTTGCCGTGCCTGCAGGTTGAGGAGGAAACTGTATAAATATATTTCTCCAAGCAGGGAATGCTTTCTGTCGTTCGTGCCCAGATGATCGCTCGGATGCCGGACAGAGTGCAGCAGTTAAGGACGGTGATACTTTCTCCAGAAACGAAAATTCAAGTGCTACACTGCGCACCCGGAAGGAGTAAAATTGTTTTTTAAAAGGCTATTTGCTTGGAGGCTTTGTTTTAATAGTGTACATAATGGGTGGATTATACTGTGCTTCCTGTGTTACTGCAGAAGCGTTATCCAGGCAATATAAAAAGCTGCACCATTGCTTATCAGCAGTAAAGTTGTCTCGTGCAAAACAGGAGCACCACGGGCAGAAGGTAGGGGTGAAGGAGCAGTACTTGACCTGGAATGGGCAGTAGATAAAGATGGATTAAACACGCCAATTGGACAAGCCGTAATAGTAAGGTCGAGTGCAAAAGCTGATAATGGAAAAAAGTGGATGTGCCTTTAGTTCAATTGGAAAGGAAAGACCGAATTGCAGTTATAAGCGGAGTGTCTGTGTTAAGGAGCCCTCCTAGGGGATGAATGCTGGCCGAGCACGAGACTAGCAAACTCGCATTTTCAGCCTGCATGGTGTCAGGCTCCAGCAGGGCGGCCTATCTGTCTGCACCAGAGTGTAGCTCAGCTAGTCGTGACTACCTAAGCCCTGCCACGCACCTCGCTTCAGAAACATTCATTTGAGTGACTGCCACAGTCCAGACTGCACTCACTGAAGAGAGAAAGTTGGAAGGTGCACTTTGGAGAGCTGAGCTCTGCCTGACCAGTAACTGGCTGTAATCGTCTAGAAAATGCATTTCTATTTTCTAGTGAAAGCCAACATGTCAGAAAGAATTACCCAAACTTATTTCCTTTGACTACAATTAAAACAGTTAGACTATTAATAATGAATGTTGTGTCTCGTGCTGTCTGTTACTGTACGTCTACCAACTAATTATGCATTCATTTAATCGTTTTTGTTGTTATTTTATTTTTCAGTGAGTCTGGCCATTACGGCCATGACTGCAGTGCACACAGGTCGCGCACACACCCCCTTTAAATGTTTCTCTCCCTCCCCCTCTCAGTTTCTCTCTCTGTGCCTCTCCTCCCCTTACCTCTCCGTGGCTATCTATTACCCTCTCTCTCTCGCGTGTCTCTAATAGAACATGTGCATTTTGGGACAGTCTGACTTCTGCTTCTGCTTGTATTGTGCTAATTTGTGAGCTTTGAGTTGACATGTTCTAACTTCTATCAGACACCAGCTTGCCTTCTACCATTGCCAGCATCGTTCATGCCACAACATAGTTTGTAATGAAAAAGCTGGCATGTGTTTTGTTGTCTACACAGAAGTCCTCCACCATGACGCCTTAAACCGAACAAGCTAAAAAAACAAGCACATTTCTATCTATAAGAAATGGTATGTTTCTGAAGCTAGGCCCTGCCACGCACCTCTGAAAATCATACACTCTGCGTGCCAGCAGTACCTAGCTTCAGAGACTGAACATTTGTAGATAGAAATGTTTCTAAAACTAGGCCCTGCTGTCACACAGCGTGTTTGCTTCTCAGAGAGAGGTGCACAGAGAGTTTGCCAGCTCTATTCTGCAGTGTCGCCCTGATGACCTTCATAAACATTATTTTTTGAATACCAGTTTCTTAACATTTCTTTTTAAAGTGGGAGACTAGTCCATTACAAACATTTTGCAGAAAAAGGGTGCTTAGTAATGTTTAATGTAATAACTGTACTTTCACAATTGCTTTATTACCTTCTTGCTTTCTCAAATTTTCTTGAAAATGCACCATTTGCCCACTCTTTTCTCAAAGTTTTCTCAGGGGGAAAGGTTGCTACGCTCGCTCGCCGCAGTCCACTCCGACACTAATTTCACGCCCACCACTTTCAAATGTCACCAGCCACCACTGGATTTGAATATGGGATGAATAAGGGATTCTTTCTTTGGACATACATTATATAAAAAAGTGAATGCGCCTTCTTTAAAAAGTCTAAGAGCAGAGATCTAAAACTCATAAGATATTGGGCAGGTAGCCAAGCATAAAGGAAACAAGCCTTTCCCTGACAGGTAGCCACAGCTCACGCAATATCCGTCTATTCCAGCAGTGGAATCTGCTAAGACACAGCCATCAGAAAGGCAACTCTAAATGAAGCCAGAGAAACACAGGAAAGATGTTGGAAACTGGGTTTCTGGCTGAGGAGAGCGAAACCCTACTAAAGCAGCCACCACAATCTTTGTCAGGGTGAAAACAAGCAAACCTCAAATTAACCGTGCTTAACCCTCTGCCAGGGGGCGTGAGTCGAAGAACATGGCGGCGGCGCACTAGCTCGCCGCGGTGCTTCAGGTTGATCCCCCGCGGGACTGTCCCGCTGAGTAGATGATTGCGCGACCATGGAGGACCTGAATGAGGCATGTTTCCCATTTGTGAGTGGCAGCATTTATTAAAAAATCTTCGCTTACTTTTGTGACGGATCCTGCTTTCACTTTTCGCCCCGATGGTGGTTGCCTGGCGAAGCGGCTGGTGCAGTGCGGGAGTCCTCTCTCTGTCTCCATGCTCCCTCACTCTCGATCTCGGCTCGAGTGTATGCAGCGACGAGGACGGCTGCGGGTGCGGCGACAGAGGTAGCGGGTGTTACGGGGGTGACGGTGAGGCTTCATTAGCTTCATTAGACACAAGTAAGTTGCTTTTTTCTGCTTGGAACTTTGAGATCTGCTGCAGTCAGAGTGGCATTGAACTGGTTAAAGGAGATTTTGAAGCTACTTGCACTCCTCATCAGTCAGGATTTAGCAACATCTTAATACCTCCTTCAACTCCTGCTGAGAAGTGTTTAAATACACCGGGCACTTCATTTAGTCCGAGGATCTGCATAGCCGCCCTGGAGCTTAGAAAAGGGAAAAGATTGAGGAATCTTTTTTTTTCTCCCCCCAAGGGTTCAAAGACAGCTTTAGAGCCTGAAAGACGCACTGCCACAGATGCTGAAATAAGCGTGGTTTCTCCTTTTAAGGGTGACACTCACGAAGTGCCCCAATATCCACAAGCTCCTGCTTTTGTTTCAACAGTGGAGGGGTCCCTTCGGCAGGAATTGGTTAACGTCAGCTCTATCGATCAGGAACTGATAGATATCACTCTGCCTGATTTTGGCATTAACGCTGTCAGGGTAGGGGAACACGTACAGACCCCTCTTGATAAGAATACTTCAGTCACATCTGGTGCATTTAACGCAACTAACGGCTTACTTAATACTCCTAAAAGCGGGGCTAAGTGTGGTCGAGGTCGCCGACAAAAAAAGAAGGCAGAGTTAAATAAGGTCGGCACCTTAGAAGGGGGGATAGAAGCAGGAGAAGCAGGAGGAGTAACCAAAATATCATCTAAGGCAAAACCCTCTTCATATTTAAATACTGAATTCAAGTCTAAAGCCCCAAGTGTGAGGTCCAAAACAAAAGCAAAGACCAAGACCAAGGACACTAAAGTATCACTCCCTGCAGGTTCTAAACTAACACCCTCACTTCGTGCCTATTTTAAAGCCATTCCACAGATTCTACATCTTTCTGAAGGCTTAAACAGTCAAGGTATGGCGTCGACATCGGAGTGCAATACTATATCAGTTGTTAAATCACTCATATCAATGGATACAGCGCTATCCGAAGAGTTGGTTCAAGCCGGAAAACTCCCTGATCAAGCAATCGACTTGGTAGTAGCTACTGATGTAAGCTCTGGTGTAGAGGTTAGTTCGCGAGGATCACTAGATCCAGGAAGAGAGCCAGACCAACATCAGTTACAGTCACAGTCGTCATTGGAGCAGCAATTGAGTGAACTTCAAGCTCCCACTACAGTTTTTTTTCAAGAGGCTGAAGAATCAGATTCTACCGATTTGGGTGGTGTTGGTGGTGCATCTGGGGGGCCACTTGAGGATGATTCAGTAAATCCGGTTCGTCCCGAGATTAATTCCCTACTGGTCCCTCCTCTGATCTCTCAAGCCCCGTTGACGGCAGCCTCTGTACTAGAGATGTTCTCAGCCCTCACTGAGGAGATAAGGAAAGGATTTGCTGAGTCTTCTGCCAACAACAAGGGTTCAAAAATTATTGCGAATCCCTGACAGTAAAATCGAAAGCCTCACTATAAGAACGGGAATATTAGAGGAAACAGTAGGTGTCCACTCAGTTTATCTGGATCAGGCAAGGCAGGATATAGTCAAACTCACAAAGGAAGATCTGGCCCTTAGTGAGAGGATGGAGACCCTTGAGAATAATGCGAGAAGAGGAAATATCCGCATCTTGAATGTCCCAGAAGGTTCCGAAGGGTCAGACATAAAGCAATACATCGTCTCACTACTGAAGGAAGCATTGCCATTAGAACACACTACCGCGGAGTTGTCAGTGGACATCCAGAGGGTACATAGATACCCTTTTAGACTTAATCCTCAGCGTTCTAAACCACGAAAGATTTTGGTTAATTTTCACACCTACGTTTTGAAGGAACGTATTTTGAATATGGCCCTGAAGCAAAAGTCTTTGCCTGGGAAAGGCTTTACTTTTTTGATAAGATCTGACCTGTCCCGAATAACGCTCGAAAAACAGTGGGAATTTGGCAAACGCCTGGATACTTTCAGAAGATTGGGGGCAACAGCCCAGCTGATGTTTCCGGCGGCTCTTAAAGTTATGCACAACAACAAGATGTATAATATTAGGTCAGTGCAAGCGGCAGATGAGTTGTTAATGGATCTGGGTAAAACAGCCTCTTAGGGCTAATGTATAATAATGATCCGAATAACTAGTAAGGAGCCATAAATGGGTTTGGACGGAAATACACTTGGCTTAAATCTTAGATAACTTCCTCTTTCCTTAACACTAAATGGCCTTAATATGTTTGATGTTTGTTCTGTCATAGTCTTAATTTTGAAGATAATGAGTAGAGGCACATATCTCAACATTGCACTATATACACATTAGTCAAAAAATAGTATAGCTTTAATAAAATTATTATTTCTTCTTCTGTTTGGCTAAAGAGAGACAGAGAGAGATAGGGTAAGCAAAAAAAAAAAAAAAAGGGGGGGGAAATAGAGGGAAAGAAAAAAAAAAAAAGAAGGAAGAAGAAAAAAAAGAAGATACAATAATCATCTCATTCATTTAGGTCTACCTACCTGAATAGTTAGCGGTTAGACTTTTCTGTAGGGGATCAACTGGTGGGGCACTATCTACTGGGACTACGTTCCGGTTAGATAATGCAAGGGTTCTTCACGGGGGGGGGGGGGTTCACCTTGAGCTGGTGAGTGCACAGGGGTGGCAAAAATATAAAATGTCCTCAATAACCAGTATGGAAATTTTTGGAATAGTAATTCTTGTTTTATATATCTCACATATCTTACATATAATTGTTGGGTACAAACATTTTACAGTATTACAAGCGTCTCTTTCTGATGCAATGTCAATTAAATTGTCCTATCAGTTAAGAGATGAGTAGTATAGGTCTTCTTTCCTGGAACATCAATGGCCTGCGCACAAAGCCCAGTGCAAATAGAATTCTACAATATCTGAAAGAATCGGCAGTGCAGGTCATGGTGTTGCAGGAAACCCATCTTACGCATACTGAAATGTTGGTAATAATTAAAAAGAATAGATGGATTGATTTTATGGTCACTACCACACAAACATCCCACACAAGAGGGGTTGCAATCATTTTTAAAAAGGGAGCCAAAGCTAAGCTAATCTCAAAGGTTGTGGACTCTTCTGGCAGGTGGGCTATAGCAACAGTTCTTATTGCTGGGGTTTCAATTACAATAGTTGGCTACTATGGTCCGAATCAGGATGACCCCACGACATTGGAAACAATTTTTTTGCAGTTACTATCAATATCAGGACCTATTATCTTAGCCGGTCACTTTAATATTGTCTTGGACCCCATCTTGGATAAGTCCCCCAACAATCGCTCCAGGGTTCTGTCTAAAACCAGATCCTTTCTATTAGATGCCATGAGACAGCAAGGGTTCATTGACGTCTGGCGACAAAGATCAGGAAACCAACAGGGGGTTTCTTACAGGAATTATAAGTATCACCATAAGTCAAGGATAGACTATATTCTAATGACCCAAAGACTGGTCGATTCAGTCAGAACAATAGAATATCTCCCGTCACACCTCTCAGATCATTCTGCTGTTAAATTGGTGATAGGACTTGGTAGCAAAAAAACCTCGACTGTTTGGTCCTTTGATCGTTCCTTACTCACTAATGAGGAGGACATTTTGTTTTTAAAAACAGAGACACGTAACTTCTTTCTATCTAACGAAGGAACTGCATCTGATAAAATTATCTGGGACTCATATAAGGCAACATTGAGAGGGTTGATTGTTGCCAAAGTAGCCTTCCAGAGAAAGAGTTACAACAAAACGATTTCTTCTATAGAATCAGATATGGCTCGTGTTGAACAGGAAATTGACCTAAGCAACAGATCTTCCAGGTCGATATTAGATCCCCCTACATAACAAACTGGCGACCCTGAAGGGGACCCTGGCATCGACTCTGAGTTTGAGGATCCAACAGAGGTGGGAAGCCAGCAAGTTGGCCCACTTCGAATATAGCGAAGGTGCAGGCAAACTTCTGGCTTGGAAGACCAAAGTAGATCAGGTCCGGAACAATATCGCATCCATAAAAATAGGTACCACTAATCTCTCTTCAGATGATGATATCAGGGAGGCATTTAGGGAATTCTTTCAGGTTATTTATAAAGAAGATAAAGTGATATCGGTTGAGTCTGTCAAGAGCTGGTTGGATAATATTACCCTACCTTCCCTTTCTCTAGAACAATCCCAATACTTGGACAGCCCCATTACAGAGAGTGAGGTGATATCAGCTATTAAGAAATCTAAGAAGGGGAAAGCATCGGGCCCCGATGGCCTTCCGGCTGAGTTATATAAGTTCTTAGACTCAGAGATTGCTCCTTTTCTTACAAAGTTGTTTAACCAAATTCTCTTAGAAGGTATGTCCCCTCCAACATCTTGGGATGGTGCCTCTATTACCCTTATCTTAAAACCAGGTACCCCGAAGGAAGAATGTGGGTCGTATAGGCCAATATCCATTCTGAACGTGGACTATAACATTTTTACCATGGTTTTATCATCAAGATTAGCCAATATCGCACCATGTGTCCTTCATTTGGATCAAAAGGGCTTCTTAAAGGGCAGGCAACTATATGAACTGACTTTTGATTTAATTGGTGCCATAGATATAGCAACATCTAATAAGCTCCCATTGACAGCCCTAACGCTGGACGCAACCAAGGCCTTCGACAGGGTTAATTGGGTTTACCTGTCGGAGGCCCTGGCCAAGTTTGGTGTGGGGGATAGTTTTCGTAGGGTGATCCGTCTCTTGTACAGCACTCCCTCTGCATCTCTTCTCATTAATGGAGAATTATCAAGCCCTTTTTCTATCACCAGGGGAACTCGACAGGGGTGTCCACTCTCCTCCTTACTTTTCGATTTTTACATCGAGCCTTTTGCGCAATATTTAAGGGAGGAGCCCGCCATCAAACCTTTTCATTATCAAGGCTGGACGAGGAAGGTGGCATTATATGCCGATGATGTACTTATCTTAACATCAGAGCCCGTTACGGCTCTCCCTGCCATAGTGAAATTGGCTTGCGCTTTTGGACAGGTGTCGGGGTACGAGATAAACGCAGCCAAAACCGAAATGCTTATCTGGAATGATGAGAACCCACATACAGAACTTCATCCCAGCACCTCTATGCGTTATTTAGGTTTAACAATTGTAAAAGACATAAATAAAATAGTCCAAGTTAATTTATCCACAGTACTTAAAGACTGTCGTAAGCTTCTTCAATCCTGGTCACATCTCCCCCTCTCATTAATAGGTAGGGTCAATCTTATCAAAATGTCTATTCTCCCAAAGATCTCTTTTTTATTTAATACCATTCCCCTATATTTTGATCAAAATATCTTAGCTAAATTTCAATCAAATGTTTCATCTTTCATTTGGCATAACCATCTTCCACGAATCGCCTGGAAAAAACTAAGATGGCGACGTGATAAGGGAGGGTTGGCGGCTCCAGATTTAAAAATCTATGCTTGGGCCTTTCAATTATCCCACTCAAGGATGTTGTTGAAAATTCCCGACTCCTTGGGGGTGGGTATGATGTATGCAGCAATGTTGGAGGGGGAAAATATCAATCATTCTAGTTTTCTTTTTAAGTTTGGAAATCCTAAGTTTAAAAAAAAATTAAACTGAAGATCCTACAGGGTCTTGCACGAACATGGGCAGAAATCATGAAAGCTATAAAAGTAAACTACTTTTGCGAAAAAACCCCGTTGTGGGACCTGCCTGGAAGTCCTGTTTGGCTTGATGACATCCTGGCAATCCCTCTGAGGGAGGCGGGCATGGAGGTTTGGGGGGACCTTTTCTACGAGGGAGATTTATTCTCATGGGAATATTTGCAAGCCAAGATTGGCCCTAATTTTTCACGCTTTAAATATATCCAGGTTTATAGTTGGATAGCAGCCTATAAAGCATCTCCTGCTAATAAAAATAACTTCAAACTTGGTGGACATAGCCCCTTTATCTCCGACCTACTAAACAGAGGGCCAGAAAAGAAAGAAATATCCAGATGGTACAACTCTATTATGGAGGAGGTAGATGGAGACTTTGTCTTACCAGAGTCAGTATGGGGTTCTGTTCTGGTGGATGTGAACTTACAAACGCTTTGGAAATCTTCTTTCGAGCTCTTGTGGAGTATCGTCAAGACATCATGGCTTCGCAGAAATCACATCTTTACCCTCTATAGGGCGTATTACTCCCCCCCAAGACTCTCTAAATTTACAGGAGGTCAGACAGTGTCTTGCGCAAAATGTGGTTTAATTGCTGCTTCGGATACTCATATGTTCTTGGAATGCCCGATACTAACAGCATTTTGGCAGGATATTAGCAACTGCCTCACTGAGTCTCTAGGAAGATCTGTCACAATGGATTTGTCTCTGATTATTTTTGGAGTGTTGGAAGGAGTACAACATCTATCTAGATGTCTAGTTTTTTATTCCATCCTGCTCGCAAGAAGAGAGATCTGCAGGAAATGGAAGGACTCCTTACCTCCTACCTTTAGAGACTGGCAAGACTCTGTATTGCGGACCTCAGTCATGGACTTGGCTAGATCTGGTAATCGCAGAAAAAGGGCATTTTGGCACCTACTAAAGTGGCCTCAGTGATGTATTCAGGGTTTTTTTTTTCCCCGAGTCCAATGATTGATCTCCTAAGGTGCTCTTTGTGTTCAGCACCATTGGAACAGCTGTTACCCGGTTCATGCCCGGCTCCTATATGGCTGCTAAAACTACTCCAAGATTTGCTGTGGGATGGCAAATTAAGATCTAGTGCCTCTTTGGATTACGGTGGAAGACTGTCGGATAGACGGCCTTCAAGATATGTGTCCCCTCCAGTTTAAACTGAGTCAGTTATTCTCCGTTGATTCCTTTTTGGCACTGGTCTACACGGTGGTTATGAGGACAAAAGAAAAAAGGGAAAAAAAAGAAAAAAAAAACACTCTGGTAGCTTGGCACAAAAGCAGTCAGACTTCACATAAGGGCAATGCATAAAGTATTTATGGGGTACTTCAAACAGTAAAAAACTGAAAACACAACAAATTTAGAAAAATAGAGTAAGATGTAATAAATAACTTAAGACCAAAATGTCAAAAATCCAATCAGTGGAAAAGTGCATATACAATTTTAAAGATTTGAGTGAAAATATGGCCAAAAAGCACAAAGCACCAACTGTGGATATCTGGTTGTGCCAGACTGGAACAAATTCCTAAGTTCAGACTGGATCGCGGGCAGGCTACCAGGACCCAGTCAGGTCAGCTGATCCTGGTTGCAGCACGATGTGGAGTCCTGTGTCAAGGATGCGTCATGCAGCAATGATTTCTTAAGCACTGCAAAGCTGCGATACAGGGTCATGCATCATCATCAAGGAAGGTGTTGACGAGGGGCTTGGGATGTGAAGTCCTCCATTTGATGCTTTGCAAACCAGCTGGTTCTAAAGAAGCTGCGGGTCTTGCAATGCAGAGTCCTGCATCAGTGATGCAGTTGACAATGGGCTTGCAATACAAAGGCCTTGTTGAGGATGCAGCACACAGCAGTGGTTCCTGGGAGTCTGTGAGCAAAGATGCAAAGTGCTGCGCTGGCGATGGGCCATGCAGTGGTCCCAAAACATAGTTTGGTGAGATAATGCACAGCTCAGTGATTCCTATACAGAATTTCTGGTAGGCGATGCCATCGCATTGCCTTGGTTCTGCTGCAACCACAATTGGGCTGGAAGGGAGTACCTGCAGGCCCACTTCCAAGGTCCAGGACAGGGGTGGCACAACCTGGGAGGGCAAGACTCACAGCTAGAAGTGTCCATGCACTGGGTTCAAGATGCAGGAAGCCTGTTCTGTCACTGAGGATTGTGATCAGGAGGCCAGCCAACTGGTAGTTATTCTGGTGGTCCTGGGTTCTAGATGCAAGTCCAGTCCTCTCTCATTCAGGAAGGAAGGCAGCACGACAGTAGTGTAGCAGTACTTCTTGCAGCAAGGCAGCACAACAGCCCATCATCGGAGTCTTCCACTGGTCCACATGTGTACTGGGGTCTGATGTCGAATATTTATACCTGGTGCAAACTTTGAAGTAGGAGAGGCTTCAGGAGGTTTCCTTCCCCAGAGGTGCTTGGAATTTCCTGCCTCTCCTGCCCTAGACCCAGATTATCCGAGGTCACAATAGACTGGTGTCAAATCCCTTTGTGAGAGTGCTCAGGTAAGGCCTTAGCAGGGGCAGCTCTTCCATTAAGGCGGAGGAGCGTCACCCCACTAGAAAATTGCCCCAGAGATGGAAAAATAAAATGGTAATAAACTACATTTATTACCATTTTATTTTTCAGAACCCCTTTCAGAGCTTAGCGTCAGGACGAGGGAGTGGGACTTTCTGCTGCTGCAAGTCAAGCAGAAGCAGAATGCAGTGATAGGCAGGGAACTTTAAGTTTAAATTGTGCACGTCTTTTTGACAGGCTGTCTTGCAACTGCCAGCCACACATGAGCAATTTAAACCGCTCTAACCCAGCTGTCTAAGGGTTAGAGACTTCATCGGGCTCCAGGGTCCTTGGGAGCAGTGAGAGAGGCCACTCCCTCAGATTCTGGCGCTGCTCTCATACAGCATGAGAGAAGTGCCAGGATTGGTTACTGTAGTTTCCTGAAGCCTGCCTGGAGAAGAGGACGTACCGCCAGGAAGGTAAGTGGAATTATTATTTTTTTCTTATTTTTTATTTTTGTCCTTCATGCCCTACCACCCTCCTTACATGCCAGCAGCCACTGGGCCTTAATAATGGGAAAGTGTGGTAGGTGACAGCACCTCCCTTGTTAACTCAGAGTGGCCCACACCTTGCATTCCTTTGTCTCACTGTAAGGGTGGAATATACAAAGAGCAGCTGCCAGCTACACCTAGTCATGTTACCCAGAAACAGGTTGCAAGTACCAAATGGTTGGGACAAAATGAATGTGGCAATTTCAGTATTGTAACTTAAAATTGAACTTTACCATTAAAGAGGGCTTTTAATTACTATTCAATAGACAACAAACACAATGTCTCTACCTGCTCCCAATTGAAAGTTATCCCTTATTAAATGTAATAAGGAAGCCAAATGTTATCCTGTGGAAGAGGTATGCACAAATGTAAGAGGTTTTCACAACAAGTACATGTTCAATCTTTTAAATACACTGCACCTTGCCCTCTGGACTGCTCATGGCCTACCTTAGGGGTAACATATACATATAAAAAAAATATTTGGGCTTGGGTCAAAATGGCAGAGGGCCTGTGCGGAGCGGCCCTCGGGGCACACACACCCCTCCCCATAACAAAGCAGCGGGCCGTGAAAACACCAGATGCAGGCAGAAGCCCTGCAGCCACATTTGAATGAAAGGAACTACGGCAGCCAGCAAGACAAGGTTCATTCTGCGGCTTCCCGTTCTCTAGACTGTTGCCCTGTTGCCTGTGTCGGTCTCCCTTCGACCTGGGAGAATGGATTGGGCACTGTTGCCACTGCTGCCCAGGTCCTGTGCTCATGGACGGCACGGCTGTGCTTCGGAGACCGTCTGCCCCCCCTTTTGACTGTCTGGCTCCTTTTCCCTTCTGGTTCTTCCTCCGTTGGTTTGGCTCCCTGGTTTTCTTCAACTTGGCCCTCGTAACTTCTGGACTAGAACTCGTGTGTGTCCCGCCATTTTGCGACCATCTCCTGTTGTCGCTCTTATCCTTGGTCCACCATCTTGCAAAACAGCAGACATTCTACTGCCCTCCCTTGGTGCTGTGACTGCGTCCCCCCTCCGACCCCACTCCATGGAACTCTGCTCTCCTGGTTTTTTGGGTCTTGACCTGGGTGCATCTTGCCATGGTGAGATGGTTTCCATCAATGCCCACGACCCAGGTCTTTTTATTTCTTTTTACTTCTCTTTTCACTCTGTAAATATGTGATATATACTTGCCCAAGCCTAATCGCTGGTAAAATGGAATCCTGAGAAAATCTATTTGTAAATATATGTTTATAGAGCTAACTCTAACCACCAGTATATGTAGTAGACCTTTTACTCACTACCATTCCTATGTGATTCTTAGAGTTTATCCATTTGTATCTCTTCCTTGAGTGACTTTACAACTTGTACATTGCAATTTTTTTCCTGTTTGTATCTTTCATGTAGCTCATGTAATCCTAAGTCCTTATGTATCGCAACTGGTTCTTTTGTAAAGCGCTCTGACACCTTCGGGAAATGTTCACGCTATATAAAATCGCAATAAATAAATAAAAAATAAAAATAAAAAAATGTAGTGCCAATTAAATAGGGGCTTACAAGTAAATTAAATGAGCCAATTGGGTAGGAGCCAATTTTACCATCCTTAGAGAGAGCGCAAGTGCTTTAGCACTGGTTAGCAGTGGTAAAATGAAAGTCATAAGGCCAACAAAAACAAGATCAGCAGAAAAGGGAGAAGGAAGGCAATATGTTTGGGGAAAGACCACTCTAAGGTGGAAAGGTCAAACAAAAGGCAAATGTGGAATCTGCAGATTTTTTGTGAATGTCCCATTTCTAACATATTCAAAATGCAGGTCATAGTTCTCTCTTCCAATGTATGCCACATTCTGAAAGCAAATCCTAGAAAAAACAATTTTAATCTTGTATGGCAAACTGAGGAGAGAGCATATCTTTTCTATCACCCTCGAGAGGAGGTGGGGGGCGTGTGAAAAGCATGTACTGAAAATACATGAGAACTATGGATATTGGGATAGGTAGATTTTCATCACTCACAACGAGACAGATTTACCAAGACCTTGCGCGAATTCTGGGAGGATATTTATTTTCCAGAGAAAAGTTATTTTGCAGTGGAAGGGTGTCCTTTTCTCTGCGCAAATAGCACCTCTGGCTGATTTGAACATGTTTGAGTCAAGGGGGTCTTATATTGGTGTGACATGAGTGGATCGCCACAAAAAAAGCATAATGCATAATTATTGACCCAAAGCCCGATCCAGAAATGTTTTTATATCTTGAAACATTTCACACATTGCATGTATCCTGCCATGTAAAACATGCATCCAATCTGAGAAATTGTATGCTTCCAGTGCAAATCCTGTCATAGACCCCACACACCCACCTCTACTTCATTGGAAAAAGGTTGTGCACTGCTACTAAACAGCCCGTTTGTACGCCAGTGCAGGGTCTAAACTGGGGTTTCATGGTGTGCAAAAGAACAATGAATTTAACCCAGAACTCTTGATGGGTGGTGAATGTTTGATCTGTTCTGCATTCCGTCCATCATTTGTGTGTCTTCTTGCCCTAAGAGTCCTGGGGTTTGCCCAGACATGGGTCCAGGGCTCACTGTGCCACTGGATTCAAGCTAGCCTGGCTGATGAGGGGTGATATCCCAAAACTGGTCCCAGGATGCTTGTTTGTGGTCCAGGGAGAATTTGTTTCGGGAGTTCAGGCTGGACTGTTTCCATGAGGAGCAGGGTCAAGACTGATTTGCATATAATTGGGTCTAAACCAGGGTGGCATGGTGAGCAAAAAAACAATGGATTTAACCCAGATCTCTTGACTGCGGTTAAATATATGATTTATTCAGCAATCCGACCATCATTTGTTTGCCTAGCACTTTTCACCCTAAGTGGGATGGGTATGCCCAGACGTGGGTCCCGGGCGCACTGTGCCACTGGATTCAAGCTAGCCTGGGGTGACTGTTTGATTTATTCTGCATTCCGTTCATCATTTGTGTTTCTAGTGCAGGGGATGACAGCAGCAACAAGTTGTTTTATAATAATGGCTCTGCACTGCTTTCCCCCCATAGCACAGAGAGCTACAGAGGTGGCTTTGCTGAGTTCTTTACACATGTCACTACTTGTGGGTATGCTCCCAAAACTGCGCACGAGGTCTGCTGAGGAAGAAAAATGCAGAATGGACTGTCTAAATAATATTTTCTTGGGGTGTTACAAAATTACATTCTATTTCCAACAAATATGTAAAAAAGTTATTTTACAAACATTTAGACAGCTAAAAGCGCATTTAATATAGACTAACAACAATATTGCAAGGGGTTCTGAGCCACAGTTCACAATCCTACTTACCACACACATCTTTCTTCCTATGGCACGAATTCATAGACATTTGAATATCTTGTAGTGTGTCATGCTTTAACATGTCACAACCCTACATCCTGCATGTGTTTTTGCGTTTTGTATTGCTTCCTCGGGGCTGCAGTGAGACAAGCTCAATCAATGTCTCTTTTCACTGAAATTGGCGGGAGTACTTAAGGTTGATGGAATCCCGCGTTTTACTTTCTCCTTTCCATTGTAATGCCTCTGTCTGTGCCACAAGCATATGTAATCCTAATTCTGAGCGATTACGCTTATCCAACTTCACACAAAGAGAGGTATAATGTTCCTGAGTTCAAACACATTCGTTGCAATGGTGATGACTCTGTCTGACATGTTAATGTAATCCCAATTAGGAGCTAATCAATTGTCGAGTGATCCAAGATCATCCTTAAGGTGATGCTTTCATGATATGGAGCTTAGCGTTCCTGCAAAAAAAAAAACAGCCACATACAGAAAAGTTAAGTTATACATCAGGTAAATTCCTGGTTACCTTGCGTGGAGACGCGAGGGGGCATATAGATCTGAATAAAATGAAGTGTCCATCAGATTCTATTGGCAAGCTTGCCACTGTTGATTAGCGTGGTTTGTGCATGATTCAGGGGCTGCGCTGACAAGAGTCGAGGCAGGGGGCCATGCACTACATGCCCGAAGTGTCTTTGCGCCACGGGGGCTGCCACCGCCGCACTTCCTGCAAACCGGATGAATGCTAACTTCTTAAAGTTAAACGCAACCAAGACAGAGGTCATTGAATTTGGCTCACAAGATCAAATCTGGAATCAGTTATGGTGGCCGAGCATGGCCGGAACACCTCCGACACCAGTTGTAAAGGCAAGGAATCTGGGCGTAATGGTGGAAAAAAATCTTTCCTGGGCAGCACAGATCAATCAAGTAACATCAGCCTGTTTCTTTACCCTTAAAGGGCTGAGAAAGATCCTCCCATTCATACCATTTGCCTTAAGGAAAACTGTTGTTGTGTCAACCATACTCTCCAGAATTGATTACTGTAGCGCTCTCTATCTTGGACTGGGTGTAGCCCAATTAAACAAACTCCAGGCCATTCAAAATGCTGCAGCCAGAGTATTGCTTGGGCTGCCAAAACACCATCCCACATCGGCAGCTATAAAAAAATCTTCATTGGCTTCCAGTGTGCAGACGGATAGAATTCAAATCACTCTGTCTAGTCCATAAGGCTGTGTTTGGAGAGGGTGCGGAAGAAGTGCGGAATCTTTTCTCAAAGTATGTTCCTGCTCGGATCCTCAGATCTTCGTCTTTGGGTCTGCTACAAGTTCCAAAGATACAGAAAGTACGCTGTGGAGGAAAGCGCTTCTCATTCCTGGCGTCAAAACTCTGGAACAAACTTCCACTGCACATAAGAAGTCTGCCCAGTAGATACACATGCCGCAAGGAAATTAAAACTTGGCTCTTTCCCTAAAGTCATCTGAATGTCTGTACAGTTGATGTCTCGTACTAACACAGCGCCAAGATGCCTCGGCAATAGTGCGCTTTACAAGTAAAGACACTCAGTCAGTCAGTCAGTCTGGAGATGCTTCATAGGGACTACAAAGGCCCGCAGCGCTGGGGCCTGTCTCTTGGTCCTGGTTTCCCGGGTTCTGTTTACGTGGCCCCTCACCCATCAGCATCGGGGGGTCTAGGCACCGTGGCCCAGTGAAGTTCAGGCAAGTCTCAACTTTCATTATTTTACCCTTTGTGCATTTGAATTTAGTCATGGGGAAAAATACCTTCTCAACAAGGAATCCCCCGGGATCAAATGGGTCATAGGGGCTGTACACACCGCCCCTATTACAATGTATTTAACCTCTCAACTGGAGTTCGTAGTAAGTCGCATTGACGTAGTGCAAATGTTAATTGTTCTAAAAGACCTGCTTGTTCCCCCAGCTGCAAAAGAAGCACCCCCTGTGGGCAAGGGTCCGTTTCACTTATGCCGGTTTTACCGTTACCTGCCATCGTCTTAAAAAATCCACACATTTCCCCAGGTGCCCCTCTTGAAAATCTGCCGCCAAATGGAGCTATTTCCCAGGCAACGAAAGCACCCAAAGTTAAAAGGAAGAGATGTAATGACACTACATCTACCAAGCCCACTGTCCCTCAAGCTGGCCCAGACCTCAATAATCTTTTGGACATTAAGGCTGCCCTTTTGGAGGCGTGCCAACCCCTCTTTTTAAAAGTGAAATCCCTTCTGCTTGACATTAGAAATGCCATCTCGAATCAGTTAAACCTCTTTGGGGAATAAAGTTCAAGCACACTTGATTCTATGCGCAATTTCATCTTTGGCTCTGGTAATTTATCCTTCATTAAAGCCACCATCTTCAGACAATATTAACCCTTTAATCATAACAGAGGAACAATCTTCTGAATCTGGTTGGGTCCCACCAGCAGTTACCCTAGTCTCACAACACGAGGGCTCAGTCACCCTTCAACCGCCCTAAATATCAGTGATCCTAAGGGCCACCCCTTGCTAAAACCAGCTGTTGGTAGCCCGGCCCGTGAGGAGGGGCGTAGGGACTGCATGCAAATTCCAACAGATTGCACCCCCTACGTCATTATCCTTGCTGGAGCCCCCCCAGAGCAGCAAGTGGTCAAGAAAACTGGCTTAGCTTGAAAAATAACGTCATCCATTGGTGCAATGGAAACTTGGATTGGCAAAGGAGGTTTGCAAATTATATCATCACTGCCAGAAGAGTAGGATGGGTGGGTCCCTCTAAAAAAGACTATTAAGGGGGATTGGGTGGTTGTAAATTTTCGAAAGCCCAACCTTGTCAGGCACCTTTTACATACATAAGCCCAATAATCCTTTAAAAGTTTTGAGTGTACTAATTCTAATTCGACCCCAAGTTCTAATTGTTCTTTATCTTTGGGCTTCTTTGATCAGCCCACAGCATTGTTTCCCTATCTCTTTAGAAAGCCCGCGGGATATGGAAGTCCAACATCTTCTCCATCCTTTCTTCATCCTAATCGCTTTTCTGTCTTAGATGGTTTGGTTTGTCAGAAGTAGATTCACTTCATAAGAAGCCTACCATTAAACCATCTCTCCTTGCTGATGATCCCTCCTGTTCTGTATCCTCTTCAAAGGCCAGAACTAGCACAATTCCACTCCACTTTATTTCGTGGAACATCGCAGGTATAAAAAAATAAATGGAGTGATCCAAGTTGGTTAGATACAATTAAGGATATTGATGTGGTTTGTTGTCCAGAAATTGTTCCCAGGAGAATGTTTTTATCGATGGGTTTCAATCTTTTTACTCACCGGCCATACCATCTACTTCAGGCTGTGACAAGGGGGGCCTGGGACCGTTGGTTTCCTTTAAATAACAGGCTCCTGAAAGCGGAGAGGCTATGGGGTTCGTCATGCTGCCAAATGCTGCGCCTTGAAATTCCTGGCCACTTGGATACACTTTTGATTAATTTTACTTTAATTATTTTGTTACTCACTCCATAACCCTTAAGGAGTAAGAAATATTTTTCTCGGAGTACCTATTTAATCACCCTGATAGGGAGGCAATTCGGGGGGTAAGTGAATTTCTTTGACAATTTGTCCAATTGAGGACAAACGCATGCGTGATGTTTCGGTGGCACTAATAAGAACCTAACCCACCTTTTACAAACCCTCTACGGGGATACCCTCAATCAATGTATTATGACATTTAACCTTCATTGTAGTTCTGAAAGGACAAGGGCACTCTCTGCCCCACTTTTACAGGCAAAGAGAAAGGCTCTATAATTGAGCTTATGTTCTCTTCCTCTCAATTAGTACCATATGTTCTAGATTCTTACATGAAGCACTCAGCTTTGAGTGATCACAATCCGATTTCTTTGGTACTCTCAGGCCCAACCTCTAAACAATTGGGATTAAATTGTCCCATAGAATAACATTTTTCAGCCAGTAAGAACGTCCATCTAAAATTGGACAAAATCGATCAGAAGAAATTTTTGAACAACTTCATTTCCCAGAGTTACCAAATATCATGGTCTGCTTGGCAGAGGCTGCTAACACTGCTGAGGTGGTCCAGAGTTTTTGAGATTATTTGCAACCAAGCCTCAAACCAATTTTTAATCCAGAATAAACCCAAAGAGAGTTGTCCTTTTCAATGGTTTTCCCCCAAGTGTACGGCAGCTGTAAAATCACTTAAGGAGGCACTTAGGGAAGTTTGTTTCCGTCTCTGTGTTTTGTGTTCCCTCTCCCTATGCTCCGCCCTATGCGTGGCTACGCCAGGGCGTTTTGTAAGCAGACCCGATGATGAACATGTCACACACATTTTTGTGTGAGTGAGGGCAGTTTTCCAAAACACATATTTGTGCCACTGCTTTTTCATCCCTTCCTTGGGGTCGTTTCCTCTCCACCCCTTTATGTGTGTAAATGTAACTCTAGGGGGTTCGGGGTGGTAGAGTAGTGTTTGACCCTCCCCCCTCTCCTGTGTGAGATAACTTAGGGAAACCCCACACTATGTTGCCCAAATTAAATTTCTTAGTAATAGGTATAAAAATCGTCGCAACCAGGAAACAGGAAGTGAGGGACCAGGCATGAGATAATCTTCTTAGGGCAAGCAAGTTTCGTGATTCTAGAGCTTTCTGAGAGGTTGTCAACAGATCTTATTTTAGTGATTCTGTTGGACTTGGACTTTTTGCAGGGTCATCCCAAAACTTTTTGCCTTTCTCCTAGCCTTTTTTCTGACATGGTGTTGGTGGTTTTAGGACTCTGGTCACTTTAGCACTGCTGTGCAGTGTGAAGTGCATGTGCTCTCTGTGATAAATATGGTAAAATTGGTCTACACCTGTTTGGCCTGTTTAATTTACCTGTCAGTCCCTTGTTATGTAGTATCCCATATACCCAGGGCTGGTAAATTAAATGCTACTGGTGGGCTTGCAGCACTGATTGCGCCACCCACCAAAGTAGCCTTTCAAACCTACCCCAGGCCTCTGCCATTGCAGAGCCTGTGCGCCCAGTGTTACTGCCCCTGTGATGTGACACCTAAAGTGTGTGCCATGTTGGTGACCCCTCCTTTTATTGCATGTCAGTCACCCCTAATGTAGGCCCTAGCTAGCCCTATGGACAGGGTGCATTGTAGGTAAAAGGTAGGACATGTACTTTAAGTGTGTGACATGTCCTGGTAGTGACAAACAGCCATTTTTGTTTCTCACTGCTGTGAGGCTGCCCTCCCATAGGAATGCATTGGGGATTCCCAGATAAGTGTTTCAGTGGTCATTCCTGATATGAGAGGAGCAGTGTGGGCACGTTTAATATGGTTGGAATAATAATAATAAATGCTACGCAATGGCTTGCACAGATTTATTATAACTATTTTAGAAATGCCACTTTTAGAAGTTGACATGTCTGTGTGCTATGTGTCTGCCTGGCTGATGTGGATTGCATGTCTGGCTTTGGAGCGACAGGGGCTGGTGAGGTGTGTGTGGCTCCAGGAGGGGCAGGGTGAGTCAGCGTTAGGCTGAATAGGGCATATGCATTTAGAGTAGTGGGATGAGTAGTCCCCTGACCCTGAATAGGACTGTGCCTGCCTATGTGAATGCTGGCTCTGCCCCCCTGTGGTGGTCTGATGACTGAGCCCCTATCTAACAAAGGAGGGTATAAGCACTGTACACCAAGTGCTTCAGCACCCCCCAGAACCAGTTGGATCTGGTTCCCCCAAGCCCTGTGCCAGCGCAGACAATGGAAAAATGTAATATAGATATAGGGGCTCTGATCCCATGAAAACAGTGCTGTTCTTGTGACTGGGGGCTTGTTGCGGCTGCTGGGCTCCAGGAGGAACCGCCATGTGAGGTTGCCTCCCTGCTGGAGGGCCCTGTGTGCTGGCCTGCCTGGGCCCAGCCTTTGCCTCCTGGACTTTGGACTAAGTGCCTTGTGAGCGCTTTACTTTTATTCTGAATAGTGCTATCTTTTTATTGCTAAGAGGAGAAGGCATCTGGCAGCGCCCTGCTAAAGTGCCCGCCGAGGAAATCTCGAGCGTAGGGATTCCCACCCTGGGCTGCGAAGAGCGGGAGCCTACCCCGCTGATTTATGCTAGTTTAAAGTGGGTGCCCACCCCGCACTGGTGGCCGTGAAAAGCAATTGCCCACCCCGCATTGGCTGTTTATTGAACAGGAGCCCACCCCGCTATTGCAGCCTCATTGGAGATAGTTTGACTAGTGGGAGCCCACCCTGCGTTTGTGCTCCTTCGGCAGGAGACCACCCCGCACTGGTAGTTCTTTGATAGCGGATGCCCACACTGCATTGGTGTGCTCTTTGGCGGGTGCCCACCCCGCTTTTGGTCTTGGTTACGGGCAGGTGCCCACCCTACACTGAGAAGCCACCGAGAAGGGGTGCCGCCGGGCTGCTGCCAGTGCAACCCGCAAGTCAGGCAAGTGAGCCTGACTGGGGGCAGGGCAGTGATCGTGAGCCGGCGTGAGGAACCCTGCAGCAGTTCTATGCCGGTCGGAGAGACCGGAAGTCAGGCTGAGGTCCCCTGGTTGTAGGCGAGGCTCCTGAGAAACAGAGGAGAATGAGGGGGGAGGAGCTGGCCTGGGCCGCTGCTCCCGAAGTGCCCGACCGTGGCACATCCACCAGTGCCAACTCTGTTCTTCTCTCCAAGGAAGGAAAGTCATAAGTCTTCCCCAGTGAAGAGCAGAGTCCCGGAGGAGTCCCCGTGAGTGCGGGGCTTCCATTGGTGAATCGTTGCTGCCGAGGTCGGCACCAGAAGAGCCCCAGCAAAGTGGGGCTGTGTTGTGAGCTTGGTGGAGGGGGGGGGGGTGTCGAGGCACATTGTCAGTGCCTTCCCCTGTGGTCGCTCCCAGGGCACAGAGGTGCCTGTGCCCCTGTTTTTCCTCACAGTTGTGCCGCCGCTGCGGTCAGCTACAATGTAGGAGCTAGTTGGGTTGTTAGAGTCCCGGTGGGGCTCACAAGGCACTAGTAGTGCCAGTGCCGGTTCTTCTTTGTGCTTATGTGATGATTCCAGCTGAACTGCAAGAGCGCAGGCAGCTGCCACGTTTGGGGGCCATTTCTTTGTGTTAGGGAAGGTGTGAGTTGCACCCCACGCCACAACGCATTTGTGCCTTGTGGTTACGCTGCATTGGCAGCCAGAGGGCCCTGGAAGGTCCTGATTAGCACCCTGACATTGTGGACATTTTGAACCCAGTTAAAGGTCAGTTGGCCTGGGGGGTAATTGTTTTGCTGGTGATAGGGCACAAGACCCTAAGGTGCTGAGTGTACTTTCCCCGTGTTACTGTGGTGCCCTGTTTGTTTAGGATGCTTTTGCCAAATATGGTTTATGCCCATGGTATTTGTGCTAATGTGTTTGTGCTTATGAGGTGATTGCATAATGTGTTTATGCTGGTGATACCTAATGGGTTATGTGTTTATGCTTATGAGGTGATTGCATAATGTGTTTATGCCAGTGATACCTAATGCGTAATGTGTTTAGGCCTATGAGGTTTTTGCATAATGTGTTTATGCCGGTGAGGGCTAATGCGTAATGTGTTTATGCTTATGAGGTGATTGCATAATGTGTTTATGTCAGTGATACCTAATACGTAATGTGTTTATGCCTATGAGGTTATTGCATAATGTGTTTATGCCGGTGAGGCCTAATGCGTAATGTGTTTATGCTTATGAGGTTTGGGCCTAATGCATTTATGCCTATTGTCATGCTATGATATTTTAGTATGGTGTCTAATGCTAATGTGATAATGCTTAGGTCATTATGGTACCAGTAATTACTGGTTGTGTTTTATATTTACTACCTGCATTCTGATGGTTCTGACCGTGGCCCGATTTGCCTGGTCCTGTATATAGTCCCCTGTAAATTGTTATCTGGTGCCAGTTGGCACAGTGTATATGTGTGATTATGGTTCTAATGTGTTTTGGATAATACAAAGGCTATTTTTGATATAACCTAGTGTGGAGTTTCTTTTGTGGTGTGCCTAGTGTGTTGCTGCTGTGTGAGTGTGTTGCGCACACGCTTTACACATTGCCTCTGGGATAAGCCTGAATAATCGTGCCAAGCTATTAAGGCGGTGAGCAGGGGTTATCTTCAGTTTGTAACTCCCTTGCCCTGACTAGAGTGGTGATTTCTGGCTGGTTTAGGCGCACACCCTAGCCAATCAGAAATTCCATTTCTAACAGATTCCAACTCTCTCATGATTGAATTCCAGCCACCAACTGGACCACTTATCAGAAATCTTTGGTAATTCTAGTTTAGCCAAAGCCAAACAAATGGTCTGCCCTCCCATTGATGAAGTCCTGGTTTTGAGTAACAACATTACTGTTGATATGACAGCTTTACCATCTCCAAGTTGTCTTCAGGTAAAGCACCCAGGCCAGATGGGGGTACCTATTGATGTTTTTAAACAAAATCCTGCATTCTGGGCACCTCTTTTAACAATCGATTTTCATTCCATAGTATTAAGTCAGATCACGTCCTCCTGGAAGGATATTATCATTGTGCTAATTTCTAAAAAGGCAATAGAAATTCCCTAATCGGTTATAGGGCCATATCACACCTGGACTACTCAGCTAAAATCATGGGAAAGTTACTCTTCCACCTTCTTGAGGACTGGGCTGAAGACACAAAATGTTTCTCGGAGGCTCAATTCGGCTTCCATCCCAGGGTTGGCACCGTTGAACAATCCTTGAATCTCCTCATGATCTCTAGCAAATACGTCCTGGCCAAGGAGGGGGCAGTCCATATGGCCTTTATGGATTTGTCCAGCACTTTTGACCTGGTTGACAGGGAGAAGCTCTGGACAATGATGGGTAAAGCCAGAGTAAACCCATTGTTAATTGATCTTTCGGGCAGATTACATAGGGGAACAAAAACGGGGGTCTGTTTTGACACTAACGGTGATTGTACCCCCTTCTTTCCTTTCAATAAAGATGTCAGACAGGGCTGTATCCTGGCTCCTTTTCTTTTTCTCTTTTACATCAATGCCCTAGAGAAAACTTTGAGGTAAAGATCTCCCATTGGTCGGGGACTGCGTCATCCCAGTGCTCGTTTATGCTAACTACATGGCCCTCTTATCCTGTACCGCGAACAAGCTGTAGCTTTTATTGGATATTTTTTATGATTTTATGAAGGACCTACATTTGAAAGTCAATCAGACCAAATCTTACACCACGATTTGTGGGTCCAAAAAGATGCCTTCTTGTCTGCATACTGTTGCTGGGACTCCCATCACCAGAGTGCAAAATGTTACTATTGTTGTATCTTGTTTTCTTCTGATTCAAAATGGGAGACATTTCTGACAGGGAGAGTAGGCAAGATGGAGGGGGCAATTGACGGTCTATTCTGTTTTTCAAAGTAATTTGGTCATAAACCGATCCAGGAGCTGATTGCCTTGTACAAGGTGAAATGCATCGCCCTGGTAACCTTTGGGGCATGAGTCTGGGACTACACTCTTCCAGGTCCTCAACAAACAATTGATAATATTTTTCTTTGTTAGCCACTCCCAGGAGCACTGTCATGTTAATAACCCACCTGGAATCTGGCCTCTCCTTTCTTGAAGATGCAGTCCAAGCTGCCCCTTTGCTCTTATGAATTAAAGTTTGGACTTCTTCATTTTGTTCCTTTTCCAAAAAGATTTTGAAGGACTGCCTAAAATTAGAACAAATTAGAACCATTCCTTGGTTGTCATATGTAAGGAAAACCTTTTTGAAACTAGATCTTCCCCATTTCTTTCTCTCTCTAAATGAACTTCCTGGAAGTGCAAAGGCTTATATGGAAACAGTTCTCTATTTCAGCATAGATCCCAGTTGAGATTTTGCAACCAACACTCTTCAGCTTCACTTTCACACTATTTAGGTTTCAAACAAGAGGTGGCGGTTGAACGCTATCTCCTTTGAGTCACTAACATATAACATAGATTTTTCCTTACCCATTTCAGATTTAGCACAGTCCACTTCTTGGGTGCCTACTCACAACAGGGTTCATGGTTTGATAGCTTACCCCATTGTCCCTGTGATGGCATTGCTAAACAATCTTTTGTTCATTTTATGTTTTTCTGCCGGTATTGTTCCCAACCTAGAAGGTCTTTTCTATGACCTATCCTGCTGTCATTCAGGGTCAGAAGTCATAATGCGAGTTTATGCCGTCTTATACGTCTTGAATCCAAATTTTGTTGTTTTGCCATTACCAGCTTTATCCGCAGGGCTTTGAAATTTTGAAACTCTCAGAAACAAAATTAGCTCAATACCACTGCACCTTTCTTAACAGTAGGTATCCTTGCACTGCTTTTTCAATATTGAATCTTTATCATTTCATGATGTATTTTTTTATCTGATTCAATATTTAGGTTTTATTTGTGCCGCCTATAATACGACTTGCTCAAGTGGCATGCTTTATGTCGTTTCGGTTTTACGTAGCCACAAGTAAAACAGATTGATAACTTTGCCTTTTTTCAGGCTGACATCCTGAGTAACTTGGCGGACCCTTTATGTGACCCTTCATGAACTATTTAGAGGTTTTAGTTTTCTCAGGTTTGTCTTAATCAAATGGTAATTTATTGCAATGAAATGCTGTAAAACGTATTTAATGTTGTCTTATGCCTTTACATTGTGACTTGTACTTTATCGTGTTTTTATTCTATATCTTGCTTACTTTTATGGTTCCTTTGAACCTAATAAAGATGTTTGACTGACTGACTGATTCAGGTTGTGTACACAACAATGGCCTCCTTAAGGTAAAGGTCTCACCACAGGTTAGTGCCCATAATGTGCCATTACATGGCCATTCGGTGAGTGTGGTTTGAGAATTGAGTTCAGTTTTCATTAATGTTTATTGTGCGTTGTGCAGAACGCCAAACGCCATCATTGCTTCGTTTTGCCAAGAAATAATTCAAAACCTTTCAGTAAAATGATGCTAAAATGTTCCAAGAATGATTTCAGTCTTATGTGAATCATGACAGGAATTCAACGGACAGTCTAATTGCATTAGACCTGTACCAGTTGAAAAACAGAAGTATAAAAACGGGAACACGAGATAGAACATCCTCTTGTTTGGAAGATGATTTTTGAATGCTTTGAAAAGCTTTCCTTTATGCTCCCTCTCATCTTCAAGAGGCGCAGACTGATGTCATTCGCTCCCTAGCTTTATCCTGTTTCATGAAGCCACTTTCTCCTTTTTCTTTTTTCCCCCTTCATCTTACCACCTCATCATCCACAACTTCGATTGCTCTTTCTTAGAAGTGGCACTCCAGTACCTAGAAATCCAGGTCAACAAAATGTACATGCTGGCCCTGCAGGCAATGCTGACAGGCTGTACATTATGGTGCTGATGTGGGATGCGGGAAGCGAGGTCTCCGGCCAGTTAGTGCCTCTCCACACCCACTGGTTTTCTCTTTGAGCTCTATTTTGCAGTGTGACTGATGCACTGATCAGATGCCCTTTAAAATGCCCATTCGCAGGAGGTCACAAAACCTCCTCCAGTCTCTATATGTCTGACATTTTGCAACCTTAGTGAAAGGCTGTAAAAACAGGGATCGATGCCTGGGAGGGACTGCAGACCCCCATCCCTGCACTTGCATTCCGTGCATGATGACTGAGGAAACGAGGGCTGCTCTTAAAATTCAAAGTGGGCTTGAAGGGAATGGCGCAAAGAGAGAGCGTTCAGTTGTCCACTCCCTAGAGGCCGCAGGCACCACTCAGAAGATGGAACCTGTCCACCGGCGGTAGGTTCTACTCTGCAAATCAGATGCCACCCGTTTTGGGGTGTCGGAATCAGTTCCATGGTTTAACAAAGCATTCATTCATTTCTTTGCCAATTTCATTAAGGAAAAATCTTCACACTGCTTGTTCTTACTTGCCAAGTACCCTTAGTACACTGTGAATGATTCTTTCGTGGTCAGGAATCACATACTTTGTGACCCTAAAAGTGTTTTATACATCAGACAACAAATTTCAGTTGTTTCAAGGAGCCTCGAAATATTATCCAGGCACCCCTCGTATTGCTGCTGTTTCTTACACGAGTCAGTGCAGCTGTAAATCAAGCAGTCAAATCAAAGCGGTCTTTTGTGACAACAAATCAATCCCTGCAAGATGAAGAGATACATTAAATGGCTCTGAATTATAATCATACATTTTTTAATTAGCATTAAATGGATAGATAAACGTTGAACCTCTAAGGCTACAGCTCTGACCTCCTGCAATATGATCTTTCTGAAGAAACCACTTCACTGTTGTCAAAAAAGGAAGGGCTTCCACTCTACTTGGAGAGAATAGGAGTATTTTAAGAATATTTCATTTTTTTCAATCACTGTGCAAGCGAAAAATGTATTTTTAGCTTTGAGGTATGTATAAATGCCATATTTTGTCGATATCTGTTCATTATTTATTTAGGGAGTTTGTAAGGCAATGCACACCACATATATGTGCCTCTGAGCCCATAGAGAGTGGGGGTTGCAAGTTTCATGTCAAGTGAAGGTACCCCATGCTGTCTAGGTACAAAGATGAATAATGAAGGTGGCCAATAGTTCTGGTACCTGAATATCCTTCCTGCAATGATCATCTCATGCTATGGGGTGTATTCTTGCAATGGTAAACTAGATGGAAAACTCTAAGAGTTAGTACAATAGAAGTTGAATTGGCATCTAATATGGACAGTGTGCTTGTTTCTTTGATAGGAATTGGTAATACTGCTGGCAGTGGTTTGTGGATTAAATGCTGCAATAATGTTAAAAGCTGTTGTGCAGCCTTGGACTCTAGTGCCACTCCAATCTAGAATTCAAGGGTTGTGTGACACTACAATGCGGGCTATTACCACGTGTTCCATTACAACGCTGTTTTTACAACGCCAGTCGTTACAACGTCTTGCGCTGTGAGCGCTGGATAGAGGAATCGTTTAACTTTCTATTCCAACTCCAGCCCACGTTACAGTAGGGAAGGTGTTGGAATAGAAAATTAAACTACTCCCTTTCCAACAGCGCCCTCCAGCGCAAGTCGTTGTAACGACTTGCGTTGTAATAGCAGCGTAGTAATGGCAGCGCGTGGTAATGCCTGCGTTGTAAAGGCTGCTCACCAATTCAAGGGACATAATGGGCAAGGTTACACTGATTGAACAACACATGGAAGAGTGTTACCAGCTCTTGTCATTAAAAAGTAGTGCAATACTGAGTCTCTTCTAATCTGTTATCGCCTAAAAACAGCTCTTTTTGCAGCAAAATACTGTTGAGAGTTGATGGATTTTGTTACCCTTTTGTTGAATTTCTCTTGGACTTTGGCCCCATTTAAATTAGCTTGTGATTACGAGTATAATTCAGCGGTAATCATCCTAGGAAAAAACATATTGTTGTACATTGATTCTTCATGTAATATGCTTGTCTTTTGTCTTAGTCCTTTCTTTGTGTTTTCTTGTTCCCTGTCTACCACAATGCCTATGTGTGTTCTGACTTCTACCTGGAGAATTCCATGAGTGTCAGTTGGTGGTCTGGTCAGCTGGAGAGGATTGTACTCAGCTGTGTCCTGCATTAAATCTATTTGTAACCAACCAGAAGTATCCTGTCATCTGTCCGCATCATCTTTACAACACATATACTGCTGGGAATCAGAATGCTGGCCTGTGAAGAAACCCCCCTGCCCTATCCCACCCATGACTCGCCAGCACCGAAGGTGAAGTGAGTCCCTCAGAAACAGGAATCACACACCATTTTCCTGCCACCCACAAATACAGGACGTGTGCAGTTCTAGCTATTGTCTGCTACACCAGCTTCGACAAGCTGCCCCCACCTTCCCAAGCAGTTGCATTCTTTAGACGTCTCAGTATGTGCGTCAAAAACCCTCTATTACTGTAACAGCCTATTCACCTGTCTCTCAGCTGAACTCATGCAAACCCTTCAAAGAGAGCAGAACATAGATGCTTGTCTTTATACTCGTTAAAAAAAAATGATCGTGTCTCTGAGGCCCGGGGAAAGCTTCATTGGATGCCTGTTAGACAGAAAATGCATTTCAAACGCCTCTGCCTCATCCACAAAACGTTCTGTTCTGTCAAACCATGGGCGTCCGCAGAAATTTTTCCAGGGGGTGGGGCAAAATGTTAACGTCATCACCATCCTCCGACATGATGCGTGCCAGGTGGGGCACACGAAACACTGGGGCGCAGAACTGGATAGACTCAATTAAATGCCAGGAATCCAGGACATGTGACTGACCCTGCCACAGGCCAACAAACACCACCTGTAGAGAAAACGCTAAACTTTCTGACAAGGTGCTTTATCTCTGTCTGCTAGGTGTGCAGACTTCTGGGTCCTCGATCCAACACCAATCAAGGCTGTCTTCAGCACGATTCAATTTTTATCAGAATACTTTGAAACAGCCTATGATTAAAGCACCAGATTAAATATACTGTATGCACAGTGTATGCTAGGGATTATTTGTAGCACACATATTTACTAATATTGGCTTCTTGGTGCCAGAATTCATAATAACTTTTATCCAAAGTTAAAGCACAACGTCAAAGTTAGTAATAAATAATGCAGCAATCACACAAGCTAGTGATTTGACAGTGGGTGCTCCCTTGACTAGAATTCCCCGGGCATTGCTAAATTTTATACACATTCAGTTAATTTATACAAAATAAAATGTATAGGTCCAAATGTTAGCTATTTTTTTTTTAAAGAAACTTAGAGTCCCTCTACATGTAGTCAATGTCAAACTGACATAGTGCGCACGTTTAGGGATACAATAATGGCCAGCTCCCTTATGTGGAAGCCCGGCACCGTTAATGTGTGGCACATGCGGCGCCCGCAGCTGCGCCACATCACAGGTCCAGGGATGCTGAGTCTTACACAGTGGTCGAAGTGGGGGAAAAAAAGTAGGGGAACAGTGGGCGGTGAATCAGAGGGCGGGAAAACCCAAGGATTGGATCTGTGGGTGGAGCCAGAGGTGTGGCTAGAATGCGCAGACATCCCAATTTTTAGTATTTGTTTGGCATTTCACTGCCCAGTTTAATCAACCAATGGATACACATGATAATTTAAGGTTATAATGAACTATTGACATTAAAATATATTCACAAAGTGGGATATGCTTCTAATCACAGAATGTACCAAATATGATAAAATGTGGAAACACAATCACTTTGTCTCCGAGCCATGGAGTTTCTGTCATCAGCACTTCACCCTTTTTCAACAACAGCAGTTCAAACATAAGTGGCAAATTATCCTAGTTTGCAAAATGTTTTCTCTAAAATTACGGCTCTGCCATATTTGCCTCATAATGCAAGATCTGCTGCATGATCTGACTATTTAAACTAATAAATTGTTTGTAGCTCAAACGTATCAAAAGTTAATATAAAATGTGACTTGTGTTGCTGCGGAGTAGATGGACTATTGTAAAGGTTGACTGGTCACCTTTCTCACTGCTGCATTTGTATGTTGCACTGGTACTAATAAGGCAAAATCTTTCCAGAGACTGTTAGCATGTGTACACACGTCAAAATAATAAAATATCTGAAAATATACTGCATTACACTGCAGCCTTTTTTTAAGCATAATTTAGTCAACACTACGGCATAATGTTGTCATCCTTTGCTGCATAATTAATTCCAGTGGCACCACAGCAGGCAGCACATGTTAAAAGTGCTTGTGAATGAAGCAGGGAGACTTTGAAGTTTCCAAACTTAGTTTGGTGTGTGGAAATCCTGCATTGCCAATACCTGGTGAATTGCAGCTACTGCTGCTGAAACAAGGCCAATGGAGGTACCTTTGGGTGGGGCAGACTGCCCTCAAGGGCAGGGCCAGCCATAGCACTGGTGGTGTCCTGTCCATTAATGTTTGTTAGTGCCCCCCAATGACCACCTCTGCCATGGATTCCCTCACTACCACCCTTTAACTGTGCCCCCAAGTCTCCATAACCACTCTCTCCCAGATGCATTTAATTTGATTTACAGTGCCACTCATACCATTGTAGGGTGTCAGAGCACTTTACATCCCACACATTATACAGAGACAATCAATATGTGTGTAAATCACTGTATAATAATTGTTACATAAGACTAAGGACTACAAGGTGTTGGAGTCACATGACAACCATACTAGTAGCCCATATAGTTTTATAGTGATTGGTCTGGAGAAACACAATACCCGGAATTTAAAACGTAATACCATAGTTGGGGGTTCTCCTTAATAATCAGAATTGATTTCTGTCCAAAAGAACACTTTTTGGAACATTAGGATAATCAAAGACTGGGGGACAGGGGGGGGGGGGGGGGGTTGGGACATAACGCTCGAATTTATACCTTGCAGTTTGTATGCAGCTCTTAGATGACAGTTAATAGCTCACTGTTCTAAGTTAGGATTTTAACTTATCAACTGCAAGTAACAAAAGGATCTCTGACAAAAGCAGAAGCCCACTGTCCTGTTTACATTATGTGCACTTTGTGATCTGCATGGTGCATGTTCTTTGCAGCCGGTACATTACCTATCTGAGCTACCTTTCCATGTGTCAAAACTTCCACTAGACAAAATTCTGATCTCTCTCTAGGAAGAACATTAATCACCAGAGTCATCATGACATTTTTATTGTTGCCGAATATTGCTGGAAGCCAGGAAGGACGCAGCAAGCGTTTTTAAAACCATAATATACTTGCAAACATGATGCCTTCACCTAAAGTCAGCACCCGGTGCGGTCACACTGGTTGCACCGCCCTAGAGCTGGCCCTTCTCAAGGGTCCTCTGACCTCAGTGACTGTTGTTCTAGGGTGTGCTGCTTCATAGGCCTGCCCGCAAGACTGGAGTTGAACTTCAGTATGGATAGTGGTGGACAAGCCTTGAAGGTTAACCTACACTTGTCATGCTAGGGTCCACCTCCTGGTACGAAGACACCAGGACTTCTAAGGTGTTGCGAAGCCTTCTAAGGTCTAGCATGTGATTGTGCTCTCGCAAGAGAGTGGTCTGGTGGGCTGGTTATTAAGGCTGAACCTGGTTCCCAGTTACAAATTTAGCAGCTCTGACCATAGTGCCACATCCTCTCCCCCACTGAACACCGCACTGCCCCACTGAGAAAAACTCCCACTATTTTCAACTAGAACCCAATTGTTGCCCGCTATAATCACCTGGATGCGCAATTCAAATTACGCACTAGACAAGAGCAATATGCGGCCTACAAAAGAAAAAGGAACAACATCCTGGAAGAAGCAAACACTTATAGGGAATGCAAAATGTATCAAACCATGGGAAATGTAAGCAGGAACAACATGGTTACCTTAATGCTTTTACACTCACTATTCAGAAATCAGTGAGTGCTTTCACCTGAAAAGTTAAGGACACGACTACAGGGCCCTGAATGGACCCATTTCAATGGCCATTGCTTATATCCTTACAAAACGTAAGCAGTATGGTAAAAAGACCACATCCCTGGACACAGAGCTGCAGCACACATTGTTTTCCAATCCACACATTTTGGTACCTCCAGGATTGGTGCACTCGTTCCAAGTCCAGGGAAAACAAAGACAAGAAAAATAGCGCTTCAATGGCAAATTCTGTAAAAGTGGCGCTAATGTTTTTCAGTGTGAATAAAATCAGATTGGCCAGTTTGCTACCACTCTGTCTTACTTTATTTAGTTATTTATCTATTTTCATATTTTTACCCTTTTATTCCCAATGCTGCACTTTGGAATTAAAATGTCAGAAAAATACTAATTTCCAGCAAAAGCGTCTTTCTTTTTTGGATCCATTTCACAGGGAAGCAAATAAAAGAAAGGAGAGGAAAGAGAGTGAGAACCCCGTCTTGAAGTCACAGTTTTCATGGGCGTCCGCAGGGGGGGCAAGGAGGATCGCTCCCGGGGGTGGGGGGGCAAGCGCCCCTCCATGCCCCCACCTGCGGACGCCCATGTGACAACCTTTCTTGTTTTACATTTAAGCTGGTGCATAGGAAAATAAATCCTTAGGTTCTTAGGTACCAAACCACTTCCCTGTAGCACTGAGTTGCATTTCTCAAAATCCCTCTGTAAGAACGGCTTTTACAACGCATCTATTTCTGGCTATTTCTGTTTGTGGCTTTCATCTTTTTCTGTGACATTTAGACTGCTCCATACTAGCTAGAGACGCCAGGAGTGGGATTTGTTGAGGTGACCCCTCGATTTTGTTTTAATCGAGAAAAGACTGTAAATACTACAATGGTATTGTAACAACTCTATATTGTTTAGTCAAGCAGAAAATCCCTTTGGGACACCTTGTTAAAGTGACCAACGTTCAACAGACAATTTAGAACAGAAACACATAGACTGAAAAAATACTGTACTTATGAGACAAAACACAAATGAAATTATGAAAAGTCCTGGACAATTTATTATACAATGCAATGTCTAAAAAAACAATAATTCAACGATAATTAAAAAGAGAGGGAAGAACATTAAAAGTAAGGAAACAATTAATTCCTATTAGTAAAAAAGGAGGTAAAGACAGAAAATTAAATTCAGGAAAAATGTGAGAATTATTTTCTAATTAATTGAAACACAACCCTCCTTTTTGTTTATGCGACGCGTTTCGGTGGATGTATGGTTTTAAAACGCATACTTTTACCACGCATACCATTACCACGCAATATTTACAACGCAGGACCCTTTACAACGCATACCTTTACAACGCATGACATTACGTTGCAGATACTATTACAACGCAAGCCATTACAACGTAAGTATAGGTAAGTATATAATTTTTTAAAATCTATTATATTATATTAATTTTAAATATTATTATATTATTTAAAAAAATGTAATTAATAAATGTTGAATTATTTTTAATTATTAAATACAATTTTTATTAATGTCATTGTAATTTTAAAATTATATATATATATATATATACTTTTTTAAATAAATATTAAAATTACTAAAATAAATGTATTTAATTAAATGTAAGTATTTTTATAAAACTGAACCCTTAAAATACCCCTGTTCCCCAAAACCCAAACCCAGCCCTGAACCCTAAAATTACCCCTGTACCCCATAACCCAAACCCAGCCCTGAACCCTAAAAAAAACCCTGTACCCCAAAACCCAAACCCAGCCCTGAACCCTAAAAATACCCCTGAACCCCAAAACCCAAACCCAGCCCTGAACCCTAAAAATACCCCTGTACCCCAAAACCCAAACCCAGCCCTGAACCCTAAAAATACCCCTGTACCCCAAAACCCAAACCCAGCCCTGAACCCTAAAATTACCCCAGTACCCCATAACCCACACCCAGCCCTGAACCCTAAAAATACCCCTGTACCCCAAAACCCAAACCCAGCCCTGAACCCTAAAAATACCCCTGTACCCCAAAACCCAAACACCCTAAAAATACCCCTGTACCCCATAACCCAAACCCAGCCCTGAACCCTAAAATACCCCTGTACCCCATAACCCAAACCCAGCCCTGAACCCTAAAAATACCCCTGTACCCCATAACCCAAACCCAGCCTTGAACCCTAAAATTACCCCTGTACCCTATAACCCAAACCCAGCCCTGAACCCTAAAAAAACCCTGTACCCCATAACCCAAACCCAGCCCTGAACCCTAAAAATAAACCTGTATTATCTTTAAAAACAAGCAATCTTGTATTTCCAACCTTTCCTAATAATATCACTCTATTCGTCATTTAAAAAAAAATAATACAAAACATCTCATAATAACTGTGTTACATTACCTCAAGTAACATTCGACAGTATTACAAAGACATGATTAAAAAGACATTAGAAAAAACATCTTAAAAGACATGATTTAAAAAACACAGCATAAACAATAATTACATTTAACATATATATAAGAAAAAATACTTCATAGCAATGGACCCATCTAGATGCAGTTTTCAAATAAAGGCCATGAGACAAAGCTGATCAATAGCTACAAACAATTCTTTCTTTGCAACAAATGTTTCTAAGCAGGAAAAATAAAATACATTTTCGCTAATACCATTGCTTATTTGTGTGTTCTCCATTTCAATCAACAACATCCATCAGAAGTATAGTTATATGGGTATTGGACAGTTATCAGTATTAACCTGCCTCCCACAGAATAACATATCGGTTGATCATGTACATCCTGGTAAAGGGTCAGATGAGGGGAGCAACAAAACCATCATGAAAGTAACTATATGTTGTAAATGAATACATGCTCACATACCTCAGAAGTTTGTATCAAAGCATAACCGCTTGGGGTAGGTACCTCCTATGTTAAAAAACCATCTCTCGTCCAGCGAGTTAAAAAACTTCTCAGGACCTGCAATCTTTATAGAAACATAAGGATTGAGGTGTGTATGCTAATCAGCCAGGTTGGAGCCTCAAACGACACCCCTGCACAAAATGTATCGAATAGCAGACCCACCTTGCTTAATGCTCAATGACACAATACGGTGGGGTGAACCAGAGCAGTCTCGGTGGTACAGCTGCTGGGCACCGAAGTAGATATACGATTAAACTAAAAGCAAAAAACAAAAGAGACCCACACAATGGCCAGTAAATATTAGGTTCACCTTGTCTCGAATAAAACGATAGTATATCGATGGTGTCTAGCCATGCACTTACATTTATATAATGTGGCAAATTGCGAGTTGCTAAATGAAATGTACAACAGTGTGTTTAACACTGTTTGGGATTCCCAATGGGGTCGCAAATTGCGAGGTTCATCAATATTAATGAGCCTCTCGCAAGTTGTGAGCCCAGTGGAAATGCCAGCCCTCCAAGCGATGGTGGCCTGCTGGGCTCTGCACCAAATAAAGCAGTTTAAAAAAAAATGCAGCATGTTTACCATGCATTTAAAAAAAAAAAAAATGAAAATGAAACGTTTTCGTTTAGTTTTTTAAGGGCAGGCAGAGGTCCCTGGGAGCACTGCCTGTCCTAAAAAATAATTTTGCATGCATTTGCAAAGGGGAAGGGGTCCTTCCTATTTGCGAATGCATTACCATCTACTTGAAGTAGGTGGTAATTGTGACTGTTTTGCGACCGCAAAACATTTGTACATGGTTTTGAGACTCGCTATTTGGAAGGGAATGCCCCTTCAAAATAGCAAGTTACAAAACCTATTTAGAGAGTTGCAAACAAATTGCGACTCGCGAAATAGGCTATGTACATGGCCCAATAGGTTTTTGCATGCGCAAACAGGTTTGCGAACCCATTCGCGCATATAAAAACAGATCGTACATCTAGCTCTTAGTATTTTATATTAAAGTAATAGCCCCTCTGTCACATGTATTTCATTTGTTTTATAGCATCTCTCATACCACTGTAGGATGTCAGAGCACTGTAAATCACACACATATAAAGACTTTGAATCATACATGTAAATCAGTGTGTATATAAAATGTTAAAGAGTGCTTGGTCTGGAAAAGCACAAACTCAGGATTCAGAACATAACACAGTGGCTAGCATTGACTTTAACATTAAAAATGTATTTCCACCCAAATATATCTTTTTAGCAGCATCAGGATAATGAATAACTGGCACAAAATATAAGTTACTAACTGGTACCATGCAGTTTGCAAGCAGCTCTTTGATGACAGTTTATAGGTCCCTCTGCTAGATTGCGATTGTCACTTATGAAGTGCACAGTAACAAAAGAATCTGCTACTGAACAAAACTCTCCTCGCTCTCCAGCAGGTACATTAATCACTGGCATTCTCTTGACACTTTTATTGTTGCTGGAAAGCTGCTAATTATACAAGAAACGTTTCTGTGCTTTTAAAACTGTTGCCTACTGGGAATGTGTCACAGTTTGGGAACCACTGGCCTACAGTGTATGCCTATAGATCATGGGTACTCACAAACTTTCTCTTGGGGCCAAATTTACAGTGTGGTTTGTGTCCGAAGGCTGCACCGATGGGGGCGGGGTCAGTGGGGGAGGGGGCGGAGCTAAAGCAACAAAAAAACTATGACCATGAGATTGAACACAGGTCCCTGAAGCAGATGCCTTCGTCCACTGAGCCACCAGACCCGGCATACACACATCTCTCTCTCTCTCTCTCTCTCTCTCTCTCTCTCTCTCTCTCTCTCTGTCTCCCTCCCTCTCTATCTCTCGCTCTCTCTCCCTCCATCTCTCCCTGTCTCCCTCTGTCTCACTCACTCTGACTGTCTCACTCCCTCTCACTCCCTCTCTCTCTCCCTGTCTCCCTCTGTCTCACTCACTCTGACTGTCTCACTCCCTCTCACTCCCTCTCTCTCCCTGTCTCCCTCTGTCTCACTCCCTCTCTCTCTCCCTGTCTCCCTCACTCTGACTGCCTCACTCCCTCTCTCTCTCTGTGTCTCTCTCACTCTGGCTGTCTCACTTCCTCTCTCTATCCCTGTCTCCCTTACACTGACTGTCTCACTCACTCTCTCTCCCTGTCTCCCTCACTCTGACTGTCTCACTCCCTCTCTCTCACCCTGTCTCCCTCGCTCTCTCTCCTTCCCTCTCCCTCACTCTGTCTCCGTCTCTCTCCTTTCCTTTCCCTCACTCTGTCTCCCTCTCTCTCCTTCCCTCTCCCTCATCCTGTCTCCCTCTCTCTCCTCTCTCCTCCCATCTCCCTCACTCTGTCTCCCTCTCTCTCCTTTCCCCTCCCTCACTCTGTCTCCCTCTCTCTCCGTCTCCATCACTCTGTCTCCCTCACTCTGTCTCCCTCACTTGTCTCCCTCTGTCTGTCTCCCTCTGTCTGTCTCCCTCCTTCGGTCTCCCTCCTTCTGTCTCCCTCCTTCTGTCTCCCTCCGTCTCAGTCCCTCTGTCTCCCTCCATCTGTCACCATCCCTGTATCTCCCTCCCTCTGTCTCCCTCTGTCTGTCACCCTCTGTCTTCTTTCCTATCTCCCTCCCTCTGTCCCCCTCCCTCTGTCTCCCTCCCTCTGTCTCCCTCCCTCCATTATCTGTCTATCACCCTCTGTCTCCCTCCCTCTGTCACCCTCCCTCTGTCACCCTCACTCTGTCACCTTCCCTCTGTCACCCTCTGTCTCTGTCCCTCTCCCTTTTTCTGTCTTCCTCCCTCTTTCTCTGCCTCCCTCCGTCTCCCTCTGTCTCCCTCCCCCTCCCTTTCTCTGCCTCTCTCTCTCTTTCTCCCTCCTTCTCCCTCCCTCTGTCTGTCTCCCTCTCTCTGTCTCCATTTCCCTTCCTCTTTCTCACTTCCTCTGTCTCCCTTCCTCTATCTCCCTCCCTCTGTCTCCCTCCTCCCTCTGTCTGTCGTCTCCCTCTGTCTGTCTCCTCCATCTGTCTGTCTCCTCTCTCTGTCTGTCTCCCTCTGTTACCCTCTCCCTCTGTCTCCCCCTTCCCTCTGTATCCCTCCTCCCTCTTTCTGTCTTCCTTCCTCTGTCTTCCTAACTCTCCCTTTCTCTGTCTCCCTTGCTCTGTCTCCCTCTCTCTGTATCCCTCTCTCTGTCTCCCTCTCCCTCCCTTTCCCTCCCTCCCCCTCCCTTTGTCTCCCTCTGTCTCCCTCCCTTTCCCTCCCTCCCTCTCCCTCTGTCTGCCTCTGTCTCCATCCCTTTCCCTCCCACCCTCTGTCTCCCTCCCTCTACCTCCCTCTGTCACCCTCTGTCATCTCACCCTGCCTGTGTGTGCCCAGGCTGAAACAGCTTCCATGGCACACTCACAGCCGCACCTGAGTACTTCACAGGTCTTTAAAAGGCCATTTGCATGTCAATGAGGCTTTTATATTTCACCTTTTCTTAGAGCCCCTCAGCTCCACTCTGACTATCACTGGAACACCGGCCCCCACAGTGCAGCAGAGTCTCTCAGAGTCTCGCGCAGTGTTTGCAGACACTCTTTACATTTTTTTTTAAAACACGGGTACGATGTCTGCAAGGTCCGCGGGCCGCCAAGGAAGGCTTGCCGGGCCGCTGGCGGCCCGCGGGCGGTACTATGAGTACCCGTGCTATAGATGGTATTACCAAACAAAGGCAGGAGTAATACTCACATACCTATATCGTGTATGCAAGTATGTATAAAACACCATGAACCGACAACCATAAACAGATAATGATAATACCCATGTCATGTTACCCTATCAAGGGCAAGGGTGAAAAGTCACAGGCCATAATCCATAGGTCAAAATTGCAATCAGCAAAATCTACTAAAATTATAACAATTATATTGCACTGAGACATCTCAAAAGGTTTCCAGTTATGTTAAGCTTTTGCAGATGTTTAGATCCCTACACTGTCACAAATATATATGGTTGCAAACAACTTCCATATTTGCCAAAATATATTCAGAAACTGCAAATTTGTATCTCCCATGTTGGTGGGAGATTGGGAAATGATTTGCCAATCCGAGGCAAAAATCGAGACGGATTGTTTGGGAGCTCAATATCGATTACCTTTTCTGGTTCATTATATCTACTGTAAAAAAGAAAAACATTCTAACAATTATTAGAACATAGGAAAGTGGAGCACTCCATTTAATACAATGGAGTGCTCCGAGCTTCTATGGGCCAGTAAACGCCTGCAGAGCGACATGCCAATGTTGTTTGAACAAAGGCCTCTCAGAGCCCTGGGGATTTCAATCCCCTTGGGCTTCAAGAGGTCTTTGTTTTATTTGTTAGAACATTCTGTCCTCTAGTGGCAGAATGTTCTAATAGCCTTATAGCACTTTGTAGATGGTCTATAAAAGCCATTAAAGTCCCACTCACTTGTTAAAGTCCCTCACCTTCGGCTCGGGCCTTTAACACTGGAGTGGGCCTTTAATGGCTGGTATAGTCCGCTACGGTGGGCTATAAGGCTATAAGATGCACTGTATCCACTTTGTTCCTCTTTCCAAAGAAAGCACTAGCTCATCTGCAAGACACTTTACTATCTAAAGAGAGAAGGAGAATATGTCAGACCAGTCAGGAATGATTGTTGTGTCATTACATACTTATTGATCAGAACACATTCATCTGATTTTAGTTGATTGTAGCTGTCAGTCATGATATATGAAAGTCTTCCTCTTCACAGGTACACAGACATTTTGTTAAGCAATGGGAGTGTGAGTCCACCTTTGAGATTTCTTTCTCTTTCCCCCTGCTAGTAGGTCCCTGAAGGGGAAGAGTGGTTAGTACTGGTATCTCCTCAGAGGCAGGAAAATGACAAGCTTTAGTAAGGCTGTCCCTATCATCGGGACAGGCACAATAGGATAGCAAACCTGCCAACTCACTCTGTGTCCCTGTGTGACACATGATATCGGCTCCCATCACACGGTCAACCAATGAGGAGCCTATATTGCACGGTGGCAAGGGAAATGTGATGAAAACCACTATAAACAGTGGATTTCCTGCTTGTGTTCCGAGGCTTTGAACTGCGAACTTCCATTAAGGGGCATGAAAACACCCCAGGACATCAGCACCAGCCTCAGCAAGCTTTTTGTTTTGTTTTTGGAGGAGTAGGTTTGGGGGTAGAGTGGGGCAAAATGCATCTTCGGTACTTCTCGGCATGTCACCCTGCCCCCTCCAAGGCCCTGCCCCACTCCTCACACAGTGGTATTTTGTTCAGGTTGGCAGGTATGGGATAGCACCACTACAGTAATGACCTAGGTCTAGGGCATTCAATTTCAACAGAGCTGTATTACTTATTGTAATCTTTTACAAACAACCTCCCACTCCTTGTAAGTATAGGGTAGGGAATACGCCAGTCAGTAGCCCATCTTTAAAAAGCCCGCTCCCTAATCTAGACAGAGGCGAAACCCTCACCCATATGTGATAGAGAAAAAATGTGCGATAGCACGATAGCACCTCACGGGCGCACCACCAATGGGACCCCTGGTAGGGTACTCACCAGGACGGCCCAGTTATCATCATTGGTGCCATCAAGCTTAAAGAAAAGTGTCCAAATGAAAACAACTGTGTTACCAGTGATAAGTGCAGTGGAAAACGTACAAATACAGTGATGTCACACAACATAAAACATACATACACGAACCCACGCATACAGCACGAACAGATAACTTTATTCTTGTTCTTTTATGCTGGTTGCATATATTAAAAAAGTGAATATGGCTACTACCTATAGAGCCATGTTCTACTTGCCAACATGTTTCATTGCCACGGTACTGGTCAGGCAATTTTTTCAGTGCATTTACTTTTTACGCCACTGCATTGGACACCAGGGTTTCAAACACTGTCATAAAGATAAAATAAAATAAAATAAAAACGAGTTTTACTTCAATGCACACCGTGTATATTTTAGTATACCACTGCGAAAGCCACGCAAATATTGGCATATTTACCGCAGAAGTTTCTCATACCGGCCGAGAGGTCGTAAAAAAGGGGTTTTGGATACCTCCTTATGTAAATAACGTACCACCTCCTTCCGTTATCCTTAACTGTAAAGACAACATCACAAAGCTGTGAGCATTTCTCACTTACCCTCTTTTTTGGTCTAGATCTTCACTGCATTCAGACCCATTCCGTATACCCCTTATTCCCTTTTACCGATATGAGGAGCATTGCCGGCGTTCTCTTATCCCTCGAGCACTGTTCCCCTCAGATTTTCTATATTTACGTCCTACAGCTACCGAATAGTCCTCCCGGATAGGCTGTACTACTCTCGCGCTGCTTGGCGGCCATCTTAGATAGGCTTACACTTCATTAAGTAATCATGAGGCTGCGGTGTGTTATCATCTTCTCGCGAGATTACGCGATGTGTAGAATTTAAAATACTTTCTTTCTACATGTGTATTTATATCCAAGAATATTCAGTTTATACTTCTCAGTACTATTACGAATGAAGTGGATTGTATCGAGCATTTTTTGTGTTTGTAATTATTCGCGGCACTATTCATCACATTCAAACAAACTTAGAATTAGATGTATTTAATTTCAATATCTATCTTATAAGGTACAGGGGTTGTTGGTGTATACTTCAACTCACTACATACATTAAGGGCGGTGTAATGTTGTATATTTACACTTGTTATATATTAGGGCTCGGTAGTTTCCAAATTCCCATCATTCTTATCAACTCATAACTATAGGGCATTTCAACTACTTTTATTAGATTATTTCCATGCCAGCATTTCTGGGAGGGTTAAATTTATCAACCCTATATCGCAAGACACCCCCACTGATACAAAGGAGCATCGCAGGACCAACTCAATGCAACTTGTTCCATTCAAGGAGCTCGTTCAATCCACTTTGTTCACTTCCTTCCTTATAAATCCATCTGGCTTCTTTTGTTGTAAGCAGTCTCTCCACTGTTTGTGCATCTCCAGTTACTTTTTCCAGCATCACCCATGTGAAGGTATGGTTGTTCCTGTGGCAATGTTGTACTAACTTGGTTGTGAGTCTTCCTGCTCTGATAGTGCTCAGATGTTCTTGTATTCTCAGTTTTATTTTACGTGTTGTTAGCCCAATATATTCTAAACCACATTGACATTGAAGTCTGTATACCACATTAGTGGTGTTGCAATTGCTGAACTGTCTCAGTGACCATATTCTTCCAGATTTCAATGTTATGGTCGAAGTTTTGGCAGTTAGTGGACATACGGAGCAGTTTCCACAAGGATAGTGGCCTTTAGGGAGTGTGTTACTTTTCAAATCAGTTGATGGCTTCACCCTCGTACGTACCAATTTGTCCTTCAAATTGCAAGCTCTCTTGAAGGCGAAGCGTGGTGGAGGCATCTTGAATTCCTTATTCGATAGTAGCGACCAATGTTTTCTGATAGATTGTCGTATTTTTGTGGCAAGAGGGTCAAATGTCATTACAATAGGAATGCATTCATCTCTCTTTTTTGTGTTTTTTGTGGAGTATTGAGAGCTCTTTTTCTGGCTTGTTTAATCACCTTAACCGGATATTTCCTGGCTTCCAGTTTCTCACTCAGGATTTTTGATTGTTCATTATATCCTGCAGTGGAAGAGCAATTCCTCCGATAACAGAGGAATTGGCCCACCGGCAGATTATCTCTCAAAGCCCTGGGATGATTTGACTCGTATGAGAGAAAAGAGTTTCTGTCGGTGGGTTTCTGATGAACACTCGTTGTAAGGCCATTTTGTGTGGCTTCAATGTCTAGATCAAGATACACAGCCTTATTTCTGTTATATGACCAGGTAAAACGGAGACTTTGATCCTGATTGTTAAGCCAGTTTAGAAACTCAAGTAGTACAGTTTCCTCTCCAGTCCAGACGCAGAGCACGTCATCTATATACCTCTTCCAAAGGCGTAAATTGCCTTTGAAAGGGTTGGTGTTAGAATCGATGACGTGCTCCTCGAACTGGCCTACATAAATGCAGGCCAAGCTCGGTGCCATGGTTGCGCCCATATAGGTTCCCGTAACTTGGAGAAACATGTCCTCCTTGTAACAGAAAAAATTCCTGGTAAGTGCCAGTTCGATACACTGTAAGACAAAACTCTGGGGGGCATCATAGAACCATTCTTGTTTTGCTAATGCCCGCGCAGCTGCCACTAGGGCAGCCTCCTGAGGGATACATGAGTATAATGACTCGATGTCGATGGTAACTAACATTTCAGTAGATGGATCAAATGTCATTTCATTCAATACGTTAAGGATATCCATCGTGTCCCTAACGAAGGAATTTTGAGTAATCACCGATTCACGTAAGAAGTAGTCGGTGAACTGAGATAGTGGCTCCAATACCGATTGTATTCCTGACACAATAGGGCGACCCGGGGGGGCCGGGTCGCCTTGTGTATCTTCGGTAAAATATAGAAGGCCGGAGTCCTGGGGTTGGTATTCACAAGGAACTCCGCCTCCTTAGATGTTATCCACTTATTTTCTTTAGCTTTTCCCACCAGAACTTTGATAGTTTCCAATAGATCTGCAGTGGGATCCTTTTTCAGTGGTTGGTAGTTGGTACGTATGTTCAATAATCGGTAAACCTCTGTCTCGTAGTCGCTGGTATTTAGTACGACAACTGCTCCACCCTTGTCGGCACTTGTTATGGTAATGTCAGCATTATTTTGAAGAGATTGTACTGCTTCCCAATCCGCTCTGGGCATATTCGTAAATGTTCTCTTGGTGTTATTTAATTCTAAAGATTCAATATCTTGCAACACCTTTGACTCAAAAACTGCACCTCTGGTCCCACTGATCCACCCGGAGGGCAGAAAGTGGAAGGCTTTTTTAAATTAGTATAGAAACCTCCTTTTTCTTCGACTGGTTGTTTAGCAAGAATTTTTTAAGTTTGATCTTTCTTACTGTTTCGTGGAATTCCACTCTGCATTTATTTATTTACTTTTTTTTTTTCTCTATCACATATGGGTGTGGGTTTTGCCTCTGTCTAGATTAGGGACCGGGCTTTTTAAAGATGGGCTACTGACGTATTCCCTACCCTATACTTACAAGGAGTGGGAGGTTGTTTGTAAAAGATTACGATAAGTAATACACCAGCTCTGTTGAAATTGAATGCCCTAGACCTAGGTCATTACTGTAGTGGTGACTTTTTGAGTGGAGGGCGACCTAGGTCTTTATTTCCCTTTTAGCTCCGTGTTGGTGTGCAGGTATGGGATAGCAACCTTGAAGGTCAGAGCATGACACATCAGTGACAGGAGATCACAGCAAGCTACAGCACCTCTCCAGCAATATGCATGGACCACACTCTGAGGCAATGTCCACTCCGGAGAGACGGAAGTGTGGAGTGATCAGAGCTCTAAATTAAAAAAAGGAGAGGTGTCACTGACATGGTGTATAGGGCTACGAACTGGCAGCTGCTATAGACACAAAGCAACTCCAATGACATCTTTAACTAATTTAGACATGGGACTACAGTAGCACAATCAGCGAATGTAGAAGAGATGCCAGCTATAATGGTGGTAGGTTATAGGTGTTCCGGTGGCTATCCTCTTGCTTCATTTTAGGAAGTTTCAGTAGCTTGGATCTCCCAGGTTGTCATTCAAGAGCTTGAAGTTTTCTTTTTACACATTATAAACGCAGACATGAATGTCTATGACTCGAAAGTGCAAACATGGCCTGGATGAGCTACTCACCCATAATTTGTAAAGGTATTCAGAAAAAATATCGAGTCAGTAATATCGACGGGCACAATTATCACATTGGAAATATCATGACACAGTAATATCGTGAGCAAGAATATCATGGACAAGAATATTGATTTTAAGGTAAGTAATATCGACGTTAAAAATATTGTTGTAAATGATATCGATTTTTGATTATTTTTGTGTATTTTAATATATAAGTTAATTGTATATGATTTACAATGTTTGTTTAAATATTGCTCGTTTTTAATATGGTTTGTAAATTAATAGTAGTTTTAAATTTATGGTATAGTTTTTTGTTATTTTTAGTACTGAGGAGGGTTGTGGGATTTATAGGGGAATAGGGTGGAAAGTACTTCAAATAAAAATAATTAGTACATTTTTTAAATTAATATTCAATATTTAATTGATCATTTTTTAAGTCAATTGTAAAGGTAATATTTTTATCTGTTAAGTTTTAGATGCTGGTTGTGGTTTTTGTAGGGGTATACAGTGGGAAGTAAATTAATTATAATGAATTAATAAACATTTTTAAACTAATAATAATTATTTAATTATTTGTTAATTATATAAATTATTTTTATATTTTTAAGTTTTAGGTATGGGTTCTGTGCTTTGTAGAGGTATAGGGTGGAAAGTTAATTAATTATAATTTATAATCATTAAATTGCAAATTATTTATGTTATTTGTATAAATATCGTTTTTTTAATTTAAATTTAATGTGCAGGTTGTGGGTTTTTGTATGGGTATAGGGTTGGAAGTAAATAACCATAATTATTTATAAATTATTTATTATTATAAATAATTATTTAATTGATGATTAATTATGTAAATTGTGTAAAACATTTTTGTTGGGGTGTTTTGTGGTTTTTGTATGGGTAAAGCTGTTTTTTTCTTAAATTTCTTTATTAATTTTGTTCTTTGGAAGGTACAGACCATGTTCATGTACAATACATTTCTCTCACAAGACAACTGATACCATGAACATTCTATTCGTGACTCAGGATTATAACCTTATATGCTCCTCCAGAGTTGTATGGGTAAAGGTTATGTAGGAAATTATAATAATGAATAAATATGGTTAATTTTCAATATGTGTGAATTGTATTTGTAGGGGTAAAGGGTCTAATGTTAATTAAATAGAATTATTTTGTTCTTAGCAAATTAATAATATTTATTGTTTAATTGGTTATTAATTATGTAAATTCTTCAATAATTTTTCAAAATGTATATATTAGGGGTGGGTTGTTTTTTTTGTGCGGATAACGCGTGGAAAGGTAATTAAATGTGAATGTTTTATTAATAGTTAATTTGCATTCTTATTATAATAGGTATTTAATTGTGTAAAATGTGTAAATATTATACATTTAAATATACTTTTTAGATGTGTGGTGTGTAGCTCGTAGGGTATAGGGTAGACAGTTATGTAAGTAATTACAACATTAAAAAGAGTAAAACATTTTTAATGTAATTTATTATTCTTATTATTATTCTTTCTGTTAAATGTGTTATGCTTTTTAATTGTAAACAATATTGTGTTTATTTGTTGTTATTATGTTGACAATAGATTTTTTGGAGTGGGAATAGTACAATTTTACCTTCCGCAATCCAACACTTTCCCTACTGTTATACTCACTGGAGTGGGAACAGTTAATTTTACCTCTCTGAAATCCAACACTTTCCCTCCTTTTGCACTTATTATAGTAAATGTTATCCCTCAGACATCCAAAACTTTACCTAATTTTGCATTGAATATAGTGGGAATTTTACACCTCCTGAGTTTAAAACTTTGTCTAATGTTCATAAGTTGTAGTGGGTATAGTATAAGTATAAATAAAACATGTTTGTAGTTTACTTTATACTGTTTAAACATATATTAATATGTTTCTTGGTATTTAAATTATAATATTTATAATTATTAAGGTTTTTAATAGTTTATTTATTTTTAATACATTCGCAATTTTAATTTTGTTCATTTGTAATTAAAATGGTTTGCTTTTTAAATGTGTTATGGTATTGGATATATGTATTTATATTTATTTTTTCATGTTATTACATTAAAAAAGTATTGAATAATAATATAAATTAAAAATATTAATTGAGTTATCGTTTTTAATTAGATATACTTAAATAAAAACACATATATATGTTTGCTTTGATTTTTTTCAATAATGATAATTGTTGATTATTTTTCAAAATAATTAAATATATTTTTTCATTATATTAGTATTAACATATCATTTATTATTTAAATGTATATATATATTTCGAAATCGCTATTTTAGACAACTACATTAGTGAAAATTATATTTTTTCTCAATATTTTTTTCATTTTTATTATAAGTATAGGGAGTCGAGGTTTTTAAATTTGATATTTTTGTCTCAATATTTTTTAATGTGAATGTTTTTTGACTCTGTATTTTGTCAGTGAACCATTTGTGACAACTAAAGCCAAATATTTTAATGAATTGAGCAAAACTGGGATGAATGGCAGAAGGGAAGTATGTGTAATTTGTGTCTGGGAGAGAGCTATGATGGGGTTACACATGTGTTATGTTATGTTATATTGATTTGTATAACACCCTAATCACCACGAGAGGCTATTCAGGCGCTTGGGCATGTGTATTGGTTTCTGGTTCCCAAAGTGCATATACAAAGGGAAAGGTCTGTAGCTTCTTGAGGAACTGAAAATGAGACTCTGATATGCTGAGGGAGGTCGTTCCATGTATTGGGTGCAATGTAGGAGGATGAGCGACCTCCAGTTTTGCTTTTGCGAGTAAGAGTGAGGTAGAGCATAGGTGTCTGGTGGGTTGGTGAAAGTGTATACAGTTGTTCAGGTATTCTGGTCCTGTGTTGTGCAGTGCTTTGTATGTGTGTGTGAGAAGTTTGACTTGTCTGCGCTTGTAAATAGGGGGCCAATAAAGTTTCCTGAGATGAGGTCTGTTGTGGGTGCGGCATGGGATGGAGAGAATGAGTCTTGCAGCAGTGTTCTGGACTCTTTGGTATCTTTGTAGGAGTTGTTTGGAGATTCCGGCATAGAGTGTTGCTGTAGTCCAGCCTGAAAATGAGCTTGGCATTATCAACAAAGTAGGTGATGGCGATGTCATGTAATCAAATGATATTGGCAAGCAGTGTCATGTATATGTTGAAAAGGGTGGGGCTGAGGGACAATACCTGTTGCATATCAATTTCTTGGTCTCTGATGTGAAGGGTGGCTGAGCACTATTTTCCTCAATGAGGTTCTCCTACTGCCTTCTCTACTCCCCCCTCCCTATTGTTGTCCCGTGCCTTCTCATCCCTCCCCCACCCTCCTGCTGTCCGTGCCCTCTCCGCCTTTCCCTGCCCGCACTCCCATTGTCTGTGCCTCCCCCCTCCTGTTGTCCATGATGCAATGTGCATGGAATCAACCCTGGGACGAGCTACGCCGTGATCACTGATCAAAGCACTAGCACATTAAAGTATTCAGTTCTGTGCTTGCTCCACGGGTCGCCTGGGTCTTAATGATAAAATGTGTTCACTATTAGACGGTGCACAGCGGGAACGCGCCACCTATTGGGCTTTTCACGGGTGAGGTGCAGTTCTGATCCTGGACACGAGCATCTCAAGACGAAGTTACAGAACACAAGAACGGTCCGATCTACTTGACATCTCTGCCATATCTCCTTTCTTTCAGCGTGAATGGCCGCATCTAGGTCCTGATAAAATGCATGCTCGTCCGTCACCACTAGTGTTTGCACAACTACATCATACCAATCCCAGAATGCAGTATTTTAACGGCCCTTGCACAGCAGTGACAGTTGTGCAGAATGACCACCAGGCCAAGTAACATGTATGTAAGGGCCATATTAGCACACCAGTATGCACAATAATGAAGACTTGGGACCAATATGTGAGCACGCCCAGCCTGGTGACCCATCCCTCTCCATACACTCCAATCCATTATAATCCCTCATTCACACCCGCATTGGACAGCCACGCCTCCCATAGCTAGTGGGAAGGAGGGAGTGGGTGCACAAGGGTTCAGATATGTATGAGGGTTGGCACCGAGATCCTTTCATTAGTGCTAAGATGCATATGGGGTCTCCGGAAGTGAGTGACTATGGTATACCCAGATACGTCCATATTACGGGAAGAGAAAAGCCTTAGTCACCTGGCAGAACTTTGCCACCATCTTGGAGGTTGATCTCCTCAAATGCATCCATGAAACCAAACCCTCCAACCATTCTTATGACCCCATACCCAGTGGCATCGTTATTGATTTCTGTACTAACACCCTTTCCTACTGGACCAGGCTAGTCAATTTCTTCCTCAGTCAAGGATCCCTTCTAGTTGTCCTCAAAACAGGACAGGTTACCCCCCTTCTAAAAAAAACCTCTGCAGATGCAAATGACCTCAATAACTTCCGCCCCATCATCAATCTCCCTTTTCTTTCAAAGATCACAGAAAAATGTCTTGCAAAACAACTGTCTCAACACATTTTGGACAATAATCGCCTCGACATGTTCCAGTCGGGCTTTATTCAAAATTGCAGCACTGAAACAGCCCTGCTGCAAGTGATCGATGATGCGCTGCATATTCTGGATTCGGGGGAATCGTGCCTTCTCATTCTTCTTGACCTATCTGCAGCTTTTGACACTGTTAATCACAACACCCTCAGGAACATTCTTCATCAGAGAATGGGCGTGGAAGGCACAGTACTCAAATGGTTTGCCTCTTTCCTCTCGGACAGATCCCAAATTATTAAGATTGCGAACAGTCTCTCGTCTCCACTGGTGGTTGGTCAAGGCGTTCCTCAAGGTTCTATCCTTGCTCCCACTCTGTTTAATCTTTATCTGGAACCATTAGGGAACCTCCTAAGCAAATATGGAATCCTCTACCATCTCTATGGGGATGACACCCACATATACCTCAAGGTGTCTTCCCCTCATGATCTCTCACTACTCAGCTCTACTCTCAACGCTATTCACAACTAGATGTTAGTGCACCAACTCATTCTCAATCTCTCTAAAATTGAATTCCTCCTCTTATCTAACTCTCTCTCCCCGCCTCCTGTTCAATCCTGGTTGGATCAGTTGAATCTACTCAACAGTAAACCCATCATTATGGACTGCGCTAAATCCTTAGGTGTCATACTGGACAAAAGACTCAACCTAATTTCACACATCAATTCTTTGGCCAAGAGCGCACGTTATCAGCTGCGCCTTCTTTAGGGGATTGGGTGGTTCTTCCCGGAGAATGACCTAAAAACCTTGGTTCAATCGCTAGTTCTCTCTAGATTGGATTATTGTAATTCTCTTCTGACTGGCCTTCCCAAATCTCACCTCTCTCCCCTCAAATCCATCCTCCATTCAGCAGCTCGCTTCATTTCAGGGTCCAAACGAAGTGACCACATCACCCCTATCCTGTCTTCTCCCAGATGGCTTTTCATCGAGGCTAGAGCTATCTACAAAACGGCGTGCATCACCCACAAAGCTTTGCACTCTTCCTCCCCTCGCTATCTGGCGAATAAACTGAAATTGTCTGGAGGCTCAAGAACATCTCGGAATGCAGAAAAGTTCCTTCTTGAGCCCCCGTCCTTCAAAAGGGAAAATTGATGGCACAATCGTTCTCAGGTAATGCGGTGAGAATCTGGAACTCACTTCCTCCTTTGCTCCGTGCCATCACCTCCATCCAGATCTTCAAAGCGGACCTCAAATTTCTTTTATTCCAAAGACACTTTCAGAACTAATTCCCCCTTCTCAGACCTCGCCAGCAAGTTCTTTAGTCATTGTAAATGTGTCACATATATTTATATTTTTATTTGTACATCCTGTGCTTGCTGCTTTTGATTTTGTGTTCTGTTTGCCTGAGTTGTTTTGATTCTATGGCCTGCTATTTTTTGCCAGGAATTTCTTTTTTCATTGTAAAATGTGTCATTTATATTCATATTTTTGCTTGTACAGTCTGTGCTGGCTGTGCTTGAAATTGTGTACCTTATGCTTACGTTGCCTTGATTCTATGGCATGCTATTTTTATTTGTTCCATTCCTGTAGCAGTTCTCTCATGTAACGTAACTGGTTCTATTGTACAGTGCTCTGACACCTTCGGGTAAAGTCTGCGCTTTATAAGAATGCATTAAATTAAAATAAAATAAATAAATAAAAACACATACAGTGCTTAGCGATCTCGTCCATGGGGAAGGAGCTACATTATGCAGAATGGTTGGTTGGAACTACACTTCCCATAGATTACATCAAATGTATCTTGATGCCTCACCTACTTGCTGCAGAGGCTACGGTGCACTAGGTGAAACGCTTCACATATGATGGGTGTGCCCTATAATCCAGTCCTTTTGTGAGGAGGTGTTTATATTACTCCGGGGGTCGTTGCACTTCCGATTCTGGTGATGCCAGAGGGCCATAATCCCCGGATGTTCAGAGGCAAATGGTATCTCTGCCTCTAATGATCTGGTACAGCAAAACTCACAGTAGCCCATAATTAGAAAAAAACGGTTTGCACCCCACAGAGACTGTAAGCATCCTGTCAGTGGAACTATTAACCAGTGGAATCCAAGGGTCCCATATGGCCTTTGACCCCAAGCGGGGACCATTGAAGCAGTATGTAAGGGGTCACCCCTAACCCTGATCTCCTCCCGTGATGGGCGGCACTGGGTATTTTCCAATGACACACACAGATTGGCGCCCGCCGGGTGATGCAGACGTGCTGCCTACCAGGGGTGTGACGCCCGTGGACCAGATACTGTACTATGAACCCACATGAGGTGGCGGACACACGGTGTACACTTACATCTCTGCAGTTGGGGGGAAGTGGATGAGCATATGTACAGGGAGGCGGGGAGGCGCAGCATCCATGCTGTATACGTTTTCTCTAATCTCCATCAGCGGATCACGCTGGATGTCTGTACAGATCCCTCCTTGCAATTATACATTTGCACTGGATAGCTCGTGCCTCCCATTTAGGGGAAAAATGACATCAATAAAATGAATGAAAATTAAAACAGGCATCTGCAATCCAATTGGTCTCACATTTACACAAGTTTGAGCTATTTGCATTGTAAATGACAATGCCTTTTATTTATGTTTCGGTTTTTGAAACATAAATAAAACAAATTGTTATTTACAATGCCGATAGCTTAAACTTGCGTAAATGTGAGACCTATTGCATTGCAAATGCTTGTTCTTCATTTCTCTTATTTGCTGGTGATAGCGTCTGAGTGCAGCCTTGTAGATAGTTATGGCAGTGACGTCGTGGCTGGCTCTCCATTTCCTTTCTAGCTGCTTACAGTGTTGTTTTGTGACTCGGATGTCTACTGTGTACCAGCTGGCCTGCCTGTATGATCTACTATGCTTGTTGGGTTTGATAGGTGCAAGGGAGGCCATGTAGTTCTTGATCCAGTTGTTGAAATTGTTGATGTCCTTGTTAATGTTGTTGTTGCTTTGAATTCATTTAATTTAAGGATGCTAGGCAGCTCAAAAGTCTTTTAAAACAAAAGCCTCAGAGGGTGAGTTTTACCAGGGATTTTGGATGATTGTACTTTTTATGATAGAGTCTAGTCGAATGTTCTATGTAGACTTCTTAAACGGTTTGATTCAGTGTGAGATACCATCAGAACATTGTTTGACACACTACCTTTCCCCAAGGAATGAGCAGAATAATATTTCATGATTGTATGAAAATGTGTGGTGCTTTACAAAGATGCCAAATCAGTATAATTGCTTTGTGTTATTTATATTGTACAAAAGATGGAAATGATCCATAAGAATATATATCTGGTAGGTTTCATGTCCATATCTTCAACCACAAATATACAGCTATCTTCTGGCAAGGTTTTTTTTCTCTCCATTAAACATATTTTAGAAGATAGTGTACCAAACAGAATACTAGCCAACCAGTCTGAAGTTAGCACTATTGTATCAATCCCAATATAACAACCACCATGTCATGAAATAAGTCTGTTAAAAACCTAGCAATTGCATATTAGCTTTAATCTCTGAGTATTTAAATTGAGGGTGATATGGAGAGAGTGGTTCAAAATAACTACCAAAGATTGTTGTTGCAGAGAGCAAGATATAGGTATGTGGTCTAGGTAGATATTCTCTTAATGTTGGTTAAACTGGATTTTTTTTCTCTTCGTAATTCTAAACTTCTTTTCTTGTTCCTAAACTTTAGTTATTGGTTAATCAGTTAATCTAAGCTTTACTGAATCATTTCACCATGATGGCTTTGTAGCTAAAAGCTCTCAAGCATCAGTTGGCCGATATAGCATCACCTCTTGCAAAACCGGCCCCAGTAGAAGATGGATGGGGAGGGAATTCCAAAGGGAAGGGGCAAGGTATGAGAATGAACGACCACCCATTCTTGCTCGGTTAATCCTGGGTACCTGAAACTTATGTTGGCTTGAGGAGCGAAGGACAGTATTTCTTGAACAAGGGTATTCAGGTAGGATGGTGCTTTACCTGATTTTATTCTGTGCATGTAACACAAGGCTTTAAATTTTGTGAGGTTTTCGATTCGAAGCCAGTGAGGGTTACGTAAACCAGAGGAGGTGGAAGATTTGTTGGGCAATTTGCAGAGTAGCCTAACCGCTTCGTTTTGTACTGTCTGAAGTTTCCTCGTGACCTCCTTACAGGCTCCTAGGTACAAGATGTTGCCGTAGTCCAGTCTAGATGTGATTAGAGCCTGGACTACGGTTTTATGTGTGTCCTGGGGGAGCATCCATATGATCTTCCTGAGCCACTTGAGGATGGTAAAACAAGTGGCAGCAACTCTGACCGCTTGTTGTTTCATGGACATTTGGTCATCAAAGATGATGCCAAGATTGCGAGCCATTTTGGATGGAAGGGGTGTGGATCCCATCTGAGGAGGCCAATGTTGGGGACCCCAAAGAGCAGTGTTTTTTCCAAAAAGAAGCAATTCAGTCTTTCCTCCATTGAGTTTAAGTTTGTTTTCGTGCATCCATTTGGCAATGTTGTTAAGGCCGGAGCAGAGAGAGGATGGGTTAGAGTGTGCGTTAGCGGAGAGTGAGTAGATAAGCTGGGTGTCGTCAGCGTATGAGTAAATCGTCAACCCGGCTTGTTCCGCTAAAGTAGCAAGGGGACTGATGTACAAATTAAACAATATGGGGCTGAGAATCGAGCCTTGAGGAACACCAAATTGAGAGTTATGTGGGTTTGAGGAGGATGTGGAAGAGAAGACTTGGAAAGTTCTGTCATTGAGGAAGCTTTTAAGCCATGCAAGGGCAGATCCAGAGATACCACAAACTTGCAGGGTGTTAAGGAGGATGGTGTGGGAAACCGTGTCAAATGCGGCACTGAGGTCGAGTAAGATGAGTGCCACGGTTTCCCCATTGTTAACTTGTCGGTGTATGGTCTCAGAGACCCCTAGAAGTGTTGATAAAGCCTGACTGGGATGTATGAAGGAGATTTCTTGATTCAGTAAAGTAGGTGAGTTGAGTGACAATGTGTTTTTCTAAGATTTTAGAAAATACGGGTAGAAGCGAGATTGGGCGGAAATTAGAGGGGTCATCTGGATCTGCATTAGCTTTCCTCGGCAAGGGTGTTATCATAGCATGTTTCCATGCCTTGGAGACTTTAGCTTCCCTTAGGGTGGAGTTCAGTAGCTCCAGAATGAGAGTGAGGGAAGGGGTGTCGAGGGTCGATAGGACTTGTGGGCGAAAAGGATCCAAAGGGGAACCTGATTTGATGTTATTAATGATCTCACGTAATGTTGACAAGTTGAGCGGGTCCCAGTTTACTAAATTCTGAGAAGTGTTGCTAAAAAATGGGTCCGGTACAGCATTGTCAGAGTGAGAAAACCATTTTGGGAGATTCAGGTGTTGTTGGAGGAGAAGTTGGGTCTTTGAAATCAGCATAGATGTTATCTATTTTGTTTATAAAAAATTCTGCTAGAGCATTACACTGTGAGAAGTCCAAACATGGGGCTCTAGGTTGACAGGTAGCACCAGAGAGTTCTTGCACAATTTTGAAAAGTGCCTTGGGATGGTTTTGTGCATTCTCAATAGTTAGTTTGGTATATTCAGCCCTGGCTATTTTACAGTTTGCGTGATATTTAGTTAGGGCTGATTTATATAATAGCTTTATCGAGGGGTCGTAATGAGCATGCCATCAACGCTCTAAATTTTTACATGCAGTTTTTTCCAGTTTCATTGAATCCGTAAACCATGGGGCAGGAGGGTGATGTGAGTTATGCTTTTTCTTCCTTTGTGGAAGGCATACATTGACCGCAGAACTGAGCCAGTTATGAATAACTGCTGCCTCCTCGATATTCGTTATGGTGGTGAGGGGCCTAGTTTCGTCAAGGTATGCATTCAGTTGAGTAATATCAAGTTTTTTCCAGTTTCTCATCACCCTAGGTCCTGTAGGAACTGTCTGAGAAGTAACCGGCAGGGGAATAGTTATAGTAAATTCCACCAAATAATGATCAGACCAGGGGATAGGTAAATGTGGCTTGCATGCGATGTTGTCGAGATTAGAGAAGATCGGATCAAGTAGGTTGCCGGCCTTATGAGTTGGGCCAGAGTTACAAAGAGTAAGATTTAATGCTGCTAGGTCTGATATGAGGTTGGTGCTGGTGTGACAGGAGATATCATTAAAATGGATATTAAGGTCTCCGACTATCAGAAAGTTAGTGGTATCCAACAGGAACGGGGCAATGAACTCAGGAAAGGAGGCGGCCCAGGTGCTGGCTGTGCCCGGAGCCCGATAAATTAGAGCACCAGATTGGGTGAAATTTGGGGATAGCAGAAGCTTAAAGGATCCAGCTTCACAGTTTTGAATGTCCAGGTCTATCCACTTGCAGGTGTAGATATTTTGAAAAATAATTGCAATCCCACCTCCCTCTTTATTCAATCTATTTTTGCTAATATAGGTATAGTTCGAGGGTAGGGCTGCTGCTATATCTGGCCCAGAGCTGTTGTTTAACCAGGTCTCAGTAAGAAAAGGGCGGCTGGTTGTGATGTAGTAAGTAAGTTAAAGATATCTGTTTTGTGTTTTGGTAATGATCTGCAGTTCAGGCTAATAAAAGAGAGTTCACGTTGGGGTGCAGTAGGATCATGTGTATGCTGTACAGGCGGAAAATCTGAGGTCTCCAAATTTAGTGTAGAGGGTGCGGATAGGAGGTTTAGATTGCTGTTAGTGCATACTGAGGGAGTGTGCTGGCAGCTTAGAGCCATAGCTCGAGAGCATTGCACGGAGTTACAAGCAAAAAGAGCATCTCTAGAATAGGTAATTGGGATGGTCGAGTTTGAGGCATAGATTCTGGCCCCTGGCCCCGGATGGTCGCGGACGAGCGCAGAGGGGCAGGACTTAGGCTTGACTTCGGCGCGACAGCGGCGCGCCCGCTGCGCGCGTCAGCTGCGCGGCCGAGGACACATAGGATTATATGGGTAGGGGAGGAGTCAGCTGCTAATCGCTGATTGGTTGGGGGCCGGAAGTCGTTATCACTTCCTCCGAGGGCTGTTCGCCGTCCCTCCACACAAACCAAACTTTTGGCGGTGGACCGGGACACGAACGCGGCGCAATTAACAAACAAGTGAGTGCAGTGAACTTTAAAATCAGTCTTAAACACAAGTTTAAAATAGTGTAACTGAGCCTTTACCAGCGCTCCAAACAATCGAGGTCTCCTAGCCGGTTCCTACGCTCAGCGAGTCAAGAGAGCGACTGTTGGAGAGAGTTTTTGAGCCTGCGGGGAGTCAGCTGCTAATCGCTGATTGGTTGGGGGCCGGAAGTCGTAATCACTTCCTCCGTGGGCTGTTCGCCGTCCCTCCACACAAACCAAACTTTTGGCGGTGGACCGGGGACACGAACGCGGCGCAATTAACAAACAAGTGAGTGAAGTGAACTTTAAAATCAGTCTTAAACACAAGTTTAAAATAGTCTAACTGAGCCTTTACCAGCGCTCTAAACAATCGAGGTCTCCTAGCCGGTTCCTACACTCAGCGAGCAAGATACCATGCAAAAGCGAACTGGTCCTAAGTGCTTTTCAGAAAACACTTAACACTGCACCTGCCTCATGCATTGACATTGCTAACAAACATCAGTGTAATCATTCTCCTAAGGCTTTGAACAGTTTGAATTAAATTCAATTAGAGGTATGGGCGACATCAAGTTGTTTGATGCTAGATGCATGACTTTTAAGATTGTAATGACCTTTCAGAGTTTAACATTGGGATAAACTACGGGCCCTTAATCATGTTACAGAATGTGCATGTTAGCCATTGGCAGAAATTGACTGTCCAGTTAAAAGGGGGGCTTGGGGGTTGGCTGAACCCGGTGAGGTCTGCCCCCGGGCAGATTGGGAGGGGGAAGGGGCAGGCCGATTAGCGTCCATTTTGGCAAATTGGTCGATTTGAGGTACAGCCCAAATGTAGCCCAAGGGCTATAATTACGGGGTTGTCATGCTCCCAGCTACCATTTTAGGTTTGATGACCTGGTGGCTGGGAGCGTAGTGGCAATTAGTGTTTTTTGTGTGAGGTAATCTTTGTAGACATTAGTAAGGGTTACTTACGTTGTTGGTTTAGCAGGGAGCTTTATGATGGCAGGTGAGAGTTATAGGGGCAGGCTATTGGGCGAGACCAGGGAGCTGGATCTCCTGCTGCCGGAGGCCACAGGGAGTGAGCGCCCCCTGAGGCGCGCAACAATGGGGGTGGCAGCCACCATGGTGGCCTTCACGTCCCCAAAAAACTGCAGGTGAGTGAGCGGGCTACTCTTATGCCAGAGAAGCGGCCCTGTTGGTCTGCGCTATGCAGGAGCCTCGCGCCCTTGTGGAGGGTCCGGCGAAGGCGCGGGGGCGGGGCCCACTGGAGGCACCCTCACGCATCTCTCCAGCCACGTCCCTGTCTGACAGCTGGCAGAGGGGACAGAGCGCGCTCGATGCTTCGGGCGCATAGTTAAAAATTAGGAGCAGGTAGGGAGGTAAGAGGAAGAAGGGAATGACTGCATCCTGGGGGGAACTCCCCTGTGAGGAAGAGTTGGGGACTGGGTCTACTGGGAGGGATGGCGCCGTTGTGTTCAGCCTACAAGGCCTGCAGGCAGACATTGATATGGACAAGGGAGTTACTGGGCATGGGAGCCGGGCAAAAGCTCATGGTTGTTGGGGGAAGAGGTGGGCGGAGGTGACAGATGGTAGGAAGGGGCCACAGGGGGGGCAAGGAGGGGTACCTTTGGGCCGCAGGTAGAGAAGGGGAGGTTGAGGGCCCCTGTCCCTGGGTAGTTGGAGGGGATGGGGACGGCCTACCGGAGGAGCTGGACCCAGCAGGGGGAAGCCAGGACTGGGAGGGACTTGAATTTTCATGTCTTGGCATGAGGAGGTGAGGGGTTTAGATAGGCAAAGGCAGGTAGATGCCTACATGGCACAAAGAAGGGTATTTTGGTTTGGAGGCTCAGTGGCTGTTTCAGAGGTGTACGGAGGACAGAAGGGGGAGGGTTGGGGTCTGGGTAGTGGTTTCCTGGGTGTGGGTGCTGGACACAGCCGGGCTCGGGATGGGGTTGCAGCAGGAATGGAGTGGAGTGAGGATGAAGAGGAGTGGGTGGCTGGAGGGGAAGCTTTAGATTTAAGAAGGTAGGGCGGACGTGGGCGGAGTGCACCTTAGGGGTGGGTAGGAAGATGAGTTGGGTGGAGAAGGAAAGGGAAGGTAGGCTCAGCACACCAGACCAGTCCTTTTTATTTCAGGTAGAGGATACACAGCGAGGGACAGACTTGGCAGAGCAGGGAGAGGCTCCGAGGTGCCGAGGAGAAGGGAGGGTGGAGCCTTGCGTGGCGTGCCCAGTACCGGTGCGGGATCTTGATGTGGCTGGCAGAAGTAGGCCCTGAGCGGTCTCGCTGGCCACAACCTCCCAACGGACCTCAGCGGTCCGCAGGGCACCAAGGACAGAGAACTATGACCAGCAAAAGTGCTAGTGGTCATAGGAGGGTGCAGTCTGCACTTCCGGTAGAGCGAAAATGGGGGCATTTCGAGCAATAGAGCAGGTATCGGGAAGGGCAAGTGGAATTAGTTTACGATGAGGACAGCCTGGAAGAGGGCGAGATAAGAGAGGGCAGAGAAGGGGTGAGGGGGGCCGAGTAATGTGTCTTCTAGGGTATTCTAGGTGTCACGGCGGCCTGCAGAGCCTACGGGTCCGACATCGAGATTGGCTCAGACTATGGCTCACATGGCAAGGCAGCACAATAGATACCCCACTTAGAGCCAGGTAAAATGCAGGAAAGAGGGGGAAAACCAACAATGGTGTCAGTGGGGATTGGGGGGAGGGGATGGGTGAGGAGGAGGGAGGTTACCGAGAGGCAAGTATGTGTTGGATGTTGGTGTGGGCAGGGATGACGCAAGTAATGCATCCGCAAATGTGTTAGAGGACACCAAGGCTAAAGGGACGGGCGACACAGGGGAAAAGAGTACGGCAGAGACGAAAGACAAATTAGAAAGTAAGGAATTGAACATTTAAAAATTGCCTTATATGGGGATGACCAAACCGCTGGGCGCACACTTAATGTTGGCAACTAAAGAAAGGATATGGAAGGGTGAGTATGTTGAGATGCTCAAACCTCTGCACAGGGAAGTGCGGCAAAGGAGGGTTTGAAAGAAGAAGATTACGAATTGGCCAAGAGGTCAAAGGAGCCTCTCACCATTGTGAATTGGACAGTGGCCCTTTTGATATACGCAAGCATCTACTGCAAGAAAGTATGCAGAGTATTGTGTGGTGCTGTTTAAATATATGGATGTGATCCTAAAGGCACAGATCACTGGGGGGGATATGCGTGGGAACAATACAATGAAGAATTTTGGGCACGCATGGCATGGGACACCGAAGCAAAATGTGGGGAGTAAGACACAGACCCGTGGCAGCATGCAATGGGGGTGTCCAGGGCAGGGAAAACAATCTTCAGGGCCAGCGGGCTACCGATAGTTTATCGGCCCTTTCAGGAGAAACCCACCCAGGGAGGGGTGGGTGGAACAGGCAGAGGGCAGACAGGATTGGGAGGGGCATGCTGGGATTTCAACAAAGGCATGTGCACCCAAGAGTTTTGTAAGTTTAGGCGTGACTGTGCGAAATGTGGAGGCAGGCACGCTTTGGTCAATTGCTTCGGGGGAGGGCCAGGGCTGCAGCAAGGGGGCCAGCAGTGGCAGCAAGGGAATTTAATGTGGGAGGGCAGCAGCACTCGCCTTTCACAGGAGGAAGAGGGGCTAAGGGGTCTGGGCCAAAGGGCTTATAACCGGTTAGGGTAGATAAATTGAAAGCAGCCTTACTAGATTATGGCAACTAGAATGCTGCAAAGATCTTACAGGCAGGGTTTTAAGAAGGTTTGAAAATGGGGTATGGGGGACCTGGGACCAGGAGGTGGACAGACAGCTTGCAATCGGCAAAAGAACACCTCATAATAATTGGATAAAGAAGTGCGTGAGGGTCGCATTGCAGGCCCATTTAAGGATTGGCCTTTGGAGAATGTGATTGTCTCTTCCATAGGAGTGGTACCGAAGAAGGAACAGGGTCAGTTCTGCCTAATTCAACATTTGTCATGGCCAGAAGGGAGTTCTGTGAACGAATATATTGATGAGAGGGAGGCTACTGTTTCATATTCATCAGCTGACGTGGCCATGTCATTGGTGGTGGCCGCAGGCACAATGGCAAAAATGGCAAAATGCGACATAAAATCGGCTTTCGTTTGGTTCCAGTCCACCCCGATGATTGGGATCTCCTGGGCATCCATTTAAATGGGAAATGATACATGGACAAGGCATTACCGATGGGCTGCTCTATGTCATGCACATTATTTGAGTGTTTTTGCATATTTCTCCAGTAGTTGTTTTCTAGGCGCACGGGTCACCAGTTGGTGACGCATTACCTGGATGATTTATTTTTTGTAGGCACCTCAGACTCCATGGAGTGCCAGGTGGCTATGGACAGCTTCAAAGAGATAATGACGGAGCTAGGGGTGCCTTTGGCGACGGAGAAGACGATGGGGCCCAGCACGGCTCTTTCCTTTTTGGGTATTGAGCTAGATTCTCAAATTGATGGAGGCACGCCTGCTGGAAGATAAAAAGCAACAAATGCTAAGGCTACTGGCGACAATGCTAGCAAGAGCCAAGGTCACAGTGAGGGAGATTCAGGTATTGCTGGGACATCTTAATTTTGCTTTTCGGGTAGTGAGAGTAGGGAGGAAATTTGTAGACAACTAGTCAGGGCACTCACAGGACAGAGACCACCACACCATCATGTACGCTTGTTGGCGGGTGTGAAAGAAGACGAGGATGTGGAAGTTTTCCTTACAGGATTTCAATGTCATTCCTTTGGCAAGGGAGGGTGACGTGGTTTGGGATGGTCACATTTTTTGGGATGCAGCAAAGCAAAGGCGTTGACCTCTATAGGCAAGGAAAGTGGCGTGTAGAGTCGTGGCCAACAGAGTGGGGGGTAGGAGTATCACATTTTTGGAGTTTTTTCCCCTAGTAGTGGCAGTGACATTGAGGGGGATCAATTAACGCATAGGAAAGTGACTTTTAGGATCGACAACATGGCGGTTGTAGGGATAGTAAACCGACAGTCCATCAGGGACGAACAGGTGTTGAAGTTGTTGAGAGGGTTCGTTTTGGGCGGTTTGCACCATGATATAGCTTTCAGAGCTTTGCAAGTGCCAGGCATGGACAATGACATAGTGGATGCTTTGTTTCATTCACAGTGGGGGCTATTCCGTTGCCTAGCCAAGGACGCAGACGGTATTCCGACCCCCATGCCACAGCAGTTATGGTACGTAAGCAAGACAGGATGCTAGAACTGGTGGTAGGGTCCCTGGCACAATTCAAGAGGATGGCATATAGTTTAGCTTGGGATGAGTTTCTGCTCTCGGGAGCCCAGCAGCGTTTTACGTTATAGCATAGAAGGGAAGATGTGATTCAATTTATTCTGGATTTGATTGACAAAGTCCTATCTAGGGTGACAATCAAGGGTAAGTTGGTAGGAATTGCATTTGTCTGTAAACTATTATGGGGTTATGCACCATCCGCTGGGGAGCTCTGCACACGTATGCTAGAGGGGTGGGCTAGAGAGCAAAGTCAGGTAGGGTGGGCTAGAAAACCTTTGTCATGGAACTTGCTGGGCAGGATTATACAGATATTGCTTAGAGTATGCTTGGACGTATACGAGACAAGCCTATTTTCTACGCTGATGGTCTGGATGTTCTTTGGGGCTTTTTGGGTGTTGTTGGGTCCTCGTTCGGGGAGGTATTGAATGGGACGATGTAGAACCGCATCAGGACAGAGAATGCATATGGCAATGTAAGTAAAAAATGGATCAAAGGGGTGCGGGAAAATGGGTGTCGCTCCAGGCTTCGAACCCACAGTTGACTTGCCCTTGTAGGTGGGAAACGAAGTGAAGGGCTCTATCCAGCAAATAAAAGAGGGTGGGGGACATTATAAGGCTGGGGAGATGGTCCTCGGATTGTTACAGGCGATACGTTCGTGGGGTGTAGCACGGTTGTGTTTCTTTATCATGTTCATTCAGTTTTTCTTGTTTCAGATCCTGTGGCTGGCCCCCTCACCAGGGAGATGTCCATTTGGATAGTGGGACATTCATTTGTGAAGTGGGCCCAGGTCCAGGCCCACACCAGTTGCTTTGGAGAAAATGTAGGTTTTAATAAAGATATGTTTAAAGTGTTGTGGAGGGGTAGAGGGGGCATGCTCTGGAAAGAGCTTATCCAGTCTCTGAATGGTGTATTGGTGGCTGGTAGGTACCCCAACATTATGTTATTTCATTTGGGTGAAAATGCCATTGTCAAATAAAAGGGGATAGTTTTAAGAGGAACATGAAAAGGGGTTTGGCCTTGCTAAAAAGTCAGTGGTCCGGGTGTTCGGTTATTTGGACAAAGTTGGTTCCCCGCAGATCAGGGAGAGGCACTGTTAACCCCGGGGCAGTGGACAGGTCCAGGGGGAAACTCAATACAGAAATGGTGCGCTTTTGTAGGGAGATTGGATTTGGGAGGAGTGCCCATAGGGAAATCAGATTTGACGCAATAGAATTTCTTTGGGGTGATGGTGTTCTCTTGTCACGTGTGGGCATGGACTTATAATTGGTGGAAATCAGAGAGGTGCTAGCCAGGGAGTCGAATGTACAGCGGCACTAAGGAATATATTCCTATGAGGAAGGGGGGGCAGAAAAAGGGGATGCAGCGTGCCCGCTTACACTCCTGCTTTTTCCTGAGTGGCAGGGTTGTTAAACGTTGTCCAGGATTCGCAGAGGTTTATAGTTAAGTGTTGGATGTTTTTGAGCAGGGGCAGGAGAAGAGTAGGCAGGTAGGCTAAGTTTAGAGTAGATGTTTGGTATTTACAGTTGCCAAAAGGCGGGTAGGGGTTTGGGTTTTATTGGAGGGCAAGATTTGTAACTGCATACTGTGTAATGTGGTTGTTATTAATGTTATTATGTTATCAGCAGGGTTGGAGATTTGATGTGGGGATCATAGGGCCGAGGGAAACAGGGGATCAGTTACTTTATTTATAGTCAGGTTTTAGTTTTGTAAGGCAGTTGCCAGTGTCTTCCTTGTGATATGCACCTGTTTCAATAAAGCGGCCTTTTACACAATCAAAAATTGGTCTCGGTTTGGCTTGCCCCCCTCCCTCCCAAGGGGGGTTTGAGGGGCAGCCGAACCCAGTGAGGTCTGCCCCCAGGCAGATTGGGAGGAGGAAGGGCCAGGCCGATTAGCAGCCATTTTGGCTAATTGGGCGATTTGAGGTATAGCCTAAATGTAAACCAAGGGCTATAATTGTGGGCGTGTCACGCTCCCAGCCACCATTTTAGGTTTGGTGACCTGGTGGATGGGAGCGTAGTAGTAGTTAGTGTTTTGGTCCCTCCCTTCCACCCTATCATTTTGGCGCTATAGGGGTCTTTTTAATTGGGGTTAATGTATTACTTTGTGGGTTAGGTTTGTTGAGACAGGGGCATAGGGGTTTGCTAATTGTATGCTTGTCGCTTGGAACAGGTGCAGGAAGGGTTGTTAAAAGTTGGCCAGGATTGGCAGAAGTGTTTAGTTAAGTGTTGCAAGTTTGTGAGCAGGGGCAGGGAAAGTGTAGGCAGGTAGGTTAAGTTTAGACTAGATGTTTGGTATTTACAGTTGAAGAAAGGCAGGTAGGGGTTGGGTTTTATTGGAGGGCAGGATTTGTAAATGCAATCTGTGTAATGTGGTTGTTATTAATGTTATCATGTTATTGGCATTTGTGGGGGATTTGATGTGGGGATCATAGGGGTGGGAGGGGGGAACGATGGGATCAGCTATTTTATGTATAGTCAGGTTTTAGTGTTGTAAGGCAGTTGCCAGGTCTTCATTGTGATGTGCACCTGTTTCAATAAAGCAGCCTTTTACATACACAAAAAGTGGTCTTGGTTTGGCTTGTCCCCCTCTCTCCCAAATCTGCTAACAGTGTTTAAAGGAATACAACTACCAACATGCAACTTCAGGTGGGTGTGACTCAAACTGCTAAAAAACATTTGAAAATATCTCCATCTACAACTATCAAATGTCGTGTGCCTGTTTCAAAATAAAACGTTTTCGAAAGAGTTATGATAGCATGACACATTTTGGGCAGTTTTCTGACACAAGGATTCCATGAGCTACCAGCTGCATCCCGATAATTTAATCACTTATGAGCAGTGTCTGCTGCCTGCCTCATTCAAGAGCGTAGTTATGTGGCACAGAACCCTACATTTGCTTACCTTCTAAGCACTCATCTGACAAGGACTGACTTACTGACAATAAAACTAAAGCAAGACGAGGAGGTAATCTAACAAGATCTTGCAAGTCATGAAATGGTGACCTCATGACCCTCTCCAGTCCTTCTGGTTCTAATAGCTGCTGGCAGACATATCTGAGAACATATGCTGCTGAGGAAGGCAGGTCTTAATTCAAAGGGGGTAAAACGAGTTTACATTGTTTCAGTAATTGTTTTATCAGAACACAAACAATAAAAACTAGACAGTAAATCTCATGATCCCCTGCTCTTGTCTTAAATTAGTATAGAGCTATTGTAAAAAACCTGTTGTGTTACTATAATGCCCTAGAGAGATGGTGCAGTGCTCAAAGTGTGAAAACATACGAAGACGGATGAAAGATAGTAAAACATCATGAACGCTTGAATAATGGTGAAACGTGTCTGCACAATGATTTTATTGTAGGAGATCAGATTGGGATAGTCTAGTCAATCATCCAGGATGTGGCTGATGTTTACTGTCCCAACAGCAAAATCAGTTGAGCTCTTGGCTGGCTTAGTAATCAGTAATGGCATCTTCAGGGCAAAGTGTTAGGATTCACTTGAGCAAGCCACAAAGATATATAGTGTGTAAGGTCTAAAATCTCACTATGGAAATAGAAGGCCCATTGCTTTGTTGAGTCAAAGGTCCAGGCATGTAACTACGTAAACTTTTCGTTAATAATACTATAAATGTCACAACTCCAGTTTATGGACATTTATGATGGATTAAACCCAGATCTGTGACTGGGGGTTAATGTTTTGCCATTGTGCAACATTCCGTCCATCATCGTGTGTTTGGCTGTTCTCCCTATGTGGGAAGGGTATGCCCAGACGTGGGTCCTGGGCTCACTAGGCCACTGGAGTCTAGCTATCCTGACTGAAGATGGCTGATAGCCAGAAACCGGTCCTCGGATGCTTGATTCCAGTCCAGAGAAGACATGGCTTGGCAGTTCGGGCTGGACTGTTCCCATGAGGCACAGGGCCAAGACTGATTTGCATATGGCCATGTCTGAACTGGGGTGGCTTGGTGAGCAAAATACCGATTGATTAAGCCCAGATCTGTGACTGGAGGTGAATGTTTTTCCATTGTGCAAGATTCCGTCCATCATCTGGTGTGTTTTGCTGTTCACCCTATGTGGGAAGAGTATGCCCAGACGTGGGTCCCGTGCTCACTAGGTCTCTGGAGTCAAGCTATCCTGGCTGAAGACGGCTGATAGCCAGAAACCGGTCCTAGGATGCTTGATTACGGTCCAGGGAAGACATGGCTTGGCAGTTTGAGGTGGACTGTTCCCATGAGGCACAGGGCCAAGACTGTTTTATTCATTAGTTACAAAATGTTCCTTACTTTCATTTGTATACTTATTTGTATATCTTTTGTTAGTGTTTAAACTTCTTTTATAGTAATGTTTTTTGGTTGTTTTAACTGAACTAGCTACATTCTTTGTATTTTAATGTGTCTTTTATGATTTGTTAAAAATCGAAATAAAGACTTTAAACCTGAACCTGATTTGCATATGGCCATGTCTGAACTGGGTGGCTTGGTGAGCAAAATAACAGATGGATTAAACCCAGATCTGTGACTGGGGGTGAATGTTTTGCCATTGTGCAACATTCCGTCCATCATCTTGTGTGTTTTACACGTCACTGACACAAAAAAGCAAAAACTAAAATCCAGATATACTAAGGACTTGAGTTGTCCTTGCATCACCCAAACCATCGCCAGGCAATGCCAGTCCTTATTTAGGATTTATTACGGCATGGAACACCACTTTGCGTGGTTTTTCATTACTTTGCATTGGGAAGGCATTCCATGTATGGAGCATAGGCATTCCCATGAATAAACTCAAGGAATTTGACGTAATCCCAGATTTATTTAGGTCAGTAAACCTGGGATTGCACCAAAATAGTGTGCCTCCCAGTCTCAGGCCTAACATGGAGAAATATCTTTATTTCTCATAGTTATTTCCTCTTTCCAAGTGAGCTGCATTCCACATCACATCCAGAATAAGGAGAAAGGCTCGTAAAGCAGGCACCCTTACAGCATGCACAATGGTTCTTGCGTTGATGCTAGGCAGCCTCAAGTGAACCAGAGTAAGGAGGGAGCAGAAGTGCGCCATAGCTTAGTAGGTATGGCGCAGTTCTGCTCTCTCAATACCACACAGTGCAGCGCAGTGATTTGTCTTGCTGGTTTTTGTGTGACACCTTAGTAAATATGATCCTAAGTGTGATTCTTAATGGTTATTGGTTAAATAACGTTCTTCCATACTTTTAGGGTTTCAGTTTTGTCTGCTTTAGGTGTTTAAGTCTATCAGTGTCCAGTTTCTTCATCCTGCTCCATCTACTTGGGACCAACAGCAGGAACAGGGTATATATGACATACCTTTCTGGATAGGTTGCTTCCTCAGCACATACTGTTCAACATTTCTGGTATTTGCACCCAGCAGCCAGTGATCAAGCACATCAAACCTTTTTGAGGAGAATTTGCAATAGATATACCCGGCCACGGTTCTTTTCAAACCAGCGATGGCAGAGACCGAACGCCTGGCATGTTGTAACTTACAGTACTGCTTCATTGGTTGGTGAGTTTGTATGTGTGGTTGAGTGGATGGGCGAGGTTGTCAATCCAAGAGTGCACCAGAGGGCAGAGGAGTGGATCAAAAGGCAGGTGAGTGCCAGGATTGAGACAAAACAGCAGCCATGTGGGTGTTTTGCTTGGAGCCACCCTGTTCTCTACGTACCTGCTGGGATGTGAATTTCTGGTTTCAAAGTGTTCCAGATGCAGCGTCAGCCAGTTATCACTTGTCAGTCTCTGCAGCATTTTATTCGTTTATTACTTAGTTTCCACAGTCCCTCACTGACTGAAGGAGAGAGGAGGCATCCCTACATTAATTAAACAAGGGAGATGTTTATGAGTCAGACAAATATTTCAAATTTTTTTTGCTCCGACGTCAATACAATTTTGATATCAGCCTACCTTTATAATAGTTTGTAATTATTTAACGAGAAATTCAATTATACAAGGCTTATGATATGTAAAAATTAGAGATTGGTGCCCTTATAATTAGCTTTGGCGTATGACTGAATGAACTAAATATGTTGGTTTTTATCTATGAATAATATCTAGTATGAGGATGACTGAGAATTGCAGGGAAACATCGGTTACATTGCGGTGTTCACACCCCAAGACCTTTACAACGGGGGCATTACAACGCAAGTCATTACAATGCCTTGCGCTGGATGGCGCTCTAAGTTAGGGAACAGTATGATTTACTATTCCAACATCTTCCCTACTGTGACCTAGGCTGGAGTTGGAATAGTATATCATACTATTCCTAAGTACAGCGCAAGTCGTTGTAATGACTTGCATTGTAATGCCTGCATTGTAATGCCTGCATTGTAAAGGTATCGCGGTGTGAACACCGCGATGTAGCATCGTATATTCAGAACTACATCAAGGAACGTTGCACTTTATTGATTTATTTGCACAAATCAAAATGTGGCTAAATCAACAGCAGCAAATAGGAAACCCCAGGCGCAATGGGTCTAAATGAATGCAACAATATCTATGAAATGTAATAACTGTAGATTGGTGCCCTTATGACTAGTTCCTACCTTGAATCTTTGAAGATATCCTGAAGGTTTTATACTGTTTCAAGATTTTTTTTTTAAATGCTATCTATTCATGATGTGTTATAGGGTGATTTAATCGTGTCATATTGTTAGTTTTAATTAACTGAACAATAAAGTATTCATTAAAAATTATGCAACTTCCATGAAGACGCGATTAGCCTGGTGTCAAGGGGAATATTAAAATATGCTAATTCCTGCCGGAAGGGTTTTGCTGTGTTTCCTGCAGATGAGACGAGGGCAGCTGCTTTAACACTTTTGATCTCGCGAGACTATGCGAGAGTACAGAAGCTGCATAGACACGCGTGCTCCCCGTGTGAACAGGCCCAACAGTGAGGAGTCAAAGCATTTTACAGAAAACTGGACAAGAAGCATTCGATGTAGCAGGGACACTGATGGGCTATCACGAGCTGGCATCTGTATACCTTTATGATGGGCCTCTATAATACAGCATTTAGGACAAGAGCAGTCTTAGGTCATCCATAAAACAGCAGGATCCAACACCCATCTGAGAGAGAGAGAGGAGCTTCCCTTAAATAGGTTAATGGTACCACCAGTTATTTTCAGCACATAGAAATAGGGGAGGAGCAGCCTCAAGTCTTAAGTAAAGCAGCAGTGCCTAGGAGAAGAAGGGTGTCAATGAGGAGAAAGCTTGTCAGCTGCACTTTTAGGTAGATGGTAAGATGCGGGGGAGGAGGGGGGTTGAGTCATCATAAATGTTACTGAGGTTGGGTAATCAATAGTACTGTCAGTGTGGAAGTCAGTTGTATCAACGAAGTGGGGTTCGTGACATTTTCAGATAGGTATTTCTGTGCCAGGGGGGCTGGTGGCAGGCAGTGAGACATGGGCCTAATGAGGCTTCTAATTGGTCAGTGTGCAAGGACCACAGGCATCTGGAAAGGCGGGGCCGACATCGGCCCGCCGCACTTATGGTGGGGTGCACCCGCCCCCACTCGCCCCGGGTCCCCTGGTGACCCGGAAGAGATTTAATCACTTTTGGGCCACGAAGGGAACAAAGGCCAGGCCGGTTAGATCCGGTCTGGCTTGCGAAGGGTTAAAAGGCTATGCAGCGCCGGAGTCGGCCTCTTTGACTCATGCGCCCCACAGCCTGCCCCTTCCAGCCTCTAGGAGGCTGTAATACATTTTTTTTTTGTTTTGTTTTCTAGGTGCGGGGAACGCGGTTTATGAGCTGCCGCTATGATCGTAGAAGACAGCAGGTGCTGACCAGCATTCCGGGATTTACCAGTGGCGTAACCAGGGCCGTTTCTGCCATTAGACAGGACTAGGCGGCCGCCTAGGGCGGCAAAATGGCGAGGGCGGCATTGTGTTGTGGGCTGTGGCAAAAAAAATCATGCAGTGGAATGAACTGACTGTGCAAGCGCACCTGCTGCTTGCGCAGTTTAAACTTTAGAGCCAAGCGCACACCCTGGATTAGTGGCGGGGGCGGCACGCACCCTTGAGTAGTGGCGAGTGTGGAGCGGGATGGACACACTACTATTAGTGCTGTGCTGCTAAGTGTGGGTCCCCAGGGCCCTCAATCTTGTAGCCCTGGATAGCGCTACCAATTACGGCCCTGGGCAAAATTTGTGGCCAATCAGTGAGCAGTGCTTCAGCCAGGGAGGGCAGCCCAGTGACAGTGACGACGCGTGAGCGTGACGCGCACGGGGCACCAGTGCCACCATCGATGTCTCTCGGCGCGCGCGGGGGACGGACTGTGTGTGTCGGCACAGTCGGCTGGCGCGCTGCTCTGATGCCCCCTGGCTGGGCTGGCCCCTGTGTGATGGCCGTGAATTAACCACCTGAATTACATAATTTTGTCCCGTCCGGTCCCGACACCTGGCCCTCTTCTAATCCCTGACTGTCCCCGACCCACTCCAGGCCAGCACCACGAGCTTGCCTGCAAACAGCACAGCCGTAGTGGTTGTGGGGACGTACGTGACTGACTTGAGCAGTGCTGTACACCGGTGAGTCAGTGCAGTCAGCGAAGGCCACTGGCTGCGCAAATAAATATAAATATATATTTCGGATGAATCGGATGCATGCAATCTATCTAAAAATGTAATAATGTTGTTCACTCAGGCCTGCTAATGTTAAATGAAAATGAGGCGGCGCCTGCTGTGAGTGAATCATTATCTCCGAGACTCCGGAGCTCGTCCTCACTCACGGTCACAGCCGGACTGGCGAGAAAAACACTGAGTGAGAGCTGGGTAGGGGTAGCAGCACTGTGAGGGGTGAGGACGAGGTGAAGGCAGGGTGTCTGAGTGAGGTTTGGATGGTGGCGCGGGCGGGGCGGGGCGGGTCTGTTTGTTGCAGCAGGCCAGGTAGGCTGGCTAAAGATCATAAGATGGCGGTGGGTGGGCGGTGGCGGCCCCATGTTGTCCGGGCCTCCCTCCGGCCTGTGACTGAAGTGATGTGAGGTGATGGAATCTCCCTGCATGTGAACGAGGCTGGAGGAATAGCTGCCAAGGTTTCAGATTGCTATGTGTGACATTTTCTTGAATTCATTGTAATTATGAGTGACATTTCAACGAATATGAGTGACACTTTTTCACGAGCAAAGTCTAGCAATAAAAACAAGAAAAATATATAAATTACAGAAACAACACCCATTTGAGCAACAAGGACCTCTAAAACGAGTCACATCATAATCCACAAGCTGTGCGCCCTGGTCTGGTCCTGCATGCCACCCACTACCTGCGCTAGACCCTGCTGGTGGCACCATCACCCCACTCGCAGTTTGTTACACAGAGCTAGAATACAAGCTCTGCTGACTCTGATACTTGGCGCACTGAGAAGTTACGTTGGCAAGCACCACAGTGGCTCTCACAATCAATCACCTGACCCAGGTGCGAGTGGCTACTAACACAGCTTTACAGTCAGTGAGAAGGAGACAGACTGCTATGTGATGTACAGTCAGTTCTCAGTGGTAACAGGACAGACAGGTGGCAACTCAGAAGAAAATCATGCCAAGGGTATTGCCAGCAGGGTAGGCAGATTATATCATACAAGTTATTTTATATCTAATGCAATTATTCTTCTAGCCTGGATGACGGGGGAGAGAGTGATGGTAGAAAAAGGGAGAGGGCGGCATTTTTCAATTCTCGCCTAGGGCGGCAAAACACCTAGAAACGGCCCTGGGCGTAACTACACGGAGCAGCGTGTTTCTGCATCGGAGCAGCGTGGTTCCTGGTGGCCTCCTGAGGATGACTCATTGCCCTGCTCTGGGACCCGCGACGTGGATGGCACCTGGGAAGCTCTGCTACATGGGCGGCAGGATCGCTGGTGCTTGGACGCATCAGAATGTACTGAAGGACATTTGGATTATGGTGTGAGTATCTTCGCTCCCGCTTCGGTATAAAGAACTACTGGTTGGCTCAGTTGGGTAGAGTCTGTTGTTAGTAACACAAGGTCACTGGTTCGATCTCCTTATGTGACATAACTATTTTTAAAGGGTTAAAGCACGGTCTTTGCTGTGTGTGTTCCGCTGGTAGGATGCGGGGCTTCTTTTTTCGGGCAGCATTGAGGTTGCAGGTAGAGCCGTTTTTGTAAATAGCAAATAGCTGAGGATGTACGGTGGAAAAAGCTACTGTGATATATTGATGGATACATGGGGGTCAATTAGGATGGCAGACGGACAAAGTCCATCTGCCATCCTGTCGGGGGACGAGACCATCCGCCACAGGGGCGGAGGTCCAGTGCCTCGAATTAGGATGCACCCGCCACAGTGGCGGGTGCATCCTGCATTTTTAACATTGCGGCGGGCGACGCTGAAAGCACCGCCCACCGTAATGCTAAAAAAGCATGATGTGCATTCCAAAGCACAACTGACAGGCACCGCGGAGTGCTGGCTATGTTGTATTTTGAAACGCAGGGGGGTACCATAGGTACCCCCCATGTGCACCCCCCCTTCACCCTGGCGGCCCACAACGGGCCCCCGAAGCAAAGACCGTATGCCTTTTCGTGGCGGCATTGCCGCCACAGAAAGGCACTGCCCACAGCACATCATAATATGGCTGGTGGTGTCTATTAGATACCGCCACCATATTAGACCTTTTCCACCGCGGTCCCCCCCGCCATATTACAATGGCGGGGGGAAATAGGTGGCGGAGGGGCACGGATGGCTGACGGATCGTCACCGCCTGCATGGCGTTGGCGATCCGTCCGCCATCCTAATCGGACCCATGGTGCGGTATGAGGGAAGAAAGCACTGTGTAATGAGTACTCGCACCTAGTTTGACTCAACATTTGAAACTAGCAAGGTTGGGGTGAAAGCTCTTCTGGAATTACGGGCTCATTAATTTTATAGTGCACGGTGGCTTGCATGACTAATGCCGCTGCAGAAGTGTGGGACCTAAGGGTTTAAGATTTGAATCTCGGCGGGCCGCTTCAATTCTTTACCATTGTAATAATTATGTGAACGTGAGATTTACAGGTAATGATTAGCGTTTAAAGCACAAACCGAGATTTTTGGAAGTGTTCCTCTCGGTTTCCTATGGATTCTAGGCTGCAGGTGGTGAGGAGTTTCGAGTGATTTGCATGCACGTTGGTTTGGATGAAATAAAATAGTTTCAATGCTAATGAGTTCTTCCTACGGGCTTGCACTCGTTTTACCACTGAATGGTTTCTCAAATTGAAATCCGCGGTTCTGCAGAACCTCGCTTCCTATTTATAGCTTTCCCACTGTCAGCAGGTCTCTTCGAGGCCGTGGGTTGGGGGTCTTCGGTGTATTTGTAGCGCTCGAAAACTTGTGGCTTCCTTTGTTTGTCTCTAACTCCTCTGTGGTGGAACTATGACTATTGTTGCCAATGCCATTTACTGGATCTGGAGCAGAGCGCTTTGGTTACCTTTAGCTTCTGTCTCATTATGGGCTGTATATATATATATATATATATATGGGAGACGGCAGAGGGCAATTGGTTTCAGCCATTGGCAGCGGCGGTTAATAGAGTTTGTGATTACTGTTATCAGAGCCGGTCCTAGGCCTTCTGAGGCCTTCTGAGGCCCCGGGCGAAAGGGAAGATGTGAGGCCCCTCTAAGTGCCTCACTGCCTGCGCGAGTGCGCTTTTCCCGCATTTCATATCGGGCCCCCTGCTCTGCGGTCTACTCTGCGGGGCCGGCAGCGGGCCCCCTGAGCGCGAGGCCCTGGGCAGCTGCCCATACCGCCCATGCCTAGGACCGGCCCTGACTGTTATCTCTGAATTTGGTGACTATTGTTATCTCTCACCTATTCTCTAATCTACAGAAGCGTCTATGATGCTAATTTCTTCTTACTAGTATATGCAAGGACTCGCTGGTGCCTGACGGGCCAAGTTCTAGCGGGTGCGCCAGGGCCGCCCAAACATGTCCAAGCTAGGCGCTTTTTTTAAGGAGGGGCTATCATCTGGAGATGTGACTGGTTAACAGTCTGCTCGTGCCTTCTCCTGCTGTTTGGGCAGCGAAATAATTATTGGAGCATTTCCTGGGCAGATATAGCTGGAGGCTTTAGCCAGTGTGTTGGAGTCATAAGTGCCGTGTGGTCTAACCGCAGCATGAGAGAGTGCTTTTTAGATCTCTAGCATGGTTAACTTTGGTATAAACAGCATGTTGTCTTTCAGGTTTTCTAATTATTTCTTGTTTTCAAGCTTTGGTGTCTATAACCGATGTGTAATACGAAAAAATTAAGATAGGCATTACTTAATTGGTTCGTCAGCATCACACTCGGTAGCAGTGGACACTGGTTCCTCCTCCTTTGTCACAGTTTAACACTCAAAGATTGCAATCAGCAACAGATAGGTGTCCACTCAAGCGTCATATCTGCAACAACTGCTATTTGGCCCAATGTGCAAACAGAATTGGTTTGACAGTTGCAAGAGGTAGTGCTTTAGTTTTGCCAATTTTGCTAGTCTCAAGGACAGGACTCGAGCGTGTGGTCAAAGCGGTTTACCTTAATTTGGGTAACCCTGCGTATTGCACCGAGGTGAGTGCTGGTAATCTTGCAAATTGTGGCCACTAATGGGAGCAGGTTTGATGTGGTCACTAATGATAGTCGCTACCTATGAGTTTTGATGGAACATAGGCAGCGCTTATAAAACAAAAGGTTGGAGATTCCTGGCCTATTAGATGGCTGTGTAATAACATAGTTCGACTCAGCAGAGGATTAATTATTGTCCTTCTCTTAAACTTTCCTAAAACTGTGTTACAGCTGGTTCCAATGTTAAGCGCATTGATGCCCTCAGACCAAGCCAATGCTACATAAAACTGGAAAGGGAAAGGAAGTGTATGTGTAAGATAATCGATACGTGCATGAATATTATTGTAAATACATTGTCTGGGGGGACAGGGGTCTTCTGGCTGCTTCATTTCACCACTTGAGTTGTGGTTTCACAAACACTTGGCAACCTTCTTTATTGCCTCTGCAACCTGAGCATCGTATTTGGTCCAAAAAATCTCTAATTGAGTTGTTGCTGGGTAACGTGTTATTTCACAATTATAAGTTTAAAAGTAGCCAGTGGTTTTACAGTTAAAGAGCTGCTATCCACCTAAGCTGCAGAACTATCCAGATTTCTCTCCTTTGTTGCAGAATTTGGGCAGCACTTTATTTCTGGAGGGGTTTTAGGTAGACTTAAACTGGGTGCTCCCTTGGGTAGGGGCAGAACTATACCTCTCTGAAGGCTCTAATGAGGTGAGCAGATTTAGTGAGCCGCTGATGTTGTGTTTGCTCTATACGGGAGCTGTTTTCCACCTAAATTTGAGGACTACCCAGAGTTCTCTGCTTCTTTATTGCATAATTTATGAAAAACTTTACTTCTGAACGGTTTTTGTTAGACTTAAACTGGGTGCTCCCCTGGGTAGGGACCGAGCTATATCTCTCTGAGGGCTCTAATTAGTGTGAAACACATGTCAGGAATTGCTTTTAATCATGTCAGGTTGGCTTGGATGATATTTTTACCAAAATCCAGAGCTGTAATTGTTGCCGCTGATGTTGAGTGCTCTATACGGAAGCGGCTTTCCACCTAAATTTGAGAACTACCCAGGGTTCCCTACTTCTTAATTGTATAATTTATGCAGCACTTTATTTCTGAATGTGTTGTGTTTAGAATTAAACTGGGTGCCCTCTTGGGTAAGGACAGAGCTATACCTCTCTGAGGGCTCTAATGAGAGTGAAACACATGTCAGGGGTTGCTTTTGATCATGTCAGGTTGGTTGGGATGGTAGTTTACCAAAAGCCAAAGCTGTAATGTTGTGCCTAGACTGGTAAAGGGCTTTTGGGCCATTTTACAGCTCGGCACAGATAGCAATGTGCTAATCCTATGCTTAATGACTTTGCTGCTGAACTGGAAAAGACAGTGCCCCTTTCGATCTGAGATCCTATGCCTAAAGACTTTGATAGTAAAACAGACATTGTAAGTGAGGTTAGGGGTAGACAAGTGGGGCTATGCCAGGCACCCTCATTGAAGGCCCAAAAATTCAATCAGCTAGGCGATGGTCACGGACAAACGTTGTTCTGCTCTAAAGGGGTAATAACTTTAGTAATTATGGCACAGGCACTAAGTTATTCAGCTTTTAACAGAGGACAGGGCTGTGCCACCTGGTTCTAATAACACATTTAGCCGACAGGGCACACTTCCTACCTTTAGTTTAACCACTGAGAAACCCTTATCTGTATCCCATGCAATTGCAGGCGCAATGATAGGATTAGTTCCCTCTCTGTGGTGCTTGGATTTCTAATCTCAGGGACGATGTTGGGAAGAGAAATAGGGACATAGGTTCACCAGTAGATTGCTAATTAATTGACAGCACCATGCAGTTACGAACAATGTTCTTACTGGACAAGACGTCAAAACAATGTTCTTACTGGACTAAACTGCACACGTCATGGCCAGTAAGCTAAGTAAGAATTTGGGGGCCTGTGTCGAAAGCCATTGGCACCATGTGCTGGTACACTACCATGTATGTGTTGTCGGACGTCCGGAGTACCGTTAGCATCGGCCTGGCTAGGAATGTACTTGGCTGCGGCATAATTGTTTGATAACCATGAATGCACTGTGTCACTGCACTTCACACCGTGTACTGTTCTTTATTGAAGGTCATACTATCTTGCACCCTCTCCGTAACACTAATTCAAACACTCCACATAGGACACAGACTGATGCTATGCTAAACACTTACAGTTGGAAGTGTTAATGGAAATGCATCTGGCGCTAATCTTAGCTAAGACTTAGCATGTCAGGGCAATGTAATACAGGCACGTGTACCTCAGTTATCGTCAGGAAGCAAGAAACACTAATCGTTGGTGTTTGTTTTTTCCATTTATGTATGGCCGGGTCCATGGCGGATATCTGGGAAGTGCTCCACACTGCAACAACTGCAACAGGTGGACAGCCAAAGGGACGCGTACGTCAGGTACAGGAATGGCAAGCAACAACATAAAGTGTGATGGGCAATCGATCAAGGACTCAAGAGGTGCCAACACTGGGTTGATTGTTTATTGGTGTGTTAACCCTAGATTGGGCTGGCCGCAGTAATGTAGCAGGATTTTGCTTCACATAAGATGGCAGTATGTTCCTTAACAGGAAACTGTATTTCTACAGTAACAGCGCCTGTGCTCGCAGGGCCACCGTGGTCGTCATAGTATATTCATAGGTTACCAATTGGTAAGGCCAACGATAGCAATGTGGCAGGGCACAGGGATGTGCCTGGCCAGCCTGGCCAAACCCAGGAGTAATAGGCCCCTGCAACACCTCAACACCACTTGTCGGGAAGCTGGACTCTGCCTTTACGGGGGCCCGAGCTCCCAGTTGCCATTTTAGCAAACACAGCACGTTTGGGGACTTCAATAGTAAGGAGGTAGACATACACTGAACACTTCCCAGAGCGTAGTGGTCAGGTGTGGGTGGTTAACAGACTTAACAATACACTAGTGGGAGCTTTTGGGGGCCTGTGGTTCCCCGGGTAGCCTTTTCAGTTGCACTGACAGTGGGTGTCAGCGTCATGAGCGCCGTGTCTTATCGAGCGCAGCGTAATGCCATTCAATTAAGCCCTTCTGGTGGCCTATGGCGGCACGTCTAATTTCCCTGGATCAGTCAGCCCTAGCAAAATAAGCACTTATTTTGGAGAGGGGGCATGAATGAACAGGTACACCAGGACGCCTGAGTAGAAGGGGGTCGACATGTCCGTACTCGGGGTACACCCTGGCGCAGACATTCCAGATCTCCTAAAGTTGGGAAGCGAGTCTGTGAGGCCATTGTGCCCATGGAAGCAAATACTTAGTAACAACAATAGTGAGGCTCGCTACTTGCAGACCATAGCCCAGGGATGCATCTGGGGGGAGTCGTGATTCTTGAAAGACGGCGTCTATTTATACACGTCTGGGGTTGAAACCATTGCAGAGAATTTTTCTTGCCTACGAAAGATAGTATAGGGATAAGGTATGATCTTGCAAGGAGTTGGTAGGGCCCGATAGTTGGACTAAACATATAATGGCTAGGTGTGAGAATTTAAGGTTAGGGCATGACCTTTCAGTGTAGGTGGGTGGGGGGCCAGATAGTCGGTCAACTACGCTGGCCTGGGCGGTAAGGTCATGATTGGTGAGCAGTTAATTTAAGGTCATTAGGGGGCGGGCCCATTCACGAATGGGGTCGCCCAAAGGGAGAGACAAGTGGTCTCTCATAGAACTCCAGGGGCAGGTACAGCCTGTTGGGTACATGGATGCGGGGGAGACAGTCACGATTTCTCTAGGCTGGTTGGCCACTCCGCACGTGCACAATGACACCAGTAAACGGCACAGGGATGCAAGGGTCCCCTTTAATGGAGTTAATGCAGCATACAGGGGTAACCGGGGTGCCAAAGTACCCTCACCGTAAGCGGGCCCTCTGCGCATGCGCAGTTCGACAGAAGGGCGTGGTTAATAGGGCGTATGGGGGTAACCGGGGAGGGGGTGTGCCCTCACGGTAAACAGGCCCTCTGCATGTGCGCACTCCAACAGGAGTGCGTGGTTAATAGGGCGTACGGGGGTAACCGGGGACGGCATGTAACTACACGGTAAACGAGCCCTCCTACAAATGCGCACTCCTTTCAGGAGGGCGTGATTTAGTGATAAGGATCTGACACCAGTTATTGACCTTGCCGTAGGCCCAAATAAGTACGCAGAAAAGAAAGATGGTATAATGTGATTAATACATTAGTTTTTGGATAGGAAATACCTTGTACTAGAAATATGTTAAGGTTAGCCATCTGAATACCTGTATATATCAATTGTAACATTTTCTGCGTAGTTGTGTAAATATTGTTTATTTCAATTTTGATTTATTTTGTATGTTTTAATAAATACGGCCGGGGGGGGGTCGAAAGATCCCCCGTCTTCCAAAGAAAGCCCTCTCACGTCCTGTTAATAATGTTATGTTGGTTAACGGAAGGGTGGGGGTCCTCCGGCAGTCCCTGGCCATATGGAAAGGCGGGCCGATATCGGCCCTGTCACACATATGGCGGGGCACACCGGCCCCCACTCCCCCCGGGTCCCCTGGTGAGCCGGAAGTGATTAAATCACTTCCGGGTCACGAAGGGAACAAAGGCCAGGCCGGTTAGATCCGGCCTGGCCTGTGAAGAGTTAAACGGCCGTGCAGCACAGGAGTCGGCCTCTTTGACTCCTGCTCGCCACAGCCTGCCCCTTCCAGCCTCTAGGAGGCTGTAATTAATTTTCCCACCCACCATCCCCTTAAGCAGATGATTGTTATTGTGTGTTATGAAGGTTTTCACGATTTTGTTACAAGCGTTTATGTATGACAAAAGTGTCTGATTAGTACGTTTTGTTCCTTAGAACTTTCTCCCGTTTTCAGGTCATCAATCGTCGTATTTATTGCTATGCCTTGGTCAGGTGGAAAGGTCATGATTGGTGAGCAGTTAATTTAAGGTCCTTAGGGGGCGGCGCCGTTCTCGAATGGGGTCGCCCAAAGGGAGAGACAAGTGGTCTTGCATAGAACTCCTGGGGCAGGTACAGCCTATTGGGTACATAGGTGCGGGGGAGACAGTCATGCTTTCTCTAGGCTGGTTGGCCACCCGGCACGTGCACAATGACGTCCGTATACAACACAGAGATGCAAGGGCCCCCTTTAATGGAGTTAATGGAGCATACGGGGGTAACCGGGAGGCCAATGTATCCTCATGGTAAGCGGGCCCTCTGCGCATGCGCACTTCGACAGAAGGGCGTGGTTAATAGGGCGTATGGGGTAACCGGGGAGGGGGTGTGCCCCCACGGTAAACGGGCCCTCTGCACGTGCGCACTCCAACAGGAGGGCGTGATTTAGTGATAAGGATCTTACACCAGTTATTGACCTTGCCGTAGGCCCAATAGGTACGCAGAAAATAAAGATGGTATAATGTGATTGATATGTTAGTTTTTGGATAAGAAATACCTTGCACTAGAAATATGTGAAGGTTAGCCATCTGAATACCTGTATATATCAATTGTAACATTTTCTGCGTGAATATTGTTTATTTCAATTTTGATTTATTTTGTATGCTTTAATAAATAAGGCTGGGGGGTCAAAAGATCCCCCCCATCCAAAGAAAGCCCTCTCACGTCCTGTTAATAATGTTATGTTGGTTAAAAATTGGGTGGGGGGTCCTCCGGCAGTCCCTGCCCATATTCGACAAAGGGGAAATAACAGCACTTTTATTTGAGTCTCATTTATGCGGTCAGACAGAGGCTTCAAGCATAAGTCCCTCTGAGCATCTCACGTACATGGTCTGTACGACTCTTGTCTTCTTTCGGCCAAGAAGCCCAAGGTGGCCTATTTGTGCTCATTCTTTCTTGCATGGACTGTAACCATAGTAGAGCCACTGCCTGTGGTCCGCACACCTTCCGGTCAGTCAGAGAAACACCACAAGACAGAGCATGCTCATGCAAGCATTTCCACCATTATGTGGAGCGTGCGTGCAAGCAGTTAACCCATTTTTTCCAGGGTGTTTAAGTGCTTGGGGCTTCTCTCCACAATACTATTTATGAAAATCTGAGGTCAGACATTGTAGCTTGTTTCAAATATATTATTTCTAACTATTCCACTCACTCTGACTCTCTCTCTCTTCTAAATACCCCTCTAGCAAACTCTCTAACAATTACTCTAATTCTCTCTATCCAATCACTTTCTCTCAATTTCTCTTAACTACTCTCTACCACTTCCCTTGCCTTTTCGTTCCTTGTTGTTAAACCCTCTCTGGCAGCACTGTTTATATCCTTTCATCCTTTTCAGTCTTTCTCCCATGTTTATTTCTTCCCCTAAGCCCTCCAGGCACCCTCCTTTCTATTGGTCCCAGTAGTGTAGCCAGTGATCATGGGCCAGTGCAAGAAAGGAAATGTCACGCTCCATGACTGCTGTTTGAATGATCAAATACAGCAATAATCAAGGTTCAATAGGTCCCTGGGGCCTCTAGGTCCTAGTGCCACTCTACCTTCTGCACTGATGGAAGCCACGCTCCTGACTGGTTCTCTGCCGCCTCTCTCGCCTCTACTTTAATCTCTTCCTATCTTTGAATTGGAGTACATCCTAAGAACTATTTGGTATCTCTGTACTCAGCAGAGGCAGGAGGGCTTCATAAAACGTTCCCAGTCACTGTGCCTTTCCTGTGGAGAGCCTGGTTAGAGACAAGGACAGAAGAAACCGTGAGCCTTGGTTTGAGGTGCCCAATGTCAGGGGTTACACCTTCAGCCAGTCCTCGTTCTTTCTCAAAAGCAATTTGAATGCTCGAATTCTAGCCTCATAAAACTGGCAAGGGCAAAATAGAAACATCGAGTCCCAGAATGTAGTGTTATTGCCCAAAAGTCTGGACTGGATGAGTGTGTCAAACATGCCATTGACCATTCAGCAGCAAGGTCTTTCTGGTGCCTCGTGAGCTGTGAAGTGTACCAGCGTTAACACTCAGCCTTCAGTCACTCTGTTGAGCGTTTAAAAAATAACTGGACAGAAATGTTTAGCAACTGGAGAGTATTGCCCTGCTCTCATATCTGCCTAGTTTACACCCTCCTCAACTCCCTCGCTCCAATCATTGTATATGTCAAAGCACCTTCCAGCATGGATGTCATTTAAGGGTCACCAAGGGTTACAGCTGCGACCCCTAGGTTACTTCCTGCAACTGCCTTTTGCGATCCCTGGCCTCAGAGGTGGCAAAATCAGTGCCAATAAGATAGGGGCTGCTTTACCCTCCTTGTTTACATCTCATATTTAGGCCGAAGCCTACCAGACAGCACACCTGTCTGGTTGTGAAAAGACTTCTTGTGGGGATTCTGAAAGCTTCCCTGGGAATGCAATCCACCCATCGCTTACCCTTGGTTTTGTCGTTTGTAACTTACATTTCTGGCTTTCGAATTGTTGGTTTTCTTGTTTTTGGCCGTTCAGCATATCTTCATCCCTCCCGGGAGCAAAGCTTGTTCACCATTGCTCTGTGTATTCTTCCACAAGTTTTTGTTTTCTGTAAACAGGCCTTTAAATTTTGTTTTTGTCTTGTCACATTTGCTGTGCATTCAGAGACAGAGGTCAAATGTCAGGCTCTGTCTCCAGAGGGAGCTTGCTGTTACATTTCTTTCTCTGAATTCTTAGTGGGAGTATTTATGTGACAATCTTGCTGGGTACTTGGAAAGTAAAGTATTTTTTCTATCCCAAAACAAAATGTAAATGTATGCATATATATCTGAATGTATCAGAATCAGGAAAGCACAAATAGAGTACTCTTTTTGTAATTTTGAAATGTGGTGGAAACAAATATTTTAATACGATCAAAACAAATCAGTACACTAGGTGATGCCATTTCCGGTTCCATGATGAAATATCGATTACAAAAACACCGACCTACAAAAATATCGTCACAAAAACATCGTGTTCTAAAATATCGTCACCATATACTTAAACAAGAATTTACACAAATATCGATAATTTTTTATCGACATTAATTTCATTTACAATTATATCGAGTACATAAATATTGACTACTACATTATCGACAACCCTTGAAATAACATTACCATCTACACTAATATCAATAACACAAATATCGAGTTACTTAATACCTATTTAAATATACGAAAAATATCGCCTTCCTCTCTATAACCTTAAATACACAATACCTTCAACTAATTTACTTTTTTATAATTATTTAAAATATAAAAAAGCGTTTCTAACATATATCTATATACTATATATTTTTAAAATTTATATATAATATTTAAATATACATTACTAATATAAATGTTACCAAACCCTATAATACACTCATTTTCGATTAGTTTAATTAAGATGTAACATTTTTTAACATTTTTAACATTATTAACTATTATAATAAAACACATACAAAACATTTTCTAATATAAAGTAGAACAAAATAATTATTGGTACAGGCTCATTAAAAAATAACGTTTTTCAAATTCAAACTAAGATTCTCATCCAATGATTTTAAAATACATGTAATTGAACCAATCAAAACGAACAATTACTTAACTCACTACTATAAATACAATTACATACTTAAGTAAAATTACCATTTTTGGCCCAAACTTGGAGAAAAACGGTTACTTTGCTGAAGAGAAGAGAATGCACACCTACAACAACGACTACAACACAGTCTACTACTACTTAAGTAAGTGAACTCCCATCTTATGTACCATAAAAACCTCACGAAAGTTAGCTAAACTCCCTGAACTAAAGAAATGCTCTCTTTTTTGTAAAATATAACTAAAATATCCTATCAACAACAGCCACAAGAAATAAATAAATGAAAATATGAACAGCCTTATCAATTTCTACTTAGAAAAATTTTAAATAACTAAGAATATAGCTAACAGGAGTTCCAAAAGACTTGCTATGTTATCAGCTACAAATATATCCAATTATAATAAATAACTAATATAAACTTTTTTTTCCAGAATATACAAACTTCATCTACCAATCTACAACTACACAAACAACATCTTCTACTAAATTAAGTAAGTATACCCACTGGGTCTATTAATAATCAGAAAGTAGAAATAATAAACAAGTATAAAACTATATCATTAATTAATACTATTCTCTACCACAACTATAGGACATTAAAGAGTGAAATTTTGAATATAAGAACAGAAAACATCTGATTAGCAGAAAAACAACATTGTAAGTACATTTTGAAATTTCTCATTGTAGCCTAAACATTTAAATAAATGTTTATCACTTTTACTAAAAACACATATATATATGTCTTCACAGATCTACCTTAGACATGGCAGAAGGAGCTACTTTTATAACTTCTCAAAAGGGGAAAATAATGCTGAGCCACATGGGTTATACCTACACCCAAGAAAGAGTCAAAGAGAATAAAACGCATTGGAAATGTAGTAAATATTATTCTACTGCATGCTATGGTAGAGCAACTACTGTTGATAACAATGTTGTAAATGTACGTGAGCATAACCACCCACCCAATGTAACAGAAGTCGAAGTAAGAGAAGCACTAGAGACATTGAGAGAAGCTAGTACAGGCTCACAAGAAACAAGCACCACTATTTTGAAAAATGTTTTAACAAAGTCCCAGAACATGTAACAGGACAGTTACCTTCAATCCCCAACTTGAAAAGATTAATAGCTAAAACAAAACGAGCTTCTGATCTAACTCCACCAGCACCTGAAACTTTTCAAGAGATTAAAATATATCCAGAATATACTATTACCCACAATGAAGATAAATTCTTAATGTATGATAACCAAAGTCATGATAAAAGAATTTTACTTTTTGCAACAAATAGCAATTTGCAAAAACTAAAATCGTGTTGAAACATGGATGATTGACGGAACTTTTAAAGTTTGTCCCAAACCTTTCTATCAACTTAACACCATCCACGGTGAATACCAGGAAACTAATATCCCTTTAATTTATACACTGCTGCCAAATAAAACAAATGCAACCTATGTAGAGATTTTAACAACTATCAAAGATTTTACTGATAATTACTATCCACAAAGAATCATAATAGACTTTGAAATAGCAATGATTCAAGCTATACTTAAAATATATCCACACACTTCAATACAAGGGAGTTATTATCACTACAACCAAAGTATATGGAGACACTTACAAAAATCTACTTTAAGCATTGAATATTCAACAAAAAGTAAATTTGCTTACCAGATTAAAAAGTTAATTGCACTGGCATATGTGCCAACAACAGAAGTTGCTAATTATTACAATATACTACTTGACAGCCCTTTCTACTGCAGTAATGAGAAAAAATCAACTCCCTTCTTAGACTATTTTGAAGACACCTGGGTGGGAAGATTACATCGTTCTGGTCACCGCAGACAACCTAAATTCCAAATTCCATGGTGGAATGTGTATGCTAGTTCTATAGCACAGAAAGCCAAAACCAACAACGCGGTAGAAGGATGGCATAATGCCTTCCAAGCCACAATAGGAAGAACACAACCAACACTTCATAAACTAATCCAAAGCATCAAAAAAGAGCAAAGCTACCAAGAACTAAGAATTGAGCAATCTCTATCAAAAATCGGGCCTAAACTAAGTAAACAAACATTAAATATGTACAAATACCTACAACAAAAAAACAGATTGTACCCAAGTATCCAAGGTCTAGAATACTTAGACCTAATTGCAAAATCTATCCTTTAACAAAATGCAAATAAGAACGCATCAAACAATAAATAAAACAGACCATTTTTTTTAATAAGTTAAATTATGTCATGTAAAAATAAATGTAATTTATTATTACAAGACATAATGGAACTAAATTTAAAAATATTTAACAATTTTGCATAATCCACCCCAAAATTAAAAATAATAATAACTTACGGTTCTGCAGCTGTAGAATGTGTTGCTAGTAGATGGTTTCAACACGAATACAACCAAAATAAATCCACATCGTAAAAAAATTCCCCACAAAATGCTAAAAATACAACTGTATAATAAGGCTCCAACGTAGCAATCCTCTGGCTAACGGAACCGTAAAAATACCGAAAATAAATCACGGTAAAAAACGCTCCAAAATCCCGGAAAATCAGGAAATGCATTTATACATTTCCCTGTATGTAAAAAAAAAACAAGAGATCAAATCTATCTGGTCACCAAAACGAACACCTGTAAATAAAGTACAAACAAAACCCACCCGCAATAAATACGAAACCTACAAAGCCTAAAAATAACATATAAAAGACTGTAAGATACATAAACTAATACTTTAATGCAATAGATTAACATGATTTCCATATTAAATATCAAACAAAGTACGTTATCACTAACGTCCTTAAATAACACGTACTTTTCACATAAATTGTAAAAATAAACACATAGCAACACGTACACACTAAAACTAGCTCAATAATGTCTTAAAATTTACTTAAAAGTAATTAAAATTAAACTTACATTCACCCACACGCAGCAGCTCCCAACCGCGAGGTTCTGTTTTCTGAAATGACCCATACAACGATGTAGATAGACTAAAAATTTGAAGTACACAAAACAAAATGGCAGCATAATAAAAACAAAAATAGGACTTAATCCCCATTATAATAAGGAAAAAATGTGTTATAAATTGCAAATTATTTTCTATTAATTGTAAAAAAATTCTAAATGTTTTGAAAAAAATATGAATAATGTAAAATATACAATAATATTTTTAATATAATATTATATATTAATTAATTATTGTATATTATAAATATGTTTATGATTGTTAAAACTTTTTTCAATTATATAAAAATTAGCACTATTTCATGATATGTAAATTAATTAACATATTACATTTAATATAAAATATTAAAAATGTAATATGCTAATTAATATAATATTACAATGTATATATGTCAAAAATTGCAATGTAAAATGTGAAGATATAATTTAAAATTGTGTAATAAAATTATTTCCATCTTTCCATCTACAAAAGAAAGTACTAAAAATTATTATTATTATTATTATTATTATTATTATTATTAAAAAAATTTATAGAGCGCGTAGTCACCCGTAGGTATCCCAGCGCTGAAACAAAACCCTAACCAGTGAGAGGGGGGTGGGGGGGAAGGGGGGTACAGCAATTTTAGACAGAAGCAATTTTAAACAGAGCAAAAAAAAGAAGTGGTTAAAAGCAGTTTTAAGGAAACAAGTGGGTTTTGAGTCGTTTCCTGAATCGTAAATAGTTTGATTCTTTCCTCAGGTCTTGAGGAAGAGCGTTCCATAGGCGCGCTGTGTGGATCGAGAAACGTCTTCCACCTGTGCGGGCTTTTTTGAACCTGGGCACGATGATGAGGGACTCCCTGTCCGATCGGAGAGATCTAGGGGCTTTATAGGGTTGTATGAATTTCCTCAGAATGGGGGGGCCCTGATTCTGCACTAGCCTATTAGCCAAGCTTAAGGCTTTGAATGTTATTCGTTCTCTCACTGGAAGCCAGTGAAGGAGCTTCAGAGCAGGTTTGGCTGAAGCTCTGGCAGGAGTATGTGTGAGGATCCGTGCGGCAGCATTTTGAATTTTCTGCAGTTTATTTAAGGTTGCTTCGGGTGCGCCCAGGTATATAGCATTGCTATAGTCAAGCCTGGACAGAATGAGGCCTTGAATGAGAAGTCTTTGCGATGTGGGTGGAAGGAGGGGCAGAATCTTTCTCATCGCTTTAAGTAGGCCGAAGCAGGTGCCTGCTACTCTCTTGGCCTGCGTAGTAAAAGAGAGATCTGTTTCAATCCATACTCCCAGGCTTTTTACTTCCTGTTTGGGAGCAGGGGGGGGGGCCCAGACAGGGTGGCCAGGTGTTCAGAGGGAAGGTGCATCCTTTCTGACCCAGAAGGAGAATGTCAGTTTTCGAACCATTCAGCTTTAAGGCTGAGTTATTCATCCACCCTTGGATCTGTGTTAAGCAGTTGAATAGATCCGCTGGCTGTTGACTAGGGTGGGAGAGGGAGACAACTAGCTGTGTGTCATCCGCATAACTGACAATGCTCACTCCGAACGGGATGACGACCTCCTCCAATGTGGACATATAGATGTTAAACAATGTGGGGCTCAGGGAGGAGCCCTGAGGCACCCCACATTGGAGGGGAGTATCGGAGGAGCGGGTGTTATTTTCCCAGATCTGGAAGGATCGTTGGGCCAGAAAGGAGGAAAGCCAGGATAGAGCGGTGCCTTCTACTCCTACCTTCTTAAGCTGTTTAACCAGAAGTTGGTGGTTGACGGTGTCAAAGGCCACGCTCAGGTCGAGAAGGATCACTGCCACTGATCCTCCCTCGTCTAAGAGCGCTCTGGCCTCCTCCACTGCAGCCAGGAGGGCGATGTCGGTGCCTTGTCCTGGGCGAAAGCCTGTCTGCGAGTTTTTTAGCAGATTATTAGATTCAAGAAACTGGGAAAGTTTCTTATTCACCAGTTTCTCTGCAACCTTGCTGGTCCCGGGGAGGAGGGAAATAGGTCGGTAGTTGGCCAGTTCAGCTGGGTCTAAGGAAGGTTTTTTTTAGCAGCGCCTTAACGACTGCCGCTTTCCAACTAGGGGGGACGACTCCCTGTTGAAAAGAGGCGTTAATCAGCTGAGTGAGGGGGGGAATGATAATGGGAGCGACTTCTTTAAGGGTTCGTAGCGGGGCGGGGTCCCTAGGAGATCCGCTTTTGATGGATGTGAGCGTAGTCTCTACCTCTTCGTTGGTTATTTGTCCCCAAGAAGTTAGACGAGGTGTGATCAAAGTATCGGGGGGGTCGTCCGTTTCGCTCGAATTAGTCGGAGGGATGGAGTCCAGGATTTTTCGGATTTTTCCTTGGAAAAAGCTGGCTAACTGATTACATTTTTCCTGATCTGCCTTTGGGTCTGGGGGGTTTCTAGGGGCTGTGTCGGGAACCTTAAGGAGCTCTTTGAGGATGGTATATGTTTCTTTACTTGAGCAGGCCGCTTTTTCGATTCGTTCCTGAAAGAATCGACTCTTCGTTTTGTCGATCATAGATTTATAAGCTGATAAGGAGGTGTCGTAGGCGTCCTTATTAGCGTTGGATTTCTCCTTCCTCCATGACCGTTCAGCTCTCTTGCAGTTCTGTCGCAGCTGCTTGAGCTCTGGGGTATACCATGGGGCTGACGGTAGACGTTTATTGTGTCTGAGAATGGAAGTTTTGGGGATTAGGGTATCGAGGGAGGAGGTGATCCAGGAGCAAAACTGTTCATCGGCCGTTATGGCGTCGGAGGAGAGCACTGGGGTGGTGTTAGAGAGGATGTCCGACCATTCCGATGTGACGAGTTTGTGCCATCGTCTGTCCCTGACTTTGATTTTCCCGGGCTGGGTGGTCACGATAGGGGCCTCCCAAGAGATGGGGACTAAGAGATGATCAGTCCATGGGAGTGGCAAAGGTGGACTGGTGGTGATATTAGCATTGGTGAGGACGGGGTCTAACAAGTGTCCTTTGTCGTGGGTGGGCTCCTTGTTGACTAACCTGATATTAAATGACAGAAGGTCCGCTAGTAGGTCCGAGGCAGCCCGGTCAGTGGGATCTGTAAAGTGAAGGTTCAGGTCGCCTACGATGAGGAAGTTGGACACGGAAGCGGCTAGTTGAGAAGCCGTTTCGGTGACTGCATTGAGAAATTTCCCAAGAGTACCCGGAGGCCGATAGATCAGGAGTCCCGAGAGGGAGTGGGTCGGGGAAAACTGAAGGGAAAAGTGGCAGCTTTCGGAATTATCAATTTGGGCGTCGCTCGTTCTGCAGGTGAGAAGTTCCCGATAGATTATGGCCAGCCCACCTCCTCTACCTCTTGGTCTATGGAGGGTTTGGATGAGGTAGCCTGGGGGAAGGGCGGATACAGCATCCGAATCGGAGCTGTCAGAAAGCCATGTTTCTGTAAGAAATAGTGCATCCAAGCCTTGGTCTTGGATCATCTCGTTGATTTCGAGTGCGTGCTTGGGGAGGGAACGACAGTTGAGAAGACCTAGCTGTAGTCCAGGATTGGCTGTGGACTGGATGGTTGGATAACAGCGCGTACAGCTTGTGAAGGAATTGTCTGTGTTGTGAGTATAACGGCAGCCCGGGTTTTTTTCGGGTCGGAGATTCAGAAGCGTGTCTGCTGTATACGTCAGGCGGCTGAGGGGTAAATTTGGCAGGGTCTCTGGGCCTGGGTCCGTCCGGGCCCGGACGGGCACAGACGGGCTTGCCTTAGGCGCGCCTTCGGCGCGCAAACGGCGCTCCCGCTGCGCTCGTCCGCTGCGCTTCCTGTGCATGCACATTTCTAGGTGGAGGGGCGTGGCCTCAAGGGGGCGTGGTCGGCGAGCGCGCCTGGTCTAATGGCGGCCGCTTTAGCTAAGTAACAAGCGCTAAACACACTAAAACTAGCTCAATAATGTCTTAAAATGTACTTAAAAGTAATTAAAATTAAACTTACATTCACCCACACGAAGCAGCTCCCAACCGCGAGGTTCTGTTTTCTGAAATGACCCATACAACGATGTAGATAGACTAAAAATTTGAAGTACACAAAACAAAATGGCAGCATAATAAAAACAAAAATAGGACTTAATCCCCATTATAATAAGGAAAAAATGTGTTATAAATTGCAAATTATTTTCTATTAATTGTAAAAAATTTCTAAATGTTTTGAAAAAAATATGAATAATGTAAAATATACAATAATATTTTTAATATAATATTATATATTAATTAATTATTGTATATTAAAAATATGTTTATGATTGTTAAAACTTTTTTCAATTATATAAAAATTAGCACTATTTCATGATATGTAAATTAATTAACATATTACATTTAATATAAAATATTAAAAATGTAATATGCTAATTAATATAATATTACAATGTATATATGTCAAAAATTGCAATGTAAAATGTGAAGATATAATTTAAAATTGTGTAATAAAATTATTTCCATCTTTCCATCTACAAAAGAAAGTACTAAAAATTGTTTTTTTCACAACACTATATTACTATTGTGCTTAATCAATGTTGTAACTTGTGATGTAAATGTTACAAATATATATATTTGTTTCTTTATAAAAAGAATATTAGAAATATATAAGTAATAATACTTACAAATATAAAAAAAGAAATTTTTTAGTTATATATATGTTTTTTTTTAAATTAACAATTTTTAATAATGGAACTACAAATCAAACATAACTCATTGAAAATGTTTGACAGTAAACCACAATAATTTAGTATTCTAACTCTAAATCCAACATAAGTCAGGGAAAGTGCTGGACAGTAAACCATAATAATTTACTATTCTAACTCCAAATCTAACATATCTCAGGGAAAGTGCTGGAGAGTAAACCATAATAATTTACTATTCTAACTCCAATCCAACATAACTCAGGGAAAGTGCTGGACAGTAAACCATAATAATTTACTATTTTAACTCCAAATGTAACATAACTCAGGGAAAGTGCTGGACAGTAAACCATAATAATTTACTATTCTAACTCCAAATCCAACATAACTCAGGGAAAGTGCTGGACAGTAAACCATAATAATTTACTATTCTAACTCCAATCCAACATAAGTCAGGGAAAGTGCTGGACAGTAAACCATAATAACTTACTATTCTAACTCCAATCCAACATAAGTCAGGGAAAGTTCTGGATAGTAAACCATAATAATTTACTATTCTAACTCCAACCCAACATAACTCAGGGAGAGTGCTGGACAGTGAACCATAATAATTCACTATTCTAACTCCAAACCCAACATAACTCAGGGAAAATGCTGGACAGTAAACCATATTAATTTACTATTCTAACTCCAAATGTAACATAACTCAGGGAAAGTGCTGGACAGTAAACCAAAATAAATTACTATTCTAACTACAATCCAACATAACTCAGGGAAAGTGCTGGACAGTAAACTATAATAATTTACTATTCTAACTCTAAATCTAACATAATTCAGGGAAAGTGCTGGACAGTAAACCATAATAATTTTATTCTAACTCCAAATCCAACATAACTCAGGGAAAGTGCTGGACAATAAACCATAATAATTTACTATTCTAACTCCAATCCAACATAAGTCAGGGAAAGTGCTGGACAGTAAACCATAATAATTTACTATTCTAACTCCAATCCAACATAACTCAGAGAAAGTGCTGGACAGTAAACCATAATAATTTACTATTCTAACTCCAATCCAACATAACTCAGGGAAAGTGCTGGACAGTGAACCATAATAATTTACTATTCTAACTCCAAATCCAACATAACTCAGGGAAAGTGCTGGACAGTAAACCATAATAATTTACTATTCTAACTCCAATCCAACATAACTCAGGGAAAGTGCTGGACAGTGAACCATAATAATGTACTATTCTAACTCCAATCCAACATAACTCAAAGAAAATGCTGGACAGTAAAGTATAATACATTACTATTCTAACTCCAATCCAACATAACTCAAGGAAAGTGCTGGACAGTAAACCATAATAATTTACTATTCTAACTCCAATCCAACATAACTCAGGTAAAGTGCTGGACAGTAAACCATAATAATTTACTATTCTAACTCCAATCCAACATAACTCAGGTAAAGTGCTGGACAGTAAACCATAATAATTTACTATTCTAACTCCAATCCAACATAACTCAGGGAAAGTGCTGGACAGTGAACCATAATAATGTACTATTCTAACTCCAAATCCAACATAACTCAGGGAAAGTGCTGGACAGTAAACCATAATTATTTACTATTCTAACTCCAATCCAACATAACTCAGGGAAAGTGCTGGACAGTGAACCAGAATAATTTACTATTCTAACTCAAAATCTAACATAACTCAGGGAAAGTGCTGGACAGTATACCATAATAATTTACTATTCTAACTCCAAATCCAACATAACTCAGGGAAAGTGCTGGACAATGAACAATAATAATGTACTATTCTAACTCCAAATCCAACATAACTCAGGGAAAGTGCTGGACAGTAAACATAATAATTTACTATTCTAACTCCAATCCAACATAACTCATGAAAAGTGCTGGACAGTAAACCATAATAATTTACTAACTCCAAATCTAACATATCTCAGGAAAAGTGCTGGACAGTAAACCATAATAATTTACTATTCTAACTCCAAATCCAACATAACTCAAGGAAAGTGCTGGACAGTAAACCATAATAATTTACTATTCTAACTCCAATCCAACATAACTCAGGTAAAGTGCTGGACAGTAAACCATAATAATTTACTATTCTAACTCCAATCCAACATAACTCAGGGAAAGTGCCGGACAGTAAACCATAATAATTTACCATTCTAACTCTAAATCCAACATAACTCAGGGAAAGTGCAGGACAGTAAACCATAATATTTTACAATTCTAACTCCAAATCCAACATAACTCAGGGAAAGTTCTGGACAGTAAACCATAATAATTTACTATTCTAACTCCAATCCAACATAACTCAGGGAAAGTGCTGGACAGTAAACCATAATAATTTACTATTCTAACTCGAATCCAACATAACTCAGAGAAAGTGCTGGACACTAAACCAAACTAATTTACTATTCTAACTCCAATACTACATTACTCTAAGAAATTATTGGACACTAAAACATTATAATTTATAATTCCTACTCAACATTCACCCTATACACTTAACTAATAAATACTAAAAAGTAACATTTTATTGGTTAAATAATTTTTTTTAATTTAAACATTTTAACTTGATTTTTTTAATTTTTAAAAAATTGTCATAATTTTTTTGCTGAAAATTAAATTATTATGATACATTAACACACATTTCTAAAGATTACTACCCACTCTTATCGATTTTAATGCAAATTACCCATCTAATAAAACATTCACACACTAATTTTTAATTAAAATATAATTTTCCACTTTTTATTTCAAATTTAAATTTCGCTTTAAAAATTTATAATTACATTTTATAACAATTTCACAAATTTGAATCCATTAACACTCATTAATATTATTTACTACACAACCTAGGAATCTATAAAACATACAACACACTAATAAAATATAACACACTTAACTTAATGTAAATTAAAAAATAAATTTAATTTCTAATTTCAAAATTCAAATTTCAAATTTAGAATTTCGAAATTTAAATTGCTAAATTTTTTATATAATTAAACACTATACATAAACAATCACACACTTAATTTATTGTTAAAATATGATATATTATTTTCAAAATTAAAAAATCAATTTTCAATTTTTTTTTTTTAATTGATAAAAAAATTAATGAACAAAATTTAATTTACTACCCACCCTTATCCCCTATATAACCAACAACCTGCTACTAAATCTTTTACATACTTCATTAAATAAAATATTTTTAAATATCTAAAGAATCTAAAATTTTGCATTTCAAATTTAAATTTTCGTTTTCAATCTTTTTTTTTACAATTCTCCCAAAAAATGTACCCAACTTTTTAAAATTACTACCCACCCTTATCCCCTATAAAACCAACAACCCGCTCCTAAATAATTTACTATTATTTTATAATTTATATTAATTTTTCTCCTATAATAATGACAATAGACATAAAATTACTAACATTTTTACATAAAACATACATTTCTCTACATTTATATAACACATCCAATTATAATTGCGATATTGTATACAACGATATTTCTCTCAACTATATTCTATACAACAATATTTTTTTTGTCGATATTTATGTTATTCTACAAAATCGATATTTACAACAACGATATTTTTGTTAACGATATTTTACTGACTCGATATTCTTACCTCGATATTTATGCTAGTCGATATTATACCGTCGATATTCCTGCTGTATACCGCCATTTCCACATATTATCCTTTGTGCGCTGTATAGTTTTATCAGTAAAATGTATGGTCAAATGTAATGCTCATTTCAATTGAAAATGTGTTGTCTGTAATGGCAATGTGCTAACACGCCATGCATACTCCACTTTAAGCCACTCTATGCCACTTTACTCTACTCCACTCTTGAACACTCAACTACACTCTACAACACAACACTCCACTCCATCCCACCACACTCCGCTCCACACCACTCTATGCCACTTCACTAGGTCACTTTACACCACTCCGCTCTATGCCACTCCACTCTACGCCACTTCAATCTATGCCATTTGATGGCACTCTGTACCACTCTACAACACTCCTTGCCACCTTACTCCACTCTATGTCACTGCACACTATGCCACTCCACTCTATGACACTTTACTTCACTCTACATTTCTCAGTTCTATGCCACTCCACTCTAAGACACTCCAGTCTACAGACACTCCAGTCTACTCCACACTACAAAACTTTCCTAAACTCTATTCCCCTCAACTGTACGCCCCTATAGTCTATGACACTCTATTTCACTTTATGACATTTTATGCCACTCAATTTTATGGCACTTTATGCCACTCCACTCTATCCCACTCTGTGACAATCTACTCCACTCTACTCCAATTCATTCTATGACACTCTACTCCACTATATTCCACTATACACCACTCCACTCTTCACCACTTCACTCTAGGCCACTCTACTCCACTCTATGTCACTCAACTCTACTCTACGCCACTCCACTGCACTCCACTCTATGACTCTACTCCACTCTACTCCACTCTATGACTCTACTCTGCCCTATGCCACTCCACTCTACTACTCTGCTCTACTATACTCCATTCCACTCTACTCTACGTCACTATATGACACTCTACTCTACAGCTCTCTACTCCATGTCACTCTACACCACTCTAAGACACTTCACTCTACACCACTACACTCTACTAAAGTATATTCCTCTCTATGTACCTCCACTCTATGCCCTCCAATCTACTCCACTCCACGACAAGACACTCTACAACACTCCACTCCACTCTACAACACTTTACTCCACTCTACTCCATTTTACTCCACTCTGCGCCACTTTACTCCACTCTGCACCACTCTATTCCACTCTTCGCCACTTTAAGCCACTCTATGACACTCCACTCTAGGCCACTCTCCTCTCTGGCACTAACTTGTAGCCATGCTGAACAGTAGCCACGCTGATGTACAACATGACTAAAATACACTGGCAAAGTCAATAGCTATTGCATACTTGAGACCTATAGGCTTTGTCAATGAATGATAACTATGTTAACAGTGAATACTTGTAAATTATTAACTATTAGGTCAAATAAAACTGGAGCGTTAGGCAAGTAACAAAGGTTTTTAAATGTATATTGTGTGTGCTTATGGGTGAGAGAGGGAGTGTTTCTATGTAAGTGTGTGTGTATGAGTGATAAAAGTGACAGTCAGTGATAGGAGATTACATGTCAGTAAGTGAGCACGAGTGAGACTGACGGAGTACTAGTAAGAGTGAGGACAAGTCAATGTGAGTGAGTAGTTGTGAGTTAGTGTAAGAATGAGTGACAATATTTAAGTGAGTGTATGACTGAGCGCAAGATGGTGAGAATGAAGGAGTACAAGGGTGTCAGAATGATTGACTAAGAGTGAGTAGGTGAGAATGAGAGTGAGTTAGTGAATCAAAATTAGTATGAATAAGAATGTGGTGTTATGCCTGCAAGTCTGCTTTTGGCCCTAGCAAAATACTGGTGTTGGTATACTACAGGCAGTTATTAACAGATAGAGATTTGCAATATTCGAGATAATACTTGACATATGGGACATCCATGACAAAAGACAGTCACAGACATACTGGGGGTAATTCTTGGTATGGGACACCCATGGCAAAGTGCTGGCATGAGCACATTGTAGGTGGTCCTGGCATAAAGGATAACAGCTGTGGCATATAGCAGAGGGACAAACATGACAAAATGCTGGCCCGATGATACTAGAGGAAAAAGGTGACTTTAGGGTCACCCATGGGGCATGGATAACATAATAGCAAAATTCAGGGACTAGAATATTATATGTAATTGCTGACATACGTGGGCACCCATGGCGTATGAGGGCCACCTATAGCAACATTCTGGTCCTGGCACAATGAAGTTTAATTTAGGCATATAATAAACAACTATAGCACATTTTGAAAAAAAAGGGTGAACTCCTGTGGAATTGCAGTTTTTGTTTGCTTGGCACACCATGACGGGTCTCATATATTGAACAAGTGCCCTTTCAAAACCCATGGCTTTTTAACAGATTTATGTGAAAGTTTGCTTTAAAATTCACTAATTGACCCATTTTTTAAAAAGTTTCTTGTATGGAGCACTCCTCACGCCTGTACCCATTCAAAAGAGCAGTGGTTAATTTGCTTTGCTCAGTACGATTTGAGGCAAGAATTGTATTACAGCCCACCACTTTAAAAAATGATGGCAGGCACCCAAATATAGGTGTAGCCAAAACAGACATGTGTGTTGTATTTTTATATTAATGACACAGATATAATATAACTTCAGTGATGTCAATTATTGTGATATCATCCCGGTTCAGGTCAAGGTCAAGCGATATCACTCAATGGTACGATTCAGGGCCAGAGGTCATATGATGTCACTTCCTTTGATGTAAATAAGGTCAACGGATGTGTGATGTCACTTCCACTACCCCTGGCATTTTGATTAATTGACGTCCATGCCTCCCAGCGCTCCCTTGCCTGTGAGCAGTCGCGGCCCGTGGAGGGTGTTTTGGTGGGGCAGAGAGGCGGGGTGTGGGGTGCTAAAAACCGGAGTGTGGATAATTGAAGGTAAGTAACCAATTTAATTAATTAAATGAATTTCGTAGCGCACGCTGCATCACATTTTGCGAAGCTGGGCGCGCTACGAAATTCATTTACTTACCTTCAATTATCCATACTCCCGTTTTTAGCACCCCCCACCCTGCACCTCCCCCACCCCACCTCTCTGCCCCACTGAAACGCCCTCCACGTGCCGCGACTGCCTGTGAGTTGCTCAGTCTTGTAGAATAAGTACTCACTGAAGCAGACAAAATCCTGTTGATCCTCCTGAAGCAGTGGCCAAAGAGAGGAGAACCAGTGCAGAAGTCTTCTCATTTTGAAAGCTCAAAGGAACAGACTCACTGACTCAGTGCACTATTAGATACTGCAACTCCCTCGCTGGCTCATGACTAGGCAGCTAAAATGGCTTTCCCCACTAACTGGCAGCAGATGCTGAGGTGCCCTGTTTTCCCATTCCCTACAGGATATATTTGTAATATCTGGAATAAATTAAAAGAAGGGCCCAGCTTCAGTATGATTGCCTGGGCACCGTCAGAACCTATGACATGGCGGGCTACAGGAGAAGGGTTGACCTCATGACAGGAGGTGGGGCAGAAATGCCTGCAGACAAAGGGATCATTTCTCCTGCCTCGTTGATGCTGGAGATGGCCGACCTGAGCGGACCTAGCGGGTCCGGACAAGCTTTCCAGACCTGACAGAAGAGGCCTTGGCCTTTGTGGTGTTTCTGGGTTATTCCTCTACGAGGGGGATTAAAGGAATAATCCTTACCAAGTATTCCAGTGCTCACAGTTAAATTACTATTATTGAAACTATGCCGGCTAACAAATGTAAAATGATGTAAGGGCAAGCTGGCCCAAGCCTACCCCAGGGAAGCTGAAATTGGCATCCAGGTCTTCATCCTCCTGGTGTTTGCCCGACTGGTAAAATGGCCAATCCGTCACTGAGCAGAGTGACTTCCAGACAACCCTTTGAGCAGGTGGGCTGGGTCACTGAGCTCAGTGGAAGTGCTCTCAATGTGCCTGGTGCTTGTGGGAGAGCAGACGGTTCAACATAAAAGCAAAAGCCCAGATCACAGGCTACCCCATAGGCTAATTTTTTTAACTGGTCTTTATTGAGTCATCAATTATAAAATATTCATCAATCAAAAATATTTTGCGATAAATGTTTTGTTTGTCAATGTAATTTTTCCAAATTACAAATCACTAATCATCTTTTATAGGAACACAGTTATCTAGGGGCGCCCGCTTATGGGTTACCTGCAATTTGTTTACCTGTATTAAAGGTCATTCAGACGTTAACATTGTTCTTGCAAACTTGTAATACAATTACACAGTCATGACGTAACTTCTCCCATCGAGAAGCATGTGTCACCTACACAGGAGGACCTTGTTACTGCTATTTTACTTGTATCCAAATGTGAGGTTAAGGGCACAAAGCTCAGGTGACATCTGATTGAGATACACGTACAATAGTGGTTCCATTAATTTTGGTCAGCTCCTGAATATTTCAGGGGAATTTTAGATCCGACTTGGATGTAAGCTGAAATAATATGAAGTCCTACTCACATATTTCTATTCTTCCTCCATCGCTTTTCTGCTGACCATCACTGCATAATTTTCTGCCTTGGCCCATTTCGGCCTCCAAGTCATGATTTTGGTGGCAACAGAGATTGCCAGGGCATGGCTATCTGCCTCTTGGCTTGTAAAAGCACAGTTAAGCAAATCCACAATTCAGCTTCTCTTTTTAGGTCTCGTCTGTAAGCAGCTTTACGGGTTTGATGTCGAAGACCTACCTAAATGCCAACCCTCCGCTTCAGGTGGGAGACTACTGATTTCAAAGCTAGTCCCCCCCCCCCCCCCCCTCCTGATTCCACCATGCAGAAACCCCATTTGGAGTTTTGTAAAACGGTCAAAAATAAAATGTTGAAGCCTGTGATGCACACCCCAGTCTCTCCCTCCAAAATTACCTCTGACGTCAAAGGTTAACACTTTCTCCTTAATTCTTGGAGGGCGAGATTAGAGCATGTGGCAGGCCTCAAGATGTTATTTCTGGTAGTGTTACATAGCGCAAACAAAGCAGTTTAGAACCCTGTTTTTGTTTGCACCGTGTTATTAAACACACTTATAGACCTGATTCAGGCAGATTGCCTCTGCTTCTATATAAGTCATTGTGGTAAATAGATTTTCCCAATTAAAAATAAATAAATCTCTCACTTGTCTGCTCTGAAATGTTGGCATGTATGGCCCTGTTGCCTGTAATATAATATAAATAGAGTGGTCTTTGAATCAACATTTTCCTCAGGATTGAATGGATTTCGTGCCTTTCTCAGGTCCCTGCTCCTTCTTTGATGTCTTTCCTCTCTAGTCTTCTTTTTGTGCATCCCCTGGGGCATATCTTTTTTACCACCATTTTAACTGGCTGCCTTGTGTCCTTGAACTCCTGATGTGAGGGGACCATTTTTCATTTCTGTGTGGGAGCACATACCTTTTCTGGTACAGGTTCAGTAACTCCACAGAGCTACCAGGATGTTCACTTTTGGGCATTTGCTCCTGATCCACCAACTCCCGTGTTCACACCCCCTCACTTTCCATGCCATCAACATCTGCCTCACACTTGCACCCTGAATCCGCCTCCATCTCATTGTTTTATTGCTTTAATTTTTTTAAATTATTTTTCTTGCGATCCGCAGATACACAGTGCTACAGTGCTTGTTTCTTTTAGTTTGTGTGGCTTCCCACACAAACGTTATTTTTATTTAACATTCTGAAATGGCCACAGCCATTGTGGAACAGTGATATTAAGTAAATAAACCAATTCCAAATGGTTGCCAAAGTGTCACTACGCTTGTTTGCTCATGCACATGCAGCCATCTTGAAATGCTTTTTGTGATAGAAACCACTCCTATTCCAGTTTATTTCCTAAAGTAAATGAAAAATGATGCCAAAATTATATCCCTTGTGTGCACATGCTTACTTACACACCTACAGCTATTATGGATTTTTTTTAAATTAACTTTATGTGATGCAAACAAACATTTGCAAAACCAACTTCTCTACACCTCATTACCGAAAGAAAGACCTAGTGGCCATGCCAATGTTTTTTGAGGTCCTAATACAACTATCTCGGAAGTATTCTTGATATACCTGCCTGTGAAGGTGACTGTTTGATGTACCACTACTTCCTAGTAGTGTCTAAGGGCGTGGCGTTCTCACCCCATATAGAAAAGTCCTACTGTGACAGTCTCATCACTTAGAGAGCTATTGTATAGGCCAGGATATATAAAATGTAAGTGTTTAGAAGTAAAGCAAGTATGGTGCTATTAGATTGAATCGTGCATTTCCAGACATCAGAGCTGGGTACCTCAAAGAGATTGTCCAGTCTTCATCAGTCAGCTATCTGTTAATATATGTCTTGTTTTGCTCTTAGCTCTGTCAGTTCCATGTCACCATACTCTGAATGGTGTGATATAATAAAGTCATCTACTTTTTAAATCTCCCCATAAGTAACAGGTCTAACGTGCTTGCTCTTTTGCTTCGTGTAAGTTACTGCTCTGTGTTAAACTAGCAGCTTTCATGGGGAACAATGCAGAAGACACTGTCCTAGTATATCGTGTTGCAATCTTACATCGTCAAAATCCTAAAGCAGGTTATCATCATGGGTTTCACGTTTACACATCAGCTCATTCCAATATTGATGCATTAGCTGACATAGGAATTAACGGGAATTTGGCAAAGAACCATATCTTAGACATCTATTGGATAGGCCAGGATATACAGTTGCGGGGGGTACGTCAAATTGGAGGGAGTCTTATTAAGGCATCTCTACTAACAATATCTTGCTGTGGTCAATACCCTTGTGCTCGTTCCTCTAATGTACTCCCAGCAAAATCAATTTTCAGCAAATGCTGCACATCTATAATGTTCCATAGATAAACTGTGTATCCTCAGGCACATCAGGGGTCAACCAGTAAGTAGCCAAAATGCAGCTGAGGAGACAGATACTATGTTTCATTGTATGGTATGCTGGGATCCCCTGTAAATGAGCAAGTGTAACTCTGTGTGTCATGAAGCCCCATATCAGGTCTATCAATAAAGTGTTAAGTCTTTAAACATCTGTCCTAGCATAATCACCAGCATATTAACAAAATAATACTGTAGTGTAGGTGTGATACATTTTTATGAAAGAACTATCCAGCTATTGTGAAGTAGTGCGGCTCACTGGTTAGAGGCGGCAGACCCGAGAGCAGAGGACGGCCCGGGACCAAGGTTCGATTCCTGGCGCGGCAGGTTTCTGGACCAGGGTCAGCGGACTCGATAATTCTCTCGCCTCGGTGCCCACTCTGATCAGCGATCACACTCGGCAACTCTGGGCATTAGCTTGCCTCATCTTCACTAACAGCCCCACCAGACCGCCGGGGTTGCCTGGTCTCACCCTGGAGATACCCATTAAGGGACCATCTCTCAGGGAAGCCAGGAAGGGTTTCGCAGCGGTCGAAGCGCCTTGGGACCCCACGGGTAAGTAGTGCGCTATATAAATGCCTATACATTTACATACATTTACATTTACAGCTCATTAGTCACCGGAGGAGTCAAGGCCACATGGATATAGGGCACCAACTGCATCTATCGCTTTGGATGTGTTACCCTCTGTGGTATCTCTTGCACAGGAAGACAATTAATCCCCCAGATGGCTAAAGGTCGTCACTTCTTATTTTAAGGCTGTTTTCAATAATGCATCAGGTTCACGGGTGTTGTCATTTTCCAAAGGGAATAGTCATGATTTAACTTTGCTGACCACTAGGTGGACATGCTGTTATATTCCTCCAGTTTCCACAGTGTGGAGTCCAGGTCAGTCTGGATGGTATGTAAATAAATAAGGATATCATTAGCTTATAAAGAGATTGAGTCTAGGCTGCCCATTACCTCTATTCCCCGACTCATACATTTCCTACGGATGTAACTCGAGAGTAGCTATTGTGAACCACTTTGGGGACAACAGCCACTATTATCTGGTTTCTTTTTCCACATGTCAAAGAGTGCAAAATAACTCTACCTTATTTAACCTGAGCGTGGGATCCTAGTACAATAAATAGATCCAGGAGAGCGTCTTGTCACTAAATCCTTTAACCTCAAGGAACATAAACAGAAAATCCCAATTTAGGGAGCTTTTTCCACTGTGCATGAAATGATCATCTTTGTGTGATCCAATGAGTGATGCCCCCCAAGATTTCTGGCCTACCTGTCCATCTAGCCTTAAGAATTCTACGTTTGTCACCCCTGCTAACCAGTTGTAATGTGCCTGTGAAGCCCCTTTAAACATGGTAAAATTGCATATTCCTAATTTATTTATTTATTTATTTATTTATTTATTATAGAGTTTTGTATAGCGCGAACAAGACCCGTGGGTATCAGAGCGCTTAACATAGGGTAGGTGAAAAACATAACACATATATAGACAGTAAAAAGAATCACAGATATGAGGTAGATGAGATGCAATCATTCTTGACACATGTGCCAGTGTGATCAAAGTGAGTTGCAGCTCCAATTGTATCAAAAGCAAAGTATATACACATAGGTGAGGTAGATAGTTATAAGTCCCTGAGGGATGCGGTTATAAGGTCAATTAAAGATACCGTTTGGAGGTAGGTTTTGGGCCGTTTCATAACCCTAGTGTATTGAATAAAACGTACCCAGGGCCTGGAAGTTAAATACCACTAGTGGACTGCAACATCTATTGTGCCATCTACTAGAATGATAAAGAGAACATGGATTCAGGACAACCATTATAGTCTGTATGCTGCAGTGTAAATTAGATGTACTCCTGGTAAAAAAAATAGCTTTTTGACATGTAAAACCCTACATTGAAACATAAGTAAGTCATCCCCTATGTGAGCCTTGAAGCGCACAAGGTAGGGGGGATTATATTTAAAGGTTGAACATGTAGAAAATGAAAATAACCATGCCCCTTAATGACAGGGCCCTAAAGCTATTATCACTATGGCAGGCTTAGCTGCTATATGTAGAATACCAGAGTACAGATTAAAATACTAGTACTGTATCTCGGAAGGGGATATTCTAGAATATAACTGAACGATTATTTTTAATAGTTAATGAAATTCCAATTCAATGGTGAAGTAAGATATTAAAATAAATATTAATGAAAAGTAACTTTTGGAAAGTCACCCTTTACCTGCCTGGAGTGTCAGAGGCTAATTAGCATAAGCTTCTACCACCTCTAACTTTGTGCTCAGCTTTGAATAAGTGTGGAAAATGTATGAAATGCCTAACAAGAGCAAACAATAGGTTGGCCTTAGAGTATGCAGAGCAGGGGCTATATGCATCCTTTTTGACATTACAGTGCCATGTCCTGCTTGACAGGTATGCTGGGCTAAAAGTAACACTTGGAGCACACTTGAAATAGAGAGAACAGAATGCCAAGATATTTGCTGTGACTCTTCTGTTTGATTGCTGATGGACGCTGCCTTTGTCCTATCAGATTTCTCTCTCTGGGTATATTATGGGCAGAGTGCCTGTCTCAAACTGTATTTTTTTATTAGATCTGGTAGGACACTGAAGTTACTATACTACTCTTCCAACACACACATGCAGCCAGCAGAGCCCAAGTTTAGTTTGGCTGACGACTTTTGTTATCTTGAAAATGCCCTGAAATTGTTTGGTCTGTTTGCAGTCGGGCAAACAAGAACTACTGAAATTTATTGGGCCGGGTGGGCCCAGAAACATTTACCCCATTCCTTGGGAAGAGCCCTTACCCCATTTGTTAGGGAGGAGCCAGTATTCATTTGCCAGGCGTAAATGTGGCACATCCAGTTATTTGCAGAACATTTGCGATACTTGCGGAAGATCAGAAGAGACTGGACCTGTTGTCATGTGGAAGGAGCCCTAAAGTCTAAAGAAGCAGACTCCAAGGGTCAGTTGGCTAAGCTCCTTTGTGGCTCTAGTAATACACAAGTTTCAAGAGTACTTTTCCTAGAAGTACTGAGCTCACTAGAGGCACCTGGACCAGGACTAGACCCTGCTGTTGGCTTCTTCCTTACACCCTGTGAATCTCTGTGTGCCTTGTCTGAGGCCCATAGAGGTTTTAGAATGGTACTCCTGTGGTGCATTGGGACTCAAAAGACTAAGGGCTGGTATATATATGGCGGACAGCCCATTGTTCTGCCAGGAAGAGGGAGTAGATACCTCCATCAGCCTGGCTGAGGGACTGCTGCCAACTTTATAAATTACCTTCAAGCTGGTGGTCATTTATAAGGCATAGGCAGCAAATATCATGTATGTTGTTGTTTAGTGCAGGGTGCTGCTAGCAAGACACAACCATGCACCAAACAGGCAGATTTTCTTATTTTCAAAAAGAATATACCAAAACGGAATTTTTTTTTCGAAAAAAAAATGCCCCCCTTGCAATGGGAGTCATCATCATCTATCATCAAAAATACTTTATTTGGCTCCATTTGAGCCATAAAAGTGTACACAAACTAGTTCATTTACTTCCATTACCATATACAATTCACAAATAAATACATATTACTTCCATTAAAAAAAGAAAATGACCATGATATTATTTTATTTATTGCGATTTTATATAGCGCAAACATTACCCGAAGGTGTCAGAGCGCTTTACATAAGAACCAGTTGAGATACATAAGGACTTAGGATTACATGAATTACATAAAGGATACAAACAGAAAAAATTGCAAATGTACAAGTTGTAAAGTCACACAAGGAAGAGATACAAATGGATAAACTCTAAGAATCACATAGGAATGGTAGTGAGTACAAAGGTCTACTACAGCCAGTGGTCAGAGTTATCTCTATGTACACGTATATATACAAATAGTAGATTTTCTCAGGATTCCATTTTACCAGCGATTAGGCTTGGACAAGTATATATCACATATTTCCAGAGTGAAAAGAGAAATACCAAGAAAAATAGAAAAGGGGTAGAGAGCGGTAGGTGGGGGAGAAGAGTCGGAGGCTGAGATTGGTGAGAGGAGAGAGGGGGACCTGAGGGGGAGAAAGAGAAAAGGCAGTCCAGCAAAAGAGAAATGACTGAAGGTCGGCATATAATGTCAGTGTTATCTAGGGATAATAAATAGACCTAAGCTGTCTCATGATTCCTAATTTTCTCCGCTAATAGTAATGGCTGAATGTATTGCCTTCTCTGAGGAGTGTAAAATGTGCAAAACAAAATAAAGTTCCTAGTGCTTTGATTTGATATACCATCACAGGGGCAGAGTGGTATAATGCCTTGGATGGGAAAGGCTGCCAAAAGTGTACCCTTTTAAGGTGTAGCCTAGTCAGCAGAAATGTTATTGTACTTTAAGTTTGTGAAATAACTTTGGCCGATCTGAAATAATATCATCTGAAGAGTACATCTGATGATGGTAATAAAGATTAATAATTCTTTTGAGAGAAGTATTAGTAAGGGTATCTGGATAAAAAAGTAATCAGGGTTACCCGTCTTTAAGAAGGTGTATTTAATATACCTGAGCCATGGTATCTCTAGGCAGTTGTTTACATTTATGCAGTCTCTCAGTATCTCTCTGCAGAGTCGGGCTTCCGGATTTTTCCAAATTCTTGCCCACAGCAACAAAGGTTGCAGTTTTAAATATTCTTCTTAATAACCCAGCCCGACTTCCTTCTGACAAAACAATATGAATGCTGTTGGAAATGGCCCTTTTTGCAGGGTTATCCCCAAACTTTTTGCTTATTCCTCCTTTGTTTTTCCTGACCTGTGGTTGTTGGCCATAGGACTCTGGGCACTTTACCACTGCTGATCAGTGCTAAAGTGCATATGCTCTCTGTGTAAATTGTTATGGTGATTGGTTATCCATGATTGGCATATTTGTCTTACCAGTAGGTCCCTAGTAAAGTGCACTGAGTGAGCCAGGGCGGGTAATTCAAATGCTACAAGTGGCCCTGCAGCACTGAATGTGCCACCCACATGAGTAGCCCCAAAGAGATGTCTCAGGCCTGCCACCACAGTGCGTGTGCACAGTTTGCTAACTACCATGTCAACCTGGCTAGTGTACCCACTTGCCAGGCCTTACCCTTCCCTTTTCCTACACCTAGGACACCCCTATGGTAGGCTCAAGGTACGCCCCTGGGCAAGGTGCACTACATGTAAAATATAGGACATCTACTAGTGTGTGTAACATGTCCTGATAGTGAAATACGGCCAATTTAGTTTTTCACTATTGAAAGGGTATCTTGCCCATAGGACAGAATGAGGAAAGCTGTGTAATATGCTTCCTGCATATCTTCCCATAGGAGTGAGATAGAAAACTGGAGTCTGGTATCCCTGAACTCAGAATTTGATAACATATCTTTTAGTAAAGATGGTTTTTAAATTCTGTGTTTGAAATAGCACTTTTAGAAGATGGCTGTTTTCTTGTTCAACCTTTCTGTGTGCCTGTGCCTGTTTGTGTATTGACTGTCTGGCTTGAGAGTGACCGGGGCTGGGGTGGCTCCATTTATCTGGGTGAGTCAGCACTAGGCTGAATAGACCTATCTCCATTTGGAGTAGCACCTGGACCTGAATAAGGATGTGCCTGCCTTCCACAATGCTGGCTCCACCTCCTGCTGTGCATCTGAAGACCCTGGCCCACATTCAGAAAGAAAGAAGTTGTGCACTGGCAGAGTGCACCCAGAACTGGTCTTAACTGGGTCCAGGACCCCTAACACATAGAGAACAAAGACTATCAGGGTATAAAAGTAAGAGCTGAAACCCCTATAAAATTAGACTACTTTATACTCAAGAGGAACCTGGTGCCAAAGAGGACAGCTGAAGAGACTGAGGAGAAGTACTGCCCTGGCTGTGTGTCTGGGGTTGGTCTTCAGTTTGCTGTTTCTACTGAGGAGATGACAAGGGGACTTTGTTGTGTTATGTGTCCCCTGCTTGAAGAAGGACCTTGATGTGTACTGTGTCCATCTGAAGAAAAGTCTCCAAGGGCCTGAGAAGAACTGGCCTCCTGTTTTTGAAGTCCCAGGAACAAAAGGACTTAATCCCCAGCTTCCCTGAACTTCCTTGCTGGGAGTTCTGACCTGCTAGGAGGTGCCTGTAACTGTGTGTGAGGCTCTTGCTGTTGGGAGTTGGAAGTGCGACACAGCGAGGGAGAAGCGTGTCGCCGCCGCAGCAGCCGCCGTCGCATCACCGAGAAAGTGTGCCGTCACTGCTCGCCTCCACATCATCAGAGAAGCGTGTCGCAGGGCCCGTCACATTGATGAGGAAGCGTGCCGCCGTCGCCGCTGATCGCTGTCACATCACCGGAGAAACGTGTCGCAGGGCCTGTCGCAGCTCAGGAAATCACTAATTTCGCCGCACGGACGTTGGCGGTGCACGCATCGCCTCTCCGTTGTCGCATCACACCAAAGACGCCATTTTTGTTGATTAGCATTGGATCATTGCAACGCATCTAGGCGCCATCTTGTCACATCGTAACCGGAGCGCAGGAAGAATCAACGCATCACCTTCTCTGCGACCCTTTTGTTGTTCTGCATTACGCATCCAAGGTACTTTGAGAGTAAAGTGTTGCATTTACCATCAACAAGCTTATTTTTGCAACAACCCTTTTAAAGAAATTCTACTATGTATCTATATGTAGGACTTTTTTTGTTTTGGTCTTGTTTAGTTTAGATAAAGATATTTTTTTTCTAAACTGGTGTGGTGGCCATTTGTGGTGTTTTCACTGTGTTACTGTGAGTGCTGGTACAAATACTTTACACGTTGCCTTTGGGATAAGCCTATCTGCTTGTGCCAAGCTACCAAGTGGGTGAGCAGGGGTTATCTAAAGGGTGGTGTATCCCTCTTAGCCTGACTAGAAGCAAGGGTCTCTATTTTGACAAAGTTAACCTCCGCCAACTAGAGACCCCCAGTTCTAACAGATGTACATTGTAGCACTGCCAGCAGTCTCCTGATTTGTTTTATAGTTTATATATCCTCAGACATCAGCACCAAAAGAAACAATGGACAGACATTAACTTTTAAACACATGAAGCAATTTCTTAATTTGCTTGTGCCCAAGTCTTTTAGAAAATCTAAAATCTACTTCAATGGTCTGTTGAAATAACATTGTCCTAACGCACAATTAAAACCTTCCATATCAAAAGGCTCTCCCAGGTACGAAAAGTTTGTTTTTTCTCATTTCTTCCCCTCCTAGCATAAACTTTCTTGTTTTAGCTTTTTTGGGCCCACACTTAATGACAAATGATTTAGTATAATTAGTTTTGAGTCCCAAATCGGTCATAAATACATTAAAAGCATCTAGGAGGATTGGAGTCTGTTTGCTGTTCTCGCTATCAGATCAGCATTGTCCGCGTATATGAGGACCGGTATTTGGCATGCATTTATGGGAGTCTTCTTCCATAGAGGCGGGAAGCATTATTCACATTTTACTGTCCCCCATCTCCAGGGTTTGCCTGATGGTGATGCACAGTAAACAAATGCCGACATGTTCACCCATCTAAATTGGAGTAAGGCCGTCAGAGATGTTTGGCTATGGCTGTGTATATAAAACGTGCTTTTTGTGATTTGGTGTAATTCTGTTCAGCCATTTTAGAGTAATTAAGGTTAAACATTTATCGTTCTCTGTTGCCATGGGACTCCAGAAGGAGTCTTAAGGGGAAAGCTTATGTTAAAACGAGGTTTCAGAATGGTTGAGATCATATGATGTGAATGGTAGCCGCAACATGAATAAGCATGTTGTAGTAGTCATCATTTTAAGACTCAGGGACTCGGATCCTGAAAAACAAAAAAACACATAAAGGGCCAGGGTAGTATCAAGATGGAATAAATGTGAGAGAAACATTATGTATGTATGTATAGAACTCTGTGTCCAGGTTTGGAAACTGTTTTTTCTTGATTTTATTTAATATTTTGTGTACTGTATGTTTTGCAATATTCCTGTATCTCATTAACGAATTTATGTGGCCTGTACAACAAAAAAGGGGAAAAACTTTGATTAAAATATATATTTTTTTTAAAGGGCCAGGGTAGGGATACTAGCGTTGCTTATGGCCACACATATTACATCAGTCATTACATGTTAAATTACAGCATTGATGGCATGACTCATTAGATTTAAAGAACAATATTGTTCCAATTACTAAGCAGTTCGGCGGCCCCCAAGGTAATATATGAGGTCATAAGCAGTGCATAATACCAAGACCTAAAAATAGGTACATAGGTGTTAAAACTAATTTTTTATTTAGACAGAAGTTCAAAAGCAGAGAAATGTGTAAAACAGTTTGTGAGGCGAACCAATGGTGCCCATCTGAAGCCAAGTGCCCTCAGTAGAAACAAATGCCACCATCAATCTTGTTCTTTGAGAAATAACACCGCCGGAAATCGTGTGACAGAAGACGAAATTGCCACCGCAATATCTGTGGATTGCACATTGTGACCATTACGTTTTCTGCTTGACATTTAATTTAATTTGCATAGCACTTAACATGTTCAAGATATGAATGCATCAATTTACTTTGTCATTTCACTTTTTTTCTGCTCACTGTGATCCTGATGCTTCTTTGTTTTTTCTTTACTTTTCTTTGATTTTTCTTTACCATTTGTAGACAGAGTGAGCTGCCCACGCGACCCTTCTACGGTTTAGCCTAGCCTTAAACTATCTAGTTACGCTTTTCCTTTGAAAAATAATTCAATCAATTGTTCGTGATTGCATTACACTGCTAATAATCGTCCCATTTCCAAGGTGGGTAATGAATATGTCCCGCATAAATGGGCGTACGTGGCATTTTACCTCTTGGCGTAGAATGTAATGTTTGATTGCAATCATAAAGTGAAATGTAATTATTTATAATTAATTTTGAAAATGAACACAAGCCGGTGACCTTGACTGAGGGCTTGCTCAGCTAAATGATTCCAATATGATTTGGTGCTGGTAATCACCTATGTGTTTTTTGCTTCATGTGTTATTTTTTGTAATACCTTATTTTTGTATTTGTGCTACAATTAGTGATTATTGGAATGGAAAGGGGTTGTTTGTTGTTTGCTACTTTCATGGCGTTAAAGGTTTTCGTGCATGCATTGCGTATCATTTGAAGGTGTGTGAGTTTAAATGATTTATATTCCAGAAAGTTATAGTAGGGAAGATTTACATAATCCAAAGTGAAGTTAAGTAAGGACTCCAGTGACGCCTCAGGCAACCTATGGTGGATGAAAGGTAGCATTCGTCTGACATGACAGATGATGAAACTCACCTGAGGATTCATCTTCAATTTGTTTTTTAAAAGGGACACTCCCAGATTTATGTCAGAGTCTGAGAAGAGCTGATACGGACATGTATGGAGACATGATTTTTAAATAATTCTAAAGAAAGCAATATACTTTTGGGTTTATGGAAAGAGGGGTGCCACAGTGAGGTGAAAACAGTGGCCTACACGTGTAGGAGTTTTTTTGTAATGTAAGACAATTAAATAAAATACGACGGCACTACGAGTTCGAAGGATGTGGTGATCAGCCATTCAGTTCTACGAGGAAACCACGTTTTGTCCTTTAAAAGATAAGTCCTGGTGCTCAGATTGAAATTTATGTGCAGACCAAGACGTTCTATTTTCAAAAGGTCAAATAAAATGCTGATAAAGTGAACATTTAATACATGGACTGTTATGGTTTAATACATATCTTGGTCTGGTGAAGTTGTCTGTTCTCTTGGGCAGACTTGCCAAGTGACACCGTGCCACAGTGTGTTACACAATATCGACTCCCTTCACAAGGTCACCCGGTAAGAAGCTGATAGCACAAAGTGACACGGAAAACAAGCAGAAAATCACTGCGAAGAGTTTCCAGCTCACCTTTTGAGACTTTTAATGGCCAACACCAATTAAGCAGTGTGAGAACACCCCAGAACATCCGCACCAGCCACAGCTGCTCTCCCCATGCGAGGGCCTTTTGCAATCGATTCAGCCAAAAGGTAAACATGCACGCATACGGATGGACAAAGATGGCTGCTCTTGCCATTCAGCCAAAGCTAAACATGTGCACACGTATGTACGGACAGTGGACAGCCCAAAGCCATCTTTGTTCCTGTGACGTATGAGGGGTCCAGTGAATGCCAGGAGCCAATGACATCTAACAAAAGGTTCAGGGAGAAAGATCAACCAAAACTATATATAATCCAAGATATTCAGTTAAAAGAATCAGAAAGAGAAATAGAAAAATAAACAGTGGTTATAAAGAAGCCCTTTAGACAGTATTACTGATATAAAAAAAACGTATTTATTACATATAATCACTGTTCCCAATAACGTGCGCGCGTGGGCGCGCGCCCACGTCTGTAGTATGAAGCGCGCAGTGCTGTGTGTGGAGCGCGCACGCACACACACAGCACATCAATCAACAACATTCAGAGCGGCTGCTTTTAAAAGCGGGCAGCGCGAAACCGGGCATTTCTTTAATGTGTGCTTTTGTTTAAAGTGCTCATGTTAATTGCAGCGCCGTCACAAGCTGCAATTAACATGAACACTTTAAACAGAAGCAAACAATGGGGCAGATTTATGTTAACTGGCGCATCCCGAGGGATGCGCCAGTTAACATGCGCCACAGTACGCCACAGCTACCCAACCCATGGTGCGCCGCATTTATGATGCGGCGCACCACGGGGCAAAAACGGCACAGATGCGTGACGCATCTGTGCCGGAAATGTGGCGCATTGCTGGAGTTGCGTCGCAAGTGCGACGCAGCTCCAGCAATGCTCTGGGGGGGCCTATTCTTTCAATGCTGCCTCAAGCCTTACGCCTGCTTCAAGCAGGCGCAGGGTTTTGACGCAGCATTGCCCTGAAAGTGACTGAGTGAAATCTCATAGATTTCACTCAGCCACTTTCAAGAGGCGTTCCTGCGCAGGAACGCCCCCCCCCCCTGCGCAGGAACGCCTCCTCATGGCGCAGTGCTGTACAACGTGACGCATCTCCTAAATGCGTCACGTTGTAAATAGGGCGCAGGGATGCGCCACGTTTCCGCGCCGTTGCGTCACGCAACAGCGGCGTAAACGTGGCGCAAGCCCTTCATAAATCTGCCCCAAAGTGCCCATCCCCCTGGAGCTGCGCTCTATTATGAAAAGAAATGCAGCAACTCTACAAACACGATGTGTGCTTTTCACGTCGTGTTTGTAGAGTTGCTGCATTTCTTTTCGTAACAGAGCTGGGCTGCAGGGTGATTGTGGGTCTTTGTTAAAGATTTCAGGTTAATCACAGCCCCAGAGGGGCGCTGTGATTAACTGGCTGAAATCTACTGTCAGTCTTATCGTGAAAAATCAAGGGACGTTTGGTGATACAAGAAGAACGTGGAATAACAATAATAAAATGTTTGAACAAGAAGAGTTTGGAACATTTCTCACTGGCTGTGCGATTGTTGATGGAGCGCCTTGCCGTTTCAATTGTAATTGCATTATGTTAACGTGCTTTGAGGTGAGGCATGTGCCCTGTCTGCACGCGAAAGTAGAAAAGCATGGAAGAAAAAACGAAACATGTTTAAATATGGAAAACACAGAGAAAATGTAGGTGTGCATTCTGCTACCCTCATAACTGCATTCAATGAATAAATTCTTGCCTCGCTTGCAGTTTGCACCCAATTTAAGAACGATTTATTTGGACCACTAGATTACATCATCACGATAAAGACTGCTTTGAATTAATGAAAAGGAAGTACTAAGTCATCTGTGGACAGTCCTTTAGGGTCTGTGGTTGATAAATACACTGGAGAACAAACGTTTACACTTTTCGGCCACTTATGTTTTTTTTTAAATTCATGTATGATGCAGTAATTAAGCAGTTTATTTACGAGATTGTACACCATTCATCTTTTGTGTTAGACTGTTAGCCAAATAAAGAGGGCTAGATTGAATTAAGGGATTGTGGGTCACGTAGTTCTCTGGGAAACTTAGTTGCAAGCAATTAGCATATTGTTCATTGGGAACATAATTGGAAACACGAGTGAGAAGGTAGAAAGTAGGAGTGGAGGGATGTGGGCATAACTTTAATGGAAGGGAGTTGAAGGTAATCAGGATGGGGAGGTGAGAGAGTTATGTAGGGGCAAGGGTTTAAATTGTGAACAAGGGGAGGAGTCAGCTGCTCGAGCATCTGTTTGTGTAAAACAGCATGAAGATGGAAACCTTTGGTATTGCCAGGATTAAGGATGGAGTTAGAACAGGTATGAGGATAAGAACGAGTCTAGGGGAGCGATTACAGAGTTCAACAGTTAGTGGTAGTGTTTTGGACACAACTAAAATCCTTGAGTGAGGTAGTGAAGGTATGTTTTTTTGTATGGTTATAATGGGATAGGGCACATTTTTGCGGTTGAGGTTTCGCTTGATTATGCAGTTTAGTATGGCAGGTTTAATATCGAGGCTGGTGTAGGGGAGGTTGCTTCATTCAGGGAAGACTCGACATGGGTGTTTTATTTATTTCTGGCAAGGGGTGAGAGTTTGAAGTAGGTAAACTGTTGTGTTAAGCATGCATAGAAAAATGAGTGGAAAAGAGTTTAGCCTATCGGCACATGAATGACAAAAAATATCAACAGAATTGATTTAAGGGATTCATTTGTGTATAACATCAGAGTTTGTTGACATGAGATTAATAGAGGTTGTATTTTCATTTTGATTTAACAGCTACCCTGACGAAGGGCACTAAGAAGCCCGAAATGCATTGGGACATTATCAAAAAAGAAATGTTGCTGCTTATTATGAATTTCGTAACCCCACGTGTTGCAATAACAGGCCCGGATAGGCATAATTGCTTCATTTGAAACAAAAGAGGTCTACTGTCAGTCTTATCGTGAAAAATCAAGGGACGTTTGGTGATACACGAAGAACGTGGAATAAAATGTCTTTTCTTAACAGAGCTGGGCAGATAGGGTTTTAAGCAAAAGTTTGTAGTGATATTTGGGGGAAACATCCTTTACCACGCAACTTTTACCACGCAGTGCCTTTACAACGCAGGTTTTACAATGAAAACCATTACAACGCATTGCACTGGGGGGTGCTCTAGGATAGGGAATAGTTTTAATTTACTATCCAACACCTTCCCTACTATCCACGGGGACTGGAGTTGGAATAGTAAATTAAACTATTCACTATCCAGCACCCCCCAAAGCAGTGCGTTGTAATGGCTTGCGTTGTAAAACTTGTGTTTTAACAGCATGCGTGGTAAAAGCATGCGTTGTAACAACGTACATCCGATATTTGGCGCTGCACACACGCGCGCTGTGTTTCCTGGCGCACATAGCCACGGCTGAAGTGCACAGAGACCCTACACTGCCGCACACAGAGGAAAAAAAATAGAGGGAACATTGCATATAATACAAAAATAATTCTAAAAAACAGATGCGCTCAAGACAAAAGTGCTGGTATACATAAAAGGGAAACATATATCACAAACCAGACAAGTGGCAAACAGAACCATTACATGTTGGAGTGAAGGAACAACATAAACATAAATATTGTGTCCTTGATTCAATTTGGGCCACAGAAAAGCGTCAACGGCGTTTCGACCGCTATATTATTGTGCAGCCATCTTCAGGACTCAAAATTTGCTTAAACGATGTATATCTGTACAATAAAAAATCTTATTTACTAAAAATTCATTACTTTGTGTATACATTCATATCATAGCAGGCTTCTTCAAAAGAAAAGACTTACAAACACCACGTGAAAGATTCTAAAGGAAAAGTATAGTAAACCTATACCAAAACTAAAGTGACTCAAAGGTGCACACACCAAGATTAGCGAAAAGACCGGCAACATCACCTTAGCATGCCATACGCTGAAGACCTATTTTCCTTCTCTGCACATTTCTTTAGTACTAGCCCTGGCACACACAGTGCACATCACTTAGGGATCTTGCTGATATGGCAAACATACCAACCAGGGACAACCAATCACCAATACAATTTATACAGGGAACATCTGTACTTGCACACTGATTAGCAGCGGCAAGTACCTCCAGCATCTAATTTCACAACTCTCTGTCACGAAAACGGTCTTGGGGGAAAACAAAAAGTTCAAGTGAACTTTAGCCAACAAGGCCAAGTCCAACAGGCACAAAACTCCCAAAACCACTCAGAGACTCATGCACCTATTTATTTATTTATTTTATTTTATTTATTTAGTGTATTTTGTATAGCGCACGGCTACCCCAACGGGGTGTCCCGGCGTTCATTGTGTGGAAGCGTGCTGAATTTGGCTCTGATGGAATTTAGCAGAATAGAAATGATTTCAGGGCTTTTTGGAATGGGAGTTCTTCTTGGATCAGTCGAATAGAAAGAGGGAGTTTGTTCCAGAGGGTGGTAGCACATACTTGAAACGTTCTGCCTCCAGAGCGTACTTTTTTAAATTTAGGGATGACGAGAAATTTTGGGGAACTGGAGCGGAGGAGTCTGGTGTTGCTGTAGGGACGAAGGCAGGAGGAAAGATATGCAGAACCCTTGCCCCTAACAGCTCGATGGGCCAAAGTTAAGGCCTTGAATTCCGCTCTTTGTTGAATCGGAAGCCAATGAAGACGTCGTCTTTGAGGGGAAATGTGCTCACGCATGGAGATGCCGCAGACCAGCCGGACTGCGGCATTTCGAACCACCTGAAGTCGATGGCGGAGGCCAGAGGCGAGTCCAATATAGAGGCCGTTGGCGTAATCCAGGTGGGACGTAATCAATGCTTGGATGATTGTTCTTCTGGTGTTATTGGGTAAAAAATTAATGAATTTTTTTATCATCCTGATTTTGGAAAAGCATGCAGCGGACACCGTTTGGACCTACTCACAGACCCACTGAGAAACTCATGAACTCACTCACAGACCCACTGAGACACTCACGCACCCACTCATAGACCCACTCACACTCATGCATCCACTCACAGATCCACTCAGAGACCCATGCACTCTCTCACAGACCCACTCACAGACTCATGCACTCACTCACAGACCCACTGAGAAGCACATGGACTCACTCACATACCCACTGAGACACTCATGCACCCACTCACATACCCACTCAGACTCACAGACCCACTCACAGACCCACTGAGATACTCATGCAGACCCTCACAGACCCACTTTGACACTCATGCACCCACTCACAGACCTACCCAGAGACTCATGCACCCACTCATAGACCCAATCAGAGACTCACATACCCACTCAGAGACTCATGCACTCACTCACAGACCGACTCAGAAACACATACATTCACTCACAGACCTACTCAGAGACTAATGCACTCACTCACAGACTCATGCACTCACTCACACACCTACTCAGAGACTTATGTGCTCACTCACAGACCCATTCACAGACTCACACACTCACTCACAGACTCACTTAGAGACTCGTGTACCCACTTACAAAGCCACTCAGACACTCATGTACTCACTCACAGACTGACTGACACACTTATGGAGGCAATCACAAACCCACTCAGACACTCTGACACCCACTCACAGATCTGCTCAGACACTCACACACCCACTTAGACACCCACTCAGAGACTCATGCATCCAGACAAAGAGCCACTCAGGGACTCATACACCTACTCACAGACTCTATTAGACACTCATGCATCTCCTCACAGGCTGACTCACACACTCATGGGAGCAGTCACAAACCTACTCAAACACTATTACACCTACTCACTGACCCATTGAGACGTTCACTCAGACACTCATGCACCCACTCAGACACTCACTCAAACACTCCCTCACAGGCCCACTCAGCTGCTCACATACCCACTCACACTCCCAGTGAGATACCTAAGTAGCCACTCCTAGACCCACTCAGACACTCACACATCCACTCAAATGTCCATTGAGACACTCACGACTCACTCAGACACCCACTGAGACACTCATGCACTAACTCAAACACTGGCTCTCAAACGTTACAGGTTACAGTTAGGAAATACAATTAAAAAAAACGTAAGAAATCCACTTATGGTTGATGTAAATTTGGTTTCCTTTCCTGACCTAGAGTGCTTGCAGAATCCATATCAAGCATTATTTTAACTTTTTCAACCTCTCCCACAGTCTCACTGGACTGTTTAGTCCCATGTGCGGCAGGGACAGCCGCCTTGAGGGGTTTGGGCACATGCTCATGGGGCTTGCCCTGCACCCAATGCTCCACGAGGCCCCTGCGCTCCAGTGAGACTTTGTCACCATGTAATTGCTGAATACTGAGCACTGCAACTACACATAGAATATTTTTTTTCATTAATTTTTGGAATACATATTGTAATTAGATGCTAGGACGTACTATTTCATATTTGAATGTGATGTTTTCCTACGGCAAATGACATGTAAAAAAAAGTGTGAACGAATGTTGAGCTATCCCTAGAGATCCACTGTTTCCATGTACATTAGATATTTTTAACAAGATATGAAATAAAGTTGTCACACGCATCATAATGTTACGTTTGGATTATAAAAGGTTGAGCCTCTACAGTTTACTTCACAAATATCACCAGTGTTGAAAAATGCCTTTCCCATTCCGTTGCAATCTCCTGAAACCACATATAACCCTCAGTACATTCGGAATGGTCAGAACGTTCTGTGCCTTTGTCATAGTTCCTCATTGACACCACAACTAATCACCCTCGCTAAAGCTTGGCAGACAATCTGTATGCGAGCCTCTTATCTCTGCCACACCACACAAGCAGGTGGCTACAAGGTGAGGACTGAAACGCACAGCAATAGCTCCTGGAGCTACGTTCCAGTGACTTGGTTTTGGAGAGGGAGAGAAGCAAACCGGTGCACTGTTTTTTTCTCTAATTGCGGGAAACATCGCACGGATTAAGCAGTAAAATATATCAAACAAGCCTAACAAGAAAAAAAATATATATATAAATTAAATCTTCTTTGCCTAGCCTGAAATCACAGTATGAAGCATGAAATCCCTTAATATACTTCATTGCCTTATTCAAATATTTTAATTGAACTAGCAAAATAAATGTTTTTGATTAGTGAAACCCAGGGGACTAAGCAAGTGATTTAGAGTGCCTCCCGTTTAAAACTGTAATTGCATACTTTAAGGCGTGCAATACCTTCCAGCATGTAATTTCTTCACAATTTTTAATGAAAATTGAGAACGCAATGGGGGCAGCCCGGGAGCTTCATGTTGAGAAAACAATGGCGAAGCTAAAAGACAGGAGAGAGCTTTAGAAAATAAAAGTATCCTTTGGGCTAAACGGTCCAGACCAGTGAGACTGTGGAAGAGGTTGAAAAAGTTTAAACAATGCTTGATATGGATTCTGCAAGCACTCTAGTGGGCATATTCACAAGAAGGTGTGATAACTATCGCAAGAGTAGCGTAACGCAACTTTCAAAATCGCAGCCCATCGCGGGAAAATAACCCCCTGTCAATGTGGAATTCACAACACAGCAGCAGCATGCGATAGTCCTCCGAAATCATGGCCAATCTCGGCGATACAACCACCTCGATGGAGACAAAAACACAAACCACAACACCAAAAAACCTATGATGTGCCCAAGCGCGATGAGGAAACCAGTGATAAGCAGTGCCAGGCCGGCAACACGCACCTAGCAGGCGGGAAAACTCACCATAAAAGTAGAAAAAACAGCTAAACATAAACTGGCCAACACACAAGAACCATGGAGGCATCCGGAGCAGGCTCAGAGTACGAGCTCAACCCCACAAGCACCCCGGACAACCAGCCCGGGACCTCGGTGACAGGGAAGGGCAAGGACAAGAAGAATGAAAAGATGAAGTTCAGTCCACAGATGAACAGGATCATAGTCACGGAGGTGACGGAACACCATCAACAACTGATCGTCACCTCCAACGTGTCATTGGGCACCAAAAACCGAATATGGCGGGACATCATGGACAAGGTGAATGCCGTTGGGGAGCACAAGAGTACAATGGACGAGGTCAAGAGGCGATGGAATGACATCAAGTGACGGACCAAGGAGAAACACAAACCGAAAGGCAGCAACGCAGACTGGAGGTGGGGGCCCTGCGCCACAGCACAAGCTGGATGACATGGAGGAGCTGGTGCCGACAGTCATCAGTGTGGAGACTGTGGCAGGAGTCGGGGGGATCATAAACTGCTCGAGCAGTCCCAGCTACTCTTCACTGATGACGAGAAGGACAACACCAGCATCGACACCCTAGCCATCCAAGACATCATGAACCTCATTCAAAACTCACCTCCAGAACTCACCTCCAGAATGAGGGGTCAGGCCAGCTGCCTTGAGGAGACCCCACCTACTACCCAAAGCACCCAGCAGGAGGCACCCACAGCCCCGGCACCCCCCTAAAACCGCCAGGAACAACACATAGCCTTTCAACTCCGTGTGCTGCAGTGCCAGAGGGAGACCGCAAACCAGGTGCGGTTGGGCTTCGGAAACATGGCAACCAAACGTTACGCCATCCTTGGGTGTGTATCTTTGCTACATGGTCTCCAACGAGCCCTGACTGACATTGCTGGAGTCACGATGCTGAGAGAAGAACACCTGTCCACTCAGAGTGGCTCCAGCGATACGAGCCGTGAGCTGGCACAGATGCAGAGGCTATTGGAGGACATGGTGTGGATGGAGGTGGAAAGGATGGCAGCCACTGCTGAACATCAGCGGGATGTAGCTGGGATCTACCATGCCCTGCAGATCCTCATCATGGCATTGCTGCTACAAAGCGTGGTGATGTTGAATTCTGCTGCCTCCACACCATCCACATTTCTGCCACCTGGTGTGCCTATGCCTTCCTGTGCGGAAGGGCTAACCACTCCGGCACCTGAGGTGTCAGTGCCTCAGCGCCTCCCTGTGTGGCAGGCCTAACTACTCCAGCACCTAAGGTGTCAGTGCCTCCCTGTGCGGAAGCCCTAATTATTCCGGCACCTGAGGTGTCAGTGCCTCACAGTGAAGCAGATAGACCACCACCGGCACCTGAGGTGTCAGTGCCACACAGTGAGGCAGGCCTAACTACTGCGACACCTTAGGTGTCAGTGCCACACAGTGCAGCAGAGAGTACGGCAACCCCCCACAGGTGGGGCAGGGAACATATCCGTGGACGGGAACGTGGATGGGCTTGTGATCAGAAGGGCTCAGTAGCATTCATTACCACCACCTGGCCTGTTCCTGGTTGGTCCCGCACGTGGCTTCATGACCTTCCACTGACCCCTGATTCATTGAGATGCACTCACCATGGGCAGCGGCATGGCCCACCACATCCTGTTTGATGACCACTTACACAGCGACCGGACTGTGGACTGCACCCCTCCTCTTCCGCAGTACTTGTCTTCCACGGATGGACTCTGGCTGGCCCGCCATGGGCCCTGATAGTGTAGTGTATTCGGCAGTGCCCTGTACCGCTCCAGCTGCGGAAAAGCACTGGATGTGCAATAAACATCCAGTGACGCTCTGCTGTGTCATGTCTTTCCTCATTCTTGTATGTATGTGTGGATGAATGTAGGGACAGTGATTTCCCTTGCGTCAATGATGCACATCCTGTGGGATGACAGTCAAAGGGTGCAACATGGCAATTTGTGTAACGGGTCCCGTGAACACCACAACAGGGACACACGCAGCAGCCACTTTTTTGTCCGGACATGGACTGGACCACGCCCAGTGCCCACGAGTCATTTTTGCAAGCTCTGCCCTGTTTCGGCGTACGGTAGGTCCGACCACTCCGCTCACGCTCCAGGAGGGGGGGCTCGTTGAGCTGAGCGACTGTGCAGGTTAAGATGTTGCTCGGTGCCCTTGTTCATACCATGCCATGGTGTCATTTAGTCCCAGCATCAGACATGCTACCTGGTGGCAAGACAGCATGGATGCATGGTGCGGTGGGTGCCATGTCTGCCGGCCCCGGCCTTGTGCTCTGCAGTGGCACATAGTTGGACCTGCAGTCTACAAACCGGTGGCGGAATGTGAGCAGTGTGGCCTTGGTGTGCACTGGCGGGCATGCTCCGATCGGCAGCAGAAGGGGCTGGGATGCCTTTGCCTGGGTGTGCATGGGCAGATATACCTCGATGGGCGGTGGAGGGGCTGGGATGCCTCTGCCTGGGTGTGCATGGGCAGGCGGGCGATGTTGTCTTGTGCAAGTGTGTGTACTGTGCCAGTCATGTATCTGGACTCTGTTTCAGATGACGGCTCTGTCTCAGATGTGGGACCTGGTGTGCTGCTATACGTACCGGCAAGTGGTTGGAGACACACCAGTGGCAGCAGGTGAGCTGTGGGGCCTGGGTGCGCAGGGTCATCTCTCTCTCTATCTCTCTCTCTCCCCTCTCTTCTTCTATCTCTCTCTCCCTCTCTCCCCTCTCTTCTTATCTCTCTCCCTCTCTCCCACTCTCTTCTTCTCTCTCTCTTTCTTCCCCTCTCTTCTTCTCTCTCTCTCTCTCTCTCTGGGTGTTTTGGCGGTGGGTGTTGTGGCCCTCTTGGGTGTCCGGTGAGCATAATCAGTTGCTCCTTGGCATCTGTTGCCCTTCCGATGACGCCCTGGGCAGGGCTCCCTTTTGTGGTGCAGACTGCAGTCCAACTTTACACCAGGTCAGAGCAGGTGTAAAATTCCTGCTGCTAACATGCCTTATCGCGTGTTTTGTGTTCTTATCGCCAATCTGTCTGGTCGTTGTGAATGTTGAGGAGTGGTGTTGCCGCAGCTTTGTGTACGGGAACGCCTACTTTGCATTTCATTAGCGATAGTTTGGGGGGTCCTCTGTGGCGATGATTTTTGTGGCTGCTATCGCGGGAAAAGTGGTGCTGTGGGTTGTTAGCACCTGCTTGTGAATGGTGGGGTAAATTTATCTTGACTTTGGCTGCGATAAAGTACCGTTGATTCGGCGATAGCTCCTTGTGAATATGCCCCAAGGTCAGGAAAAGAAGCCAAATTTACATCAAGCATAGAGCAGAATCTATTGTTATTGCTAAAATAAAACATGTACAGTTAGGGCGAGCATAGAATGGCCCATCTAAATTGTATAAATAAAGAGAAAGGTTAAAAGTGACATAATGCCCACACTGTGCCCATTCCAGGAAAAGTACCATAGTTATGCATCTGCATTACTAAACACGGCCAACAGCTGTTGTGTTTGGAGGTCATTGTTGGCCGCAGTTTATTACTTATTACATACGTCATACAGATGCAACTCCCCTGGACACCGTATTGGGCCTGGGGTCATAAATCATCATCACATGTAATTGCAAATTGGGTATCATACAGTGTCAATTGTACATCATAAATTATGGGTCATAAATCCTAGAGGTATCATAAATCATTCTGTCACAGTTTCAAAGCTTTATTCGACATTTGTCATAAAAGCAACCTTCCTAACCCTATTACAATAAATATTATAGCTAAAAATACTTTTTTAAAACACATATTAAACAATGACAGTCGAATGCTATACATGATAAAAATTTGACCTTAATTCATAAAAATTATTTTTTATAAAAGACATTTCAAAAGACAGAATAATTAGGACATGGCAACCATATTTCATTTTGTTACATTTGACGATAAAGTGCGAGTGCGGATTACCCATGCCCAAGCAAGAAACTTTGCTACATCAACTACAAATGGTGTGGAACAGTCAGATTCTAGTATTCTAAGAGCTATCGATTGGCTGCGGGTACCAATGTTTGAGCTAACTGGCTTTAGCCATTTACGCCTAGGGCTGGTATATAATGGGCAGCAAAACAACAAATGGGAAATGTGCTCTACTTGGTCCTTACAATGGTAACAATGTTCATCCCACGATGCAGACCAATGCTTCTTAAAAGCATTCACTGGTAGTGTTCCAACGCGAAATTGGAAATATAGTTTCCTGTCATGTGGGCGTTCGATTATATCCCAATATGGTTCACATGACGGATACATTTTTATGTCCAAAAAGCGGGATGACAAGAGTGATTGGGATCCTTTACAAAACCTTGTTAGATACACCATCTCCCAATATAATTCTTTCAATTTCGCTTTCGAAGGAAAACTAGCCACATCCTTGTTGCCCCATAGGTGTTCCAGTTTTAACTTTGCAAGAAGGCCCCGTAGTTCTTTTAGCCATACAATACAATGAAAACGATCACACTTAACAACATCTGACAGGGCTGTAGCATAATGGCTTAACTCTGGGGTCACCATCAAATGTCTCCAATATAGAAGTGGCCGTAGCCTAGCTATGTCCTCAATATTTTTTCTGCCAAGGTCCAGTTTTAATGGAATTATGGGTGTGCTTTGAGGGGCATTACAAGCCCTCGCAAGAATCTATTTTCTGCCCGCCCCAACTCTCCCAGATTTGAGAACCCCCATAGATCGGATCCATATAAACAGGCACTCAATACTTTCATGTTGTAAATTTCAAGGGCACAATTTATTGGTTTTGTCAGCGAGGCTCTATGTTTTAGGGCAACTACGCCTGCAAGCTGGCTAAACTTCAATACTGCCGTGTTAATGTGCGATTTCCATTTCATATTGCCCTGTAAAATAATGGCTAGGTAGGAAAAAGCATCTACTTTCTCTAGCGGTGTGCCTTTGTATTTTATTACACCTTTAAAAGTGGACTGATGGTTTAGGCACATGAATTTAGTTTTGGTGGTATTCAATTCAAGGCCCCTACTATCACAAAATTCACCAAAGGCATCAACAATTTTTTGGAGACCGCTCGGTGTGCGTGAAAGTAAAAGCGTGTCGTCCGCAAACATTAGGACGGGGACGTGAGAACCTGCTATAATTGGGGCATCACTTGGGGATTTCTTTAAATGATCGACAATGCCATTTATATAGATTGAAAATAATGTTGGCGCCTGGACACACCCTTGCCTTACCCCTCGCTCCACCGGGAAGGGCTCTGTTACTTCTCCCTGCTTGCCCCACCTAATTTTAGCAAAATTGTTTTCATGAAGGCGGACAAGCAGGGTGAGCAGTTCCTGGCTTAATCCTACATCAACCAAGGTCTTCCACCGTTTTCCTCTTGGGACCAGGTCGAAAGCTGCTTTTAGGTCCACAAAAACAGCATACAATGTCCCCTTTTTTAGTGTGACATTTCTCGGATAGATGGCTATGAAGTAGAAGACTTGGTCAACACTGCTAGTCAAGGGACGAAACCCTGCTTGATAGGGTGACAGTATGTTTTTTTCCTCAATCCATTGTTGCAGTTTATTCTGGACTAAGCGCCCCATAAGTTTTTGTGCTGTATCAATAAGACTGATGGGTCTGTAGTTTTTAGCCAAGGTTTTATCGCCTTTTTTAAATATGGGGATGATTTCCGCTCCCTGCCATGAAGCGGGCACTTCCCCTCCCATAGCCACTGCGTTAGCCAACCATTTGAAATAAGTACACCATGAGTTCCGGTAAGATAAAAATACATCTGCCGGAATTCCGTCCATGCCCAGAGCTTTTCCCCCCGCTACACAATCCAAGGCCTTACTAACATCTTTTTCATTGAATATTTGTTGCTTGAAAAAGACAGGTAGGGGGGGTGGGTCGAAAGTATGGGCTGGATTTCGGGCATACTGTGGTTGGAAAAACTCAGTCCATTTATTTTTAGCAACATAGTTTTGTGGCTGCGCAGCTATCCCTCCCCTGTCCCATTTTACTGTGGCCCAAAATTGCTTAGAATCCTTAGCTGCGCAAGCCTCTTTCAATTCATGCCAGCATTCCTCATCCCAGAGTTTCCTGGCTTGTTTTTGGGTCTGTCTATAATTATCTCTCGCCTTCCTGACTGCTATGGCATTGCCTGTTCTCAGTTCAGTGCTTAAATTAAGTCGTGCCAACCTACAACTCTTGTCATGCCAACCTTGCCTTGGCTGTTCTTTTTTAATTTTATTTGAATCTACTGTTTTAATGAAGAAGCTTTGGAGTTTGCTAAAGAGGTTTTTATGAGCCTCCATCATGTAGTCCTGGAAGTTAAGCTTCCCATGATGGGACTTGATGTTGTTTACTTCATCTACTACTGTTTTTTTAAGGGCCTCTAGTTTTGCTACATCTTCTATCAGCATTCTCCATTTCAGGTGGCGATGATTGTTTGAACATACAACATCTTGCGTCACCCGTTCATTTTTATTGGTATGCTCTATAGTCTCATAGTAGGAATAAAGGGTCATAAATAGGGGGTTGTGATCGCTTTCCAATCTTTCTTGCACAACCAAGCCCTTACATCTAATAACAGGTAGTCAATTCTGCTAGCTGCTCGACCGTTGTCAAACGTACTGCTCCCTTTTAGATCTGAAGGCGAGCGCCCATTTACCGCTCTCAATCCTCTTGCTAAGCAGAGACTCTTTAACTGAATTGCCACAGCACTCCATTTTTTAATAACAGGCACCTCCAACTGGGGTATTCCCCACTTTGTGTCCTCCTCCTCAGACAGAATCCTATCCTCTTCACCCAAGGGTTCAAAGGTGGCGTTAAAATCCCCGCCCTCTATAACGTGCGATTGGAGTGTTAACATTTCAATATTCTGTTCTAGAATGGTTACAACCTCTGAGGATTTACCACCACCCACCCCCCTGGCATAAACATTAAACAGGGCAAGTTCTTGACCATTTTCCCATCTAATGTTAAGTGCTACAATGTCATTGGATGGTACAGATCTTTGTGTTATTGAGCAATTCAGTGACTGACGGATCCAAATTAATAGGCCTCCAGAGGGGCGTCCTAAACGATTTCTAGTTGCCGGTATATAGAAATTTAGGTACCCCTGGCGAAAAGTTGGGTTCAGTGACCAAGTTTCTTGTAACATAATAATGTCCTGTTGGTCAATGAAATCAACCCATTCTGGTGTAGTTATCTTATTTGCTACGCCTGCTATATTCCATGAGACAAGGGACAGAAATGATGTTTCTTGATATGGCAATATCTGGCCCTTCTCCGCATTATTTACATTTACGTCAGGCTCAGCAATTATTATTTCTCAGTTCGTCGATACAGTCTCGCTCCCTGACGCTTCCCTATTTCTATTTGTACCCTCTGGTTCTTTGTCTAACTCTCCAGAAATAGAGGTTCGAGAATCCCTGGAACCTATTATCTGCTTGTTGGGTTGTGTACGTGCCATGATGGCTACCCCTCTATTAGTTTGCATTTTCTGCTTTTTGGGAGACAAAGGTTTAAACCTTGCGAGTCAATCGCATTCGTTTAGATTGGATAAAGCCGAGAAACGATTTTCCAAATTAAGCCCCCATTCGCAGATAGGGCCATCCCTAGCCCTTTTATTTCCCACAACTGACCACTTGGTCCTTAGTATGCTTGGCTTCGCCACAAGTCCTCTTCTACTGTAGAAGAAGTCCAAAGTGAGTGGTATTATTTCTGCGGTTCTGCGTTGGGGGGGGAAATGTTAAGCAGGATGTCTGGTAATGCTTCCGGACCCTTAAAGTTTAGTACAACGCAGTCTCCTGCAAATTTCTTGGCTTTATTCCCTATCCACTTTACCCGTCTTGCTGTTAACAAGTCTTCTGACAGCTTTTGTTTGCCCCAGGGAGATATGTGCATGTTATTGCTCAACCATTGCAGTGCTTTATTTAATAGGGAATCTGGTGACTCGATCTGGCCTATATTCAGTGGTGGCACATTGGCAAGAACAAGAATCAGGGGTGAGGCTTCTACAATTAGCTCCACAGGGCTTGTTTCAAGATTAAAATCAGGAACTATAGTATTCCCTGGGATTATGGGGGGTCCCAAAGCTGTAGGAATGTTTGGTTGCATACTAGATTTCGGTCTAGTTGGCTGAATGGGGGCTAATTAGTCTTCTATTCCCCCCTGGTATGTTTCCCCCTGATATGCTTCCCATCAATTGTTTTTCATCGAGTTTGCCTATTATCAGATTCGGTATTTCCCCCACACTGTCATTAGTCTTTTTTAAAAGGGTCTCCAATTTATCGACTTTATCAGTAAGATGATCAATTTTAGATAGGAGAGGTTTAATTATCCGGGTTAACTTGGTGTCCAGCATACCCATGAACTTGTTCATAATGACATCATCCCATCCTATACTGCCATTCCCTTCCTCCCCCTTTCCTTCTGAGACAATTTTTTTTGGGGGGGTTGCTGGCCTTTTCCTACTAGCCCGCAATCCTTCTCTTTTAGGGGGAATCTTAGTGGCTCCTCTTGCTGCTCTTGGCGCAGGGACGGGCGTTGGTGGAGAGATGCATACCATGGAGACATTTAACACTGAGCTGTCAATATTGTGATGTGTAGGTAGTTCTATGACATTTATTGTATCAGAATCCATTACAGTCAAACCCGATTTCTCTCTTTGAGAACATGTTGGTGAAACACTAAGTCCCAAGGAGGACCTCCGTTCATTATTTATTTTTGCCACCACCTGAACTAAATAGTTGTCCATGGTGTTGGCAGGGGTAATGGGGGTTTTTTGTTTCGACATTTGAGAGCTAAACAAGCCTGATAAAGTATAGCAAGCTAATGCAATTTGCAGATGTCAAAGTTTGAGCCCTTTGACCCTTAGGCAGTCGATGACAAAGACTCAAAAGATCAAATAACTCACGGAACAAATTTGTTAGAGTCCTGGTCCAGTCCAGTCGTGGCCAGTCTTGGACTGTCTTAGACTGTCCGCCCTTTGTCCGGGCTTCGTCCGGCGCGTCCGGCGCGCGTCCTCGCAGGATGAGGGACCTGACGATGCTTTATGCGCCGCCTGGCGCGCTGCTTCAGGTGTCGTCACTTCCCCCCGTGGGATCCTGGGGGATGTAGGCAGACCGGCGGAGCCAAGCCCGGCCGGTCGCTGCAGTCAGAGGTATGGCGGAGCAAAGCCCGGCCGCTGGTCAAGGGGGTCAGCGCTGGCAACAGGAGACAACTTGGCAAGTACTGGAACACGGGGAACTCGGCCCCTGACGATGCTTTATGCGCCGCCTGGCGCGCTGCTTCAGGTGTCGTCACTTCCCCCCGTGGGATCCTGGGGGATGTAGGCAGACCGGCGGAGCCAAGCCCGGCCAGTCGCTGCAGTCAGAGGTATGGCGGAGCAAAGCCCGGCCGCTGGTCAAGGGGGTCAGCGCTGGCAACAGGAGACAACTTGGCAAGTACTGGAACACATTCTGTCACAATCGGTCATCATTTTGTTGTCATAAATCATTTTGCATGATCGTCATAAAACATCAGCCATCAATCATTGTCTGGTCATAAAACACTTGTTTGTCTTTTGCTCAGTTGCATCTCCTTCAGTCGTAAATCACCCTGACAGTTCGCAGATTGTTCTTGTTGTTCTCCGCACCCCTTTGCATGTGTGGGGTAGCTTTTCCAATTAGTTAGGCCCCAACCTGTTTACCTTGCTAGTCTATGTACCCTGCCATCTGGTGGGGGCTGGGCTGCGAGCATTGTCTCCGTTTGCTACCCCCTTTTTATCAGGCCTACTCACCCTGCCCTAAGTCATCACAAAGTGAGTGGCTCTCCTTTTACACCCAAACCATGCACCTTTTTTTCAGTTTTTCCGCCAGCACTGAGACGCTGCTGTTACCTAGGTGTGGGTGGGTGTGACTCGACATTTTCAGCACAGCTCCCCCAGCTCCACAATGTAGAGGTGAGCTGTATGAGGGGGGGAGTGTCACCTTATTTCCCCTCTTTTCGTCCATTGCACTCGGAAGGGGGTGCCCCTGATTGGGGGTTCCAAACCCTTACCTGGCCCTCCCATTGATCCAGTGACCTGGCACCACTCTGGCGCTAGTTTGCCATGTGGGTAGCACTCCCCAATTCCCGGCAGTGCAAACCAGTTCCTTTTCGGGTTCTGGCGGCCATTATGGCGCAGCCCTCGAGGCCCACTTTGGGGGCGGCCTCTGCTATTATAGTTATTTGTTGAAAAAATTCAAAAACAAATGTTTGAAAAATAAAAAAAATCGTAATTCACCAGTTATAGTTTACTGAGGTAACTGTAGCTTGTGCCCCAGCCATATTCTGCATATGACCTCACGTATTACATCACTCATGACATGTTAAATGACACCATTGATGACATCACTGATACCATCTCAAATGGCACCACTGATGACATCATCTAAAAGATATGATAGTTTTCGTCCCGGAAGGTATTTTGTAAGGTACAAATAGACCCAATTTCCCATAACCACTGTAGTACCAAATGTACTTAAACTTTCACAACAAGCAAAAACAGCAGAATATGTTATGTTATTATGCTTAAAAAGAGTGCAGCTTACTCCAACTGGAACATCCTGGGACTAGGATTGTTCACATGTCAGAAAAAAGGGAGAGCAGAGGCGATCAGAAATTAAAAGTGAAGAAGGGAAGAGAAGCACCATAATGAGAGAGGATGTACTGACTGAAAAGTTCTCATGAGGCTAGGTGAGTTAGCTTTCCTTGTACAGCCAGGTCTTCAGATTTTTCCTAAAGGGGACTTCGTCTGGCTCAAGTATTAAATGCATGGGAAGACTGTTCCATAGTCTGGCTCAGCAGACACTAAAAAGCATCTGCCCATCTGGGCTTTTCTTGCCCTCTGAATGATCGCGAGTGTAGAGTCTGTGGATCACAGGTGGCAGCCAGGCAGGTAGGGCCTGACCTGGTTATGTAAATAGCAAGGTCCTTTGTATTTTATGACATAGGCACATGGCCTTAAAATGAATTTGCTTCTCCTGAGGGAGCCAATAAAGCTTGGCAAGAGCTTGCAACGCATGGGTTTGTCTAGGAAGGTTGAGGAGAAGACTAGTAGCTGCATTTTGCACCCTTTGCTTCTTCTGAATATTGTGTTTGCACACTCCAATATAAAGACTTTTGCAGTAGTCCAATCTTGAGACTATGAGAGCCTGTGTGACCGCTTTCCTTGCGTAACAGGTCTGAAATTTCTGTGATAATTGTATGGCCATACATTTACCGGCCAGACACATGATTTGATCGTCAAAGAAAAGAGTTGTGTCGAACCATACTCTGACGTTTTTGACTTTCGGCTTAGGGTTTGGGAAGGTGCCTAGTGTCTGCGGCACCAGGCCGAGGACCATATTGAGGATTGCTTCCCTATTAGAAGGACTTCGGTTTTGTTTGCGTTCTGTTTAGGACAACTTGAACTCAACCATTGAGCCAAGTCTACTATACGTGATTTAAAACTACCTCCTGACTCGCCCTCATCCTAGACAAGAGAGATAATCAATTGCATGTATTCCGCATATGACACAATGGAAACATAGTGTTTGTCTATGATGTCTGCCAAGGGTCAAATATAGACTTTGAATAATGTAGTGCTTAGCATAGAGCCCTGCTGCACCCCTTGGGCAGGGAAAATTCTTCTGAGGCATAGGGGGTATTTATTACTTGGAATGTCCGCCCTAGAAAAAAAGAGGCTAACCATTCAAGGCCAGGGGGCAGATCACACAGGTACGCAGTCATAATAATATGCGGTGGGAGACAGTGTCAAAAGCTGCACTTAGCTCTAGCATGATCAAGGCAGGAGTGTGACCTTTGTCAGCCTCAGCTCTAAGCGATTCTGGGGCCAGCAGCAACACTGACTCAGTGTTGTGTTGAACCTGGAAACCAAATTGAGACTCGTGCAGCAGATTATTATCTTCAATGAAATGAGTCAGCTGGATTTTGACATGTTTTCCTGCAACTTTAGTGAAAAATTGAAGAAGAAAGATGGGTTTGAAGTTTTGCAGTAAGGAGGGTCTAGGGAAGGTTTTTGAGAAACAGCTTCACAATAGTGTGTGCCCGATGCCAAAGAGATGTTGAGAAGGTTGCCCCAGTCAGGAAGGATGAATTCCAAACTGATTTCAGGATCTAAGAGGGAGCAGGGTCCTTGGGTGAGCCTGATGGGACCCTAATAATCAGAGCTTGCAAGTCCTCCAGAAGGGTTGAGTAAAGCTGGAAGGACTCCTCATACTGGCTGGGTCTTCCCCACAAGCTTCCTGGCTGCCAAACTTCCTGGCGGATTCTGGGATTCACATGACTTTTGGAGTACTTCTATGTGTGTCTACTAAGATGTTACAAGTTTATATGGGATACACCAAAGTGTCCCAGGTAGTGTTCTTTGATCTGTCTTTAATGTTATATGTGTTTTTTTAATGTATATTTATGGTCCATCTGATTTATGTAGGATTATGTCTCTTTGTCTGTGTGACAGTACTAAATTTGTAATACGTGAGTCAAAAATATTGTGATACTGTTGTCGCTTGGACCACAAGAGAAAATTACAAATGTATATGTACTCTTGTTTTTATGTTATGTCTGTAGTTATTTGACATAGATTTAAACATATTTATGTATGTCCGGATATGTTGTCTTACAGCCCTGAAGAAGTCCAGTGTTTTGGACGAAATGCTTTGGCTGTTATCTGCTGTACATACATGAATCTTGACAGAATAAAAAGACTTGCACACATTTTTGAAAATCGTATTGGACAGTTTGGTCATTTTCATTGAAAATTATACAATTATCATATGGTGCACCTTTTATTATATTTGGATTCTGGGAAAGATTGATATATACCCGCTGCCTTGTGATGGAAGAATTGGGTGATGGTATTACAACTCTCTAGGGTGGGGGTGGTCTACAAGGCGACCCGATATAATGATGTCAAAGATTTGACAATAGAGAATAATTCCCTAGCTAAGTTTTTGGCTGAGTCGATTTTATTGGTGTAAAAAGCCCTCCTGGTAGTGCAAATGTTTTTATGATCGATTTTCAAGGCAACGTGATAGTCCTGTTTACTGGTGGCAGTCTTTGCTTTATGCCAGATGCGCTTGAGTTGTTTGCAGGATTTTTTTTAGAGAGACGAGTTCAGCTTAGAACCATTCGGCCAAGGGTTTGGTTTGCGTAGTCTTTTAGTGGGCCACCCTATCAAGAGCACTGGTGCTCCAATTTTTCAGTAGCTGATTGGCTGATTCGCAGTCCTTCCCCAACAAGACAAGAAGTTTTCTGTCCGTAAGGCTTCAGATAAAGCCTCTGAGGAGACCTTGGCCCATTTCTTATTCTTGTAGGTACCACCAGTCTCATCAATTTGTATATATATATATATATATATATATATATATATATATATATATATATATATATATATATATATATATATATATATTCACTGAAAAAAACCATAGGTTTCACACCAGTTATAGTTAACTGGAAATTTTACTGACATAAAACCATTGAAATTCCCAAGTTATAGTTAGTTGGACTTAAGCATGGGCGGAAAATCCGTTTCGCTCGCGAATTTTGCAGATTTTCGGTAAATTCGCGATCCGCGAGATTCGCGAATTTCCCGCAAAATCCGCAAATTCTTAGCAGCGGATTTTTTTTCTTGGTGATACAATTTTGCGGCGTGCGGTGTTCACTTACCGTCATTCAGCGTTTGCCGAGTTGTTTTTCTCGATATTACAACAAATCCACTAGCAAGCAGCATAGACCTTCTGAAAATGATGATTTTTATCAGAATAACTCCTCAGGTTGACATTTGCCTGCACTTTTTGGGATTTGAGGCCTTTTGACTCTCTTTGGATCACTTTTGGATTAGAAATCAACTTTCATAAGTAAGTTTGTTTGGGGCATTACAGTTGCTGTTCTGCAGAAAGCACTCAGCAGGTGCAAAAGTTCACTCATCATTAGTAACCATTCCCTGTAGTACTTCCTGAGGGCCCCCTCCAGAGTTCAGTTGCCTATGTTTGTTTGGGGCATTACAGTTGCTGCTCTGCAGAAAAACGAATTTTCAAAAATGAAAGCACTCAGCAGGTGCAAAAGTTCAAACTCATCATTAGTAATAGTAACCATTCCCTGTAGTGCTTCCTGACTGGGGCCCCTCCAGAGTTCAGTTGCTAGTTGCAACAATTGTATGACCCTGCTCTGACCCTCACAGCAGGCTCATAGAATAGCTACAAGTAGGCCACAAAGGTGCTGGAAAAAAAGTTGCACTGCAACAGAAAGCAAATTACAGATAAGGAAGCAGGTGCCAGACTGGAATTTTAAAACAGTGACACATTAATATACCAACCCCAAATTAATTCATGTCAGTTGAAGCAGGGCAGGTGTGCTTGCTTTTCCCCCCATAATCTACAGTGATGATGAACCAGAGGTTGGCATTGATGTACCAGAGGTAGCATGGGTGAAACAGAGGGTGGCAGTGGTTAAACAGAGGGTGCTGGGAACCTGTGATGATGAACCAGACGTAGAAACAACATAGTCGCGACCGTTGCGAGCCGACAAGTAAGTTCTCCATTGCGAACTGGTACCAAACCCTCGCGAACTGGCAGAAACCCTTGCGAACACACAAAAAAATCCACAAATTCGCGCCCCGGTGAGCGCCCCGGAGAGCGTAGTCTTTTGAAGTGCCCCGGTGCGCGAACCGGGAAGCGTCCCGTTAGCACCAATGTCGCGAACGAAAACATGATCGTGACGTATCGCGTAGCCGCGTCCGCGTGATATGCACGGCGTAAGCGCACCCGGAAGCACTCGAGCGAATACGATCGTGCAACGTAAACATCCAACGCGCTTACGCAATGCGACCTGGGGCGCGCCCGGGGGCGCGTCGCGTAAGCGCGTCGGTCATGTGACCTGAAAATAACACTTTTTATTGGTGCAGAACAGTTTTGGTTTCATAATGATGAAATCCCTGGTCTTGTGACCTGAAAATAACACTTCTCATTGGTTCAGGCCTTTTTTTTCTCAAAATGATGAAAGACCCCACCTTTTTTCCTTATTCTGACTTTGTCCTTTGACTGAGGAAGACCTGTTTGTACCTCTCTGTAACTTTTTGAACTATAAAATGGCTTCAGTAGCAGCAGCAGCTGGAGCATCTGCACCACCACCACAACCACCAAGAGGACCACCACAAGATTACATTGGTGGTCAACAAGAGGAGGAAGAGGAGGAGGAGGAGGAGGAGGGGAGGAGAAGATGGCTTGAAGAACACAATACCCCATACCAGCTAAGACCACACATTGTATGGGAGTTTTTTTCGATCCCAGAGGGGAAGAAAAAAGTCAATGCGGCCAAGGTGACTTGCCTAATCTGTGGCATAGAACTTTCTAGGGGGAACCGAATAAAAAATATTAATTCGGAAACAACACCATGATAAGACACATGCAGCGCAAGCATCCGATGAACTATTCTGCTGCAGAGATGAGGGAACTGGCCAGTGACCCTCCCCAATCTACAAGCACCACCTCCAAAAGAAAGCAACCCACTCCGTCGGGACCAGAGGCAAGGGTGACAATCCCTTGCATTCAGCCACGGTTTGCGGATTTCTGCATTACTTGTATTCATTGTGGGAAGACCATCTCTTATGGTGAACTGAGCATAAAGCTCATAGTCCTTGCTGGGGACAACCACAAATGCCCCAAAAAACCCTAATTTTTTCTTTTTTTTTTGGCTCCAGTTGAGCCATTTTCAATTCCCTGTTTTTTCGTTTCTCCCCATGAAAAATACAAAAAAAATATAAAACTGTTCAGAAAACCCCAAAAAAGTAAAAAATGTTCAAAAAAACAATAAAAAAATATAAAACAACAAAAAGAAGAAAAAAACTGTTCTTTTTAGAACTACCTCCAATTTATAAAAAAAGGCCACATTTTTTTAAAACTCTGTCATTCTTCTTTCCCCATGGGCGGCTCCCCGGTCCGCTCCCCGGTGCACGTACCGGGCGCTCGCCCCGCGCAAATCAAAAAAAAAAAATATATATATTTTGCTCCGCGGAGCCCTTTTATAGCCCCCACATGTAAATGTAAATGTAAATGTAAATGTACATGTATTTATATAGCGCAAATCGCCCACATCGCAGGCATCTATGCGCTTGCTTAGGGAACCCGTCCTGGTATTCCCCTGTGAGATACCCCGGCAGGGTATCTACAAGGTGAAAGCCAGGCATCCCGCCGCGAGGGGCCGTTGTGGAGATTAAGCAAGCTATTGCCCAGAGTCGCAGAGTGTGAACCCGTGAGTCGAGTAGGCACCGGAGTGAGAATTATCAAGTCCGTGGAATTATTGAGCCCAACCCCCGTCGGGGCGGGGAATTGAACCCTGGTCCAGGGCTGATCTCAGCTTCCGGGTCTGCCGCCTCTAACCCCTGAGCCACACTTCTCCACATCAAACCTAGGGGGTCAGGGGGGAGCAACCCTACCCCCTTATGGTCATTTTCCCCTTTTTTTTTGCACCTCTTGTGTCTCTATCCTACCGAGACACAAGATGGCGGTCGGTCCGGACTGTTTTGAATGTTTACAGACACCCGAGAGCCAATCAGCTTTCCGTGCGCACCTCGCGTGGCGCGCCCAGAGCGCTCCCCGGTGCGTGTACCGGGGCGCTGCCATAGATATATATTTTTTTTTAACCCAAATTACTCAAAATCCACTGGAGCACATATCTTGAGACATAGCAAAGGCACATCGGGCTACCAGTCCCTACAATTTTGCCAAGTTTGGTGGAAATCCATTCAGCCGTTCGGGCTAAAAGTGAGTTCGACCGCACTATGGAAATTAACATGGAGAAAACACGTTTTGGGACCCCCCTTTTATCTCGGCCCCCGCTTGACGAATCCCCCCCACATTTTCAGGGAAGGAGCGGAGCGGGCCACGAACTTTGAGAAATTCGCGAAGATTCGTCCACCGGTGTCAAAGTTATTCCCAATAGAATGTTGCGGATTTCCTATGGAAAGTAGATCCTAACTATAACTACTTACTGGCGACTGCCAGTAAGTAATATATATCATGGCCACTCACTCACCTATAATGCCACTGACACACCCACTGACACACCCATACAGCCACTCACCTACTCATACAGCCACTCATTCATCTACTTAGCTACTCACATACCCTCTTATATACCCATACAGCCACTCACACACCCATTCAGCTACTCATACACCCATACTACTACTCATGCACCCACTCACATACCCATGCAATCACTGACACGCCCACAGAGGTTATCAGAAACCCACTCACTCGCCTATACATCCAATCATGCATGTACTTCCGCACACATACAGCCACTCAGACACCCACTCAGACACTGTTACATTCACACAGCCACTCCAATCACACATGTTAGAAATAGTATCACTCATTAGTATTACAACTAGTATACTCACTCAACTTATGTAGTAGGTGAGAATATATGTTTAACACTCATAAACGCTTAGAAAACACACTCAGTTGATGATGTCATCAGTGATGCCATCAGTGATGTTACTCACCATATCATGAGTGATGTAATATGAGGTCATAAACCATGCATTGTGGGGGTGTAAGTCATAGTTAGCTCAGGTAACTATAACTGCTGAATTGCAATGGTTTTGTACGTCTTTTTAAAGTTATTTGCTAACCATACCATCCCTGTAACTTTTGCTTTTTTAACAATATATATGGGTGTGTGCATATGTCTGTATATATTTATATGTATATATGTGTGTGTGGGTGTGTGTGTGTTTATCCGTGTCCGTCACCTTCTTACTCACAAGTGGGAATGTCATGAGTAAGAAGGTGACGGACACGGATAACGGCTTTCGAAAAAAAATCAAGGAAACAACACCTCTTTCATTCCACCTCCTGTATAATTAATTATTACAGAGGTCTAAGGAACTTCAATTTATTGTCTGAGTCGGCTGACCAGCAGTACATTTCAAAAAAGACCAGGGGCCAGATTTAGGTGGCCATTTACCAACCGGTAACGGCCGATTTTGGCCGTTACCGACCGGTTAATGTTCTTTCCTGATGTAGGTGGCCTATTTTACCGATTCGGTAAATTTACCGAATCGGTAAAATACTGAATCGGTATTTTTACCGATTCAGTAACTTCCATATGTAGGTGGGACTCTTCTGAGTCCCAAAGGCCAGTCAGATTCGGTATTTTACCACCCAATTCTATTGGGTGGTAAAATACCGAATACAGGTGTGCATGCACATCTGTGCATGCCCACCTGTGCAATGTGACACACAGACATGCCATTAAGGCATGTCTGAGTGCCACATGGAACACAAGTCCGGAATCGGGGTGCCAGAGGGTGTCAAAGTGACACCCCCTGCACCCTTGCAAAATTCGGAATTTACCGAATCGGTAAATACCGATTCGGTATTCCACATTGATTCCTATGGGCTTCAAGGCCCATAGGAATCAATGGGGGATACCAATTCGTATTTACAGAATCGGTAAATACCGAATCTTACCGATTCGGTATTTGCCGATTCTGATTTACCTACATTTCCCCCCCTCTAATTTACCACTTCTTAAATACCGAATCAGTATGATTCGGTATTTAAGAAGTGGTAAATTAGATTTACCTACATCGGGCCCCAGGTCTCCGAGTGGAGCAAGGTCCGCAAAAGGCTGTCCTACATCTACACAGTCCTGATGAAGACCCGTCTCTGATGCGCAAAATCAGCGCATCGCCCCCCAGGGTCGAAACGTCGACGCATTCCCTTCTTGCATGAACCAACTATCAAAAATCTTTTAGGACCCAAGAATTAATTGATAAACCTACTGGATTATTGTATATATAATTGTCGTTGCCAATAAGTATATGAATTGACAATTTTACTTGTTGTTTTAATTGTGTACCAGTCTTGCAGAGAATTTATGTGCTTTGTATGTTTTATGTGTGTTTTATGGACAGCAACTTGAATACTTTGATTCAAATTCAGAGACTATGAAAGTGTATGAGTAAAAATTCACTTTCACTTTTGTTTTGTGGTCAGTGTGGTTGATTATATTGGTATAGATACCACTGTCTTTGTATCCTAATTGGGGACGAAGTATACAAATAATAAAATTGGAATACTATATGATTGTGTATTTCTGTCCGACAGAACCATTATTATTTATTGTATTACCCACCTAGGTTCTGAGGGTTACAGGGTCACCACATTACATGTTACAGTCATTCTTCAAAGTGAACCGTCTGTGAGTCACTCATAGATTACACATTGTACAACAATATATAATCTCTCAGAATTTTCACTGAATATATGGAAATAAATATCTGTACTTCATAAACTTCCAGTTTAGATTGAAATTGTTCAAAGCACTAAATAAGAACTCTTTAACCTAATATGTGTACAGAAATCCACAGGTGAATAATGTATCGTAAAGAGAAAATTTAGTTTTTTGCACATGTTTTGGCAGCAGGCTTTTGAATGAATCCACAACTTATTTGGAACACACATCGGCAACTCACACTGGTTGCACTCAGTCTCTACTGGGTTTAAATGAAGTACTGTTTACATCTCAAAGTTTACTGTAGTTACACTATACAGTTATCTTTCACTATAGTGAATCAGAGCTGTCTCCATCATACACAATTTCTATTTCAGACATGCACTTCTGTAGATATTCTCAATCTATGTTGGATATATTTGTGGGCCTTTACTGCCTACTTTGTTAACTAAAATGATCCAGACACATATTTAGTAATTTGAAGAGTAGTAGCTGGGATGATGTCATCAGTAATGTCATCCATGATGTAATTTCAAGGATATAATAAATGATATAATTTAACATGTTATGAGTGATGTAATATGTGAGGTCATATACAGTTCAATAGGGTGGGTACACATTATATTTAGGTCAGTAAACTATAAATTGTGAATTTAATTGTTATCTTTAATCTGTAGTTTTTTTATTTCAACACCTAATTATAATACAAATTCAACCTTTGAGATTTTAGTGGAATTCTGAGTTTTTCTTGAGGTATTGTAAGCACCTATTACCATCCCTAACTATAACATCACTTTAACCTTTGTTTTTTACAGTACATTTCTAGAGCTTTTCTAACATGAAGTAAGATCCTATTACTGTACTTAACCATAATGCCACTTTAAGCTTTGGTTATTTCAGTGAATTTCTGTGGTCTTTGATCATATTTACCCAACCCTGAGCACGTTTTAGAAGTGTGCACCACTGAGTTGGCTGACGGACCTAGCCTCTGACCTAGCTCAGGGCAGGTGGCCAACCCCCTGCCATAGACAACCTTAGGCCATGCATGGTGGGACTTGGCCATAGTGCGAAGCCTGCTGCCGGGCCACATGCCCACCCCCCTGTTGGCTGCAGTCATCCTCGACATGAGGCCAGATCTCTGCATTGCACAACCTTCCACCATGAATGGCAGGGGTTAGTCGCAGGGCCTGGCATGTAGCAGAGCCCTATACCACCCCCACGGGCAGTCAGACCCTGCTGTGCACGTCTTTTGGCCATGTGCAACGGTGTCCTAGATGCACAATGTATGCTTTTCATTGTTTGGTGTAAATCCATTCAGCTGTTTTTGAGAAATTTGCATTTAAACAGATGATCAAGGTGGTCATAAATGGGTATGTCTGTATGGTTGGTCCTGTAAATTACAAAATTAGTGTTCTGATTGGCCGAGAAAGCTTTTTTCACATAAATAATGAATAATGAGGCCACATTTGCTTCAGACTTGGGCTGAGAGCACTGCTTTGTGGAGGAAGAAGACCATGTGATCAAAACATCCCCCATCTCTATGTAATGGGATGTCTACTGCTCAGGTTCTGAGGATTGATTGATGACTGCTCTGCCTCTTATTAGCTGTACCCCCCCCCCCCAGGGTAGCGCACAGAGGGTAATATCCCGCCTTTCTGATACGCCTAGCATAAGTTAACCCTTGTTCATATGTATTCCATGTTTCACCTTTATGCTCCTGTCCTCTGCTTACCAGCATTAGCTGCCCACTGTTCAAGAGGGAACTGCTTGCTGAAGCAAAATCCATAAGCTGCTTTAACTTCATTATTGGTCTTCTCCATTGGTTCTCGCCTCCAGCCAATATGGGGCTGGAACAATAGGCGCCTACCTTTTTGGCCTTAATTGTAGGTCAACCAGCCTGCCTTGTTTATGCTTTCCTCACATAATATATCCCATTATCTCTTCCTCTGATTTAGTAATGTTGCGATGTTCTCCTTTTTTTAATACTCTGGATACTCTGAAGAGACCTATTTACCTAAGTCAGTATACAATTACTGAGACACAAACTGTAACTATACCTGTTATGTTAAATTGATTTGTATCAGGTGCACAGCCTTATTATCCTAATATATGGTATTCTAAGTTCAAAAATGTTTATGGTGCTCCACGGGTGACGTCCTCCGTCCAGTGAACGTCTGTACATAACATAAGACATGCTTCTAATGGTGCATTAGTCGCATCCCCATGGGCACACAAGCTTATTCTCCTCTATTTGAAAAAATGAGGATTCCACACTAATTTGTACTTGAGTTAATTCTTGTTTTTATTCTTGTAATCTTTGAATTTTCTTTCATTCAATAGTTCATTTTGAGTATCACATGTATTTAATATGACATCATTGCTCTAACATACTCCAATGCATTTCGGGCATACTAACCGCCCTTCCTCAGGGAGCAGCACTATAGGATCAAACAATAAGGTGTAATGTAATCAGCAGATAAATAAAAAAATAAAACAAACATATGACCATGCTGTGTATTGATGTACTACCCAAGTGATAATCACAGGTGTCGAAAAACACAAATCCAATGTTTAGTGATCCCACGAATCAAACAAAACCTTATACCCATAGCACAAGGCAACACTTACAAGAAGTCCATTACTAGCGTCCATAAAGCGTCAATCTACAATGGAGAAAAAAAACTAATGGTAAACAAAATTTTTTCTCTAAAACTGATAGCATGCTCTGAAAGTCAAGGGGTCCGCCTCATCACTAACCTGCGCATACGTTGCTCCTGGCTTTCGTGCAAACGTGCTTCACAATAATTCTTCCAAACCGGGACGCCAACCGCGCTCCCGTGTTACTGACTGCTAGCGCTATCATAGATTAAATACGAGATCACATGACTGGCTTAGTCATCACAGGCAGAAAAAAGACTCTCTGTCGGTGAAACCGAATCGAAGCGATACGATAATAAATGTAACCTCGTTTTCACTGCCGAATTCTTGAGAACGAACTCAAAAATTAAAAAATTACTGCTTAATTGATCCACATGTATTATAACCAAATAAATAAATGGGGTACGAAGAGTAGTAAAGAAAAGCACCTAACAAATGACGTGGAGTGAATACATAATTGAAAGTGTGTGCAGAATGAAGATTATACATACAATAATAAATATACAATCATGGTCACTGCAAATTCGAAAAACAACAACAGGAATCACAAGTTCTACCAAGGGCATAGAAACTCTTGCGTTGAAGTTCATTATAGGTAGCATGCCAGTTCAATTTGGTCATTGAGACCATTGGGTTTGCTTGAACACAATTTTTGGATCCAAACATTTTCTCTTTGCAACAGGTACCTAGGGCCAGATGTAGGTCGCCAATTACCGGTCGGTAACGGCCGAATTCGGCCGTTACCGACCGGTAATTGGATTTTGAGATGCAGGGCCCTTCATTTTACAGAATCGGTAAATTTACCGAATCGGTAAATTTACCGATTCTGTAAAATACTGAATCAGTAATTTTACCGAAATCGGTAAATCAAGATGTAGGTGGCACTCCACAGAGTGCCCCAGGCCCTTAAGAGTCGGTATTTTACCACCCAATCCTATTGGGTGGTAAAATACCGAATCCAGGTGTGCATGCACATCTGTGCATGCACACCTGTGCCATGTGACACACAGACATGCCCTTAGGGCATGTATGTGTGCCACATGGCACACAAGCCTGCACTTGGGGTGCTAGAGGGTGTCAAAGTGACACCCCCTGCACCCTTGCTGGATTCGGTATTTACCGATTCTGTAAATACCGAATCGGTATTTCCCTTTCATTCCTATGGGCTCCAAAGCCCATAGGAATCAATGGGGAATACCGATTCGGTATTTACCGAATCGGTAAATACCGAATGTTACAGAATCGGTAATTCAAATTCATAATTTACCTACATCTCCCTCCTTCTAATTTACCGATTCATAAATACCGAATCGGTATGATTCTGTATTTAAGAGTTGGTAAATTAGATTTACCTACATCTGGCCCTTAGTGTTATCACTTCCTTCTTTCTTTTCAACACACTCCAGTATTAAGAACTTTAGCTGGGATATTTTGTGGTGTTCTTCGCTGAAGTTAACTGCAATAGCCGATTTCAGATTCTTAGTGCGAATGTTTGACTTGTGTTCTGTCACTCTTACTTTTATTTTCCTTTCAGTCTTGCCGACATATACCTATCCACAAGGACACTTGAGAAGATATTTTACATTTGACGTGTCACATGTTGCAGTAACCTTTAATTTGATTTCATGTCCCTTCATGGGATGGTTGATAGTGTTACCTTTCATGATATTATTGAAGCTTCCGCAGTTTAGACATGGTCTTGTTCCTTTGTATACTTTCGTCATCGTGGGTTTTTGATTCAGAATTTCTCCTATGTTCTTACCTCGTGTGTATGCAAAAAGCGGAGGTTTAGAGAAAATAGTCTTAAAATCCGGTTCCAAATTAAGAATTGACCAATGTCTTGTGATGATCGTTTTAAACTTCGCACTAAAGTGTTGAATATTTGGATACTGCAACTACTCTTGTTTCTTTCGATTTTTGCTTTGTTTCCAGTAGTTCTGCTCTACTAATTCCTTTGTCACGTTTTTTTGATTCCTCAATGATTTCATGAGGGTACCCTCTGTTCAAAAATCTTCTTCCAATTTCATTGATCCTGATATCAGCTTTGGTATAATCAGATGTTATTCTTTTAACTCTGGTCATTTGGGAAAAGGGCAAATGATGTTTGAGACTAGTTTGATGAAAGCTTGAAAAGTGCAGCATGTTATTCCTGTCTGTGGGTTTAGAAGGTCTTGCGGGCTGATGAGAGAGCTACTTCTTGTTGGAACAATAAAGCTTTGAGTCTGTTTAGCTTGTTGAAATCTGCCTTCAAAGTTGGAATCGAAGAACACTATGAACTATCTACTATCTCACGCAGAGGGGGAAATAAGGTATTGTTGCAACTGGTGAGTAACTGGGAAACGGACATACAGGACTCCAGCCCTCATTCTGCAACAGTCTTGATCGCTCAGCATGAGATAACTACCATTCGAAAATACTGTTATGAAAAGGAGAATTATGGGAACTGGGATTCCTTTAAAATAACGAGGGAAATTAAGTGCTAAAGTATTACAAGCGCCAAGGATTTTAACTTTTTTATAAACAAGTGAATGTCTTCTCCAGTTATAAAAAGTTCCATATTAAAACGTTCACAATGATATCTAAAGGGAAGAGATCATAAATCATGTATGAAGCTGCTTCGTATCTACTGATAGGGAAATGTTTCATGCAAGCTGTGAATAGAAAAGGCGAGGTGGGCAGTGAAATAACACAATGTATTATTAACCACATCGCCGTAGGCATCTCAGCTATAGTGAATGGGAGTTGATATAATTTTTCTAGATGCAGCATTGTGTATGTCATGTTTTTCATGGCCATCAGTTGTTGTTTGAGTGTCAAATTAAAAGGTGAAAACAAATTGGTACAATTCAAGTAATGCCATGGAACTCAACCATTTTTAGGTGTTTGAAGCATCCAGATAAACTACATAATAGATTTAAGCTGACTTTGCTCATGATATAAGGTTGACATGTCACTCTGCACAATATCAATAGCAGGCGACACAATGTTGTTCAAAGTGTAAATATTAGATGACAACGTATTAATACTATTTTCGCCAGCAGCTAGCACTTTATCCAAATTATACTGACCAATTTGTCTTCAATGTGCTGTAGCTTCATGTTGTGATAGATTCCAAATTTCATTGTAAATCTTTTAGTATGCGGGGATTTTGTACCTAAAAGAAAGTCTGATGAATTCATGTCCTCGGAAAGGAGAAAACGATTTTTTTTCACTGCAGACAATGTGGAATGTTCCAACCATTCTTGACATAACTTTCCCATCCGATAGGTGGTATTAATTCTAGATTGCGTTGATTGTGGATATCGGGGATCAGGTTTTGTCAGAAACCTCACCTGATCAGCACAGGAACAGAACCTTGAATTTTCCCAATGTCCCTCTTCAGAATGCACTATCCTCCATAATCTCTCAGATAAACAGTTTTGCCCTGAGAAGGGGAAGGGGATGGGGATTGAAAGAAGAGACAGTAGTAATTTCTTCTTGCGAGCTTCTGTGTTCTCCTTACCTCCACTTTGATGTTCTAATTTGGCTCAGGAACCTCACAGGCTTTTTGCCATCCCTCTAAAACAACATTAGACATTGATCCACCATTCGATCATTCAAAAGTATAATAACTATATTCTACACCTTTCTAAGTCTTACCAATTGTTAATCGAATGTAAGCTTCTCCTCTTTCTAAATGACTAATATTGAATAGCTTATGTCGCAGTATTATGTTGATTTTCATCATATGTACATTTTAACTCACAAAAGTATAACCCCTTTAATTACGATTTCTTGAGGTACTTTCGTGTTTCCTTATCTTTAACTTGGAAGAGCGTAGTATTCCAATTTAGGTAAGTTTGAAATGTTCTCTCTTCCACTTGTTTGTATCTTCCTGTTAATTCCTATTGCCTTGTTGTCGGATTTTTAGATTTGCTTTTCTCCTTGCAAAATATTTCCTGCTTGTGCTGGCGCTTCAATAGTGGCGGAGTAAAGGCATAAGAAAGCTCAGACGCTTCACCTTTCACCACTAGGAACTCTGAAGGAAATGGCAAACTCTGACACTATCTTGACAGACTCACGTTCCGCCTCCCCTTCTCTTTTTAGACTCTGTGGGAAGCGGCAATTTACAAGGTGAGACACTACATGAACAGACACTTCTTCCTAATGCCTAAAAATGGCGGAACTAAATGGCAGCCTTAAACGTCGAAATCTTGGTATGCTGTGGCACACTGGAATTCCTCAGGCGAAGTGCCCCAAACTGAGTGCAAGCGCGCTGAACATTCCTTGGCTGTCTCTTAGTTTGGAACACTAGAGCACAGACTGGGGAGCCGAATCTTTTCGGCCATCCTGGAATTTGGGGAATTCCATCCTTGTCTCTAACTAATACTATCTTTCTTCATCTTAGGTTGTCGCCCCACCCTATGAGCTACTACATTCACTGAGTGGCTTCCTGGGAGATTAGCTATCTGTTGAGTTCTGACAGGTCTGCTTGATTTAAACCTGAGTGTGGAATTAAGAAAACGAGCATGATAACCATTCGTATCCAACGGACAACCACCCACCAGGATTCGAAAAGGAGGAATTAAATGTAGCATTCTGCACCATCCTATTTAATTGTTCTTCAGAATAATTTGTTAATTTCTGCTTATTATCAAAACTGGCCACTGAAGGAATAGTATGGGCATTCTTTTCCTTCATTTTTGCTAATCCTACATGGGTAGTCTGCTGGATTGTCTGATTCAAACAGACCATGACTGGGAAATAAACATGCTCAGAATAAGGTTTCTGTTCCCTGCTACCATTCAAATCCTTAAAGTAATTTTCTCACCAAAAATGTAAGTTATCATTAAAGGGTCGTACACAATAATACGAATCACACGCTATAAGGGTGGGGAAATCAGGAACTGTATTTTCAAGTGCAAGAGGTAAAGCCTTCACTTCAGCCTATTGAACCGTACAGTCTCTTAGAGACTGTGTATGAGTTGTTTGGGGGTAAAAAATGCCATTGGACATAGTGCTAATTACGATAAGGGGCTTAGTACGCTGTGCATAATCAGGTATGTATGTTCTGCCCAAAATTCTAAAATGAAAGCAAATTGGGCACGTTTTTCCCAAAAATGAGAGGCAAGACTTTTTTACTCATTCGTAAGTACATATCCTGAGTAAATGACACTGAGAAAAGCTATGTAAGATTTTTTTTCCATTAAATTTGTAATCAAGGTCAGCAAATCGTGAAATTATGCAATCCACTCTTGCCAAGTGGGTGTTCAATTCATCGTCTGTGAGATAGATATCATCAATGTAGGAAAGCGTAGTCATGAACAGATTCATTTGTGTCATTGTTTATTCATATTTATTCTTTTTTGTTGAATACAATTCAAGGAATTATTGTTTTTAGAGATTTATGACACACTCCTTGGACGTTCCTTGCAGATTTAAAGGTCTCTAGTGTCTTGCATACTTGTACATATATTTTCTAGCATTAGAAGAGGTTTTCGCTGTACTATTCGTAGAGCAAAAGGAATTTATGAACCAGGTGATAAATAAACGCATCTTTTTCTCAATTTTCCTGTAGGAAAATGATTATCTATCCTATGCAGAAGGTCATTGGTACCAGGCAGCAGGTAATTATAAATATTAAGGTAAGGCACAATAAGTAGTATTATTGGAAAGCATCAATGTAAGCTATGTAATATGTAGATTAAGCATTAGTGCCTTCTAATGAGGGTGCTCCTGATGCTAATTTCATCCCCAGCAATTATGGCTGCAAGCTGAATGTGAAAGAACATGATGAGTGGAAAGAGCAAGTATTGCCCACAAATATCTGTAAACATGAAGACAATAAGATTATTAGTATTCTTATCTCTTACAGACAAAAACAAGTACATTACTGCCTATGTGTGTTTTGTGGCTCTTCTTCAGATATTCACTCAATATAAATTCTAGATGACCTTTGTACAAGATTTTAAATGAATGTGTGGGGTGCTGGCTGAGCAAATAAGTTAACATTTCAGTTGATAAAGTAAAATTCGGAAAAACAGCGGTTATCCAGTTTATGTTACATTGTCATGCAGATAAAGTGAAGTAATCAAATACTTGAAAGCATAAGTTTACATAAAGATACCAGACAGACATAAGCCCATTCACATATGGTGCAACTCTGACACGAGTGCGGAGTTCTCTCCATCCATAAATCTCACTGTAAAGGTGAGAATTGGGCATTCCAAGTTGAGGTTAGCTTTTGAAGACTTAGAAAGGCCACAAAAAAATGACTTTGTCCGCAATCACAAACTCCTCTCCTTCCCCTTTCCACCATGGAAAGGATGGGAGATTTACTTCAGGCAGGGGCTGATGTAACACCTCTTCCAGAGTGGAAAGTTGGAATGGATAATAACACTGACATTTGCTGGGGGTGTAGTGTAGAGGTTTCTCCATGGGCAAAAATATTTTCCTTGAAGAAAAAAACACAACTGAAAAATATATGCATATTTGCCTAGGGGATCTGATTCCACCTGTGCAGAGTTCTCCACTAAGAAGAACTCTACAAAGCATGAATAGGATCCTGCTTGGTATAAAGTCATATGATCTGTTATGATGTGGTATGATGAAACTGATCTGCTGCATTCTTGGGAATCTTTGAGAATTCTAGAGAGTCCTGAATCTACACACGAACAGGGGTGTAATTCTGCAAGTGCTGATTTACGTTCTTCTATGTAACGCAGGCTCTAAATGTACTATCAAAGTTGGCGTTCCCTGAGAAATGTGAGGGTGAATGATCATCGTTCAGTGAATTGTATGCAGGAGATGTGAGTTCTTCGTGCAGTGTGTGTAGTCTTGTTACTCTTTTGCCTACCCTTCCCTTTTGTTTAGTTGAAACAGTCCTGGTATCCGCGGGAAACAATGGGGGTTATTTAAAAGCCCCTTGCGCCACCCTTACCTCACTTTTCCCATGTTAAAAATGACGCAAAAGTGGTGCAAGGGCCTGTAAGTCTCCCCCAATTATGTTTATGGATTTTTGTACGGGTTTTATTGTATTAAAAAGTAAAACTGTCTTGGTTGTGAAAAAAAAAAAAGTAAAACTGTTACGCTACAAAACATGAATGCAGGTAAACAACAGAAGTTAATGCTATTACTTTAAGCACCTTGCTTCGCTCATTCAGTAACAATATTGCATCGAGGGTGGTAAATAATCAAGACTACTATCGCTGAGGGGGTTAACAGCTGTTAATTGCCGGCTTTGCAAGTAAATGTTCTTAGTCAATGGTGAGTCTTTCCCATCAGGGCAACATATAACTGAAAGGTGTTAAGGCCCCTGCTGTGGATAATAAATGTTGCCCCAGATGCCATTGATGTCTGTCCACTTTTTAAGTCCTATTTGACCACAAACATCCAGACAGATTAACCCCTTGCATGCTCATGACGGCCCACGGCTGTTACAGTGGCCGTGTGCACAGGACGGCCGGGGGCAGTCCGAACTCCGCCCACTCATAACAACTCCCTCACAGCGTGAAAATTCGCCGCTCACGCAAGGGGTTAAACTGACCACTGTCACTTTCTGCTTTTGGCCAAACAAATATGCCACCAGATCAAACTTGCTAAAACCATCACAGTTTTTAAGAGATGAGGGACACAGTCTGTTATAACACTTAGGGCCGGTTTAGAGCTTGGTGGATGGAGGGTACTTCGAAGGGATGGTGAAGGACAATTGAGGAACCTCTGGCCACCAAATTTTAAGTTTTTCACCAGCCTTGTGGATAACTCTGTAACTTAACAGGGACTGCTGTTGCAGCACTTCCTGTCAATGTATTAAACGTTTGACTGACGGTACCATCAGACATGATGGCTGACAGTCAAACTCATCATAAGATTTCTCCTTGGGTGTGCGGGTAATTATTGTTTTTTTCATGTCCCTGATGCCAGATTTTTCCTGGTGGTGACCGACATGGAAAAAAAGCCTCTCCACTGTCCACCCTAAATAGGGCAGACAGTGTAAGGTATGTCCAAGGAAGGCTCTTACTCAGTTGGAGGAAGTATTCCATTGAGGTAGCAGATAGGGGCAACATCAACGGAATACTGGCTGTCCGCCCGTCTCAAAGCATGGCAGATGGAGTAAGAGTTTGGCTGGCAGGGTATTTCATTGTATTTGCAATGGAGTACCCTGTCTGACAAACTCTAAATCAGCCCCATAATCTTTAAGTCTAGATCACGCTATTTTTATAGAATTTATCTAGGACTGCCAATCAAGTGACTCAGATTACATACTATTAATTAAGGACAATCACATGAAACACCCCTGAAGTATCTCATTCACAGTTCATTGCCTCCTAGAACACTGAACATAAGGCTCAGTGAAGGCTGCCTACATATTTGTGGTTTCATGATCTGTCCCATCAAAGTTTTCATTCATTTGAGGTTCTTATATCAGTTTATCAACTACTGCTCCAAAAGCCATATCATTACAAACAAAAAAGAGGTGGTCACAGCATCCATGAAGCATCACAGCATGGTGGGCCTCCATTATAGAATTCTTTCAATGCGCAAATGTGGAATGCAAGCTGTTCTCCAGGAAGGCAAGAGATGCTATTCTGAAAGTACATTTACTGCAGTGTAATGACATCCTTAGGCACTATTTCTTCCATGTCTCACTATCCTCTTCCCATCTTTGACACTGTGGCAGAGGGATGCTCTAACTGGTTTGGAGTGCCATTCAGCAGACGCATATGCACCGCATAAACACAGCTTTTAGACAGCAGTGATTCCGCTGCTCAAAAAGCTTACCTGCTAGCCTAGGCCGGCAAGTTTAGCCACTGACCTGGTGCTGAAGTTTCAGCTCCTGGAACAGAGGGTTCCCAGAACTCACTTTGAGGTGTTAAGGCATCTGTGCATCTGCTGGAGACTGTCGAATGCCATGTGGTAAAGAGGATACATTATATGTGACTCGGGATCATTCGGCCATTTATCTTCCGAGAATGTTCCTTAGAAGATTCGTTTGCGCCCTGCCAGGGAGAGCGAGACAAGCATCTGAATGACCTGTGCTACGCGCTGTGCCGTGAGCAGCAGCACTAAGAGCGCGCGGCGTCCTGGTTCCGTCTTTCACGAGGTCAAGAACTAAAGAGTGGCCGCTATGTAGAAAATGCCCATGCATGTACCTGTTCTAAGTCAAGTGTGCTCATATTAGGAACGTTAATTAGGAAAGCAGTTTGCAGAATGTAAACATCAGAACGGATTATTCCTCTTTGATGGCTGACTTTTTTTTTTTTGCGGATGTATATAGCGCGAACTAGACCCATAGGTACATGAGAGCCAGTTACGTTACACAAGGACACATTCATATCTTGGTAGACATGGGGGGATTAAGTGATTTGCCTAGAATCACAGGAAGCTTAACCTGGTCCCCCAGCTCCAAAGTCGGCCGCTCTGGCCGTAAGGCCACACCTCTTCTTCAATGCCTCAGGCTTGGAGTATACATTTAAGCAAAAATAATGAGAGCGTGCCTTACATGCATATTATGCCGATGTAAGCAGTGGTGATACCATTACTTTATCGGTGGAAGGTGAGAAGACTCACAGCTACCAAAGATGTGTCCCTAAAAGATGCAGCTCCTTGGGGGTAACGGGAGGTGGCGCGCTGTGCTCCTGCTCTCATTGGCCATTCTGGAGAATATAGAGTAGTGATGCTGAGGGGTGCTCTATTATATCTGGATTGGATAATGACAAAGGCAGACCATGCCCAATTCTAGACTGAATTGCTGCTGAGGAGTCTCATAACCGCTCTAATCCGGAGGGAGAAAATATCCAATCACTGAGGAGGAAGCTCTCAGCAGGGGGTGAAGCCCCCTGTCGGGAGTGTCTACAGGACGTTTAATAAAAAATACCTGAAATGGCAAGCCAAAGGCTTAGATGCATTTCCCTGCCAAAGTGTAAACTGTGGTATTGTGATACAACCTTCACTGATATGGAATTGTTCTACTTATTAGAGAAAACAAATGTCCAGGAAACCACCCTGTTGCTTCTGAGCCCCTCCCTCTAGCAGAAGAAAAAGGAACACCACTGTATCTATCACAACAATTCTGAAGAATGCCCACAGCTCCAAGGAACCTTTATTCTGTGCCCGCTGCCCTCTGGCCCCCCTCACCTGCTCTGGCCATCATGGAAGCGAGGCCCTGCCTACCACCCACATGCTTTTGCCTGGGAAGCTTAGAATTGTGGTGGGCATGATCCATGGCTCTCTTGCCCTCTCCAGCCTGCCTTGGACGAGGAGGGTCATGTATTTATGGGTCTTTGACCTGTTCCTGGAAGCCAGGGAATGCGAGTCGGCTCTGAGAGGTGACCACCTCCCTAACCACATAAAGTGGCCTACCTCTCGCCTCAGCAATGACACACGGTGTGGTGCTTTACAGAAGCATCAATCAGGGCCTTGCCTCAAAACGAGGGGACATGGCCTAGTTGGCACTGCCCCAACCAAAGTCTAGCAACATTTCAACACAAAAAATGAGAGCGGCATTTGTGCTGCCCCACGTACGCACTTAATGGGCCAGGGAGATACTGTACAGTTGATGCCATGATGGAAATTTGTAACATTCGTTTATTTCTAAGCAAAACAAACAAATACCGTTGCTCTGAACTGGATACGTAGTTTAAAGGACGCGTTTCTAGGTAGTTGGGGGGTCCTTCTCAGAACTATGTCTATAAATAGTGTGTCACAAAGAATAACGGGCCAAAGTCAATAGTCAGAAATTATATTAGATAACTTTAAGGCGGCTACATGGGCATCTGCAACGCCCTGCACTCCACCACCTTTCCGGGCGTGTTCTGGATATTTATCTATTAGGAGCCTTTCAGTTTCAGGGGTATCTACACAAACAGTTAGCCAACTCCCCAAAACTGTGAACTGCACGGACTGTGCACTGAAAATACTCCCCCTGCTTGAGGATTCATAAGCAGGCCACGGAGCCGGTGGGGGCAGAGAGCATCGGCCTTTTATTCCATCGGACATTTCCCCCGGGCCGGAGTCCTCAGGGGGGCGTTTGAAAGCCCAGGGCCTCTGCTCTGCTGAGGTCTCTGACACCTTCACTTCTCCCTGAGATCAACTGCAGCAGGCATAGGGTTCTTCAAGAAAGAAAGAGAAAAGGGGTAGAGGGGGGAGATGGGTGGAGAGACCTTTGAGAGAACAGAGAAGAGGCAGGAGAGAAGCAGAGGAAGCAAGGATGGAATGAAAGAGAGACACTGAGCGAGGAGAGGAAGGGGGCGGAGACAGAATGAACATTTTTGCCAGGGCTGCTTTTGGTTCTAGTCTGGCCCGGAGGATGTGATGATGTGCATGGTCTAGTAGTTGGGATGGGAGGAGTTACGGGGTTGGAGGAAGAGGAGGGGCAGAGACAGGAAAGGGGCAGTTAGAGTAGGGACAGGGAACTGAGAAGAAGCAAGAATAAATCTCCTGAATATATACACCTGGTGTTTGTCGTTATTGCACTTATGACACGACAACTGGCGACGAGGGTGGGATGGTGCAGTCAGCCACCCACAGAACCCCAAGGAGAAGCGTCCCTGTCCCGGCAGCGTGAAAGGAAAAGAAACGTTGTCGAGCCACGTGTGGCTGAAGTACGTCCGCCGCCCAGAACAAGAGGCCAGCGGTAGTTCAAGAGGCCAGCGGTATTTGCCCCTGCTCCGCGATCTGCCCGTCGCGTAGAACCCTAAGGGAGAAAGCGGCGCTGAGCGCTGGGGTGTTTGAAGCAGTGCACCGATTTGCGCTAAAACCGTGGTTCACCCTTGATGCGTTCAAACTGGCGCGCGACCCACGAGGAGAAGTCGGGTGCCTACCCCGATTCTGCCTATCACCCCAGCGGTCGGAGAGCGCTTGAGGTGCTGCCCAAAGTGTGCGAAAGCATCACGACGAAGAACACCAGGGCGCGTGGAAGAAGGCGGCTCACCCCCGATGCGTGAGAGACGGCCTGGCCATCATCCACTGACGCTGAGAGCTTTCCCTGCTCATACCTGGAGGTCCTGAAGGTCTGGGAGTGCAGAGGCACTGAAAAACGATGCAGCGTGCAGAAATCGGCTGCCGGTGAGTCCTGGAGAGTGAGCATGCCCTGAATGAAAGCAAGTCTTGTGTAGACCGAGATTTCATGTGCGGCGGCCATCTTAGAGACAGGCAACCATTGGGACACCCTATGTGTAAATCATTAGCGGCCATTTTGAAGTCAGGCAGCACCCGGCTGAAAGAAAACAAGCATTGAAACTGTAAAAACAAGCATTGAAAATTGCAAAAACAAGCATTGAAAATTGCAAAAAACAAGCATTGAACCTGTAAAAACAAGCATTGAAAATTGCAAAAAACAAGCTATGAAAATTGCAAAACAAGCATTGGAAGTTGCAAAACAAGCATTGACGAGTGCAAAACAAACATTGATGAGTGTAAAGATAAGCAGCAGTCACTGAAAAAGCAAGCACTGGCAAGTGTATAACGTGGCATCAATTGCTTAGTCAGACATGTTGAACTCACCGCACAGAAATGGAGGTGGTGCAGCGGTGACGGCCCCTGTCACGCCCATAGTCTTGCATCTGCGCCCCCCGGAATCACTGACCCTGGTGGCTGGTGGGAGCATGGGCCCTCGATGGCAGGAGTGGTTGGAGGACTTTGAGGATTACCTGGAAGGATCGAAAGTCACGGGAGATAGAGACAAGCTAATTGCACTCCGCAATTTGGTCGGCAAAGAGATTGGAAAAATGATCAAAGAATTGCCAACGGATGATAAAGGAACTTATGACAAAGTGCGGGATGCGCTAAACAGAAAGTTCTTGCACGAAAGGAATGTGGACTATGAGAGGTATGTGTTCCATCAGGCACGTCAAGACAAGGAGGAAATGATGAGCACATTCCTATCCAGACTACGCCGACTGTCTCAGTATTGCAACTTTGACTCGTTCTCGACGGAGGATGCCATCCAACTGAGAGTAATTGAGGGCTGTCATTCAGAGACACTCCGGAGGCGGCTGCTAAGAAAGAGCCATGATTTTGACGAGATAGAGGAAAAGACGAGAGTGTACGACCAAGCGGAAGAGCATGCCAAGAACATGGAGACAGGGCATGGTGAGAAAAGAGAGCAAACATATTGGACTCAAAACACCAACGCTCAGAGAAGATCAAATGATCATCAGAGAAGATCTCGTCCAGCGTCCAGACACCCGCACAGAAGTCATGAAGGACTGGGCTTTTCTAAGACTCAGCGGTGCCAGGGGACAACACCTGAAACCTTCGTGGGTTACCTGTTCCGGCGTACAAATTACAGAGACACAGGACACTTCCTTCGGCGTCAAAGATCGAGGTTTATTTACTGCAGGGAACACAGAAGTCACAAGAAGTACAACGCATGTAGGTTCTAGGAGTATGCTTCAAATTGCAACTGTGGATCGCTCCTTTTATACATATTTCTGTCATAGCACAACATGGCGAACAAAAGGTTACAACTCAGTTCCCACAGTAAACTTCAAAAGGGTCGCTTTCATGTATTCAAGGTCCTGGAACATAATTACAGTAGCATCGTTGGTTCCCAACTGTAAAAGTACGTTTCTCATCATTAAGTACATTCCATTCCGGCTGTAAACGAGTTTAAGGAAGAGACAGAAACAGATGCAAGGAAGACAAACAACAGATTAAAAAGAGTGTAGGTGGCGATATCGGAAACACGATTGCAGGATCAAAGGACACGTGCCTAATGAATGCACGGCTGAAACAATAGACCGGCACGGCAAGATGAGCCTCGAGCGGGGCCATCTGCCTTTGCAGTGTCATCCCCCTCATCATAAAGACACCCTCAAAGGAACACGTGTCTTCCGCAAGAGCTTGGGAATCCCAGGGTCGCGAAGCGGACAATGTCCGTTCGCTGGCTACTTGAGGGCAAGAGACAAAATGGCTGACGTATCTAAAATGGAACCCGTGGGTTCAGATGAAGAAACTCACGAATAAGACGAACAGTTCAGACCAGCGTAGTGAAAACGCATACACCCACTACACTCGTCATTTGCGGTTCATAGATACCAAACTCGTCCATATTCGAACGAGTCGAAAGCACCACTATAATTGTCACGGAACCTCAGACGCTCCTTTTGCCCTCATGTAGGCAAGCACTAGTCAATATCAGAATCGATCTCGATATTCATCAGATCATTCAGATGTTGCTGCAACATCATTCTATCCATCAATGCTTCCTTGGTAACAGATGGCCGTCTTATACACGTTGTAGCACAGAGGCCACATAAGGCAGGACCACACTGTACACAAAGACAACACGTGAACAGAAATGCTACAACAACCCCAATGATCATCAGAATCTTCCAACCCCACGTCGACATCAGGCCCCAAAACCATCCTAGTATCGTCCAATCACCTACGTCCACGTGTATGGACTCTGAGATCTTGTGCAACTTCGAGATGGCTTGATAGACAGTTGGAGCGTTATCAGGGATGAAAATGCAGCAACTGGAATGGATCACCTTACATACACCACCTCTATCTGCAAGAACAACGTCTAAAACCATACGGTTTTGCAACGTCATAAGCCTGTCCGCCTGAAGTTCTGCTGTCAGATTACCAAGAGCACTTGCAGTTATATTAGCAGTCGATTCCTTCACGCGAGTCAACTGTCTCAGGTTCCTACTATTGATCATAGGTCCCCAAAACGGCAAGAAACCCTTAAAGAAGTCTCCTGCTTCTTGACCGGCAGTGTCTTCTTCGCTAATAACGCCTCTCACAACTCCACTCTTGTGATAGTCCGAGGCAACTGTGAAGGTTGGTGGCAACAAATTCGCAATATAACAGGTGCCCGAGAAGTCACGGGGCAACCATGTATATGCGCGGTCATAACATACAAAGTATGTACCCTTGGCAGTCAGAAGAACAGGGGAGGAGGACGTTGGTAAAACATACGTTTCGGTACAAGCACTCCTCCCAAGCTGAGCTCGCGGACTCCGGCCAAGACCTTTCCGGCAGAAATTACCGAGATGGGGTACGATCCAGATCGGAGACGAGCTTTTAAGCTGTCGATCACCCACTGACATGCTATACTCAGCCTCACTCAGATCCTTGTATGCTCGCACCTCTTCCTCTGGGATGAGCGATGCGTCAAAAATATCTCTATCTAAGTCAGCAATCGCCCTTGCCAAAGGCTTGTGGTACGGGCCGGGACCATGATCTGCAGTGCGTGGCTCTTGATGGGGGTAGGAATCTAGTGCGCTACGAAACATAGTTTGGAATGCTCGAGCTGACCCCTGGGAACTATAAGGAAGAACCAAATACGGAATTCCCTTATCCATGGTATGTGGCATTAACCCACACACCCAACAATTGGAAGTATTCATCACCAACTGATGTTGATGAAGAAGCTGAACAAAAGAGTTATTCATGAATTCCGCACGTCTAACCTGTTCGTGTTGGGGCAGAGGATGAAAGGAATGTGGGGAAACAGTGGAAGTAGATTTTGGTTCAGAAGAAGAAGTAGGTAAAACAGAAGGCAATAGTGATTGTATTCCGAAATACACTCCACCCACCAATAACATGGAAACAGTCAAGAACAGCAGGAACACCTGAAACAGAAAGCATTTTGTTCGTACAACCCTGTGTAATATCGATCTCTGAGCTAGAGTTTTCTCCACTTCCGACAACTTCGAGAATTCCATCCTCTAAAAACCGTCCGCAACGTTCTTGACGCACTTCGTTCTGAGTAGCGATTATCAATTCCCAGGAGTTCCCAGGAATCGACAAAAGTACCGACCTAGTGTCAGGAACCTGCTAAACAGAAGGAAGTACCTGCACGGCCCTACGGTCAACCCGGATGTAAGGTTCTTTAATCAAGCATTCAAGTTTAATACGAAATCTCCGAGCTGTGGAAAAAAACATACACACGTGGAAAAGAACTCAAAAAATTAAGAGAGAATGCAATTGTTCATAATGTTCAAAATGACAGTAGGGGTAATATGAACTCAAAAAGGGGAAAAAAAGGCAAAAAGTGTTTTATTAGTCTTTGTTGTGAGAACGAAGAAAATATCTGCTTCTTCCAGGATGAGTCTGCTCTTCGAATAATTGTTCAGGTTGCGGAACAGAGTCCCGTCGATCAGACGATAGTTCAAGTCTCGAGTTCTCCAATGCCAAAGGTTCAATAAATGTATCTGACTGCAATGACGTATCTCCTACAGGCTGAGCATCACTAAGCGGCACAAATTTTGCTGGGGTTTCTGTTTCCGTTGCGGCGATTCCTGTCCTCACCCACGAATCTGCTGGTAAAGGAATAGGCACCTTCTTGGTGTGGGTGGCGTGCACCCAATTTTTCCAGCCTTCCAGACGAACTGCAGTTCTTGTGGCAAGGAGAACTTGAAACGGGCCCAGGAACCTCGGCTCCAAATTGCGCTTCCTGCCGAAATTACGGGTGACTACCCAGTCACCCGGTTGGAGCCGATGTCCAGGACCCTCTGTCTGTGCCGGTAGTGCTTCAAAGACCTGTTGATGAATTAACCTCAGTTTAGCAGTCAGATCATGAAGATAATCAATTAACATTGGATATTCGAGACTATCAAAGGCCTTAGGCCTAGGGACTCCCCAAACATTTGCAGGACGGCCGAACACAATCTCATATGGGCTAAGCCCTACTCGAGAGTGTACAGTCGCCCTGGTCGACAAGAGAGCCAGAGGCAAGGCATCAGGCCATGACAAACCAGTCGTAGCTTGGATCTTAGCAAGTTTCAGTTTCAGAGTACCATTGTACCCTTCAACTAAACCTGCTGACTGGGGATGATTGGTACTGTGGAATTTTTGTCGAATTCCAAGGCCCTTACACACACTCTGCATCACACTCCCCACAAACTCACTTCCGTTATCTGACCATACAATCCGTGGCATTCCATACCAAGGAAAGTATTCCTTCAGTAGGACTTTCGCTGTGGACAGGGCAGTATTGTCTTTGAGGGGATAGGCCTCGATCCATCTGGAGAACGCACAAACCACAACTAAAATGTACTTCAGATTATTGCATCTCTCCATATGGATGAAGTCCAGTTGGATAATCTCAAAGGGACATGTAGGTGGAGCAAAATGGCCAGGTGGAGTGGGGGTGCCTTTGCCGGGATTGTACATCATACATACCATACAATTCTTAACCACTCTCTCAGCACACTTAGTGATACCATCATTCTTCCATACAGGGGACAGCAACTTGCATATACCTTTCGCGCTAATATGTGACAAACCGTGCGCCATAGTCACAACGGCTAGCACATATGCATCCGGCAACATCCACTTCTGACTTTCCGACAAATCAATCCAACATCCGTGCGCATCTAACTTCCCCGTGCTCTCTTTCCACTTAGTCTTTTCAGTTTCGGTGGCCTCATTCTGAATCGCTTTCACGCTCTCAATAGTGTCGCACATACCAGTCTCTGCAGGCCACCTTACTGAACTCGTAACGTACATTCGGGTTGCAAGGTTCTTGGCTGTCTCTCTAGCAATCTCATCCGCAAACGCGTTACCACGACCAACATCATCCGTAACTTTTCGCTGCGCGCTGCATTTAATAATTGCCACCTGCTTAGGCAATGTAAGTGCGTCTAAAAGATCGTTCACGAGCTGTCCGTGTAGGATCTTCGTGCCATGCGATGTCATAAATCCTCTTTCTCTCCACAATCGACCAAAGCTATGTGCAACGCCAAATGCATATTGGCTATCAGTAAACACATTCACTCGCTTTCCCTTCGACAAAACACACGCTCTCGTCAACGCAATCAGCTCCGCCGCCTGCGCAGAATTCTGACTCAATCTCGCAGTTTCCACAACCGTACTCAACGTCACCACAGCATACGCAGTCGTCACATCACCATTCGGCAACTTAAAACACGAACCATCAACATACAAGGTACCATCGGGATCTACCAATGGAGTGTTCTTTAGGTCAACACGACCCTTCGTTTCTTCCTCAGTTCGCAAATAGCAATCATGTGGTGGTACATCATCTGATTCCATATTAGTTGGCAACAATGTCGCCGGGTTTAGTACATTACAACGTTTTATTTGTATATGACTTGCCAAAAGCGTCAACTCATAACCGGACAACCTTGCACTCGTCAAGTGTTGCGTTTTTGTACGATTCAAGAGAGTGTCAACTGCATGCGGAACCATCACCGTAAGCATATTATCCATGACCAATCCTGCAGATTGTCGAATGGACACCGCAGCTGCCGCTGTCGCTCTTAGACAACTCGGCAATGCTCTAGCTACTGGGTCCAAGGTCGAGGAAAAATATGCACATGGACGCTGCTTACCACCAAATAGTTGCGTCAAGACACTCAACGCACAACCCTCTCTCTCCTGAACGTATAGTGTAAACGGCTTACTGTAGTCAGGAGTACCTAACAGAGGGGCCGAACACAACGCATCACGCAATTCAGAAAAACTTTTCTGACACTCTTCAGTCCATGGCAAAGGAGTTGGGACATCCTTGCACGTGAGTGCTACCAATGGCTTCGCTAGCAATGAAAAATTCGGAATCCATTGCCTGCAGTATGACGTGATACCTAAAAAGGCCCGCACCTCTCTCTGAGTTGTTGGCACAGTCATTCGAGCGATCGCTGCAATTCTCTCTGGGGTCAACCTTCTTCCCTCCTTTGACAATAAGTGACCTAGATAGGTTACTTCTTGACAACAATATTGCAGCTTAGAAGGTGACACCTTGTGATGTAAGTCACAGAGATGCTGTAACAGCGATACCGTAGCAGTTTTGCAGATCTCTTTAGTGTCAGCAGCCACAAGCAAGTCATCAACGTATTGGATCAAGGCCGCACCAGCCTGTAACACAAACGCATCAAGTTGACTCTTCAGGGCTTGGCTGAAAATCGATGGACTCTCGCAGTAGCCCTGAGGAGCGCGTTTAAACCTAAAGCTGCGACCACCTAATGAGAAGCCGAAAAGATCTCTGCTTTCCTCAGCAATCGGAATGCTAAAGAAAGCATTCTTCAGATCGATCACTGAGAACCAAGAGGCAGAGGCTGGAATCTGAGTCAGTAAAGCCGTAATGTCAGGCACCACAGGAAATTGTGGAATCACAATTTTGTTCACCTCCCGCAAATCAATAACAAAACGGTAAACAGGAGGCTTGGATGGATCAGTGCGTTTCAAGATAGGTAACACAGGACTATTACACACATTTCCCCGCGTTTCCTCGATAACATCCTTCTTGATCAAGTCATAGATGATTGCTAATAGTGCTCGTTCACCATCGAGAGAGATGCGATACTGGGGAATACGTGGCAATCGCACATTCGATTTCAATTGGACAACATAAGGTGAGATATCCAGCAGGCCCACATCATTGGGACCTGTTGCCCACAAAGACTCAGGAAGAGAACTCAATTCCGGTGGGAGCTTATCAGTTGACAAGTACATAGGAGAGATCACTCTCTGACCCAATGTAAGCTCCACTCCCACAGGAGAACAGTACAAAGTCGCATATAACCGTTTCAAAAAATCCAGGCCCAGAAGATTCTCACCACAACCAGTAGTCAAAATCAAAGGAGCTTTCAGCTCACGAGGCCCAATTGTAAGGGGCAAAGAACTAGAAACCGGATTGCTAACGGGGGCGCCAGAGAATCCAACAGAAACATTCGTTAAGCCAGACAAAGGTGCGCCAGGGAGTTTCGAATGAATGATGGAACTTTTCGCTGCACCAGTGTCCAACAGAAAAGGCTCAACTACGCCCGATGTGGCAACTGTGACGTAAGGCCCTCTCTGATCAACCGGAACTGATACTAATCCCTCTAATTACCATCATCAATATCATGCTCGATGTAACAGTCATCCACATGATACTGTGCAGATCTACCTGACGATGAACCACGCTGATCAAAGCAATTGTTAGAATCAGATGAAGTATTAGAACGCTCATTCCGATTCTGAGTAACACCACGACCTCTACCACGTGGAGCCTGTTGAGGACCACTACGGCCTCCTCGAGCCGAACTACCATTATTTCGGTCGCGCAGAACCGGACAATCAAACTTCAAATGGCCCTCGCCTCTACAGTATGCGCATTGATTATAACCAAGCATGGATCTTGGTGTGGAAGAGTCATTACGCGACTGCGACCTAGAAGACTGTGATTGCGATCTATTTTGCTGCTGAGAGTCATTTTGATTCGAGCGCGGAGGATACGCTTGCTGTAACAGAACTTTAGTTTTGAGATCCTTTGTTTTCTTATCCGCACGATCATTTTCCTCCTTCTCCCTATTTTCGTAATATTGAGCCGTGGCTAATATCTGAGCAGAGGTAGAAACAGCCCACGAGCTTTCTGAATTTTTCAATTTGTTGCTAAGTTCAGGCAACAAATTCGATACAAATTTATCTACGAACAATCGCTGACCTCCCTCAGTGATCATATCCTGACCACTGTGATCGATGAATGCCTCCTCAAATCTCGTAAAGAAATCGGAGACACTCTCGTCCTTCTTTTGCTTGCACGCAGACAGTTTATCCCAATTAACTCTCATTGCTGGCATAAGCGTCTTCATAAGCGTAATTATCCTCTGGGGCAGATTCTCAATAAGCTGTTCAGGCTAAGCCCCACCAACTTGTCGTCCGTCGGCCGCCGCAAGAGCAACCCAATCACCGCCCAACTCGGCTATGTGATTCTCTTGACGGATTTTTGCCCAAATTGGTTGAGGTACAACGTTGCCGAACAACATGTCAATATCGGCAAGGTTCATGATAGTAGCATCCACTAATTGAGACAACTCTTTGTAATAACCTGCAGGATTTTTACGGGGGTCAGGCAAAGTTTGTTTCACCTGCAAAACTTCCGACCGCTTCCATGGGAGGTGTATCCAAACTCTCTGGAAGTGTGGTAGAATAGCAGGATTGACAGTCGCATCACCTGGCATCCACACTGGGGGGACTTCTCGCATGGGATACTGACCAGGTGTTGCCATCCACTCCTCAGTGTCATCTTTAAACAATGCTCGAGGTATTACAGTAGGCCAAAAAGATAGAAGATGTTCTACAGCACGTCGAACATTACTACCCACAATCATACCACTCGAAAACTGATGCTGAAGTTCAGTCACTTCGGGCGGCACATTATCTACCTCATCATTATCCATCACTTCTCGTAAACATTTACACATTTCCTCAAACACAAATCTCTGTGTGGGCTCATTAAATTGAGAAAACGTCTCAAAAATTATGCGCGGGGTGTTTTTAACGGGATACCTAATCCAATTTCGCGCCATTTTAATTAACGTATCACTCTCCCTACCACCAGGAATCTGACTTCGTCGTTGAGGGACATCAGAAACATCGGACCCAAGGATAGGCCCAAAAGGAGAGTAAAGGTTAGCAACGGCATTAGTTATGCGACTACGGACAGACAGAGAAGAGGAGAGAAGTGCAGGGGCAACAACATGGGGACTAAATACAGGAGCAGTAGGAGCAGTAGGAGTAGCCAAAAGAGCAGAAGTAGCGGGAACAGCAGACTGAGAAGGTATAGGCAGTGGAGCAGCAGGAAGAAGGGCAGGTAAAGGAACAGGGACAACTTGAGGAACAAGGGGATTTGGGAGAACAGGACCAGCGACAGGCTGACCAGCAGCTGCCGGAACAACAGGTTGAGGAACAGGAGGAACTACAGGAGCTGTAGTATCCTGTGCGTATGGAGGTGGTGACTTCAGCAAATAGGACAACAAAGGGTCCTATACTGTTTCATCTCCCTTCTTATCAGTACTCAACGGTAAAACGGGATAACACTTATCCACCGCCATACGTTGTAATCTATCAAAAACTTCCTTTTCCTTCTCTTCTTTGTCTCGCTGAAACTGCTCTGCATTTCTCATCGTTGTAACAATACCTTCCCTCTTATTTCTCTTAAGCTGTTTGATTTCTTTTTGCTTGGCCTCCTTACGCCATAACCGAAAGGAATCAAACATGGCCGGCCTAGATTTCTTTTTGAACAATTTTGCTTCGAGATTATCCAAAATTGCTGTTTCGAAAGTACCATGAGGTGGCCAACTAAGGACACCATCATTTTTCGTATAGCGGATCCAATAATCGTTATATGCGATAGGACCCACTCCATGGCGACTATATAGCTCATAAACCGGAGTTCCAACTGGAGGTATCGGACATGAGTCCTCCAATCGGGAATCCGCACCGTAACATTTAAAGCAACTAAACAAAGTACTACGGCCAGGCATCGTGCACACTAACCGAGTTTCACAAACTTCAAGGGTTATCGATTTACGATATCGTCGCAAAAATGCAAAACCCTCGGTTTTTGGCAATTGCAATCGTCAAATAAAACCCAACAACTAAGAACCAACAACTAAGAACCACAAATGCAATGGAACCATGCAAACAACCAAGTTTCAACAAAAACCAAGGACTCTGGGAGCGACCCACAAATACTTAACTGAAAGAGCAATGGCGTCACCAGGAAGGCCCGTCAATCGTCTCGCTGTACAAAGGACTACGCCAGGCGCCAAAACAGGTCAACAGTCAGGGAATCAGTCCGTCGCAGCCGTCAGGAGGCCGGAATCTTCGCAGGAAAAGTCTTCGGGCCACTTATCTCGACAACAGGATCGAGGAAGCGGGGTGCACCTTCCCTCAGAGATTTCACACGAAGTTCCTCACGATCGTCAGGCTTTGGACCGGTACCGCTGATGTCGCCCTACGTTGGGCGCCAACTGAAGGACTGGGCTTTTCTAAGACCCAGCGGTGCCAGGGGACAACACCTGAAGCCTTCGTGGGTTACCTGTTCTGGCATACAAATTACAGAGACACGGGACACTTCCTTCGGCGTCAAAGATCGAGGTTTATTTACTGCAGGGAACACAGAAGTCACAAGAAGTACAACGCATGTAGGTTCTAGGAGACTGCTTCAAATTGCAACTGTGGATCACTCCTTTTATACATATTTCTGTCATAGCACAACATGGCGAACAAAAGGTTACAACTCAGTTCCCACAGTAAGCTTCAAAAGGGTCGCTTTCATGTATTCAAGGTCCTGGAACATAATTACAGTAGCATCGCCGGTTCCCAACTGTAAAAGTACGTTTCTCATCATCAAGTACATTCCATTCCGGCTGTAAACGAGTTTAAGGAAGAGACAGAAACAGATGCAAGGAAGACAAACAACAGATTAAAAAGAGTGTAGGTGGCGATATCGGAAACACGATTGCAGGATCAAAGGAGACGTGCCTAATGAATGCACGGCTGAAACAATAGACCGGCACGGCAAGATGAGCCTCGAGCGGGGCCATCTGCCTTTGCAGTGTCATCCCCCTCATCATAAAGACACCCTCAAAGGAACACGTGTCTTCCGCAAGAGCTTGGGAATCCCAGGGTCACGAAGCGGACAATGTCAGTTCGCTGGCTACTTGAGGGCAAGAGACAAAATGGCTGACGTATCTAAAATGGAACCCGTGGGTTCAGATGAAGAAACCCACGAATAAGACGAACAGTTCAGACCAGCGTAGCGAAAACGCATACACCCACTAAACTTGTCATTTGCGGTTCATAGATACCAAACTCGTCCATATTCGAATGAGTCGAAAGCACCACTATAATTGTCACGGAACCTCAGACATCAACGCTATGAATCTGGAAGGAGAGACAAGAAATCGAGTTACGCCAAGAAGCCAGAGCGCCCACGAAAATGCTACTGATGTGGGTATGATTTCCCGCACACAGATGCGTGTCCAGCAATGAGCCAACAGTGCTGGAAATGTGGACGCAAGAACCACTTCGAAGTAATGTGCGGAGTGTACAGCAAGGAAAGAAGGAGTGAGACAACCATATCTCGCCAGAGGACACGCGACATCATGCAAAAGCGGTCCAAGACAGAGCACTATCATCCTCCGGCTCGTCACATTCCAGCAGGGAATCTCGCAGATCCCAATGGACCAGAAGGTCACCGTCGAGGGAATCGAGGTCAACCTCTCAGAAGACAGTATACACTGACGAATATATATGTATGGTGGCCGACCCGGACCAGCTGAAGAAATATCCTCCACTGGATATCAAAGTGGGGACACATGCCACCAGATTTGTGCTTGACAGGGGGGCATCGCTGAATTACATGCCCGTGACCGAATATAACAAGATGAAACCAACGCCTGTCCTGAGTCCAGCACATGTCAGGGTGTTTACCTGGATGGCAAAGAAACCACTTCCCTGCCTGGGCAAGTTTGCAACGACACTCAAGCACGACTCCACATCAGTATCGGCGAACATTCACGTCATTGAAGGCCCGGAGGCTGATTGTCTTCTCAGTCTGCCCACAGCGGAGCGACTCCGACTGGTTGAAATCTTGTACCGGGTCAACGACAATCCAGACATTGTCCGCAAGTTTCCCAAACTATTCAGTGGGCTTGGCAAAATGAATAAGTGTCTGATTCACAATTAATCAAAAAGGGGGGGATTAGGGATTTGAATGTCTGTTTCATTCCCCAGGGTAAGTAGGTAATTTATCAAAAAGGAAACAGACACTTGTAACACATCAGACCATTGGTAAGGAAAGTTTTTAGAGTAACCTCAAAAACCCTATGCCGATGTGGTTTGTGCGGTATATCTGGTTCATCCGCCCCGCATATGGGTTGTTGGCAGTTATCATTGGTTGCTCCAAAATAGTGATGTTGCCAGCCTCAGCCCGAGGCACCTCTGGCCTGTAGTGCAGTGTCCAGAGAAGTGAAAAAAGTGTGTCAAAATTAAAGTCTCAAAAAAAGGAAAAAAGGATTAAAAACTGAAAAATCACCCAGGGAGGTTTTAATTGTTGGTGTGATTTCCAGTTTAATTAAAATAGATTCGGTACTACTAAGTGATCGAGTTACTGGATCATAGTAGTTCAATACAATTATTATACAAACGTCGACATGTTTCAGCTCTGTCGGCCCATAGGGGTCTATAGAGCCTTCGTCAGGACTAACATATAAACAAACAATGTACGTATTACTCACACCATTTGTGTTGTATTTTAGTAGTAACCTGTGAAAATTTCCAGGAATAAAGACTCCTCCAGTTTCTGAAATAAAGTAGGGAGAGTACATAGAGATACACACTTATTCAAAACATCCTGATTTAGGTTTGCGCATTCAATTGAATAAAATTATTATTCATTAGTTCCAGAGACTTATCTCGATGGGGGGAGGGGTAACAGGGTTGAGTTTATTTACACTGTTGACATAGTTATAAAGATTGGGAATCTATTAATTTGACGCGCTGGCAATGTAGGCGCTGGTTTCAAATTTTGTAAGAGAACACTGAGAGGTGGAAGAACCGGAAAGCAAAACCTTAACTTTTACGCGCTGGCATGTGTAAGGGCGCAAGGGTAGGTATTAGTTACTCTCATAAGCAAGGCAAACGGACTGATTGTAAGCGCAGCGCGTTGTCATACCTTGTGACTGGAAGACACTCTCTTGCATCGGGGGGAACCCACTGGACACAGAGCTGTGTTTGAAATGTATTGCATTAGTAGTTGTTACTCGCGGTCACCTTACCGGGATTCAGTAGTTTGTATAGTCTCGCTCCGCCATTACCCGCGTGTATTAGCACCCCCTATTTTTATTCTCTGCCAAAAACACATAAGAACAGAAGTCCACCACCAGGCCGCCCGATAGTTTCGGGCATCGGCTCAATATTAGAACCGCTCTCTAAATTCGCTGATGAATATCTCAAGCCACTTGTTCAACAAACACCAGCATACTTAAAGGACACACGTGACCTTCTAGTACAAATAGAGAAAAAGCTCTTTAACCCAAACACTATGCTACTTGTAGGCCTAGATGTGGAAGCTCTATTTACGAGTCTCCCCCAAGATGACACCATACAAGTCCTGGAAGATGTATTATATACGAGAGAATGGCAATTTAAAACCCCGAGACATTTCATCCTCGAGTGCTGTAAAATAGCACTAAAGGAGAACTTTTTTGCCTATGGTGAGGACTTGTATCTCCAAATCCATGGAACTTCCATGGGGAGCGCCTTCGCTCCCTCGGTGGCAGGGCTCTACGTCAGTCACTTTGAGGAACAACACATAACAAGTAATAGCAACATGTTCTCTTCCAGTATATTATACTGGAAGAGATACATTGATGATATCATCATGATTTGGGACAATAAGCTGGACCTACAGTCTTTCATGAACTGGCTCAACAACCTTGACCCATGGTTAAAATTTACACACACAGCCACAAGTTGTAACCTTGACTTCTTGGATATAACCATATTCGCAAAAGACAATGTGTTACATACAAAGACCTTCAGAAAACCAACGGCAAAAAACAGTATTTTATCTTATAAAAGTTTCCACCCAAAACCATTGAGGGACAACCTTCCCTACAGTCAGTTTTTGCGCTTAAAGAGAAACTGCAGTAACAACACAGACTACAGAATGCAAGCTAATGAATTAAGCAACAGACTGAGGCAGAGAGACTACACAGAGAAAACAATTAGACTCTGTAAGAAAAGAGCAAGCAACCAACCGAGAGAGTGTCTCCTCCAAACATTTCAAAAAGAACCAACACCAGATCTGACCACCTGCGTCACAACATTTAGCCAGGCTTCTTATGAAGTAAAGAAACTGGTAAACAAGAACTGGAATATCCTCCACACAGGATCTTTCAATTGGCCTAGACCAAGGTTCGCAAATCGGAGATCTAAAAACATCAAGGATGTCTTAGTACATACCCGACCGATAAGAAAAGCAAAAACGGTCCCTACCAGAGATATAACCATGTCACCTGTAACTGGTCATTATCCGTGTGGGTCATGCGTAGCATGTAAAACAACAACAGCTTCCAAAACACTACAACTCTCCGACACACTCCTCTGGCAGCAGCGTCAACACACGAACTGCAATTCGACACATGTCATTTATATGGTGAGCTGTCCTTGTGATAAGCGCTACATTGGAATGACATGTCGTAAAGTGAAAACAAGAATTGGAGAACATCGGAGTAACATTAGACTAAAAAAGAATACCACCAAATTGTGCTCCCATTTCGTGCAAGTAGGCCATTCCTGTGATGACATCCGTTGGACAGTAATTGAAATGCTAAACGAAAAGTCCCAGGGATGCGAAAGAACATTATTTGAGAAAGAACAGAGGTGGGTGGAACGCCTTAAAACCTATGAAAACGGACTCAATGATTTTATTCCGTGGCACCAGTTTGCAAAATGACTCTGTTTCTTAAAAAACTTGAAAAACTGATTACTCCCATAATTTAGCATTGAGTGGATACTAATGAACCACATTTACAACTTCATGCACTAATAAAGTTTGTTCCGAAACAAAAAAACAAGAAACTCTGCTTGACACACCCAGTATACGTTGCTCTGAACGCCTGCCCCTTTAAAAATGCTCGCTCAACTGGAGTTTCCCATTTCCGGGGGCAGAGTCAGCACAAGACGTGGTTGCTAATACACGCGGGTAATGGCGGAGCGAGACTATACAAACTACTGAATCCCGGTAAGGTGACCGCGAGTAACAACTACTAATGCAATACATTTCAAACACAGCTCTGTGTCCAGTGGGTTCCCCCCGATGCAAGAGAGTGTCTTCCAGTCACAAGGTATGACAACGCGCTGCGCTTACAATCAGTCCGTTTGCCTTGCTTATGAGAGTAACTAATACCTACCCTTGCGCCCTTACACATGCCAGCGCGTAAAAGTTAAGGTTTTGCTTTCCGGTTCTTCCACCTCTCAGTGTTCTCTTACAAAATTTGAAACCAGCGCCTACATTGCCAGCGCGTCAAATTAATAGATTCCCAATCTTTATAACTATGTCAACAGTGTAAATAAACTCAACCCTGTTACCCCTCCCCCCATCGAGATAAGTCTCTGGAACTAATGAATAATAATTTTATTCAATTGAATGCGCAAACCTAAATCAGGATGTTTTGAATAAGTGTGTATCTCTATGTACTCTCCCTACTTTATTTCAGAAACTGGAGGAGTCTTTATTCCTGGAAATTTACACAGGTTACTACTAAAATACAACACAAATGGTGTGAGTAATACGTACATTGTTTGTTTATATGTTAGTCCTGACGAAGGCTCTATAGACCCCTATGGGCCGACAGAGCTGAAACATGTCGACGTTTGTGTAATAATTGTATTGAACTACTATGATCCAGTAACTCGATCACTTAGTAGTACCGAATCTATTTTAATTAATCTGGAAATCACACCAACAATTAAAACCTCCCTGGGTGATTTTTCAGTTTTTAATCCTTTTTTCCTTTTTTTGAGACTTTAATTTTGACACACTTTTTTCACTTCTCTGGACACTGCACTACAGGCCAGAGGTGCCTCGGGCTGAGGCTGGCAACATCACTATTTTGGAGCAACCAATGATAACTGCCAACAACCCATATGCGGGGCGGATGAACCAGATATACCGCACAAACCACATCGGCATAGGGTTTTTGAGGTTACTCTAAAAACTTTCCTTACCAATGGTCTGATGTGCTACAAGTGTCTGTTTCCTTTTTGATAAATTACCTAAGTGTCTGATTCGCCTACACATCAACGACCAAGTGCGCCCTGTTGCTCAGCATCCACGGCGAGTGCCTTTCCACCTTCAGCAGGCAGTAAAGGAAGAACTACAAGAACTACTTCAAGCGGACATTATTGAGAAAATGGATGGCCCCACACCATGGGTGTCACCGGTCGTCATAGTCCCGAAAAAGGGTACACCGGGAAAGGTACGACTATGTGTGGACATGAGGCTCCCCAATACAGCCATAGAACGAGAGCATCACCCAGGGCCTCACCTGAGCGATATGATCTCAGCATTGAATGGAGCCAGGGTATTCTCAAAACTTGATCTCAACAAGGGATACCATCAGCTGGAGTTACACGAAAAATCAAGGTATATAACAACGTTTGCCACCCATCTGGGTTTGTTTCGGTACAAACGGCTGAGGTTCGGTATCTCCTCTGCCGCAGAAATATTCCAAGAGGCCATCCGCCAAACCATCAGACATATCCCGAATTCCCTGAACTACAGTGACGACATTTTGGTGTATGAATCAAACCCACAAGAACTTGGATCGAGTATGCCATGCTCCCCTTGAAGCTAATTTAACTCTTAACAAGGACAAGTGTGAGTTCCATCAGTCCACTCTTAAGTTTTTCGGACATGTGTTCTCAGGGGCTGGAATGAAGCCCGATCCTGAGAAAGTAGCAGCGCTCAACACCACCAAGAGCCCTCAAGATGTGAGCGACATAAGATCGTTTCTGGGCATGGCAAGCTATTGCTCAAGATACACCAAGGACTATGCCACAATCAGTCACCTACTTCGTGCCCTCACCAAGCAAGGACAACCATTTGTGTGGAGCCCTCAGTGTGAGCGGGCTTTCCAAGAGATCAAACAGGCGGTGGAATCGGCGAACAATCTGGCCTATTTCAACCCCAAAAGGAAGACGGAGATCACGGTGGATGCCAGTCCAGTGGGCTTGGGTGCCATCCTGGCCCAATATGATAGTGACACTGATCGGCGTCACATTGTGGCCTACGCCAGTCGCAGCTTATCTGACACCGAGAAGGCCTACTCTCAGCCCGAGAAAGAGAGCTTAGCGGTCGTATGGGCATGTGAGCATTTCCATGTGTTCATTTATGGCAAACATTTCACCATGATTACGGATCACCAGGCTCTTGTCACCATCTTCGGTAATCCCAAAGCCAAGATGCCACCCCGCATTGAAAGGTGGGGGTCTACGTCTGCAGGAATACACATATACCATCATTCATAAAACCGGAAAGGCTGAGAATCCTGCGGACTACATGTCCAGACACCCTCAAGCATCTCAGGCCTCACGCTCGTCTATAGCTGAAGAGTACATACACTTCCTAGTAGGTGTAGCCCGGCCACCGGCGGTTCCCTTGGAAGCGATAAAGGACGCTACTGCGCAGGACAATATCCTTCAGAAGGTAGTGCGCCGATTGCGCACACATCACTGGAGACACAACAGTGAGGACGAGCGAAGTGATCCGCAAATCAGTCTGGAAAAGCAAGCCTTCCGACATATCAGTGATGAGCTGTCTGCCACCTCAGAGGGGCTCCTGCTGAGAGACCAGCGGATTGTCATCCCGAGGCAGCTACGTCAAGGATTAGTCAACCATGAAGGTCATCGGGGAATTGTTGCCACAAAGAGAGCTCTCCGGGAGCGAGTCTGGTTCCCGCAACTTGATCAAATGGTGGAGCTCACCCTAAAGGACAGTCCCCAGTGTCAACTGGTGAAGCCTGGAGACCCCCCGGCTCCTCTTCATATGACTAAATTACCCAGTGGGGTATGGCAGGAACTTGCCATGGACTTCTATGGACCCCTCCAGTCAGGCAGGTATGTGGTGGCTATCATGGATGAATACTCGAGATTCCCAATAGCTCAGTTTGTGTCTTCCACCAATGCCTCCAGCACCATCGCCGTATTAGATGAGGTCTTTGCCGCATGGGGTGTTCCCAAGGAACTCAAGACAGACAATGGTCCCCCCTTTAACGGTCATGAGTTTAGTGAATTCGCAAAGCATCTCAACTTTCGACATCGGAAGGTCACGCCACTGTGGCCACATGCCAATGGCACCATTGAACGGTTCATGGCCACTCTGAAGAAGACTTTTCAGCAAGCCACTTTGGAGAAAAAGGACTTACAAATAGCTCTCAATGAGGTGCTCAGAGCCTATCGGACTACTCCACACGCGACCACCAGAAAGTGTCCTGCCACTCTCATGCTGGGGCGGCCCATCAGGACAAGGATCCCGACGTGGGAGGGAGCTCTGACACCGGTGTCCCCAACACGCGCCCATCGAGAAACAGTGGTGGCTGATCGAGCGGGGAAGAGCAGAATGAAAACATATGCAGACACTAGACGGAGAGCCAAGTCTCCCTCCCTTCCGACAGGAGACTGTGTAGTGGTCAAGCAAGAGCAGGCCAAGAAGACAGATTGCAGATTCAAAGAAGAACCATTGATCATCACCCAGCAAAAGGGCACCATGATCACTGCTGAATCTGAGAAAAGACGGATCACGCAAAATGTGTCTCACTTTCAGAAATGTACCCCAGGCATGAAAGAAACACTTAATAAGGATCCAGTACAACGAGATGCCGACGGACTGAGTCAATTGAGTCCAACCCTGAGACCTGACATACAAATGGAAGATGCGTCTGCAGAGGTGGGAATGTGTCTCCGACCTCGAAGAGTCATACACAAGCCAAAGAGACTGATTGAAGAACTATGATCGGATTAGCTAATTTTCTTTTGTTAACAAAGGGGGAGATGTGATGATGTGCACAGTCTAGTAGTTGGGATGGGAGGAGTTACGGGGTTGGAGGAAGAGGAGGGGCAGAGACAGGAAAGGGGCAGTTAGAGTAGGGACAGGGAACTGAGAAGAAGCAAGAATAAATCTCCTGAATATATACACCTGGTGTTTGTCGTTATTGCACTTACGACACGACAGAGTAGACGTATACTTTTGTAATGGAAACACGCACCGGTTACACCTAGGCATTTTAGGACCATGCTTAAGTTTCAATGTTAAAACGAGCAGTCTAACTTTGTTTTAGATTCTATTTTTTAATGGGACATGATTCAGTTAAAAATGTTATCCTTTGTTTTTCATGAAGAAGTACACAATTAAGTTAGTAATGCTGACTATGTTATTTACAGAGTACGGCGCTGGGCGTTTTAAACTATTTTGCCTGTCTCAAAAAAAAAAAAATCTAACGGTTTTGATTAACCCATAATGAAACATATGCAATGACCTCTTCGAGGGTCTGGTAATTTGATTCGCTCGAACATAGCACACCATTGGATTAGTTATGTTGTGCTTGAAAAAGCATCTTCCCACCCTAGGGGCCTTGTTAATCCACCAACCCTCCACCGCCACGCAGTGCTCACCTGGATCGTCACAGGAAGGCAGACTCTGGCTCATTCCACAGCACCAGCATGAACGTCATCGGCATGGCAGTGTTCCCCCTCTAACGAACATGGAATAGTGTTCCCTGCACACCCGCACGTGGGCCTCGTATGAGGGCCAGTCTCTTCGCTCCTCCAGTATGGGACAGGACCATCCATCCACTCAACAGAAGACTGGATGCTCCTCAGTATAATTAAAAATCCTGCCCTACCCTCTGTTTAACCTTCAAGAAGAAATACATCAGATTCGACCAATCCCAAAATTACACTGGGCAGGAGATCTGAGTGTTCCTCTGTGCCGTTGAGGGCGATTAATTTATTTTGCGGGTATGCAGGGGTTTAAACAAGAATAAGGGTGACACCCGCAGATTGCGGGTGAGGTGAAATGCATGACGTCCCGTACCTCTTATTCCTCCACTGAGCTTCTCTGTAACTTGGAGGGGGAGGGCCTCACGAGGGAACAGATAGATTGGGGAGGCCACTATCTATCCTAGAGGAAGCAAGAATGGAGGAGCCCTGTCGCACATTAGTGCAACCACAGCTGGAAGCATACAAAGAGCAGATGGGCACCCATAACCACATGGACATGGAAGGTTATGATGGTAATGATGAATCGGTGCACCACAGAGCAAATTGTCAGGGACATAGGGCACCACCTCCACTGAGAGTTAACCTCATGTACCTTGGGTAGGAGGAGTACTTGACCCCTGACTCTCCATACTTCATATCACAACGAAATAGCGTTAAACGTATAGTTTGAAAAAGTAAGGTTAATTAAAATGATAGAGCGCGCAGGTCACCCGACTCAGAGTTTACCAGATTTTCACGCACTTGGGCCCATGACGTGATTTCTAAATACAATTTTGTAAGTCGGGTGATTTTACACGCCACTATCAGTATTCTATATGTGTTTCCTGTAACACTATTACCATAGCACCTGACTTACCACAGGTACTTTCTCTTCCTGATGGATCAGAAAGCAGAAAGCATCGAGTGTTGGCACTCTGAGTACGGTTGCGTCTCAGGCGGAAACCGGGAGGGGATCCATCGTGATCAGGTATCCCTCCTCTGGTAATTCCCGGCGGTTGTCTCTCGTGTTTCGTACACGAGAGACAACCGCCGGGAATTACCAGAGGAGGGATACCTGATCACGGCACACCGCCAAAGAGGAGACGCACCCGTTCCTTTCAAGCAGTACTACTGATGGATCCCCTCCCGGTTTCCGCCTGAGACGCAACCGTACTCAGAGTGCCAACACTCGATGCTTTCTACCGACCTTTAAGGCGGGACTTAACGAGCCAAAGCGTCTATCACACGTGTCCCTATTGGATAAACGCTTCCATAGGAGTTACTATTCTGATTCGAATTAACATAGTAAATTCAACCACGAGGTCCAGACTAGCTTCAACCCTCACATTTGGAGTTGAACTTTAAGCCCTGAAGAGTCGTGTTGACTCAACCGTACACGACGAAACACGTGTCGGCGATTGTGACATTCCTCAAGTCTGGAGAAAATAAACCAACATCTTGCTGTAACAAGAAAACACACTAAAGAATCTGCTTCTGTTCATTAATTCTTAACAGTCATTGTACTTTACCCGTGATAATATATTGTAGTTGCGAGAGCTCAGCTTTGTAATTTTGCTTGGTCTGTTGACTTTTTTAGACGGTTAAGGGTGTTTTCCGTCTGCTCTTTACGCACTACACAGCAACATTCTACATCACACACTGTAACGTACTAACTTAGGCAGTGCGCCCTTGAGTTCTGAATTTCCTAAAAACCCCTTTTCAGTTAATTTCTAACAGCGCAGGATTTGCTTCGCCATTTGAGGTGCCCTCCATGTTTTCAGCCCTTTTAGGAGTTTTCTGTTTCTTATCATTGGCCTTTCTTTGGAAACTCTCCCTTCTCTTTTCTGCCATTTTCAAAAACATTTTCTCTTGCTCATGTAATGAGCAATATTTACAACAAGGGGTGGTGAGGGACAGAGTCTCTGAATTAAGCAGAAAGCTCTCACCCAGTCAAGAGATCAGGGCTAGATCCAACACCGTTTTTTAGCTCACTGCACCATCCCAGTTTCAGAACCTGGCTGTATGCAAATTAGTCTGTTCCTGTCCCAGTGCATGATGGGAACAGGGCAAACCAAACTACAAAAGCCAATTCTTACACTGGGAAGGAAACAAGCTCCCGGGGACCGGTTTCTGGCATTACAGCCGTCTTCGGCCCGGTTTGCTTGAATCCTGATGGTGCAATGAGCAAGGGTCTCACATCTGAGAATACCCTTCCACGCTTAGGGTGGACAAAAATATTTACAACAAGGGGTGGTGAGGGACAGAGTCTCTGAATTAAGCAGAAAGCTCTCACCCAGTCAAGAGATCAGGGCTAGATCCAACACCGTTTTTTAGCTCACTGCACCATCCCAGTTTCAGAACCTGGCTGTATGCAAATTAGTCTGTTCCTGTCCCAGTGCATGATGGGAACAGGGCAAACCAAACTACAAAAGCCAATTCTTACACTGGGAAGGAAACAAGCTCCCGGGGACCGGTTTCTGGCATTACAGCCGTCTTCGGCCCGGTTTGCTTGAATCCTGATGGTGCAATGAGCAAGGGTCTCACATCTGAGAATACCCTTCCACGCTTAGGGTGGACAAAAATATTTACAACAAGGGGTGGTGAGGGACAGAGTCTCTGAATTAAGCAGAAAGCTCTCACCCAGTCAAGAGATCAGGGCTAGATCCAACACCGTTTTTTAGCTCACTGCACCATCCCAGTTTCAGAACCTGGCTGTATGCAAATTAGTCTGTTCCTGTCCCAGTGCATGATGGGAACAGGGCAAACCAAACTACAAAAGCCAATTCTTACACTGGGAAGGAAACAAGCTCCCGGGGACCGGTTTCTGGCATTACAGCCGTCTTCGGCCCGGTTTGCTTGAATCCTGATGGTGCAATGAGCAAGGGTCTCACATCTGAGAATACCCTTCCACGCTTAGGGTGGACAAAAATATTTACAACAAGGGGTGGTGAGGGACAGAGTCTCTGAATTAAGCAGAAAGCTCTCACCCAGTCAAGAGATCAGGGCTAGATCCAACACCGATCTTTAGCTCACTGCACCATCCCAGTTTCAGAACCTGGCTGTATGCAAATTAGTCTGTTTCTGTCCCAGTGCATGATGGGAACAGGGCAAACCAAACTACAAAAGCCAATTCTTACACTGGGAAGGAAACAAGCTCCCGGGGACTGGTTTCTGGCATTACAGCCGTCTTCGGCCCGGTTTGCTTGAATCCTGATGGTGCAATGAGCAAGGGTCTCACATCTGAGAATACCCTTCCACGCTTAGGGTGGACAAAAATATTTACAACAAGGGGTGGTGAGGGACAGAGTCTCTGAATTAAGCAGAAAGCTCTCACCCAGTCAAGAGATCAGGGCTAGATCCAACACCGTTTTTTAGCTCACTGCACCATCCCAGTTTCAGAACCTGGCTGTATGCAAATTAGTCTGTTCCTGTCCCAGTGCATGATGGGAACAGGGCAAACCAAACTACAAAAGCCAATTCTTACACTGGGAAGGAAACAAGCTCCCGGGGACCGGTTTCTGGCATTACAGCCGTCTTCGGCCCGGTTTGCTTGAATCCTGATGGTGCAATGAGCAAGGGTCTCACATCTGAGAATACCCTTCCACGCTTAGGGTGGAAAAAAATATTTACAACAAGGGGTGGTGAGGGACAGAGTCTCTGAATTAAGCAGAAAGCTCTCACCCAGTCAAGAGATCAGGGCTAGATCCAACACCGTTTTTTAGCTCACTGCACCATCCCAGTTTCAGAACCTGGCTGTATGCAAATTAGTCTGTTCCTGTCCCAGTGCATGAGCAAGTCAAATTATCTCTTCGAGCTTCATTTAAATCTATGTCACCTATAGTCAGAAAGTATTCTCCCATGTAACGAGTCACTTCGCTTCTGACATGCACAATATTCAGGTGCCCCCGAATAGGCAGTTCAGAGAAAATCACGTCAGTGTTTGAATAGTAGTACTGTAAAGTGCTCCTATAAAACAAGCTTGCTAATATACTACAGGAAATTCCATAGGTCAGGGGTAAATGATGGTAGGTCACGCCTTCAGCTACAGAAGTAGGTAGCTTCATGCACACGTAACAATCTTCTATTTCCATGGCTTCTACGTAATGCACTAAAAGATTTGCAAAGACATTTAAATGTGATCGGTTTCTCATGTGGTGAAAATGTAGTCCTTCCTCATCTGGTGCTTCTAAGTCAGGTCGTGTTTGTCTCAGGCTGACTGTATTGTCACGTCTTTCTACACTTTGTGGTGTTTCTTCAGTATGTACAACTTCTGAATCTGTGGTCATCGGTTTAGTAGGGTACAGGTTAGTATCCTTACTTATCATAAAAGGTATAAAGACTGTTAGTCCTATCCATACTACTATAACTATTGCTACACTGCATAAGCATATTTTACAGCAAGTTTTACAACAATTCCCTCTAGGTCTTCCATTTACATTTGAATCAGACATTTTTGCTTACAGGTGGCTTTCCAACCCCTCTTTGTTTTTCTTCTTACAAGATGCTCACGCAGTTTCACCTTTCAGGGTGGGTCTTCTACCTCAGAGCTCTGACCCTCGATCGAATCTTGATCACTTCTGTCACTTTCTTCAGGGTCATCAATCTCTTCCAACACCAAAAAGGTCCATTTAGGACTCTGATAGTTTTTATTTAGTTTCTTCACTCTGGTACTGCGTCTATTTTGCTGAGCTCTGTCTCTTTGTCTTTCACTAGCAGCTCTTTTTCGGTCTTCTTGTTTCTCTTCTACAGTTTTCAGTCTTAGTTTCAGCCTCTTTATATATTTTGGTTTATCTTTCTTCTTGAGCCTTTTAGTGGTCGAGGAAACTTGGCCTTCCTCGTGAACTCTTTTGTTTTCACTCCGTTGTGGCACTTTTGTTTTGGCAGTGTCCTTTTCCCTTCCTGTCTGACTAGTTCCAGGTCTTTCATTAGTTTCTTCTGCCTGGTTTCTAAGCTGGCCTTGTTCAGGTATACTTTGTATTTGATCTTGATTTTCAACCAATTTGAACTCTGCTTCCTGAACAAGTTCATCTACTTCCATCTGTTCCTGTTCATGCACTTCGACCCCTTGATTTTCTTCCGCATGAACTTCAGCTCTAATCACTATCTGTCCCTTTCCAGTCTCAGGAGTCTCTGGAGGAGTGTCGATGACTTGGTCTGTCCCTACTTGGCCTATTTCCTGATCAGGTCTGATGTGATTCTCGTTAACCTGACCTTCCTCTTCTAGTCCTGTCTCACCCTCACTATCCCACTCTCTATCTAGGTAGGAATATTTTCTGGTTCTTATTGGATCAAGAATCAGGTCATCGGCTGGTAACCACTCGTCTTGACTGGTGCTCGGTAGTATTACATCAGCTAGATCTGGACCCTCGTCTGGAGTCTCCTCAGCTGTACCACCTTCAGCTTCAGCCGCCTCTTCTTCAGTCACCTTCTTGGTATGGCTAGCATGGATCCACTTCGGTACGCCAGCACACTTTACAGCAGTGGTAGTTACCAGGATCACTTGCCTCGGTTTTCCCCACTTTGGTCCAAGGCAACTCTTCCGGGTGTGTTTCTTCAACACCACCCAATCTCCAGGTCTCAGTTTATGGGCTGGAGTGGTTGGCCATTCAACAGCAGTCTCCCCAATCTGGTGAGAGATAGAACGCACTTGGTCACCCAGCTGCCTGCAGTATTCTAGCACCAAATTATCAGAAATACTCAGCAGTTTGTGTCCAGGTACCCAGGCCTGTCGCATCACTCTTCCCATTAGTACTTCATGGGGGCTCAGGCCTGTCTTTCGGTTTGGGATGCTCCTCAATCCCATCAAGACAAGGGGCAAAGCTTCTATCCAGTTTAATTTTGTGGAATTACACATTTTGGCCAATCTTGACTTTATAGTGCCATTTACTTGTGCAACTATTCCAGAAGCCTCTGGACGATATGCACAATGCAGCTTAGGCTCAATCTTGAATGCTGTATAGAGCTCATTTAAGATTTCGTTGGCAAAGTGCCCACCCCAGTCTGTTTCAATTGTCTCTGGAAAACCGTACCTAGGTATCAGCTCTCTGAGTAACAACTTGGCCACCGTAATGGCATTGTTTTTCTTTGCTGGGTATGCTTCCACCCACCTTGAGAACAGGCAAACTATTACCAAGACATATCTGTATCCTCTACACATGGGCAATTGTATGAAATCTGCCTGTAGTCTGACAAAGGGACCTTCTGCCTTTCCAATTGTACTTTGCTCTACCACAGTCCTCTTTCCTCCGTTGAACTGCTGACACACCAGGCACCTCTGGCAGAGCATCTCCGTGATGTTTCTGAATTTTGAATTGTAGAACACTTTGTCAAACACACAACACATTGCATCCCTTCCAATATGGGTATCTCCATGAATCATCCGGACCATTGGGGCAGCCATACTATCTGGCAACACAGGCACACCGGTCTTATCAACCATGATACCATCCCTTTCCCTGAGCTGACATTCCTCAGTCTCCCATCTGTGTTTTTCATCCTCCTCTGCTGCTTGCTGCAACTCTCTCAGTTCCCTCCAGGTAGATACATTCTCAAACACCATAAGTTGGCAGCTGTTTCCGCCCCCCCATAATTTGATTTTCAGGGACATTTTGTACCGGGCGCAGTACTGGGCAATTTGGTCAGCGTATCTGTTTCCGGCTGTCACATCGTCATTACCAGATTTGTGAGCAGCACATTTGACTACTGCCAATTCTTTGGGCAACTGGATTGCTTCCAATAGGGTTTGCACCACTTTTCCATTTCTGATAGGGGTACCTGAGGAAGTCATGAATTCTCTTTGCAACCATAGCTGGCCGAAGTCATGAACAACCCCGTAACCATATTGACTGTCAGTGTATACGGTTACTCGTTTATTTTTCCCTTGTTTGCAAGCTCTGGCCAATGCGATTAGCTCGGCCACTTGGGCAGATTTAATTTCACTTAGATATGATGCTTCTAGGGTCGTTTCCAGTGTGACTACAGCATAGGCAGCACTCAACCCACCGTCCTCATGCCTCAAGCAGGAGCCATCCACAAACATCACTAGGTCCTCAATGGGAAGGGCTGTTTCTTTTATATCAGGACGAGGTTTTGTACTAAACTCAGTTAGGTCAATGCAATTATGCTCAATCTCACCTTCCACTTCTGCATTTTGGGTGAGAGGCAACAGTGTTGCAGGGTTTAAAATATTGCATCGGGAAATTATTACATTCTCTGCACCAATAAGAATTCTCTCATACTTAGTCAGCCGACTAGGAGTGAGATACTGGGTCTTGGTTCGGGTTAACAGAATCACAACTGAATGTGGAACATAAACCGTTACAGGATGTCCCATGACAATGTTTTCACTCTGTTCCAGACTCGTGCATGTGGCAGCTACTGCCTTCAGACACCCGGGAAGCCCAGCAGCCACTGGGCCCAGAGTGGCTGAAAAGTAGGCCACTGGACGTCTAGTCAGACCGTGTTCCTGGGTTAGGACTGAGAGTGCACAATTGTCTCGTGTATCACAGAATAACTCAAAGTTTTTGGAGTAATCAGGCATGCCTAGTGCAGGAGCAGAGCACATACAGTTTCGCAATTTTATCCAGGCTGTCATGCTTTCATCATCCCAACTAACTGGATCATCTGCCCCTTTCTTGGTCATTTTTATCAGAGGTTTGGCCAGAACAGCAAATCCCACAATCCATTGTCTGCAGTATCCCACCACTCCTAGGAACATTCTGACTTCCTTCTGGGTTCTGGGCAATTCCATATCTCTGATTATTCTGATTCCTTCTGAAGTAACTCTTCTGATTCCTTTCTCTATTTGGTGTCCCAGATACTTTACTGAATTCTTACAAAACTGTAATTTGTCAGGTGATACTTTATGTCCCCCCTTGCCCAAATGATTCAGCAGGGCAATGGTATCAGTAACACAGCCGCTTTGACTTTTAGACGCCACTAGAAGGTCGTCTATGTACTGAACCAGGACAGACTCCTTCGGTAGGACTAAGGATTCAAGGCATCTTTTTAGGATCTGATTAAAGATTGAGGGGCTTTCTGTGTACCCCTGAGGGACACGATTCCAGACATAGACATGGCTGTCAAATTCAAATGAGAAAAGAAATTTGCTGTCTGGATGCAATGGGATGGAAAAGAATGCGTGGCACAGATCTATGACAGTGAACCATTCTGCATTCCAAGGGATCTGATACAGGATCACAGCAGGGTTTGGCACAATGGGACAACAAGGTACAACAATCTGGTTTACCTTTCGCAGGTCCTGCACTACCCTGTACTTTCCGCTAGGCTTTTTAATTCCAATTATAGGCGAATTACAGGGACTGCTCATTACTTCCTCTATTATGTTTGCCTCCAATAATCTGTTTATTTCGAGTGCGACTCCAGCTTTCACCTCTGCACTCATTTTATATTGTCTAGTTTTCGGGTAGGTTGCACTGGGTTTAATGGTTATTCTAACTGGGTCCACATTTGCCATTAATCCTACATCTCTCCCGGTGAAATCCCACACCTCTGGTATCACCTTTTGCTGGAGTTCTTCAGGTAAGTCATGAATGGTTAGAGTTTTGACTGCTGTGTCAGGCCTTAGCAACATTAGTTTATACAGGCCATCTTCATCGGGGGTCTGAATTTCAAAACCTTGTGGTGTGCAAAAGATGGTACAGTTCATTTTGCACAACAAATCACGTCCCAATAGATTTACTGGGCTGGAATCGCAGACCACAAATCTGTGCATTTCTTTGAAATTCCCTATAGAAATCTCCATGGGTTCAGTTACAGGAGTGCTAATTATCTGGTTTGATACGCCCACTACTTGGATTGCTTCTCCCGAGAGGGGTAGGTTAGGAACGTCCGCTGTTCTCACAGTCGAACGGGTAGCACCAGTGTCCAACAGAAAGGTGACATAATTTCCCTCAACCTTTCCTTCAATGTATGGCCCTGTCTGGTCTACCGGTAGGGATGCGCCAAGCACGCACTCCCCTTCCTCCCCCCTCAGGCCCCGTCAGTATTGTTCATCACAGAGGAATGTATCATTTAACAGGAACTGTGAGGTTGCCTGATGTCTCTCATTCTGTCCTTCCCACACTTCAACCCTCTCATTCTGTTGAGCCTGATTCTTATAATTAGGTCTAGGAGCTCTAGGCAATGGAGGTGGATTTACCTGTTGCTGATTCTTTCGTGGCCCCTCTTTCTGCACCTGTGGATTTAAACCATTTATGGGGGCATTACCAGCCTACAAATGTGGACACTCGTCTCTCCAATGCCCTATCTGCCCGCACCCGTGACAGGGGAATTTCTTCTTAGCCTCTTCTTTACTCATTTTTACTCGAGGTTTCCCTCCCCCCCCCAGAGTTAGGGTTCGGAGCATTGCTATTCATTTTATTTAACTGTTTCTCTTGTTGCTCAGCCAATTTTACCTGTGCCCACATTACCTTCTCCTTCAGGGCCTTCTTTTTGTTCTCCATTTCATCCTCACAGTACTTGGCGTACTTGAGGACATCATCTATGGGCTTTCCCTGCCAACAGATTTTATTATCTCTAATCCACTGGGATATTTCCGGTCTCAACCCTAACACGAATCGATAAATGAAATGAGTCATGTCCTTCATTTCAACATTATCGATGCTACTGTAGGTCTTGAATACCTGCAATAGCCTCTCATAATATGAGTGAACTGTTTCATTATGGTCCTGGGTAGTTCTATCTATTCGAGTCCAATCTGTTTCTTTTGCTGGCACCTTGTCTTTTAGATATTGTATGACTTGGTCATATTTTCTCATTACATCAGGTGAAGGAGCTCCAGTTTGGGAGTCTCTTGGCAATTCTTCACTGGGCCAATTGATGGCTATCTTGCAATCAGTCCATAAATCTACAGGAACCACAATGTCAAAGAACCCATCCAGGTCCTTCAGGAGACATTTTTGGACTTTCACAAACCGCTCCACCTGTCTATACCACTCCACTGGCTTCTCCCTCAACCTTGGGAAGTCGTTGGTAAACGACACAATGTCATGCCGGGACCACGGGACATGCACATATTTCCCACCTGGCACTTCCCTCATAGGATACAGTTTTTCTGCTTGACCTACTTCTTTTAACACGAATTCAGAAGCTTTTGGTTTTACCCTACTGTCTTCCTTTTTCTTTGCCCACCTGGCTTTCCATTTATCCAGATCTCCCCACTTCTGCAGTATGTTTAACAATTCCTTTATCTGAGTTTTCTTTCCTGACACATTCATGTTTTCCAAATCCTTGTCTGAGAATTCTGCCCTATACGGTTTCTGCAGGACTTTGGATCGACTTACATCAATCCCCATGTCCGCAGCAGCGTCCATTAGTTTTTCATGAAGTACTCTAGTGTTCCGGGTACGGCTTTTGCTGATAAACAACAACTCCTCTTCGCTAAGAGTATTTAATCTGTCTAATCCCACATTTCCGGCCATTAATTCCTCCATTTCTATCCTTAGCTTGTAAATATCCAAAGGTTTGGGCGGGGAAGTTTCTCGATCCATTTCTTTAGTCCATCGATCTAGTTCCTCGGGAGTCACCACTGTAGCACTCCTGATCCCTGATGTTGTTTCGATTAGGACCTCCCTGGCTTTAGCCTGACTCCCTGACCGAGATTCACTGGTACTGGGTTCTCTTATGGGCAGATCCATCAGTGAGATTACAGACTCACATTCGCTTGCCTGGTCATCAACGATGAGTGGCTCTTTTCTGGGGGGAGCTGGAATGGGAGTAATGACTGAAGTTTTAGGACTAGCCTGTCTATCCCCATTAAAGGGGTATAGCAGGACCGATAGTTACAGGGATTGTCAGGGCATCAGGACTGGGATGTATCTGAGCTATAGTCTGGATCAGATCATTTCGTTGCTTAATCAGGGCATCCCTTTCTCGCTTGTGTAAAGCTCTTTCAGAGGAGTTATCATGCATAATTTGGGGTACCAAAGGAGGGTATATATTCGGGGCAGTGGGAATGGCTGGCCCTGGTCTATCCTCACCAAAAGGTCGATAATTTGGGACTGCTGTACTAGGTCTGCAAAAGTCATCACTATTACTGGGTTTGCTACCAATGCCAGCTACATCTGTCTCGCTAGCCCTTCTACTTCTGGAATGGTGGAGAAAAGGATTTTTCGAACTTAAAGTTCCTGAAGCTTCAGCATAAGGAGGTGGATTTTTCATTAATAAATCCTCCAGATATTCATCCTCCGAATCCCCCATGGCCATTAACTGTCGACTTTTCTCTATCTTTTTCCCACCTGCTAGTTCGGTTACCCCGAACATCGGAAACAGTCCCTCAACCATCATATTCTGTCTCCACTGCTTCATTTTCTGCTCCTTTGTTTCTCGATGTAATTTTGGATACCATTTGCTCACTCCCTTATCCATTAGGGGTCTGTCTCGCTCTAGAGCCTCAATCTCCCATTCCTCTAAAGCTTCGTACTGCGTTAATCTGGGTCGGGGGTGTAATTCATTCATTCGGGTTCTCAAATTAAACAGGATTCTACCATTAAAAGTACCATCGAGAGGAAAAGCTAGGACTCCGTCGTCTTCAGTGTATTTTACCCAATTTTCTAATCACACACAAGTATGCTACCCTTTATCAAACATCATGAATGAGGCGGGAGTATTAGGAGGGGGAATGATCACTCCCTCTCTTGTTCGAATGGGCTTGTCTTTCTTGAAATAATTCTTTATCTTTTCGGCAAAAGACATTTTTCTCTTAACTCCGTACATATTGTGAGGTCTACCTCTGCTCATCAACTCCTTATGACAACCTAGATTCCTTGGATCTGGTAAAAATTCAGGATACCACATACACCTCTCGTAACAGTTTATAAGCTCGGTTCGCTCAATTTTGTTTACGTATCGGCTTCCAATGCTAATGCGTCTTTCAACTCTCAGCAACCAATCAGCACTGAGTTCGCAAAATCTGTCAACCAATGGGTGCGCGGCCCCTTCGTGAGACGCGGTCTCACTCTGCGGCACTCACCCCTCCTTTACAATTCTGGCTTCGCTACACACCCACTGGCTCAACCAATACCAGCGCGGCACGGAGTGACGTCAGCGCAGCCTTGCGACCGACTCCCTCCTTTACAAGGTAACGGAAACTTTGAATTTTCCTTAAAGTGCGAGTGCAGATTTTAGTTAACAACGTAAAACGTTTGCCACTGTGCTTGAGGGTTTTAGAGAGAAAGAGAGTTTTTCTTTTACTGCAAGTAAACCACTTTTGTCTACTTCTCATTCACTACGGATAGATCCCTTCCGCCTATCCTTTTCACACAAGCAATAGGGAACCTGCTACTCTTTTGACTAATCCACTTCTTTCCGGGATATGATTTGAAAAATTACCGGCCCATAGCAAATCTTCCATTTCTGGCCAAACTGACAGAGAAAGCCATGAACCAGCAGCTGTCAGAATATATTGAGAGAAATAATCTGCTTGATGATACCCAGTTTGGGTTCCGTAAATATCATGGAACCGAAACTGCCCTCATCAAGGCAGCGGATGATATTAGACTCATCCGGGACCAAGGAGGGACAGCCTTGCTGGTGCTCTTGGACCTCTCGGCAGCATTCGACACGGTTGACCATAAGACCTTGGTCGACCGTGTCGAAAAAATGGGGATCCACTCCGCAGCGAGAGACCTGCTTGCCTCCTTCCTGGCCAATAGAACTCAGGCGGTAACCCTTGGACCATTTCGATCTGCCAAATTGTCGCTGCCGTGTGGGGTTCCGCAAGGCTCATCCCTTAGTCCGACACTTTTTAACATCTATGTGTCGGACCTTGCCAGTGTCATCAAGGCACATGGGATGAGCCTAACCTCGTACGCAGACGACACACAGTTGGTGTTGGCCATTAAGGGTGACGGACAGGAGGTGGCAGAAAGGTTCCAAAGTGGCATGAAAGCTATCGGTGAGTGGATGGCAGGAAACTGCCTGAAGCTCAACTCCGAGAAAACGGAGGTCGTAATCTTTGGCAGTCTCTTGCCGCCGTGGCCCGATATCTGGTGGCCATCAACATCTGGCACCCCACCTTGCCCGACCCCCAAGGTGAGGAATCTAGGAGTCACCTTTGACAATCAGCTGAACTTCATGGCTCATGCCAATAAGGTAGCGTCCACGGCCCACTTTAAACTTAGAATAATTAGGAAAATCTTGCCTTTTTTGCCTGACACAGCCGCCAAGACCCTGGTCACGTCATTGGTTCTAAGTTCACTAGACTACTGCAACGGACTCTTTCTGAATGTACAATCTAGAGTCACAAAGAAGTTGCAGATGGTACAAAATGCGGCAGCACGCTTGCTGTCCAAAAAACCAAAATTCGCACCCATCTCAGATACTCTAAGGTCCTACCACTGGTTGTCCATTCAAAACAGGATAAAGTTTAAAGCGATGTGCATAATTTACAAAGTAATGCAGGATCAGGGGCCTCGCTTCCTTAAAGATCACCTAATACCCTACAGTCCGGCTAGAAAGCTACGATCCTCAGCACTTAACCAATTAGTGGTCCCACGTACCAGAACTGTGACTTGGGGTGACCGCCGTTTCCTGGTTGCGGCCCCCAAGATCTGGAACACCTTACCATATCACATTAAAACCAGTCCATCGCTCCTACAGTTTAGGAAAAAGCTGAAGACGTGGTTATTTAACCAATAAAAGTAGCACTCCAGCCGCATCCTTACCTCTAGGGAATGACATTACTGCAGTCCAGCGCCGAGACACCCAAGGGTAATTGTTCGCGCTCTATAAATGTCAGAAAATAAATAAATAAAAATAAATAAATAAAGTCAATTTTCACCAATGTCCTCCCTTGCTGCCACTCAAGCTCCAAGAACCTATTACTCCTGCCGTCTGTGACCCTTACTAGGTGATATCACAACGAGAGTTTCACCCCGGTTTTGGTAGCTAACATTTACACTTCAATGAATTTTGAAAAAGAAAATCCTGATTAGCGCTTCCAGTTCTGCCTAACCATGCACCAATCTCCCTCTTTAGCCAGTGACCTTACAGTCAAGTGGATTCCACTTACCACTTGCTATTTCTTTTCTCCGGGGATCCCCACAACATAAAACAATTACTCACAATTGGTTAGTAATATACTCAATATTTCATGAAATACAATAAGCTTATTCTATGACATTTAAATGAAACAACAATCCTTATTATAGCAGCATATATATATAAAAATCAGCAGCACATTTTATTTTTCAAGGTTCAACAGTAACTCTCTTATCTACCTATCCTAACTAGTCCTAACCATAGCTCTGCTACCAGAAAATACTGATAGAGCGCGCAGGTCACCCGACTCAGAGTTTACCAGATTTTCACGCACTTGGGCCCATGACGTGATTTCTAAATACAATTTTGTAAGTCGGGTGATTTTACACGCCACTATCAGTATTCTATATGTGTTTCCTGTAACACTATTACCATAGCACCTGACTTACCACAGGTACTTTCTCTTCCTGATGGATCAGGAGCTGTTGAGAACAGGAGATATGATAACTCTAAACACTAAGGGGGTCATTAGGATCGCGGACGGACTTGCGTCCGTCCGCGACCCCAGAGCAGGAGGGAACCTCCGCATGGCATGCGGAGTTCCCTCCTGTGCAATTAGGATGTGACCGCAAGGGTTGCGGTCACATCCTCTATTTTTAACATTGCTGCGGGTGGAGCTTCAAGCTGCACCCGCAGCAATGTTAAAAACGCACGCATTGCATTTGTATGTAGAAAGTGGCAGGCACCGCGCGGTGCCTGCCGCTTACTGCATACAAATGCAGGGGGGTACCATAGGTACCCCCCATGTGCTCCCCCCACCTCCCCTTCACCTAGGGGGCCCGCAACGGGCCCCCGCAGTGAAGTTACACATGCTTTTCCACGGCGGAAACGCCGCCGCGGAAAAGCATGTTTCCATGCACATCCTAATCTGGCTGATGGTGTCTGAGAGACACCGTCACCATATTAGTGCTTTTCCGCCGCGGTTGTAAGCCAACCGCGGAGGAAAAGCTGCGGACGGAAACCAGGACCCACCAGCCATCCTAATGTGGCGGTGGGTCTTGGTGGGTCCGCAGAGGATTTTCCGCATCCTCCAGGCCGGCGGTGGCTTCCGCCGGCCCGGAGGATGCGGAAAATCCTCCATCCTAATGACCCCCTTAGTCTATTCATATAACATCACGTTTGTAATTTTCTGAATGACCACAGACACCTGAGGCGTTTTAAAGTCCTTATATAAGAATGTAAAATTTAAAGTGACAAGAGTATAAAGTAAATACTGATAAAGACATCAATAAGCAGGATCACAAAGATTATGTAACTAGGAATGAGGGAAAATATCATTGAGGGCAATTGAGTTTCTATAGGGTAAGGGTAACAGGGAACGTGCTATTCAGTTAGGCTTAAACTAGGGACGGTAAATTCAAAACACATTAGTTGGTGAATTTCTATAGCCTATAAGTGATCCAAAGCCCTAATCTTAGTCTATCTAACTTAGGTCCTAAAATATTCATCACACTTTATTTAAGCAAAAAACAGTTTCAACATGCCCTACAGGAAAGGGGAAAAATTGGAACATGCTATTAAACAATTTGCAAATGCATCAGTGGAGAGAGCAGGGAGAAATATCATGGGCATAGAGGCTTTATTAAAGAGCAGGAAGGAAAGGATAGTAGACGGACACCCACAGGTATATTTACCTAAGACAGGAATGAGGACTAACCCTGGCCACGGGTCAGCTTCGGGGAAAGACGAGGACAAGGACCCTCAAGGATTTAAGATGCCAGAAGGTGAGCAGGTACAGCTCACGGAAAATCAGGACAGGATACCCCTCAGGATTTGGGTCAGGACTGGGCTCACCAAAGGGCACGACCAACACCTGCAGCTTCGGATGCAACGCCTGCGCTACCCCCTCACTGCACGGAATCCGCCAGTAACCCCGATTGGGTTCTCGAATCTCCCAGCAAAGTGCTTCGCCAGCACTTAGGACTATTTCCACCCCTTGGAGTTTGTGGAAAATTCGGACAGAGCGCTCCGCAGCTCTCTGTATCAATCACCTATAGAGTCATGGGGTCGGTGACAGGTCAGCTATTCGGACAAGTCGGACAATTTTCCCTAACTTAACTAGGCTAGTTATACTCTTCTTGGGTTCCCAGACCACCCACAAATGTTGCAAGTGACAGGGTCCCAACTTACGATTGGTCAGGAGAGGTGATTAGGTCACTATTACCTCCTAAATCCTACGTTACCACAATGAATATTAATTTTCCCTACCCGCCCTTTACATTCCTGTTCCCAGGCATAGGAATAGAGGAAAACAATGGTGCATGCAGTAGACAGAAACAATTGTAACAATTTTAGGTAGATTGCAGCATCTTCTCCCAGGACCAAGGTGGGTTCCCAGGCGCATCTTGCTTCAGAAGCCAGCTGGCTTGGTTCTGCTTCTGCGCAGTGTGGGTTTTTCCCTCATCACGTGACAGGGTCGGAACGGGTTTCAATATGGAGTTTATTCCCTCACCCAGGCCCATGGATGCGTGGTACATGAAAAGTAAGCGAAAACAAATTAATAACACAGAAAAATAGAATACACTGTACACCATGTTAATCTGCACTGCACCCCTTACTTCACAATAACTATAGCGATTAATGATTATGCTGGAATAGATAGAAATGCAAAGCAGCTTAAGCAAGCAGGACGCATGGTTAGAAATAAGCAGCCATATCAGCTACAATGCGCATGAGCGAACTTCTCCCTCCAAATCTGCGAGTGCGTCACATCACATGGGTATGACCGACGCATGCGCAGACTGAATTTCTGCGAAGCGGCCATTCTGTAGTATGCAAGCGGTGTTATGGTTAGTAAACACATATGCAAGCATCTCTAGGACACCCGCGTGTACTGTAAAAGTGTAATATTAATGACAAACAGGATTGTTTAGTACTATTACAAGTTAACGAGGTTCATGAGAAGGAGCAAGTCACTTTACGTGCGAATTCTCACTCCATCAAGAACGTTTACAAATTATTCTCACAAAATAAAAATGATATGGGCAAACTGTGGCCTGAAAAGTCTCTATTTTTGGACTGCGGCAAGTCATTGAGATGTGTGTGATAAACAATGGGTCACAAAAAGGACTGCTGAGGGAGGAGTGATGCTGTCTGGGCAACATTTGGCTGCTCTTTGTGAGTTCCTCGAAACCTGGAAGAAGTTAATTATAGTCGGAGTGAGTGATTAATTATATTCTAACAGCATTGGAGAAGAGGTGTAAAGAACCCTGGGCCTGGAGGTAGAGTGGCACACCGCCAGCAGGCCTACTGCCACTGCCTGTTCTTGTAGTCACTCCAAGACAACTATCGGCTCTTTTCAAATAACAGATTTGAAGACAAATCTATTCTTAACGTAAGAGTGATGGTAGGTACCAAAATGGCTTTAATCCTCATATTACTCTGTAAGGCGCCTTTTACACCTGGGACTACAGTATCCAGACCCTCTGTTTCTACAAAGGGGATTACAAAATATTGTGCTAGTCTGGGACATAAACGTCTGCAGCCAGAATGCTGTTGCCTCATGAAACCTGAGCACTCGTCACACACACCAGCTCTGAACGCCCTTCATTGACATTAGTAGCCACTCAGGCACTTTGGACTGTCACACGGATCCTGCTCCTACACAGAACTGTGCACAGACACCCAGGACCTCAGTGAATTGTGGTGCACCAAAAAACCCACCTTAGTGCCTAGAAACTCTAACCAGCTAGCATTAGTGTCACATTAGCTCTTCGTCTTATAGCAAAGGAACCAATGATTAGACAACCCAGAACAGGCGACTTAGGTTATACTCAGGAATGGTGGAAAGCAAGAACACTCTTTTGCTATACTCTCATACCAGTCCACAACAGGAGTAATAAAGAGACACGGAAAGGTTAAAAAAATGTTTTTAATGACGTGCTCTAAGATGCAGTATCTTTGCTAACATAAGCAGACATATGATTAGAAAAAATATAATCAGCATTGTTACAATTCCACAAAACACAAATGGAGAAATCATATTACAATGATGGTGAAAATAGATACTATAGCGCCTAGTAAATCACCCTCCCTAGCTAGGAACTATGTTTTACAAAATATAGAAGGTCTCTTAGGCTTGTTTGGGGGACCCCATACCTCCAAGGTCAGCAGGTGTGAATCACATTAGGATCTGCAAAAGCTTTCTGTCTGTCTGGAAAATCGGGCTTCTTCCAAGTGATTGAAATCATGCTTACAGTGTGATATTAAAGGTGCCAGAATCACGTTGGCTTGCAGCTGCATATGTGTTATGGCTAGAATGTGAGCCGATCAGCCCGAACAACAGCTACCTTGTTATGATAACCTTGGAGGCTTTAGCACTCAGTGTGCAGACTAGAGTTACAATGTAAGTCTAGGGATGCCAAAAACAAACCATTCTCATGTGAAGCATTTCACCCAGCTTAACTTACAACAACAGTTATATGCAGTGTTGTGTGCAAAAGCAACAAAGAGGAAAAAATGGTGTTTAAACTTCTAATAAGCCTATGCTAACTTAGCAGTGTGAATAACAAGGCCCAGTCCACACTACAGGACGTCATTTAAGGGTTGGTGGACAGGGCTCTAAACAGCTGTGGCAGCATGTGACCTTCCTTCGCTGGGCCAGGCACTGTATGCCAACAAAAACATGTTTTGCCACTGGTGCAGTAGCCGTTTTCGTTGAAACTGACTCCAGGATGTGGCACAAGAATTTTCAGTGAAAATACAGAATGTCAGCTGCCCCTTCATGTTACAGCTGCAGGGCATTTTATTGTTTCTTCAAGGCAAGCCCCGCGCCAATGTTTTGTTTGAACAATAAAGGATTGGTATACATAGCATGCCGGGAGTTGACTGGCTCCCAAGGCGCCAGAAACTTTGTTCTTTTTCCACACAGGTCATCCACGACTTACACAGAACCAGGTAGGAAAAAATAGAAACCACAGCAAAGTTTTAATACACCAATCGTCTAGGGTTTCAAATCTTCAGATGAGCCCTAAGGGACAGAAGCAAAGTTCATTGTCCCTGGTGCAATTGTGAATAAATACCTAGGGAATCCAATGTCACAAAACGATGAGAAAAAATATAAACATCAAATGGGAGCAACACCAATTAGTCTCTCTCATAAACATTGACTACCATTCATAAAACCAATGATTGGTTTTCAGTTGAGTAAAAGAATGTAAATGGTGTAGGGGAAAAGGCAGAGGGATCAAACCTTAACTATCTTGTAATGTTGTTACTCTTGCTCTCATCCCTATTCATAAATCCGTCCCAACTTACCTATTCAGATTGGTGTTGCCATCTTAAACTCAGTGTCCTAAGTTATGCTCATTACTAATATTAGGGAACTGCATTGCCCTTCTATAACCTGAGAAGTTCTGCCAAGTCCACTTAAAAAAGGTGTCAGGCAATTGCACCCACCTATTTTTATTCATGGAAGTCTGCAATCATTTATGCAATCCAGCATTTGAAATCAAAAGTTACTTTAAGAATGTTGACATGTTACTCCACCTCCTGTTTGTGGATGCACCAGGACAAAAGTTATTTCAGGACCTAAAAGTTTTCGATAAACTGAAGTATAGTCTGAAGTATCAACATATTGTAAGGCGTTCCAACAGTCATTCACGCTCACACATTTTTGGATCTTTATTGATTGACCCAGTGGTGTTCCTCCACGTTTCAGTGTTTTTAACAGGCAGTCATTCACCTCTGTGTGATCCTTGAATAGCTTATGCCAGTGGTTCTTAACCTGTGGCCCGGGAACCCCTTGTGGTTCACAAATCCTACTCAGTGGCTCTGCAACTGCTTAGAAATAAAAATAATATTAATGATTAATAAAATGTAGCTAAATAAAGAAGCAATTTGTAAAATTGAACATTCTGTAAATGTGAAGGAATATGAAATTGGAGGGTAAAAATTCAGTCGGTTTCCTCAGATTAATTTGTGGGAGCAGTGTAAGGGCATCGAACAGAATATAGTATGGATGATAAGTGGCCTATATTGAATTTAGAAAAGCTCCAATCTTCCCATTAAAATGTTTATTTTTTATATATGTTTTTGAATTAAATAAAATATTTCATCATTTGTGTATTTGTTTGATGAATGCTTATTTTTCTCCCTGCCTTCCAGTAATGATTTAGTGGGAGTCCCCAGAATACAATAATGATTCAGCGGGGTCCCCGGATTCCAGTAATGAATAAATGGGGGGTCCACAGCCGTCAAAAATGTTAAGATCCACTGGCGTATAACTTTTTTGTCTGGAACTCTTTTTCATGCAGTGTAACAAACTCAAAGCAGAGGGAAGTTTATATATCCTCAATGAAGGATCTTAACCACCTGGTTTTAGTGTTAGTTGGATTCAGAACCAGAAGACCTGCCTTATTTAGGGCATGTCTTCTGGTTCAGTTTTTCCACAGCATGGCTGTCAAATGGACAGATAGGGCACATGATTGTTTTTGGAAGATTCCCCAATCCCCATAGGCCGGGTCTGGGGGCTCAGTGGACTAATGCATCCAGTGCAAGGGCCTGTGTTCGACCTCATGATCACAGGTTCAAATTCTGGTGGGTCCACTCAGCTTTCCATCCATCTGAGGTCTACAAAATGAGTACCATTGAGTTGGGTAACAATAAACATCTGTTATTCAGTGCCAAGATACCCCGTTAGTGGTGAATGTGCACTTTACAAATACACATGTTATGTTATTACTGCCAATCTCTACATGAGCCAATATGTCTGCATCCTTTGTATGGTAAATATCAAAGTCCCCTTTCTTCAAGGAACAAGTTCACAGCATCAGTTGGCTATGGTCTGCGTCACTAAATCAGATATCGGAAGAGGCATTAGAGGTATGGAGTTGGATTTAAATCGCATGTAGGAATAAAGTCGATCATGTATCGCATTTTCTGGTATGTCATAATATTTTTACAAATGGAAATTGAATCGGGTTCAGAGATCTGAAAACTGTTTCCTTAGTACTGTGCCATCACTGCACCTGTTAGTGATACATTCCACTATTCAGCTCACCACCATAAAATAACGTAAAATTGTATATCAAAGACCTATCTGCTTGTTGTATGAAACTAAATGACGATGAACACCCCAGGATTTTGTACCAGCCCCAACTGCAGCATCCCACTGAAATTGTAAGATTAAGGCTTGGGGCTTATGGTTTTCCCTTGAGTTGGGAAAAGAGCACCTTTGTCTCTGAATAGCTGAAATACAAACCCGGTTTAGCTAGGCTGGCCCTAAATCGGATTGACCGGGACAGCACCCTTGGCGGACAGAATATTTGGTGTTTGTTGTGGGGGCAGGGGGTAGTTGCGGTGTGACGGCAGGAGGTGTGAAGAAGATGGGAGGAGGGCAGGGGGTTGATGAGGTGCTAACAATTACACTGAGGTACATTAAGGGCTGATTGCAAATGCTTTAATGGGACCCTATTAAGACTAAGTAGTAATAGAGGGCCTGCTGTTTGCATGACATTAAGTCAGGCAGTTTCCATGCTGCGCCCCTTGAAATATTTGACACCCCGAGCCTGGGCCCAGTTTGCCCATGCCCAAGGACAGCCTTGCACTTCAGTGTCTAATGTAGAAAGGCTATAAATAACAAAGGGGGGGAGAGAGAGAAAGAGGTCGGATTCGTTCTCCCTGAGACTATGAATAAACAACAAGAATCTACCTGTTAGTGTGATGTATTCCATACTGTGGTGGGGAGCACATAGTGTTTTTAAAATACCCCTCACACACCAAAAGGACCCTTGGTGTCATGCTTCATCATTGGGGTCTTCACACTCCTCTACGGGATGCGGCGTGCTACGACCTACGACTACGCAGGAGCACTGATCACAAAGACTATGCGTGTTGCATGTGAGGGTTGTGTGTGAGTATGTGGTGGAGCAATTTAAGTGAGTGAATGGTTAAAAAGTGCCTGGCTCGTGGGGTAAGTCAAATAAATTTTAATGAGCCCCCGCGATGGTACTGTTAAAAGGGTGCAGGTTGAGGTGATGAAGTGATATTAAACACATCACCTCTTGGGTGCGTCAACATGTTTCGGAGATCAACTCCTTCTTCAGGACAGGGTGCACCACACCCCACCTTACTCACGTTTTTCTAAGTAAAAAAGTGTATTTACAAAAGAGTGGATATGTGGTACTGCAATGTGCCTACAATTTAAATGGAGTTCTCTGCTACTATGCAAACAACCTAGAGAAGACAAAGGGAAGAAAGGACCACAATGTAGTACTCCGCTCCTCAACATTTCACATGGTACAGTGACCTGTAACAAATGTATAATTATATAAATATATATATAGAGTGGGGCCACTAGACAAATGTTGTCATAGTACTCGTGCAGGTGACCCTGTAAAAAAGGGACAAAGACATTACAGACACACATATACTATAAACACACACTCTCTAGAGGATTTGACCTGTTGTGCCTCTAGGACATAACTTGTAGCGTGGAATATCAAAGGTAATAAGGACGGTAAAAATCATACTTTTTGTTCTTGGTTCAATGCCTCATGAGGCTCCAAACTTTTGGGGTTACTCTGGCCCAATTGCTCCTGTAAGTAATAAATGGTATAAGAGTTGTTGGTACTTACATGCTGATGACTCAACTGGCCCCATCTCTCTATGAACATATACTCATGAGTTACAGCGATAGGAATATCCTTGCTCCCCCGAAAGCGGCTCCGCTGAGAATGCGGTAGTGCGCCGGAGGGGCGGCATTTATAGTGTTTAAGCACTCCCTTGCATGGTAATTGGTAGCCTAATTGGACCTGTCGGAAGGGCCTAATATGGGTATTCCGCTGGTCCGTTAAAAGGAAGTCTTTTCGGAGGCCATGTTTGTAGTTCTGGAGTCTCCAGAGCTCAAGCGCGTGTGTGGCAAGGCGGCGTTTTCTGTTAGCGCATGCGCGTCGGAGATTGCGCATTACGCCTGCGCGAAAGACAGACGCGTCTCTCCCAATGGAAAATGTTCGAAGTTGTTAACATAGAGGGGGCGCACGTGTGTCAACAGGACACGAGGTATGCCCTCTGGGGATTTACTAAGCCAAAACGGTGCTTAATTACTGCTGAAGCACAATTACTACACTGTATAAGTGCATAAGGGTTGGTTATTCCAATGCCCAACAGGTACTAATTACTACACTGTATAGGGTTTCAAGAGTAATACATGAGGGTTGGTTGTTTATAATGAGAACTATGATGTTGATTATGGGGAACATATGTGAACACTAAGTATGTCGGGGCAAATTGGTCAATAGGTCCGAACTGTAGGAGTATCATTATATGTTGGGGACCAGATATTATATGGCAAAAGTCACAATAGGTCTCATGGAATGATACATAATTTCTATGTCATATAGAAAGGAATGCCTGGTTGCTGGCCTTGGTGATTCAGTTGGGATGTGGGTAAATATTCAGATAAGTTGGCCCCACGGGATTTCGTCGTTAAGCCCGTCAATGTGGGTGCCCAGACGGAATACCCAGCGTTGTTCCTTTTGGAACAGCCCAGTCTAGGTTTGTGGTTGTTTAATCACCGTCCATTTGATGTCATTCACACAATGTTGGGCTTCCAAAAAATGCGTTGCCATTTTTTGTTGTACTTTTTTTGTATCTGATGTTGCTTTTGTGTTCATTCATACTTGTTTTGATTGCTCTGGTTGTCATCCCTACATACTCCAGTGCACATGGGCATGTGATCATGTATATCACGTTTTTGCTGTTACATGTGGTGAGTTTCCTTTGTTCCCATGTTGTACCATTTCTGAAGGTTAGATGTATGCTCTTTTTGGTGAGGTGGCAACTGCTACAGTTGCCGCATGGGAAGTGTCCTTGTATGCCGTGCCTGGAAGGTGTATGTGGTTGACATTCTTTTGGGCGAGTATGGACTAGTATGTCCCTCAGATTCCTTCCGCGTCTATGTGCGAACATTGGTTTTTCAAAAACCAGTTCCCCACCAGTCAGGATCCGCCAGTTTTTATTAATGATTTTAGAGACCTCATTCGAGTGTGTGTTGTATGTTGTTACACATACTTTTCTTTTCTGGTCAGTGTCTGTTTTCATCTTGTCTTCCAGGAGGGCATCTCTGTTGTTGTTCCTCGCCCGTTTCATAGCGGCATCAATTATGCGGTCTGGATACTGCCCCAGTTGTAGTTTGTTTTTTAGGTCCTTAGCCTTTTTTTTGAGCTGAGCAACGTCAGTGCAATTCAGCCTTGGGCGAAGGAATTGGCCATAGGGTAAGTTTTTTCATAGGTGACGAGGATGGAAACTATCAAACCTTAGTAGGCAGTTCCTGGCAGTGGGCTTGAAGTGGGTGGTTGTCTTGAGTGTTTCCTGCTTCTGAGTAAATTTTTTTGAGCTAGTTATACGAGGGATTCATTAGAGACAGAGCTTGAAAACTTGAGGAAGGCATTCTGGAGGTTAAGTCATGTCATAAACTCAGTCACTGACTGCAAGTCCCCTTCCCAGATTACAAAGACATCATCTATGTATCTCCTCCAGATGAGGATATTGTCCCTGAGGGGTTGGTCACATTAAGGATCTTGTTGGTTTCCAAATGGTGGACATATAGGCCAGCAAGACTCGCAGCAAATGTACTGCCCATGATGGTCCCATAGCTTTGAAGGTATAGGGTGGTGTTGTATCTGAAAAAGTTTTTGGTGTGTGCCAGCGAAATGCACTCCAAGACAACACCTCTGGGTGTCTGGTACTTCCAAGGGTTACTGAATAGTACTTCTTCGATAATACATAGTGTCCCGTCGTGGGGCAAGCTCGTATATAAGCTCTCCACATCAAGGCTGAGTAATAGTTGAGTCCTAGGGTCGAAGGGTATGTCCTTCAAAAGTTGGAGGACCGCCTTAGTATCTTTTAGATAAGTGTCAGTGGCCTGTACAAGGGGACGTAGGAAAGCATCCGCAAATTTTGAAAGGGGTTCCAGGATGGAACCAATTCCTGAGACTATGGGTCTCCCTGTCTTTTTGGGGGGGGTTTTATGTATCTTAGGGATACTATAAAAATAGGGGGTCTTAGGTGTTTTTTGGACCAGGAACTCCCCTTCTTTTTTGGATAGCCAGTTGTGGGCTAGTCCTCCTCCACCATACCTCCGATCCTGATCCGTAGTGACTCTGTTGGGTCATCTGGTAGGACCGAGTAATTTCGTCTGTCAGACAGAAGTCTCAAGCATTCTTGATCGTATGCTGTGGTGGTTTGTAAGACAATCGCTCCCCCTTTGTCTGCGGGTTTTATGGTGATCTAGTGGTTAGCAGCTAACTGTCTGATAGCTTCTTGTTCTGTGCCACTGGTGTTGTGGAAACTGTTGAAATGTGTGAGGTCCAGAGTGCTTAACTCCCTCATCACTGCTTTTTCGAAAGCGAGAACCTCAATGGGTAACATCGCATCTGGTGGGGTAAAGGAGGATTTGGGTTTAAGACCTGAGTCTAAAGAGGTCACTTGTGGTTCTTTGTCATGAAAGAAAGTCTGGAGTTTGATCTTTCTGACAAATTCCTTCATTTCAGAGTGCAATTTGAATGTGTCTGGTTTGTTGGTGGGAACGAAACCAAGACCTTTGCTTAGTACCGTGTGTTGGACATTAGTGAGAGGCCAAGGTGTTAGGTTTACCACTAGGTCGGTCTCCTGCTGGACGAGGTTGATGGTTGGTTGGGAAGGGTCCCTGTCATGCTCCTTGTGCTCATTCTGGGGTCCTCTTGTCCTGTGTCTTGCCTCATCACAGTGTTGCCCTTCCTGTTCCTGCTTCTCCGTGGTCCAGGGCGCGTCCCTAAAAAAGGCTGAGGGTTGTAATATGCCTCTTTGCAGTCTGGGGTCCACTTTGGATAACTAGGTTCTTGTGGGGGTGGGCCATACTGAAACTGAGTGAAATGTGGGGGGCCCATGTATTGTTGGTACTAGGGTGGTGCTGGTTGGTAACCCCTCCATCTCCTTTGTTTTGGGTATTGTTATCTCTGTTGTCTCTAGCCTCCCCTGTGTTGCTTGTACCTCTGTTGTCCACTGTAGTTAGAGCCTGATGACCCACAATCGGAGCCCTCACTCTCAGTGTCGCTAAAATTGTTTTTAGAGACATAGCCACTTTTGGTGTGTGGATAGGCTCCTTCTGGTGTAAAGTGATCCTTATCCTTTTTTAATTTGTTGAATTTGCTCTGCTTGAGGGTGAGCTCGAAATCTGTCATTTCCTGGTTGAGCTCTTCCGACCTCTTTTTCAGAGCACTGGGTGTTTGATATGTTTTAAGTTGGACCTCTATTTTTTTAATGTCTATCTTTAGTTCCTGTGCAATTCTGATTGCTGTCTTGACTATGATTATGAGCCAGTCCATCGTACAATGCCAAGAAATGAAGGACCATCCTTTTTTTAATTGCACATCTGTTTGAAAAATGAAGGATTCATTCCTCACGTTTAATCCTTGGAGTGCTATTTTATTCCTAAGGTACTCCGTCAAGTGCCGTCCGTGGAGGGCTGTCTTGATTTGTGTTCTCCTGAGGTTATTCAGCTCGTCCCAGTCTGCCACACTGGGGCCGGAGTCTGTATTGCTGAGGCCCTCAAAACGGATTTACTGCAGCAAGGATTCTATCTATCTCCTCCTCACCGAATGTCAGGCCATGTTCATCCTCCATGATGGTGGTAGTAGGGTCAATAGTAATTTGAGTGTATGTGTTATGTGTGAGTACAGAATGTCAAAGGGAAGTCTCCCACAGCTGTGCGCTGTCTAAACACTATAAATAGCAAAGGGGGGAGAGAGAGAAAGAGGGTGGATTCGTTCTCCCTGACACTATGAATAAACAACAAGTATCCACCTGTTAGGGTGATGTGTTCCCTACTGTGGTGGGGCGCACATAGTGTTTTTAAAATACCCCTCCCACACCAAAAGGACCCTTGGTGTCATGCGTCCCATCATTGGGGTCTTCGCACCCCTCTACGGGATGCGGCGTGCTACGACCTATGACTACGCGAGAGCACTGATCACAAAGACTAAGCGTGGTGCATGTGAGGGTTGTGTGTGGGTATGTGGTGGAGCAATTTAAGTAAGTGAATGGTTAAAAAGTGCCTGGCTCATGGGTAAGTCACATAAATTCTAATGAGCCCCTGGGATGGTACTATTAAAAGGGTGCAGGTTGAGGTGATTAAGTGATATTAAGCACATCACCTCTTGGGTGCGTCAACATGTTTCTGAGATCAACTCCTTCTTCAGGACAGGGTGCACCACCCCCCACCTTACTCACGTTTTTCTAAGTAAAAAAGTGTATTTACAAAAGAGTGGAAATGTAGTACTGCAATGTGCCTACAATTTAAATGGAGTTCTCTGCTACTATGCAAACAACCTAGAGAAGACAAAGGGAAGAAAGGACAACAATGTAGTACTCCACTCCTCAACATTTCACATGGTACAGTGACCTGTAACAAATGTATAATTATATATATATACATATATTAACGTTCCACAAGTGTCCACACTTGGGATGCACTCCCCTATGGCAACTTTCATTTATCCAGGCAGCAGCGCAGAAGGTAAATCCATAGGCAATATCACAACAAGCCTTACGCGTTTCAGATACTTTATATCCTTGTTCACAGGCAGCGAGCAGCAGACATAGGGGAGTGCATCCCAAGTGTGGACACTGGTGGAACGTTAATTTTGAACATGGCAGTCCAGCCGTGGGGATGCACCACCGCACGCAAAGCGGACCGGCGGCTCGATGAAATACGAGCTAACAACGGACCTTTGGTATGGCTAAGATGTTTGGCAGTGTGGTACGTTTTCCATAGAAGGCCCACTAATGGCGAAATTAGCATAAAATATGTTCGAGGAGCAGATTGGATTGTACTAAGAATCATGGCGTGAATCAAAGACTACAGTTCCCATGAGGCATTGCAGTATTGAGGCCACACCTGAGGCCAATAAAGACATTGGAGTAAATCAAACATCAGTCTTCGTGCCTTTCATTTTGTCTGCTGCTCGCTGCCTGTGAACAAGGATATAAAGTATCTGAAACGCGTAAAGCTTGTTGTGATATTGCCTATGGATTTACCTTCTGCGCTGCTGCCTGGATAAACGGAAGTTGCCATAGGGGAGTGCATCCCAAGTGTGGACACTTGTGGAATGTTAATATATATATATATATATATATATATATATATATATATATATATATATATATATATATATACATATATATATATATATTCGAAGCTCCGCAACTCTGCGACCGGCAACCGGCAGCAGAAAGCAACAAGACGGCACTCACAGCAGATATTAAACCATATTCCGTTTATTTTGCGCAAAGAAAATGGTAACAGACGCGTTTCAGCACTTGCCTTCGTCAGTGTCAGCTGGCGTCGGCAGTGCAGCAATTGATAAGGCTAAATTCATTGAAACAGAAAAAGGTTCAGAAGAGCAAATGAAAGCGCCATCTTGGAACGATGAAATAACGCTATTTACAATTCGAATTCCACATTTGTGAGCAATGGATGTAAACTGTACATTTGTAAACAATCGATTATCGTGTTATTTAACTTATTGAGCCCTGGATGGGCTTATTGAACACAAAATCATACTTTAGCAAAAAGGATCATTGCCCAACTTATCTTATACTTGTATTGGTATACAGTTGAAATAACCCAATCCCCGTGATTTCTTTATCTTTGGTAACAATTGAGGCCTGGATGGCCATAGACACAGGTACCAATATTTACAAAACCACACAACATAAACCCTAGCTGAAGGAAAGGGGTGTGAAGGGGGGGGGGTGTTTTTTCTTCTGTAGACCAAATGATAACTACGCCTTATATAGAGTAAAGAAAAAATTCCACTTCAGACAGTAGCGTGGTTCAGAAACAAGGGAAAGTGTTTATAGGTGTGATAATAGCTCTTCCCCTGCGTTAAGTCCTCCTGGTGACTTCGTTTGGAGGTCGATAATATATCGAGACTCCAAGCGTCTAAGTCGCCTTTTTAGATCTCCACCCCTGATGTCTTGAGGGATGCAGTCTAAGCTGAAGAAGCTGAGTTTTGTCCTGTCGCTGTTATGGTGGCTTGCAAAATGCCGGGCCATTGGATAATTTTCATCTTTATTCGCAATGGCTCGTTGGTGCTCTAAGATTCTCAGCTTTACTGCTTTCGTAGTGCTTCCTACGTACATCCGTCCGCAGGGGCACTTCAGACAGTATACCACAAATGTGGTCGAACAAGTGATAAACTTGTTGATTTTAATTTTAGAGTCCCTGTGTGGCACCTGATAGCTCAATACCCTCTGACTATTACTGCAGGCTTTGCATTTCCCGCATGGATACGAGCCATGCATCGACTGCAGTTCTCCTTTGGATTTGCCCTTCAGTAGGTGGCTAGTGACTAGTCTGTCTTTTAAAGATCTTAATCTCCAAAAGGTGATCATGGGGTGCTGTTGTAGATCCTTTCCGATTACATTATCGGATTTCAGGATCCCCCAATTCTTGGCCATGATGGCTCTCACCTTGTTAGCTGCCACTGAGTAGTTGGTCATGAGTCTAATGATTCCACTCCCTCCTTTTGGGCTGCCCACCTTTTTGTCCTGTAAGAGGGTATATCTGTTGACTTTCTCTGCCTTCTTCTCAGCTTGATGGAGGGTAGTTACAGAGTAGCCGCGAGATTTAAAGCGTTTAACGCTTTGTTTAGCGGCCTCTGTGTAATCTCTCTCCAGAGAACTGTTGCGCTTGATCCTCAACAGTTCCCCGTAGGGGATGCTTTTAACCAGGGAGGTCGGGTGGCTGCTGCGTCCGTGGAGGACAGAGTTACCCGCCGTCTCTTTTCTAAAGAGGGCGGTCTGGATTTTGCCTGAGTCAACGAAAACTCTGAGATCTAGATAGTTGACCTCACTCTTGCTTAATGTACAGGTGAAATGCAGGTTAAGATCATTCTGATTTAGAATCTTAATATACTCCAGAGCTGACTGTTCCGACCCCCTCCAAATAAGGAAGAGGTCGTCGATATACCTTCTCCAGCATATCACCTTCTCCACCCAAGGGGTTTTGTCGTCTGCCCAGGCCACCTGCTTCTCCCACCAGCCCACGAAAAGGTTCGCGTAACTGGGGGCGAAGCAGGTGCCCATCGCAGTCCCCCTTACTTGCCTGTATCGTTGATTTTGGAAAATAAAGATATTATTGTTCAGACAAAACGATATAAAGTCCAAAATCATCTGACTTTGTTGCAGGTAACGGGCGGGTCGCAGATTCAAAAATGTCTTAACTGCTGCAATGCCATCATGATGACTGATGCTCGTATAGAGGCTCGAGATATCCATAGTGATCATCAATTTATATATATATAGTGTGGAGTCACTAGACAAATGTTGTCATACTAATTGTGCAGGTGACCCTGTAAAAAAGTGACAAAGACATTACAGACACACATATAACATAAAACACATTCTCTAGAGGGTTTGACCTGTTGTGCCTCTAGGACATAACTTGTAGCGTGAAATATCAAAGGTAATAAGGAGGGTAGAAAGCATACTTTTTGTTCTTGGTTCAATGCCTCATGAGTCTCCAAACGTTGGGGGTTACTCTGGCCCAATTGCTCCTGTAAGTAATACATGGTATAAGAGTTGTTGGTACTTACAGGCTGATGACTCAACTGGCCCCATCTCTCTATGAACATATACTCACGAATTACAGCGATAGGAATATCCTTGCTCCCCCGAACGCGGCTCCGCTGAGAATGCAGTTGTGCGCCGGAGGGGCGGTAATTATATGTTTAAGCGCTCCCTTGCATGGCAATTGGTAGCCAAATTGGACCTGTCGGAAGGGCCTAATATGGGTATTCCGCTGGTCCGTTAAGTGGAAGTCTTGTCCGAGGCCAAATTTGTAGTTCTGGAGTCTCCGGAGCTCAAGATCGTGTGTGGCAAGGCGGCGTTTTCAGTTAGGGCATGTGCGTCGGAGATTGCGCATTGCGCCTGCGCGAGAGACAGACGCGTCTCTCCCAATGGAGAATGTTCGATGTTGTTAACACAGAGGGGGCGCAAGTGTGTCAACAGGACACGTGGTATGCCCTCGGGGGATTTACTAAGCCAAAACGGTGCTTAATTACTGCTGAAGCACAATTACTACACTGTATAAGTGCGTAAGGATTGGTTATTCCAATGCCCAACAGGTACTAATTACTACACTGTATAGGGTTTCAAGAGTAATACATGAGGGTTGGTTGTTCATAATGAGAACCATGATGTTGATTATGGGGAACATATGTGAACACTAAGTATGTCAGGGGCAAATTGGTCAATAGGTCCGAACTGTAGGAGTATCATTATATGTTGGGGACCAGATATTATATGGCAAAAGTCACAATAGGTCTCATGGAAGGATACATACTTTTTATGTCGTATAGAAAGGAATGCCTGGTTGCTGGCCTTGGTGATTCAGTTGGGATGTGGGTAAATATTCAGATAAGTTGGCCCCACGGGACTTCGTCATTAAGCCCGTCAATGTGGGAGCCCAGACGGAAAACCCAGCGTTGTTCCTTTTGGAACAGCCCAGTCTCGGTTTGTAGTTGTTCAATCACCGTCCATTTAATGTCATTCACGCAATGTTGGGCTTCCAAAAAATGTGTTGCCATTTTTGTTGTACTTTTTTTGCATCTAATGTTGCTTTTGTGTTCATTCGTATGTGTTTTGATTGCTCTGGTTGTCATCCGTACGTACTCCAGTGCACATGGGCATGTGATCATGTATATCACGTTTTTGCTGTTACATGTGGTGAGTTTCCTTTGTTCCCATGTTGTACCATTTCTGAAGGTTAGATGTCTGCTCTTTTTGGTGAGGTGTCAACTGCTACAGTCGCCGCATGGGAAGTGTCCTTGTATGCCGTGCATGGAAGGTGTATGTGGTTGACATTCTTTCGGGCGAGTATGGACTAGTATGTCCCTCAGATTCCTTCCGCGTCTATGTGCGAACATTGTTTTTTCAAAAACCAGTTCCCCGCAGGTCTGGATCCGCCAGTTTTTATTAATGATTTTAGAGACCTCATTCGAGTGTGTTGTATGTTGTTACACATACTTGTCTTTTCTGGTCATTGTATGTTTTCATCTTGACTTCCAGGAGGGCATCTCTGTTGTTGTTCCTCGCCAGTTTCAAAGGGAAAACCACTCCAAATTCAGAAATAGGAAAAGTAAAAACAAATTAGCACAGTTCACTGTAAGCACAATAATAATCATAGCTGCAAAAATCCACAAAATATTCAAATAAAATTAATATCCTAATAATAAGCAACCAAACCAGCATTTCTTCTGCTCAGAAGCAACAAAGGCTTAGTGATGATTAAAGGGAGTCCAAGTGATGCTAACTGGCCATTTCATTCCTACGGTTTCCTTGTGATACTCTGGCGCTGGTAGATTCATCGAAGAGACAAGTGAAGTAGAATACTACTAGTGGTACAATCTTTTTCTCAGCATAAATACACTCTCTGTAGACACGTTCATCCTTGCACTGCTCATGTCGTTCTTGTGCGATTAGCTTTCAATTTAAGAATGAAAGTAAGAGGATTAGCTTCTTAAGTAAATCTCTGGATTTGCATATTCCTGTCATTAGGCTTATAATTGGCATGGTCATGTGGAAAACCCGAGGCATATTTTTTATATCACTAAATTAACAGCAAATTAGCAGAAATAAACCCGATTACAGTTGTTTATATTTTTCTTTCACTTAAAATCTCATCCATAGGTTTGCGATCATTAAGCTTAAGACATTACACAGACTATAACATTAAGATGTAACAAACCTTACGCACATGCATTCAGTATGCATACATGTCTATATTTATTGTGACAGATAAAGAAAAACTTAATTGGCCTCAAAAGCTCATTTAGTAATGTGTCTTAGCTTAGCACTTTTAACCAAAGTTACTTATATGAAATTGTGTACACCATACTGTGGTTCCCTACTTCGAAAGTATTTTAATTTGATAAGTTTCAGTCTGTTGTGTTACAATGCTATTGCTCTGACCTTTGCACTAGGTGTGGCAGCTTTGTAGGTCTGTTACATATATTGGTGTGAAAGTTGGGTTGCTGGTACTGTCAAAATGATAAGGGGAGGTATTTATGTATGTGTCTGTCACCACTCCAGTGCAGTTTATTCATTACTGAGATTTCTTTTAAGTAGACGCACGCTATTGTTTCTATAACATACATTAAATAGATTGGGACTCAGACACATTTTTGTGGTGTGGTTAGTAAGCACTTCCAGTTTCTAAACGTTCTAGAAAAAAAAATCACACCACATTGGGAGACAAAGCTGACAGCCAGCAGTGAGGAGCCTAGTTATGAACCTCAAGAGTTGAGTGAGGTCACAAGTCTGTCACTGGTTGACAAGCAATTACTTGGCTACAGCAATGGTTTGAACATTTCTTATTCAATTCTGTTTAGAAATTCATTAGGTTGTGAAAGTTAATCACTTTTTTAATATGCACCTCTTCGTTGTAGGCTCCCATTTCCCCATACCCAATGAAGTCAGTATAAAGCACACCTATGTCAGATTTCAGCTACGAAGAATTTGAAAACAACATACACACTTAAGAACTCTCTATGTATACTAGGCCCCACGTTTGGGGAGATTGGCAATACACATCTGTCTATAAAGAAGTCTTCCCGTATGCGCAGTTATGTTATGTTATGTTATGTTATTTGGTTTTTTTTATAGCGCTCGGCTACTCCATAGAGTGTCCTGGCGCTTTTATTGACGAACCAGTAAAAGATAAAAACACAACACAGTAAAAAAAACAGACCAAAGATAAAAAGAACAGGAGCCACCTAAAGGGCAAAAAGCCAAGTTTTAAGGCCCTTCCTAAAGTTTAACAGATTAGAGGTAGAACGTAATGCTAGAGGCAGAGTATTCCAGAGCTGTGGCGCCAGCAGCCTAAAAGAGCGACCTCCAATCCGGGCCCTAGTTATGCGGCGGAGGCCCTATTAGAAATTGTTGGTACCCCGTTTGTACTGAGCGGCAGGTCTGAGGTACATAACACGCTGATCTTGACTTGATACCACTTGCCTCTCGGCAACTGGTGCTTTCAAATGTAAAAAAAAAAAAAACAATTATTGGGGTTTCAATGTGCTCTTTTAGCCACGACTAATTGCGTAGTGAATTATTTTGACATGTTTTTCCTATAGCAGGGTGTTTGTAAGTTTGCTTTGAATATGACATTATGTTTTCGCCATGCTCTAATGAATTATCCATAAAATTGTTTGGCCTTGATTTGAAGAAGAAAAATGGCAAGTTGGGTAAGAATAAACCTGTGGTCTACATATAAGCACAATTTGATCCAGTCAGGCAGTCAGAATGGTACTTAAATTGCATTATATATCAGGATGTGTGACTGGTTTTGCCATAACATATTTTAATATACCAAGCATTTTTTCACTTTTGTTCATGTATTTAAAATATGCTCTTGTACTTTTTTGTTTAAACCCTATATTACAGTTTAGCAGTATGTGCATTATTGACTACGGTTGCCAGTCAAAAATATTTCAAGTACACTTTAGTGATTTAGCAAGATTACGCAGTTAAGAACTTGTACTGTATAGCTTGTGGCTTGCCATGTGTGCTTCACCTCAGTTTGAAACTTACACCTTGTTTGTACAAACTCCTGCTGAGTGAAACATGTTATGCCTTCCCTGCCCTGTTATTGCTCCCACATGTCGGGAACTTTAAAAATGCTACCTCCAGGTGGGAGAAAACATGTTTCCCTTCCCGCACTAATGTGGCAGGGAAACTACTATGTCCCGGGGGTGGGCCTCCAGGGAGACAGTAATTGAGCCTGCCCCATGGAATGGGGTCCTTCAGGCCTTTACAAGCTCAAGGAGGGGGTTTTGTGCCCCCCTTCCTTTTGAAGTTCACTTCAGCCTCAGGAGATGGGGGACACAGGGGCCTATTAAGGCTCAGAGAGGAGGGAGGGGGCCGTGTGCCCCTCCCATATTTTTCACCTAGGGAAAAAGTTCCCTGAGGCTTGGGAAAGGGGGCCAACTCCATGTCTTGCACCACCCCCAGGCCTTGGCCCACCCAGTGGTAGAGTATTAATCATTGCAAGAGAGCCGGGCAACGGATTTACCCGCAGCAACATGTTAAACAAAAACATTTCTAGGACACACCACCACGTCTAGGGGGATTAGGGTAACCCTACTATGCACCCTTATTTCTTTTAACCCTTTTTTAAGGTTTAGGATTGAGGCCCAAGTCCTAGATGGCTGTTGCCACATCTTTGTTGATGTGGTGTCAACCGATCAGATCTCACAATGAGATCTGTCGCCTTTGTGGTGTGAAATATACAATTATTTTGAGCCTTCATTTCAAACTACTGAAAAGATTTACACCAAATCACAAAAAGCACTCTTTCTGGACAAATAGCTGGCTTTCTGCCAACTTTTGTGTAAATCCATTCAGCCATTTGGGCTGTAACTGTGTCTTAAGTTCCTTTAGAAAAATGAATGAGGAAAACCTATTTTGGGCCACCTTTTTTCTTGGCCCTCGCTTGACAGATCACCATGAAGTGAAAAAGGAGCTGTTAGACTTGGCACCATTCGGGTGGGTCTCCCTTCCATTTTTTGCTGTTGCCTCCTGTGTTTTTGCTGGTCTAGGGGCGTTGGGCACTTTGCCACTGCTGTTCAGTGCCAAAGTGCAAGGGCTCCCTTTATAGATTGCTGTTATGGATTAGTCATTCCATGATTGGTCTATTTGATTTACTTGTCAGACCCTAGTACAGTGCACTATGTGTGCCCAGGGCCTGTAAATCTAATGCTGCAGGTTGGCTTGCAGCACTGATTGTGCCACCCACAGAAGCAGCTTGCAAAATATGACCCAGGCCTGCCATTGCAGAGCCTATGTGCAGTCTTGCGACTGCTGACTTGGCAAGTGCACACAATTGCCAGTCCCTAAACCTTGCCTTCTCTACATGTTTGTCAACCCTAAGGTAGGCCCAGGTACCCCTGCGGGCATGGTGCATTGTATGTGAAATGTAGGACATGCCCTGATGTTTGTGGCATGTCCTGATAGTGAAATACTGCCAATTTCCTTTTTCACTATTGCAAGGCTGTCTGTTCCCATAGGCCAGAATAGGGAGTTTGTTTATAACAACTTATAAACATAACTGAGCCTGGGAACAAGATGGGAATATAAAGTTTAGTATGCCTGAACTCAGAATGTTAAAGTGCATCTTTTAGTGTGAGTGATTTTTACATTCTGCGTTTGAAAATACCAATTTTAGAAAGTAGGTATGTTCTTGCCTAACCATCCAGTGTGCCTCTGCTAGATTTGTGCATTGCATGTCTGGATTTTAGATGACAGGGGCTGTAGCAGGGCAGTGGCTCCAGAAGTCTGATGAGTCTGGGCTGGGCGGAAAAGGCTTGGTCTGCATTTGGAGTGGTGGTGGGAGGAGTAGCATCTTCTCCTGAATAGGACTGTGCCTGCCTTCCACAATGATGGTTTTGCCCCCCTGTGGTGTGTCTGAGGCCAGGGTTCACACTGACAAAGGAGGTTGTTGTGCACTTGCAAAGTGCCCCACAGAACTAGTTTTGGCGGGGTACAGACACTCTCTGCCTTTAGAGAACAAAGGATTTTGGTGTATAAAAAGAGGAGCCCAGACCACAGACTTATAGTTCACTTCTGGGAAATCAAGAGGAAACCTTTGCCACGGAGAAGAGCGGGAGAAGCTGCGGGGGAATATTGTCCCTGTGCTGTTTGCTGTCTGGGGTTGGCCTGCAGTGGCTGCTTGCTGCCATGGAAAGGAGAAAAAGGACTTTGCTGTTTTGCTTTGTCACCAGCTTGAAGAAAAGATCTCCAAGGGCTTGAAGCTGAGCTTGCTTCCTGTTCTGAAGTCTCATGAACAGTTACTCCTTCTGTCTCCCTGCATCTGGAACTGCTGTTTCAGCTGCTACAGAAGGAAATTGCAACAACAATGCCTGCGAGCAATGCTGCAACCTGCACCGAAGCCGTGAGCGCTACTCCAACTTGCAACATAGGCCCGATGCCTGGTGTTGTGCCGCATCAACCCCCGAAGCCGACTTCATCACTGTGGTGTTGACCCTTGACGTGGGTGATCCCCAAATCCATCGACATCACGCCCTCGCAAGGAACAGTGGTTTCTGCGCCATCGTGAAGTCACCTCCCCGACGCAGTAAGGAACCGTCGTCTCGCCTCCCCTGCCCTGCAGCAAGGAAAAGAACTGCACCTCCATTGGGGTCGTAAGGATCCGACGCCACGCAGTTCTGACGAAGCCTCACCTCCCTGATGCCGTAAATTGTCTTTGTTTTCATCAATTACAAGGTACTGTTCTTTGTGGGTCTGCTTGACTCTGAGTCAGACGCCATGCACCTCGCGGTTGGCGCCATACTTTGGGATTTTCACCGGTCACAACGTAGTTATAGTTCCAAGTGGAGTTATTTGTTGCTACAAGCTTGATTTAATTGAATAACCTATTTTTGAGGATATTATGATAACTGTACTGTGGATTTGTTGTTGTTTGGTCTTGTTTTGGTTTAGATAAAGATTACTTATTTTTCTATACTGGTGTGGTGTCCATTTGAGGTGTTTTGACTGTGTTACTGTATTTGTTCACAAATGCTTTACACACTGCCTCTGAGATAAGCCTATCTGCTCATGACAAACTACCAAGGGGGTGAGCAGCGGTTATTTTAGGAATGTATCCCCTTTACCCTGAATAGAAGCAAGGGTCCCTATTTGTACAAAGGTACCTACCCCAGCCAACTAGAGACCCCCATTTCTAAAAGGAGCACTTTTTTGAAAAGTTTCATGAAGATTCATCAAATGGCACTAACGTTATTAGTAACACAAAAAGGCATTAACTATTGAACGTACATATGTATTACCCAGTGGTTGTTTGCCACCGGGTAGTTATAGTTAGGATTGTGTTTCCATTAAAAAATGCTTTGTAAATACATATTTATCAAACAAAATGGAGGACTATAAAATTACATGAGAACAACCTTCTGTTGCAACATTTGTCCATAGAAGAAATGGAACAAATATTCAGAAATAAGGTCAAAATCATAAAAAACATTTAAAGAATCAGAAAAAGTCATCAAGAGAATATTGAAAATTGATGGGAATTTGCCACACTTCAGATTATTTTATCTGCAGAAAATCAAAGACTTTATGGTCTCAAAACCTTAATGCTCCCCATTCAGAAATAATGACTGAAGCACTCCTATTCTGAGGAAAGTCTCTTAGGGATTCCTCAAATCATGGGAATTACCTGTTTGGAAACCTTGAACTAAGAAAATAGAAGAGGGTGATATAAAAAATAAATAGACATCAATTATTTAGTTCAGCATGTAACAAAACTTTGAGGAGCTAAACAGAGGTATTCCTGAATATGAAGATGGTATCCAACAAAAGTTTAACATAATATATCTGAGATGTTTAAGGGTCCCAGTGAAACTGCAAAAAATATGAACCTATGTGTTCACAATACAAAAGAATCTTCCCACCTTAAGCAACTAGGAATAATGAAAGGGTAACACTTCCCTCCACAGAAACACATTTGTTGACAGATGATTTTGAAGAAATCCAACAAGATTACAGGATACAGAATATGGCCGCCAAACTGGCCTTGTCTCGACCACGGTCCGCCTCTTCATCGGTAGCTTTGGCCGATCTGCATTGGCTTCCAGTCCAGCAGAGAATTGCGTTTAAGGCTCTCTGCCTTGTTTTTAGGGCCCTGCATGGACTGGGACCAATACCTCTTCAGACCCTCTTCCTCTGGTATCAGGCAGCCAGACCTCTAAGATCATCTTCGGCGTTCTTGGTAAAAGTCCCTAAAATTAACAGAACGAGAATGGGTGGTCGCGCTTTCAGTTTTGCGGCTGCCACGATGTGGAACTCCCTCCCCCTGGCATTAAGGAGCTGCCCTGATCTGCTCACTTTCAAAAAGAGCCTCAAAACTTATCTGTTCCCCAGAGTAATGTAGCTGTCTTAATAGATGCACGGTCCGGTCTCAGCGCCAGGATACCCTTGGGGGTGACAGTTGCGCTTAATAAGCAATAAATACAATACAATACAATTAGGGCTACTAACCATCAGGGTGAATTAATCACTAGTTAGGAACTCATCACAAATGATAACCGTATTGCCCCACGTCATTCTGGTGTGTAGTTCAAACCATGCTGGACAGTTTGAAGGAACAACACATTGCAATCTCACAGGATGTGCCTAGTTCCAGCAGGGCATAGTATGATGTCATGGATAGTCACATACTTGATGTGTTGTCAAATGAACTTCAAGATTTGAACATTTACATTCCACACAAAGTTGGTATTAATCCACACTTCAGTAAAAAGTGGTTTAAAGAAAGTATGAATTTTTAATCTGATCTTTCATCTAGTAATTGCATGGATATTTGTTAAACAGGCATGAACATTAGCAAAAGAAATATCAAAAGAAAATGTATACTTTGTAGGAGATGGCAAACATACCATTGATTTGCCCTAAAGAATAAAAAGTAATCATAAAACAGCCAGAAAGATTTTCAAATCTGCTATACAATATATACAACATTATCTAAAAGAAGACAAAGACAAAGATCCTGCTGTAAAAAACTGAAAAAATACCCAAATCTGCTAAATTCAACTCACCACCATAGTACATTAGAAAACATGAAGGTCTAATTAAGTCAGAAAAATCACAATACATAAGCAACCGATCCCTAATTATTCTGCTTCTTAATCTTTTTCAGTCTCTTCACTAAAATCCATATGAAAGACCAGTCGTCACAAATATTGGCACTCTTATGGAAAACAACTCAATGTTTTTTCTCTCAGTAATGAGATCTACCTCAATGCGCGGGGAACAGCCATGACTGCAAAGTATGCTCCATCCTTATGAAACTCTTCTTTGCAGAATTGCATTGGGAATGAATTATGAAAACCTTTGTTGACAAAATAGTCCCATGTGGTTAAAATATTGACGATAATATCCAAAATTGGAAAAGGACAATATTTAAACTAGACCAATTCTTTACCTACTGAGATACAAACCAATACAATATATAACTCATGACACCCACTACTAAAACTACTATAACACTTCTGAATGTATAGTTCAATGTATGAAACAATTGCCTTCTTTCCACTTTGCACAGTATCAATAAAGTCAGTAACTAAATCCTGAATGCTGGCAGCAGCCATCATCAGCCAAATCCAAAGGACTACAATTGGCAAATGCCTTAGTATAAAAATGTCTTAGTATATGTAGAAGCTGCAACAAAAATTATATTTATTGAGCATTTTGATTATGCAAATAAAGACGATTGTTGTGTGCCTAAGTGGCTAATGGACCATCTATAATAACTTTTAAACCTATTTTAACCTCAAAAATATAATTGTACCTTCAGTTTACAAAATTTACGATCAAAAGAGTATATGGTTACTGTGAAAAAAAGTATTTTAGGTAAGTTAATTGGCGGCTTTAGCTTTTTTAAAGCGTTATGTAATAAAAAATTAATAAATAGAAAACACATACATACATATATACATCCCTAAAGGGGCTTTGAGCCAGACCCTTTTATCAATTGGTCTTTTCAACCGTAAATCATATTTTGCAACTGTCCACCAATGTGGGTCATTTGGTCACCTCCTTTCAGCTATTGGCTCTCTTGCACTGTGAGTGACGGAATCTTGTTAAACAATTGTGCGCATTTGCCTAAAAAGAAGTGCCAGAGTTGGTGGGCTAATACTTCCGTTTGCCAATGTTTTTTCCTTTTCATTCTTTATACTTTTTTTAGTTTCTAGTCATCATTGTATGTGTTGAAACTATGTAGCTGATAACGAGTTTGGTGGTCTTGGAGCGGGCGGCCACACCAGCATCCTCCTCCAAGACCGGCAAACTCGACGGCTGGCTGCCTGCCAGATTATGAGTAATCTCGTGGTCTGGCGTACAGTCCTTTGGCGTTCCCATGGTGGTGCCTATTAAAAAGGCAGCAAAATGGGAGCACCAAAGCCCGTTCCTGCAAGGCATGGACTGTAAAGTCCCTGCTGTGCTGGAAAGGTGGATGACTGTACACAGGGGGGGCACAACATGTGCCCCCTGCATGCACCCCATGGCCCTGAGGCAACAGGGGGCCCTTTGTTTACTCACTGTCACATTTTTCATGGCTGCCTCATGGAGGTGAGGAAACTCCTAATACGCTCGGCAGTGCTGTAGTGGCACCACCAGCATATCAGTGCCTCTGACCACCGCGCCACTGTCACTGGATCCATGCTCCCAAGTGGTTGCGACAGTCCTGTGGCGATCCCACCACTGTATTTGTAATATGGTGGGTGGACCGCCAGTCTGGGGGTCCAAGGACCTCCACCACAGGTTCAAACTCATAATCAGGCCCTATGTCTTAAGGTTGCAATAATTATAAAACAATAGCACCATTTCTTTATACTAATAAGAATAATGTTTCTTGTGGTGTGTATTGAAACTAAAAGTGATTTTTACACCTATTCCCTGAATACCTGCCTCCTAGAATGTACCCATACAGTTCTATTTAAGTTAGATTTATTAGTTTATAGGATGCATTCTAAAATAAAAGTTTGTCATATAAATGTTGTTAACTTAATTGCCAGTACAGAACAGCAAGCCAGGAGTAAAAAAGTTTAATCTAAAATGACAAAAAATATATTTATAAAGGTATGAGTACAAGTGCAGCACTTAATACGCCCAAGTGATCACACAGTGATAAAATATTGGAGGTGATTAATGTGTTGATATATAATGTGAACAACTAAGGTGTAGGAAAGTAGGATCTGTTTCTTATGGTTAACCCCACTTTTTGCTAAATGTAATACTGTTTTTGACTAGTCTGACTGGGATCCTGCTAATCAGGACCCCAGTCTATATGCTTTCTCCTTAAACTGTTATGTCATGTACTTAGGTACACTCCAGATTGGATACTAGAGTACCCTTGTCAGTCTCAAGTATATGGTATCCATGTACCCAGGGCCTAGGTACCCCAGAGGCCTCCCTTGGGCTGAAGCATGTATTATGCCACCTATAAGAGGTCATGGAAAATGGAACTACATGCCTGCCATTGCAGCCTGTGTAAGTTGGTGCATGCACCACTTACTTAAGATATAGGTGTACTATATCTAAGGGTCACTGCACTTAAAACCCATAAGTCTCCCACCTAACAGGCCTTTAGAATCCTGAGGGTAGGGTGCTTGATTCTAAGTGAGAGAGTGCCACGGCATGAGCAAAACACCCTTGCAGCCTACGGAGTCCATTCTCCCGGGTTGTCAGTGAAGCAGCCTGATGACCAACTCTAAAATGGCTGAAACTAACCCTATTGTGTTTGGTGTCAAACATGTTGGAACCATACCCCACACACTATGATTCCACCCCTCAGAAGCGAGCTTCGTGGGGTCCCTGGTGTTCCCGGTACCAGCCTTCTAGTCCTGGATAGCACAAAATGGTTGCTGCCGACCAGAGCCACATTTCTTCCCTCCTGCTGCTGAGCCAAGCTCGAGCAGGGGAAGGCAGAACAATATGCATCCTGTCACAGGTAAGTGTAACCACCTCCAGACAGGATTTAGTGTAATAGGGCTGAGTGGGTGCACTTGCCAGCGACTGAAAGTCTGCATGAGGGCACATTTGGTGTACCTGTGCATAGTCTAGTTCAAACCAGTCCTGGGAGCCATTGGCTCCTGCTCTGGTGTGAAACTGGACAAAGGACATGGGAGTAACCTCTCCACTGTCCAGACCTTCCCCTGGGTGAGTCCCCTGAATCTTGCCAACACTCTTCCGTGGGTACCAAAGGGCTTACCTGTCTGTAGGACCTGAGATTCGACGTGGACAAGATTCTGAACAAGAAACCACTGCACTTCGACCTTCAGGACACTGGACTTTGCCGGACTTTGTTTGGGCACGACTTAATCTCCCTCTCAGTCTGAAGCATCATCTGTGTCCATGCACCATACAGGATCCATGCAGGACCCGTGGAGCATCAAGGACAACTGAAGATAAGCTCCCTTGGAGTGAAGGAGTCACTCCTCTGCATTCTCAGGCACCTCAACACTGCTGACCAGTCTGCTGATCCTGAGCTCCTACGGACTCAGAAGGATCCAGCAACACAGATGTTAAGTGTTTACGTACCTTGAGGCCTGAGCTGCCCTCTTACCAAGTTTGAGGCCAGTATCCCTCGTGGGGGTTGCAATACCCTAACCCCTATGCACTGCGTTTATTTGCAAGTGCATGTGCTTGTTGGCACTTCTTAAATAAGTGCATTACATTAGGCTCCGTGTAGCCCAAACCTCTGACACCATTTTCTACCAAGATTTTCAACCTCCTCGCACCAAGTGCCCCGTGGCCTGTTATTTGTGAAACTGCTTGAGGTCCTCTCACAATTCCTGTGCCTCTGGCCTGTGGGTCCCTTTGAGGGTCAACTTTAATCTTCTTGGGCTCCCCTGATTGCTCCAGACCTGCCCTGACTCCCCTTGCTGTGGTGAGTCTCCTGGATCTTGCTGATCTGAACCATATACTATCTTGACTTTCTGCATGGATTGCTGTTACCAAGCCTTGTTGGTACTCCCGCCAGACACCGACCCCTCAGTACTCAACATCCTTCATGGTACATCTCGCATCCAGCTCGTGGTTGTCTTCAATGTCTCCTGGTCCCCGCAGCTGCAGAGTCAAGAGCACCATCAACTAACCTGAAGTACCCGACATTGGTGGGCATTTGTCTACCGAGCCCCTGGTCACTCCTAAGTGACCCAGACTCTGTCCCCTCTGCTTTCAGGTACTCTTCATAAAGAATCCATGTTTGGATTTCACCGGACATACTTCTTCCTTCCAGCAGCAGCACTTTCTCGAAGTCCTCCATTGGGTTCGACTGCGGTTTCCGACGCCACTTCATCTCTATGCACCCGGCTTCCCTGGGAGAGGTAACTTGGGTAATTTGGTATCCACAGGTGGGGTGTCTCTCCACCCTTCTGTCTTCCACAGGGTTTCTTTGAAGTCCACTGGGAAGGGTCCTTAATTTCTAAAACTTCAACCGCGACTTTCCCATAGAGTTGTACGGAGCAGGCGGCCGTGTTCCTACACTGCATCCGTCCTCCGTGTGGTCCCTACCCGCTCACCTTGGATGGTTCCTTGGGGTCCTAGCAATTCTACGTCCTCTTGACATCATCCTGACTCAAGTCGTGGTTCTTATACCACTTACTTAGTATGTGGTTTGATCCCACCTAGAGCCCATTGTGTATTAGTGCTATTTACTGTCATTTCTGTGCTTAAGTATTGTGTGCTTTGTGATTATGTCCATGTAGGAGATACTGTGTTGTACCAAATAGTGTTATATTAATAAATACATAGTTTTATAACTACTGTGTGGTTTTCCTTTCATTTAACCAGCACTATAGGATTGCATTCTGGTAAAACAAGCTGCTTAACATTCCTTCAAGACTAAGCCTGAAGGCTGCTCTCCACAGCTACCACTTGGATAGCTTTCAAAGGTTATCTTTGACCTCTTAAATCAACATAAGTGTTGTTTAGACTGGTACAGGGTGCCCACTTTAATTAGTGGACAGAATATACCAGGCCAACTTTTCACATACGGTTTATCTAAATTTCCTGGGTCCAAGTTTGTGAATGCACATTGCAGTCTCTTAGTTAATGAGAGGGAACCTAGACTGTTCATTTTAAGTGTTGGTGATGTCTCAAACTATTGATTAGTTATAAGGTCATCATCAGGACAAAAACAATGGGAGGGCACACAGAAGGCGTCCTAAAGTTAGTAGGCCTAACTTTACTACTACTAAATTGAGAAAAATCGTAATTTTAGGACTTTCGGTATTCACAGAAGGCATTTAGGAGTCCTAAAGTTAGGAGTCCTAACTTTACTACTACTAAATTGAGAAAAATCCTAATTTTAAGACTTTCGGTATTCACAGAAGGCATTTCGTAGTCCTAAAGTTAGGAGTCTTAACTTCTGTGAATACCAAAAGTAGTAAGTGCATTCTGTTAATGCCAAAAGTAGTAAATTCATTCTGTGAATACCAAAAGTAGTAAGTGCAATCTGTGAATACCAAAACATTAGTAAGTTTAGGATTGAGTCTTAAGTTCATTCTGTGAATCGGGCCCTAGGTCCTTTAACACTCTCTGTTCCTTGGCTGTGAATTTATGTAGTTGGACCACATTAGTATCTAGTGTCTCAATATCCTTTATAATTGCCTGCTCACAGACTAGAACTTCAGGTGGTACCTTATTTGTTGGAGGATTGTAAAAATATTTTTTCTTCAATTTAGTGGGTATTGTGGTCTCTGTTGCGTCTATGATGTCTGTGAGGGAGGCTTTAATTCATCTTTTCCTAAAACAATCTGCCAATTTGGATCTTAGGCTGAATTTTTTATTTTATTTGGTGGGTACAACGCCTTAACCTCTGTTAAAGACATATATGTTGTCTCCTGAGAACTGAAGAGTGTCAGATTCACCCCTAACCCTAGGTGTTGCTTGTCCACAATTATAGTTATTTTGTTCCCTTGGTTTGTTTGTTGTCACTACCCCTTCCTGTTCCTCCCACATGTCTCTCTGATCTGTTTTTCTTCTCCTCCAGCCACTTCGCCCTAGAATAGGATGATTGTTTGGGCTGACTGGGGGGCTGTGATGCTGCTATGGCTGTCCCATATGGTGTAGGTCAAAAGTAAATATTTGGCACTGGGGTGGTGGAGATGGACCCAAATTGGGTTACCCCTATTAAACCTTCTGCCCCATCTCTGATTTTGTCTGTTTTTGCTGTTTCCTGTAGAACTATCACTACTCCAACCCTCTGTATCTGATTTGGAGGATCCCTCTTTATCAGATGTCCTTGTCATTGTCTTTGATTGTGACCAAACATTGCATTGTGTGATGTAATCCTCTGTTGTGTAAGGGTAAACCTTTGTATTTGAAAATCGTCTAACATCAGTCTGTAATTTGGAGACTTTTGTCTGGGTAAGAAAATCTTTGTAGTCTGTAATCTCTTTATTTACTACGCCTAACTTTTTCTTGTGCATTCCAATCTGTACCTGTGTTTTTAAGTGGTCTTTGCTTGTTTTTCTTTTTACAATTTTACCATCAGACAGGTGTTTGGTTGTGATAATGATCAAGATCAGCCAATCACTGCTGCATCACCACGCAATCAATTTTATGAATTGCTTATCATTCAGAAATATCCTTGGTTCATTATTGACAGTCAGTTCAGTGGATACTGTGTTTGATCTTAAATATTCCATCACTGAGGCCCTGTGCAGTAATGTTCTATGATGTTCTTTCTTCAAGTTGCTGAGGTTGTCCCACCCATCAACTTGTGTTAGGGCATGATATATATTCACTTTACTGAGGGGGAGGAGGGTAGTGATAAATGTGTGCTGCAATCTCATCTGTGCACCCTAAACCTGTTTCAGTGCTCGTTCTGTGATCTTAGTTTTGTATTTATAGGTTTATTTTGTTGTGTTTTTCAGTCACATCCTTATTTTTTGTGCGTGAGGAACCAATAGGTTTCCACTTTCCTAATTGTTCCATCTATGATTTATGATTTAAACCCCTACAGCTGTATGCTGCACTATGTATCTGCACCTTTATCTCACACTTAATGTATAGGGAGGGGTGAGAGATTGTATATATATATATATATATATATATATATATATATATATATATATATATATATATATATATATATATATATATATATATATATATATATATATATATATATATATATATATATAACTGCTCCAAATCTCGTAGTTTGCACCACAAAAGACCAGAACTCACGGTTACCATCGACGAAGGCGAATGCCGAAACGCGTCTGGACACCGTGAGCTTTACAAATAAAATCTTTAAGCTCGCCACCGTGAGTGCTGGTCTTTTGTGGTGCAAACTACGAGATTTGGAGCAGTCATGGATGCGGGGGCACCACCCGCTTAAAGGCACCCGCTCGAGAGTGCTGGGATATTGGTGCAATCCTCGGAGCAAGCATATACATATATATATATATATATATATATATATATATATATATATATATATATATATATATATATCCATCGAAGCAGGAACCCAATTTGAAGGAGGTCTCAGGACACAAATTATGCCGTTTTGCAAGTTTTATTAACAGCAAGCACGTAGGAAACTTCTCAGTATCCCAAATCATGAAAATGTTCAGCCAAACGCGTTTCGGGACTCTTGCTGTCCCTTCTTCGGTGGCTTGCCTTGCAGAAGCGCCAACCTCTCTGTCCTTCCCACTAATTCAAACACCAGCCAGGTGCTTGGTAGGACCCGCTCTGTAGTGGACCTCTCCTCACGACCGGAGACAGCCGTTACACATCCATCGAAGCAGGAACCCAATTTGAAGGAGGTCTCAGGACACAATATGTATATATGTATATGTGGGGATGGAGCGCACCCACTGGGGAAAACGCGGCGACCTACAGCATCCAGAAGGCCATGCAATTGGCCACGCCCAACCAGGCAGATGCTGTGAACATTATTTAAGTGCGCGAAGCAAAACGCTTTCATTTTCCTTCAACTGCAAGCCACCGAAGAAGGGACAGCAAGAGTCCCGAAACGCGTTTGGCTGAACATTTTCATGATTTGGGATACTGAGAAGTTTCCTACGTGCTTGCTGTTAATAAAACTTGCAAAACGGCATAATTTGTGTCCTGAGACCTCCTTCAAATTGGGTTCCTGCTTCGATGGATGTGTAACGGCTGTCTCCGGTCGTGAGGAGAGGTCCACTACAGAGCGGGTCCTACCAAGCACCTGGCTGGTGTTTGAATTAGTGGGAAGGACAGAGAGGTTGGCGCTTCTGCAGGGGGGTGCTTGCCTTGCCGAATTTACAGCAACAAAGCGAAGTAGGTGACAACAGTAAACCACTTCTACCCACTTGGGAGAGACATTGTTTGTATATGTGGGGATGGAGCGCACCCACTGGGGAAAACGCGGCGCACTACAGCATCCAGAAGGCCATGCAATTGGCCACGCCCAACCAGGCAGATGCTGTGAACATTATTTAAGTGCGCGAAGCAACACGCTTTCATTTTCCTTCAACTGCAAGCCACCGAAGAAGGGACAGCAAGAGTCCCGAAACGCGTTTGGCTGAACATTTTCATGATTTGGGATACTGAGAAGTTTCCTACGTGCTTGCTGTTAATAAAACTTGCAAAACTGCATAATTTGTGTCCTGAGACCTCCTTCAAATTGGGTTCCTGCTTCGATGGATGTGTAACGGCTGTCTCCGGTCGTGAGGAGAGGTCCACTACAGAGCGGGTCCTACCAAGCACCTGGCTGGTGTTTGAATTAGTGGGAAGGACAGAGAGGTTGGCGCTTCTGCAGGGGGGTGCTTGCCTTGCCGAATTTACAGCAACAAAGCGAAGTAGGTGACAACAGTAAACCACTTCTACCCACTTGGGAGAGACATTGTTTGTATATGTGGGGATGGAGCGCACCCACTGTGGAAAACGCGGCGCATTACAGCATCCAGAAGGCCATGCAATTGGCCACGCCCAACCAGGCAGATGCTGTGAACATTATTTAAGTGCGCGAAGCAACACGCTTTCATTTTCCTTCAACTGCAAGCCACCGAAGAAGGGACAGCAAGAGTCCCGAAACGCGTTTGGCTGAACATTTTCATGATTTGGGATACTGAGAAGTTTCCTACGTGCTTGCTGTTAATAAAACTTGCAAAACGGCATCATTTGTGTCCTGAGACCTCCTTCAAATTGGTTTCCTGCTTCGATGGATGTGTAACGGCTGTCTCCGGTCGTGAGGAGAGGTCCACTACAGAGCGGGTCCTACCAAGCACCTGGCTGGTGTTTGAATTAGTGGGAAGGACAGAGAGGTTGGCGCTTCTGCAGGGGGGTGCTTGCCTTGCCGAATTTACAGCAACAAAGCGAAGTAGGTGACAACAGTAAACCACTTCTACCCACTTGGGAGAGACATTGTTTGTATATGTGGGGATGGAGCGCACCCACTGGGGAAACGCGGCGCACTACAGCATCCAGAAGGCCATGCAATTGGCCACGCCCAACCAGGCAGATGCTGTGAACATTATTTAAGTGCGCGAAGCAACACGCTTTCATTTTCCTTCAACTGCAAGCCACCGAAGAAGGGACAGCAAGAGTCCCGAAACGCGTTTGGCTGAACATTTTCATGATTTGGGATACTGAGAAGTTTCCTACGTGCTTGCTGTTAATAAAACTTGCAAAACAGCATAATTTGTGTCCTGAGACCTCCTTCAAATTGGGTTCCTGCTTCGATGGATGTGTAACGGCTGTCTCCGGTCGTGAGGAGAGGTCCACTACAGAGCGGGTCCTACCAAGCACCTGGCTGGTGTTTGAATTAGTGGGAAGGACAGAGAGGTTGGCGCTTCTGCAGGGGGGTGCTTGCCTTGCCGAATTTACAGCAACAAAGCGAAGTAGGTGACAACAGTAAACAACTTCTACCCACTTGGGAGAGACATTGTTTGTATATGTGGGGATGGAGCGCACCCACTGGGGAAAAACGCGGCGCACTACAGCATCCAGAAGGCCATGCAATTGGCCACGCCCAACCAGGCAGATGCTGTGACCATTATTTAAGTGCGCGAAGAAACATGCTTTCATTTTCCTTCAACTGCAAGCCACCTAAGAAGGGACAGCAAGAGTCCCGAAACGCGTTTGGCTGAACATTTTCATGATTTGGGATACTGAGAAGTTTCCTACGTGCTTGCTGTTAATAAAACTTGCAAAACGGCATAATTTGTGTCCTGAGACCTCCTTCAAATTGGGTTCCTGCTTCGATGGATGTGTAACGGCTGTCTCCGGTCGTGAGGAGAGGTCCACTACAGAGCGGGTCCTACCAAGCACCTGGCTGGTGTTTGAATTAGTGGGAAGGACAGAGAGGTTGGCGCTTCTGCAGGGGGGTGCTTGCCTTGCCGAATTTACAGCAACAAAGCGAAGTAGGTGACAACAGTAAACCACTTCTACCCACTTGGGAGAGACATTGTTTGTATATGTGGGGATGGAGCGCACCCACTGGGGAAAACGCGGCGCACTACAGCATCCAGAAGGCCATGCAATTGGCCACGGCCAACCAGGCAGATGCTGTGAACATTATTTAAGTGCGCGAAGCAACACGCTTTCATTTTCCTTCAACTGAAAGCCACCGAAGAAGGGACAGCAAGAGTCCCGAAACGTGTTTGGCTGAACATTCTCATGATTTGGGATACTGAGAAGTTTCCTACGTGCTTGCTGTTAATAAAACTTGCAAAACGGCATAATTTGTGTCCTGAGACCTCCTTCAAATTGGTTTCCTGCTTCGATGGATGTGTAACGGCTGTCTCCGGTCGTGAGGAGAGGTCCACTACAGAGCGGGTCCTACCAAGCACCTGGCTGGTGTTTGAATTAGTGGGAAGGACAGAGAGGTTGGCGCTTCTGCAGGGGGGTGCTTGCCTTGCCGAATTTACAGCAACAAAGCGAAGTAGGTGACAACAGTAAACCACTTCTACCCACTTGGGAGAGACATTATTTGTATATGTGGGGATGGAGCGCACCCACTGGGGAAAACGCGGCGCACTACAGCATCCAGAAGGCCATGCAATTGGCCACGCCCAACCAGGCAGATGCTGTGAACATTATTTAAGTGCGCGAAGCAACACACTTTCATTTTCCTTCAACTGCAAGCCACCGAAGAAGGGACAGCAAGAGTCCCGAAACGCGTTTGGCTGAACATTTTCATGATTTGGGATACTGAGAAGTTTCCTACGTGCTTGCTGTTAATAAAACTTGCAAAACGGCATAATTTGTGTCCTGAGACCTCCTTCAAATTGGGTTCCTGCTTCGATGGATATATATATATATATATATATATATATATATATATATAAAACCTACTGGCGGTCGCCAGTAGGTAGTTATAGTTAGGATTTTTTCAATGCAAAATCGCAAAATTCTATTGTGAATAACTTTGGCGCCGGTTGATGAACCTGCCTAAAAATTTCCCCAAATTTGTCTCACGGAGCTCCGGTCCTTCCTTGAAAGTTTGGGGGGATTCGTCAAGCGGGGGCCGAGATAAAAGGGGGGTCCCACAACTTGTTTTCTCCATGTTAATTTCCATAGGGCGGTCGAACTCACTTTTAGCCTGAACGGCTGAATGGATTTCCACCAAACTTGGCAAAATTGTAGGGACTGGTAGCCCGATGTGCCTTTGCTATGTCTCAAGATATGTGCTCCAGTGGATTTTGAGTAATTTAGGTAAAAAAAATATATATATCTATGGCAGCGCCCCGGTACGCGCACCGGGGAGCGCAGCGTGCGCGACATGCCTGGTGCGCACGGAAAGCTGATTGGCTCTCGGGTGTCTGTAAACATTCGAAACAGTCCGGACCGGCCGCCATCTTGTGTCTCGGTAGGATAGAGACACAAGAGGTGGAAAAAAAAAAGGGGGAAATGACCATAAGGGGGCAGGGTAGACCCCCTCTGACCCCCTAGGTTTGATGTGGGGGCTATAAAAGGGCCCACGGTGCAAAATATATATATATTTTTTTTTGATTTGCGCGGGGGGAACGACCGGTATGCGCACCGGGGAGCGGACCGGGGAGCGGCCCATAAGGAATGAAGAATGACAGAGTTTTAAAAAAATTTAGCCTTTTTTTATAAATTGGAGGTAGTTCTAAAAAGAACTGTTTTTTTTCTTCCTTTTGTTGTTTTATATTTTTTTATTGTTTTTTTGAACATTTTTTACTTTTTTGGGGTTTTCTGAACAGTTTTATATTTTTTTGTATTTTTCATGGGGAGAAACGAAAAAACAGGGAATTAAAAATGGCTCAACTGGAGAAAATGAAAGAAAGAACAAAATTAGGGTTTTTGGGGCATTTGTGGTTGTCCCCAGCAAGGACGATGAGCTTTATGCTCAGTTCACCATAGGAGATGGTCTTACCACAATAAATACATGTTATTCGGAAATCCGCAAACCGTGGCTGAATGCAAGGGATCGTCTCCCTTGCCTCTGGTCCCGACGGAGTGGGTTGCTTTCTTTTGGATGTGGTGCTTGTAGATTGGGGAGGGTTACTGGCCAGTTCCCTCATCTCTGCAGCAGAATAGTTGATCGGATGCCTGCGCTGCATGTGTCTAATCATTGTGTTGTTTCCGAAAGAATATTTTTTATTAGGGTTCCCCCTTGAAAGTTCCATGCCACAGATTAGGCAAGTCACCTTGGCCGCATTGACTTTTTTCTTGCCCTCTGGAATCGTAAAAAACTCCCATCCAATGTGTGGTCTTGGCTGGTATGGGGTATTGTGTTCTTCCAGCCATCTTCTCCTCCCCTCCTCCTCCTCCACCTCCTCTTCCTCCTCTTGTTGACCACCAATTTAATCTTGTGGTGGTCCTCTTGGTGGTTGTGGTGGTGGTGGTGGTGCAGATGCTCCAGCTGCTGCTGCTACTGTAGCCATTTCAAAGTACAAAATATACCTCAAAGATTGCAAAACAGGTCTTCCTAAGTCAAAGGACAAAGTCAGAATAAGGAAAAAAGGTGGGGTCTTTCATCATTTGGAAAAAAAAAAGGCCTGAACCAATGAGACGTGTTATTTTCAGGTCACAAGACCAGGGATTTCATCATTATGAAACCAAAACTGTTCAGCACCAATAAAAAGTGTTATTTTCAGGTCACATGACCGACACGCTTACGCGGCGCGCCCCAGGGCGCACCCCAGGTCGCGTCGCGTAAGCGCATCGAATCTTTACGTTGCGCGATCGGAATCGCTTGAGTGCTTCCGGGTGTGCTTACGCCGTGCGTATCACGTGGACGCGGCTACGCGATACGTCACAATGATGTTTTCGTTCGCGGCAATAGCGCTAACGGGACGCTCTCCGGAGCGCGCCCTGGGGCGCTTCAAAAGAATACGCTTTCCGGGGCGCTCACCGGGGCGCGCCCCGGGAGCGCTCCAGGGTAAAAAAATAAATAAATATATACATTAAAAAAATTGTTTTAAATACAAATAAAATATAGGATTAATTCATTTTCAAAAATATTACATTTCATAGCTATAGACATTTGCTATTAACAACATTTTGAAATTCACTGAAAAAACCATAGGTTTGGGGCCTTATATATAGTTAGGAATTAGCATTTAAAAAACCTATGAAATTCACTGAAAAAACCATAGGTTTCACACCAGTTATAGTTAGGAATTAGCATTTAAAAAACCTATGAAATTCACTGAAAAAACCATAGGTTTCACATCCGTTATAGTTAGGAATTAGCATTTAAAAAACCTATTAAATTCACTGAAAAAACCATAGGTTTCACACCAGTTAGTTAGCTTGAAATTTTACTGACATAAAACCATTGAAATTCCCACGTTATAGTTAGTTGGACTCACTATAACTTGCGCGCCTGCAATGCACTGCTGATGACGTCACATATTACATCACTCATGACATGGTCAGTGACATCACTCATGACATCACTGATGATACCATCCTTGTGACAGAGTGACAGACCTCCTTTCAGTGTAATGTAACCCTTGAAACACATATTCAAAAATAGAAACTAACATTTAAAAAAAAATGGAGATACCCATACCAGTTACAACAACCAATTCAGTAATTCCACCATCTATATACACATCCTCTCATTCTGCAACAGGTCTATATACTCACACATACATATACTCACTCTTCATATGTAGTGATACACATATACATCCTGTTACACACCGACAGTCATCCAAAAGTTACTCACACGCATACTCACACATGCAAATAAACTATTGAACATCCATTAATTTGAATATACAGCTATACACACACTAGCACATTACTTCTAAGGAAACTTACACATACTTACTCTCTTAAACAATCACTTATAGAAACACATACTTATTTAAACAGGAACTCTTTCAATGTCTCACTCTCACATATACTCACTTATATACATTAATACTCACATATACTAGATTAAAACATATGTAGTTACTGATAAAGACACTAGTGAGACAGTCATTCACTCACTAACACACATATATACACACTCATCCACCCATACAGTCCTGCACATATGCTGTCTTCAAAAGACATAGAAACAGTGAGTCAATCATTGATGCATCTATGTGTTAAGTAACACCCCCCCCCAAACCATACAGACACTCATACTGATACTAAAAAAACATCTAATAACCCATATACACACACATGTAGCTACTCACGAACCCATGCAGCCACTTATACACAAAGTGAAACACTGATACAAACATTTAAATATTTAAACAATACTCGCTAACAATAAGCCAGTTAACCAATCAATTTTTTTTTATAAAACATCCATTAACACCCTTATTTAAACATTTATTCTTCCATAGTCCTTTTTCATATACATATATAAAACATATTTATTTTTCAGAAAGACACACATTCACTGGATGGTGTCATCAGTGATGTCATGAGTGATGTCACTGACCATGTCATGAGTGATGTAATATGTGACGTCATCAGCAGTGCATTGCAGGCGCGCAAGTTATAGTGAGTCCAACTAACTATAACGTGGGAATTTCAATGGTTTTATGTCAGTAAAATTTCCAGCTAACTATAACTGGTGTGAAACCTATGGTTTTTTCAGTGAATATATATATCTCTGGCGAGAATGTTAGTCGCTATGTTGATTACTTTTTGCAAGACTTGGTTAAAAAATTACCCAGCTATGTGCGGGATACTGGCGATTTCTTGATGAAAATCAAAGACTTGGAATGGCAAGAGGACATGTTGCTCATTACTTTGGATGTGGAATCCCTTTATACTAGTATTGGTCATCTAGAGGGATTAAGGGCTACTAAACATTTCTTAGACACCCGGTCAGCAGACTTTTATGAACACAACAAAGTCATTTTAGAACTTATGCACTGGTGTCTTAATAACAATTTTTTCGCCTTTGGGAAAGATGTATGGAGGCAGCTACGAGGAGTTGCCATGGGTTCCTGTTTCTCCCCCAGCTACGCGTGCTTGCACGTGGGCTGGTGGGAGGAACAGGTCCTGGGCACAACACATGGTACTTGGGTGAGAGAGAAGATCATCAAATATCTAAGATATATTGATGATATCTTTATTCTTTGGCAGGGAAGTTTAGAGGAAGCTCAGTTGTTTATAAATGAAATCAATGACAACTCCTTAAACCTCCATTTTACTTCACACATTAGTGCCTGCCAGATTGAATTTCTTGATGTAAAGGTCTATGTGGAACAAAACAAATTAATTTCCACACTACATCGGAAACCTACATCAGGTAACACCCTTTTACATGCTTCTAGCCTCCACCCGAAGCACACTATCTACAGCATCCCTCTAGGCGAAATTTTGAGAGTAAAACGAATCTGTAGCTCCCCATCTGAATTTAACATTTGTATTAATGATCTCAGAGTTAGATTTTTGGAACGTGGCTATTCCAATCATATCTTCGAACCAAGCTTTGGCCAAAGCAAGTTTGAGAAGTAGAGATAGTCTATTTTTGACACCTGATCCTGACAATGCTGATATTTCTGAAAGGTCTGATACCACTACCCATACATGTCCGAGGTTCATCACCACTTACAGCAGTGATGAGCAGGCCATTAAAAGAATTATCCAGAAAAACTGGCCTATCTTACTGACTGATAATATTTTGAGCTCTACTTTACCCACTAGGCCTGTGGTGATTTTTCGTAGAGCTAGGAATATGGGTAGTTCTTTAGATGTCTCTAGTCCGGAATTAAAGCAAAAGGACATCTGGCTAAAGGCGAGACCTGGATTTCGGAAATGCTCGCACTGTAGAGCTTGTAAATTTGGGGAGAATAAAACACACTATCGTACCCCATTTTGCTCCAGCGACATTCCTATCAAAGGCAGCTATGACTGCAAAACGGAATTTGCAGTCTATGTTCTGACGTGCACCTGTGGACTACATTACATCGGTAGTACCATAGCCCAGGTGCACGTCAGAATATTACAGCATTTAAGGGCTATACTGCACACTGATCCATCGTACCCTGTAGCACGCCATTTTGCGGCTAAACATAACAAAGATCTCAATTGTTTGAGATACTTTGTAATAGGATCAGTGTTGCCCTTACGCAGAGGAGGTAACAGAGAGTTGTTATTGCGACAACTCGAAACACGTTTCATATTAGAGTTCGACAGTAAATGGCCTAACGGTCTGAATAATACTGAGGATTTTTATAACTTCCTGTAGAACATCACAAACTCTATCTGATAACTTTACTGTTCCTCTGTCCATTAGCTGCCTTTTTGCATTTTGTCATGGTTTTTCTATCAGATATTATGCCCTTTGGTCCATGAGTAGTCAGGTTCCCTGTTGCTCATCATGATATACTACATAGGGCAGATCCACCCTGTAATACTCTCTCTGTTTTTGGTGATAGAGAGTCAGGATCCCTGTTATCTATCACGGTTTATGCATCACTCAAGACTGAATAGCACTGAATATGTATAATAAGATGAATTGTTTGCATATCTATGTGTTATTTAATTAATTTTCTATATTGTGTCAAACCCCTTTACACACTGGGGGTTTATATGTCTTCCCTTCATTTTTAACACTTTTTATCACTATTTAATCTTTAGACTATTAGCTGACATGTTCTTTTTTAGACAATGTTGAAATGAAATTTATGGTTTTAGAATTGCTATTTTATATAAAAAACATAGAACAGTCCCTGATTTTATCATGGGTAGTAATAATGTTTTTTTATCTCAGTGCTTTCTATGAAATTCCATGAATTTGATACTTATAGTCTTAACGAACATGCAGTCTGCACTTTATCTTTAGCCTCCTTTGCACACTAAGGGAGAAAATTACACAAAACAATTTGATGGACAGAATGTAGATCAATGTCTTACATTCACCCTAGTACAAGGATCTGGGCCTAAATCCATCGTTTTTTGCACTCCACACCACCCTGGGTTAGATAATGGCTTTATGCAACTCAGCTCTGACCCTGTGCCCCATGGGAACAGTCCAGTCTGAACTACACAGCCATATCTTTCCCAGACCGGAATCAAGCATCCGAGGACCGGACCGGTTTCCAGGTAACACCTCTCATCAGCCCGGCTAGCTTGACTCCAGTGGTGTGGAGGCTCTGGGACCCACGTCTGGGCTACCCCAGTACACTCAGGGAGAAAATTACAAAAAACTATTTGATGGACAGAATGTAGATCAATGTCTTACATTCACCCCAGTACAAGGATCTGGGCCTAAATCCATCGTTTTTTGCACTCCACACCACCCTGGGTTAGATAATGGCTTTATGCAAATCAGCTCTGACCCTGTGCCCCATGGGAACAGTCCAGTCCGAACTACACAGCCATATCTTTCCCAGACCGGAATCAAGCATCCGAGGACCGGACCGGTTTCGAGGTAACACCTCTCATCAGCCCGGCTAGCTTGACTCCAGTGGTGTGGAGGCTCTGGGACCCACGTCTGGGCTACCCCAGTACACTCAGGGAGAAAATTACAAAAAACAATTTGATGGACAGAATGTAGATCAATGTCTTACATTCACCCCAGTACAAGGATCTGGGCCTAAATCCATCGTTTTTTGCACTCCACACCACCCTGGGTTAGATAATGGCTTTATGCAAATCAGCTCTGACCCTGTGCCCCATGGGAACAGTCCAGTCCGAACTACACAGCCATATCATTCCCAGACCGGAATCAAGCATCCGAGGACCGGACCGGTTTCGAGGTAACACCTCTCATCAGCCCGGCTAGCTTGACTCCAGTGGTGTGGAGGCTCTGGGACCCACGTCTGGGCTACCCCAGTACACTCAGGGAGAAAATTACAAAAAACAATTTGATGGACAGAATGTAGATCAATGTCTTACATTCACCCCAGTACAAGGATCTGGGCCTAAATCCATCGTTTTTTGCACTCCACACCACCCTGGGTTAGATAATGGCTTTATGCAAATCAGCTCTGACCCTGTGCCCCATGGGAACAGTCCAGTCCGAACTACACAGCCATATCTTTCCCAGACCGGAATCAAGCATCCGAGGACCGGACCGGTTTCGAGGTAACACCTCTCATCAGCCCGGCTAGCTTGACTCCAGTGGTGTGGAGGCTCTGGAACCCACGTCTGGGCTACCCCAGTACACTCAGGGAGAAAATTACAAAAAACAATTTGATGGACAGAATGTAGATCAATGTCTTACATTCACCCCAGTACAAGGATCTGGGCCTAAATCCATCGTTTTTTGCACTCCACACCACCCTGGGTTAGATAATGGCTTTATGCAAATCAGCTCTGACCCTGTGCCCCATGGGAACAGTCCAGTCCGAACTACACAGCCATATCTTTCCCAGACCGGAATCAAGCATCCGAGGACCGGACCGGTTTCGAGGTAACACCTCTCATCAGCCCGGCTAGCTTGACTCCAGTGGTGTGGAGGCTCTGGGACCCACGTCTGGGCTACCCCAGTACACTCAGGGAGAAAATTACAAATAACAATTTGATGGACAGAATGTAGATCAATGTCTTACATTCACCCCAGTTCAAGGATCTGGGCCTAAATCCATCGTTTTTTGCACTCCACACCACCCTGGGTTAGATAATGGCTTTATGCAAATCAGCTCTGACCCTGTGCCCCATGGGAACAGTCCAGTCCGAACTACACAGCCATATCTTTCCCAGACCGGAATCAAGCATCCGAGGACCGGACCGGTTTCGAGGTAACACCTCTCATCAGCCCGGCTAGCTTGACTCCAGTGGTGTGGAGGCTCTGGGACCCACGTCTGGGCTACCCCAGTACACTCAGGGAGAAAATTACAAAAAACAATTTGATGGACAGAATGTAGATCAATGTCTTACATTCACCCCAGTACAAGGATCTGGGCCTAAATCCATCGTTTTTTGCACTCCACACCACCCTGGGTTAGATAATGGCTTTATGCAAATCAGCTCTGACCCTGTGCCCCATGGGAACAGTCCAGTCCGAACTACACAGCCATCTCTTTCCCAGACCGGAATCAAGCATCCGAGGACCGGACCGGTTTCGAGGTAACACCTCTCATCAGCCCGGCTAGCTTGACTCCAGTGGTGTGGAGGCTCTGGGACCCACGTCTGGGCTACCCCAGTACACTCAGGGAGAAAATTACAAAAAACAATTTGATGGACAGAATGTAGATCAATGTCTTACATTCACCCAAGTACAAGGATCTGGGCCTAAATCCATCGTTTTTTGCACTCCACACCACCCTGGGTTAGCTAATGGCTTTATGCAAATCAGCTCTGACCCTGTGCCCCATGGGAACAGTCCAGTCCGAACTACACAGCCATATCTTTCCCAGACCGGAATCAAGCATCCGAGGACCGGACCGGTTTCGAGGTAACACCTCTCATCAGCCCGGCTAGCTTGACTCCAGTGGTGTGGAGGCTCTGGGACCCACGTCTGGGCTACCCCAGTACACTCAGGGAGAAAATTACAAAAAACAATTTGATGGACAGAATGTAGATCAATGTCTTACATTCACCCCAGTACAAGGATCTGGGCCTAAATCCATCGTTTTTTGCACTCCACACCACCTTGGGTTAGATAATGGCTTTATGCAAATCATCTCTGACCCTGTGCCCCATGGGAACAGTCCAGTCCGAACTACACAGCCATATCTTTCCCAGACCGGAATCAAGCATCCGAGGACCGGACCGGTTTCGAGGTAACACCTCTCATCAGCCCGGCTAGCTTGACTCCAGTGGTGTGGAGGCTCTGGGACCCACGTCTGGGCTACCCCAGTACACTCAGGGAGAAAATTACAAAAAACAATTTGATGGACAGAATGTAGATCAATGTCTTACATTCACCCCAGTACAAGGATCTGGGCCTAAATCCATCGTTTTTTGCACTCCACACCACCCTGGGTTAGATAATGGCTTTATGCAAATCAGCTCTGACCCTGTGCCCCATGGGAACAGTCCAGTCCGAACTACACAGACATATCTTTCCCAGACCGGAATCAAGCATCCGAGGACCGGACCGGTTTCGAGGTAACACCTCTCATCAGCCCGGCTAGCTTGACTCCAGTGGTGTGGAGGCTCTGGGACCCACGTCTGGGCTACCCCAGTACACTCAGGGAGAAAATTACAAAAAACAATTTGATGGACAGAATGTAGATCAATGTCTTACATTCACCCCAGTACAAGGATCTGGGCCTAAATCCATCGTTTTTTGCACTCCACACCACCCTGGGTTAGATAATGGCTTTATGCAAATCAGCTCTGACCCTGTGCCCCATGGGAACAGTCCAGTCCGAACTACACAGCCATATCTTTCCCAGACCGGAATCAAGCATCCGAGGACCGGACCGGTTTCGAGGTAGCACCTCTCATCAGCCCGGCTAGCTTGACTCCAGTGGTGTGGAGGCTCTGGGACCCACGTCTGGGCTACCCCAGTACACTCAGGGAGAAAATTACAAAAAACAATTTGACGGACAGAATGTAGATCAATGTCTTACATTCACCCCAGTACAAGGATCTGGGCCTAAATCCATCGTTTTTTGCACTCCACACCACCCTGGGTTAGATAATGGCTTTATGCAAATCAGCTCTGACCCTGTGCCCCATGGGAACAGTCCAGTCCTCCGAACTACACAGCCATATCTTTCCCAGACCGGAATCAAGCATCCGAGGACCGGACCGGTTTCGAGGTAACACCTCTCATCAGCCCGGCTAGCTTGACTCCAGTGGTGTGGAGGCTCTGGGACCCACGTCTGGGCTACCCCAGTACACTCAGGGAGAAAATTACAAAAAACAATTTGATGGACAGAATGTACATCAATGTCTTACATTCACCCCAGTACAAGGATCTGGGCCTAAATCCATCGTTTTTTGCACTCCACACCACCCTGGGTTAGATAATGGCTTTATGCAAATCAGCTCTGACCCTGTGCCCCATGGGAACAGTCCAGTCCGAACTACACAGCCATATCTTTCCCAGACCGGAATCAAGCATCCGAGGACCGGACCGGTTTTGGCTTGGTAGTTTAGTCTGCCCTGTTCCCATGATGCACTGGGCCAGGGACAGACTGACTTGCATATAGCCAGGTTCTGAGCTGGGGTGGTGCAGTGAGATAAATAACGGTGATGGATCAAGCCCTGATCTTTGGACTGGGTAAGAGTGGTCTGCTTAATTCAGACACTCTGTTCATCACCACCCCCTTTTCTGAATCGTTTTTGGCCACTATAGGTGTGGCAGGGTATACTCAGACATGAGTCCCTTTCTCACTGCACCATCAGGATTCAAGCAAGCCGGGCCGAAGAAGGCTGAAATGCCAGAAACCGGTCCCTGGTAGCTTGTCTCCTTTCTGGTGAAGAATTGGCTTGGTAGTTTAGTCTGCCCTGTTCCCATGATGCACTGGGCCAGGGACAGACTGACTTGCATATAGCCAGGTTCTGAGCTGGGGTGGTGCAGTGAGATAAATAACGGTGATGGATCAAGCCCTGATCTTTGGACTGGGTAAGAGTGGTCTGCTTAATTCAGACACTCTGTTCATCACCACCCCCTTTTCTGAATCGTTTTTGGCCACTATAGGTATGGCAGGGTATACTCAGACATGAGTCCCTTTCTCACTGCACCATCAGGATTCAAGCAAGCCGGGCCGAAGAAGGCTGAAATGCCAGAAACCGGTCCCCGGTAGCTTGTCTCCTTTCTGGTGAAGAATTGGCTTGGTAGTTTAGTCTGCCCTGTTCCCATGATGCACTGGGCCAGGGACAGACTGACTTGCATATAGCCAGGTTCTGAGCTGGGGTGGTGCAGTGAGATAAATAACGGTGATGGATCAAGCCCTGATCTTTGGACTGGGTAAGAGTGGTCTGCTTAATTCAGACACTCTGTTCATCACCACCCCCTTTTCTGAATCCTTTGCACACTAGGCATGGTTTGTCCTAGCTTGTTTGTGGTTGTTAGTTTAAATTGCTCCGTCAGGCCAACAACTTCATGGACAAAGGCTAACTCCTTTGTTATACCTGTGTTTATATTGGTTACCTCATGTATTTTTCACTATCTCTATACAACATGTGTGATTTTGCTTTTTACTTTCGCCATGGACATGTGTTATCTGGATTTATCCAGTTATGAGTTCCTTTTTAGGACTATATGCAATAATATAAAAAAACTTTTTGGATGTACACGCTAGATAATAGGAAATTAACAACTGTTCCTGGATGTGGTACATATTATGCATTTATGCAGAAATGTTTTGTTTATTGTGAAAGTATGACATGCTTTCTATATGAGATAGTCTGTTTTCCATGGTGATAGCGGTCACGTGACCCTCAGGGAAACAGGGAGGTAGGCGGAGCATATTAAGCACTTTATAAGCACTGTGAATTGCACTAACGCCTTGCATGTGAACAAGGGCTGCACAGCCCGAAACGCGTCATGTTTGGTTGGTGGTAGCGGAAAAAACTGGCAAATAAAAATACTCACCCGAATGCTGTGGTCTGTCTCCTGTCTTCGCCGGTCCAGTCGGATTGGAGGTGGTTCTTTGGAGTGACTGTTGATATATATATATATATATATATATATATATATATATATATATATATATATATATATATTCACTGAAAAAAAAACCATAGGTTATGGACCATATATAGTTAGGGATTAGCATTTACAAAACCTTATTTTACTCGCACAAAACCATTGAAATTCGCATATATAGTTAGTTGCACTAACTATATATCGCGCACCCGCAATCCACTGCTGATGATGTCACATATTACATCATTCATGACATGGTCAGTGACATCACTGATGACATCACTGATGACATCTCATTTGACATTACTGATCACATCACTGATAATATCATTCATGTGATAATACGATGAACCTCTTAAGACTCTAATATAACCTTAGATACAATCAGTGTAAACAGACACTCACAGATTGTCACTCATCCATGGAGTTACTCATACATCTAGTCAGTCATGCAAAGAATCAATCACTCCTCCATTTCCTCAACTATACAGTTATACACACCTTACTAATTCAAACATATTCTAACACATATTTACTCTCTTATACAATCCCTGATACAAGTTCACAATGATCCATACAGCCACTCACACATTCACTGGCTCTTATGCACAGTTATTTATATATGTCAACTCTCACATGTACTGTGTTTTACATATGTACTTACTGTGACATGTAGCTCTGAGATATCCTTTCACTCACCAATACAGTCATGCACACAGTCAACTGCCCATGCAGCTGTTTCCACTTGCACTTTTGAACCCATACATCTAGTGAATCAACTGCTCACACATCTATGCACAGAGTCATACACCTCCCAGCCACTCACATACATACTCAGTCTCCCATACAAATACTTGGGCAACCAATCAATAACCCATATAGTTACTCATATAGCTACTGATTAACACATGCAGCAGTTTACAGAACAACAGACATAATGATGCACAAATTAAGACAGTTTAGTCACTAACCCATGCACTCAGTGAGACACATTTAATCACTCTCTCATACAGTCAGTCATGCACCTACTAAATCCTTCATCCAGACACTTATACATCCACTCATTCTTAACCCCATGGCTGCTAAGGCAATTCCCCTCCTGTGCTGGGAATTGCTATTTTTCATTGTTTTATGACGAGCTGGGCTCGTCATCAGTGTACGAGGAGGCTACACCATGACGAGCCCAGCTCGTCATCAGCTTGGAAGGGGTTAAATATGTAAGACATATTTTAACTTTACAGAAAAATACAGTCACTGGATGATGTCATCAGTGATGTCATCAGTGATGTCACTGACCATGTCATGAATGATGTAATATGTGACATCATCAGCAGTGGATTGCGGGTGCGCGATATATAGTTAGTGCAACTAACTATATATGCGAATTTCAATGGTTTTGTGCGAGTAAAATAAGGTTTTGTAAATGCTAATCCCTAACTATATATGGTCTATAACCTATGGTTTTTTCAGTGAATTTTAAAGGTTTTGTAAATGCTAATTCCTAACTATATATGGTCTATAACCTATGGTTTTTTCAGTGAATTTCAATGGTTTTTTAATAGCAAATATCAAAAGCTGTAAAATGTATTCTTATTTTAATGCAAAAATATATTTTATATGTTTGTAATATAATTTTTTTATTTATATATATTTTTTTGATGTCACTGACCATGTCATGAATGATGTAATATGTGACATCATCAGCAGTGGATTGCGGGTGCGCGATATATAGTTAGTGCAACATAATGCAAACACTTGACTCAAAACATCATTTTAAATGCACAGCTGGCTTCCTTATTTTCTCCAAAAAGCATACTAGTCTCTTTCTAAAATAAAGGAACCATATCTCACCTTATCAAATGCTTTTTGAATTTCAAAACAGTCTCAGAAACACACCAATTTTTCTTTAGCAGAGCAAAAGGTATGCACTCCAGAGGCTGCAACCAAGAAAGGCACAGAAATGCTGATATTCATCACACATATCTCTCATGTCACCCAATCAAAACTCTTCCCTCACTTTTTCCAAATTAACACCCTTCCCCCCTCTGCCCTTTCTGCCCTTTTTCCATAGCAACTACCTCCTGACAGACCTCTCATGTTTACAATTTCACACAACAATGTTTCAAATGAACTCTGAACTCTCAGTATACCTGCTAATCCACTGCAATCTTTCATAAAATCATTTTTTCTTAACCATTCAAATTACATCTTTCAAAGAACACATCCATGCACCCTAACTTTCTGTTTTCAGCAATGGAAATCCACCAATCACTGCTAATGAACCATTAGCACAGAAACTCCACAGTTTTTTTTCTTTACAAACTCCTACTGTTTCAACTGCCATTTCATTCCCACACTTCATCTGACTGCAACAGAACCTCCTCTCACCATGTTTTCTGTCTGAATTCTTGGACATAGCTACATCCACTGGGCTCACAGGTATGCTGATAACAGAAATTTACACAACCTCAATTTACAAAATGTGGATATCAAATGGATTGGGCAAAGAGGATTGAGATGTCACCAATTGATACCATTGGTGAAAACCTTTTTGCATTTGCCAAACCCTGACCTCATAATAGTGCACTGTGGAGGAAATGATTTGGGCACTTTGACTGGGGTATGTCTGGAAATGCTCTTAAAGGAAACCTTTGAGCAATTGATGGCAGTTTTTCCTCAAACTGCCTTGGTATATTCCAATATATGCCAAAGACAAAAATGGAGGTGGTCCAATCAATTTTGTCCACAAATTGAGAAAGCGAGGAAGCATGTAAATAAGTCTGTTTCAGCTTATATGAGAGACCATGGAATGGGCGCCATCTACAACAATAACTTGCGTTACTACATGCAAGATATCTACAGAGGAGATGGTGTGCACTTCTCAGATGAGGGAAACAGAGTTTTCATACAAAATTTAAGACTGTGTATTGGTACCTACTTATAAGTACCTAGAACTTACACAGAACACAAAAGCTCTTTTCAGAGCTACCTTAACTATAATTAGTCTTTCCAAATTTCGAATGTACCTTTTTTCACAAATTTTCACTTATGTTCGCTTCCTGGTTCGCTACCCGGTTCGCGTACCGGCATCTAACCGCGCGAAAAATTCAATTTTTTTTTTATTCCAACATATATGAGCCTCCTCAGCCACCCTCAGAAAACCTAGGGGGTCAGGATACGTCTCCCGTGCCCCCTTATACCCATTTCCCACATTGTTTTTCCTCCATCTTGTGATTAAATTCCACCGAAACACAAAATGGCGAACTCCCGTTCCGCTATCGGTGAGCGACCCGGTTCGCGTACCGGGAAGCGCTTCTACCGCGAAAAATCGAATTTTTTTTATTTGCCCCACGGGACCCTTTAATAACCCCAACATCATTCCTAGGGGGTCAAGAGGGGTCTACCTTGCCCCCTTTCATTAAATTCCCCCTTCGTTTTTCTCCTCTTCTTGTCTCTCGATCCTACCGAGAGACAAGATGGCGGCCGGTCTGGACTGTTTAGAATGTTGACAGACACCGGAGAGCCAATCAGCTTCACTTCGCGAAGTTCCGTTACGCGTCAGGTACGCGAACCGGGGCGCTTACCGGAGCGCTGTCACAGATATATCTGTTTTTTAAAACGTTAATTTCTCAAAATCCACTGGAGCACATATATTGAGACATAGCAAAGGCACGTCGGGCAAACCATATCTACAATTTTGCCAAGTTTCGTGTAAATCCATTCAGCCGTTCGAGCTAAAAGTGAGTCCAACCGCCCTATGGAAAACTCAATGTTAAAAACGCATTTTGGGACCCCCCTTTTTTCTCGGCCCCCCCTTGACGAAACCCCCCCAAATCTTCAGGGACTGCTCGGAAACAAAATGTGCCATTTTCCAGAAAATGTCAGCCAATTCCGTCCACAAACGCCAAAGTTATTCGACATAGAATTTTCAGAAATCCCATAGGAAAAAAATCCTAACTATATATACCTACTGGCGACCGCCAGTAGGTAATATATCTCGCAGTTTCCGTATCAGCAAACACAGAACTACAATCCAGGTAGTCAAGAAAGATACGGACACGGACCACAAATTCGTGCTTCTTCTTTATTTTTTGTACTTAAGTGTCACGACGCGTTTCGGTCCCGCCTTGGACCTTGATCACATGACACAGTGTACAGAATCACATTGGTTTAAATACTATGCAAGAAGTGATGACATCAGCACAGTACAATAGGTAAACGTAACCATAGACATGGAAGAGTTTGATTAAAACAAAACCACGGTTCATTCAATGACTTGACTCGATATGTCAATTGAAAGGCACATAAAACCAATATATAATGATTAGCCCCTGTTATATTGGCCAATTAGAGCATATATGGACAGCAACGGTCCAGCTACCCTAACTTTTTAAACCCTGCACGCCCAACTAGTAAATGTTGATTTAAAAAACGTGGATGGATTTACAGCAAATCGCAAAAAGGACACTTTCCGATTAAAGGTCTAACTCTTTCCCAAATTTGGTGTTATTCCATACAGCCATTGTTTCTGTATTGAAGAGCAATGTTTTCAATGGGAAAAAACATGGGAAATCTTACACTAGATGAACTTTTGTGCAGGTTCATCAAAGTTATGAGTGAAACAATAAATGCTCTTCCTTTTGATACTATAACTACACTGAGGCAACCAGCGCTGTGTAATATATATGTGTGTGTGTAGATGTATATGTTGTATGCATATATACAGAATTTTGTTACTTTAACCTTTTGCTGCTAGGCCTCCCCTGTGCTAGTGCTAAGCCTTTTTTTGGCTATTTTGGGTAGTTGGCGCTTTTGTCCACATAAGATATCCACGTCAAATTTGTGCCATTGTTTCCCAATACCCGGGGGGGCGCTAGAGGGCGCACACGCAATATGGCCGCACTTATGTGAGGCTCCTGCAGCCTGAGCTGAATATCCGTTCATTATCCTAATATATCACCTCCAAACCTGACAAAAATTGGCACGATTGCTGAGGACCCCTGGGTACACCCTCGGTCGAAATTTGGGGGAGAACGGTCCTTGGACGCTCGAGATAACAGCATTGGAGTGTCTGCCCGGGAGCGAGAGCAACGCTTACTCATCAGTGCGGCCGGGGACCGGCCTCTATGCAAGACCGAGGCGACCACGAGGTGGACAGGCCTCCGTTTGGCGGAACCGTGAGAGTGGGTCCTGCTTCTGCGGCCGTGGAAGTGCGGTGCATGGAATAGTGTCAGAGCGGCGCAAATGGACACTGGGTGGTGAGAGCTGCTCGTCTATCCTACTGACGGACACCTGTGATGTCAGAGTTGTGGTGAGGCGCTTTGTATCATGCTGCGGGTTGTCGGCCAACATCTGACATACCGTGGGGCATAGCGGTGGTGTGGCACACTGTGGGGCATTCCGGGCTCGGACGCTGCACCCGTGACCCTTGTGGAGGTGTTGAAGAGTGGAGCAGACCAGGACGTCTTCCTGGCAGAAGCGAGAGCCCTGGCCTGGGAGCCGCTGAGGGATCGCAGGCGGAGTGGTGTGCAGCGGGAGCTACCAGGCAAAATCAGAAACGACGGCGCCTGCAGCGGGACGGAGCTGGTGCACGGCTCTGCTTCTGGCAAGGACTGGGGGCCGCTCGATTGCTCAAATACGACGCTAGAGCACACTGCTAGGTGCACCTGTCCCCGCTGAGCGCTCGGACATTGCAAAACAAGGGGGACTGCAGACCGCGATGGGCCAGGTGCTTGGTGGCATATATGGTCGCTGCATGGGCTGGAACACGCGTGGATTGCTGGTGAATTAAGCCCTCACGCTGTGCTGCTGGGGGCATAACCACAAGTGTAGAGTCCCGTCGAGACCCAGGGAGGAGACTGTGCGGGTGACTTGCACTGTTTGGCGGCTTCAGGTACGCACGTTAATACGGGGACGGGGATAAAACCTTGCCAGTCTGGACGCGCCTTCTGGAGGTGGGCTGGATGTACTACTGACTCACGCCCTGATAGTGTACACGAGAGCTGAGGATATACATGCATTTAGACTCTATGTGCGGCTGGAATATCTCCTATGCTGCAGTGTGTGTACTGGTGGACTGGCCTGGGTACGGTTGAGTCTGCGTGCCCTTGGTGATCCGTTTGGAACTGGTCTTAGTTGCTGCCTACTGCGACTGCTACTGGGGTGAAGTGGACCAGGTCGGGGCAACCCAGTCTCTCTCTATATCGGTTCTCGGTTATCACTATTGAGAACCTGCTAGCCGTCGGATAAGTTGCTGGATTGGTCCGCAGGAGGGTGTAGCGGCTCGACTACCCTGGCGGAGGCTACTGAACTGTGTGATAGTCGATACCGGCTATTTGTGGGAACTGTGGAACAGCAGACACACTTTAGGCCACATCCTTGAACATTGGACTTGCTCATATACAAAATCTCCTGTCCACCCCGTAGAAGCAGTGACGGGGAGACATCTTCAGCTGGGTCGAGCCCCTCCCACCGTCAATCATGGGTCGACAAGACAATAAGCAGCCCAAACTGTCCTTTGACTCTGCTTCAGCGCTGAAAAAGGGAGCGCGTACGACCCTGGACAATGGCGGAGCCCGCAGCCTGTCAACCGGGGAGGCAAGTTCCAGTTCGAGTGCCCCGGATATGCAGCTGATACTCCAAGAAATGAAACAAGGATTTGCCACAGTGGTGGACAAGGTGGATCGGCTGTCTTCCAGGATGGACGCTATTGCGCAGAAGATGGATGTTCATGAGGAGCGTATTACCGAAGTGGAGAGACGCATATCGGATAGCGATGATACCACTGCATCCCACGCCACTAGGCTTTCGAGGATGGACAATATCCTAAGAGTCATTGCTGCGAAGAATGAGGAGTTGGAGGCGAGCAGCAGACGCAATAACATCTGCGTGGTTGGTGTGCCGGAATCTACCAACACAGGCCGAATGGAGGAATATGTGGAGAGAATACTACAGACGACGATAGGTGCAGAGGCCTTCTCCAAACAGTTTATAGTCGAGCGTGCACATCGCTCTTTGGGCCTGAGGCCGCAACCTGGTGCACCGCCCCGACCGATAATTGCGAGACTCCTAAATTATCGCGACAGAGATACGGCGCTACATGCAGCGCGAACCACCCAAAATATGTCGTGTGAAGGCGTTAGGTTTTCCATCTACCCGGACTTCACGCCCATTGTGCAGGAACAATGACGCAAGTTTCTGGATGTTAAAAAGAAATTACTTTTGTTACAAATTGATTATGCACTACTTTACCCAGCGAAGCTCAGGGTGACCCACCAGGCGAAACAGCATTTTTTCCTCAACAGGTGGAAGATTTCCTAAAAAAACTGAGACATGAGCGAGATGGACGCCATAGAGACGACAATGTAGGTGCCGAAGAGGACCGAAATCTGCCTGACGAACAGTGAGATAATGTTCCGGCAGTCTGGAAGGCGTTTCGATGTTAGAGGGCCCCTTTACGAAGCTCTCGAAGGGGGCCCGGCAGAGCATAGACGCTGTGACTGATAGAGTATACCATGGTCAGGTATTGGACAGGGGGTGGTAATGTAAGCCAGGCACCATCCCCTCACCTCGTGAGGCCCTTGCAGGGTGGATCAGGAAGTAGGGCGAGGAGTAGGGGATGGCAATGTGTGTACCTCCAATGTCCCTAAGACGGAATACCCCATGCACAATTTTGTTTGCACTGCAGCTGTTGGGTTGTTTGCTGACAGTGGAGGGAGGGGGGGAGGGATGGTGATGCTGGCAAGTTGGGGATGCTCCAGTGGGTGGGGGGGGGTGGGAATCTACCTGATGGTGCTGTTGGTATTCTATGTTGACGGAGTCATGCTTGATAGAACTAGGTCTGAACTGATTGTTGATGTTTACAGGAGTGAGGAGGTGCAGAATGCCCTTTATTCCCAATTGCTAGATGGTGCTGAGGTTGGGAGGAAGGGGGGATTGGCTGACATAGCTGGAGTCCGTCAGCGGGTGTGGACGCACGTGCAGGTTGTGCAGACCTTAGTTGTTGGAAGTCGGAATATGGATTGCGAGAGTGTTGATGTCCATATTGGGAGGGGGTGGGTAAGGGGGGGGTGGAGACTACCTGACAAGGTTGGGTGCTGTCAGTGGGTGGGGGGGGGAGAGGGGGCAGTTACAGTGTGCTGTGGTTGCGAGTGCGATTCGGAATTCATTGGAAGCGGTACAGATGGGCTGAGGTCTGGCCACAAAGGTGAAGCTCTTTGCAATGTACTTACCACGGATTATGGCTGATACAGGGTTGAATAAAGTATCAATATTGTCCTGGAATGTGTGGGGCCTAAATGACGCCAGGAAGGACAGGAATGTGATTGCTTATTTAGACAGGCATAATGTGCAGATAGCCTTATTGCAGGAAACGCATCGACACCCACGCTCTGAAACCAAATTTGCAAGTAAGTGGGCGGGGATCAGGAAGTTTTTGACATACTCATCTTATGCAAGGGGGACAGCAGTGCTCATCAAGAAATCACTCAACCTGCATCTGTTGAGGGAGATATTGGACCCTCAAGGACGTATGTGATATTGTGGGGCAGATTGGGTACGGATACAGTTGTAATAGTGAGTTGTTAAGCACCTAACGTAGATACTCCGGAATTCTTCACGGCACTTTGGGGGCATGTGATGGGAGTGGGAGCTACTCATATTGTATGGGGGGGGTTTTAATGTTGCATTAGTTCCTGGAATGGATAGGTCGGATGGCAGTGGTCAGTATAACAGACAAGCTAGGGATGTACTACTGGGCATAATTGAGGAAGCTGGGTTGGTGGATAGCTGGCGGTTTGTTTACCCGGGGCATAGGGAGGGGACACATTTTACAACACATACTAATACCTGGGCTCGGCTTGATTATTGCTTCGTGTCCCGATGATTGACCACAGGTATAGGACGGGTGGCACATCTGTCGAGGACGTACTCTGATCATTGCCCAGTGTTCCTGCAGTTGGCAATGCCGGGACATGATAAACTTCGGCCCCCATGGAGACTATTCCCCTCAATATTACTGGATACGGTGTTCAAGACGGAGTTGGGAGAAGAAATAGAGGCCTTCTTCCCCAGAAACAAGGGATCGGTAGACAGTGTAGAACTGGTGTGGGAGGCGTTTAAAGTCACAATGCGAGGTTTTTTCATATCCAAAAGCTGCGGGGTGCTGAGAGACATCAGAAGGACATTAGGGAAGTTAGACGGAGAACTAAAGGAACTGGAAGTTATGATGGCGAGAGGTGGAGACCTAGAGGTACATAGGCATTTTAGAGATAAGCTAGAGGAGGAGGGAGCTAGAGAAGCTAGATATATGGGGAAACACTGGACAGCGGGAAAATACTGCGAAGAGGACCGACCGGGTAAAGTACTGGCAGCACTCACGAGGAACCCGTGGTTCAATACTAATATACTGGAGATTGTCACACCAGAGGGTAGGTGCTGCCAGGACACACAGGGGATACAGGAGGAATTCTTGGCGCACTATGGGAGGCTGTATACCTCACACCAGACAGACGACATAGATTTAGGGAGTTTCCTGGATGAGGTCGCATTGTGTTGGTTAAGTGATGTCCACAGGTTGTTCCTCGGCGCCCCACTCGAATTGGACGAGATAAGGAGGCGATTATGTCACTGGCTAACGGCAAGGCGGCGGGACTGGATGACCTGCCTACCGAATTCTATAAATGTTACATAGATATTATGGCACCAGTCCTAAAGGAAGTCTTTGAGGAATCTTTGGAAGTTGGGGAGTTGCCAGGATCGATGAGGGAGGTAGTGATAACTTCCCTGTTGAAACCAGGTAAAGACCCGGTGGACACTGATTCATATCGGCCGCTGTCTCTTATTAATTGTGACGCAAAAATACTTGCTAAGGTCCTAGCAACGCGTCTCTCATTGCTTATGACTAAGTTAGTACTCCCGGACCAGGCTGGCTTCGTGCCGGGACGGGCCACAACTATAATCTCCGTACGCTGTTCTCTCTAATTCCCACTATAGCCCCTGAGATTCCAGTTGCTGCAATATTTCTCGATGCAACTAAAGCGTTCGATTCCGTGGAATGGAAGTACCTCTTTGCTATATTGCATAGGATGGGGTTCCCCAAGATATTTGTGCAATGGATAGAACTGCTTTACATCAAGCCAGTTGCGAGAGTGCTGATTAATGGAGTGCTGTCACCTCAGATGCCAATCACAAGAGGCACCAGACAGGGGTGCCCTCTCTCCCCATTGCTATTTGCTATAGCAATAGAACCGCTGGCGTGCCGCATTCGTCAATTGCATAGAGATAGTGCATTCAATTGTTTCCAGCGCCAGATAGGGGTATCATTATATGCGGACGATATTACATTGTATGTCAAAGATCCGCAACTCCACCTTAACCCAATTCTGCGTGAGTTCATAGTCTTTGGAGGGATATCGGGAGTGCTTATTAACTGGAAAAAATCACAATTCTTCCCGCTTACGTGTGCAGTTATGAAATTCCAATTGGATTACCCACTCGAATGGTGTGACACTGATCTACGCTATTTGGGTATAGTCATATCCCTGACTAAGGAGGAGACACTTCGACTTAATTATGGGGTTGCCATTACTAAGCTGGCTGATAATGTCTCACGATGGATGTCGCTGCCTCTATCTATGGCGGGTAGAGCGTCACTCATAAAAATGGTGGTGCTGCCTCGCTTTCTTTATCTATTTCAAAATATCCCTTATTATCCTGGTGCATATTTTTTTACTAGGCTGCGATCGGAACTCCTTCGACTATTTTGGGGGGTAAACAACCACGGATGCGATGGTCAATTCTGACTCAGCCTTACGAGAAGGGAGGCTTTGATGTGCCCGATTTCGAGATCTATTACATAAGTACGCAGGCGCAATATGCGTACCATTGGATGAACCCTACGCCTTTTATGCCACAACTGGCGGCAGAGGATTGGATCGCACGTCCTCTTCCTCTCAGCGGGATGATTCAGGGTTCGGTGGAAGCTATAGAAACACCAGCCACCACGGTAACGTGCACGATCGATGCGTGGCGTAGATTGGTGAAGACCCTTCAAACTCCGCTGTTGTATTCCCCTGTAATGCCACTCACATACCACCCCCGATTATCGCTACTGCAAGAGACAGGGTTTCAACTAATGTGTAGACATATTAAGGTTGCCACGTGGGGTGACTTGTTCCTCAACGGGCAATTTCGCACTAGGGAGCAGCTGTTTCAGGGACTGCAGCCAACCCCACTAGAGATATTTTATTACATCAGATTGCGTCAGGGGCTGAGGGCAGTGCTGATACAATTTCCGAACGAACCGGAGGTAGTGTTACCGCTGCATGCTATGTTGCTATCGGATGGTCGCCATCTTGTTTCTAGATTGTATAAAAATATCAGGCTACAGCGTGTGGGGCAGGAGGGTGCGGCTCGTCAGTTGTGGAGCCTGGATATAGGCAAGGAAATTACCGAAGATCAATGGAACTATTGTTGTACTGTCACGGCCAATATATCATCTAGTTGTCGGCTCAAAATCATACATTACAAGTTCTTACAAAGATTCTATTACACACCAGTTCGGAAGCTGAGATTCCAGTTGGCAGATGATGATAGATGTGACAGATGCCGTGCGGAGAGGGCGGGATTCATCCATCTGGCATGGGAGTGCCCGGGGGTGTATGACTACTGGTCTCAGGTGTACGAAGCATTACAGATCATGACAGAAGGGGTAGTCGATAAGGACCCACTAGTAATGCTGTTAGGATATACACTGAATATACCTAAGCCCGTTAGGAGATTTGTGGATATTGCACTACTGCTTGCAAAGAGGAGGGTTGCATGCCGTTGGGGGAGGGGAAGAACCCCGAAGTTTAAGGAGTGGTTGGATGATGTAGTTTACTGTCAGTATCAACACAATATTTATGCTGACTTATTGCCTGTCCGGAACAAGCCGAAAGACATCTGGGGTCCTCTGAAGGTGTATCTGATGAGCAACACGACACCACGTGTAGGGTCAGAGGATGGCAGCCAAGCGGTTGAGGTATAGGTAAAGAACTCTCATGACACTGTCTACTGGCGCTGATGAAGGCACGCCACTAATTCTATGGACTACACGATATTCTGTGATAATAAAAATGTAAAGAACATGTGATTGAAGGATGCTTTTCAGCTTCATCTGTACTATTGGGTTGGTTGCCCTGAGATTTCAAATATGTGAAGTTATACGACCTTTATCTAGATGTGGCGGGATGGGGCACACATGTATTCTCTATCTGATCGGACCTTGGCCTTGGAAAATGTACCTATTAGCTTGTCAAGTGAATGTATCTGGTATGATTGTAACCAAGTTAACTGTGTATGTTACTTAAAAACGGATAAATAAAGGTTTAAAAAATTGTTTTCCAATACCCTGAGGACTCTAAAGGTACCCATGGTTTGTTGATTTTTGCCTGGGGGGACCCGGAAAGTAGCCAAAATGCAGCTAAAGTTAGTTTTCTTTGGGACAAAATGGGAAACATTGCTGCAGAAGAAAGCATCTGTTTTTTTCCCTGCAAATGGCATCAACAAGGGGTTTATGGTGCTAAAATCACCATCTTCTCAGCTTTCAGGGACAGGCAGACCTTTTCCAGAAAACTAAACTTTTCTATTCAATTTTGGCATTTTACTGGGACACAGCCTATTTTTACTATTTTTTCTTTTTTCAACCGCCTTCCAATTAGTGGTAGAAATGGGTGTGAAACCAATAATGGATCCCAGAAAGCTATACATTTCTGAAAACTAGGCAAAATTCTGAATTCAGCAAGGGGTCATTTCTATAGATCCTTTAAGTTTTATTCATAAAAACGAACAGTTTATGATAGAAAATATTGAAATTGAGTTGAAATTTGTGCAAACGTTTTCACCCGTACCTTCTTCTAAGTATGACAGATTTTTTAAAGTAGTATACCATTACATCTGCTGGTCCCTTCAGATTGTGGGAAGATATTTAGTACTTATAGGTTCACCAAGAACCAGAGGAACCCGAGGCCAATAACTGAGCTGTGTCTTTCAATGGTTTTTCATTGTGTACCTGGTATATAGCAATTAATTTGGTAAAACATAAAGAGTGGAAAACAGGCACCAAGGAAACCAATATATTTACGCAATGTGAACAAAATATAGAGTTTATGAGCAGTGTTTTTTTGCACATCTCCAAAATTGTGGGCACCCATACAAGCATGTGAACTAGAGGTCATTTTTCAAAAGGACGTCTTTTTTTACAATTTGTCTTACATTTGGAATGTGGAAATGCAGGGAAAGTCAATTGGTAATAACACTTGGTCTACTATTCGGTGTTCTCCTAAGTCTCTTGATAAAAATGCTCCCTCACTTGTGTGGGTAGGTTTAGTGTCCATGACAGAAAATGGCCCAAAACGCAACATGGACACATCAAATTCTTCCAGTCAAAAAGGACCCTTTTTTTGCAATGTGCCTAGCTGTGGAGTTTGAACCCTAGCTCAGCCTGCACCTAGAGAAACCTAGCAAACCCAAACATTTTTTTAAACTAGATATCCAAGGGAATCCAGGACAGGGTGACTTGTGTGGGTCTCATCAGGTTGTGTTACCCAGAATCCCTTGCAAATTTCATACTTTCCAAAAAAGCAAATTTTCCTCACATTTTTGTGATGGAAAGTTCTGGAATCTGCGTGGATCCACACACTTCCACCCACGAACTGTACGAAAAACAAGCGAAAATCCATCAGATATGGACTCAGAAAGTGAACCGTACGATTCGCAAACATGCCGTACGACCAGAAAAGTACGATCCAGTCCGTGGACCGAGAATGCGATTCGTACAGGAAAACATGGTCGCGTATGAGCGAGGCGCACAATCAAATACGACACGAACCCCCCTGAACGAAGCGCACGCGAACCCCGTAAAAACGTCGCATATGAGCGAGCCACACAAACAAATAGGAAATGAACCCCCTGAACAAAGCGCATGTGAACCCCGTAAAAACGTAGCATATGAGCGAGCCACTCAAACAAATACGAAACGAACCCCCTTAACGAAGCGCACACGAACCCCGTAAAAACGTTCCATATGAGCGAGCCACACAAACAAATAGTAAACGAACCCCTCTTTAACGAAGCCCACGTGAACCCGGTAAAAACGTTGCGTATGAGCGAGCCACACAAACAAATACGAAACAAACCCCCTTAACGAAGAGCACGTGAACCCCCAAAAACTGCACAAGGAGGGTGCAAACGGCTCGCACAACACCCCAAAAAATGTCTCCTGTGTACAAACCATTGGAAATGAATGTCCTGGCCAGATCCAAACAGGCAAACAGAGGTCCCAACTCAGACCCACCCCTTATCACACAACTACCAAAATGTTCAAATTAAGCCCCACCCACAAATGGACCAATAAAAATGGCCCACACACACAAACCATCATCCTTTGCAACATATCCATTTAGCTACAGACACACAGACAACACACCAACAACTGCACACATCCACCTTCACACATACCCACCCTATCACATTCAGACCCACACACCCCCATTCACATTCAGACCCACACTCCCACATCCATACACACCGTCACCCCCAATCACATTCACCCCACACCATGTCTGCACAAAAGAATCCAAAGTTCACAAAGGAGGAGATGGAGATCCTTGTAGATGAAGTCATCAGAGTCGAGCCACAGCTGTTTGGCGCATTGGTCAGACAGACCAGCATAGCTGACAAAACACGCCTGTGGGTGAGGATCGTCAATAGGGTAAATGCTGTTGCACCCACCAGGCGCACCAGGAAGGATTGCCAGTCCAGGTGGTATGATCTGCGGATGATGGTGAAGCGGAAGATGGACAAGGACTACGCCAATAGCCAGCACACTGGAGGTGTTGTTCCCCTCAGACCAGTACAGTACCAGCACTGGGAGGAGAAGGTCATGGCACTGCTACCACCGGTGGGAGTACATGGCATTGAAGGAGTCGTGGAGCCTGGTGAGTATACAAGCAACTCAAGTGCATGGGGGGTAATGCCATCCACACTCCAAGTACAAAAAATGCCCGCAACAAGTGGCAAGCACCCGCCGCCCATAACTACATGCAAAATTACGCTAACATGTGTATGCCCCATTGACAAACCAAGGCCATGCTATGTCCCATGCTACAGGAAGCAGAAACCCAAGAATGGACGTCCGGTATCCTGGGAGGGTGGCTGTCACAAAATGCATTGTGGGACTCCAAATAAGACCCAATTGTATGGGCGTCCGCGGGGGGGGGGGCAAGTGTGGCTTTTGGCCCCCCCTGGATCGCCAGTGTGCCTGGTGTGGGCCAAGTTAGGGCCAGCCCTAGTCCATCATGCTTTTGAAATGGTGCCATTGTCCCAGGTGGCAGCACCCTCCATTGCGTGGGAAGGGTGCAAGAGGGTTGCCCAGAATTGTGCAAGGCAGAGGGGAGGAGGGTGCAAGGTGGAGGGTGAGAAGGGTGCAAGGCAGAGGGGATGAGGGAGCAAGGCAGAGGGGAGGAGGGTGCAAGGGGGGGGGTGATGAGGGTGCAAGGCAGAGGGCCAAAGGGTGCAAGGGGATGGGGTTGAGGCAAAAAATTTGCCCACCCCTATCAACATTTCTGTGTATGCCATGGCCAATTGCACTCATCCCATATGGCCCATGTACACACCCATGCACCATGCTCAATGCACAGGGAGTGTGAAAGTAGTGACATGAAAGCTGACACTGGGCCCTGGTGTAGGCAGCACAAGGCCCTCCTGTGACCAGTTCAAACACTAACAACAGGACAACAAGGTCAGATATCTTGGACAGGAACTCAAAAACATTGTCATGACAGCATGCCCCATGGGGGGACAGCCACACAACGAGGGACGCACAATTCCAAATCAGGCTCCAACTACCAGCACGGCCTGTCACACACACCCCTTACATAAACATAGCCTCCTGGGACAGGCAATGGAGTGCCCCACTGACACAATCGTCATGTAACACAACAAAACAAATACAGATCAGATGACGCATCCAAGCAAAAACAATGCACAGTGCTGATTCACAAGTCCCTTGTGCTTCTTTCACGACGCTGTTGCTTCACCTTTGTGACGCAGCGGACGCACAAAAGTTGCGCCATGGTGCTGGGTATTTACAAGGTGATGCATCTGAGAGATGTGCCACGTTATAAAGCCCTGCGCCAGAAGTAGGTGTACTGGTCCCGGGTTGGGGGGGGGAGCTGCTCGGTGGCTGTCACTGCACAGCAACACCTCACAAAAGTGGCTGATTGAAATCTTCAAGATTTCACTCAGTCACTTTTATGCACATGCTGGCACAAAACCCTGTGCATGCTTGAAGCAGACATAAGGATTGACGCAGCATTGTGCAGATAGAGCCACACAGAGCATTGCTGGATCTGCGTTGCGCCGGCGACACAACTCCAGCAATGTGCCACTTCTATGGCACAGATGCGTGACACAGCTATGTCGTTGTTCCACCATGGTGATATGCAGTGTCAATGTGTTGCATACATGCTGGCATAGCTGTGGTGCACAATGACTGGCAAATCACTGCTGACATGCATGACTGTGCCAGATCAATCTGACCCCACAACATACCCATCCACAAGTGAACATTGAGAACAATCCAAAGCATAGACAACTACCAGGTGGAACAGTGCCAACGACAATGTATATGAAAATTGGATGTTGCATGAAATGGCAGTAACATTGTCTGTCTCTCACACCCACAGGGCAACGTGCAGAATCTACCTCCAACGAGGGGGGAGATGAATCACAGTCCCAGGCTATGCTGGACCCTGATCCCACCAACAGCGATGCCTCTCACCACTCCATGGATGACCCCGACCAACCTGGCACCTCTGGAGCCCAAACCTGTGCAGCAGCTGGATCAGGGACATCTGCGCAAACCACCACACCCATTCCTGCAGACAGCTCGGAGCCCTGACCACACTCCACAACTCAGCCAGTCTGACAATGAGGGACAAGGTTCGTCGGGCACTCAGGAGGTGGCAGACAACACCACCACTGCCATCCCTCAGGGGTCCCGTCAACCCGATGTGCCCACAACCGCAGGCCTGGCTCGTGTGGGCAGGGGTGGTGGGAGTGGCACCAGGCGGAGGCGAGAACCTGACCAGCTAGCTGCAGGGCCCGGTATGTCTGAACTACGAAACATCATGGAGGCATACCAGTGGGACACCAGGGAGTTCTGCCAGGTAGTGGGGGCCCTCACAGAAATAAAAAACCTGCAGGCCGAGCAACACGCCAGTCAACGACAACACCAAGGGCGGATGGAGGCAAGACTGGATGAGCTCTTGGCGGTGCACAGGGATATAAGCCATTCACTCCGTCGGATCACTGACAACATTCAGCACCCTCCCTGTGTCACCAGACAAGAAATATTGAGGCGAAGACCGCCAACAGGCACAGGGAGGGAGGAGGAGGAGGAATCGTCCGACGGAGCGTCCCATGCATCGTCAAGGCCTGCATATGAAGGTACCCCAAGGAAGATGGGTCGTCCACGCAAAAGACAGTGAGAGGCAGTGGGCCATGCGCATCTCCCAGGTCACCTGGTCTGGCATCTTGCCGTTGTGCGCAACAGCATCACCTTATTGAGTGTTCCACTCACCCACATGGACTTGCTGGTTGCAGTCTGACCAATGATGCCAAGCACTGTTGTCTGGACTCTGTTGACTCTAACTGCAAGGCATCACATCTCCCTTTGTGAACTTTGGATTCCCCCCCTTTTTGTACAGCACCTAGCACTCATTCACGTTTCCCGCACAAGATAGAAAAATAAACAAAAGAAACATAATAGATTTTGATGTTGCATTATTTTTAGATGAGTCAACAACATACGTGTGGGGAAATCTCAAAGTATGCCAGAGTGTGCAACAAACTCAAGCCATCAATACACTGGGATCTGAGTCCGGTTGAGGACACACATAGATCACAATGTACCATCAAAAACATACATGGAGCGCAATAGTCACCCGTGATTGTTTCAATCTGCTGAGAGGGGGTGTGGGGGGGCTTGCCCTACTGCTCTGACAGACCGTTCTGGAAGAGTTTCATGAAGGTGAAGAAGTCATGGGTCATGTTGAGGTGCCCAGGGAGGCAGTACCAGGTCTGTTTGGTGATGTGGGAGAACTATCTCCTGCATGCAGTTACACTGTGGATGTGATGAATGGTGCCCAGGGCACGGGTGGCTGTATGGAGTTGGGGCAACGGGGTGTTGGATGGGAGATGGCCATGTTCCTCTTTGGGGCAGGGGTTGTGGAGTGCCTACTGAGTGTGGCTGATGCGTATGAAGGTGATCCTGCAGTTGACAGTGAGACAATTGTAGGTATCTCAGGTGGACAGTCATGTGGCTGTGGCAGAGGATGCTGAGGCTGAGGTGTACGCATGCACCCTGGATGTGCACAAGTCCTCCTGGAGTCTGGCTCTTGTCCCTGCATAGAGGGTTTTGCTGTAGTTTAGCCGCTGGTGTCGTGGACCTGGGTGACTGTCTGTCTTGACTAGGAGTGGATCTATCTGAAGATCATTTGCAGCATGCGGAGGGACTTGCAGCATGAGGTAGTGATGGTGTTGACTTGCATGTGTGAGAAGTTGGCCTGGTATATAATGCTCACTAATTCTAGTGATCACTTTGTACCATGCCAAGCAACCCTTATGATGATTGGTTGTAATTCAACCTTGTAGACCAGTTATCCTAGTGGTAACGTGGACAAAGCAGTCTTAGGCTAAACTCTGAAAGGCATGTGAAGCCAGCTGTTATACCATACACAACCCCCTTGAATACCAAATGAAAGGGACACCACACAGATATATATTGAAAATATATATTGATTTATTAACTATAAAATCCCCTGGACTCTTTATGAGCACAGAAGCACAAGCGTTAAATCACAAGACAGTTTAAAATACACAAAAGTTGCACAATATGGATGAGCCCTAGGGGCTACATAAACCATATACTAAAAAAGTGGTATAAGAGATACCAAGAGGAAAGGGAACAGGCCTAGGGCCTTGGGAATCGCTGGAGCTATTCAAGACTAGCTGTGACTAAGTCGGGAAAGGCCCGCGGGACTCGGGTGCAGTGTTCAAAGTGCACACACTTTCCAATGTAAAGTCTATGGTGCGTAAAAAGTACAAAGTTAGAAAGTTAGGAACCTTCCCAGTGACCTATGGAGCTGAAACTTTAGACACAGGCCCTTGAGATGTGTACCAGTGCAGGAGCACCGGCGGAGCTGAGTTACCTCACCCACAGGAAGCGGGTGCACAGGGTCGAAGTAGTGTCGGGTTTCGTCACGCTGGTCGATGGTGCTTGGAGCTGAAGATGCTGCAGGCGGCTCGAGGTGAAGAGTTCCGGTGGATCCAAGGGTGGATCTGAAGATGTGAAGACCTGAAAGCAGAGGGGACAATGTTCAAAGTCACTAGCCAGTGACTACCGTGGAACCAGATTGGAACCAGGCGATGTCGGGTGCAAACAGGCGTTGTCGGGTAGCTTCTTTCTGCAGCCACGTGGACACTGGGGGTCGAGGACATCCAGGAGTCGGTCACGAGCTGTCCCACGCCAGCTTCTCGCTGTTGGCGGTGTCGGCGACCTGATTGGAGCAAACAGGCCTTGGCTAATGCAAGCCACGCAGGATTCAAAAGATGCTTAACACTCGGACCAGCAAGGTCAGAGTGAGTGCTCCTTTTCACAGGAGCGTGGGCAAGTCTGGAGCAACCAGACCCGTTGTTTAAGTCGTCGGGTTAGTCGCCAAGATGGCCGCTGACCACGTGGCTAGTGGCCGGGATGGCGCGTCGAGTGGCACAATGCAAAAGGGCCCCACGCAGATCGTGGAGATGCTGGAGGGCTCTTCTTCGGTGCAAGGGCTGCTCGATGGTGGGGGTTCTCAGTCCCCAAAGCACAATGTCGAGGATACCTCAGAAGCTGCGCAGTCAGCTTTTCGAGTGTCTTCCAAGAGGTCCGGTCCCACGTCACTCGGTGCCTCCACGGGTCCCTTCTTTGCAGGGACTGTGGATCGGGCTCTGATAGGTCTGGGAGTCTGGTTCTTGTCGGGCTCTGGGCTCGGGCTCCGGCGGGAGGCGGCGGCAAAGCAGACGTCGAGTTGCTGGTTGGTGCCTGTGTTCACAGGGTGGCCACTCCTAGGCCACAAGGGAGATTCTCTTCAGTCTTCTGAGCAGCAGAACGTCGAAGTCCAGTCTTCTTCTTTGTTTCAAGTCGATTTCAGGATGATCTGAGTTGCATTGGCACTGCTCCCACTCTTATTCCAATCTGAGGGGTGGATCTCCTGCTAGGTCCCTCCTCTGGGAGGAACCAGGAAGGGGGGCGGTTACACCCCCTTTCCTTTGTCCAGCTCCTCGCCAGCCCTGGGTCAGGAATTCCCAGGACCGGTTTGGACTGGCCTATGCACGGGGACACCATGTGTGCCCCGGGCATGTCTGATTCTATTCAGCCCTGTCCTACCCAATACACAAAACCCTGTCTGGGGTGGTGCTCACACCTCCCCAGGCAGGAAACCCTTTGTCCAGGCCACCATCTGCCGAGTTTCGGTCAGCAACAGGAGGCCAGACTCATGTCTGTGGTGGCAGCATCCATTTTGTGATGCTGAGGCTCTGGTTAACTTTAACCGGGGTTAAGGCTACACACATGTCGTGTCCCTCTAGAAGGGTGGAATGCTATCCCCGTCGACAGAACTGTCGAGGGGCTAGTATTCCAATTCGTATGACACCTTACTCGACATGTTTTGATAAAGCCAAACCAAAGATAGCATTTAACCGCGAGGATTATAATGCACTCAAGAGTATATGGTATGGCAATATCCCGGAACAGCTTAGGGAGTGGTTCCCGACAGCTGCAGACAGGCTCAGCTCATGCTAGAGCACCATCTCACATGTAACCACGCACTCTGCCCCCAGGATTGCAGGGGCCTTCCATAGGAATGGCTTACAGGTTAACATGTGTCCAGTTTAAGGTTAGATATAGGGATACTATATCTAAGTAAGAGGTGATTACACCAACTTACCCCAGCTGAGTGATCAGCCAGTTGTGTCAAATCTGGAGGCCAGGCCAGGGGTGGCACAATACGTGCTGCAGCCCCTGGTAGGCCTTGGATGCACCTATGCCCTGGGTACCTAGGGTACACTGTTACAGGGGCCTATAAGGTGAACCAGTTCCAATTATGTTATGCACCTAGGGTACATGGAGTCCATTTTAAGGAGAGAGCAATCAGCCTGGGGCCCTGAATAGCAGGATCCCAGGCCAACTATGTCAAAAACCAGCTAAACACCAGGCAAAAAGTTTGGGGGTAACCATAGTCAGATATCCACCTTCCTACATAACCCCCCCCCAAACGAAAGGAGATAAGGCTATCCTTGACCAGGTAAGCCTATATTGCCTAAGTGGCCATATAAGGAAGTACCAGCTCTGGCGTGGTAACCCCCTGTTTCATGGTCCACTAAGCAATCCCTCACCCTAAGGGTATCTGAGGGTCTCCACCATAGGGAATCTCTACCTGTGGTTTGTCTTTGCAAAGTCAAAGGCTGGTGTTGAGATGGAGTACTGAAGTGAGATTCCTCTGTAGGACTCAGCTTCCTCCAATCACTCTCCACCATGTGTGCCTTTCTTTCTTTGACTGAGTTGCACTGTGCTCTCAGGGTCAACCTCTGGCTACCTAAAGCTGGAGGCTGGGTCCCTCTGTTTGGCTTACTGGAGGGACAGTTCAGGTTTGGGCCCTTAGGGTCCCAGGTTTGGCTGTGCCCAACAATATCCATCTGGGGGAGGTCCCTAACTACTTTTAAGGGGGATCCCTCAGGAGTTTTTAAAGTTTTCACCTCACTAGGGCTACTAGTTTCGGTGCCCCTAATCTGTTGATGGGGGGGCTTTATTTGACAGGGGGCCCTTTGGGTCTCACTGTCCTTCTTGTCCTCTGCAGCCCTGGGCTGAGTAAGGCAAGGTAGAGAGGGGCAGGTTACCTGCTCCAGACTGGGTCCCACCTGAGAAGGGTCCACTGCCATCAGAGGCTCTGTCAGGCCAGGCCTAACAACCTCTGGGACAGTTCCTTCATCAGGGGTAAGATCAGTTCCCTGAGGAGGCTGATCCTTTCCTAAAGTCTGGTGGGAGGGAGATTTCTCTTCCTCCTCAATGCTCTCAGTTTGGGTGGAGTGATCCATCATTTCAGGCTTCACTACCCAGGTATCAGTTTGAGTTTGGGCTGTGGCCATCACAGCCCCACCAACCTTTTCAGGAGGAGACTCAGTTTGGGTATGGGCTGTTACTAGTACAGCCCTGCTAATCTGTTCAGGAGGGAAGTTAGCTAAAGATGGGGCTGAGGTTTTGTGGTAAATAATTTTACCTATGCATTTTTCCGTATAATTATCAATACAAGACAGCTCATTCAAATGAGAGGCAGAGTCCGTGGTATCTGAGTCATACGGGCTTTAATAGACACTGATCCTCGAGGATGGATATCATGTTCCGTCACCACTAAGGTTTGGGAAGAAACATTCAACGTTTATTAGCATTACACATTATATATAGTAAAGTAGCACAATTGATTCCAATACAGTAGGCGTAACAGGTGAAAAGAGAGAAATAAGAACACATGTGCGTAACAGGAGGCGTGTAAAAAGGCGTACACATGGGCGTGCACTGTATATGTCAGAGAAACGTAACAAGAAACGTCACATGTGGGTGGATGCATAGAGAAAAGTTGCAGGATCAGCAGAAACCTCTGACCTGTATGCGCGCGCAACTAGTATGACGTGCAACTGGGGGCTTTGACTTTAGCACTAGTGGAGGAGACTGGTGTCTGGAGTGTCAGGGCAACCTGTACCTATAGCATATCTGGTATCTCATGTTTGGAGGATGTAGTGTCTGAAGTAAAAGGTCTCTCGAGCAGAGGCCGTACAATGCTAAATGCTAGTGCATGCATACGTGTCTTGGTGCAACGTGCGGAGCCAAGGGCCTACCATGGTAACGGATTCAGTAAATCACTGGCAAGGAGGACAGGAAGGCCGGACCCTTTGCTCTGTAGCCGGGAAGATGTTTTCCTATTTCACTAGACTGGAATGTGTTTTCGAGGAGGCTGAGCAGATAACTGTAGGCAAAACATGAATTTGGCAGGCAGTCCAGGCCGAGCCGGGCACCGCTGCGCTGTCAGGAAGTAAGGCAGGGGTCAGGGATGCGTACAGCTTTCGGAGACAGGAGAGATGAGGCTCGGGGCCTCGTGTGAGGGCCTAGCTCGACTGGGCCAGGAAACATGGAGAAAACGTGTGCGAAATTCAGAAGTGCACCATATAAAGACGTTTGCAACGAGTGTCTAGAAGCTTAATTAATGGGATTTCTTGGCATGACTGAGTAGCTGACATGTTAAGGATGGACGCAAATGTATTTGCGTCTGTCTAGCATGTACAGAACAGGAGTTACACAACATACAAGGAACATGAGTGCATGGATAGGGTGCGAGTGGGGGACACATTAGCTACCTGAAAATTTCTATTACCTCATTCCCTCCTTGTACCCTACTACACCCTTTAGGATATATCTATATTCATGAGACCATCTATCTGTTCATGAAGCATCATTTGTTCATCTTTCTTGATTCGGGAACGGGAACGTGTACTTGAACGGGGAATACAAGCTGTGGCGCACAAGCCGCAAATCGCTGGCCCACATTGCAGACAGAGACAACAACTGAATACTATGACCAATATTACCCCTAGGAATGACAACAACTTCCATCCCCAGGCAGATATCACACTCCAGAACCAACCGGACCAAGTCCAGGAGCCTGGATTCTGGTGTATCAGGTGAGCTATTTCATGAAGCCGAGTTATGGCCTTATATACGGACGGCGCGTTATTTGGAATAAACACGCAACAACTGGATCCGATGACTCTACAAGCTCCGCCCCTATCCGCCAGGATGACTTCAAGAACAAGGCAATTTTGAAGGACAACAAGTCTCATAGCAGACTGTTCCTCGGTCAGGTTTCCTAAGGCAGAAGTAGTCTCGTTCACTACTGCTTCCAAGGTTCTCGTTAACTTGCGAATCAGTTTACTATTCAATACAGTACCTAGGAATGGAAAGAAACCTTTATTGAAATCTATATATTGTTCCCATGCTGTTTCAGTTTGATCGACTAGTGGGATCTTGGTCTCCCTTTTATGTCTTACATGAACAAGATGTGGATTTCTGTGATAATCAGGCGGGGCTAGAAAAACAGGTGGCAATAGAAACGCAATATAGCACGTCCCATCCCAATCAAATGGCAGACGTACATAGGCTGTCTGACCACATATGAAATAAGAATGGTGGGAGGCGCTGAAAGTAGACTTTCCTTTATCACTGAATTCGACAACAGTATTACAATCACTGTGTCCTTGATGTACTGAACCATTCTTTCTGACACATAATTCACCTTTTACTGGTAAAACTGTAATAGACGGCAAATCCGAAGTAGTCTCAGACTGCACGTTCAGGATCATGAGGTTAAGCGTAAAATTACCTAATCCATACACTTCATTTTCTAGATCGGTCCCTGTCCTTTGGGGAAGACCTTCTTGGTCTGGGAAACATATTTTATGCATGACTATATTCAGGTTCCCCCATATCCAATTGCCCTGGGAAACCTGGGACTTACTATCTAGGGAAGACATTAAAGTAAACCATGCACCACATGAACCATTATGTGTGAACGATAAGGAAAGAGGGGCAGAGCTCCCTGGTACTTCTGATAGGGAGGGAGTCGGCCACATATCCAGCAATTAGTGGCATTGCTGGACTGGTGTGAATGATGTAACATACGGATGAATGTATTTTTGCGCATGGCTAAACGATGGGATAATTCATGTGGGGGTAGGTCACTAAAAGTGTGCTCCACAGTGTCATTAGAAGAAACATGTACAAGGGAATCAAGAGGAAAGAAAATGTGTAACATTAGACTAATGCATATAACCGTAAGACTCAGAAAGAACATCGAGATCAAGGCAATTATGCATCTGCTGTGCAAAACTTTACAGTGTTTTTTTCTTTTCTCGGCACGCCTATCTCTCTGACTACTTGGGTCTATTCTATACATGTCAGAAACCTGTCTAACCGCTTCACCCGGGGGGGACTTAAACAATTAAACGCTGTCTGACTTACTAGACCTCAATTTGGAACGATACTCCTGTTGCGGAGTTTTCTCTAACAGGGGGAGTTTAGTATCAGAGTCTGGAATGTGGCAGTCCTGGGAAACAGTCTTTGGCGGAAGTCCATAGAATTTCTTCACATGGCTCGAATGCAGCCACCCTTTTCTTCCTTCTATCTTCACAGAGGTCCTTGTGGTCATCAGAACGATTTTAGGCTCCTTCCAGCGGGGCTCCAGAGGGCTTGATCTGTCGAAATTTCGGACCACGACGATGTCACCTGGAACAAGTTCATGCGGTTTCACCTCGGTGTTGTCTGGGAAGGCTGCCGCGACCTGTGAACGACAAGATTGTAGTGCAGACATCAATGCGGCCAAGTAATCTGTCAGCATAGAACTGTCAACATCAGTAATTTTACGTGGCATAGGCGTCCCCCACATATTTGGAGGCCTACCAAAGACCACCTCATACGGGGATAGCCCTGTCCTAGAATGAGCTACCATTCGCATATAAAAGAGGGCAACTGGCAAAGCTACCATCCAATCTACACCTTTATCTGCACATACTTTAGCAAGACAAGTTTTCAGAGTCTGATTGTGTCTCTCCACGAGACCAGCTGCCTCGGGATGTCGAACACAGTGGAATTTCCATTGGTAACCTAACAGGAGTGATACCTGTTTCATAAGCTCGGACGAGAATGGCTGTCCATTATCAGAGTACACGACACGGGGCAATCCATATCGTGGGAAAAACTCACGTACCAACTGTTTGGCAGTGGTTACAGCAGTGTAATCGGGGACTGGATATGCTTCTGTCCATCGGGAAAGAGCACATACGACTACGAGGACATTTAAAACCTCGGCATCTGTCCATCTGGATATAATCCATCTGGAGGACTTCAAAAGGATGGTCAGGAGGATGAAATCCACCCTGTTCCACGGGGACACCTTTTCCTGGATTGAACTGACAACAGATCATGCAAGTACGCACTTTCTGTTTTGCGGCTGCTCGTAAATGTTTGTTGTACCAGAGATTCTGTAAACTGTCTAACATAGCTTTCTCTCCTAAGTGTGCGGGACTATGTGCTGTATTAATAATGACTTGAACCATAGAGTCGGGGAGGAACCATGTGGCTCGTCCTTTCGTCATCCATCCCTGATCTGTCTGGATCCCTCCTTGTTCAGTCCATTTCTTGATTTCGTCTGGGGTCGCATGTGTCTGTATGTCGAGTACATCTAGTGTGGGATCCTTAACTGTCAGGCAATGTGTCGGTGCAGTTACATCAGTCTTTGTCATGTCAGTCGGAATGTCTGTCTGAGCTGTGAATTTGGCTGTACGATCTGCCAGGTCGTTACCCTGGGAAATAGTATCGGTGACTTTAGTATGTGCTTTGCACTTCATAATGGCTATGGCTGTAGGCAAGTGTATTGCTTCTAACAGGGCTTGAATGAGGGGACCATGCTGGATCTTGGTACCGTGAGAAGTCAAAAAACCTCTCTCCTCCCAAAGAACTCCGAAGTCGTGAACGACTCCGAATGCATACTGTGAATCTGTGTATATGTTTACTTTCTTGTTCTTGGCTAGTATACAAGCTTGGGTCAGAGCAATAAGCTCTGCAGCTTGAGCAGATAATGTGTCAATACGGTGTGTTTCTATGACTTCAGTTTCAGTGGTCACTGCATAGGCGGCCACTAACTCTCCTGTGCTTGTTCTCATACATGAACCATCCACATAAAGTGTCAGGTCTGGATCGGTCAATGCAATGTCTGTCAAGTCTTGTCGGGGCTTTGTTACTGTATCTATGGCTTCAACACAGTCATGTGGTGTCGGATCAATGGTACTCGAGGGTAACAATGTGGCAGGATTGAGTATGTTGCAGCGTCTGATTTCTATGTGTGGCTGGAAAAGTGTCAATTCATAACCTGTCAGTCGTGCTATGGTTAAGTGCTGAGTCTGGGTACGGTTCAGAAGTACTTCCACGGAATGTGGAACCTGTACTGTCAAGGGGTGTCCTAACACTATTGAATCGCTTTGTCTGATAGCTAGAGCTGTTGCTGCAACTGATTTCAAGCACGCAGGCAAGGCCTGGGCTATGGGATCCAATGTACTAGAAAAATAAGCACAAGGCTTATGATGTCTTGCTTGATCTTGAGTGAGAACAGATAATGCTGTGCCATCACGTTCTGTGACGAAAAGTGTAAAAGGTTTGCTGTAACATGGTGTCGCTAAAACTGGTGCTTGACATAATGCTTTCTACAACTCATTAAAAGCTTGTGTATGTTCCTGAGTCCAAGGGAGGACAGTCGAAGTCGCTGCCTCCTGTGTTGTTAACTGTATGAGCGGTTTGGCTAGAAATGCATACTGGGGAATCCATTGTCTGCAGTAAGAAGTGAGGCCAATAAAGGCCCGTACTTCCTTTTGTGTCTTGGGTTGTGGCAGATGTGCAATTAACTGGATACGATCTGGTGTCAACTGTCTACCCCTCTTGGACAGCAAGTGTCCAAGGTATACCACTTGCTGGGCACAGAACTGGAGCTTCGAAGGGGACACTTTGTGCCCTTTTTCGGCCAGAAAACACAAGACTGTCAGTGACGCACGCTCGCAGTCACGTTCGGTCCGTGCTGTGATCAAGAGATCATCCACATACTGGAGCAGAGCAGTGTCAATAGGCATGTGAATACTGTCTAGTTGTCTCTTCAGTGCTTGACTGTAAATACTAGGACTTTCCATGAACCCTTGAGGTGCACGTGCAAATTTGAAACTTCTGCCATTTAAACAAAATCCGAAAAGGTATTGGCTATCGGGATGAATGGGGACGCTAAAGAAGGCGTTCTTGAGGTCAATTACAGTAAAGAACGTAGCTTCGGAATCAATGGCTGTCAATAGAGACGAAATGTCAGGGACCACTGGGTACTGTGGTACTATGCATTTATTAAGTTCTCGAAGATCGATCACCAGTCGATAGACTGGAGGTGCATTTGGGTCAGTTCGTTTAAGAATCGGAATGATAGGAGAATTACATACATTGGAGTCAGTTTCCACAACTACTCCTTGAGCAATGAGTTCGTCAACAATTTGCAGTAAGGCTGCTACAGCCTCGGGGGGCAATTTGTATTGTCGGATTCGGGGTAGTACAACACCTTGCTTGAGTGTGACACGATAGGGAGTAATGTGCATACAACCTACATCTGTTGGACCTTGCGCCCATAAATGCTGTGGAACATTTTTTAATCGTACATCAAAATCTCTCAACACATAATGACCCTTAAAGTCACGAAGGAATAATCTCACTCCTTCCGGAGAACAACATATAACGGCTCCTAGAGCTTTCAGCGTTTTAATACCAAGCAAGTTTTCAGGACATGATTTCGTAAGCAATAAATCTGTAGTACGAGACAATGGACCAACTGCAAGGGGAACTGGCTTTGAGACTTCGTTAACAATAGGCTTTCCTGAAAATCCAAGGGAAACATTCTGTGAGCCTGAGAGGGGTGCCCCTGGGACCTCGTCATGACTAATGGTAGTTCTGCTCGCCCCTGTGTCAATCAAAAATTTTCTGTCTTTCCCTAATACCTGACTATGTACATAGGGACCATCTTGATCTACAGGAACCTCGATAAGGGGCAAGCCAACCTCCCTCTCTAGGCTATTTCATGTGTACTGCTGATAATCGGGATAATCGGACTGTGCATACTGATACATTTGCTGTGTGACGTGTTGTGTTGCGGCAATGGGTTGGGGTTGCGGTACAGCTACTGTCTGTTGCTGTACATGCTGTGGAGGAGGTTGCGGATTCTGTGGAATATTCTGAGTTTGTGGAACATGTTCTGGTCTAGGCGGACGTGGTCTTTCTTTCGTTTTGCCTGTAGCAATATTGGGTCTGAGAACGGCACATTCGTTTATGAAATGACCAGGCTGTTTGCAGTAATTGCAACTCCCTTTAACAGGAGCTGCAGGATGACTAGTCTGTATGTTCTGCATGTTACCCCTTTTCTGACCATCAGATGGAACGGACTGGGCTACTAGTACTTTCATTTTCGTATCTTTCATACGTCTCTGTTCATGATCGTGTTCCTCTCTGATTCTGTTCTGGTGGTACTGTAACATCTGTAACATTTGGGAAGGCGTATTTGCTTGCCATGTACTTTCGACTTTCAATACTCTATTCTTAACTTGTGGTAAGGAATTCTCGACTAACTTGGTCACAAAAAGATGTGGATATGACTCACTACTTGTTTTCAGGCCACTATTAATAATGAAACATTTCTCGAATCTGGAATAAAAATCACTAGTGTCTTCGTCTTGTTTCTGTTTGCAGGCTGAGATCGCATCCCAGTCTTCCTTTTTAACTGTCAATAATCTAGGCAAAATCTGTACTAATAATCCTGGTAATGCTTTAGTTTTTTTCCCAAGACCTACACCTGGGGTACGTCTATTTTCCTCGTCTTCTAATTCAGTCCAAACGATCTTTTTATCTCCCACCTCCCATTCCTTTTCTTTCAGTTTTTCGTAAATCCCTACTGGCAACAATACTTTCAGCATTTTAAGAATGTCAGAATACGTGTAATCTCCCATAAGTAACATATCTTTCAATTCACGGTGGAAACCTGCAGGATCTTTATCGTGACAAGGTACAATTTTCTTCATTTGCAATAATTCCATTTTTGTCAAAGGAGTGTATACGAATACGCGTTCGAGCGTACCTCCTGTACCCAGAACTGGGTGAACTTCTCGTAGAGGATTCTGTCTATCTAGGTGATACGGCTGTCTTACTGGAGGTGGAACAGAAACGAAATGTGGATTCAGGAAAGTACTGTATTTATGACGTTGTTCTAGAATGGTATTAATTAAATCGGTACCTAGGCCTCTCCATCTATTCAGAAGTAAGTCTTGCAATATATTATACAATGGACCTGGATCGGATTGCTGATTGTCATATAATGTAATGAGATGTTGGATCATGTATATACCAGCTAGTCGCTGTTCTTCTGGAGTAAGGCTCAAAAATGTTTGCACTACTAAATCATCTTTATATATACTGTCATTCCCAGCCCATTGGACTGCTGACCGGGCTAGTTCCTGATCACGTAAGGTATTAAGTTCATGATAACCTATTCTCTCGTTCAGTATTTTATCAGTGACTTCGAATACATGTTCAAGAGAACATTGCTCTGGTATGGGGGAAAGGAATCGTTTCTGGTTTTCTAGGCGAATGGGTCTGTCAAAAGGTCTGTCTAAAGAATACTGTTTAGGGAGTTTCACTCTACCTACGTACGCTATCCTATCCTGGCTCTCTACTGGAGTCTCTATTTCTTCCTCCTCCGAGGATGATTCATTCTTGTCTGACTCGGCTTCTTTTTCAGCCTTCCGTCTGTTATGTATGGCTACTATTTCTTTACGGATCTTTCTGGACATGGCATCTATGCAATTCTGTTTATCATGTTTACAATCTGCAATATTTTGACCCCATTTTATCAGGGCATCCATCTCCTCTGGAACAACACCTGGCTGATCTTGTTCCCTTATCAAACAATTAATTAAGAATCGTAATAGTAGACCTTGTGTCTCCACTTTCTGATATGCCATGGCTTCACGAATACATTCAGGTTTCTCCCCCGTCATAATAAAATGATACATTCTGTCTAGATAGTCTGTCATTCCTGGTAACAACACCAAATAATCTGTAACACGTCGTAGACGTAACGAGGCTAACATCATGTCTCCTTTCTTACCGGGTACTGGATCATATCTATAAACTGTAAGACCCTGTCTAAGCTTTTCATATGGCATTGCCTTCGGAGTACGCTGTGTTGCTAATTCTCTCATTGTCACTCGGTGTAACTGTGGCGGGGTGTGAAGGTGGCCTCCTACGGCACCTCCTGAAGCGGAAGCATGGGCATGTACTGGCTGGATTGTGGCTGTTGAGGTTATGGCAGGTATAAGAGGCATCGGTAATAAGGGTGAACCCTGGGTTACAGCTGACGCAAAAGGATTGTGAGGACCAATAGTAGGGGGACCAGTAGCAGCAGCAATAGGGGAAGTGACAACAGGTGCGGGAAGCGAGTCTTGGCGTGGAGGGGTCGTGACTTGATCAGCTGGAACAATCTGCTGTACATTATTAGCAGGTGGTACGGGTACATTAGTATATGCTGGAACTACATCATCTAAATAGGAAGAAAGGAAAATATCTGCTGCAGTCTTTTTGTGACAGAGTTTAGTCGGAACCAATGGCGGTGGCAAGTTACAGGGTACTTCCGGGGTCGCTCTGGGCAGGCCCTCAGCAAGAACTGGATACATGCCGGAAATGAGTGCATTTCTTTGGCGGTTTAACTGTTCTAATCGGACCTGGTCTCCTACTTCTAGTAACTCCTTTTCTCTGGCTTTTTCGGATTCTTCTCTACTTTTCTCTGCTTTTCTGATTGCTTTCTCTGTTCTCCTATGCGATTCTTTACGCCACAATTCTATGGCATCTTTCTGAGATTGTCTGGCTTTCTTTTTCCACAAGGCTTCTTCTACTCTCATGATGCAATCTGCATCCCATGTCCCTGAGACAGGCCATCTATACTTCTCTTCCAAATCCTTGGTGTAATCCACCCACAAGTCTAAATACAGCACGGCATCTAAGCCATGCTTGTGGTACATAAAATGTCCTGGAGTGTCCCTAGGCGGGACGGGAACTGGTTCTTCGAGTATCCCTTTTCTAGTACCTATCTGACGTAATTTTGAAAACAGCGGCATGATTCGGAATGATTCGGACGTGAACACAATAAACACAGTAATAGACAGCATACAATCATTCACCCCACAACATTGAAACACATTAGGACATGTCGGACTGAAATTACCTGGAACACAGAAAACACATATTCTGAATAACTAGATGCACTGCTAAAACAGTACAGACCGGTCTCATAAAGAGACACGTCGGACCGTATTCACCTAAGTGAACACGTCAGGACCAGATCTGTGTACCCAAATCTGTCTTTACCGGGCACAAATTAATGAACCCGTCTAGATGCGTTCCCAACAACGGTACTCACCGGGAAGCAAGAAACTGAAGGCCTCAGAAACTGGACTGGACCGGACTGGACTGGACTGCTACGACATCTGATTGGCACGCATCACGCTACCACGCATGCGCTTCGGGACAGGTGGGCCTCCGGACACCTCGGACCTTGCTCTCTCGACTAGGGCTCTGGTCGGGATCCTCCGCATTCCTCACCGCCTTGTCTGGATGCCGGACCGCAGTCTCCGTCTCCCTCGTGGGCCCGAGGGAAGAATAGCAGGAAAACCCGCAAACGTGCACGGTTTCCGTCAGGGCTGTAGAAGGGGCCAAAGGCCACGTGACTTCACCGGCGAGTGGGGAAGGGGGGGTCCCTGTTCGGGCGCCAAATTATGTGGTAAATAATTTTACCTATGCATTTTTCCGTATAATTATCAATACAAGACAGCTCATTCAAATGAGAGGCAGAGTCCGTGGTATCTGAGTCATACGGGCTTTAATGGACACTGATCCTCGAGGATGGATATCATGTTCCGTCACCACTAAGGTTCGGGAAGGGACATTCAACGTTTATTAGCATTACACATTATATATAGTAAAGTAGCACAATTGATTCCAATACAGTAGGCGTAACAGGTGAAAAGAGAGAGATAAGAACACATGTGCGTAACAGGAGGCGTGTAAAAAGGCGTACACATGGGCGTGCACTGTATATGTCAGAGAAACGTAACAAGAAACGTCACATGTGGGTGGATGCATAGAGAAAAGTTGCAGGATCAGCAGAAACCTCTGACCTGTATGCGCGCGCAACTAGTATGACGTGCAACTGGGGGCTTTGACTTTAGCACTAGTGGAGGAGACTGGTGTCTGGAGTGTCAGGGCAACCTGTACCTATAGCATATCTGGTATCTCATGTTTGGAGGATGTAGTGTCTGAAGTAAAAGGTCTCTCGAGCAGAGGCCGTACAATGCTAAATGCTAGTGCATGCATACGTGTCTTGGTGCAACGTGCGGAGCCAAGGGCCTACCATGGTAACGGATTCAGTAAATCACTGGCAAGGAGGACAGGAAGGCCGGACCCTTTGCTCTGTAGCCGGGAAGATGTTTTCCTATTTCACTAGACTGGAATGTGTTTTCGAGGAGGCTGAGCAGATAACTGTAGGCAAAACATGAATTTGGCAGGCAGTCCAGGCCGAGCCGGGCACCGCTGCGCTGTCAGGAAGTAAGGCAGGGGTCAGGGATGCGTACAGCTTTCGGAGACAGGAGAGATGAGGCTCGGGGCCTCGTGTGAGGGCCTAGCTTGACTGGGCCAGGAAACATGGAGAAAACGTGTGCGAAATTCAGAAGTGCACCATATAAAGACGTTGGCAACGAGTGTCTAGAAGCTTAATTAATGGGATTTCTTGGCATGACTGAGTAGCTGACATGTTAAGGATGGACGCAAATGTATTTGCGTCTGTCTAGCATGTACAGAACAGGAGTTACACAACATACAAGGAACATGAGTGCATGGATAGGGTGCGAGTGGGGGACACATTAGCTACCTGAACATTTCTATTACCTCAGTTTGCTCAGCCTTACCAACCTTTTCAGGAAGGACATCTTGGATTGGGGCTGTAGCCATCACAGCCCCACTAACCTTTACATGGAGATTTACCATCCTAGAATGGGTTTGCTGTTCAACCTCAGCCCAGGCTGAGATTTCCAAATCATTACCCAGTAGGCAATCTACAGGCAAGTTTGCTGACACTGCCACTCTCTTTGGGCCAGTGACACCTCCCCAGCTAAGATTGACTACTGCCATGGGATGATTGTTTTCTATGCCATCAATGTTTGTCACCTGATATCTGGCATCAGGTAAAAGTTGCCTTGAGGGGACTAGACATTCAGCCACCATGATGATGCTAGCCCCTGTGTCTCTGAAGGCCTCAACTTTCAAGCCATTGATGAGGGGCTCCTGTCTATACTTGCTCAAAGTGTTTGGGCAAGCTGTGAAATTGGCAAACCCCATGCCAGTCTCATAGACAAGAGTATCTGAGTTAGGGGACCTGGATAGGCCAGAGTCCACCTGTCCTCCAAAAGTAAACCCACCCAAATTCTTGGGGGTGCTCCCACCACCTGGGGGACCACTGCTAACAGTGACAGGAGGTGTTGGAGCCTTACCTGGAGGTATATTCTCTTTATTGCCATTCTTGGGACAACAGCTATCTGTTTTGTAATGCCCAACCTGTTTACAGGTATGACAATAAGGCTTTTTCTGGGTTGTAGAAGTGTCTTGGGACCCACCCCCATTCTTGGAGTTTTGGGGCCCTGGGGAAGTCTTTTCCTTACTTTTATCCCCACCCTTCTCTTGAGGCTTGGTAGTCTCTTTCTTTTGGTCACCACCCTGGTTCTTAGGCCTGATCCTGGTTCTGACCCATTTGTCTGCCCTCCTACCCAATTCTTGCGGGGAGGTCAGATCAGAGTCAACCAGGTGCTGATGTAGAAGCTGATTTTGACAATTACTTAAGATTTGCTCTCTCATAATTAAATTATACAATCCTGTATACTCAGTAACCTTACTTCCCAGCAACCAGCCCTCCAGAGCCTTAGTGGCACATTCAACAAATTCAGACCAGTCCTGAGTCTGTGTCTTCTGGGTATCTCTGAACATTAACCTGTACTGTTCAGTGGTTAAGCCTAACCCATCAATCAGAGCACTCTTCAGGACCATGTAGTTTCTAGAATCCTCATCACTAACTGTGAGGAGTCTGTCTCTGCCTCTACCTTCAAAGGAGAGCCACAGGATTGCTGCCCACTGCTCCTGAGGGATCTGCTGTACCATGCAGGCTCTCTCGAGTGCAGTCATCCATTTGTGGATGTCATCCCCAGCTTTGTAGGGGGGCACAATCTTACTCAGGTTTCTTGTATCAAAAGACCTGTCTTTATCCCTAGGGATAGTGCTGCCACCAGTGGATCCTAATCCACTCTCTCTAGGCTGTCTTGCTCTAGCAAGTTTCTCTTGGGCCAGGGCAATTTCTAACTCTTGTCTCTGGACCTTCAATTCAGCCTCTCTTATTTTGGCCTCTCTCAGTTTGGTCTCATGTTCCCTTCTCTGAGGGCTAGTCATCCCCTTTCTGGAGTGACCATGAGAACCTCTAGAAGTATGGGAGTTGTCAGAGTCACCTGAGTGAGTCCTTCTCCTCCTAGGCCTCTGGTTAAGTCCACCTGGGGGTCTGAATGGGTTGTTCCCAGATTCAGTCCCAACTAGGCTTAAGTTAGCCTGGTTCAGTCTACTGACCAGCACCTGACTATTTCTGTCATCATCTGACTCACTGCTCCCCCCTTCTTCCTCTTCTTCCTCATCCTCTTCCTCCTCATCTACCTGAGGAGCTCCAGTGATGGGGGCTTCCTCATCTACCAGGATGATAGGGACAGGGGTTTCTACAGTGTCATCCTCTGAAGGATGGCCTCCTTCAGCATTCCCTGTGGGGTCTGCCTTAGAGGTCTTTAGAGTCTCAGACTGATCCAAGATCTCTCTTAGGTGGTCTGTAGTAGGGAATGGCCCTGTCTGCAGACCCCTTAAGACACAAAGCTGTCTTAATTCCTTAAAGGAAAAAATAGCAAATTTGGATGTTGCCCTTGGAGGGTCACTCTCAACAGAGACATTCCCAGTGGAACCCTCTGCTCCAGACATTGCTCTAGTGTGGGTGGATGTGTTGCAATCTACCTACACTGGTGTTTACCTACTAAACCTATCTAGTAGTTGTAGCTAGGGTGTGCTACTCCCTTTGCTCTACAACAACTAAGTTCAGTAGAACTTAAGTATACTAGTCTTGTTTTATATGTACCTAGCAGGTACCTGTATGATCTTTCAAATGATAATCTCAAAGATTGTAATGGTAAAACAACAGCAAGCTCAGATCCCAATCCGCTGCTCACCAATGTGAGAAGTTGGCCTGGTATATAATGCTCACTAATTCTAGTGATCACTTTGTACCATGCCAAGCAACCCTTATGATGATTGGTTGTAATTCAACCTTGTAGACCAGTTATCCTAGTGGTAACGTGGACAAAGCAGTCTTAGGCTAAACTCTGAAAGGCATGTGAAGCCAGCTGTTATACCATACACAACCCCCTTGAATACCAAATGAAAGGGACACCACACAGATATATATTGAAAATATATATTGATTTATTAACTATAAAATCCCCTGGACTCTTTATGAGCACAGAAGCACAAGCGTTAAATCACAAGACAGTTTAAAATACACAAAAGTTGCACAATATGGATGAGCCCTAGGGGCCACCTAAACCATATACTAAAAAAGTGGTATAAGAGATACCAAGAGGAAAGGGAACAGGCCTAGGGCCTTGGAAATCGCTGGAGCTATTCGAGACTAGCTGTGACTAAGTTGGGAAAGGCCCGCGGGACTCGGGTGCAGTGTTCAAAGTGCACGCACTTTCCAATGTAAAGTCTATGGTGCGTAAAAAGTACAAAGTTAGAAAGTTAGGAACCTTCCGAGTGACCTATGGAGCTGAAACTTTAGACACAGGCCCTTGACATGTGTACCAGTGCAGGAGCACCGGCGGAGCTGAGTTACCTCACCCACAGGAAGCGGGTGCACAGGGTCGAAGTAGTGTCGGGTTTCGTCACGCTGGTCGATGGTGCTTGGAGCTGAAGATGCTGCAGGCGGCTCGAGGTGAAGAGTTCCGGTGGATGCAAGGGTGGATCTGAAGATGTGAAGACCTGAAAGCAGAGGGGACAATGTTCAAAGTCACTAGCCAGTGACTACCGTGGAACCAGATTGGAACCAGGCGATGTCGGGTGCAAACAGGCGTTGTCGGGTAGCTTCTTTCTGCAGCCACGTGGACACTGGGGGTCGAGGACGTCCAGGAGTCGGTCACGAGCTGTCCCACGCCGGCTTCTCGCTGTTGGCAGTGTCGGCGACCTGATCGGAGCAAACAGGCCTTGGCTAATGCAAGCCACGCAGGATTCAAAAGATGCTTAACACTCGGACCAGCAAGGTCAGAGTGAGTGCTCCTTTTCACAGGAGCTTGGACAAGTCTGGAGCAACCAGACCCGCTGTTTAAGTCATCGGGTTCGTCGCCAAGATGGCCGGTGACCACGTGGCTAGTGGCCGGGATGGCGCATCGAGTGGCACAATGCAAAAGGGCCCCACGCAGATCGTGGAGATGCTGGAGGGCTCTTCTTCGGTGCAAGGGCTGCTCGATGGTGGGGGTTCTCAGTCCCCAAAGCACAACGTCGAGGATACCTCAGAAGCTGCGCAGTCAGCTTTTCGAGTGTCTTCCAAGAGGTCCGATCCCACGTCACTCAGTGCCTCCACGGGTCCCTTCTTTGCAGGGACTGTGGATCGGGCTCTGAGAGGTCTGGGAGTCTGGTTCTTGTCGGGCTCTGGGCTCGGGCTCCGGCGGGAGGCGGCGGCAAAGCAGACGTCGAGTTGCTGGTTGGTGCCTGTGTTCACAGGGTGGCCACTCCTAGGCCACAAGGGAGATTCTCTTCAGTCTTCTGAGCAGCAGAACGTCGAAGTCCAGTCTTCTTCTTTGTTTCAAGTCGATTTCAGGATGATCTGAGTTGCATTGGCACTACTCCCACTCTTATTCTAATCTGAGGGGTGGGTCTCCTGCTAGGTCCCTCCTCTGGGAGGAACCAGGAAGGGGGGCGGTTACACCCCCTTTCCTTTGTCCAGCTCCTCGCCAGCCCTGGGTCAGGAAGTCCCAGGACCGGTTTGGACTGGCCTATGCACGGGGACACCTTGTGTGCCCCGGGCATGTCTGATTCTATTCAGCCCTGTCCTACCCAATACACAAAACCCTGTCTGGGGTGGTGCTCGCACCTCCCCAGGCAGGAAACCCTTTGTCCAGGCCACCATCTGCCGAGTTTCGGTCAGCAGCACGAGGCCAGACTCGTGTCTGTGGTGGCAGCATCCATTTTGTGATGCTGAGGCTCTGGTTAACTTTAACCAGGGTTAAGGCTACACACATGTCGTGTCCCTCTAGAAGGGTGGAATGCTATCCCCGTCGACAGAACTGTCGAGGGGATAGTATTCCAATTTGTATGACACCTTACTCGACATGTTTTGATAAAGCCAAACCAAAGATAGCATTTAACCGCGAGGATTATAATGCACTTAAGAGTATATGGTATGGCAATATCCCGGAACAGCTTAGGGAGTGGTTCCCGACAGCTGCAGACATGCTCAGCTCATGCTAGAGCACCATCTCACATGTAACCACGCACTCTGCCCCCAGGAATGCAGGGGCCTTCCATAGGAATGGCTTACAGGTTAACATGTGTCCAGTTTAAGGTTAGATATAGGGATACTATATCTAAGTAAGAGGTGATTACACCAACTTACCCCAGCTGAGTGATCAGCCAGTTGTGTCAAATCTGGAGGCCAGGCCAGGGGTGGCACAATACGTGCTGCAGCCCCTGGTAGGCCTTGGATGCACCTATGCCTGGGTACCTAGGGTACACTGTTACAGGGGCCTATAAGGTGAACCAGTTCCAATTATGTTATGCACCTAGGGTACATGGAGTCCATTTTAAGGAGAGAGCAATCAGCCTGGGGCCCTGAATAGCAGGATCCCAGGCCAACTATGTCAAAAACCAGCTAAACACCAGGCAAAAAGTTTGGGGGTAACCATAGTCAGATATCCACCTTCCTACAGCATGGTCATTGTGAGCAAGGAGTGTACGATGAACACCTGCTTGCGTGCGTGGCCACTGTGTGCTTGTGCACTGCCCAGGCCGGTGTGACACAAGGGGTTGTCCCAGCTGTAAGGGGACATTCCTCAGATGATGAGCTCAGTCTTGTCCAAGTCCAGCCTTAGGTGACTGATGTTCATCCATTTGTCAACGCACCTCATGCCTTCTTGAAGGTTGGATCTGGAAGTGGCTGGGCCTTTGTTGAGGGTGAGGAGCAGCTGGGTGTCAATGACATAGGACATGATGATGAGGTCGTGTGCGCATGGGATGTTGGAGAGGGGGGTCATGGAGACATTGTAGACCGTCACGCTGAGAGATGTGGCCTGGGCCATGGGACCGATGACCTCAGTGTACTATGCGACGGAGGGGTGATGCAGACTCCCTGGGCCTTCCTGGGGAGGTACTTGGTAATTTCATCCTGGGTCTTCCTGTGGATCCCAGTGTTGGAGATGTGTGATCTGACAGTGTGTTAGCACATGGAGTTGAATGCCGTTGAGCAGTCGATGGGGTGAGGGTGGGGGCCTCACCATTGTTGTCCAGGGTCCAAGATGTCGTTGTTGGCGGCAATGAGGGCTGTGGCAGTGGGGTGATTACTGTGGAAGATGCTCTGGGGCAGGTTGGCTGGAGATGTTTGCTTGGAGGCAGATGGTCAGTTGCTCCTTTACTGTCTTATTGATGACATCTGCCGGGTAGGGAAGCAGGGTGATGTTCCAGGACATCCTGCGTTACTGACGTCCGTTGTCAAAGAAGGTCCTGGGTTTCGGCATGCCTCCAGCTCCCATGGAAAGTGGCATACTCAAAGGACACATTCATGACATGCCGGATGTAGGCTTCAAGGATGGTGTATGCTGTGATTGAGACGTGGTGTGTGAAGGCTCCTGTTGGATAGCTGCAGTGGATGTTGTACATGAGCCGGGTGGTGTCTCTGCTGCTGACGGGAGTCCAGGACCTGAGGGTGGTATGTCCTGTGGAAAATAGTAAGGGTGGGCGTAGTGGGGCTTCGCGAAGTTACACAAAGTGGGCAAAAAACTACGCCCACCCACGCACTTGGCGTAGCCCCACTACTCACCACCCGCCTCCCTCCCGCCTTCCCCAAATGCTTAAATTACCTTAAAAATGAATTATATAACCACTTACATTGTCCGCTGCGTCCCCAGGGCTCCCTCTCGTCATCGCGCCGCAGGCGCCGCCGTCTTAGATACTAATGCGCATGCGCGACGCCCGCGCATGCGCATTTCTCACGAGAAATGCGCGGGTGGCCGCACATGCGCATGAGTATCTAAGACAGTGGCGCCGGCGGCGCGATGGGAGGGAGCCCCGGGGAAGCAGAGGACAAGGTAAGCGGTTTTATAATTCCTTTTTAAGGTAATTTAACACCTTGGCTGCTAGAGGTTTTCCGCCCCGGTGCTGAGCTATGAGTAAATTCCATTATACATGACGAGCTCAGCTCGTCATCAGCACAGCTCAACCGTGCCTCATGACGAGCTGAGATCGTCATGAGCAGGGAAGGGGTTAAGCATTTAGTGAGGGCGGGAGGGAGGCGGGTGGCGGGCAACTTCGCTACGCCCACGAAGTGGGCGTAGTGTTGCCTGCTTTGCCTACTTTGCAAAGGGCGAAGTAGGCAACACTACTCCTACTTCGTGGGCGTAGCGAAGTTGCCCGCCCAGGGTTAGAAAATAGCGCTGCCTGCCTCTGTGTGGGGAGGATTTCATGTACGGCCACGAGTAGTTAGTTGCAAGGGATCCCCTTGGCCTGCAAGGGTGTGATGTATTTTGGATAGAGAGCTGGGGTTATATAGTTCACTCACAATGCCGATGATGTCATACATGTTGTGTGTGTTGGTGCCTAGGCCATACCTGAAGGTTGTCCTCTTGTCCGTGCTGATGATATGGTGATGTCTGTGTGTGGAGGATTTCAGGGCTGAAAGGTAACAGATGGTTGTTTGTTTTACAAGGTGTGCACATGAGTCTGGCTAGACCTGTATGAGTCCAGTAGGCCTACCTTCTCCCTGGTGGCTTAACTGTTGTTGTGCTTCACAGGAAAGTCAGCCAATGTGACAAGAGTGTTGGATCAGTTGCTGATCCAGTGTGTGCGGTTGTAGGGTTTGGTGGTCTAGTTGGTTGGAGTGTCCTGTGGGAGGGTGCCACACAGCTCGTTTATGTTGACTCTGGTCAAGCTTTCCTGGTGCATCTGAAGTGGAGTGTGGTGCAGTGTGTTGTTTTTTGGACAAGTGGATGCAAATGTTGATGTACCAATGCAGGATGGTGATGTGGTTGCCCTCCAGCCAGGAGTTGCTGTCCGCCTGACCCATGTAGTCTGTGTAGGTGAGGGCCTGCATGCTGATGTATTTGTCCAATGTCTGAGGACCAAATACTAAAGCCGTTTCCCAGCTCTGTGGTCTCGGATTTAGCCACAATTTCATAGGAAGCCTCTCTGCTTGAATTTCAGATGTGTAAATCCGGTTCCCCTACTGAACCCATGCCCGCCAAGCAATACAACAATACAACATCCTTTCTAAGATTCACAATCACCATTTCACCGCCATCTGGAACCTTTCCCTTAGATGGCTGGAGCATGAGTCTGTAGTGTTACCTACGTCATGGAAGGACCAGAGGGTTTTGCGCTGTGCACGGTACATGTGCTGATGGTCCTGCCTTTGGCACAGAGGTGGCGCAACAGTGGCACTGACAAGCTGCTGCCTGCAATAAGAATGGGTGGAGGGAGGGAGGAGCATCTCGGAGGCATGTGTGTTGCAGAATCAGGGCACTCGGTGGTGTGGTGCCGCAGGGGAGGCAGCAGCAGGAATGAGTGAACAAATGACGGCGGAAGGGGTGAGACACCATGCAGAAAGTAGCACACAAAGACAAGGAGCTTTGAAAGGCACAATGTAACAGGTGTACAGAAAGGAAGGAGTGTCTGGTTACTCATGGGTCACTGAAAGACAATGGATGATCAATCACCAAATATGACGGTCACAGGATGAGGCAACAAAAGGCCAAGCTGCGGCCAGGACACACAGCGTCAGCAGGTGTTGCCTGCCCGTTATGGTTGCAAGCTGCACAAATACATACACAAACATGTACCTCATGCACATTATGGATCATTAGTCATGATAAACTGCATGCATGTTGCCACAGTACACATACTCCCATATGTACAATCATCGTAAAGTATGCCACAGATGATGCATGCAAACTGGCAAGAGATCTGCGGTGACAATAATGAGGCACATTGTACTGTGGTGAACACATTCACTACACCAATGAATCAAGGTTGTGTTGAGGCCATGCTGCTATAGCCAATGTCCATGGCCAGTGGCATTGCTCTGAAGAAAATAACAGTCTTCCAAACCGGTTACCTGTAATGCTGGTGAAACAATCTGCACCTGACTGCCTGGGACTATCGGATCATTGAATCCTCAGAAACTTGTGCTGCGCAAAGTGGTCCATTTCCCGATAGCTGCTTACTCTGAGTATAATTGACTGACTCAAAAGGGTGATCAGGCGAGGGAAGGAAAGGAAGGGAACAGCATGGAGTGAGATCTGAAACAAAGGTAAACAAGCATAAGGATTCAACACTTCTTGTCACTGAATCACAGAATCCCTCAGGACCTATACTATAACAGTTACACCTGCAAAGGAAAACAACAGCCACTGTATCCTAGTTGAGATCACAGTAATAATAATGTAAGTAGATCTGAGGATTGAACACGGACACATAAAAGGTAGCAGAGTTTGGCAGCCTAAAGAAGGGGAGATAACGCTCTGCAGGCTGCTTCTATGCAATTATTGCCATGCGGATATCAAGGAATCACAGTGTATGAATATGGCTCCAATAAACAGAAATTCTAATGCGCTGCAGTGCTACTCACATGAAAAACAATAATCCGTAGTTACCCCTAGGAATCAGTGTGGGTCAAGAAGGGAAATGACACATCATCCGCATGAGCTTTAAGAACCTCCTCCAACGAGGGAGTAAATTAAGTAAACACAGGAAGCCCCGCAAGAGACAGTCATTGGCTCATCCAACTGGGCATTCAAATGCCTAACATAACAAGCTGCCGGTCCAGAATTCAACAGAGAGTAATGATGCACAATGGCACAAAACCACCCCTACCGTGACCAGGATATGCAGCACTGCACAAGACAATTCTGGGATTCACGTCACACAACAGGTGCCACGGAAGCATTGACATTTGCTACAGCACAACGTTGTAACGTCATCAGCGCAACTTTCCTGCCATCATGGGAATAGAAAGTTAACATCAACTTACCTAGAAGGCTTTCAAAGCAGTTTCCTACACCGGCCCGGAGGAAGCTACTTGACAGTGACATGACATACTGGCACAAGGGACAATGCATCCATATAAACATACTCACCGGACATTTGACAGAACATGTGGGACATACGCTGGCCCACACCTTCACAACATGTTTGATTGGAAATCCAATTGTACTGGCACACAATATTAAGTGGATGAGCCAAAAACATGCAGCTGCAAACAGTGATGCTGCAATTCCCCACAGAGCCTGTGGTTGTGATGTCCCACACAATGTCAACTGGTGGTATCCGCAATGTGTCAGTGTGAAGGTTTACAGACATTGAGGCTTCAGCAGAGTAAAAACCTCCACAACAAATGACTGTCAAGAAGGGTGACTGTCCTGTCATGGGAGTGGTGCAACATGAAATGTGATCCATGGTGATGTGACATGTATGTATGTTTCTACAACATGCACAGAAACAGTTTCCACACATTCTCAAACCATACCAACCACATTCAGCCTGTTTGGATCTCTTACCCGAACTGACATTTACACATGTCCGTGCATGGAATGCTGATTCCATCCACGTTGCAATCATCATGAGGAATAGCAGGAGGATGAAGATGACACGAGCAGACAACAGGCACAGCAACCTGGGAATGACAGACACACAAGGGCTCACCGTTTAAAATCATTGACAAGGACATGGGCATGTAATAGACTGGAACAATGTTGTACACATGTAAATTTCTAGCTCAGTCATTGCGCATTTCAGTATGACATGACATCAGCACTGGCGTGACACATCAGAACACACACTTCAAAGTTACATTGCATACAGTCTGCTGGACACACACATTGCAACACATGCCACTCAATGCTACAAGCTTGCACACTCATTCCTAGTGACTCACCATTATGAGAAGAAGTTGCGTATGAGCTGACTCCGGATATCATCTTCCTCCTCCTCCTCCTCATCACTTGCATCGTGACCAAGCCCTTCATCCTCAACGGGTGGATGTTCCTGCTCCTCAGGATCCAGGATGAGTGGCACTGCCTTTTCAACTGCCATGTTGTGCAGCATGCAGCACACGATGAAGATATTACAGACCTTGGCCGGGGCATATGGGAGGGATCCACCGGTCTTATCAAGGCACTGGAATCGGCTCTTCAGGAGGCCAAACGTCCGCTCAATCACTCACCTGGTCTGCCCGTATGCATTATTGTACCACTGATCTGCAGCTGTTCTTGGGTTGCGGAGAGGTGTCATTAGCCATGGCATGTTGGGATATCCAGTGTCACCTACAAATATACATCATGTAAATAACTGGTTCAGGAGATGCCTTCAGAGCAAAAGATACCGAGACTCAGAGGACAAACAGAGTATACCCACCAACAAGACATGCCAGATCGTTGCGCAGCTGCAGCATCATTTGTGGCACCCTGCTACGCCTCATGATGAATGCATCATGGCACAATCCTGGAAAACATGCACAAACATGGGAAATCTGCATGTTAGCAAGACACACCACCAGGGCATTTATTGAATGGTAATGTTTCCTGTTGCGGTGAGCCTGCTCCTGAGCCTGTGGTGGCACCAAAGCCACATGTGTCCCATCAATGGACCCAATGACATGTGGCATCCCTCCCAGAGCATAGAAATCACCCTTGACATCTGTAACCTCTTCCGGAGTCGGAAATCTGATGAATTTATCTATGTTCTCCAACATGGCAGCTAAAACATCACGCAGGACACAGCTGAACATTGTTTGGGACATTCCCCCGACATCCCCTATGGTGAATTGAAACATACCTGTTGCAAAGAAATGGAGGGCTGCCAACACCTTTAGCTTGGGGCTCAACGCAGTTAGATACCTGTGTCGCAGTTGGAGATGTGGTTCCAGCCTGTCCGTCAAGTCCAGAATCAACTGTCAAGTGAATCTGTAACGTTGGATTCAGTCACGTTCCCCCCTGGTAGCCAAGTCTGGAAATGGCCTTGGTAGAGGCGATGCCCTGCAGGACATATTTGGGAAGAATGGAGAATAACTGTCAGCCAACATTGATAGCAATGTATATAGCACATGCAAAACTGCTAGTACACATCAGGTCACTATGGAGTGTGGCGTGTGCAATACATCCAGGACACATATGGCAGCTTGCTGGCACTCCTACAACAACCCAGATACACTAGTTGATTTGAAAGTAAACATGACACGCCCTCAAATGAGCTGCTGGGCTGGTCTGAGTAAACAGCCCAAGATATCACGGGAGTGACACACGCCACGATACCTGCAGTGTAAGGTTGTCATCCTATCCAGATAGCAGACTGCAAGGCACACGCACAGGTCACATGGAATGTCTAATGTACATATCAAACACATTGCAATTAAGGTGTGCATGTGACAACAAAACAACACAGCCATTGTCACAATGCAGACATGTATGCCTGGGGAAAAATTATGTCAGATGCCATCAGAGCCAAAAGTCGTGAGAATGCACATGTGGCATGGTGTGCGTACATGTGAAACCATTCCCATCTCAACACAGACCCATGTTAGATGCACCAACAGCAGATGCAGTTTACGGAACACAAACAGCAAGCTCAATATTTAACATTACACACACCAGACATAGTGTCATGCTGAGCGTGAAATGTCAAGTGACAAAGTGCCCCGGTCCCTGGCATCATGATACAGGTGCCCGTAGTGATGAATGTGCCATCCTGGTGTTGATGTGCATGACAACATCTGCATAATGATACATATGGGACAAGTGTAAAGGTGATGTGTACCACATAGTTCCCCATCACACATGACATGTGTCAACAGGTCATCACACAGCAATTGTGCAACAAGATCACATGCCCTGTGCTATATCACTGCCTGCCACACCTAGGGCCTGCTCATGTAAGTATGCAACGACAAGAACTTGATAGACATCCTTTTTTTAAACGTACCCCTACATCCCTGCCATGTGTGCGCCTCGTATCACTATTGTAATGGTGCCATACGTGAGCATGTGAAAGGACAATCTGAAAAGCCCCGTACCCCTGCATTCACTACAGCGTGTGAACCGTACAGTCTGAAAAGCCCAGCACCCCTGCATTCACTACAGCGTGTGAAACGTACCGTCTGAAACGCCCCGTACCCCTGCATTCACTACAGCGTGTGAAATGTACCGTCTGAAACGCACCGTACCCCTGCATTCCGGGCGTGTGTGCACATCGTATCACTATTGTAATCGTGCCATACGCGAGCGCACCTTACCCCTGCATTCCGGGTGTGTGTGCGCATCGTATCACTATTGTATGAAAAAGCTCCCTCGCACACGTCATAGATTTAGTATTCTTCACAGTATACAAGTGTTTCCACCATTCATCACTCTTGCATTCATAAATAATTCTTGTCCTTAGGGTCTTGTAGATTCCTTTGTAGTTTATTTCTGAAGATTCACAGCCGACACGTGTTTCGTCGTATTGGGAATGTAACCCACGACTTTCTCAAGGCTGTACATGTGAAAAGAAAACAACATAGAATACTGTTTTTTGGGACTTATAACAATGTCCTCTAGATAAGTGTTTAAACAGTTATAAAGAATAAGGTGTATCAGTGTCAACCATTCATCACTCTTGCATTCATAAATAATTCTTGTCCTTAGGGTCTTGTAGATTCCTTTGTAGTTTATTTCTGAAGATTCACAGCCGACACGTGTTTCGTCGTATTGGGAATGTAACCCACGACTTTCTCAAGGCTGTACATGTGAAAAGAAAACAACATAGAATACTGTTTTTGGGGACTTATAACAATGTCCTCTAGATAAGTGTTTAAACAGTTATAAAGAATAAAGTGTATCAGTGTCCGTATTCAGCTATCAATGTGCATTAGTACTTCGATTAGAACATGTAGGTGGTGGCAAAACAGAAAAGGATATATTTTTATTGTTTGGACTTGTGAAGGTTATTTTTTTATATTATAAAACATTTTTAAGATACACACATAATGTACCTCTGATAATCAGTAGGTCTATGAGCCTATTATAGAACGGAGAGACCAAGTGTTGAATAATTGTTCACCGTGGTAAGTGATTCGACATTAGTTTAAAATAGGTGTTGACAGTGATAATGTCTTAGTGGAACACCGCATGCATTGTATTATATATAGAGTTTATAGTTACGTTAAAATACCTATTTCCAGAAAAAAAAGGTTCCAGGAGACGAGAATCTGGGGACCATTGGCCTCCAAATGGAATGATGCCATACTATTTTGGGGCAGATATATAGATGACTGCATCATGATCTGGACAGGAACAGTAGAAAAGTTACAAGACTTTTTTGAATACCTAAATAACAACGACCTGAACATAAAATTCACAACACCAAACTACCCTTTCTAGATGTGGAGTTTTATATACACAATAATTCGATACAAAGTAGACTAAACCGCAAATCCACAGCTTGCAACTCACTGCTACATGCTTCAAGCGCACATCCAGAACATCAAAAAAGAGCTATCCCTTATGGAGAATTGATTAGAACACGCCGCAATTGCAGCAGAGATGACGAATTTGAGACCCACAAAAAAGGGGTCCTCAAAAGATTTGAAAACAGAGGATACAACAAAAAAGTACTCATGAAGGCAGAACAAAGAATTGACAAGGTCAATAGAGTAGACACATTGAAAGAACTACCCAGGGATAAAGGCAAACATAAGAAAATCAGCATAGTGACAGGCTATAACAACTGGGCAACGATATTGCGAAAAAGCCTTAATAGACACTGGCACCTACTTAAAACAGACTCATCACTTAAAAACTATATAACAGAAAGACCAACAATAACATACAGAAAAGGGACTACATTAAGAAGCATACTAAGTCCCAGCTACCCTATATCTAAAATAAAGGGTACTTGGCTTGACACATATACACTGGGATTTTTCAGTTGTGGACACTGTATCGCTTGTAAATGGGCATACAAAAGGAAGACTGACTTTGAAGGACTTAATAAACACAAATACCGTATCCACACAAACATCAACTGCTTAACCAAATTTGTAGTGTATGCTTTAGACTGCAAATGCGGCAAAAGATATGTAGGAAGTACGGTCAGACCAATGAGGGACAGAATAAACGAACACATAAGAGCTGTCAAACAAGGAGACATGAGATACCCAGTAGCTGCACACATGTAAATCTGCCCGGCACAAAAGAAGAATCGCTCCTTTGAATTTTTAGGTATAGAACATATACCCAATCACCCAAGAGGAGGGAACAGAGAACTATCACTAAGAAGGAGAGAGGGACATTGGATACTCAAATTACGGAGTGTTGATCAGGGCCTAAATATAGACCATGAGCTACACTACTTCTTGGGTACCTAGACAAGTAAACTGACTTTCATGAGAGATAAGACTCAGGATTTTTGATGGCTGTAATTGATGAAGTAATCTCTTTCAATATATGTAAATGGTTTTTATATTGTTCTATGTTGTCTGCAAATACCATGTGCTCAACAACGTAAAAATATTATTTGCATCTCTTGTGATGAACCTCATAAGATGGAGAGACTAATTATGAGCACTCTCACACTCACAAAATTTCTTTTAAATCACAAAATCCTATAGTCACTAAATATGCACATCGGATATTGCTGGTTGGAATACTAACACAACTTGAAATAGATCATATGTCCACATAAATAATATAATCAATAGAAGAGAATTTCTCGAACTAATCAAACCACAATTGAGTAAGGACATATTATCTCTAATGACCAAATGTACAAATAAAGATATTAGGACACAGATATTACATCTCAACCATTAAGATAAAAGCAATTTTGAGGTTTTTCCAGAACCCCATATCGTGTGTAAATATAGCTTAAACCCTTTATAAAAACATCATTACGTCAATGAATATTCACGTAATAAATTTAGGCAAGTGGAACTAATTACTGAATTTATTGGAAGACAAATCCATAAGAATATGCCACAATTTTGCGACATATGGTTGAATATCTTGATATTTAGTGGTCCAAACACTCGAGAAATATATATGTATTGAGTGATATGGAGGGGATTGGTAATTCTAAGATGGCCGCCAAAGCTGCTTAGGAAATGAATAGGTACCTAACGCAGTTATGGCAAATGCGTATATCTCGCGGGACTAGGCACCCACGAGATCTCACACAAACAGGATCTGAAAATACAGACCAGAAGATAAATATAACAGCAATTCACTGAGCTCTCGAACAGAGACTGACGAAAGATGGGGAACCGAAGAGAATAACTTTTAAACGCTGGCGAAAGGTAAGAAGGAAGAGGATTTTGCCTTAGTACTCGGATGACAACCCATTGATAGCTTTTTCAGGAAATTCAAAGGTAATCTTAGACACAGCGTTTTCCAGACGCTAAAGGACTCACCGGAGTTCTGGATAGGGCGTAAAAATTAAGCTTAATTTGACACTGTCAGTTAATATGTTATAACAGAACCATACAGCCTTTTAACCTTTTGATTAATTAAGTCGTATTAGACAGCACCACAAACTAGGTGCACATGCAACAGAAGTATTCAGAGGTTGCCACGCAATAGACTTTTTACTACCATACTAGACGAAATAAGATAATTAAGACTTGGGTGTCACTCAAATTGCATGAATATCGAATAAACCATGTATAAAATTGCAAATAAAAAAATGACAATAACAACTACGCGACTTAAACATAAGTCAACTACGCTGAGATAACTTAGACACTAATATCAGACACCACCTTACCTTTTCAGCCGTTGCTATTGGACTGGAAGTCACATATTGACTTGTACTACTAATAAAATCACCACACAAGAGACATCCCCAATTGAACCCCATTGCGGGTTGGAATTATCACTGCATTATAAGTAAGTAGCAATAATATGCATCGCACCAATATGCTAGTTATGTTTTTTATCAAGTAATATTTATTGATAGTCTTTCCCTTCCATCATCTTCACAGATTTGACTGATTTTTCTGGAAATAGGTATTTTAACGTAACTATAAACTCTATATATAATACAATGCATGCGGTGTTCCACTAAGACATTATCACTGTCAACACCTATTTTAAACTAATGACGAATCACTTACCAAGGTGAACAATTATTCAACACTTGGTCTCTCCATTCTATAATAGGCTCATAGACCTACTGATTATCAGAGGTACATTATGTGTGAATCTTAAAAATGTTTTATAATATAAAAAAATAACCTTCACAAGTCTAAACAATAAAAATATATCCTTTTCTGTTTTGCCACCACCTACATGTTCTAATCGAAGTACTAATGCACATTGATAGCTTAATAAGGACTCAGATACACCTTATTCTTTATAACTGTTTAAACACTTATCTAGAGGACATTGTTATCAGTCCCAAAAAACAGTATTCTATGTTGTTTTCTTTTCACATGTACAGCCTGGAGAAAGTCGTGGGTTACATTCCCAATACGACGAAACACGTGTTGGCTGTGAGAATCTTCAGAAATAAACTACAAAGGAATCTACAAGACCCTAAGGACAAGAATTATTTATGAATGTAAGAGTGATGAATGGTGGAAACACTTGTATACTGTGAAGAATACTAAATCTATGACGTGTGCTAGGGAGCTTTTTCACGTGTAGGCGTTTGCCAAACTTAAAGAGGGATTGTGGTTCTCTTTACCTTGTAGCACCGTCCAACAAATAGAACCTTTTTGAAACCAAGTGTAATATTCTAAGTGGCGCCATTAGACCTAAAAACAATACCACTAGCCGAGCATTTCTATCACTATTGTAATTGTGCCATACGCGAGCGCGCCGTACCCCTACATTCCGGGAGTGTGTGCGCATCGTATCACTATTGTAATCATGCATACGCAAGCGCACCGTAGCCCTGTATTCCGGTCGTGTGTTCGCATCGTATCACTATTGTAATCGTGCCATACGGGAGCGCACTGTACCCCTGCATTCCGTGCATGTGTGCGCATCGTATCACTATTGTAATCATGCCATACGCGAGCGCATCATTCCCCTGCATTCCGTGCGTGTGTGCGCATCGTATCACTATTGTAATCGTGCCATATGCGAGCACCCCGTACCCCTGAATTCCTTTAGGGGACACCTAGGGAACGAGTAGTAGGCCCTGAATGCATCCTGGTTGTCATGGATACTGAGATTTGAATGTGTGCTACAGGTGCCCTGCAAAATTCAGTTGGTCATAAATATACAATGTTGCAAAATGATTGTGGAGCTGAAGCTCTAATTTTAAACCATGCAAATGTGTGTCAGGGCCTTATGTGTGAAGGGATTGGATGAAGCGTAGGATGCAAACTAAACTGGCCTATCACACTGCACTCCTAAAACTGAGAGCCCCTCAGCAGCACTGATTTAAGCCTGCATGTAGCCCTGAGAGAGTACTTGCCTGCACAACATTGGAGTGGACCACACTGCTGCTGTCTCTGCATCCTCTGGCATATCATGATGGCTCGTACTATGGATAGGGCCCTAGCCTTCAGTGAGGAGGAAAACAAGGCCCTGCTGGATTCACTTCTTCCACAGTACGCAAGCTGTATGGGAGATCAGAGGAGCAGGTGAGTGCTGACTGCACAACCTTTGAGTGTGTACCTGTTGTGTGAGTGTCACAACAGGCATTGTGTATTGGTCGGACAGAAATGCAATGTGGTTGTGAGTGAGTCCAGGGGGTGCATATGGTGGTGTCCCTCATGCAGACCATGATGTAGTTCATGTGTGTTCACTCCCCACTTTCATTGTGCTTACTGTGACCTTCACTGCATAGTGAATGACACTTTCGGCCATGCCAGACCTTGGTGGCTTCATTCTCAAATGTCCTGAGGTGGAACAGTGTTCCCCCAGGAGTGACAGGTGACTGTTCTCACAGATGTTTATGACTTGAGGGGACCTGTGGTGAGATTGTCCAAATGATGTGTTAGACCTCATGAACATTGATGTGTGTGAATGTTCCTTGTCATCTGGCTGAGTGTGTATGTGATGTCTTGCACCACTGCTGCATGGCGTATGCAGCTGCTCTGCCATCTGATGTGACATGTAAGCAGTGCTGTGTGCCTGAATTGCTAAGCTAGCACAACACCTGTGACACCCCATTGTCAAATGGCACATGTGCAAAGTGAGGGTTGTTTCCGCTGTTGTCAGTCACAGGCGAGTGATCCCCCCAAGTTCGTATGTGCGTGCGTTCTTTGAATTCATGAAAGAGCACTTCCTGCAACAGAGGCATACCAGGATGATACACAAGTGGCAATAACAGCGAGTACAGCATAGGCGCATCCAGCATCTTACTGATATGAACCCACGCTGTGACAGTGCAAGTGACAGTGGTTGGTTCCTCTGCCCTGCTGGGAGATGGATCATACAGTGCGTCATCAATGGGAACGGGCTGGGCGAGCTAGTGCTCCGCCGCCACCTGCGGCATGTAACGTGGCTGATGTACCCAAAAATAGGCATAATGCGCCTGTGCACTATAACAATACATTTCGAAGTTGGGATCGCCGAACCCTCCCTGAGAAGACGACCTAATCAGCACGTTCCATTGCAGTCTTGGGTGCTTCCCACCCCACACTTACCGTGTCAGTTCGGACTGCAACTGCTTAAAAAAATATGCTCCTGAGTGGAACGGAATATTCATGAACAAGTAAAGAAGTTGGGGCAGTATCACCATTTAATTCAGTGAGATTCTCCCCACCATGGACAGAGGGAGCGCTATCCAATGCGACACATTGTCTGTGATACGCATCATAGTGGTCCCATAATTAAGACGCATCGGTTCATCCCTATTTCTTGTTATACGGATGCCCAAATATTTCAATTCGTCCTCACACCATTCCATCGGATAATCCAATGGGAAGCGAGCCGTCGCATCTGTGAGGGGGAATATACAAGACTTATCCCAGTTTATCTGGACCCCAAGAGCTTTCTGAACACTATGAATTCTTTAAGGATGGGATTTAAGTTTTGTTGTGGGTCTCGTACATAGAGTGTGATATCATCAGCATATAAAGATACCAATATCTGCCTCATATTACACCGTAACGCACTGTCCCTATGATGCTGTCTCAGTTTTGCTGCCAGTGGCTCAACTGCTATCGCAAAAAGTAAGGGCGATAAGGGGCAGCCCTGCCGAGTGCCCCTTGTGACTGAAAAGCTCTGGGAGATTCTACCGTTACCTATCACCCTAGCAACTGGCGAGCAGTAGAGCAGTCGTATCCATGGGAGGAAAAGAGGGGGGAATCCCATTCACGTCCTTACTCTAAAGACGTAGTCCCTCTCTATTGAATCAAAAGCCTTTGTGGCATCTAAGAAGACAGCCACCAAGGGCAATTCTGATGAGACATTATTTAATATTGTAAAAAGTGTCCTCAAATTATGAGACGTCGCCTTGCTGGGGACAAAAGCCGACTGATCCGGCAGAATCAGATTTTCCATGAGTAGACTTAGACGGGTGGCAATGATCTTAGCGAGTATTTTCACATCGCAATTCAATAGCGATAGGGGTCTGTAGGAATCACACTTCTGTGGTGGCTTCCCTGCTTTTAAAAGGGATGTAATGAGGGTCTCTCTCATAGAGGGAGGAAGGTGCCCCACTTCCAAGGCATCTTCATAGACTTCCCGCAATATGGGGGCCATCAGATCTATGAATGTTTTATAAAACTCTACAAGGATACCATCTGTTCCCGTGGCTTTCCCAGATGGCATATGCATGATTGCCTCCCTTACCTCATCAAGTTCAAACGGGGCACAAAGAAATTGCCGCTGTACATCGTTCAGCCATCCTAGGTTCACATCCCTCAAATAAGCAAGTGTTTCCGCTCCTGTTGTAGTGTAGAGTGTTGTATAGTGTGCAATGAAAGTATTCAATATGCTCGCAGTATCGCTGTACACAATTCCATCTAACCCCTCCAGTTCCAGGACAACATTGGGACCACGCACTCGCCGTATTGATTCTGCCAATGCCCTGCCCGGTCTCTCCCCTTCTCCATAGCGGTGGGCCACCCAATACTTCCCTCTAAAGTGCGATTCCCTACGCGCCGCATCTACATACTCTGTGAGCTTCTCCCTAATCATCGATTGCGTGGCACCATCTGGTGTTGTGGATATGGTTGCTTCTAGCGGTTTAAGTTCGGTTTCCAGTGTACATAGCGTGTTCATAATGTCCTTGAGTACGCCAGCCCCCTTCGCTATACAAAAACCACGTAATGTGACCTCGAACGCTTCCCAGACCTTTTCCACGCTGTCAACAGAGTCTTTATTGTGCACAAAGAAATCTTGTACCTCCTCTCAGAGCACCTCCTGGAATACGACATCTAGCAAGATATTAGGTTGTAACCTCCAACTACCTCTCGGCGGACCATAGTTCGCTGCAGAGAGAGAGAGCCTGATAGTCAAGGACTGGGTTTTCTTAAGACCCAGCGGTGCCAGGGACAACACCTGAAACCTTCGTGGGTTACCTGTTCCAGCGTACAAATGACAGAGACACGGGACACTTCCTTCGGCGTCAATGATTCAAGGTTTATTACTGCAGGGAACACAGAAGTCACGAGAAGTACATAGCATGTAGGTTCTGAGAAACTGCTTCGACTTATATCTGTGGATCACTCCTTTTATACAGTTTTTCGTCATAAGATAACATAAGATAACATAGCGGACAAAAGTTTAAAACTCGGTTCCCACAGTACATTTCATAGGGGGTCGCTTTCATGTATTGAGGGCCCGGAACATAATTACAGTAGCATTTGGCGGTTCCCAACTGTAAAAGTACGTCTTCCCACCATTAATACATTCCATTCAGTTGTAAACGAATTTAAGGAAGAGTCAGGAAACAGGTGCAGAGGAAGATGAGGACAGTCAACAGATTGAAATGAGCGTAAGGGGGTGCTATCAGGAACGCGATTGCAAGGATCAAAGAAGATGTGACTAATGAATGCGCAACTGAGACAATAGACCGGCACGGCAAGATGAGCCTCGAGCGGGGCCATCTGCCTTGAAGTGTCATCCCCCTCGTCATAAAGACACCCTCAAAGAAACACGTGTCTTCCGCAAGAGCTTGGGAATCCCAGGGTCGCAAAGCGGACAGTGTCCGTTCGCTGGCTACTTGAGGGCAAGAAACAAAATGGATGCCATATCTAAGATGGAACCCGTGGGCTCAGATGAAGAAACCTGAGAAACAGACGAACGGTTTAGGTTAGCACAGCGAAAACGCGTACACCCACTAAACTCGTCATTTGCGGTTCATAGATACCAGACTCGACCACATTCGGGCGAGTCGAAAACACCACTTACAATTGTCACGGAACCTCAGACGCTCCTTTTGCCCTCATGTAGGCAAGCACTAGTCGTAATCAGAATCGATCTCGATATTCATCAGACCGTCCAGATGCTGCTGCAACATCATTCTATCCATCAATGCTTCCTTGGTAACAGGTGGCCGTCTTATACACGTCGTAGCACAGAGGCCACATAAGGCAGGACCACACTGCACACAAAGACAACACGTGAACAGAAATGCTACAACAACTCCAATGATCATCAGAATTTTCCAACCCCACGTCGACATCAGGCCCCCAAAACCATCCTAGTAGCGTCCAATCACCTACGTATGGACTCGGAGATCTTATGCAACTTCGAGATGGCTTGATAGACAGTTGAGTTCAGGAATGAAAATGCAGCAACTCGAATGGATCACCTTACATACTCCACCTCGATCTGCAAGAACAAAGTCTAGAACCATACGGTTTTGTAACGTCATAAGCCTATCCGCCTGAAGCTCTGCTGTAATATTACCAAGGGCACTTGCAGTGATATTAGCGGTCGATTCCACCACTCGAGTCAGCTGTCTCAGGTTCCTACTATTAATCATAGGTCCCCAAAACGGCAAGAAACCCTTAAAGAAGTCTCCTGCTTCTTGACCGGCAGTGTCTTCTTCGCTAATCACGCCTCTCACAACTCTGATCTTGTGATAATCCGACCCAACAGTGAAGGTCGGCGGCAACAGATTCGCAATATAACATGTGCCTGAAAAATCACGAGGCAGCCATGTATATGTGGGATCGTAACAAACAAAGTAAGTACCCTTGGCAGTCAAAAGAACAGGGGAAGAGGTTGTCGGCAACACATACGTTTCGGTACAAGCACTCCTCCCGAGCTGAGCTCGCGGGCTTCGGCCAAGACCTTTCAATCAGAAATTACCGAGATGGGGTACGATCCAGATCGGAGACGAGCTTTTAAGCTGCCGATCACCCACTGACATGCTATATTCAGCCTCACTCAGATCTCTATATGCTCGCACCTCTTCCTCTGGGATAAGCGATGCGTCAAAGATATCCCTATCTAGATCGGCAATCGCTCTTGCCAAAGGCTTGTGGTACGGGCCAGGACCATGATCTGCAGTGCGTGGCTCTCGATGGGGGTAGGAATCTAGTGCGCTACGAAACATTGTTTGGAATGCTCGAGCTGAACCCTGGGAACTATAAGGAAGAACCAAGTACGGAATTCCTCTATCAGTGGTATGTGGCATTAACCCACACACCCAACAATTGGTAGTGTTCATCACCAACTGATGTTGATGAAGGAGCTGAACAAAAGAGTTAATCATAAATTCCGCACGTCTAACCTGCTCGTGTTGTGGTAAGATGTGAAAGGAATGAGGAGAAACAGTGGAAGTAGGTTTAGGATCAGAGGAAGTGGTAGGTGAAACAGAAGGCAATAATAATTGTATTGCATAGTATACTCCACCCACCAATAACGAAGAAACAGTTAGGAACAGTAGGAACACCTGCAACATAAAACATTTAGTATGCACAATTTGATGTAACTTAAATCTTTGTAGTTTAGTCTTCTCCACTTCCGACAGCTTCGAGAAAACCGTCCGCAACGTTCTTGACGCACTTCGTTCTGTGTAGCAATAGTCAATCCCCAGGAGTTCCTAGGAACCGACGGCCTCCAACCTAATGTCAGGACCTACTAACCAGAAGGAAGTACCCGCACGGCCCTACGGTCCACCCGGATGTAAGGTACTTTAATTAAACAATATATACAAAATCTCCTAGCTGTGGAAACAAGTACATATGCAGAAAAGACTCAAAATTTACAAAATCACAATTATTCAAAAAAATGTTCAGAGTGGTAATGGGGTAACGTGAATGTCAGGGGAGAAAACAAATATTTTTTATTAGTCTATAGTGTTGGAGCGGAGAAAATATCTGCTCCTCCCAGGACATGTCTGATCTTCAAACAGTTGGTCCGATGATGAAACAAAATCCTGTCGACCAGACAATTGTTCAGATCTTGAGTTCTTTGATGACAAATGTTCAACAGTATCGTCCGGCTGCACTGAGGTATCTCCAATAGGCTGAGCGTCGCTGAATGGGACAAAGATCGGTACAACCTCAACTTCAGACGAGGCGATGCCCTTCTTTACCCACGAGTCCGCTGGCAAAGGTATAGGTACCTTCTTGGTGTGGGTGGCATGCACCCAATGCTTGCGTCCCTCCAAACGAACAGCAGTCCTCGTGGCAAGGAGCACCTGGTAAGGTCCGATGAACCTTGGCTCAAGATTTCGTTTTCGGCCAAAGTTCCTCATCACCACCCAGTCTCCGGGTTGGAGCTGGTGGCCTGGACCCTCCGTCTGCGTCGGCAGTGCTTCAAAGACCTGTTGGTGAATTAACCTCAGTTTAGCAGTCAGATCATGAAGGTAATCAATCAGCATTGGGTATTCAAGATCACAAAACACACTAGGCCTAGGGACTCCCCAAACATTGGCAGGACGACCAAACACAATCTCATATGGGCTGAGCCCTACTCGAGAGTGTACAGTCGCCCTAGTTGACAACAGAGCTAAGGGCAAGGCGTCAGGCCATGAGAGACCAGTCGTAGCCTGAATCTTTGCGAGTTTCAATTTGAGAGTTCCATTGTATCCCTCAACCAAACCTGCTGACTGGGGATGGTTGGCGCTGTGGAATTTTTGTCTGATTCCAAGGCCCTTACACACACTCTTCATCACACTCCCTACAAACTCACTTCCGTTATCAGACCATACAATCCGTGGCATTCCATACCGAGGAAAGTATTCCTTCAGTAGGACTTTTGCTGTGGACAGGGCAGTGTTGTCTTTAAGAGGGTAGGCTTCGATCCATCTGGAGAATGCGCAAACCACAACCAAAACATATTTTAGGTTATTGCATCGCTCCATATGGATAAAATCCAATTGAATCACTTCAAAGGGACATGAAGGGGGAGCAAAATGGCCAGGAGGTGTAGGAGTGCCCTTGCCAGGATTGTACATCATACATATCATACAATTCTTCACCAATCTCTCAGCACATTTAGCGATACCATCATTCTTCCACACAGGGGACAACAACTTACAGATACCTTTCGCGCTAATATGTGACAAGCCGTGTGCCATTGTCACAACAGCTAACACATACGCATCCGGCAACATCCACCTCTTATTCTCCGACAAATCAATCCAACAGCCATTCACATCCAGCTTTCCCGTACTCTCTTTCCATTTAGTCTTTTCAGTCTCGGTGGCCTCATTCTGAATCGCTTTCACACTCTCAATAGTGTCCTCGCACATACCAGTTTCTGTAGGCCACCTTACCGAACTCGTCACATACATTCTAGTTGTAAGATCTCTTGCAGTCTCTTAAGCAATCTCGTCAGCAAACGCATTGCCTCGACCAACATCATCCGTCACCTTACGGTGTGCACTACATTTAATAATCGCCACTTGTTTAGGCAAAGTAAGAGCATCCAAAAGATCATTCACAAGCTGTCCATGCTGGATCTTTGTACCATGCGATGTCATAAAACCTCTCTCTCTCCACAAACGTCCAAAACTATGCGCAACACCGAACGCATACTGACTATCCGTAAACACATTCACCCGTTTCCCTTTAGACAAAACACACGCTCTGGTTAAAGCGATTAACTCTGCCGCCTGTGCAGAGTTCTGATTCAATCTCGCAGTCTCCACAACCGTATTCAACATCACCACAGCATACGCAGTCGTCACATCACCATTCGGCAACTTAAAACACGAACCATCCACATACAAAGTTCCATCGGGTTCATTTAATGGAGTGTTTTTCAGGTCCACACGACCTTTTGTTTCTTCCTCAGTTCGTAAGTAACAGTCGTGCGGTGTTACTTCGTCTGATTCCATATTAGTTGGCAACAAAGTCGCTGGGTTTAGTACATTGCACCGCTTTATTTGAATGTGACTTGCCAAAAGCGTCAACTCATACCCAGACAACCTTGCGCTCGTCAAGTGTTGGGTTTTTGTACGATTCAAAAGAGTGTCAACTGCATGTGGAACCATCACTGTAAGCATATTATCCATGACCAATCCTGCAGATTGTCGGATGGACACCGCAGCTGCCGCTGTTGCTCTCAGACAACTCGGCAACGCTCTGCTACTGGGTCCAAGGTCGAGGAAAAATATGCGCATGGACGTTGCTTATCACCAAATTGTTGCGTCAAAACACTCAACGCACAACCTTCCCTCTCGTGAACGTATAATGTAAACGGCTTGCTGTAGTCAGGAGTACCTAACACAGGAGCCGAACACAACGCATCACGTAGTTCTGAAAAACTTTTCTGACATTCGTCCGTCCATGGCAAAGGAGATGGAACATCCTTGCACGTGAGGGCTACCAATGGTTTCGCTAGCAATGAAAAATTTGGAATCCACTGCCTGCAGTATGGCGTGATACCTAAAAAGGCACGCACATCTCTCTGAGTTGCTGGCACAGTCATTCGAGCAATTGCTGCAATTCTCTCTGGGGTCAACCTTCTCCCCTCCTTTGACAATAAGTGACCTAGATAGGTAACTTCTTGGCAACAATATTGCAGTTTAGAAGGTGACACTTTGTGATGTAAGTCACAGAGATGTTGCAACAAGGACACAGAAGCAGTTTTGCAAATGTCTTGTGTGTCTGCAGCCACCAATAAGTCATCAACATATTGGATTAAGGCCGCACCAGCCGGCAACACAAACGCATCAAGTTGGCTCTTCAGGGCTTGGCTGTATATCGATGGACTCTCGCAGTAGCCCTGAGGAGCACGTTTAAACCTGAAACTTCGACCACCTAACGAGAAACCGAATAAGTCCCTACTTTCCTCAGCAATCGGAATGCTAAAGAAAGCATTCTTCAAGTCGATCACTGAGAACCAAGAAGCAGATGCTGGAATCAGAGTCAGTAGAGCCGTAATGTCAGGCACCACAGGGAACTGAGGATTCACGATTTTTTTCACCTCCCGTAAATCAATGACAAAACGATAAACAGGAGGCTTAGATGGATCAGTGCGTTTCAGAATGGGTAGCACAGGGCTATTACACACGTTTCCCCGTGTCTCCTCGATAACATCTTTCTTGATCAAGTCATAAATGATCGTTAACAACCCCCGCTCACCATCAAGGGAGATACGATACTGGGGAATACGTGGTAAACGCACATTTGATTTCAGCTGTACAACATAAGGAGAGATATCAAGCAGGCCCACGTCATTGGGACCTGTTGCCCATAAAGATGCAGGAAGAGAGCTCAATTCCGGTGGGAGCTTATCAATGGACAAATACATAGGAGAGATTACTCTCTCACCCAACGTAAGCTGCACTCCCGCAGGAGAACAATACAGAGTCGCATACAGGCGTTTCAGCAAATCCAGGCCCAAAAGATTTTCACCACAACCAGTAGTTAAAATCAAAGGAGCTTTCAGCTCACGAGGCCCAATTGTAAGGGGCAAAGGGCGAGAAACCGGATTGCTAACAGGGGCGCCGGAGAATCCAACAGAAACATTTGTTAAGCCAGACAAAGGTGCGCCAGGGAGTTTCGAATGTATGATGGAACTTTTCGCTGCACCAGTGTCCAACAGAAAAGGCTCAACTACGCCCGAGGTGGCAACTGCGACGTAAGGCCCTCTCTGATCAACCGGAACTGATACTACTCCCTCTCCTTGTCTATGGCTGTCCTAGTAATTACCGTCGTCAGTACCCTGATCGATGTAATAATCATCCACATTGTACTGTGCGGATCTGTCAGACGATGATCCACGCTGATCGAAACAATTATTAGAATCAGAAGAATTATTAGAACAATCATTGTGATTCTGCGTAACACCACGACCTCTACCTCGTGTAGCCTGCTGAGGACCACTACGACCTCCTCTAGATGAATTACCACTATTCCGATCCCGCAAAACTGGACAATCGAATTTCAAATGACCCTCGCCTCTACAGTAGGCACACTGATTGTACCCAAGCATAGATCTCTGCGAAGAAGAATCACTTCGCGATTGTGACCTAGATGACTGCGATTGCGATCGATTCCGCTGCTGAGAATCGCTCTGATTCGAGCGCGGAGGATATGCTTGTTGCAACAAAACCTTCGTTTTAAGCTCTTTCGTTTTTTGTCTGCACGATCACTTTCCTCTTTTTCTCTATTTTCATAATATTGAGCCGTAGCCAATATCTGGGCAGAAGTAGAAACAGCCCACGCACTTTCCGAATTTTTCAATTTGTTGCTAAGGTCGGGCAACAAATTTGATACAAATTTATCCACAAACAGTCTCTGTACTTCCTCAGTACTCATATCTTGACCACTATGATCAATGAATGCCTCCTCAAATCTTGTAAAGAAATCGGAGACACTCTCGTCTTTCTTCTGCTTGCAAGCGGACAGTTTGTCCCAGTTAACTTTCATAGCTGGCATAAGCGTTTTCATAAGGGTAATTATACTTTGGGGTAAAGCCGTAATTAACTGTTCAGGTTTAGCCCCACCAACCTGCAAACCATCAGCCGCCACAAGAGCAGCCCAATCACCACCTAATTCGACTGCATGATCTTCATGACGTATTTTCGCCCATACCGGTTGTGGTACGACATTGCCAAACAACATATCGATATCAGCAAGATTCATTATCGTAGCATCCACTAGCTGCGACAATTCTTTATAGTACCCTGCAGGATTTTTGCGAGGGTCAGGCAAAGATTGCTTTACCTGCAAAACTTCCGACCGCTTCCATGGGAGGTGTATCCATACTCTTTGGAAGTGTGGCAAGATAGGGGGATTAGCAGCCGCATCACCTGGCATCCACACTGGTGGAACTTCACGCATGGGATACTGACCAGGCGTAGCCATCCATTCCTCAGTATCGTCATTAAACAATGCTCGAGGTATAATAGTGGGACGAAAAGACAGCAGATGCTCAACAGCACGTCGAACATTGCTACCCACCAGTATACCACTCGCAAACTGAAGCTGAAGTTCAATTACATCGATCGGTACTGCGTTTACTTCATCATTAGATATTGCTTCACGTAGAAATTTGCACATTTCATCAAACACAAATCTCTGTGTTGGCTCATTGAATTGAGAGAACGTTTCTAATATTATGCGCGGAGAATTTTTAATGGGGTACTTAATCCAATTACGCGCCATCCTAGTTAAAGTGTCACGTTCCCTACCATCAGGAAGCTGACTTCGTCGTTGGGGAACATCAAAATCAGTAGACCCAAGAATCGGTCCAAGAGGAGTGTAGAAATTGGCAACAGTAGGAGTACGTCGCCGAACAGACGGAGAAGAGGAAATAAATAAAGGGGTGACTATAGGAGAATCAACAACAGGAGGAGCAATAGCGGTAGACACAAGAGTGGAAGTAGCGGGAACAGTAGCTTGAAAAGGGATAGACGGAGGAGCAGTACTGACAGCAATAGGTGGAGGAATAGCGACAGGAGGATGTACAGGAATGAGACCAGCGGCAGGCTGATTAACAGCCGCCGGAACGACAGGTTGAGGAACAGGAGGGACCACAGGGACCGTGGTATTCTGTGCATATGGGGGTGGCGATTTCAGCAGATAGGACAATAAAGGGTCCTCCACTGCTTCCTCTCCCTTTTTATCCGTATCCGCTGGTAAAACAGGATAACATTTATCCAATGTCATACGTTGCAATCTATCAAAGGTTTCCTTTTCCTTCTCCTCTTTATCTCGCTGAAACTGCTCAGCTTTTCTCATCGTCGTAACGATACCTTCTCTCTTATTACGTTTAAGCTGCTTGATTTCTTTCTGCTTGGCTTCTTTACGCCACAACCGAAAGGAATCAAACATGGCCGGCCTTGCTTTTCTTTGGAACAATTTAGCTTCAAGATTATCTAAAAGTGATGTCTCCAAACTGCCATGAGGTGGCCAACTAAGGACACCATCATCTTTAGTATAACGAACCCAGCAATCATTGAACATAATAGGACCCACACCATGGCGACTATATAACTCGTAAATTGGAGTTCCAACCGGAGGTATCGGACATGAGTCCTCCAATCGGGAATCCGAACCACATCCTTTAAAGCAACCAAACAAAGTACTACGGCCAGGCATCGTGCACGCTAGCCAAGTTTCACAAACTTCAAGGGTTACTGGACTAACAAATGTCCCCGTAAAATACAAAAACACTCGGTTTTTGGCGACTGCAGACGTCAAATACAACAACTAAGAACAAAATACCAAGAACCACAAATGCAATGGAACCATGCAACAACTAAGCACCCACAACAACTAAGGACTATGGGAGCGACCCACAAATACTTAACTCAAAGATCAATGGCGTCACCAGGAAGGCCCGTCAATCGTCTCGCTATACCAAGGTCTACGCCAAGCGCCAAAACAGGTCGACAGTCAGGGCAGCAGTCCGTCGCAGCCGTCAGGAGGCGGGGATCTTCGCGGAAAGGTCTTCGGGCCACTTGTTTCGACAGCAGGATCAATGAAGCGGGGTGCACCTTCCCTCGGAGATTTCACACGAAGTTCCTCATGATCGTCGGGCTTTGGACCGGTAGCACTGATGCCGCCCCACGTTGGGCGCCAACTGAAGGACTGGGTTTTCTTAAGACCCAGCGGTGCCAGGGACAACACCTGAAACCTTCGTGGGTTACCTGTTCCGGCGTACAAATGACAGAGACACGGGACACTTCCTTCGGCGTCAAAGATTCAAGGTTTATTACTGCAGGGAACACAGAAGTCACGAGAAGTACATAGCATGTAGGTTCTGAGAAACTGCTTCGACTTACATCTGTGGATCACTCCTTTTATACAGTTTTTCATCATAAGATAACATAGCGGACAAAAGTTTACAACTCGGTTCCCACAGTACATTTCATAGGGGGTCGCTTTCATGTATTCAGGGCCCGGAACATAATTACAGTAGCATTTGGCGGTTCCCAACTGTAAAAGTACGTCTTCCCACCATTAATACATTCCATTCAGTTGTAAACGAATTTAAGGAAGAGTCAGGAAACAGGTGCAGAGGAAGATGAGGACAGTCAACAGATTGAAATGAGCGTAAGGGGGTGCTATCAGGAACGCGATTGCAAGGATCAAAGAAGATGTGACTAATGAATGCGCAACTGAGACAATAGACCGGCACGGCAAGATGAGCCTCGAGCGGGGCCATCTGCCTTGAAGTGTCATCCCCCTCGTCATAAAGACACCCTCAAAGAAACACGTGTCTTCCGCAAGAGCTTGGGAATCCCAGGGTCGCAAAGCGGACAGTGTCCGTTCGCTGGCTACTTGAGGGCAAGAAACAAAATGGATGCCATATCTAAGATGGAACCCGTGGGCTCAGATGAAGAAACCCGCGAAACAGACGAACGGTTTAGGTTAGCACAGCGAAAACGCGTACACCCACTAAACTCGTCATTTGCGGTTCATAGATACCAGACTCGACCATATTCGGGCGAGTCGAAAACACCACTTACAATTGTCACGGAACCTCAATAGGCGCATGATCGAAATAGGTACGAGCGAAATGCTGCACCTGTGAGATTGCCAGGCTGAGCCCCTCAGAAAGAATATGTAATCTAGGCGCACCCAGGATGCCGCCTGCGCAGTAAAGTGAGTACCTTCCAGTCTATCGGGATGCACATGTCTCCAGGCATCTATCAAGCGGTACTCAAGAAGTGTAGTATGCAGCCCCGCCCGTGCCTTAGTGTAGTAGTGAGGGGCTGGGTGAGACCTGTCGACGTTTGGTGCGCATGAGATGTTAAAGCCACCTCCCCATATAATGTGGTAGGAGCCAATGTCTATAATCTTCGCCCACAAATCCGTATAACACTGCAGATCATCTGTGTTCGGCCCATAGCTGCAAGCTAGAGTAACAGAGTCCGGGCCCAATCTACCCCAAGCTAGACAGTACCTCCCTTGTGTGTCCCATGCGGCTCCAGCAAGTGTGAATGGTATGCTCTTCTTTCTAAGGATTGCTGCGCCTCTCGCGTACGAGGAATAAGAGGAGAAGATTGTGTGCTCCGCCCATTTGCAGGCAAATGTACTTGAGTGTTGTGGGGTAAGGTGTGTCTCCTGCAACATTGCTACATGCACCCGATGCCTATCAAGATATGCCAATATTTGGCGCTTTTTTACGTGTATCACCCAGCCCCCGTACATTCCATGTGATAACATTCAGCCTATCAACGTCCGATGAAGCCATGAGCCTGGGGAGGCACCATCCATGCAGTTATAGTCTCAATATCGCAGGGCAGACCCCAGTCTATCTCCTGGCGAATCTTCATGTCTAACATTGACTGGGCAACAGCAAAACCACTCAACCCACCGACTACTCCCTGCAAAGTACAATCTTGTATATCAATGACCATGTGCATCCCCCAACTTGACCTCCCTTCCCTCCCTCCGCCCACTGAAGCAGCCCCAACTTGCCAGCAATTATCATCCATACCCCACTCCACCAGAAAGAGAGACAACCAGAGAGAAAAATGATGTCCATCATGTGCTAACCACGCAGAAGTCAATAACCAGTATCCAATCCTCCTGGTGACCAACACACAAAGGTAACAACAGGGAACCCCCCCCCCATTGAACAGTTGGGGAACACCCGATGGGGGACTTACTACTAGGTGTCAGCGTGTTCACCCCTCTCCCCTTAGACCCATGCAGCCTGTGCGTCAGGGTCCTAGTGGGTCAAGGGTGCCTGGTTTATCACCAAAACGTGCTCTGCTCTTAAACTCGAACCATTGGGTAAGTGGCATGTAAAACAACACAAAGTGCCCTTTCCCAATATTAGTACTTCACAATGCAACACTTAGACTTATCTGCCCATGTCAGTCCCACACTAGGAGTCCTCGTCCACTTCCTCCAATAAGTCCTGCCGCAGCGCTGCTTTTTCTCCATCTCTACGCTGGGTGTGTTTTACGTGTTTCAGAAACTCTTCCACCTGCTGTGGCTTGGTGAAAAAACGCTGTTTCCCTTGATGCGTGATTCTAAGGCGCGCTGGATACAGCAGAGCATAATCAATTTGGGCCACCCTTAGCTTGTTCTTGATGTCCAGGAATTTCCGTCGCTCCTCCTGGACCACCGGGGTGAAATCCGGATATATAGAGAACTTATTCCCATCATACGTTAGTTGTTGCTTGCTCCTCGCTACGCGTAATGCCACATCTCGGTCCCTGTAATTCAACAGCCGGGCTATTATTGGTCGCGATGCGGCACCTGGAGGGGGCTGTGGTCCCTAAGAGCGATGGGCCCGTTCCACTATAAATTGTTTAGACAGAGATTCCGCTCCTATCGGGTCACCAACAGCTGCTCTACGTACTCCTCCATCCTGCCAGTGCTTGTCCATTCCGGAATGCCAATTATGCGTATGTTATTGCGCCTACTGCGCGCTTCCAAGTCCTCGTTCTTTGCGGCAATCAACCTCAGGAGTTTGTCCATGCGGGCAAGCTGCTCTGTAGCCCTAGCAGTCATATCCTCATTGTCAGATATTCGTTGTTCAGCTTCTTTTAGACGGTCATCACGCCCTTCCAGTTTTTGGGCTATAGCATTCAATCTGGAGGACATCTTGTCCACTTTGTCCACAACAGTAGCGAATCCATGGCACACTTCCTGCAGGATGCTCTGAACATCCGTCGCCTGTTCCGCCGGTCCTCGCCGCGCCTCATCTCCCTTATTGCCTTCTTGAGTTTTCTGAGCACCACGCGGGCCCCTTTTCGCTGTTTCGAAAGTGAGTTTAGGTTGCCTGGTGTCGGGTTTGCCCATCACGGCTCAGTAGCGCACACGTCCCCAGTGACCGCGTCGTGAAAAATATATAATAGGAGGAGGATCGCTGCAGTTCTTTAAGCAGTGTGGGCAGTTACACCCGCCAGTGGCACATGGGAGGCAACCAGGACACAACTATGAGTCACAGTTTTCAGCCAGGTTCAAATGGCGGTGCTCGTAGATCCCAAGCACAGAACTTCCACTAATCAGTAGGCCCCAGCGCTACACCGCCAACACAAGTACGACCCGCTGCATAAATGCTGGCCTACTGGGAGGACTTCCAGCCAGTGCCCCAAAGGGAGATGTGCGTTGTGTAACACTCGATCACCGCTCTTCTGCGATATGCTCTGGTAGTGCAGATAGATGAGGGCAGCTGAGTCACACTGGGCCCAGGAACTCCCCCACAGGGTTCTCCACCTCCACAGCATGCCACTAGGTAGCCCCTGACTCCTTACTTCCTCCACAAGCAGCACCACGTGGATTATATAGAGCGTCACGGTGTGCAAATTCCTCTCCCCTGGAGCACCCAGGCCACAATCATGACAACAAAGAGGAGGACATCTTCGTGGTATCATTTGCAAGGAACGTCGAGCGCCAGTGCAGGCAACCTCCAATGTGCACAGTAAAGATTGCAGACATGACTGTGAGAGTACTCATCGACAGCGGGGCATCAGTGAATGTCATGGACTCTGAAAAATATGAGATTCTGACACCACGCCCTCCTCTCTCTCACCAAGGCCAAGATCTATACATCACCACCCACATGCATGCACGCATCACCCACAAGGCTCTCTACTCCAAGTCCCCTGATTTTCTCGCACAGAAACTTGTATTATCCGGAGGAATCAGAAATTCCCATGGAACTCACTCCCACCAGACATTAGAAAAATACCGCCTCTAGCCCACTTCAAAAAGGAGACCAAATCAGGGGCGGTGGGAGAAATTTGAAAGTGGTGGGGCACAATCTGATTTGCATACAGCACCGTAGCGAGCGCCAGCAGGGTGCAAGCCCGAACCCCAAAAGGGGGGTTTGAGGGGGTAACCCCCGCCGAAGAAAATTTTGAAAAAAAAGATGAAAAATCGTGCATTTTCAAGCAAATTTGAGAAAGCAGGAAGGTTAATAAAGCAATTGTGGAAGTGCAGTTATTACATTAATAGTTGGCATAACATAGGTAGCTGCTTATTCAGTATAACCACAGAGCTTCATACATTCTGTCCTATTACGCTCAGGTGCTGAATTCAGACTATAAGACTTTCATGAAAATCTCAGATCAACAATATTCACACCTAAGGTGGGAGCAAACAAGGCACTCCACACTTTTCTGGCAAAGAAACACATTTTAAATTACTGTAGGACTGGTATATACATCTGGCGAAACTCCACAAATAATACCCTAGTGCTAGTGCGCCCCGCTGCGCTGGCGAGATTGTGATAAGTTAACATAGGTGATCTACTTCATATGTCGTGGCCTTGTCCCAAAAATACGGCCCCCTCGTTGTGCTTGCTTTCCTGCCCCCTGTTCCCTTGTTGTGCTTGCTTTCCTGCCCCCTGTTCCTTCGTTGTGCTTGCTTTCCTGCCCCCTTTTCTCTGTGTGTGGCTCTCTGTGTGTGTGGGGCTCTGCGTGTGTGTGTGTGGGTGGCTCTGTGGTTGTGTGGGTGGCTCTGTGTGTGTGTAGGTGGCTCTGTGTGTGTGTAGGTGGCTCAGTGTATGGGTGGGTGGCTGTATGTGGGTGGCCGCTATGTGCAGAAAAACACTTGCGAGTGCAAAATGAGGGTACAGTGTCTGCCCTTAAAGTCCAGCGAGCTCTGCACCGTCTTTCAATCAACACACCCTACCCAACAACGGTCAATGAATCAATCCAGAGAAGAGTGGGAGCACGGAGGACCACACAAGACACGATGAAAGGCTGACCCAACAGCTGCCGATGGACCACACCAGAGAAGAGTGGGAGCACGGAGGACCACACAAGACACGATCAAAGGCTGACCCAACAGCTGCCGATGGACCACACCAGAGAAAAGAGGGGGGAAAGAGGGCGGTATAAGACTATCAAAAGCCAACCCAACAGTGAACGAGAAGAAACCCAAATGAAGTAATGCAATATGATTGAAAGCATATTTCCCAGGGTGTACACACAGACCCCTTTCTCTCAATGGCTGCTCACCATCTCTCTCTCTCTGTCTCCGCACCCTCCTACCCCCAGTTGTGTAGACAGTCACTGTATGCCACCGGGGACTCAAGTGTACCTGCAGTACACACTGACCCCGAATGCCCCCTTATCTACCCTCAACCAGACCCTACAAAGACATGCCCACTTAACAGCATACATGGAGGGAGTCTTCCAATGGCTATGCCAGCGTGCCAACACGGGCTTCGCATTTGTGCTCCACGCACAGTGTATGCCCACATGCAGCATGCAAATGTCCTGTCTGGTCCAAAACAAGCATGCATTGGATGCTACGAACCTCTTTCATGAACGTCTACTCCTAAAATGTCGCCAACACTCTAAACAAAAATATATGGCTGCATTTTCAAAAGTATATATACTTTTTTTGCACTAGACTACGTGGCCTTGAATTGTTGCAGGCTGGCCACCTGTTCGCAGAGGCAGTGTCGGTCGCAGAGAGAAAGAAAGGCTCTCTCAGACTCCTAATGATCAAGGTGTGCCACCTAGCGGCACGTGCCTATGCGAGCACATGTGCATCACTGCTGCTGGCCGCGGGTTCAGGTGTGCAGGCCCTTGCACATCTCACATACATTAAACCCACGGCGGCGGGCTGAGGTGGAGCTGCCAAGGTAGAGGGGAGGTTGTGGTCCGCGTGATCCGCTATCTCACCAAATGCCCGTCCTGTAAATCTACCACAGTGACTGGGGCACCAGGCTGCCGACACCCCCTCTCGGTTGAGCTTCCATGGGTGCCCCTGAAGCAATCCACTCGTATTCCGGGTGGCACAGCTGTGCCCACGCCACTCGAGCTCCACCTTCGATCCCGGACTTTTGCCAGCAAAACAAGCCCCTCCCCCTTGCTCTTTATGAATACTCTGATTCCCAGATACCCCATTAACGCACAATTCTCCAAGGCATGCAGTGCAGGTTCGCCATGTGCAAAAGTTAGCAAAGGATACTCACTCGTACAATGATCCCTCAATGTGCTGTGGGGGTATTGTTTGTGCATGTTTGTATATCTTTAAGAGTGTGGCTGTATATTCATCGTATTGTAACATGTTGTGTACCTTGGAGCGGGGGTGTGCGTGCAGTCTTTAATTGCGTGAGTGTCTACCCAGTGAGTATTAGACGCAGTGACAATGTTGGTCTGTGAGTGTGAGTCCCGTGCGTGCGGCGCTTAGAGGGTCGAGGTCCCGTGCGCAGGCTTTAACTAATGTTTAGGAAGCCGAGCGGTCTCGGACCCCAGACACAGCTCCCGCCCCTCCCTCTTCCTCCAGACATCCTCCTCACAGCTCTTGCCCTCACTCGCCCCACGCCTTCCTTCCCTGCTATTACCTCGGTCACTCCCCCATCCTTCTAGCGTCCGCTTCGGCACTCCTGGGTCTTGAATCTCCCGCCCCCTACTCCCTCACGCCTCGAGACGGAGCACGAACGGGCTGCACGTTAGTGCAGCAAACTATTACTAACCGATACAGTGTACACTCAAGGGACAGACTACTCAGTACTCACCCAGACAGGCAGCGACGCTGCGACGGAGAACACACCAGGACTGGAACTGCACTGACACTCCACAACACCGGGGCCTGCTTGCTAGTTGCTTCTCTTCCTGGCTCCTCCCCGTGGTCGCGCCACTCTGCACCCGCCCACCCACGCGCGGCATCCAATAATGGATGTTGCACGGTGGGCCAGCCAATCCTGGCACTGCATGCAGCGCCAGGATTGGCTAGGGTGGCACATGGACTGCTCGCCCTGAGCAGCCATTCAAACCCGGCCCGGCTGAAGCCGTACCTCCAGCCCCTTCTCTATGCCTAAGGGCATCGGCGCATGTGCGGGCAAGTCTCAGCCCGGGGGTATCATGCGCACAGTGCTGGCCTGCTGCAGCTGCTGTCACTCAAGCAGCTGCAGCAGACCAGCAGCCCCGCCCCACCCCCTCCGAGTCCGACCGCATGGCGCACCATACCATTGAGGCATTGACGTGACGTCACGTCACATGATCCCGCGCTGTTGAAGAGAATATTATATTAAGAGAATATTACTAGTGTGTAGTGCACGCACGGTGCCTCCAGGGCTTAGTGGGGCTACGCCCCTACGCCCCAATGGACGCACTGCGCCTGGACCAAATCCTTCCTAATGGGCTAATTCCTCTCCTAAAGCTCACTCTACAATCACCCCCTCAACCAGACTTTACCTATCATCACTGCACTATTCCTTGGCTGCCTTCCCCTACATTACCTACCCTGCACTTTGAACAATCCCTCAGGGTGATGAGACTGCTTTTCTAGGTTATTGCATCGTTTTTTCTCCTATCCCTTATAGTAGTCGAATATGATGACTGTTTGTTTTACCATATACTGTTTCTATTTGTTTCCTTATTCCTGGACTCCCCCCCCCCCCCTTTGTTCTGTATCCCACCTGATACTACTGTAAAGCGCTCTGATACCCTCACTGGTCTGGTGGTTCGCGCTCTATAAAACACTAAATAAACAAATAAATAAATAAATGTGGGCACATAGCTTCTGCCATGTTGAGGAGTCATTGAAGTGGCTATCACAAGCAACAAGCTGGTCCCCAGAGCAAAACTTCATATCACGAAGGAAAGAAGAGCACGCTGCTGAGTTGCCACTTGGCCGAAGATCCCAACCTAGTACACAAGTCTCATGCCCAATCCACACTTTAGAGCTCCCACAGCTCTTTAACGGACTAGTAGGCAAGCTGAAACATAAACAGATCAAACTACACATCGACACATACGTCAAAACCGCTGCCCTCTGACACCGAAAGGTTCCCTTCCATCTGAAGCATCAAGTCAAATGAGAACTACAAGCGCTCAAAGACCTCAGCATAATTTAAAGAGTCACCGGTTCCACTCACTGGATATTACCTCTGTGCATAGCACCCAAGACAAAACAGGGAGGAGCAATAAGGCTCTGCATAGACATGCAACTTCCAAACCAGGCTGTCATATCACGCCCACGATAGATGACATTGTGGCCGATGTTAATGGGGCCAAGAGGTTCTCTAAACTCGGCCTCCATTCCAGGTATCATCAGCTGGAACTTGCCCCTCAGAGCAGTTACATCACAACCTTCTCTACGCACATAGGACTGAGAAGGTACAAGAGAATGAGCTTCGGCGTATCCTCTGCTATAGCAATCTTCCAGAATGCCATCAAGCCTGCTGAGGTCATTAACATAAGTGATGACATCCTCATCTTCTCGAACAGCCTTGAAGAGCATCATGTTTGCTTAAGAGACATGTTGTAATGACTGTCAGACAGTGGTCTGACACTGAACAAGAACAAATATTCTTTTCTATCAGGACTCCGTTGAGTTTCTTTGGATACGTATTCTCCCAGGAGGGCCTGCGAGTGGATCCAAAGAAAGCCCTGGCAATCCAAACTGCGCACACACCTAGAAACTCAACGAAAGTCTTCAGCTTCCTCGGAATGGCCTCCTATTGTGGACATTTTATTCCCAACTTGGCCTCTCTGTCCAAACCCTAAAGGGCACTCACAAGTTCTGGGGTGTCTGGGAGTGGATAATGAAGCTGACAAGGTATGCAAAGCAATCCAGGATGCCCCCCCTGGACAAGACAACACTGATGTATTTCTATAACAATTCGCTCCCTGCATTCTTCTGCCCACCACCAGGGGGATGAATTGTGGGGCTCTACAGTGTTCTAAAAAGATTCCTGACCCCCCCCTTCATGCATATACTGACTTCCAGTCATTTGAATTCTACTTGTAAATTGTCATCCATTCCCAATCCATGCTGGGTTTTGTGAAAGCCAGCCTTCTCATGCTTGAAGCCAGCCTGCTCATGTTTGACACTCCATTACCTAGAATTCCCTGCTCACTGTTTCATCTGCACCCCTGCAGGCCAAGGATGGGTGGAGGAATTTAGCTCACCTGTGGCTGGCTGCTGCCAGCCTTCTCATACCTGATGCATGTGATTACTGTGAGCTCTTTTAAGCCCTAGCTCCGTTCTGTCCAGTGTTGGTTATTGTAGCTGTGATCCGGTGAGACTGATCCTTGTTTTCTGAGCTTTTGATATTCCTGAGTTCCTGAGGTATAGATATTCTTTGTTTCTGTTCCTGGGCTTCTGCTATTTCTTGTTCCTGATTTGCACTGCTCTCTTGACTCCTTGTTTCCTGAGCTGTAGCTATTTCCTGTTTCCTTGAACTAGCACTGCCTGCAGTGCTACCTTGACTCCTGAAGCTTTAGTAATTCTCTGTTCCTAAACTAGCACTGCCTGCAGTGCTACCTTGACCCCTGCGCCTTAGCTCAATTCTTGTTCCTGCCCCAGCACTGTCTTCAATACTACTTTGTTTTCTTGATTCCTGAACCTGCTCTATTCTAGTACACTCTTGTAGCCTCCACTTCTGTATTTCCCTTTTCAATCCCTGTCTTTCTTCCCATTTCCTTGGTTCCAGTTCCTAGTTTTCTGTCTTTCTATTCCTGCTGTCTTGCTTCTAATTACGTTGTATGTTTGTTACTTGCATTCTGACAAGTGTGTCCTGTGATTTCCTTCATTTCCTAATAAGCACTCCTCCTTGCTAGCTCCTTGTCCATTTTGCTTGTTCTACCCCCTAGGTGGTGTTTTTGTTCACTGTGAGTATTGTCTTTGAGTTACATTTATAACATCACCATAGGTATCAACTCCACAGACTCTGCGTGTCCATGCATATCCTATATTGGATATTTGCATTCAGTATCTGTAACAGCAATTGTGGGTGAGGAACTTACTGAGCTTCAGTCTTACTGTGTGGAGCTCCCGAGTGCTTTATCCCACATTCCCTTTATTGTTAATGTTAACCCTATACCTGTGTTGCTGTGCACTTGGGGTGCACAGCAAAACAGATAGAGACGTCTTCCCGTGATATCATTTGTATCTTTTTGAGTTTTCCCACCAAGCTTAGAATTGCTTTGATCAACGTTTATTCTCGACCAGTTGGTTATGGCCAATTGACAACTTTTCTACTTACTATTCCTGATAGTATTTTGGCAATTCTTGGCGATGATTTTAATTGCCAGTATGAGCACTTGAATGGCCTGAATGTGGGTAACCTCTTTGATGAGCACCTGCACTGGGCCATTCCAGAGCCCAATATCCCGCCAATGCGGGCATGAACCCCACTGGTACTCCAGATGAACACCCTCACACTGAACCATTCACTTTGGGGCGTGCAATGGGCACACAAAATCTGATTCTCCGGGAAATCATACTTATAATAGACTAAGATGTGACTCCATTTTAGATTATATCCTGGTGGACACAAAATCCTGGCATTGTGCCCCGACACGATAGTGACCATAACGTTCTGATTCTAGAGACGGTTCCACTGTGTCCTAAGAGTGTACATGATGTCAAACCATCAACTTCTTCTCGGTCAACCGTGACTAAATGAGGGGCGCTGGGTGGCGCTTGAGCAGTATGGCCGCAGTTCTGTGAGGCTCCTGCAGCCTTGCTCATTTATCCGGCATTTATCTGCTCACTGAACGGTTGGAAGTGATTTACTGTTGTCCAGTCACAGGTGATGTCTCACCGAGGCTCCGGTGTAAATGTCAGCATTAAAGCTAATCTCTAGCCCTCACTGCGGTCCTGAGAAGATTTGCCGAGGAGGAGTGTGGAACTGCTGGGCGATGGGGCCGGAGGGGTGGCTCACGGGAGTCCGGTGCTGGACACGAGGCGGATAGGCCAAGAGGCCCAGAGACCTGTCCCCTCCGGGCGCCCGCAGTGAGTGAACTTGTTTGCAGCGTGATGACCCCCCCCCCCGCCGATGGTGGAAGTGTGGAATGACTTGTAGCGTACTTTCTGGTGGATGGTCACTGGAGCTCGCTCTGACGTCCCCAGACTTGTGCTGGAGCCGTGACGACCGTGGGGAGTGCCATATCGCGAGTGGTGGCTGCCGTGAGGCCTTCCTGCCTGGGACAAAGCGGTCCCCTTGGATCATTGACTTGGTGACCTGACAGAGTATAGGGGGACCGGAGGCGGCTAACCTACAGATTTACAGCGAGGATGGATCTCCGGTGCTGGTCGGGACCCGCTATCAGTGGCGTCTGCTGATGTGCCTGCTTTGCCGCCGGGCCCCCCTGCTGCTGGGTATTGGACGGGTGGCTTGCGGACATTCCCTTCGCCCCTTGGATGACTGAGGTGGGAGGCTCCTGCCTGCGGCCCGGCTGTGTCCCCCCTCTCGAGACAGTAAGTGCGAGTTGCTGACCCGTGTCGGGGGCGGTGTGGCCGCGGTGGCGGGAACTCAGTGACGGCCCTGGTATGCTTTGGTCGGCAGAGGGGCCCCTGCTGTATCGGCCCTGTAGATTTGTCTGTGGCACCATCCATTGCTTTCCCGCCCCCCGCTTCCCTGCTGCGGAGCGAGTCCTCCACGCATCGGCCCATAGCCTCGCTTCTCGTGGTGCCATCATTGTTGCCTGTGGGCTCTGGGGGAGAGGAGTTTGCACAACGTGACGCTCTGGAAAATACCTGCGGTGCTGCATGTGGTGAGTCCTTCACGCATCGGCCCGGGACCTCGCTTCTCGTGGACAGCTGCCGGAGCAAGACTACAGCCCTTCACGGCTTGTCAACAGCGGTTTGGAACCTTCCACTACGGCATACTTTTGAGAAATGATTCAGCTTTCCACATTGTGAGCACGTTTTTCCTTTTGCAAAACACAGGTCAGATGTAGAATGTTCTAGGCCACTGTTGCCACAGGTCCCGTCTGATTTTGACTGGGCTTACTGGTACGTCGGTCCTTGTCGTCTCTGGATGACGTCAACATTTTCTGCTTTGATTGCAGAGGGCTTCTGCGGGCAGGGCATGGCAGGGCGTTTGTTGAAGGCTGCTTCCATCTCCTCTGCCCATGAGTTTGGCAGTTCATGAGATCGTTCGAGGATGAGAATGTCATCAAGAGAGATCCCTGGCTTTCTCAGGATCAGCCGGTGGAAGACCGTGAACCGACATCCCTGAATAACTTGTGCTCTGTGTAGTGTTGTCGTCGGTGGCGTAACCGACAGAACACGTCACGGTCACGTGACATTGGTTCTAATAAATAGCGTCTATGCACGCACGTACGCCAGTTGGCGACGGCGTGGAAGACGAAGAGCAAAGAATACCCGTGTCTGTGTGATTATTACTATTGGCCTCAGTATCGGTTCCACGGCCCCTGCACTGGCCCTATCCTGTGTTGTGTGCGTCCCACACGACATAACAACTGGCGACGAGGGTGGGATAGCCCTCGCTGTTGCAGTGCCACGTCTGCTGTGCGGCAATCGCGAGTCTGGCCATCGGCTTGCGGCGCTCGTGCCCGGCGGACCCCTCCCCAAAGTGCGGCTGTCTCCATGCATCGGAGGGAAGAAGGACCGACTGCAACTGCAGTGACAGTGCGCGAAGCCACTAGGTGAGGTGCGCCGGCCCTCACGCTCGAGGATCGAGTCTTGGCCTACCCTAGGCCCAGCGCCACGTGGCTCACGGCGAGTGGGTGAGGGGTGATCTCTTCCACTGCGCAGGACCGCTCAACGAGGTGCTAGAATCATCACCCCCGGACACACCTTGAACGCCACGTGCACGGGCCCCAGCATGGCCACGATACATCCCATTGAGCCATTCGTGGTGGAGGGGTCCCCATCCTCATTAGCCCCCAGGTGGAAAGACTGGGTGGACCGACTAACAATCTTCTTCGAAGCCACCAAAGTCCACAAAGAACCACAAAGGGCCATGATCCTCCATCTGGGAGGCAAAGACGTCCACCACATCGCAAAAAACATTAGCGGAAGCCACTCCCAAGAATCATCACACGCTAATCAATGCCCTGAACGCGCATTTTGAGCCCATGGCTAACCAGGACCATGAGAGGTTCATATTCCTTCAGGCACGACAACTGCCAGAGGAATCGCTGGATACTTATCATGCACGCCTGAAGAGCCTGGCGTCCACGTGCGGATTTGCTGACGTCACCGAAGAGATTCGGGCCAGATAATACAAGGCTGCGCCCCTGGCAGATATTCTAACATTAGGGCGCACCAAGGAACTATCGAAAGCCCGGGCTGCGCACATGGAGGCCTCCCTCTTGGCGCCGGTGAAAGCGGAACCAGTCAACAAAGTCACGGTCAAGTCCCCGACGAAATGGGCCAAGAAGGGTGGTGAAGCACCTCCAGCAGGCCAACCCAAGTCATGAGGCTACTGTGGGGGACCGCCACACACACCGGCAGAGTGCCCCGCAAGAGGAAAGCGGTGTTCGGGCTGCGGCCCTTTCAATCATTTTGAAAAAGTGTGTCGAGCGAAGAAATTTAGGAAGCCACGCCAGATCGTAAACGCGGTGCCAGAGGGAGACCAGACTCAAAGTGACATGGACGATGATGAGGAGGAGGAGCGCACGGTACACAAAGTACACATGGTTGGCACCGCCACCCGCAAAACCAGAAGCCTACCCCAGTGTGGCGTCAGTATTGGCAAGCAAGAAGTCCTTGCCATCGTGGACACAGGGGCGACCATCAACCTAATGGCCTCAGCTATTTACAAAACTCTGAATCCACCGCCGGCTCTACTCCCATCAGCCATTACGGTGTTCGCATATGGATAAAACACTCCCCTAAAGATCAAGGGAAAATTCAAGACCTCAATATCCCATGGAGACCGTTCGGTCACTGCCAATGTATTCATGCCCGAAGATGGACAGGGCATGCTACTAGTTCAAGTTCAAGTTCAGGAATTTATATAGCACACTACTCACCCAGAGGGTCTCAAGGTGCTTGGGGAGGGGGGATTATTATTTATTGAATAGCCAGGTTTTAAGTTCTTTTCTGAAGGAGATGTGGTTCTGTGTAAGGCGGAGGTGAGTGGGGAGTGAGTTCCAGGTCTTGGCCGCCAAGTAGGAGAAGGATCTACCTCCCATCGTGGATCTTTGGATGCGCGGAACAGCGGCGAGGCCTTGATTGGAGGATCTTAGTTGGCGGGTGGGTGTGTAGAAGGATAGTCGAGTGTTGAGGCATTCGGGCCCTATTTTGTAGAGGGTCTTGTGTGCGTGGGTGAGGAGACTGAATGTTATTCTCTTGTTAACGGGAAGCCAGTGGAGGTCTTTCAGGTGGCCGGTAATGTGATCTTGGCGAGGGATGTCCAAAATGAGTCTCACTGATGCATTTTGTATGCGTTGGAGTTTTTTCTGTAATTTGGCTGTAATTCCGGCGTAGAGGGTGTTTCCGTAGTCTAGTCGACTCGTGACCAATGCGTGGGTGACAGTCTTTCTTGTTTCGGCGGGGATCCAATGGAAGATTTCTTTGAGCATACGAAGTACGTTGAAGCAGGAGGATGAGACGGCATTGACTTGTCTGGTCATCGAGAGTGAGGAGTCTAAGATGAAGCCAAGGTTACGTGCGTGGTCTGTGGGTATGGGTGCTGAGCCCAGATCCGAAGGCCACCATGAGTCGTCCCAGGCAGTGGGGGATGATCCTAGGATGAGCACTTCCGTTTTGTCTGAGTTAAGTTTTAGGCGGCTGTTTTTCATCCATACGGCTACTTCTTTCATGCCTTCGTGAAGATTGGTTTTGGCGGTGTTGGGGTCATTGGTGAGGGAAAGGATCAGCTGGGTGTCGTCAGCGTAGGAGATGATGTTAAGGTTGTGTTGACGCGTGATGGATGCGAGTGGGCTCATGTAAACGTTGAAGAGGGTGGGACTGAGTGATGATCCTTGTGGTACACCGCAGATGACTTTGGTGGCCTCTGATTTGAATGGGGGAAGTCGGACTCTCTGAGTTCTCCCTGCAAAGAACGAGATGATCCAGTCCAAGGCTTTTCCTTCTATGCCGATGTTGCTGAGTCGTTGTATGAGGGTGCTGTGACAGACAGTGTCGAAGGCGGCGGAGAGGTCGAGTAGAATGAGGGCTACTGTTTCTCCGTTGTCTAGTAGTGTTCGGATGTCGTCAGTTGCTGCGATGAGGGCGGTTTCGGTACTGTGTTTGGCTCGAAAACCGGACTGTGAGGGTTCGAAGGAGTTGTTGGATTCGAGGAAGGCGTCGAGTTGGCTATTGACGGCTTTCTCAATGACTTTGGCCGGGAATGGGAGGAGGGATATGGGGCGGTAGTTTTTAAGTTCAGAGGGGTCTGCAGTGGGTTTCTTCAGGAGGGCGCTTACTTCGGCATGTTTCCAGCTTTCTAGGAAGGTAGCGGAGTTGAAGGAGCAGTTGATGACATCACGGAGATGGGGTGCAATGATGGAGTCAGCTTTGTTGAAGATTTGGTGGGGGCATGGATCTGTTGGCGAGCCAGAATGGATGGAGTTCATTAGGCGGATGGTGTCTTCAGTGGTGATTGGGTTCCAGGCACTGAGGTTGTTAGAGGGCAGTTTAGGTTCTGAGGGGGGTGGAGAGGATTGTTAGTTGGAGCTGTTTTCGAAACTGTTATGTATATCTGCAATTTTGTTGTAGAAGAAGGAGGATAACGAATCGCAGAGGTCTTGGGAGGGAGTGATGTCGTTTGAGGCTGCGGTGGGGTTGGTGAATTCTTTGGCGATGTTGAATAGTTCCTTGCTGTTATGGGCGTTGTTGTCGAGTCGATTCTTGAATGCTGATTTCTTGGTGGATCGAATTAGCTGGTGGTGTTTGCGGGTGGCTGCCTTGAAAGTGGTCATGTTGTCGGTGGTTGGGTTATTTCTCCATGTTTTCTCGAGATTACGGCATAGCTTCTTGGATTTCTTAAGGTCATCGTTGAACCAGGGGGGCTTTTTGCTGTCTTGTTTGGTGTGATGGTTTTTCAAGGGTCAGCGCTGTGAGTGATCCATTGTTTGAATTTGATGGCCGCTTGGTTAGGGTCCGAAGATAGGGCGGGTGGGTTTTGGTAGAGCGATGTGAGGAGTTGGTCGGTGGTGATTTTGTTCCATTTTCTTCGGGGAATCGGTTGAGGGGGGTTGTGGGTCGAGGTGGATTTGTAGCTGAAGTGATCACAGCTGTGGTCCGTCCAATGAAGAGTTGTGGTGTGATCAAAGGAGATGTGTTTGCTGGAAGTGAAGATTGGGTCGAGCGTATGTCCGCCTACATGGGTGGGGGTGTCAACAAGTTGTTTGAGGCCGAGATTAGCCAGGTTGTCAAGAAGGGTGGTGGTGTTGCTGTCGTTTTTCTTTTCCAAGTGGAAGTTGAGGTCTCCTAGTAGAATGTAGTTCTCGGAGGCGAGGGCATGTGGACTGATGAAGTCAGTGATGTCTTCACTGAATTGATTACGGGTTCCTGGAGGCCTGTAGAGGAGGGTGCCTCTGAGTGTGGTCCTAGGATCGGTGTGGATCTGGAAGTGGAGGTGTTCGGCGGTTGTAAGTATATCCTCGGAGCTGGTCGTGATTTTGATGGTGTTTTTATGGACGATGGCGATGCCTCCTCCTGTTTGGACGGTGCGGTCTTTTCGGATGATCTTGTAGTTGTCCGGGATGGCTATGGCGATGTCGGGTGTTGATGATGCGTTCATCCATGTTTCAGTAAGGAAGGCGACGTCCGGTGATGTAGTGTCCAGTAGATCCCAGAGTTCAGAGGCGTGTCTGTCGACCGAGCGGGTGTTTAGCAGGATGCATTTCAGGTGGTTGGACTCGGAGCTGTTTTTGGGGTTAGCGGATTTGGTGTGGTTCTTGATGCTGGTAAATTTGCAGGAGTGACAAGTGAAGGGACCGTGGGTACATCCTGGGGCCGCTTCGTAGCATTGCGGTGTGCGTCCGGGGATGAGGGCTAGAAGGGTGGTGGCGTCGTATCTTATGTGGGTGGAGTGGGGTTTGCGTGGACCAGGGGGTCTGGCGCTGGCCGCAGTCCAGGTGCAGACGGGCTTACCTTTGGCGCACCTTCGGCGCGCAAGGGGCGCGACCGCTGCGCGTGAACGCTGCGCGAAAATGCTACTGTCATATGCGGATAGTGTAGGGGGAGGGGCGAGGGAGTGTCAGCTGGGAGGCGGGGAGCGGGGTGGAGATCCGGTCCGAGAGGCACAACAACAACAGAAATGAGAACAAACAAAATGGCAGCCTGCCAAGAGCCAAGAGCGAAGCAGGGTTCTAATCAATTTCGCAGGCAGCGCGGCACAATAATGAATCTAGTTTAAGCGCACTTGGGCAATCCAGCGCTCCTGATACAAAACGAGCAGTCAATTAATTATTAAATAAGCACTGAGGCAATCCTGCGCTACGATACGAAATGGTGAATAAATTAAATAAATAAATGGTTAATATGCAATCTCGCGCTACGACTGAGATGCGCTGTTAATTTAGACAGTGGCAGCTGTGTGAGCGAGGCAGCAAGCAGCAGACTGGCGCTACGATACCAATGGATATGGAACAAAACAACTGCCAGTACTGCTCGAGCTATTTAATCATAGACTAAATAAGCTGAGTTGACACTTCTCAACTTAGAAGGACCAAACATTCAGTCCACACCCAATGTTGATGTATAGAGGTTTATTTTCTACTTACAAAATTATTTTAAGAAACTTTTTAAATTTTTTTGTTTGTATCAACTAAAGAAAGATCACAAGGGTCTATACACTAAATGGGGTTTGTCAATATGTACAATTCAAATGAACAAAAAAGGGAAGATGTGTGGGTGATGCAGGGGAAGGCAGTAAACAACAGGAATATCCAATTCAACTCACTCAAGCTCGCAAACATGGCATTCGTACTACAATCAATCCACATAGAAACACTACACATACAACAAGTGGGGGAGTATGAAAGTGACTATTTACAAGGGGAGGAAATTCCTATCCAATATATACAACTAGGGTAAGCAAAAAAAGGCTCAATTCTTAATGAGAAAACACCAAAATACATTCAATATAAAAAAGTGAACAAACTTAAATTTCTCAATTCAAATGCACTATATGCAACCAACTAGCTGAATCTCAATCACCCCGATGACACGAGGTCACCGTGAGGAGAAGTTTAACAATTATTCAATCTAGAGGGGTCGACGCGTTTCGAATCCCATTACTCCTTGGGATTCTCCTCAGGACCAAAGACAGACAAAATCTGAAAAACATAAAATCAACATAAGAAACAAACTCAGTCAGATATCAGCACACAAGAGAGACACTCAACTTAACATTCAGCCCAACACACACACATGTAGTACCTGTCGGGTTTTCTTTTCGGGTTCTTTGAAGGAAACTGTAAGGAAGAGAGGAAAAATCCGTGAATATTCTATTCGATGGAATTGCGGAGCCTCAAAAGAAGAAGACAGTTGCTGAACAACTTACTGAAATGTGTTTTGTAGTCCTTTGTAAAGTTTGACGTGTTTGATCCAGTCTCAATAAATGGAGGGAAAAGCTTCCGTTATGTGTCCATCTGTTGAGAAAATACCAGAACTCATAAACGCGATTCTAAGACGAGATACTATCTGTCCTCTTTAGAACTTGTGCAAAGACCGCTTTCAGCAACTAGAGTTCTAAGTTCATCAATGAGCTCTTACCGTCCGTAGTCTTTGTCCGTGAACCTCGTTTGGCAGTGAATTCCGGCGCCGTGTTGAAACGTCATGAATTGGGCGCTTATAACGATCATCATCAGGGCCCCTGGGGGTTCTGGGAACTGTAGTTTATGTAGATATGTTACGACTTTGCCTATAAATGATACAGTTCTGACATTTCATTAAGTCCTTTAGTGGTGGTGTTAAATTTGAGTATAAGCATTGCCTCCCTTTGTCTGAGCTTTGCTTCCAGGTCGCCTCCTCTTTTGTCAGGGTCGATTTTGGAAATGACCGTCCACTTCAGGTCGGTTTCGATATGTCCATTTTCTAGCCAATGTTGAACTAATGGCGCTGTAAGGACTTTCATCTTGATTCTTGATTTATGTTGTGAGATTCTTTGTCTTATCTCTTGATTTGTCTTTCCGATGAAGACGAACTAATGAATTTCCATGGATGGTTGAATAATCGTACTAGGGACATCCAATTTAGCATTCAATTCTCAAAGACTAGACTCACCTTCTTAGACGTTGAAGTCTACTGCACAAATGGCAAATTGGTAACAACTTTATACCGGAAAAAATCGGATAGAAATAAGGCACTCGACTTCTCAAGTAACCATCCGCGAAGCCTAAAACAAAACCTACCGGTAGGCCAATTCCTCCGAATCAGGAGGAATTGTACATTTAAAGAAGAATATACAGAACACCCCAATGTACTAAGAGAGAGACTCCTTCAGAGAGGTTATCCGTCTAAACTCTGAAAACAAGCCCAAAAAAGAGCGTGGTGGACACCACGGGAAGAACTACTCAAAAGAAGAAAACGTGAAAAATTGTCTAGAGTTGTTTGTGTTTCTACCTACTGTCCATCGTCTAACTGGCTAAAAAAAAACATCCACCAAAATTGGCACTTAATAGAAGAACTTGACCCTCAATTTAACAACAAACCGCTCTTTGCGTTCAAAAAAGACAAGAGCATTGCCAATCAGATTGTACGAGCAATGGTACCAAAAGCATCAAGCCCCACATTGAGAGAATATGTAGGCTTGCCACCTATAAAAGGCCATCATAAATGTGGGACATGTGTCAATTGCCCCCTAACAACGGAAGGATCATTGTTTGAACATGACGGAATCTTCTGGAAACACGACAGTTTCACCAACTGTAAAACCCGTAATGTTGTGTATGGCATTGTTTGCCCCTGTGGCAAGCTATACATCGGAAAGACAAATCAAGAGATAAGACAAAGAATCTCACAACATAAATCAAGAATCAAGATGAAAGTCCTTACAGCGCCATTAGTTCAACATTGGCTAGAAAATGGACATATCGAAACCGACCTGAAGTGGACGGTCATTTCCAAAATCGACCCTGACAAAAGAGGAGGCGACCTGGAAGCAAAGCTCAGACAAAGGGAGGCAATGCTTATACTCAAATTTAACACCACCACTAAAGGACTTAATGAAATGTCAGAACTGTATCATTTATAGGCAAAGTCGTAACATATCTACATAAACTACAGTTCCCAGAACCCCCAGGGGCCCTGATGATGATCGTTATAAGCGCCCAATTCATGACGTTTCAACACGGCGCCGGAATTCACTGCCAAACGAGGTTCACGGACAAAGACTATGGACGGTAAGAGCTCATTGCTGAACTTAGAACTCTAGTTGCTGAAAGCGGTCTTTGCACAAGTTCTAAATAGGACAGATAGTATCTCGTCTTACAATCGCGTTTATGAGTTCTGGTATTTTCTCAACAGATGGACACATAACGGAAGCTTTTCCCTCCATTTATTGAGACTGGATCAAACACGTCAAACTTTACAAAGGACTACAAAACACATTTCAGTAAGTTGTTCAGCAACTGTCTTCTTCTTTTGAGGCTCCGCAATTCCATCGAATAGAATATTCACGGATTTTTCCTCTCTTCCTCACAGTTTCCTTCAAAGAACCTGACAAGAAAACCCAACAGGTACTACATGTGTGTGTGTTGGGCTGAATGTTAAGTTGAGTGTCTCTCTTGTGTGCTGATATCTGACTGAGCTTGTTTCTTATGTTGATTTTATGTTTTTCAGATTTTGTCTGTCTTTGGTCCTGAGGAGAATCCCAAGGAGTAATGGGATTCGAAACGCGTCGACCCCTCTAGATTGAATAATTGTTAAACTTCTCCTCACGGTGACCTCGTGTCATCGGGGTGATTGAGATTCAGCTAGTTGGTTGCATATAGTGCATTTGAATTGAGAAATTTAAGTTTGTTCACTTTTTCATATTGAATGTATTTTTGTGTTTTCTCATTAAGAATTGAGCCTTTTTTTGCTTACCCTAGTTGTATATATTGGATAGGAATTTCCTCCCCTTGTAAATAGTCACTTTCATACTCCCCCACTTGTTGTATGTGTAGTGTTTCTATGTGGATTGATTGTAGTACGAATGCCATGTTTGCGTGCTTGAGTGAGTTGAATTGGATATTCATGTTGTTTACTGTCTTCCCCTGCATCACCCACACATCTTCCCTTTTTTGTTCATTTGAATTCTACATATTGACAAACCCCATTTAGTGTATAGACCCTTGTGATCTTTCTTTAGTTGATACAAACAAAAAAATGTAAAAAGTTTCTTAAAATAATTTTGTAAGTAGAAAATAAACCTCTATACATCAACATTGGGTGTGGGCTGAATGTTTGGTCCTTCTAAGTTTAGAAGTGTCAACTCAGCTTATTTAGTCTATGATTAAATAGCTCGAGCAGTACTGGCAGTTGTTTTGTTTCATATAGTTGTAGGCGTAGCCTTACTGCGCTCAAGCCAAACCCTTCTTTGCTTCAAGACGATACCAATGGAGGCAGGCAGACCGGGGAGCAGCGTCAGGAGCGACCGATTCTGTGAGACACAGGATGGTCCGGCTGAAGACCTAGGAGTCGTGTCATTCGCGTTTGGAGTACATCAGGAATCCATTCAACAACTACTAATGGACTTTGCCGAGGTGTTCAAGGGGATTGGAAAATTCCGCGGAAAGGAAATCCACCTTCACATTGACAACACCGTGCAACCTGTAGCTCTGAGGCATCGCCAAATAGCGTTTCACCTGAGACCGTTGGTCGAAGAAGAACTGAAGAAGCTCGAAAATGCGGAAATAATTGAGAAAGTAACCGGCCCAACCCCCTGGGTCTCGCCGATCGTTGTCACGCGGAAACCCAAACAGCCGGGGGCGGTCCGGATATGCGTAGACATGCGGCTTCCCAACGCCGCCATCAAGCGGGAACGCCACATCACCCCCACCATCGACGACCTCATAGGTGAAATGGCGGGAGCGTGCTTGTTCTCCAAACTGGATCTGCGATCAGGCTACCACCAGCTGGTACTGGATGAGTCCTCACGTAACATCACCACGTTTTCAACACACCTAGGGCTCCGAAGGTATACTCGCCTGAGTTTCGGGATTTCGAGCGCAGAAGAGGTCTTCCAAAATGTAATACAAGAACTCATCGCTGACATCCCCGGGATGATAAATGTCAGTGATGACATAATGATACACGCGAGAACCATACCTGAACACAACAATCGCCTTACCCAAGAACTCCGCAAACTACGGGATGCAGGGCTTACACTGCACAAGGAAAAATGTGAATTCCTGAAACGGAAAATACAATTCTTCAGATATACATTCTCAATCGAAGGAGTAAATCCAGACCTAGAAAAAGTAAAAGATATCAAAGAGGCTGCTCCCCCCACCATCGTCACCGAAGTCCGGAGTTTTCTGGGGATGGTCAATTATTGCGGGAGGTTCATGAGAGACCTGGCCAATCTGACATTACCTCTGAGAGAACTAACCAAAGAAGCCACGCCGTGGAGATTGGGCCCGGAACAGGACAAAGCGTTTCGTGACATCAAAGAGGCCCTGTTAGCAGCTACCACATTGGCCTTCTTTGACCCACGGAAACTAACATTGGTAGCGGTAGACGCTGGTCCTGTTGGATTAGGGGCAGTATTGATGCAACGTCAGCGAGCGGATGAAAATTGGATCCCCGTGGCGTTTGCCAGCCGGTCCCTTACAGAGACGGAGCAGAGATACTCCCAAATTGAAAAAGAGGCGATCGCTATACATTGGGGGTGCAGACACTTTCATCTGTATGTATATGGAAAGCCATTTGTCGTTGCCACAGATCACAAACCACTGGTTGTGCTGTTCTCTGGGACCTCTACTAAACTGCCGCCCGCATTGAAAAATGGATGCTACAGCTCCAAAACTACAACTGCCGGGTGGAGTACCGGCCCTGGTCCCACACCCCTGCCGATTACTTATCACGACACCCCCGAGCAGCCACTAGGGAGGAAATGGAGGATGCCGCTGACACGGAAGAATATGTAAGGTGCATCACGGCCCGCTCATGCCCGCTGCCCATATCCATAGAACACATTGCAGAACCACGAGAAGAGATGAATGCCTTCAGCGAGCCATCGGGGCCGTGCAGACAGGAAACTGGCACAAGGCAAAAGAGGAGTGGAAGATCCTGACTCCTGGGGCCCAACGCATAATGGACAGTCTGTACCATGTACGGGAGGAGCTGAATGAAGACCACACGGGATGTCTACTACGAGGACATCGTCTGGTAATACCCTCATCGCTAACAGATCAAGTGGTTCAACTAGCTCATGCAGGCCATCAAGGCATGGTAAAGACGAAATTGCGCCTTAGGACAAAGGTGCGGTTTCCATTGATGGATGATCTCGTCGAGGTCACCGTCAGGTCCTGTGCCGCATGCCAAGTAACTGGAGAACTTCCCATACCAGCCCCGATATTGGTGGAACCACGACCCAAATCTCCTTGGACATGTGTGAATCTTGATTTTGGCAGCCTTCCAGATGGTCGCCACACGATGGTACTAATCGATGATCATTCCAAGTATCCGGAGGTAGAAATTGTGTCCACCACCACTGCAGCAGAACTGATTCCGAAGCTAGAAAAGATCATGGCAACACATGGGATCATACGAGAACTCCGGACCGATAATGGACCTCCGTTCCAAGGACAGGAACTGGCCAACTACCTGAACGCACTAGGCATCCGGCATCGGCGGATCACTCCAATATGGCCGCAAGCCAATGGTGAGGCCGAAAGGTTCATGCGAACTCTCAACAAGGTCATTAGGATTGCCCATGACAAGGGTCATTCCATCGTACTGGCCATCTTTACATTCCTGAGAAGCTACCGGCAGACCCCCCATTCCACTACCGGTGTCGCTCCCGGACATTTGCTCATGGGACGTGTGATCAGGGATTCAATACCCCACCATCCGCAATGGCAGCCTGCGCCTCCTGATGTATGTCAGGTGGAGTCCCGCCGTCAAAGATCATGTGCGCACACCAGTCGACGGAGAACGGCCCAGCAATCCCAGATTGCCCGAGGGGACGTGGTGATAATGAAGAATAGGATCACCAGTGGCAAATTCTGCCTCCCCTATGAATCCGATCCATGGACCGTCATCAGAGTCAAAGGCACACAAATCACTGCGACCCGAGGCCGGGAAAGGGTAACCCGCAACGTGTCGCATTTCAAGAAATACCAGATCTCGGAAACCAGAGCGACACCCTTGATGGCCCAGGGCTCCGCGCCATCTCCGGTCAGATACCCATCACCAGGCAGAGACCCCAGTAGCCCTCAGGCTCCCTCGGACACATTAAACGCCACTGAAGCTCCCCCTGCTCAAAATGAAACTCCATGTCGGGGTGGCAACCAGGACAGTGAGGATGTTGATCGCAGTGACCCAGGACCAGAGCTGGTGCTGGAAAGCAGTGGAGTCGAGGAGGAGTCCAGTATTGGTGAGACCCAGAGCCGAGGACTGCCCCAATACGGGCTGCGACGGAACCCGGCGCCCTCCAGTCACCTGAAAGACTATGTAATGTTAGACTGTTCTTATTTTATTATCTTGAATAGTATTCCACCATGCAGAAACTCTTGCGAATCACAGACTATGGGGAGCGGCCAATCCTGGTTTCTCCTGGATACACATCTCTGTGATTCCCTATGTCTGCAGTGGCAGGTGATGGTGGTTATTAGTCTTATTTGAGGGCGCCTAGATCCTTGCACTCTTGTATTATGTATTTTTTGTGTCATAGGGTTTTAGTCCTGTTTTTTTTATTTTATTTTTTTATTTACTTTCGGGCTTAAACTTTTTCCTTTAGGGCACATCATGTCCCAGTGTGTCCAGGGGGATTCTTGGAATGCTGGATTGAACACTCACCCTGCAAGTCCCCCTCGCACCGTGCACAGAGAAAAGGGGAAGGAGAAGGCCTCAGCTCCCAGAACCTGCATGCTGTCAGGCCGACCACCGCTTCATGGGCAGGCCTACTTTTGAGGGTCTTGGTGCTTCGCATGACTCTGACGTCCTGACGCTCTCTATAGAGCCTGCCTCGCGGCCGCTGTGATTTCATACTGCTAGACACGACTCGAGGGCAATACTAACACAGGAATCCATTCAAAATCATGGACTGGGCACGTAGGACTATCAAATAAAAATAAAAATCAAAGTTCCTCCACGGGGCTGACAAATTACGGCAGCAGCCCTAAAACGGCTCTCCTCAACAATTAATTTGAAATGGTATACATGTTGGAGTCTTCCTGAATTCTTCAGATTACCCGTCCGTCTCCAGCATCCTTTAAGGCAGATATAGGATAATTTCCCCATGAATTGGGTTTCACCTTGATCTGAAGAAAACCCGCCATAACGCCTTCCTAAATAATGCTTACGTCTGAGTTGAAACATCGACGTTCAGGTCGTCCGGTTCTAAATTAGCAAGCAATTGTTCAACCTACCAGAGACACTTGATTCCTTGTTATACTGACAATTCTTGAATAATTTGTACATATTATATGTTTATTTCACCCATGTATGAATGACACTTATTTCACCCATGTCACTAAGCACTTTTTTCACTATATTTAATGTCACTTCAATCTTTAATTGAATTGTTGGCAGCCTCATCGAAAAATGCATAAAAATACTGTGTCTCAGAACAAGAAGTAAATACTCTTGACACAGCGTAAAATTGGCTGTCTCTTGTGTTCCGGCTTAACCACTTAAGCATTATTGCTACAAGCCGAAATGTATGTTTTTTGATTAAGCTCATTAATCTTGAAGCAAGTGTCCTTACACTACAGAACCAATTCTAGCTTTATGTATAGACCAGCAGCCCGTCCCGACGTTGTCCGGGTATGAATTGCTGCCGGCCAGTAGTATATATTGTTTTGTAGGATTTCGTTTAGATAGCATTTCTTATCTGTGACAGGCCTGTGAAACGCTCCGATTCACAGTGCACCGCTGATGCACTTAAAGTTTGCAATTCTAGAACTTGTGGCGGGAGTTGTGTCTAAAAGTGTATGTCGGTGCTGGCCATCAATTAGAGAGACCTGTGCATTTTTCAAATGGGTGGTGAAAAGATATGAGTATGTTGCTGGAGATGTGGGCCGCTGTGCCACCAATGTACTTACCGGGGGAGGGTAAACACCCTTCATTCCGCAACTTTCTTTCCGCATACCATCACTCCGCATACTTTCATTACAAAAGTACCATGACACCGCAACGCCATTATAAAGCCTGGCATTACATTTTATATGCTTTTACCACGCATACATTTACAACGAAATTCGTTGTAAATGCATGAATGGTAAAAGCATGTTTTTTTTTTAATGTTTAAGGTAAGTATGGGTATAGGGGTATATGTTTTGGGGTACTGAGGTATATGTTTGGGGTGTTTGGGTATTTTAAGGGTTCAGATATAGTTTTGGGTTATGGGGTACAGGGGCAGTTTTAGGGTTTAGGGATAGGTATGGGTTTTGGGGTACAGGGGTATTTTTAGGGTTCAGGGCGAGGTTTGGGTTTGGGGTATAGGGGTATTTTTAGGGTTCAGGGCTAGGTTTGGGTTTTAGGGTACAGGGGTATTTTAGGGTTCAGGGGTAGGTTTGGGTTTTGGGGTACAGGGTTATTTTTAGGGTTCAGGGGTAGGTTTGGGTTTTGGGATACAGGGGTATATTTAGGGTTCAGGGCTAGGTTTGGGTTTTGGGGTACAGGGGTATTTTTAGGGTTCAGGGGTAGGTTTGGGTTTTGATGTACAGGGGTATTTATAGGGTTCAGGGCGAGGTTTGGGGTTTGGGGTATAGGGGTATTTTTAGGGTTCAGGGCTGGGTTTGGGTTTAGGGTACAGGGGTATTTTATGGTTCAGGGGTAGGTTTGGGTTTTGGGGTACAGGGTTATTTTTAGGGTTCAGGGGTAGGTTTGGGTTTTGGGGTACAGGGGTATTTTAAGGGTTCAGGGCTAGGTTTGGGTTTTGGGATACAGGGGTATTTTTAGGGTTCAGGGCTAGGTTTGGGTTTTGGGGTACAGGGGTATTTTTAGGGTTCAGGGCTAGGTTTGGGTTTTAGGGTACAGGGGTATTTTAGGGTTCAGGGGTAGGTTTGGGTTTTGGGGTACAGGGTTATTTTTAGGGTTCAGGGGTAGGTTTGGGTTTTGGGATACAGGGGTATATTTAGGGTTCAGGGCTAGGTTTGGGTTTTGGGGTACAGGGGTATTTTTAGGGTTCAGGGGTAGGTTTGGGTTTTGATGTACAGGGGTATTTATAGGGTTCAGGGCGAGGTTTGGGGTTTGGGGTATAGGGGTATTTTTAGGGTTCAGGGCTGGGTTTGGGTTTTAGGGTACAGGGGTATTTTATGGTTCAGGGGTAGGTTTGGGTTTTGGGGTACAGGGTTATTTTTAGGGTACAGGGGTAGGTTTGGGTTTTGGGGTACAGGGGTATTTTAAGGGTTCAGGGCTAGGTTTGGGTTTTGGGATACAGGGGTATTTTTAGGGTTCAGGGCTAGGTTTGGGTTTTGGGGTACAGGGGTATTTTTAGGGTTCAGGGCTAGGTTTGAGTTTGGGGTACAGGGGTATTTTAGCGTTCAGGGGTAGGTTTGGGTTTTGGGGTACATGGTTATTTTTAGGGTTCAGGGCTAGGTTTGGGTTTTGGGGTACAGGGGTATTTTTAAGGTTCAGGGCTAGGTTTGAGTTTGGGGTACAGGGGTATTATAGGGTTCAGGGGTAGGTTTGGGTTTGGGGGTACAGTGGTATTTTTAGGGTTCAGGGGTAGGTTTGGGTTTTGGGGTACAGGGGTATTTTTAGGGTTCAGAGGTAGGGTTGGGTTTTGAGGTACAGGGGTATTTATAGGGTTCAGGTCTAAGTTTTCTGTTTTGGGGTAGAGGGGTATTTTTAGGGTTTAGGGGTAGGTTTGGGTTTTGGGGTACAGGGTATATTTATAGGGTTAAGATGGGTTAGTGTTTAAGGGTGTTGGGGTATTTTAAGGAGTAAGGGTGGGTTATGATTATGGGGTGCAGGGGTATTTAAAGGGAGCAGGGTGGGATTAGCGCACAATATGAGTCATGGCATGAAGGGCGGAACTTACCACACGCCCCCAGCATTTGTCACGGCCCCAGCACAGGTCCACAGCACAACGCAGACCCGCCCACAAGGGACTACTTTGCTGGCACGGTTCTTTTACCTTTTAAATGTATATGGTGGGCGTCTGCATAGCCTATGTCCTTCTGCTGCAACTGCCCTTTCCAACGCTGTATTGGGTGATGTGAATGGTGCTGTGGTTCCTGAGATTACCCGCCTCAAAGGTATGGGCTCTCTCTTTATTATATTAGTACGGATGCCCAGGTTCTGAAGGACACAGGGCCACCCCATTGTTACTATGCGTGATTTCAACAGCAGCGTGATCTGGGTGACCGGAACCGTGCTGCTGGGAACGGTGGGCAGAGCATCTACTGCCTTGCTCGACCTGTGCAGGGCTGCAGGTCAGGAATTGCTTGGGAGCTGCTATGGCAGGAGCTAGGCTCGTACGTCATCAGCCCAAGTTGGGCCGACATGCATCTTCCGTTTGCGTTGTCGTAGAAAACGGCATCAAGGAGTCAGTGCAGATAGCAACATATTCATCACCGCCTCATCGGCAGGGGACATAGCTCCATACCGGCCTCATCGCCAGTGTAGCGTGGTGGAGACCCTGCATGGCCCCACATAGGAAGGCTTATCGCAGGGCTGTAAATAATGGACTCACACACAGTGCTTATGTGTCGGCAAAGATGCTGTACAGCCTTACGCCTGCCTATGTATCTCCTCGGGCTGCGCGGAGTAAGATAAGTGGAAACTATGTTTAGTAGAGGCCAGGTGGCCATCTACAGCTCCCAATATTAGCGCCACCATTATCATTACAACAACCATTATCATGACTGCCATTGAGATACCATGAACACCAGTGCTATTAACACCAATACAATTATTACCACCTATAGCTCTACCACCACTACCACCATGACCACCCCTATAATCCCTACCGCATTACCGCAACCACCACTGCTACGATTATTACAACCCATGTGATTACCACTGATACCATCACCATTAACACTACCACCACTGCTCCCATATTTTTCACCATCACCATTAATAACATAGTAAATAAGTCTGGCTTCAATCACCTGACATGTGCAAATTATGTCTGCATGTGTTTGCTTGTTAAAGCCAGACATAATTGCTTTACCAATGCTTCTTTCAAATTAGCCTGAAGGGGCCCCTTTGAGAAGCAACCTATCTCTTGTGTGTTAAGATAAAAGAGACGTAATTGCCTGTTTTTTTCTGATAGAAGCAACATTTCTGAATTCAAAGAGATACTGATTAGTTATGCTCTGCGTGACTCGGTTTTTTCACATGGCATATTCTAATAACAGTTTTTTTTTAAATTTATCCTCCCACTGTTAGCATCCTGGAACTGTCATTTGAGTTCTTAGTCCCAGCTGACTACCCTGTGGTGCTAATGAGCTCCAGGGGGTTGTTTCTCTGTCTTCATTGGGCCTTTCACTTTGAGATGCGAAGTGGAAAAGGAGCGGTGGAAGCCACAAAAAACATCCTCTCTCTAAGGAGCATATTTTTGGAAGGACTATGATTCTGAACAATGGAAGACAAACTGCAATAATGTTTAACTACATGACATCTATCGTTTTAATTTTCTTCCACTGATGCATCCTTAATGCTAAATAATTAGCATTTGCACTTATATCATACTTAGATACAGACACCCAAAACTATTGACAAGGAAGTAAAGCATTGTCTTAGGATAGTGGGCTACAACGTTTAAAATAGATAAACGGGAAAGGTGCAGTATATGCTTGTCGTTTTTACATTAGCCGGTCCCTTATCCCAAGGGTATTCCTCCATGTGACTACCCACATGCCTGTAGAGCAAACAGGCAGGAGGTCAATCTGTTGGCTAGTTTTTGGGCTGTTTGTGGGTATTTTTTATGGTCTTGTGGGACAGTTTTTACTGTTAATTCCCTGAAATTAAAGCAAACTTTGCCTGCAGTAAGGCCACAACCGTGCTCTCTTCTATACCTTACAAGATAATGATACAGCATGTCTTTACAAGATCAAACCTGCCCCAGTTTCCAATGTGTAATGTAATGTAATGATAATACTTGTAAAGCGCACTGTTACCCCATCTCGGGGTGTTCTGGCGCTGAAGACCGCTGGGGAACCCGTCCTGGCTTTCCCTGTGAGGTGGTCCCTTCTGGCTATCTCCAAGGTGAAACCAGGCATCCCCGGCGTCTGTGGGGGGCCGTTGTAGAGATGAGGCAAGCTTAATGCCCAGAGTTGCCGAGTGTGATCCCTGGTTAGAGTAGGCACCGAGGCGAGAATTATCGAGTCCGTTGACCCAGGTCCACGACCCTGCCGCGTCGGGAATTGAACCCTGGTCCCGGGCCGTTCTCTGCTTCCGGGTCTGCCGCCTCTAACCAGTGAGCCGCACCACTTTTTTTTACTGTCTAATTCACTGATGTGGTCCACTTTTATGTTGGTGCCCAGATTTATTGTCTGTCCCAGTTCGAGCCTGCCCTTAGTTACTGTTGGAGTGGATGGACCCTGATACTGGCGTCCATCTGTGTCTCAGTGTCAATTGCTTGTTTGGGGCTACAGATTGATTGATCTGAGAGAGATGTGGAGAAATGTGGCTCAATGGTTAGAGCGGCAGACCCTGATGCAGAGGTCTGGCCCGGGACCAGGGTTGAATTCCCGACGTGGCAGGGTCTTGGGCTCATTGTCTGCGGACTCGATATTCTCGCCTCGGCGCCTACTCTAATCATGGGGTCCCATGCTGCAACTCTGAGCAAGAGCTTGCTTAATCTCCACAATGGCCCCAACAATGCTAGGAGGCCTGGCTTCACCTTGGGGGTGCCCAGGGAGAGCCACGAAGGGTTCCACAGCGTTATACAGCGCCGGGACGCCCCGGTGATGGGCAGCTGTGCGCTTTACAAGTATACTACATTTACATGTCCTAAACTGGGCCATATGCTAGAGACGATATGTTGTGGATCTAAGCTTTTTCTTGGGTTTAAGGACTGCTGACAAAGGATACCTGAAGCTGAGGTAGATCACAGGCAGAGTAGAGAGCTGCAATCAAACACGTTGGCTTCACATACATTCCTGTGTAACACGTCTTTATTATTTTCACTATCAAAGCAGGGCATAACACAGTGTATTAAGAAAACCAATTACAGCTACTACTGTCTAGTTGCACAATCTATACAGTACCCAAGCAAGAATAATGACAACCAGAATGTCAAAAGGAGCAGTCAAGGTGCTACAACAGCCCATTATATGTGCAGCCTACCTACCAAATGAGAAGGTAAGAGGAGAGAGAAAGAAAATAGGAGGAAAACAGGAGGAATGAAGTACAATCATGAAAAGTGTTTATGTAACATACTTTCCGTCCTATAGCAATTTCTCCCAACTAACTGAGAAAGGATCAGATGAATGCATGGTCATCTCAATTTTATTAGGATCCGGCTATTATGTGAGCTGCAGCACCCGCAAGCATGCAGCTCTCTCCGTAGGCACAGCACTACAACATCCAAAATAGGTCTAACAGACTATTTCAGGAACATCCCGCCTTATGTCCATGAATTGAATCAGCCTATCATTTACTTTGCATATCGATGTTTCAAATGTTGCCATTTCGTGCATAGCTTCCAGCCAATTTTGGTGAGCTGGAAATACTGGTGATGTCCACAGTCGTAGAATACTGACTTTTGCTACCTCCAAAGCCGTGGTCAACTACCTGGTCATGCAGAAGGTCATGGGTGGTAATTAGCAAGATCCTGTAGTAATGTAAGCTTGGGCAAGGTCAAGGTCTTATCTATACGCTCTCCATGTCTTACCCTTTATCATGGTCTTCTAGGAGTTGTTCCTATTTCTCTTCTTGAAATTGTGTGTCTAATTCTGCTCCCCTCCACGTCTTAAGTAATACTGAAGTGGTGTGAGAAAAGATGTTAAGAATCAGGGTGGCATATATATTTGAAATCGTGCTACCCCCAAATCAATGTAATATGCAGTTAAGCATTGGTGAGTGTTGCAGTGGAAGGGAAAGGTTTCTCAGCATTGCTTTTAAAGAATGAGCTGGTTGGCCATTTCTCCATCTTTGCATCTGTGGGAGCTTGTATTATGTCATTAGGGCCAAGAATTGCATTACTAAGCCATCTTTCAGTATGTCATCTGCATTAGTAACCTTGCAAGCTTAACAGATGGACCAGCTAGATTCCTCCTTACCTCTCTATATCGAACTATTCCACCACAGCGGAGCCTGTGAGTTTAAGAGGTCGTAGGTTTTCAACAATTTGTGTGCTTTCTTTCAAGTCTGAGTTGATAATGGTAAGATGGAATTAGACTGCATGTGGGTCATACTTTGGCATTTTTAGTAAATATCCAATTCACTGGATGCTTTGAGGATCGGACGTTCCATAAGGACCCAAGGTGGGGTTTCCCTGGAAGTTTTGAGGATGTAGTCAGAGGAGTTATTTATGGCATTTTGGCACATGGCATCACAGGTAGGCACCTTGCTGGCTGTTCTTCACCAAAGTAAAAGGGCAGGAATGCACCACATGTAAGCAATACGGTGCATTCCTGTCCTCTCTCCCCGTGCTGGCGCCATTTTGGCAACCTAGCACCAAAGTAGGTCCCCTTGCACCATGGTGCAAGGGTGCCTCTGTTGCATGCAGGATTGTTTTTGTGCAGGAAGGGGCACCTTCCACCACAAAAACAATCCCAAGAGGTGTTTTCTTCTATCTATGTGTGCTGCAGAATGCAGAACACATGGAAAGAGTTAAACACAAAGAAAAATAAACAAATTTCTCCTCGTTATGTCTCACCTCGGCAGGTGTACAGATTTGGTGCTTCCTCTGGTTTACATCACTTTGTAAATCTGGGGCAGCATCAAATAATTCCATGGGTGTTGCGTGAGAAACCCCTGTGCAACGCTCATGGAATGCCTTTTAAGAGAAGGGCAATGCATCAATTTGCGCTACGTCACCTTACTCATGATTTATATGGCCCCTCAAAGCCACACATGATGGCTTTAAGTGGCTTCATAAATCTATATGAGAGCTCTGTGTCATGTATGTACCACTTTGCGAGGTGGATAAGTGAAGCAGGGTTCTCATAAATAAGTCCCAGAGTGTGCCAGTTGGTGAGCTAATCCCATATGAGGAAGGCACAGGCCACTGGCCGATGTGGCCGCATGGAGTTTGGAACCTTTCAGTCTGGGCTTGTTTCTACCCCATATAAAGTTAAAGATTGCCCGTTCCGGGTATTTTAAAAGGTGTCAGGGTATCTCTGGAGGTAGCATTCCAAATATATAATTAAACCTTGTGCTAAGTTCATTGTTATGATTTGTGTTTTTTCCCCATAATGAGAGTTGCAGCTCCATCCATCTTTGGAAGTCCGCCTTTGTCTTGTCTAATAGTGGTATAATGTTGTGTTGGATCATATCCGTAAGCCCCCTGCTTTATAAGTATACCAAAGGTTTTAGCTGAGATTGTTTCATATGAATGGAAGTGAGCCTATTACAGCTCACTTAGGAGGCCATTACAATTGCGGAAGGACCACCACCTCCCGCCATATGCGGTCCTTCCGCCATCGGACCGCTAATTTCCCCACCACATTACGATGGCGGGGGAATCCAGACTGCGACCGTGGCGAACGAAAAGACCGTCCGCCACGGAACCGCCACAGGTAATCGGACTGATTGACCGGTGGAGCGGTCTGCATCCATAAAATGGTGGCAGTGCCTAGCAGGCACCATCCACCATAATGTGATGCAGGTTCTGAGCCAGCATTTCCATGACGGCGATACTGTCATAAAAACGCTGGTGGAGATCCTGATCGGGGCCCCGTTATAGGGCCCCAATGGGGGGGGGGGGTATGTGCACAGGGGGGGTACCCATGGTTCCCCTCTACATTTCAATGCACTACGTGGGAGGCCATGTGGTGCCTGCCACGTAGTGCACTGTAATACACAAAATGCATTTTCAACATTACATCGGGTGTTGCTATCAGCAGCACCCGCCGCAATGTAAAAAATGCAAGATGCGACGGCCATGGTGGCGGTCACATCCTAATGTGGTGTGCGGAACAGCCGCATGTATTGCGGACGGTCCCGGTCACCACCGCGATGAAGGACGGACCCGAGTCCGTCGGCCATCATGATCGGCCGCATAGTCGTTAATGTCACGGGCCACTTTGTACTGGAAAATACACCAAACTGAAGCCTCCACAGTTGACTGAGGCCACCTTGGTGTCTCATAGACCCTTAACCTATGTGAAAAAGTTAGAACCTTTCCCCAACCGCTCCATTGTCCGGAATACTTACCATATGACATGCAGCATGATTTAGAGATAGTTAGCCTAGGAACAACCCAGGACAAAGCCCACCTGAGTCTGGTGTATCTAGGGCCGGTTCTAGAACTTCTGGGGCCCCGGGCGAAAGGGAAGAAGTGAGGGCCTCTACTTTGCATAAAACATCCAGTCGCGGCCGGCATGACTCGGGGGTGGGGGGGTCTTGCGGGTGGCGGTCTTGTGGGGGTTCACATGCAGGGGGAGGGTTTAATTTAAAAATAAAATAAACTTACCTCACCGGGTCTCGCGTCATCTCTGCTCCTGACCTGCTCTCCACCTTAACTGCCTCTGGCGGGAACAGGAAGCAGGCAGCTTCCCTCCCCTAAGCCAATCACAACGCTGCAATGGCAGCTTTGTGATTGGTCGGGGCGACGACCAGCCAGGCACCTATGGGGAGGCCATTTTCTCCATTAAGCTGTATTGCAGCCTACATGGAGAAAGGCCAGAGTGTGCATGACTGGTTTGGTCGGCCCCAGAGGGCCCACCAAACAGTCAGCGCCCTTAGCAGTGGGTAAAGCACTCCTCCCCTGCCCTAAAGCAGACCCACCTGCCCCCAACCAAACACTTCTGCTTTCTTGCAGTGCGAGAAGCAAAAACATACAATTGGTGGTAGTTTTATCATTTTATGTTTCTGCTTCTCACACTGCGAGAAAGCAGTGGGGCGATGCTCCTCCACCCTAGTGGAGGAGCCGCCCTTGGTAACATCACAAGAAGAGACATCACAGAAAGTGACATCACAGGACTATTGATCTTATTTGGCATCACTGAAGAGACCTTACATGGCTTTCAGTAACATGGACAAAAAGATAAATATACATATGAAATAAGTCCATATATTTTAAAACTGTATTAAATGGATTACATTTGTCACATTGGATGGAAAAGCTAGGAGCAGGTCTCACAAAGATGTATATTATTTACTCCTTGTTAACTGTTTGTTTCCAGATGAGTGCATGATACAATGTACAGTTCTGCCTCGTAAAGGGGGAGATCCTGTTGAGGTAATGAGGGGCGGGATAATTCAAAATATAAAATGACACTGGAGAAAACCTCTCACACCATGGATATAATTGCAAATATCAAAAGGTTCCCTTATCTTTGTGTGCCATTATTGTGCTACCTTAGGATGACATTAATACTTCGTCATTTGTTTTAACGTAAATCCTCTCACCAGTATCCCACACGCACATTCTAAGAGACTTAGGGCAATCTTTTTTGTGTGTAGGCTCTTTACTCGCCCGAATTATGTTAGGTGCAAAAACACAACACATATAGTACAAAATTGCAAGACACCATTGCAAACAAATAAATATTGTACATAAATAAAAAAAGACTTAGAACAACTGAGACCACTGCTAAATCATACATTGACTTGAAGGGAGTGCTTAATTTGTAAAAAAAGAAATACAGGTGCTGAAAACTTTGCCAAGGAGGCCACAGCTCACTTCTTCCTCCGGGGAGCCCCACTTTCAACACTCTCACTGCCTCAGTATCTATCTTCTAACCTTGATCTGTTGTCTGTCCCCTACGTCTTTGCTCTAAGAGTCTATCCTCTCACCTCTCTAATTGTTTTCTATCATCTTTGTCACACCTGGTGTGTTACCTTATTCCATTTATTTCTGATCTGCCCTCTGTTCATTCTAGCCCTGCCCTTTTTCCTCTTCACTTTTATTCATGCTCTGCTCTCTCTCCCCTCGATTTTGGCTCTTTACTATCACTCTTCTAGCAGTGATTAGCTGTGTCTCCGTTTTATCATTTGACTGCATTTTTTCCCCTGGCCTGTCCTCCACATCCTTTTATTCTGTCTTCTCTTTTTTTAATGCTCTCTTCTTCACATCATGGCTGCTTTCTCTTTGTAACTGATTTGCTCTCCATTTCTTCTACTTAGCTCCGTCTTATCTCTCTCTCGCTCCTGTTGTTTCTTTCTCCTCTTTACTCCTGCTCTCTCTCATCTATAACACTGCTGCTGCCTGTGACCCCTGTCGTCAGCCTGTACATGTCCCTGCTATTTTGAACTTTGCGTTTTCCTGTTGTCTTTCCTAAAGACGTGTAAGATGGTGTGTTTTACTTTTTTACCTACACCGGATACAAAAACAAAATGTACACCAAATGAAAATGCTTTTTTTGCATATATTGATCAGTGCAGTATGACTGGGTTTATTGCATAACACACTGCTGCTCTAGCACAGCAGGTGATGTCACTGCTAGTGCTGCCTGTAATTAGTAGGTCCAGGGATGGCGACGGCATCGGCATCCACTGCTCAGTTTGCTGTGACCCTGCCTGCTACAGCACAGGCATTGTCCCCAGCCGCAATGCTGCCAATGCTGGTAAGTATGGCTGTGGTGCCTACTGGACTCACGCTCGCTCAGCAATTACCATGCTGCGGTGCAGCGCACAGATTCTACAGGTGACACCATGGCGCACAAAAGTTGTGTTGGTCCCCAGCCGCATCGAGCAATGCAGTGCTGCAGGATATGCTCCTTTGGCTACGCAGCAAGTGGAAAGTCCACACTTAATTTTGTCTATTCTTCCTCAAGAGCCCTCACTCCCAAGTTCCAAATGCACTCTCGCAGCTTCCTTGCCTCAACTCCGTCATAAGCCAGCCCCATCTACAATTGTCCAATGGGAGGCTTAGGCTCAGGCAGTGGCAGGGTGCAGCAGACTCAGGGAATAGCATGCAAGCCAAAGTTTGTCGATGATTTCTTGGATTGGTGATCGGCATGATGACATCATCACTAACGTGGTGATACACAATCATGCCTGTCTGGACAGGTGTTTGCTGGCCTGTATATGAACATTTACCAGCCAGTCACCATGCAATGTATGTTATTCTTTTTATTTAGAATTTAAACAATTAACATTGAGACCACCACCTACAGGGTCAGAAATAGTAGCCCCTGCCCTGTGAAAGAAGTGCCGGTGCTGAGCACCTGAAAGCACCTGCTCAAATTAAGCACTGCTTGAAGGTATGCTTCAGATTTAAGGGGTTTTCAAATCAAAGTTTTTGATTTGGTGTTAGAACTGTAGGAAGTAGAAGAGGCAGCCTTTAGCGCTGGTGGAGCCCTGTGCGACAATGTTGGTGCCCCCAAATAACTTGCTCTGCCACGGATTCCCTCACTACCACCCTTTAACAGTGCCCCTCAAGTCTCCATAACCACATTCTTGCTCAGATGTATTTAATTTGATTTGCAGCGCCACTGAAACCAGTGTAGGGTGTCAGAGAACTTTATATCACACATTACACAGAGACAATCAATCATATATGTGCAAATCACAATGGGTAATGTTACATAATACAAAGGACTAGGAGTCACATGACAATCATACTTGTAGGTAGTATAATTTATTAGTGATTGGTCTGGAGAAACACAACCTCTGAATTTAGAACGCAATACCATGGTTGGGGGTTCTCTTTAATAGAAAATAACAACAAAAGAGTGTCCCTTTTATAGGAGGGATAGAAGTATGCACAGGGCACAAGGAGTCAACAAAAGCCCATTTGGTTTGTTAGTAAAGCCCTCACTCACCGACCTGGTCGGTGACTTGCTTCATCATCGGGCCCCACCGGGTGTGACCGAATGTCACCCCGGTGTGCTGCGACGCCAGAATTACTGCGGAGCTGGTCTTGTGAGGAAGGAGGGGCTATGTGATAGGTAACGTGAATAGTGTCAGAAGTGGTGATTTAAAATTGCCTTGGATGTATCAAAAATTATTTAATAGGTGATCATCAAGGACAAGGTTTTAAAAAATTTGATGGTGAACAAGGCCAACTAATTGGATGGTCTTGCACCAATAACATTAATTGAAAGTGTAGTTGGTCAACATGTTTCAGCCGGTAAGGTATATTGACCTGGCTTTCGTCAGGACCTAGGGTGTAAACCCCGGCGGTCTAGGCACGCTAAGGCCCATCCGCACGTGGGTCGTGAAAGTGAAAAATTGTGTCTGTGAAGTAAAAACGGGAGGAGGGCTCCACCAGCCGGGGGCGGGGAGCAAACAACCTCAAGTCTCTAAGATTCAGAGACAAAAAATTAAAACTTCACAGGGGATGGTATTACACCCCATAGACCACGGGAGGGGGGGGACAGCGCTTTTTGGCACATCGCCCACTACGCCAGTCTCCCGCCGATAAACCTGGTCGGCCCTCGGAACCGGGTCTCGCTTTAATAACCAGAATTGTTTTCTGTCCAAATAAACCCTTTCTGCAACATTAGGATAATCAAAGGATGGGGAAATAACATAACACTGTAATTTATACCTTGCAGTTTGCATGCAGCTCTTAGGTGATAGTTAATAGCTCATTGTTCTATGTTAGGATTTTGACTTATAAACTGGAAGTAACAATAGGATCTCTCTGACAAAAGCAGTAACCCACTGGCCTATTTACATTATGTGGGTGGACTTAGTTATCTGCATTGTACATGTTCTTTGCAACAGGCACATTAACCCTCTGCGCTACCTTTCCACAAGTGACAGAGTCACCATTGCTCTAGGGTGTGCTGCTTCGTAGGCCTGCCCAAAAGACTCGTGGTGTGCTACAATAGGGGTTGTAGTGGACAGGCCTTCAATATTAACCCTCACTTGCCACCGCTATGGTTAACCTGGTGGTGCTCAGACACCATTCTTCTAAGGTCTTTCGGGCCTTCTAAGGTCTAGCATGGAAATGTGCTCTCTCAGGAGAGTGGTGTGGTGGACTGGTCATGAAGGCTGAACCTGGTTCCCCAGTTCTAAATTTGGCAGCTCTGACCATTCTGCTACATCCTCTCCCCCACTAAACACCATTCTGCCCCACTGAGAGAAACTTGCACTACCTTCAACTACAACCCAATTGCACCCTCCTAAACACCCGGAGGGACTCAATTCAAATTAGGCACAAGACAAGAGCAATATGCTGCCTAAAAAAAAAAGTGGCACCATCCTGGAAAAAGCAAACACTCATAAGGAATGTAAGATTAAGTAAAAGCATGTGAAATGTAAGCAGGAACAACATGGTTACCTTAACGCTTTTGCACTTATTATTCAGAAATCAATAAGTGCTGTTACATGAAAAGTTAAGGCCATGACTACAGGGCCGGAAGGGACCAGTTTCAATGTCCATTGCCTATATCCTTACAAAACGTAAGCAATATGGTTTAACAAGACTACAGTCATGAATACAGCGCTGCAGTATGCTTTTCTTTTTTAATCCGCCCATCAAGCAGGAATTGCGGTATATCCAGGAATGGTGCACTTCCCCACCCGGGTAAAACAATGCTGTTCAGAGAAAGACAAGAAAACAAAAGTAGGGCTTCGCTGCCCAACTCTGTAAAGTGTCACTAATGTGTTTTGTGTGTGAATAAAATCAATCTGGCCCCTTTTCGACCCACTCTGTCTTGTTTTAGTTATTTTTCACATTTTGAACATTTTATTTCTCTCCATCCCAAGGGGGCACTTTGGAAGTGAAAAATGTCAGAAAAAAGACGACATTTCCAGCAAAAGCGTTTTTATATTTTGGATTAATTTTGCAGGGGAACAAATAAAGGAAAGGAAAGAGGGATTACTGGCTACAAGGCCTTGAAGGGGGCCCCCACACCTGGACCTTGCAGCTTGCTCTAGTGCTTTGAGGCCCAGGGAAAGAGGGCCTCTCCCCTGGGTCTTCGAAGCAGTAAGGAGGCATTTCGTAAAACACTGCCCCAGCACTGATGCAAAGTTTGTTGTAAATGAATCTAGGACCCTAGTGTAATTTTCCCGATTCATGCCCTTATATAGGTATAAATTATCTGATCCTTCTTTAGGCATTGAAATCATTACCATATTTAGACTGAGCCTATGCAGCTCAAATACGGCATGGCTACTTCCACTAAGGTCCGAGAATTAACAACGATTTCTTAGAAAAACCCGCCTTCAGCAGCTAGGGACTTCCCCTCGCCTGAATACTAATTTATCTAGGAAATCATGGAGTTTTCACAGAACTGGGTCTTTGAGTGACGTTATTAAGTCCAATCATACGTCAAACTTGGCGTCTTCAAAGTATAAATATGCCTACATTTGCCCATACAGACACACAGTGGTTTGGAGCAGATCGACTACTTGCCCGACGCTCTGCAGCAGCAAGTGCCGTAGGAAGCCGACCCTCCAGCTGAAGCACTGAGAGACGCTGTCTTTTCTCTTGACGAGAAATCCAGCTCCAGTGTTTCCAGGGTACCCTTGCGGGTTGCTGGGAAATTGAGGCCTGAGAGAGAGATAAAAGACCTCCTTCATTCTAAAACCAAGGTACGGAGCTGATTAGACCCTTAGAGAATTCTTGGAATAGATTCTTGGCAGAGAAATACTAAACTTAAGCTACTCCTCACTTACTTCTTCTCTTGTACTAGACTTAGGTTAGGTACACCGGGGTAGGCGTATTTTAGAAGCACCAGTTGAGTACTTTTAGTCATTATTTTATTACTGTGTGTATTTTATACGTTTTAGGCAACTTATGGCTTAGAAACCATATCATTAACCCTGGGCGAAGCACTACGCTATGCTCGTGGAGTTTACGAAGTTTGCGCAACTTCGCACTACATGAGCTGCACGTAGCACAGTGCGAACATGCGTAGTGCAGCGTAGCGTAGTGCAGCGCTCATTTTTTGCTTGTTCGCGGTCCTGAACGTCATGTTCGCGACCGCGAGCAAGCAAAATGACATCCCGGCGAGATTCTCAACGCGGGGAGGTAAGGTTTCTCATTGTGAGTGGTTGCGCATGCTCACGACCGCTCTCAATGAAAAACTACCAGTTTGCGTTGAGAAAGCTGCAGCTCGAGTAATAATCTACTCGAGCAGCAGAAAACTACAGCTCGCACTTTGCAAGATGCCATTTTCAATGATTGCACAGTGCCGGATGCTTGTCCGCACTGTGCAATCATTGAAAACACATCTTGCACAGTGCGAACATGCTACTACGCAGCTCGCGTAGTGCTACGTGAAGTTCGCGACGTGCGAAGTGCACTTCGCGTAGCTTCGCGTAGCGCTACTTCGCGAACTACGTCCACTCTTACATATCATGCTTTTACAATACTACTTTATAATGCTTATCGTATTATATGCCCTGTACTTTAAAACCAGTATTACGATTGTAGCAGTACATTTCTTATGCTTGAGAAAGAAGACTGTTCAATAAATACTTTTTATCGAAAACGTCCGTCTCTCTATTTTCTCAGCACCTCTGGTGAAACGAAGCATAAACAATTGACTGAGTAAAATAGTTATCTATTGTTTCCGCAACTCTAGAGATTGATTTCTTATTCTTGGGAAACAAAGTTGTCATGTTTATGCGGTTGTCAGAAGCTAATCCCTTCTTGTGAATTCGAAAAAGTTTCTAGTGACCTCTGACCTAGCTGGCACTCACAATTAAGTTTATTTAATACGATAGAGACCTAGTCGACCTCAGTCCTACATCTAAACTATAGTATATGTTATTCCAATGCGCAGACCCTATTCGGAATATAGGAACTACACTACAAGTTAACAAAAGCCAGTTGATCTGGCTACTTCCTCCGCCCCTCACCTACCTCACCTTACCTGTGTCTGGCTGGTCCTGGAAACAAAGGGGCCTTCTGTCACCTAGCAAAAAAATGCAGAAAGGGAATGGCCGGTACTTAAGAGAGGTGCTGCCCCGCCCCTGCCACTCTGAGCCATAATTGCTGGCCTGGCTGCTGTGCCTTTTCCACTCTGTTTGTACCTTCCCCCCACCCCTGCACCCCAGGAATGCTAGGACGAGGCCCTGACCAGCAAGGTTGACTCGAGACATCTCACATGTGTATTGTGATAGTGTGGGGCAGGGGACCTCAGAGGAGCAAGTGGGCCAACTGTGAAAGTGTGGCCTTTCACACAGAAGTGGGATCCCCTGTTGTTCAGCTGAACGCGAGGCCCTGGGCAGCTGCCCACACTGCCCATGCCTAGCGCCGACCATGGGTGTATCAAGAGGGTATTAGCACCCCATTCAATTGATTAGCCAGGATTCTCACCAGTATCTTAATGTCTGTGTTTATAAGAGATATCAGCCCATAATTTGAGTATTCTACGGCCTCCTTCTCAGGCTTGGAGATGAGCGATATCTGAGCTCTGTTGAATTCTACACATGCATTCTTAAAGTTGCCCCAGCCTGTTTCAGGTAACTGAGGACCCATCCATGGCTGCGTAGGAACCTAATTCCTCCTCTTAAAGAAGGTCTACAGACTCTGGCAAACTCCAGGGTAACTGTTCAACATCAGATAAACTCCATAAATATTTAGATGAAATTGCTGAGGGCAGATATCAGGAAGATGTCTAATAGCACTGAAGAAATGCAGCAGAGAATGAAGGTAGTCTTGAGTAACATCACATTTGAATGTTTAAAACTCACTGGTGCCAGGGGCATGGCTTGGCACTAGCCAAGATGGCCACATAACTAAAGAGCTCTGCGGCAGCCCTTCTTACCTTCCCTAAAAATCCAGCCAAAATCTGCCTCACTTTGCCTCACACAGCAGAGCCGGGGTTCAGCTCGAAGATCTATTGCCGGGGAGCTGTCTTTGGGGCTGCAAGGTAGGCCAAGTGATGACTGCTAGGGGCAGGCTGCCCCGTCTTGGACTGGCACCTGGTAGTGTCTGCTGTCTGTGGAATCAACTCTGGACGGGGGCCCTCTGGCTCTCCTGTCTTTCCCCCCTTGACCGCCCACTGGTGACTGCCGGTGGAGCATTGTGTATACAGAGAAAAGAGCCTTGGCAGAGACCAAACCCTGCTGTTGGCCCTCTCGGTGGGGTGCGGACGGAAGGACCACAGACAGAATACTGAGTTTAGAATGTCGACATACACAAATACCGAGTTTTAAATATTGTGATACAGAAACATTGACAGGAAGAATATCGTTGTCAAGAATATTGACTTGCAGCTAAGAAATATCGTTTTTGGAAATATCGGGGGAGTTAATATCGTTTTCAAAAATATAGTTGTTTCAAATATCGATGTTTTAATTAGTGTTATGTATTTTAGTAGGTATATTAAAAGTATGTGAGCTATATATTTGTATAAGAATTTTTTTTAATATATGTGTTACATTTTTAGTAGTTATTAATTTTATCCTAATTAAAATGTGCATTTTTAAGTTCTGTAGTGGGTTATAGGGGAATAGGGTGGGAAGTAATTCAATTATAATAAATTAATGATTATTTTTTATGGATTAGTATTTATTTAATTTGGATTTTATAGTGTTAATTGTGGGAATTAATTTATTATCAATTATTTATTAATTAGTTGTTAATTATATTTAATTAATTAATTGGCAATTATGTAAATTGTGTCATTTTTTGGATCGGGTTGTGGGTTTATAGGGGATAGGGTGGTAAGTAATTTAATTATAATAAATTGATTATAATTGTATATGTATTAGTATTTATTTAATTTGGATTTATTAGTGTTAATTGTGGGGATAAATGTATTCATTAATTATTAATTAGGTAGCTGTTAATTATTATTAAATACTTAATTGGCAATTCTGTTAATTGTGCCATTTTTTTAGGAGTGGATTGTGGGTTTATAGGGGAGTAGGGTGGGAAGTATTTTAATTATAATAAATGTATTAATATTTTTATTTATTAATATTTATTTAATGTATATTTTCTTGTGTTAATTGTGAGAGGTATTTTGTTATTAAATATGTATTAATTGACTGTTAATTATTATTAATTAATGATTTGACAATTATGTTAATTGTGTCATTTTTATAGGAGCGGGTAGTGGGTTTATAGGGGAATAAGGTGGGAAGTAATTATAATAAATGTATTCATATTTTTAATGTAATAATATTGATTTAATTTATATTTTATTGTGTTAATTATGGGAGTTATTTCATAATTAATATTTATTAATTGGTTGTTGATTATTAATAACTAATTAATGTGTAACTATGTTGATTGTGTCATTTTTAGGAGTGGGTGGTGGGGTTTATAGAGTAGGGTGGGAAGTAATGTATTTATAATTAATTATTAATTGTTTGTTAATTATTGCTAGTTAATTCAAATTAAAATATGGCAATTTTGTAAATAATTTTTGATGTAAGTTGTGGGGTTTATAGTGGTAAAGGGAGGGAAGTAAATTCTTTTAAATTAACTAATAAGTTGTTGTTAATTGATATTAATTTATGTTGTAAAATTAGTTGTGGAAATTGTGTAATGATTTTTAGGTGTGGGTTGTGGTGTTTATTGGGGTAGGGGGTGGAAAGTAATTTATGTTTAATTAGTTATTAATTCGTTGATTATTAATATTATTTTTATCTATTGATAACTATTTATGGTAAGTGTTTATTGTTATTTTGTGTGTGTGTTTTGTTTCTATAGGGGTAACGTTTGGGGAGTAAAATAATTGTTTTTTGTTTAAAAACAAATAATAATGTTTATTTTATTGATAATTAATTATGTTAATTTTGGAGGCACAATAAAAAAATCTGTGTTTTGAATTGTGTGGGGTTATAGGATAGAAAATAAAAAATATTACATTTATGTAATAAATAATGTTTTTGTTTAGAAACATTTCTATTAAAAAGAGTTTTTTGTTTTTAAATTATTTTTGAATTATTTTTAATAATCTTTCTGGGTATTTGTTAGATCTTTTTAACATTCTAATCTGTTTCTATCTTTTGTAATATTTAATACTTTTATATATGTTTTATTTTTTTGTTTTTAAAAATCTTTTGTATTATTGTTGTTAATTTGTTTGCTTTCATTTTGAACTCACTCCAATGGAAATATTAATTTTTACCCCTCTGCTATCCAACACTTTCCCTACTGTTGCACTGACTGGAGCGGGAATAGTATTTTTTACCTCTCCACCATCCAACACTTTCGCTACTGTTGCACCCACTGGAGTGGGAATAGTAATTTTTACCCCTCTGCTATCCAACACTTTCCCTACTGTTGCACTCACTCGAGTGGGAATAGTAATTTGTACCCCTCCACTATCCAACATTTGCTTTACTATTGTACTTACTGGAGTGGGAATTTTAAGTTTTACCCCTCCGCTATCCAACACTTTCTCTACTATTGCATTCACTGGAGTGGGAATAGTAAGTTTTACCCCTCCGCTATCCAACTCTTTCCCTACTGTTTCTCCCACTGGAGTGAGAATAGTAATTTTTACCTGTCCGCTATCCAACACTTTCCCTATTGTTGCGCTCGCTGGAGTGGGAATAGTCATTTTTTATCACTCCACTATCCAACATTTTCCCTACTGTTGCGCTCACTGGAGTGCAAAATTTAATTTTAGAGACTATTAAATATTTTAATTTATAATATAATGTTTTTTATTAGATTTTATAAGTGAATGTAAATATATATATATATATATATTTGTAAATTTGTATATATTTATTTTATTTTTAATTAAAATAAATTAAAATAAATAGTTTATTATTTGTTTTAAAGGAAATATATACATATTACATTTTATATATGTATGTTTGAATATTTTTTGAAGTAAATTCATTTTATTATATTTGTCAAAATTCATATTAAATCTAAAGAATTTTTTTAAAGTTAATTTTATTATTTCATATTTTTAACATTAATTGTTATTTAACTAAAAATATCGATATTTTGTACATCTAGGGGCCGATTCCGATTCGGTAAAAAGCGCTCCGAATAGCCGTTCGGAGCATTTTTCCCGTACGAATCGTACCCTGCAACGTCCCCCGTACGTGCGACGAAGTACGATTCGTACCAGGAGCTGGACTCTGTACGAATCGTACAGAGACCATAGGACTCTAATCTCCGTACGAGTCTCACTCGGAACCCACTGTACGCGACATCTGTACGGGTCGCGGCTGGTTTATACGACCCAGCAAGTACGATACGTGTCGGGTACGCACCGTACGACCCTTTTTCTACGGGAGCTGAAAACAGCCGTAAAAGCGACAAAAGAGGTACAGAACGCCCCCCCGGGTACGGCGCGTACCCCCCATGATCATGAGTGTACCCCTGCGATCATGGGGGGTATGCGCCGTACACCCAGCGTACATGGGGTATGCACCGTACCCCATGTACGCTGGGTGTATGGCGCGTACCCCATGTTGGCTGGGTTTACGGCACGTACCCCTCATGATCGCAGGGGTATGCGCCGTACCCCTCCAATCATGGGGGTACGCGCCGTACGGTGTGTATGTGATTGTACGCTTTTCCGTACGAATTGCCCTTACCTGACGTGGACCGCATGACTCGCGTCCTGATACCCTAGTCCGGATCGTACTCGTCGGGTCTTACGGCATGTGTACAAGTCGTACGGTTCACTGTTTCAGCCTTGCAATACGTACGGATTGCAACGATTTGGACGTATTGACGGAATACGGATCGTACTACGCAAATAGGACGGACAGGTGCGAATCGTACGGTGATGGCTCTGGATGAAAATCGTATGGACGTTTTTTTTCCCGATTCGGAACCGGCACCCTATTGTTTTTTACATCAATATTTTTGTACTTACAATTTTAAATATAGGATGTCAATATTTTTTACATCAATATTTTTGCAGCGATATTAGTGTATAGGGATATTTTGGGAATCGATATCCTATCAGTGAACCGCTTGGGGCGGGCTCCGGACTGCGATGGCGGAGGACTGCATCTCTTGGGAGAATTCCCCAGAGAAACTAACAATGTGAGAAGGCGAGGAGAGCCTCAAGACACCATAAATAGAAAAGAGACTGTAATTTGTCACTTTAAATAAATATCTTTCATTCAACACATTGGCTCCCTGGCATAACAGAGTCAATACGGCTTCAAAACTGAGACAAATCCTGCCCTGCATATATTGGAGAATAGGAACCAGTGAACACTCACTGAACATGGCCTACTGGGCCAAATGAGGGGTAAGAAATAGCGACAATCTGTGAGCACGGGTGTAGCAGTAAGACCGGTTGCACTGCATCGGCAATTCGGGTGGGTCACATAAACTATAAGACTTTGCCCTGAAGTGACAAGGCCTGGTTGGTAACGGGCCTCTTCTGCAGAGTGGATCAGGGTAATTGATGCCTCGGAAGAATCACTATGGGCCCTCCAGCCGCCCCACACCGCCCCGGCGTCGGCTCGACACACACAGCCAACTATGGTCCTTAGCCTCAGAAGGGCACAGTATCAGGGGGCGAACAGGGAGGTAAACAAACTCCATACGAGAACCACCAATCTGGACCAAAGGGAGTTCTCCCCACCCAGTCCAATAAGCTGGACAAATACGCAACGCTCAGACATGTGGCCTCCGGTGGAGGTAGGCTGGGGGTCAGGAGGAGGTGTAGGAGCAATCGCTCGGGGCTATCATGGCAGCCATTCATGAACTGGGAACAACCCTTGAAGTGAAAATAGACAAGGTCACAATAGAGGTGAGCCTCCTCCAGGCCGACATGAACAAAACCTCTGAGAAGGTCACGGCCATAGAAACAAACATTACTGAACTCCAGTCAGCCACCCGGAAACTGGAAGAATGGGTACAGCGTTTAACCCACCAACAAAAAATATTGATTCAAAAAGGGGGTGGTGATGAACAGAGTGTCTGAATTAAGCAGACCACTCTTACCCAGTCAAGAGATCAGGGCTTGATCCATCACCGTTATTTAGCTCACTGCATCACCCCAGTTCAGAACCTGGCTATATGCAAATTAGTCTGACCCAGTGCCTCATGGGAACAGGGCAGACCAAACTACCAAGCCAATTCTTCACCGGAAAGGAGACAAGCTTCCGGGGACCGGTTTCTGGCATTTCCCTCACCACCCCTTGTTGTAAACAAAAAATATTGGGCATGATACTCAAAGATCAGGAAGGCCACCACGTAGGAACAATATTAGGGTGGTCCCAAAAGGGACAGAGGAACCCTCCATGGACCTCTTTTTGGAGGACCTTATACTGAACTACCTGAAACAGAAATTGGTTCTCAGTTGGGAGAGCACACAGAGCGTCAGTGCTGCTGTGGAGGCCAGCGGCCCCACCCAGGACGGTCATCGCCAAGATCCTGAATTACTGATTACTGAAATCGCTATGTTATCCTACAAGCTGCACGTCTCAAGGGAGATCTGCCTTATGAAAATGCACTGATCCAGTTTTTCCCAGAATTTAGTCTCCTGGTGCAGCGACGCACCTTCGACGATGCCAAGAGAGCATACTGAGCTGAAGGCTTAAAATATAATATGCTGTTCCTGGTAAAGTTCTGGGTGTGGTACTTTACAGCACCCAAGAATGTATAGGACTAGCTTAAAGGCGAACGTGGAAACAAGCAAAAACGACAACGAGATCAATTATGCGGCAGGAAAGTGAGCGGAGATGCCCCACATAGGGCACAGCAGGATGTTTCGGTAAAGGTTCCTCCCTGGAGCCTCGCCCAACAAGCCCAGCCCGTTGAGCAATTTCGTAACGAGAGGACACCCAGCCCGCTTGCAAAATGGGGCCAAAAAGCAGCCGCTGTCATTAGTGGGATGACCTGCAGGTGTGATGCAGTGTGCGCAACGAAATTCGTTTTATTTATTTATATGTTTACTTACCTGTAAAACTCTGTAATCCATACATTATCACCCCCACCCTGCCCCGCCCCCTCCCCACGTCACCCCCCTGCAGGTCATCCCACTACCGACCGCGGCTGCCAAAAAGAAACAAATTATACTAAGCAATTGACCCTGGCTGATCCTTGGGTAAGACAAACTGAAGACTCCTCCTCACTATAAGGTCTCGTAAGTGCAGGGGCGCTTGTGTGCAAATGCAGGGATGCACCCCTCGGATCAGGGAAGTAATTGTTATAATCAGCCACAGTTGTACATCTTCAATGTCGATACCACTCCATCCCCCTTAGCCCAAAGTCTGAATTGTCATTATACTTCAGCAGAACAAGCCCATTCTGCGCATGCGGTAACACTTGGTCCAGCCGCTCGGACTCAGAAAGGGACTGCGCATGCATGCAGCCAGTACACTGACACCTGCGCATAGTCAGTAGCGGCAACTGTCTCCTAAGCAACAGCTGTGAATAACAACAAATGATTCAGGAGTGACCGAGTGACATAGAAGTGCACGCGCACCTCTAGAACACTTAGGTATGGGCATTTTTAGGTTTTGACTAGCGATGCATGCGTACGAAGTACGCATGCGCTAGGAAAAAATCTTATGAGCTGTGTTTGGAGTCGGGTCTACGCCCCCTCCTCCCATTGGCTAGCTCCATAAATGGAGACTAGCCATTGGGAGGAGGGGGCGTCCGTCAATCTCGGACCAGATTCGGGGGCGTTCCCGAGAATTTTTGGCTTTTGGCTATGTCAGCCGAAAGCCTGTCCTCGGGAACGCCCCCGAATCTGGTCCGGCATTGAGCCGCCACCCGCCTTCAGTGGGCGGGGTTTATGTTGTGAGTGCGCAGTCAGTGACATCGGTAGAAGACTTGCGAGAGAGGGTCGGCTATTTTCTCCAGCCACCGCCTTACCTCAAACGAGACTTGACTATCCCTGCCCCTAGAGTTACGGTCCATAGGGAACACGTCCCATTTCCTCCAAGCCCCGTCAGTCTCTGTACTTTGACTTAGTTCCCAGAAAAGTAGTGACGTCAGCAGATGTTTGCAACTGTCCCGCGCCGGCCATCGGCCCCGGAGCCTCGTTTTCACCTTCATTTGGGAAGCATCTGCTGTGCATTATAACGAAATTGCCCTCAGACTCCGGGCCCAGATAGAGTAAACACACTTGTGTGGGCGCGTCACGGAACCATATCTCGGTCATGTTTCCGAAACGTTTAATGATCGGAGCAGTGGAAAAAACATACAACGAAGCACAAGCTTCTAGTTTTTTAAATCTTTGTGGGGGTGGACAACGCCTGCAGCTGTTCAGTAAAAAAAATGGACTTTACTGCATGTTCGTGTTCTTGCGCCAATGCTCCTGCACGCATGGTATAATCATAAGAACTGAGCTTTATATAAAGCATACATCGCACTCGGACTTCCAAGGGCTGCCAATAACAGATGTTACTGTAATTACCAAAGCCACCGGTGCTTTATTGGCCCTCAGAAGGATGAAAGGCTGAGTCAGCCCTGCCAGGACTCCACAACGTGACTCGCAAATTACACAGTCGAGTCTCCTCACTGGTTCCTCTGGGGAGGTTCTGTACCTGGCTGGGAAATCCCCCAGAACCGGTCTTCTCAGCAAGAAAAGCTGCGACACGTGCGCGCCGAAAGCATCGTTTTATCGACACCCACTTCCTCGCTGAAGCACGGAAGAGGAAGAGTGCTGAGGGGAAGGCTGCCTCCTGCTGAGGTGAGGGCGGGCTTCGAGGCCGGCTCCTCCGGTGGGGTGAACGCACCTTTCTGAGTCCCTATAGCCGGAGGAGCTCCCGGCATGGCCCGCAGATGTACGGGCGACGAAGCAGTCTATCGGGGACGACACATTGGCTGTTTAAAGCGCTTCATACAGCGCTAGGGATCGTGCACGGGCAAGCCTCGGGTTTTGGTGCTGCCTGTGCATAGAGGAGCACTGCAGCAGGCCGATCCTGGAGTTTGCTGCCCCATGCCGGATACGATCCTCCCTAAGGGTCTCCTGAAGATGTCCGCAAGCCAAAGGAATAGGACACCCATCCCCTAGCTTAGTATAATAAAATATGTAATTGGGGTGGAGTGAGCTCCCCAGTCCCCCGATCCTTGGTGTCACTGCACCTGATGCACTGTCAGTAGCTACGTACTGGCAGTTTGGATTGCCACACACACACACACGGAGAAATGCTAATCTCAAAGCGCCCTTTAAATCAGAGGCAATGCCCACGCAAACTATTGGCAAATAAAACACAATGGCACACGGGCACCCTCCAAGGGAAAAATGCTTCGCACCAAAACGGAGCATTGTGCCCGGAGCAGCGGGGCGCGGAGCCTGGAGTCACCAGGGAGAGCGCAGGGTTATGATTGCGGCCACTTGTGTTAGGTGGACAGACTGCAGTGACCACAACCTCCGCTGTCGTCAAGGACAGGCGGCCATGATTGTCGCGCCTTGTTTCTGGGCTTTGGAACGTACCATGTGCCACGGATGCTTAAAACCCGTGACCATGGTCAGCATCCATTGAACTGGAAGCGAGCCCCGATAAGAACTCAGCAGGTCAGGTGCTCCCTGCAGAGGTCTTGGTATCACACATTGTAACAACTAGCAGTACAGACTCCGCCTTTCATCATTCTGACATTAACAGAACAGGCACCGTTAAACTGGGGTCTATATGCAAGCACTCAGAAATGTCGTATTTGAGATGCCAGTGTACATAAATGATCAGTGTCAGTAAAAGATAATAAAACTGAAAATGACGTCACCCCTGGATAGGGCTGTGTAGATAGCGCTTACCCGGATGTAGAAGGCTAGACTTCAGTCTCCATGCCAATAACACAGCCTCCGTTGTCCACTTGGAGAGACAGAAGGAATTGTGTGTTTAGTCACAGCAAATAGGCAAATGATTTTAAAGGGGGAGCGGAACATCCAATGAGCCATAGATCAAATTGGTGGGGCTCTCTAGAAAGGACAATTGTGAAGTGTATATGCATGTATGTGTGTTTGTATGTATATATTATATACACATATGCACAGTATAAGTACACACGTTTTCTTAAAATCTTTGCCCCTTCTGATCATAGTGGGAAGCATCTTTAGAATTAAGCATGTGAGTGAAGACTGCCTTTTAGCAAGTGTTTTAACTTCTAGTAATAGATTTCCTTTTTAACTGGTTGATCTAGCATGTGATGACAGGAGTGTAGTGAAGTACCAACTGTACCAGCTTGTTAATGCTTTTCTTATCTGTCTCTTTCTCCCCTCGGTGCCCCTCTCTCTCTTTCCCCGCCCTCCGCCACTCCCTCTCTGCCCGCCCCTCTCACCCTTGCGCTGTCGTTTTCCTTCTCTTCTTGTTGCTCGCTCTACCTTCTTGCTCGCTGCCGCCTGTCTGTCCCTTCCTCACTGTCAGTCCTGGCGCTCTGCACTCGCTCCCCTCCTTCGCCCCGACCGACGTCCTTCTCACTGTCCCTCACTCTCTTCCTTGCTCTCGGTGCCTGTCCCTCACTCTCTTCCTAGTTCTCGGTGCCTGCCCCTCACTCTCTTTCTTGCTCTCAGTGCGTATAATTCCTCACTCAGTCTCAGCCTTTCCTTGCTCTCGGTGCCTGTCCCTCACTCTCTTCCTTGCTCTCAGTGCCTGTCCCTCTCTTTCTTCCTCGCTCTCAGTGCCTGTCCCTCACTCTCAGCCTCTCCTTGCTCACAGTGCCTGTCCATCACTCTCTTCCTAGCTCTCGGTGCCTGTCCCTCACTCTATTCCTCGCTCTGAGCGCCTGTCCCTCACTCTCTTCCTCGCTCTCAGTACCTGTCCCTCACTCTCTTCCTAGCTCTCAGTACATGTCTCTCACTCTTTATTGCTCTCAGTGCCTGTCCAGCACTCTCTTTATTGCTCTCAGTCAGTGCCTTTCCCTCACTCTTTCTTGCTCTCAGTGCCTTTCCCTCACTCTCAGGGCCTGTCCCTCACTCTCTCCCTTGCTCACAGTGCCTGTCCCTCCCTGTCTCTCTTTCTTGTTCTCAGTGCCTGTCCCTCATTCTCTTCCTTGATCTAAGAGCCTGTCCCTCCCTCTCTTCCTCGCTCTCAGTGCCTGTCCATCACTCCCAGTGCCTGTCCCTCACTCCCAGGGGGTGTGAGGGAGAGCGCTTCCCTCCTGCCCCGTCGCCGCCGCTGCCTTCTCCCTCGGTGGCCCCGGGGCCCCCTCGGCTGAAGGCGGCTCTTTCAGGCCCGGGCGCCGCGGGACTTCAGCCAAAACCCGCCACGGATTTGCTGAATGAGGCGGTTCAACTAATTGGCTTCACGTGGGTGATGCCAGGCCTCAGGAATGTGCTGTCCAACGGCTGCACTGTGCCCTGCGTGCCCGAGCACCGCAGGGGGCACGGACTGGCACGGCATGGGGGCACAGACAGGCACGGCATGGGGGCACAGACAGGCACGGCATGGGGGCATGACCGGATACTGCACGGGCACGAACTGTCAGCATGGGGGCACGGACTGGCACAACACGGGGGCACGGACTGGCACCGCAGGGGGCACGGACCGGTACAGCATGGGAACACGGACCGGTACAGCATGGGGGCACGCAGGGGGCACGGACAGGCACAGCAAGGGGCATGACCGAATACTGCACGGGGCACAGACCGGTACAGCATGGGAGCACAGACAGGCACAGCATGGGGGCATGGCCGGATACTGCACGGGGCACGGACTGACACAGCATTCGGCCACGCACTGGCACAACACGGGACACGCACAGCATGGGGGCACAGACTTGCACAGCATGGGGCATGGCCAGGTACGGCACGGAGGCACGGACTGGCAGAGCATGGGGCATAGAAAGGCAGTGCACAGGGGCATAGGCAGGCGCTGGATGGATTCATTATCATGCAGTGCACAGTGGCATGTAAAGCCAGGGTACAGGGGGATAGACAGGCACTGCAATGATGCATTGTCAGGCAGAGCACAATAGCATGCGAAGGTAGTGCACAGGGGTGTGGGCAGGCAATGCATTGAATCATCGTCAGTGCACAGGGCGTGAGCAGGCGCTGCATCCATTGCACACTAGAGTATTAAAGGGCTGCTAATACCCAGAGATGCTGTTGTGACCAGGTTATCAACAGCCATCTGACACACACACACGTGCATTTGTCTGCTCTCTGTGGACCGAACAGTACTATAGAAATAAAGTCACCATCTGTTGCGAGGTCCAGTGTTGTCGGGGCCGGTAATTAATGAGCAAGAAAAAGTATGCAGCGTTCAGCCTGTGGTACATGTGCCGAATTTACATGGTCAGGTGATTTCACGTACGGCAAGCAGTGGTAGTGTGGCCAGCGGTTGATGTGCATTAAAACAAGCATTGGCAAAGTCAGAAGTTTTCGCATGTGCAAGAGCCATTAGGTTTGCCAATATGTTTTAGCCATGTTGTACACCAGAGTACCTTCTGTAAGGTGGAGTGTTGTAAGGTGGAGTGTTGTAAGGTGGAGTGTTGTAAGGTGGAGTGGTGTAAGGTGGAGTGGTGTAAGGTGGAGTGGTGTAAGGTGGAGTGGTGTAAGGTGGAGTGGTGTGAAGTGTTGTAAGGTGGAGTGGTGTGGAGTGGAGTGTTGTAAGGTGAAGTGTTGTAAGGTGAAGTAGTGTTATGGAGCGGTGCACAGTAGAGTTGAGTGACGTGGAGAGGAGTACAGTGTCAGAGTTGAGTAGAGTGTCCTAGAGTGGAGTGGCTTAGTGTGGAAGGATGAGTGGGCGGATGGATGAGTGGGCGGATGGATGAGTGGGCGGATGGATGAGTGGGCGGATGGATGAGTGGGCGGATGGATGAGTGGGCGGATGGAGTGGGTGGATGGAGTGGGCGGATGGAGTGGGCGGATGGATGAGTGGGCGGATGGATGAGTGGGCGGATGGATGAGTGGGCGGATGGATGAGTGGGCGGATGGATGAGTGAGGGGATGGATGAGTAGGTGGAAGGATGAGCGGAAGGATGAGTGGGTGGATGGATGAGTAGGTGGAAGGATGAGTGGATGGATGAGTAGGTGGAAGGATGAGCGGGCGGATGGGTGGGTAAAAAGGATGAGCAGATGGATGAGTGAGAGGATGGATGAGCGGGTGGAAGGATGAGCAGATTGATGAGTGGGCGGATGGATGTGTGAGCGGATGGATGAATAGGTGGAAGGATGAGTGGATGGATGAGTAGGTGGGCAGCTGGAGGGAGGGACGAGGGAGCGGATGTATGATGAGGTCGGCGGGCGCCTGCTTTGATAGATGAGTGGGTACCGGAATGGACAAGTGGGCAGCTGGGTGGGTGAATGAAGAGATTGGCAAGCGCATGCGTAGATAGATGAGCGGGTGGAAAAGTGGCTGGGTGTTCAGATGGGTTAGATGAGTGGTTGAATTTGCTATTGTAAATGACAATGCCATTTATGTTAAAAAAACATAAATAAAAATAATGTCAAGAGCAATGCCAATAGCTCTAACTTTAACAAAGGCAAAACCATTGCATTGTAAATGCTTGTTCTGTGTTTAACCAATATGTGAGGGCGAATTCTACCAGGCGACCAGGCGCGGCACTAGCAAGACACAGGAAATGCAACAGGCATTCCCAATCAATCGCTTATTAGCAATTAACCTTAGTATTTAAACCGGCTCCTGGTTCACCACCATTCAACGATGAGTGGACCAAGAGGACGACCGTAGATACAATGGCTAGAAGCGCTGAATTAAGACAGTAAGAGTCTGACTGCCACGTATGCTTGCAAAGGTGTAATTGCATTTCACCTTTTGTTAAGTGTGTGTGTTTGCTGCCTACACTTGGCACAAATCCTTCTAACAGCATTCAAGTATGTTTTTTGAGTCAGAGACCTGTAGTCACATCCACAGGCTTTGACCATTGTGTACCTCTTGATTACAGAAAGTCACTGTAGGCCCTTCCACCCTCGACCTCCCATGGAGCAAGTAGGATAGGAATTTAGGGTAAGAAATGAACTCTTGTCATTACAGCTGTTGATGAGTCACGTGTCTCATACAGACCACACCACGCGTGCAGTATGTGTGATGCGCATGAAAGGCCACTGGGCCTCTTTTAAATATACTTAACCTTGCTGTATGAATGTTTTTCTTGTTTCCTTTTTTTCTTACAGATTCGCTAACCCCAGTACTACACTGAGCAGGGATTTAGATACCTACAAACCCCGTCCCTTGAGTGGTAGTTCCTTTTAGCACTACGTGCAAAGAGGCTGAGCCCACTTTTTTTTAAACCCTTTGGTCCTGATGAATGCCACGTACCCTTGTGGAAAAAGGGTAGGGCTGATGGTCTTTTTATAAAGTTGCCCGGCGCTAACCGCCTCTATACCATTCTAGTTACCAAACAAAGAGGCAGGCGCTGGAGACAGGAAGGCAGGAAACAGAAGTTTTATTCCGACGGAGCAGAACACATCAGATCAGACAACAAGGTATCATTTCGAGGTGCTCTAACAAGTTCTCTGAGACTGCGTCTTTTATACACAAGTTGATGATGCATAAACATTCCTTATTACAATAAAGACATTGTGAAGCAAGGAAAAGGCATCCCCGGTACCCCCCCCCCCCCTGTTCCGGTTTATTCCAACACGTGGCTACAGTAGAGGTCCTCACCCCCCATACAATAGGAGGGGGCTACAATGCAGCAGAGTGTTCCGCTGATTCCTTTGGAATGTGTGCGCCTGATCGGATCTCAGGGGGTGGGGAGGTCATGATCAATAGTAGCTCCTTTGAAGAGGGGCGAGTGCATACAGTAGCGGGCAATAAACTGTATCCTCAGGCTAAGGGATGACCAGCGGTCCGTGCAGACAGTCGGGCTCAGTGGAAGGGGTCATCAAAGGAGGGGTATTCATGAAAGGAAGGGAGGTGTTGGTCAGGCGCGGGGTGTGATTCCCAGGGGCAGAGTCGCACAGAAGGAGAAGTCTTATGACCCGTGCAGGAGAGAGCGGGGGCAGCCAGAGTGCGCGGAGGAGGGGTGCCGGGAGTTTAACAAATGGGCAGAGAGGCCATGGTGTCTAAAATGGTTATTTGTGTGTGTGCGTGCATGGGTCTATGCTGGCGAGATGATGCGGTCAACGCTTCACGGTATTCATTCTGCTTACAGTGAGGGTATGATGAAAGTAAATGAACGCTGCTTATGTGCATTAACATTGTCATTTTCCACAGTCGCCGCTTTTTAACATAAGTTAGTTCATTTTCCTGTTCTTCCCAATTGATGGGCGTACATATAGTCGCGTGTGGTCAATGAGATAGCGTTTGTCCATACTAGCAGATTGTGTATAACCATGAACAGTCGATACGGTTGGCAGAATGCAGTACATATGAATTTACATTTTGGTGGGTTATTCATCTAGGGATCAGCATACTACATACTACAGACGTTCTGACTTTCTCTTCGGCGGTATCAATGTACAGTAAAAGTGACCGATAAACATTTTGAAAACAATACAAAGTGGTTGAGGGAGGAATTCAGTTCAGTACAAGCAATCAGTCAAGGGAAAGGGGAATGATATCTTCGTCACAGTGTCTTTTTAGCAGCGAGCCATCACTGGTAGGCTCTAGTCCGTCTTCTTTCGTTGGCGCTGTTGAGCACCGGCGGTGGAGCTATGAGTCCAGCTCGGATCCAACTTTACACGTTGCAGGGTGCGATCTGTCCTCTGCTGTTAGATCACAGTCCTGTTTTCTAACTAATCTTTTTAGGGGTGCCTCACACTCGGCACCTGCAATTCCTTTTCCTTCCGTGACAAAACCCTATTCTTCCTAAATGTCGTTCCTTTTTCTGAGTCAAAATCCAGGGGTTAGAATGGGGATGTCGTTGGGTAATCGAGGGAAGAGAGGGCGGAGTGGAGTCAGATTCTCTGAAGCAGACCCAGGGAGCAAATGATAACGAGCAGGCAGGCCCATTGATCGGGCTCAGAGGGGCGGGGGACTTCTGGCACAGGTTGGTCAGCAAACAGGGGCTTCAGGGCAGCCCTTCATTCTTTCATTTTCCGTGTTTGAAAGTGGTGCCTAGTCCCGCGTCTCGTTGCTCTGCGGCTCCACCTTTGGACCAGGTCATACGTGCTTCATGATCTGTGGCCAGGCTGTGCGTCACGTCCGGCCCCTCTCCTCCGGTGATTGTATATCCTTGAATGGGTACAAAACATGTTTTAGAGAACTGGCAGGAGAAGACATTTATACATTTCAATTCCGCCTTCAATCCTACGCAGTTTGGGGTACGTTCATCGGTCACAGTCAGAAGTTATTACCAAGGAGTATGTATGCAGGCATTTCTACTGAGTTTGTACTAAGTCTTATTTGGCGTTCATTCATGGCATGTATGGAGAGAAGTCAGGCTCCTATCGACTGTGTATTCTTATCAAACTCGGAATCGGATCCTTCGGGAAAGACCCGTTTACTAACCCAAGTCCTAGCAGTCTTACATTTCCCTCCAGAGTCGGCTAATTCTAGCGAACAGGTGGGTGTAATAACATCTAACATCATGAGAAAGGGACAGAGGCTAAACATTCTTTTCCCGGAGAGCAATGGTTAATCAGGGTCATCAGTTATAATTCGGGGGCAACAGTTATGGAGCTGGGGTCAATCGGGAGAGGCGAGGACGCTTTGGACATCCGCACTTGGGCGCAGAGGGGTGGGACAATCTGGGCATTGGGGATTGTTTCTCTAAGGACTGAGAATAGAAGGCCATTGACGTATAGTCCCCCTATAAAAGGCCAGATTAGGGGACATCAGTCGTCTCACCTGTCCTTTCCTTTTTAGCCAATTCAAGTTCCTTCATTTTGCAGAAAGGAGAGGTAGTAACATGGCGAGTCACAATCGTTTGAGTTCCTGTCAATTTTGCCGAACACCTTTGTGTTCAAAAAGACCCAATTAGGCTCGTGCCGGCGGGGCACAACGTTACTACATAAAGGAAGAGGGAGTAGGGGGACTCTCATAGAGAGTGAGAGTCATCCGCATTCTAAATGAACCACTTGGTACACGCACGACAGAGAGAGAGAGAGAGAGAGAGAGAGAGAGAGAGAGAGAGAAAGAAAAAGAGAGAGAGAGAGAGAGAGACGTGTACAATAATAGGCCATTTAGTGCGCACACAACACAGAACAGCAGGGGTCAAGTAATATAGAAACACAGGCAGAAGGGCGACATAGATCCATACATTACGTACACACGAATTCAGGTGGAGGTGACAATACATGCATTTACACACAAATGATCCAAGACAGAACATAGAACAGTTTTCTGGCCAAAAATATTTCTTCCTGCATGCTGCGCATTCTTAGTATCCTACTTAATTCACCTGGGCGTTGAGCTTTTTACCTTTTTCCTTCTCTACACCTCTGCCAATTGGTCGGGAATTAACCTGGTCGGGCTAATACTCACAGTGGGGCCTTTGAATTATTTCTCTTTTTCTTTTCTAACAAATGATTTTCCAGGCTGAAGCGACAGGGGGGCATCAACCGGGAGGACAACGGGGCAGAGTTTACTCATTGGTGCGCGTCCTTGCTTGGTTGTATTACTTGGGGTATCAGGCGAAGTCATATTTTGCCATACTGTAATACCCCGTCAAGTTTCTACTTCGGACCACTCCTCCAGTTGCTGGGTTCAGAGAGAGTCACTTGTAAGTAAGGGAATGCTAGATCTTTGTTTGTCCGTCGTGTATAGGTACCATGTCCAGTTCCCTTTTTCCCCCCTCCATCGGTCGTTCGTCATTACTTAAGTTACGCACAAAATAATTCTCCCATCCATCCAAATGTGTGCAACGTATATTTAGTCGAGCTATACACATCAGGGCATGCACACGTGTGTTCACATCACACAAAAATCGTCACACTCTCAGGGGCTGTCCCCTCAGACAATCACGATTCTTCACAGTGCTAGCCTGACTTTCGCGCGGGACCATGGCGTGTTGATTAGCTCTTCTCCATACTTTAGTCGACGTCCCGACATGACCTGCAGAAAGAAGGGAAAAAGAAAGGGGTGGGGGCAGCATTTTAAAACACATCAGCGCGCATAAACCCGAAAATGTTTTTACCTACCACATACTCGGCCTATCTCCACAGGATGCGGTCTCTACCATCTCGGCGTTTAAGCCCAGAGGGACCGGTTGCGTGGGAGAGATAATTATTGATGGACTGAGGAAAAGGGATGGTCTACAGTGGTCTAAGGTCGTTTTATGTCGGTCAGGCACGGAAACTAAAGGGGCTAGGTGGCATTTCCTTCGGAGTGGTTTAGGACATTTTAAAACAACTTCCTTGATACATGCGGCACTTAAAGTAGGAGCTAAGTACCAGGGCCTTTATTGATCGCTTTATGCTGCACGAAGAAGGAAAAATACACATATCAAAACCTGGAACATTCATATTCGCTGCTTCTGCGCACTACGCTCTTAACCTTCAACCTTAATCGAGCTGCTTTCATCCACCTATATTTCACTTATATCGGGGACAGTAGCCATACATTCGAAGCTTATCAATGCAAACACTACAGTTATACTTGCTCCTTTAAAAAACCTTTAATTAAAAATGTTAGTGCACAAATACGGGTCTACAACCCCGTGGGTCGGCCACGGAGCAGACTGGAACTGTGCATGAGGGGAACGGAGTCGGCGGTCATTGATTTCATAATGGAAAGTGCGACAAGTGTAATAAAATCATATCGAAACTTCATTTGTGAGCTAATATCATAAGTGTTGAAATTCAGACTTTCAGTAACCATGGTGCATCAAAACTTAACATCAATTCATTGTCCGAATGTTCAATCAGTACCCATTCTCATATCGATTCATTGTCCTAACACATAATCAGTACTCATCTTATATCAATTCATTGTCCGACTACATAATCGGTACCCATCTTATATCAATTCATTGTCCAACTACATAATCAGTACCCATCTTATATCAATTCATTGTCCAAAAACTACATACATATCTCATAACATCAAGGCTGAGCAATCGGGGTACAACAAGGAGCTGAAAGTTTCAGTTGTACCGGCGCCATTTTGAGTGAGGTCAGGCATATCCGAGTATGGTCAAGATGTCTCCCTCAACTCGTGGTCGGACCAGAACCTCTTTCGGAAGTCCAAACAGTTTCGTGAAAGGGGTAACAGAAGGGAGTGGCGATATGAACCATCAGTCAAAGTGGGGGGAGGCAACAATCTTTCCTACCGGGTCATACTGGTGTCCCACCGGAACTGATCACATTGGCAGTCTTGCAGGATTTGGGGCATTTCAAGACTGAGGCTGGTGCCGGCATGAGTGCGCCGTCGTCTCGTGGTTCCCATCGGGGGACGGGGGCGCCCGCGTGGAGGGGTCGGGGCCCCCCGGCTCTTATAGAATCTTCAAGGTCAAGGAGAAGAGCACAGGACGTGCGCCGGTCCTGGGCAAAAGCGCCGCTTTTCGATAGGGACCCTTCAAATGGAGCGTTGGGGTGTCGCTGGAAGCCTCCACCTGGGGAGGCTCGTTCGCGCCGCCTCCTCCTCCCAGCAACCCCACGCCGTTTCTCGGCTCCAGCATTTCAGGATGGCCGTACCAGGCAAGGAAGAGAGGGGGGGGGGTCGGAGGCAGAGGCAAGACATCCCTCCCCCCCGTGGCCTGCAGGGCGCTGTTTCAGGAGACTTTTCATAACGGCCGGTCCAGGCGATACGAGGGGAGGGGGGGGTCGGTGGCATGTGCAAGACATCCCCCCCCCTCCACTGTCGCAGCCGTCATTGAAGAAAGAAGAGTTGCCGCAGCCATTATAGAGGAAAAAAGGGTTGTGTTGTCGCAGCCATTATTATGGAAAGAAGTGCTGTCGGCAAGGGACCCCGTCGGCCTCGGCTCCGGTTTTTCATGGCCAGAGCAGGCGATAAAGAGGGGGGGGGGTCGGAGGCAGAGGCAAGACATCCCCCCCCCGTGGCCTGCAGGGCGGCAGAAGAAGGGAATGGGGAGAACAGTACATTTTCGGGCCTTCCACCCCACGGCCTCTCCTTCCGATGGCGGCCAGCCGGGCCCTGCTCTGCACGCGTCGAGGCCTCGCCTTCCGGATGGGCGTGACCGTGGACATGTTGCACTTCGGGAGCTTCCGGAATGGGGGTAGGTGTCTGCTGATTTGTATCCATTTCATTTTACAGTTATTGGGCGTGGCGGGCGGTGGGACAGACATGTTTGGAGCAGTGAGGGGCGGTGAAACCTAACTACCTCGTGTCTGCCTTGGTGTCAAGCTTGGCTTCCCTCGCCATTTTTATGTTTCTTATTGCGGGTTATTTCTAACATTTCTTATTTTTAGCGAAGTCAAAAGCTCATCAGTGGCCTACTGATTTCGCTCGACTTCTTTTTCCTTCTAGTTGCTTAGCGGCTAGGTGGGCTGCCTTTCGTAATTCTTTCCCTATTTTTGCTTCTTTTCTTTTCTTTCGTTGTTCCGTTTCTTTGCGCCACATGCCGATACTATCGAGCATGGTGGGCGTAGTCTTATTTTTCTGGAGCGCTGCTTCTAATGTTTCTATTTTATAATCATCAAAGGAACCTATCAGTGGCCACTGACTTTCGGGGTCCTTCTTTGTATATTTATGCCATAACTTATTATAAGCTATAGCGACTAGTCCATGCTTAATGAACATGTCCTTATTAGGGGTGCCTTCCAGTGGAGCCGGATGGTTCATCTCTAATAAGCGGTCCGGGCTAAACAGGCTACCAATCAGTGGGGAGAAGATAGGCATGACGGATTACAACGGGGACAAAAGTCTGCACTACCTATCTTATCACTGCGCGCAAAGACTAGACAGAATATTTCTATTCTTCGTTGTTTGCAGGCGGTGAATACCTCAAAAGAACCAATATCGAACAATCAATGTTCGGTCAATCAAACAATCAATGGGGAGAATAAGTAGGCACGACGGGTTACAACGGGGACAAAAGTCTGCGTTACCTACCCTTTCATTACCTGCAAAGAGAGAACCTGTTCTTCCCTGTTTGCAGACAGAGAATCTCCAGAAAACAATCCGCGAACAACAGTTTGGGCCAAACAATCAATCAGTGGGGGAGGAAGATAGGCACAACGGATTACAACGGGGACAAAAGTCTGCGTTACCTATCCTTCACTGCTTGCAAAGAGAGAGCCTGTTATTTCTCTGTTTGCAGACAGCGAATCTCCAAACAAATCAACAAAAGAGTAATACTAGTATTATCCAAATCAAACAATCATTTCGCAATTTGTCGCATTTACACGACCTTACCCGGACCGCATGGACAGTTTCCTGTCTTCCGAATCCAGCGCCCGATCGTCCTCTATTCTTCGTGATCTTCGCGGCACTCCTGATGGTTCCCAGTCAGGACCGTAGATCACTCGAGAGAGGTCTGTTCGGAATCAGTGAAGTTCGGATGATCGGCTGTCAGACGAGGGTCTATCGGACAGGAGCTCTCCCGATCGTTGCAGTCGTTCACTCTATCTTCAGGACCTCTCCCACTGGATCCACGAGTCACTGATGGGCCCCACGTTTGGGACGCCAATTGTGGAAAAAGGGTAGGGCTGATGGTCTTTTTATAAAGTTGCCCGGCGCTAACCGCCTCTATACCATTCTAGTTACCAAACAAAGAGGCAGGCGCTGGAGACAGGAAGGCAGGAAACAGAAGTTTTATTCCGACGGAGCAGAACACATCAGATCAGACAACAAGGTATCATTTCGAGGTGCTCTAACAAGTTCTCTGAGACTGCGTCTTTTATACACAAGTTGATGATGCATAAACATTCCTTATTACAATAAAGACAGTGTGAAGCAAGGAAAAGGCATCCCCGGTACCCCCCCCCCCTGGTCCGGTTTATTCCAACACGTGGCTACAGTAGAGGTCCTCACCCCCCATACAATAGGAGGGGGCTACAATGCAGCAGAGTGTTCCGCTGATTCCTTTGGAATGTGTGCGCCTGATCGGATCTCAGGGGGTGGGGAGGTCATGATCAATAGTAGCTCCTTTGAAGAGGGGCGAGTGCATACAGTAGCGGGCAATAAACTGTATCCTCAGGCTAAGGGATGACCAGCGGTCCGTGCAGACAGTCTGGCTCAGTGGAAGGGGTCATCAAAGGAGGGGTATTCATGAAAGGAAGGGAGGTGTTGGTCAGGCGCGGGGTGTGATTCCCAGGGGCAGAGTCGCACAGAAGGAGAAATCTTATGACCCGTGCAGGAGAGAGCGGGGGCAGCCAGAGTGCGCGGAGGAGGGGTGCCGGGAGTTTAACAAATGGGCAGAGAGGCCATGGTGTCTAAAATGGTTGTTTGTGTGTGTGCGTGCATGGGTCTATGCTGGCGAGATGATGCGGTCAACGCTTCACGGTATTCATTCTGCTTACAGTGAGGGTATGATGAAAGTAAATGAACACCGCTTATGTGCATTAACATTGTCATTTTCCACACCCTAAGGGGACACGAGAGCAGAAACATGTTGACCACACTTAACACGGTGGAGGGAGAGTAACGTCCCATGTCACCGTTCACTTTCTTTTAAGACCATGCACTGGCTTCTTGAATAAAAACAGTTTATTGCCAAGTGTAATGGTTTTTAGATCACCTCTCACTACCTCACGGGCCACCACTTAGTTTTAGAAGTGCATCCCTGTCTCCAGGTGTATGCCCGCCCTTTATCAAACAAAGTTTTTAGAGGGTGAGGACAGCCTATGATGAAGCATGACACCGGGCGGTGTGTGAGGCCAGTCCATCACTTTTTGCAAGATGCCTCCACAGGTGATGGACCTCAATAAAAGTCTGTAGGAAACTGTAGGAACCCAAACTAGGGGCAGCCCATTTTGTGTATACATGGCTATGACAGTGCCACATGAAACAGCATTAAAGGTCATGATGTGGAATGTCAATGGTTTGGGAGATAAAATTAAGTGCACTATAGTTCGGCAATATCTGTGCAGACACTCCCCGACCGGATTCTTCAGCAGGAGACACATTTGAAGGACAACAAATATCTGGCACTGAATCGGTTTGGATACACAATCCTAGCCCATGTGGGATTCACATCATGCTCTGGTGGGGGGAGCAATCCTCGGTAAGAACACAATACCTCTTCTGCCACAACGCATGTGGCAGGATCTAACGGGGAGATATGTAGCACTCACGGGGTCATAGTAGGACCAAACTTTATAGTAGGGCAAAACTATTAACATTTGTTCCACCTACATCCCTCCGAGGCTCCACGCAGAGACCTTCCTTGAACTTAGTCACTTATTATTAGGTATGCCTCAAGGCGTCCTCATACTAGGAGGGGATATGAATGCTACAATGTCAGCAGAGCAAGATAGGGCAAGGGTGCCCCCCTCCCGGTGAACAGGATCACAGTCATTGCATGCTTTTGCAGAAGTGATGGGGCTCATGGACTTATGGAAGGCACACAACCAATCAATCAATCAATCATAACACTTGTATAGCGTGCTACTCACCCGGAAGGGTCTCAAGGCGCTTGGGGGAAGGGGTCCGCTACTGATCGAACAGCCAGGCCTTGAGTTGTCTCCTGAAGGCGAGGTGGTCCTGGGTCAGGCGAAGGTGGATGGGGAGGGAGTTACATGTCTTGGCCGCCAGGTAGAAGGATCTGCCTCCGGCGGTGGATCTTCGGATGCGTGGAACGGTGGCGAGGGCGTGGCTGGTAGACCGTAGCTGGCGGGTGGGTGTGTAGAAGGTCAGGCGGTCATTGAGGTACTCGGGGCCCAAGTCGTGGAGAGACTTGTGTGCGTGGGTGAGGAGCCTGAACGTGATCCTCTTGTTGACTGGGGAGCCAGTGCAGGTCCCTCAGGTGGCCGGAGATGTGGCTGCGTCGGGGGATGTCCAGGATGAGTCGGGCGGAGGCGTTCTGGATGTGTTGTGTCTTTTCTGTAGCTTGGCTGTGGTTCCGGCGTAGAGGGTGTTTCCGTAGTCCAGTCGGCTGGTGACGAGGGCCTGGGTGACCGTCTTCCTGGTTTCGGTCGGGATCCATCGGAAGATCTTGCGAAGCATGCGAAGGGTGTGAAAGCATGATGAGGAGACGGCGTTGACTTGTCTGGTCATCGAGAAGGAGGAGTCCAGGATGAAGCCCAGGTTGCGTGCGTGGTCTGTTGGCTTGGGGACAGTGCCCAGGGCTGGGGGCCATCAGGAGTCGTCCCAGGCGGAGGGTGATGGTCCCAGGATGAGGACTTCCGTCTTGTCTGAGTTCAGTTTCCGGTGGCTGGTTCTGGCGGTGTCGGGGTCTCTGGTGAGGGAGAGGATCAGCTGGGTGTCGTCGGCATAGGAGATGATGTTGAGGTTGTGTTGGCGTGCTATGGCAGCGAGAGGTCTCATGTAGACGTTGAAGAGGGTGGGGCTGAGTGATGATCCTTGCGGGACGCCGCAGATGACTACGGTGGCCTGGATCGAAACGGGGGGAGGCGGACTCTCTGTGTTCTTCCGGAGAGGAACAAGATGATCCACTTCAGTGCCTTCTCTTGGATGCCGGTGTTGCTGAGGCGTTGGACTAGGGTGCGGTGGCAGACAGTGTCGAATGCTGCGGAGAGGTCCAGGAGGATGAGTGCCGCTGTTTCCCCGTTGTCGAGCAGGGCTCAGATGTCGTCGTGGCGGCGATGAGGGCGGTCTCGGTGCTGTGGTTGACTCTGAAACCGGACTGCGAGGGGTCGAGGGATCCGTTCATCTCGAGGAAGGCGGCAAGCTGTCTGTTGGCGATCTTCTCGATGACTTTGGCAGGAAAAGGGAGGAGCGAGATGGGGCAGAAGTTTTTGAGGTCAGTGGGGTCCGCTGTTAGTCTCTTCAGTAGGGCGCTGAGCTCGGCATGCTTCCAGCTCTCCGGGAAGGTGGCAGTGTTGAAGGAGGTGTTGATGACGTCCCGGAGTTGGGGTGCGATGGTGGAGTCGGCCTTGTAGAAGACGTGGTGGGGGCAGGGGTCGGTTGGAGAACCGGAGTGGATGGTGTTCATCGTGCGGGCTGTGTCTTCGGTGGTCACCGTGGTCCAGGTGCGGAGGGTGGCGGTGGGGTGCGTTGGTTTGGTGGTTGGGTGCGTGGATGGTGCGCCGAAACTGTTGTGGATGTTGGCAATCTTGCGGTGGAAGAACGAGGCGAGGGAGTCGCAGATATCTTGTGAAGGAGTGATGTCGTTGTTGCCGGTGCTGGGGTTGGAGAACTCCTTGACGATGCTGAAGAGTTCCTTGCTGTTGTGGGCGTTGTTGTCCAGTCGCTCCTTCAGTGATTTCTTCTTGGTGGTGCGGATGAACTGGTGGTGCTTGCGGGTGGTGTGTTTGAGGGCGGTCATGTTGTCAGTGGTCTGGTCGAGGAGCCAGGCTTTCTCGAGGGTGCGGCAGGTCTTCTTGGAGTCCTTGAGTTCGTTGGTGAACCAGGGGGATTTCTTGCTTCTGGGTCTGCTGGGAGGGTTCTTCAGTGGTGCGAGGTCGTCGGCTCAGGCGGTCAGCCACTGCGTGAAGTTGCGGGCTGCTTCGTTGGGGTCCGATGTGCTGGCAGGTGGGTTCTGGCTGAGGGAGGTGGTGAGCTGGTCGGCGGTGATCTTGCTCCAGCTCCTGTGAGGAACCTGTTGCGGGTGGTGGTGGGTTGTGGTTTTTCTGAAGCTGAAGTGGACACAGCTGTGGTCGGTCCAGTGGAGTCCGGTGGAGTGGCTGAAGGTGATGTGCTTGCTGGATGAGAAGACGGGATCAAGCGTGTGGCCGGCGTAGTGGGTGGGGGTGTTGACCAGTTGCTTGAGTCCGAGGTTGGCGAGGTTGTCCAGCAGGGTGACGGTGTTGCGGTCCTTGTTGTTCTCCAGGTGGAAGTTGAGGTCCCCTAGGAGGATGTAGTCGGCGGAGGGGAGGGCGTGTGGGCTGATGTCTCCGCTGAATTGCGTGCATGGTCCTGGGGGTCTGTAGATGAGGGTGCCTCTGAGGGTCGTCTGTGGGTCGGTGTGAATCTGGAAGTGGAGGTGTTCGGCGGTGGCGAAGGTGTCGTCGGCGTCGGTCGTGATGCGGATGGTATTCTTGTGGACGATGGCGATGCCTCCTCCGGTCTGGTTGACGCGGTCCCTCCTGATGATCTTGTATCCATCCGGGATGGCGATGGCGATGTCGGGGGCTGAGGAGGCGTTCATCCATGTCTCAGTGAGGAAGGCGGTGTCTGGTGATGTTGTGTCGAGGAGGTTCCAGAGTTCCACGGTGTGTCTGTGGACGGAGCGGGTGTTGAGCAGGATGCACTTGAGGTCGCTGCTGGAGTTTGGCTTGGCGGGCGCGGTGCAGGTTCGGAGGCAGGTGAACTTGCAGGTTGTGCAGGTGGAGGGTCCGTGAATGCGTTTCGGGGCGGCCCGGCAGCAGGTGGGGTTCCGGCCGGCATTGAGTGCGTTGAGGGCCGCGGCGTTGTAGGTCTGTTGGGTCGTCTTGCAGCGGTGGGGACCAGGGGTCCTGGCACTGGGCGCGGTCCAGGCTCGAACGGGCGCAGACAGGCTTGCCTTTGGCGCACCTTTGGCGCACAATCGGCGCGCCCGCTGCGCGTGACCGCTGCGCGTTCACGCGGTCGCCATTTATGGCTAAGTGGGAGGGAGGAGCAGCTGGGAGGCGGGAGCGGGGAGGACACAAAACAAAAGGGGGCGTGGCCGTGTGAACGGCGGCGGGAAGCGGGGAGCCGGGTGGGCAAGGCACAGGGGGAAGACAATAAAATTAATACAAAGGCAATAATAACACACACAGGCGCAGGGGGACAACAGCAAAGATAAAACAGAAGGCAATGAAAAAAACACAGCAGAACCACAATAAATTACGAAAACACGGCGGAGGGGCAGGGAGCAGCAAGGCAGGCAGCTAGGGTGGCAAAACAGCACAACGAGGCTGCGAGCAGCAGCGAGGGGCGAGGGGCACTCACACAGCTGGTGGCCGTGCGGCGCGGGGGTGTCTTGAGAACAGGTCACACTCACCTGCGCCGCACGGTCGCCATTTATGGACAAGTGGGAGGGAGGAGCAGCTGGGAGGCGGGAGCGGGGAGGACACAAAACAAAAGGGGGCGTGGCCACGTGAACGGCGGTGGGAAGCGGGGAGCGGGGTGGGCAAGGCACAGGGGGACGACAATAAAATTAATACAAAGGCAATAATAACGCACACAGGCGCAGGGGGACAACAGCAAAGATAAAACAGAAGGCAATGAAAAAAACACAGCAGAACCACAATAAATTACGAAAACACGGCGGAGGGGCAGGGAACAGCGAGGCAGGCAGCTAGGGCGGCAAAACAGCACAACAAGGCTGCGAGCAGCAGTGAGGGGCACTCACACAGCTGGTGGCCGTGCGGCGCGGGGGTGTCCTGAGAACAGGTCACAACTTGACTGTTTAGGCAACACACACACATTTTGGCGGCACATTGTAGTGGCTCCCATCTAGACTGCAACTTTACTCAGACTGTGTATACAGGGCAATTTCGTGAGGCACGCCGCAGAGAAAGAGGCGCATCAAATCATTCTCCAATGGAGGTGCTGCTGCAGGGTCCCACTCAAGACTACACTCTCCTACCGCACATAGACCCCTGCCACTTAAAGTACCGTGACTTCCAACACAAATGTCGGTAACGAATACAACAATGATTTGTTGAAAATACAGGCTTGGTGGGCTCACATAATACTCTCTGGGAAGCGTATAAAGTAGTAGCCAGGAGCTATGTGCAGGCAGTGATAGGAGATAAAAAAAAAGAACAGAGCTTCATCACATAGAACAAGAAATAGGACATAGAGATGCAGTTGGGGCAGGAAAGGGCAACTGACCCGGAGCTGAGGCATAATTTGCATCTAAAACAGGGAGAGCTCAGGGACTTAGAGAAGAATGTGGCTGGTGCACATGGGGTAGCCACGCAGAGACAAATATACAAGCTTAGCGATAAAGGCAATAAGTTAATAGCATGATGAAGCGAGGAGAGATAGGAGCAGGAATAGGGTTTCAGAGCTCCAAAACCCCGGTGAGCCCCAAGGAAGAACAGAGCGGAGGCTTTCACAATTTATTACGAGGCAATATATCAGTCGGGCTCTGGCAGGTCGAGAGAAGACAGTGCCAAACTGTTCAACAATATCCCCCTTCCAGTGATTTTGGTAAAAGATAGGTAGGCAATGGATCAGGACTTGATGACAGAAGAAAATGTGGGGGCCACTCGAGATTTATAATCCGGGGTGGCACAAATGTGTAGCGCAGATGGTGGCCCAGCAAATGCTAAAGTTTTTCATTGCCACACAAGATGAGTGACGACAGCTAGAAGATCTAGGAATGGCAACTATTGTTGTCATTCTGAAAAAAAAGAAGGTCTCAGGAGCAATGTAACTCCTGTAGGCCAATGTCTTTGCTTAATTTTGAAGTAAAAGTCCTGGCAATGGTATGGTAGCCAATCTGCTGGGCCCAGTGGTGTCTACCGTAATCCACCCTGACCAGTCAGGATTTATGCCACACAGAAATACCAGGCCGAATCAGCGCCATCTGTACGGAGATACGCAGGCGACGGCGGCCCGACCGGTCGAGACTGCTGCACTGCTGTCACTCAATGCCTGAATGACCTTCAATAGTATCGAATGGCCATATCTCTTTGCAATTCTTCCCAGGCGGGGTTTCGGACCAAGGGTCTGTGCTTGGGTCAAACTCCTATATTGCAATCCACTAGCAAGAGTGTGAGTAAACGGGATGAAATCTAGATCATTCCAGTTACATAGGGGTACGCAACAGGGGTGTCTGCTCTGACCCTTGCTCTTCGCACTAGCACTTGAAATGCTTGCGTTGTGGGTTTGTGGGGTCTCGCTCGTTCGAGGTATAGATGTGGGCGGTGACTGGAGGAAATGCATTTCTCCATACAGAGACAATAATCAGCTTTATTCACATAAGCCCCATCAAACTTTTTATGGACTTATTCAGATATTTCAACTCTTTGGCAGTTATTCGGGCTACCACATAAAGTGGGATAAGTCCCTAATATTCTATGAGGCGGGTGAGATTCCACCCCTTATGTCCTCCTGTACTGCCTTGACCCACCAGGAAGAGTTCAAATATCTTGGTATCTGAATTACCAGATCAGAAGAAGGCTTTTTAACCAGGAATCTCTACACACAGCAGGAGAGGCTACGGGAAGACATGGCCCACTGGCGGCGCCTCCCGGTCTCCCTTATGGGCAGAGCATTCCTGTTCAAGATGATGGCCCTCATCAGCCTACTATATGTGCTTCAAAATACTCCATACCGAGTACCGGAGACCATCTTCCAGGAGATAGAGGTGGAACAACATAATATGCTGTGGGGGAAGGCAGTCCGTGAATAGCACTCCGTAAACTACAACAGGGGGTTTACAAGACCAGCCTGGCAGTCCTGAATATCAGGAGCTGCTATTTGGAATCTCTGCTCATTAATGTCAATGACTGGGTTTATGCAACATACAATGAGCCTGCTTATCGAACAGACCCCCTTGCCGTGGGAAATGGTGGCTACCCGACTGTGCTGTACAGTAAAAAGGGAGATAGATCACTTCCAGTGCATACTTGGACAGTGGCGCAGGCATGACACAAAGCCACAAAACTTTTGGGGTGGGAAATCAAATTAACAGAACAAACTCTGCTCTGGGATAGCAACCTTATGGGTGAGGTTGGGCGTTTGCAAGGCTTTTGTAAGTGGGGTCTCCTTGGGACAGGCTCTGTGATGCCTTATACCATAGGGAGAACCTGAGTAATCCCCACTGGAAGATAGGCCTCTACTTGACCGATGATTGATAAAGCGGTCTACCTCATGTATCGAAAGATAATGAATAGCTCTCCTGACCTATTAGGCCCCCTAAGGGAAGCGGATGTAGGACTGTTGGAGGAAGCCATACAGTGCCCTAGGGAAGTTGTAATTCGGGTGCGGTTTCAATGATACAACCACAAACCCTACATAGGATACCAGGATACTCCAAGACCACATGGGCAGCTGCGACCCAGACAGGTGTTCTAGGGGATGCAGGAAATAGTTCCCTTTCTTCTGGACCCATCCCAAAATACAGTCATATTGGATGAAAGTCATCCGAGTGATGTCGGCTGTGGTGGGCCTTCAGGTCCCAGTAGAGGCATGATGGCATATACTGGGAGTGATAAAGGAGACAGATTGGCCAAAGTACACTAAAATATGGCTCAGACTGGTAGACTGGGTGGCAAAGAGACATATAGTACAGGCATGGGGGGAGTCGACTGCTCCAAAGATGGGAGACTGGAAGTGAGATGTGGACTGGTGCTAGCGGGCTGAAAAGATATGGACTACATTGGTTAAAAACAGAACTGAACCTTGAGGAGTAGGGATGGGTGGAACGGGGAGGGGGGTGCTAGTATGTAAGTTAGAGCTAAACGTGGACAATCTCCTCCTTTTATTATATGCTTTATATGCTTTATGATAAGTGATCGATTTGTAAATGAATCCCCTGACTTGTTGCCTACTATACTTCATCCTGTAAATATGTATATGGAAAGGTGTAAGAAGCAATAGTTCAATAAAAAGAATGTTGAAATAAAACTCACTGATGCCTGCTACCTCATATAGAGGGTTGGAGATGTGGAAGGGTGCTGTCAATGCAACAATGTCCATTTTAGTGATATTCCTGAAAATGCTGAAGATCCATGTGTAATGAGAGACATATTAATTCCCAGCTTTCCAAACTAGTCGAAAACACTGCCTTTCTCCATCCCTCGCAGTCGGGCTTTCGGCCACGACACTCAACTGAGACAGCCCTCCTGGGGGTAACAGAGAGTCTTAGGCACGGTGTCGATCAGGGTAACACCATGGCGCTCATCCTGCTGGACTTGAGCGCAGCCTTCGACACCGTGTCGCATTCCATCCTTATCGACTCTCTGAAATCCCTAGGTGTGGCAGGCCAGGCCCTGGCCTGGGTAGTGTCGTTCCTTAGCAACCGAACCTTTCAAGTGTTTTCCCCTAAAGCAGCTTCCACCATTTGTCCATCTACCCGTGGCGTTCCCCAAGGTTCAATCCTTAGCCCTCTATTATTTAATATTTATGTTAAACCCTTGGCAACCATAGTTGAACAGGCTGGGCTAACCTTGTTCTCCTATGCAGATGACACCCAGATTGTCTTCTCCCTATCAGGGAGAGACGAGAACAACACCTCCGCACTCAAGTCTGGCCTCATTCTTGTGGCCGACTGGATGCGGAGAAATTGTCTCAAGCTGAATGGGGAGAAGACCGAGGTGGTCATTCTGGGTCGGAACAAACATCTTTGGGGCCCCCGTCATTGGCCCATTGAACTGGGCAATGCGCCTACGCCATCCACTGCAGTTCGTAACCTGGGCGTCATTATTGACGACAGGCTAACTATGAAGCAACAGGCTACTAAGGTTGCAGCCATTTGCTTCTCAATGCTGCGGTGGCTCCACAAGATTTTGTGGATGCTTCCCCTCTCCTCTCGCAGAACCGTAGTCCAGGCACTTGTAACATCACGCCTGGACTATGGCAATATTCTCTACCTGGGCGCAGATAAAGCCACCATACATGTGCTTCAGGTTGTACAAAATGCGGCTGCACGCCTGCTAAAGAACGTCCCTAGACGCACTTCAGCTGCTGCCGCGTTGCGTGACCTTCATTGGCTGAGCGTTCCTGAACGTGTTAAATTCAAGGCACTCTGTTACATGTTCAAGGCCAAGCAGGGCAGCGCTCCAACTTATATCCAAGGGTTGGTAACACCTTACACACCCGTGCGCTCACTAAGGTCATCGGACACTGGCAATTTCACAGTGCCAAGATGTAAGCTGGCAAGAATGGGAGGCCGCTCCTTTTCTATTCTGGGCCTGAAATATTGGAACTCCCTCCCACTAGCACTAAAGTCAGAGACCAACCTACTCCGCTTCCGTAGGGCTCTGAAGACTCTTCTGTTCACCTAGCGCAGTCAATAGTTGGGTGTGGCCTCAAGTCAGGTGCTGCATTGTCCTTTCTTCTATAGTCTGTCCCCGGCGCCGGGAAACCCACTGTGGGTAGCTGTGCGCGGTAAAAGCTTAAATAAATAAATAAATAAAAATAAATAAATAATGTATGTGAATTTATGGAAAAAACGAAAACTGAGAAAACCAAACTATGGAAAACCAGTTTTATGGAAAGACATTTTAAAAGAAAAATGAATACATCTAAAATGAAAGGAATCATTTTAAATGGAATGATAGCTTTAAGGACAAATTCACAATTAAATAAACCTGGTTGGAGTTTAGGGGTCCTGAAACGTTTTGGGGTTTATTGAAGGGTGATGTTTAGGGGTGATGAGGGACTTTTAGGGGTAAGGGGTAAGGGACAGGTGGAGTTCAGGTGTAGAAAAGGGTTTTAAGAGTTATGGGGCAAGTGGAGTTTAGAGGGGGTGAAGTTATTTTAGGGATTGTGAATGGGTTAAGTTTTGGGCAATGTTTTTTTTTAGAGTCAACAGATGAGTAGTGTTTAGGGGTGTTAAGTGTTTTTAAGATTCACAGATGGATGGAATTTAGGGATGCTGAGGTTCACTGATGGGATGAGTTTAGTAGGCAGGGGTGTTTAGGTTCAGGAATGAATGGGGTTTACGGTGGGATGGTTTTTCAGGGGTCCGGAATGGGTGGAGTTTATGGGCAGAAATAGTTATATGGTTCAGGAACGGGTGATGAGGGTTTAGGAGTGGGTGGTGTTTTGGGGTGGTGAGGGTTTTTAGGGTTCACAGATAGGTGGAGTTTAAATGTCCAAAGTGCTTTTAGGGTTCAGGTATGGGTGGAGTTTAGGAGGCTGAGATTGGTGTAGTTTAGACATGGTGAAAGGTTTTTGGGGATCAGGATGGATGTTTAAGGGTGGTGAGTGGTCAGTGAATTAAAGGCATCCAAACTAACTGTCTGACATTGTAAAAGATAAAAATACGAAACAATGTCCCCTCAACTAAAGCACTGAAATAAATATCTCAGACAAAAATATTTCTGAAAGTAAGAACTACAGCCATTACACCCTAAAACCATGCAAAAGTCAATTCCGAAAAATACCAAGAATTGCACTTCAAATTTTGATTAAACAGTTTAGGTAAAATGGTTTACCACTAATGGTATTTCATGAAATCCTTTACATATGAAATCACATAAAATCTTCATGTGTGGAACACTTTATTGAGGATTGGGTGAAAACTGTTCAGAAACTGAGGGGACGGTCTATCTTATTTTTGGGTGGCTGAATAGGGGATCCTTCCAAAAATGTCATTAGCCAGACTCCTTAACTTTGAAGACCAATGATATTTTATAAGCTGGTAAAAGGAGGCCCAATGCTCCTTGGGAATGCTATGGTACTGTTCCTTCCTGATTAAATCGGTTTAAAGGCAAAAGTAGTGCTTTGAAGGAGGCAAAAGAGAAGTAGGTCTGAAGTACATCAAGCTCTTCCCAGACAACTTCTCCATGATAGCTGATGGTGTATGTTGGCACTTTGTGAGCACTACAGAAGAATGTGATTATCCAGAATGCTGTTGAGTCTAAGGGCCTGATTTTGATGTCGGTCGGAAAGTCTCCTACCGAAGGTAGGAGGTTTTCTGACCAACATCAACAGTTTAAATTCCGACCACCTAATTTCAATCTGGGCTTTCAAAATTGAAAACGGCCGGTCATTCCGGATGGCTTCCGACCGGTCTGACAGTTGGAACCGGCACGTAATTCCTATAGGACAGCATTTCCGCCGTCGGGATTACAATGTCAGTTACTGACAGGCTTTCCAGGTCGGGCTTTTTGACATGGAAAGCCTGTTGAAAAGCGACTTTGGGGGCCCCGGACAGGGCCCCCTTTTCCCTGCGGCCTCCGGTAGGTTTATTAACTTCAGCCTTGCACTTGTGCCCATGCAGATGGAGAGACCCCCCCTGACTAGCCACCAAAATGACTTGATTTTAAAGCCAGCTGATGCATTCCATGAAATCCAGCTATATGCATTGGAGTCAAAGCCCACATACATTTCTTGTATTCACAAAATATCAGCATCTTCAATCAATTTGATTACTCCTTGGTGAATAAGAAACCTCTTTAGGTCGGCTACTTTCCATGCAATAACTGTAAGACAAGAGGAGCCGGAGGAGACATTGTAGGCCATCTTTTGTTCAGGGCACTATAGGGGCTAGGAACAGCTGCTGAGCATGGATGTTAATGCCAAGGTGATCCAGCCCCACGCTGCATCATAATTTGGTCTTGTATAAACCTATACTCTTCGGGTGAGTTGTTTACTTTTGGTATAATTTATAGATCTGCAAGTTAGTTTGAGGATTTCAATCAAGTGCGCCATTTGCACCGTTCAGAATGCATGTTGTGTTTCTCTTATTTTCCAGAGGCACGTTATGGTTTAAAATGTAGGGGTATTTTTCTCTCTCTATGCTTTTTTATCTCTATATCTCATTGTGCAAAGGTGGATTTTTCATTAAGAACTTTGACTGCAATACTAGGCGATCTCCAAATGACAATTGTTGATTCAATGTTTGATGGCGATGATGTTAGATCAAATTGTATTCTTAGTAAATCTTTGCTCTGATAGTGACTTAATTTGGGAATATGTTCTAATAGACGTAAGATATTTGCCCTATTTAATATATCTCTACGACCTCTGAATGTATATAGCGGAGTAATTATGAGCTTTAGAGCAGGGGTTTGTTGAACAAGCACCAAGTAGTTTCTTTATCAGAACAGCAATCATGTTGCATAATGCCATTATTTGCAGAGGCAAGGGAGACGGAGTCCTCTGTAATGACAGCTGGACTGGTTAAATTATTAACCAGGTTCTCTTTTGCCTTTGAATTGGTCTATCTTGATGAATGGATTGTGTGCCTGTGCTCTTTGAGGACCTTCTTAAAACATTTATTTCGTGGAGGCCATTTAAACATTTGATAAGAATAGATGGGGGAACTGGAATGTGTGCCCACCATCAAACCCTTTTTGAGTAAGTGTCTCTGACACTGTAGTCCTCATCTCTGGGTCCAAGGTGGCCAGTTTCATGTTGATATCTCTTGGAGACAGGTAATTCTCTAGTATATTGTATTATGTGGATTGGACCTTGCAGAATATTGGAAAGACTTTGAACTGTGCTGCCTCCTTAATATGCACCCCATTGTCCCCTTAGTTGGCAATCTAGTTAGATTTTCCTTTTCTTTTCTCAAGGCTTTTGTTCTTCATTCTTGTTATCGGTTTAGGAGGTACTTGGGACTAGTTTAAGAGAAGAGGGTGGGCAGTTGGGTTTATGTTATCCCATTTATTTTTTTGCCCAGGTCAATGGAGTCCTTTGGTAGATCTTGGGTGACCACCGCCAATGACCTTGTCGCTTTCATTGAATTAGAGAATCAGATATCCATTGATGGTATGTTAACTTTAAGACTTGTGCCCCCGATTGGTAAAAGTAATCCAGCTACTTTAACCATGCTCATAAGCTTCTCTTTCAGTGAATTAACTATTTTGAGATTTTCCTCAAGGAGTGTCAGAAGGAGGGCACAGAACTTAACCACTTTTGGGGTGCAGGAACATTCCTTGCCTCACCAGAGTGTGAATGCATCCTTAGCTTGGAGTCCAGATAATTTATTTTGGAGTCAATACTGGTTATGCTGGGTCCAGTCCTCTCCTGTTCTTTCACAGGTCCAGAATGTGTTCTGAGCAGGGTGCCATGAGCTGCCATGTTTATGGTTGGCACCAGCCATTTGGAGGTGGTGACTCCTGGCTTCTTCTTAGAGAATGAGAATAAAGTTTCAGGGGGCTACCTTATCAACCTATTTAGTAGTTTTTGTTTGGCCCTATTGAAAACAATCCAATAGTGAACCTTACTGCTAGAATTCAAGATGGAGAAACCCTTCTTCCTTTTTGCAAAGCTTGTGTGTCCACTCAAAGATGTGGCAAGGGAAATGTACAGCCCTCTCATCTGTGGTCAGTCAAAATAAGTTCTAAGGGTGGCTGCCCTCCCACTGGGGCCACTGGGATTGTTCCTAGCCTGACCGGGCGGGACAAAGGGGTGTCTTCTACTTTTCACATCTTATGTTTACTTGTGAAAGTGCAGGCCTCTTTCCAAGTTAAAGGAGTTCTGTGGCCCACCCTAACCGGTCTTCCTGTAAGGAGAAGAAAAACACCTCCCCACAATCAAGCTAATATTCCTGGTCAGAGAACAGTTTTCACATGTCATTAAGGGAAAGCACAAGCTGCTGGAGAGCTAACGCAAGTTTGAATCCAGAAGCTTCAGGCAGGGAATAGTTAACTTTTTAAAATATCATTTTCCTAAATGTTTATTAAAAATCTAATTTCACCTGTGAATTTTACTTTTGATAAACTTTTAATAAATACTAAAAGTATTCGTCAAATAGCTTTTGTAGCCACTTTCTGTGAAATGTAACATTGGTACATAGGACTCAGCTACAGCCCTGCCAGTGAAAGTAGCTTTTGGGGTCTAGTCACTGGAAGAACATGCCTATTTAATTTTGCACATGGGTGGCAAGGTGTACTTAGGGGTGACACTTTAATATTTAAAAGAAGTATTCCTCACCTGTCAAAAAGGGTTATTTTAAATGCTTGTACAGCAGGTTTTAGGCTGCTGCAGCCAGGCTACGCAGGGTAGGCCTGAAGCCATGTTGTACAGGATGGCACCAAAGGTACTTAAGTGCACAGGTGGCATTTAACTTCTAGGCCCTAAGTATATTCCCTACTCAATATACTAGAAAAGTATAGGCAAGAAAAATATGTCAATCAAGGGAAAAACTATTTAACCATGTTTAAAGGGGGAGCACAGGTCCTTAACTGCTGCTTAGCAGGGGTAAAGTATTCAAAGTTCAATAACCAGTAAAAGTAGGGTCCATGAAAAGGTGAAAATCTGGGGTGACTATGCAGAAAATGAGTTTGCTCACTGTTCCTTTAATTCCATTAGGAGAATGATGAAGAGAACCAGATATTATTGTGTCAGATGACATCCTACTATTTGTTGCTGACTCATGGCTCCTAGATTGATAGGTATCTTTAATAATATGGGCTGTGCTATGCATTTCACATTCTTTCCCATACAGAGGTGATGCGTCGGGGACCTCCCTATGTACAATCTTAAATCGTTGTGAAGTGAGTTTCCAATACTTGGACCTTGGCATATCTATAGATCGAGTAGGGTGGGCTTATGAACACCAATTTATACTTGTTGCTGAATAATGTTAAGAATCATGTTCGGCATTAGCGTAGACTGTGCCTGTCCATTTCAGGAGAAGCTGTCTTTTTAAAGATAGTGTCTCTACAGAAGTAACAGTATTTCCTCACAAATACATATAAGTGAAGTACCATTCTTATTGGGAGACTTTGGGGAATGTGGGGTGGGTGGAATTTTGTGGATCCACGCAGATTCCAGAACTTTCCATCACAGACATGTGAGGAAAATGTTTTATTCTTTTTACAAAGTTTGAGGTTTGCAAGGGATTCTGGGTAACAGAACCTGGTGAGAGCCAGACAAGTCACCCCATCCTAGATTTCCCTGGGTGTCTACCTTTCAAAAATGTATAGGTTTCCTGGGTTGCCCTACATGCCAGCTGATCCAGGGTTCAAAATCCACAGCTCTGCACTTTGCCAAAAAAGGGTCTGTTTTTACTGTAAAAATGCGGTGTGTCCATGTTGCGTTTTCGGCTATTTCCTGTCGTGGGCACTAGGCTTTCCCACACTAGTGAGGTACCATTTTTATTGGGAGACTTAGGGGCCAATTCCGATCCGGTAAAGTCCCCTACGATTCGTCGTATGTAGCGTGATTCCAGTACAATTCCTACAGCTTCAACGTCCGCGTACGTACGATCAAGTACGATCCAAACCCAAAGCCGAACTCCGTACAAATCGTATCAAACACCGTCCGATCAAAAAATACATACGATTTGTATCCTGTTCACGCAGTATGCGACGTCCGTACGTAAACAAGCAGCAGTTTCCGGCCCAGCAAGTACGATTCGTCTCTGCGACACTCCGTACGACCCTTTTCTACGGGAGCTGAAAACAGCTGTAAAAGCAGAGTCCGGCTCCAACCTCACCCCGGTACGCGACATGCACGCCATGAACCCCATCGTCCGTGTCATCCCAGTCCTATACGCCTACGACCTGGTGCATAGACACCGACAACGGTGCAGACGGTGAGTATCACGTACCGCAACAACGGAAGTCTACTTGTACGTTGAATCTTACACATTCGCCTATACCACCATTGCAATAGGGATACGAGCCGCACATACGCCATCAATTTTGGGGTACGGTGGTTTGACGCTCGCGTATGGCACCAGTCTAATAGTGATACGACCCGCACACACGCCATGAATGTTGGGGGGTATGGTTTGTTTCACAATCGCGTATGGCACCAGTCTAATAGAGATATGACCCGCACACATGCCATGAATGTTGGGGTACGGTGCGTGACATCTGAGTGGTGGGTGTATATGACTCCCAGCAGTGTCCACACAGATGAGGGGTGGGTGCAGAGGATTCCCAGAAGTGTCTACACAGATGAGGGGTGGGTGGATATGACTCCCAGCAGTATCCAAACAGATGAGGGGTGGGGGCAGAAGACTCCCAGCAGTGTCCACACAAATGAGGGTGGTGGATATGACTCCCAGCAGAATCCAGACAGAGGGGTGGGTGCAGAGGACTCCCAGCAGTGTCCACACAGATGAGGGGTGGGTGGATATGACTCCCAGCAGTGTCCAGACAGATGAGACGTGGGTGCAGAGGACTCCCAGCAGTGTCCACACAGATGAGGGATGGGTGCAGAGGACTCCCAGCAGTGTCCACACAGATGAGGGGTGGGTGAATATGACTCCCAGCAGTGTCCACACAGCTGACGGGTGGGTGGATATGACTCCCAGCAGTGTCCCACTCATCACTTACAGCAGTGTCCCACTCCCTGGAGGATGGATTACTGTCACACCCTGTGTAACACTCCACATGTGGGTGTGATGTCAAATTCCACATGCATACCCACCCATGGAGTTTGCTGGCTAAATACACACCCAACCATCATGACACCATAGTGTCGAGTGATGTAATAGCCCACCAAAGAAAGAGAGCGAAATGGAACACACACTGTCACAGACATCCCTGGGCTGATATGAATGTCCAGGTGATGGGCAGACCACCAAGATGTAGTCTATCATGGAAGGAATAGGGTTCAAAACCCTTAGGTACAATGGTCAGAACTGTGAGTCATGTGCCCAAATACTCTGCAGAACAATTTCCAACATAGGGGTAGGCTGTAATAACACACATGCGTAGTGCCAAAAAGGGTGAATGGGTCCATGAAGGCATTTGTACATACTCAAAACACAAGTACAGTGAGTAGCATGGATGGCACAGACAAATGAGCAGTACACATCTGTGAGCAGGCATGGCCCTTGCTGAAGGGAACCCTCACCAAAACAGGAAATGTGCACACATGTCAGCACAACAATTGTGCAACTGTCTACAGTGAAGATCTCAGGTTTCACAGATGAAGGAACACTTTTTGGGACAATGTCTGTAGCCAAACTGAACATACACAACCAATGATTAATTGCAGAGACATTGTGAAGACACACAGATCCCATGGTCGACCTCATGACCAACATCAAAAAATATAGTTCACAACCCCAAAACATTAGCATGACACCAATTCCAGGGCCCTCATCAACGACATCAAGTACCTGAAATGCAATAGTGTAGAATGCAAAAGAAAAGGCTTTATTCAGCTTCAAAATCAATTTGGAAAATGAGTCCAAGCTCTAAAGAGTCCAATTGGTAGTCCATAACAAAGTCCTTTGGGGGACATAGGGGAGGTCGTCTACCCCAAAACTTGCCTGCACTGGAATGGACTAATGGTCTGTTGACCCTTGGGGGGCATCATCGGGTTCAGGACCAGGCACCAAAGAGACAGTAGTGGGAAGGGTAGGTTTGGTGGGTGCAGGGTGAGACGTATCGTCCTCAGTGGCTTGTGCAGTGCCAAAGGTAGAAATGTACTCAGCGCTGCACACTGCTGCCAGTTCGTCAAGACCACCCCCTGCACCCGGGGACACTATGGGAGTGGAGGTTGAGGGCTGTGCGGGTTGCGGACTGTGAGTTTGGCTGTGTGTGTGTGGTCTGACCCCAGTCCCTATGGGTGTGCCTGCCGCCCTCTGAGAATGCGTGCCAGGAGGTGTGCGCTTTCACTTTTGTTGGGGGGTGCTGCATGTGTCCGTAGGTGTGCATGATCAAGCCTTCCTGCTTGTGCTTTGGACAGGTATGCGAGAGGGGAGTGAGGATGGGTCCAAAGGAAGGGGGGGATAGACACTGCAGGAGGGCAACTGCTGCCATCAGTGTGGAGTACGTGGATGTGAGAATCTGACGTTGGTCAGACATCATACCTGACATGCCCTCAATGAACGACAACAACTGGGTCAGTATTTTAGTCTGGCCATGGAGGACTGTCAGCATTGATGTCTGACGAACATGAATCTGCCGGAGTAGGTCCACAGGCTCGGCACTGAGGGCAGCTGGGGAGACAGGGGCAGGGGGTGCGGTGCCTGGGTCGAATGAGACATGGGGGGCTGCACGGACAGAAGGGACAGGAGCAACTGGGAGGGTGTAGATGGTACTGGAGGAGGCGGGGACAGACACAGTGCTGCCGCCTGGTGTTGCGGCGTATTCCCCCTCCCTCAGGGAGAGGTGGACCCACTTCATGGTAGGAAGTGTCGTCTTCCAAAAGGTCCGCAGGCCGACTCCCCTCACCCTCAGTGCCACTGGCTCCCTTCGACTCCACAGCGATGGTGGCACTGTTGCTGGGTCCCTCCTCTTGGTCCGTGCATGTGTCTCCTTCTGTCTCTGTTGCTGATGCTGTGGGCAAGCAGAAGAATGAGAAAGGCATCAGTCACCTGTACACATCTGACACATGAGCACAAAAACAGTAGGTCACACTGCAAATCATGGCATGCATCATGAGTAACAGCCAGATAGCCCTGCACATCTTTGAGACTTGTACTGCCCAGTTGATATGGACGCAATGCTACTTGGACACAAGGATCTAAAGAACACACCAGGCCACAACCTGAATGAGAATTACACATAGAGGCTACTGTTTCATTACAGGAGAGCTGATCAATACAATGAAGTGATGCCACCTCAAATACACTAAAAAAAGTAACAGTAGTGGTGACCCACAGGGAACAATAACCCACCTCACTCCGCAATGTGATACAACACTCAGAGCCCTGTAAGTACATTGTTTAAAATATCAATTTTAAGAAATGTTAGCATCTTGGGACTCACCACACTTTACATAATCAACAGGTACCGAATGTGGCAAATCACCATCTTGTGAAGGCAACACATATGTGCCTGCATGACAGATGTCTCACAATGAAAAGCACACAAAAAAGATGTACACCTTCTTTGAAACAGCTGGCCCCCTTTAAGATAAAACACTGTTAGAAACAAATGGCATTGAAAATTTGCCACATACATGGTCCAACGGAGTTCTGGATGTCTTGACACTCATTAATTTGTAAAATTGACAACAAACCAGTGTCAAGACCTCAATACCACTGTGGGGACATGTATATGGAGATCAAGACACACCATTAATCACTAACACTGGACTCTTTGAAAAGCTGCCTGCCTCTCCGACGAAAGTGGAAATGTCGTTTTGTGTGCACTACCTTGTGAGACAACTATCATGCAGGCACATAAGTGTCATTTACACAATTCATCATATTAACACATCCAAAACATGAACAACTTTTTACAAGCCTTGTGAGTACCAAGGTACAATCTTATATGTGTCACTACTTGAAATATGACAGTCCTCACCTTGGCATCCATTTCCTGATGACACAGTTGTTAGCACATAAAACCTACTGGCTGTCATGTGAAGTGGCACACATGTCCCAACTCAGGACAATGCTTCAGCTAATGGGCCTGCAATTGCGATGAACAAAATCATTGCTGCATTGTGGACACACCCTTATCCCCAGGCAAAATGTCAATGCAGAAGTGTGCACAGTAACACAATACACCGTAGCATCTGAACTACATAAATTTGCCAAAATTGAATGAGGCACAATCATGTCTGGAACAAAATGACATTGGCTGCCAAGCCCCAAATGAAATCCCTGACCAACATCACAGTGGCAGTGCATGGTGAAACATTGATCAGCCAATTCACACCAACAGGTCAGACCTGGCAAGGCTAAATCAGGCAGGCCCATGTAGACCTCTCCTGCACAACACCCCATACCTCAGTCAATGTGACAGCCACAGTTCAAGAAGTGGGACCTCAGAATCAGGCTAACAACAACTGTGCAGCAACAATCCAAAAAGTAACAGCAGCTCACCTCGTGGGGCTGGTAATACATTTTTCTCACAGACAACCAACAACAGATTGTTGTGAATAGGCACACAGGCACTGCCAAGTGTGAGTATGCACAATCCAAATCTTGTATCCATGTCCAGTGGACACATGTAGCAGACACAGGAAAAATACTAACTATGCCAGAGATCAATACCACTGAGGCAGACCCATGCTGAAGCCACATAGAATGGGCAGTTGGATGACACACATGATTAGGAGGCCAGGATGTCTCAGGGGACTGTAGTGGGCACACTGATCCGTGGGTCTGGAATGAGCTGACTGTACAATGAGTAACCGTCATGGCACTATGCATATCTCACACTGATGTACATCATGTCTGAGAACCCAACATGGGTCTTGCATGCTGCAAGGGTGTGCAATAGAAACCTCACACTCCTATGTTGAGACTCATCATCAGTGCAAACAAATATGAAGCCAAAACACAGTGCACAGGTCATGGCACAGGCAAAGTCCCAAACCATGTCAAAGACAACCTTCCCACATGATGTGTAGAGCAATGTGCAGTCTTTTGTCCTTGCACTATAGATGAGCATGATGCAAATGTGATTATACACGGACCAGGAGACACATGTGAAGGAGGGGAAGGGATGAAAATGAGTACCAGGTGACTATGGTGAACTGAAAAAACACTGCACATATAACCTGTCTGACCAGACACCACAACTGTGGGAGTGTAGCCAGGCTTCAGAGCACTTCAAAAAGCATGTGACACACTACACAACAAACATCCATGTACCTACCCCATCCTTGCTGCTGTCTCTCATGCGACTGCCTATCGAGGTCTGGAAAGACGACTGCCAGGACCCGGAGCATGTGGGGGGTGAGGTGGCGGCTTCCACCATGCCGGTGTGGTGGCTGCAGGCCCAGCTGGACCGAGGTGATACGCCAGGTACAGCACTGGATGTCCTGCCACCGCTTCTGAATGTTGTGCTGCCGCCGGCGATGGCCCCCTGCAGACCTGACGGCCCTGACTATCTCCAGCCATATTTCCCCCTTCTCGTAGGCAGTTACCTGTCAGGAAAACAAAGCGAAACAACATCACTACACCTGCTCCATGTCCCCGACACACACACTTGCACACCATTGATAATGTGAACAGGGCATAGGATGGTGACAGGACTTGCATCATTGTCCATGTGAATTAGGCCTGTGTGCAAGCCACAATGCACTACATGGCGAATTCCGCTCGAGTGATCATATCTTTCAGGGTTTACAACAGACACCTTTAGATACCTTCCTATACATCCGTCTAAGGCAGGGTATTCGTTCTATTACGCCGGACTTTCCTGCGGAACCACCGACTCTTGCGCCATTGCAGCTGGCACTTCAGGGTGAAACAGCTAAGCGCCTAGTGTCGGTGATATACAGAACAGTGCACGCACAGAGGGAGGAACCAGTCGCATTAGCGAGACCGAAATGTGCTCATGAACTGGGTATGGACATAACGGATGAGCAATGGACGTTCTTTTCGCTGCAGACTGAGCGGGTCTCGGCAAGCAGTCGGCAGAGAATAATTCACTATAAGTTTCTGTACAGACTATATTATACACCAGCTGGAATGCATAGATGCAAACTAAGGGGCACTGACACGTGCGACAGATGTCACGCTCCTGGAGCTGAATTTCTGCATCTTGCATGGGAATGTACGGGATATATGCATATTGGCTGTTGATCTTTGAGGCTTTGTCCTCGATGGTAGATGTACGAATTGAGCCAATACCGCTGATGGCCTTGTTGGGTTATTTGCTACCCTTACTTGCGGAACATCGTAAATTTGTGGCTTTGGCACTGTTACTGGCTAAGAGGAGAGTGGCATGTCGTTGGGGCAGGGGAAGAGCACCCAAATTCAAAGTATGGCTTAATGATCTGATATATTGTCAGGAGCAACTTGCGGTTTATGCGGAACTATTGCCGGTTGCTTCCAGAACGAGGGATATATGGGCCCCACTGCACTGTTACTTATTATCGCACTCTCAGACAGAACCGCCACAGACAGATGACCTTACTCTAACAATATAGTAAACCTCGAGCGCTAACGTTTGCTATAATAGGAGACCCATATGGAAATGTCTTATCAAGACACTGAGTTGGATGGGAAGAGATAGCAATTGTCATGTTATTTAAGTATGACCAAGGTGGGATGTGGGGGAGTAAAGCTGCAATGTGCATATAATTGTTGTGTGATGTCTATGTTCCTCCTCCCCCCCTTTTCCTTTTTTTCCCTTCTTCCTTTCTGTACCCTAATGAGCTGCTGGCGTTTTGGCCATGTACCTGATCTGAGTAACGAATTGTTGGAATTGTTATGGATGGGATAATTGCTGTAATCAAGAAGGTTGCCAACGACCGCTGACTGAGGCTCTGTGACATTGCTACACCACACCATTATAAGTATGTATGACCACATGTGCATCAAGTCTGATGAAAATCAATAAAAAGAGTTTCAAAAAACCCAAAAAACATTGTCTAACTGCAAGAGGAGTGTCCGATGGGGGGAAATGTGTCAATCACAGGATAGGCTATCTCCCCTCTATCAAACCGTCATTCCATTCTTTAGAGCAGCAAACACATTTAGCGGGGCTGATGACTTTTCTAGCGTCCTCCCCGAAATTATTGATAACCATCAAGGTCTAATATCTGCCATGGCCAATATCTTTTTCCCTAGTAAAAGAAGAAGAGAAAATGGGCCCCCAGTGCCCCCTTGGTATTGCGATGATTGCAGCAAGGCTAAGCAAACACTTATCTCTGCCATTAAATCTAATGATAGGTTACTACTAAAAGATAAAAGGGTAGCCTACAAAAGCATTATTAAATTGGCAAAAAGAAGCTGGGAATGTGATAAGTGGGATAGGCTGAGAAGCGCCCTACGTACTCCCAATATGAGGACCTTCTGGAATCTAGTAAATACAGGTTGTTCAGAGGGCAAATTGGCAATGAAACCCAATATAGGGGTGGAAGTATGGAAGGCTCATATTGAGTCTTTATATATAAGGGTAGAGGGTGATGCAGGGCAAGCCGGAAATGAGTTCCCCCCCCTTCCAGTTAATTTGTTCGGGTGCTCCCGCAATTTCCCTTAAGGAGATAACTGATGCTTTGAGCAGGGTAGCTCCATCCAAGGCTCCAGGGTTAGATCTAACCCTGGGCGGTGAACTCCGCTCTGCTTGCTGAGTTTGCAGAGTTTTCCAGACTCTGAATTACGCGGAGCTCGCAGAGTTCCGAAAAACTCTGCTTGGCGCAGCGGAGCAAAGTTTTTTCCTCGTTCATGTTCACCAACGTCAAGTTGGCGAGCGCGAGTGAGTAAAATCCACCTCCTCACAAGATCTTTCATCCTTTGGGATCGTCAACATCAAGATGGCGAGCGCAGGTGTGGAAAATGAACCTCCCGGTGAGATTTTTCAACGCAGGGGGGGGGGTCAGGTTTCTCATTGCGAGTGATCCCATATGCTCGTGACCACTCGCGTTACGAAACTGCCCGTTTGCGTTGAGAAAGCTGCTGCTCGAGGAAAAATCTACTCGAGTGGCAGAAAGGAACGCAGCGTGCACTTGCGTGGTGCATTGTGCCGTTCGCGATGATTGCACAGTGTGGACAAGCATACAGCACTGAAAATCATTGTGAACAGCATTTTTCTACCACACTACGCTGCTTGCGGAGCTTCACCCAGGGTTAATAAGTTCCCTGGTGACCTCTTCCGCAATGAACATACTATGTGGGCTCCTGACCTGTGGATCCTGTTCAATGCCATCTCGCAGGGAATGTCGATCCCTCCTACCTGGGTGGGGGAGGAAATCATACCATTTCATGATAAAGGTTCACCACTCCTCGCTGTTAACTATCGCCCCATCAGCCTCATAGATGTCAGCCAAAAGATATATGCCCGAGTGCTGCTGGGGCAACTCCAGAGTTGGATGGAGGAGTACACTATTGTTAAAACTTTTCAAGCTGGGTTCAAAGCAAGGATGTCCACAGTAAATCAAATCTTCAGGTTACAACTATTACATTGGAAGACAGTGTACGAAGAGGTTGGTAGCCTCTATCTGATCTTTGCGGACGTAAAATCATCATTTGATTTGGTGCCCAGGACAAATTGTGAGGTAAATGTATAGAAGGGTCCCCGTGAGGAGAGCGTGTGGAACACACAATAACACACTTACAAATTTCAAAAAAATAGTAATTCAAAAGAAAATGAGAATGAAAATGTTGTCATTTATTCAACAACATTGCATTATGATTTAGTGAAGCATTATTACAATCACTTTAAGGCGAGTAGAGAATAAGAAAAATGAAAGGGCCCCAATATGGGAGGGGAGGGAAGGAGAAGGTGGTGCTCGAGGGCTGTGAAAAGGATTAAGGAAAGTACACAGACTTAAACATAATGTACATAGATACCAACATCAAAGGTATTGGGAATTATTCCAAAAACCAGAATAGCCTATATAAATTAAGGCAAGTGTTAAGAGCACAATTCAAACTATGGACATTCTACGGTCACATATGCAATTCAGGGTGATCCAGGGGATGTGCCGGACGTCCCAAAGTGAAGAGGCGTCGACGTTTCGACCCCTATTTATAGGCTAAATTAAGTCCTTTTCCGGGGTCTTCATCAGGACCGTTACAGTAGGGGAAGGGACGAAGTGGGGCCGTCCTGTCTGTAAAATTAAAAACCGATATCAGCAAATGGGGTATTGAATTGAACATCACAGTCACTGTCCTGTAAACCGTAGAGGTTGATTAATCAAGGCAGAATAACACCATGGGGTCCGGGTCATAAAGACCTCTAGACAGAGGGAACTGGGAGCTGAGTAAGCCGCATGTCATACTCAGGCTCAGTAGTGTAAATCTTAATTGTCAAAGGCAAACCTTAAATATAGAGGAAGACAGTAGCCAACAAAATTTAAAAGATATATACAGTATTATGTAGTGTCTACAAGAGAGACTCACTTAGAATAGAGTAGAAACAGTGCAATTGCATATCTAAATGGTGTACTACTCCAGAAGGGGAAGAAACTTGCTCCCAAGAAACTGTCAAGTGTACATTGAACCATAGGTGTACAATAGTCCAAGTAACCAAAGTATCGTGGTGAATTACCAGTGCACGGACAGGATTAAATAACTACAGGTCCAGAAGGGACAATTAAGGTAAATTATAGACGGGTATGAAATTACCTTTAGTTAAATTCAACACACTTCATCAAGATAAACATCATCGGGAAAAATGTTGCAGAGACTGGTGAAAGTCGTGCTGATTTTCTGTGGAATTAGCTGTCAGATCTAGGTCAAAGCCAAATACTTCAAGTTACTAGGGTGGTTAGGACATAGGTGTTCATTAGACCAGGTCTCAGTGAGTCCTGGTGAAATACCAGTACATGAACGCGATTAAATGGCTACTACAGGTAAAAATGTGGGCAGGTATGAGATTACCTTTAGTTAGAGAACACACTTCATTAAGGACAAATTGTGGGCTATTTTATTGAACTTGGAGGCCCCTATGTATCTCTGTTACCAGCTGAAATGACTCCACAAATGTAACTTTGCCCAAATTCGGTATGGTAAAAACGGTGAGCTCACTGATTCCATAAATATAGAGGTGTACGCCAAGGCTGTGAGTTGGTCTGACCCTTTTTTGCCTTTTTATTATTGGCCTAGTGGAGACTTTGATTGCCGGGAGGGATATAGATGCCCCAAGGCTAACGAATCAGAAGGTACCAGCCTTGATGTTCGCCGATGATGCCCTTCTGCTGTCAAAGTCACCTATGGGAATTCAGAGGGCCTTAGACATTTTCCATCTTTTCTGCAAAAATAGGGGGTTGGAGACCAATTTGCAGAAAACCAAAGACATGGTATTCAATGCAGGTAATAGTGTTCTATCAAATCCCCGTATAGATGGGAAACCACTAGGGAGAGTGACCGTTGTTGGATATCTGGGAATTACGCTCACTGAAAAAATGGACTGGGGTGCACAAATTAAGAAGGCAAGTTTAAAGTTTGCCCAGACAACGGGGGGTCAGCAAAGGTACACAGGAAATGTATCCACAAAACTGTTGGACCTGTGGTGGAAATCTATAAAGCACAAGCCCGGCGCGCGGCCCTGTATGGGGCAGAAATCTGGGCCACGGGCCACCTTACTCTCTAGCTAAAATCGAGCACTGCTTTGCCGGTCAATTGTTGGGGCTCCTCATAAGCTTCCCGCTTACACCGCTTTGCATGAACCGTGGGGTCAGACCAATTGCAGAGGATGTTACTCTTAGATCCCTTCTATTCTGGCGACGCCTATGGAGCACCCCAGAACTGGCTGCCTATAGAGAAGAGCTGAACGAAGTGTTGAGCTTACAGGGTGTGAGCAAAATCCCATGGCTGGCCTTTATTAATAATACATTGGGAGCCTTTTGGAAGGGGTGATCTTTGGATTAATGCTGAAGAAAATTGCTTGATAACAACTAGGAAGGTTTTGATAGAGAGCTAAAGGGAGTACAAACTCACCTGAATGCAGGGGAGTTCTGCAACCGGCTGAATGACTGCAGTGTTTTTACAGAGATTAAAAACCAATACAGATTAGAGCCTGACCATGACGATATCCAGCCGGCCGTTGCCAAAAAGCTTTATCTGCAGTTCAGGCATGGGATACTTCCATTACATGCTTTTTCAAACAACTGGGTGGGGGGGGGGTGGGGGGGGGGTTGGGTACATCCACTTTAGGAACCAAGCACTGCACACAGGTTTTTAGGATATCGAAATATCACACTAGCATGCCTACTGTGTATTCAATCTCACGTTTTTTATTTTCCATGTGGTGTGTATTTCAAGCTATCTTAAAGTTTGTTCCCACTTGATTAGGATATTTTATTTCATTATTGGGCTTGACGTTTTTTAGGTCTCGCCTGTCGATGCGCATGCGCATCGAGCAAGGCGAGAGTATTGCGACTTATCCACTCTTTATCCACACTGCAAGGAATCGTGGCGATTCCTTGCAGTGCCCGTGACTTTTAAGCTCAATGCGCATGCGCATTGAGCTTAAAAGCGCGTGCACGTCCGTCTTTGTTTACCCGCTCCGCCCCCTCCCCGCCGTCTCGCATTTCCCCCTGCCGCATCAAAGGCTTTCACGGCCGGCCGGCCATGCTTTCAGTTTCACGACCGGCCGGCCGTGTCAATTACATTACAAAGCCTGCTCTCCCTGCTCCGCCCCCTGCTCCGGCCGAACACAATACCAGTCATCAAATCGGGAATGTCCGACTTTAATGCAGGTTTCTGACAAGCTGACTTGTTTGCGGGAAGGCGATATGGCGGTGACCGCAACCACCAATCCCTCTCAGCTGTTGCCGCTTGGTAAGAAATTACCCTTTCTGTTTGTGAGGGTAAGGAACCTTGCAATGATGCTGTGTTTCTTTGCGCCACCCCTTTTGTGTGTAAACTATGCATAGTATTTATTCCCTCTTGTATTGTACCGCAGACTGCGCCTTGAAGCTAACTAAAAGTGTGGTGGACCATACTCTGTTAATGAACATGTTACAGATGCTCCCTCTTTACCGTGCACGCTGCTCCTCTAAACAACGCACGTTAAAAGGCTAACAATTCTGTTCACTAAGAAGTTGTTAGAATGCTCAAAAATGTTAATCATAGTACACTAAAGCCTTTGCAAGTGCCACAAACTGTACTACTAAACCTTGCCTGGTATGTATTCATTTGTAGCAATTATATAGCACGTATTACCCATATGCGGGATGCTGAAGTGCTTCCCTGCCTACATAAGTTAGACTCGATATGTAGGGTGTGTGGTTGACAGGGTGCCGTATTTGTTATGATACTATACACACTGAGGGGCATGAGGTGCCCATACTTTTTAAATGTAAGAACAACAGTTCGCCTTCTTTTTGTGAAAATACCCAATCCGGTACGGTTGATTCCGACAGTGAAATGTCTACGCTAAAAGTGTAAGGCAGGTAGTATCCTGTGCTGTGAAACTGAAGGCGGGGCAGACAGCTAAACAGGCGTTCTTGCCAGCGTGCCTGCTTCCTGAAAAAATGTAAATGTGCACAAGTGGTCAATCTGTAAGATAAAGGGTGCTTGGAAGGTGGTATTTGCTTTAATTGATGTAATCACTTTAAGCTTCCCGATGACAGATGTACTCTTTTTGAGTGGTATTGCAAGTGAGTTACCAACTTAGCAGTGTTGTGTGCTTATAAAGTACAGTTCTAAAAGCAAAGTGCACTGTGTACAGTCTGAGTAGTACTAAATTCTATATTTCGGAAGCATTTGTTTTTAAATCTTAAAAGGTATTTCTTATGTTCACCTTCAACTAAGCTGGTTACCGTATAAGGTTGTCCATTATGAGATTTGTTTATATTTATGATTTTGGGCAGGCATAGATCTGATTGCATTGTTTTTGTTACAATCATCCCGTTTGTGATTGTCATTATGAAATGTGAAAAAGCGGTCATAGTATGCAGTTAGTTGGGATCTGCAGTGGTAGTCTACAATAGGGTTAGCTTGCGATATGAGGCAGATCTCAACTGATATTCTAATTCTGTTCAGCTGGTGATTGTTGCTGCAGAGGGATACAGTACTAGAGGATAAATATGACTTGTATTGGCCTTCCATGTTTATGTAGTAACATACTGCACAATATGTAGGAGTTGAGAAGAACGAGAATTGAGGTTTATTATTGTTTGATATAGGGAAATGTCTCTGCGCCTGGGCTCATTCTGTGTTGCTCATTATGCTGCACTGTATATAGTTATGATATACTTTTGCTCACCCTCACTCATCCTCACTCACCCTCAACCCCTCACCCTCACTCACCCTCACTCACCCTCAACCCCTCACCCTCACTCACTCACCCTCAACCCCTCACCCTCAACCCCTCACTCACCCTCACTCTCACTCACCCTCACTCAGCCTCAACTACTCCCCCTCACCCTCACTCACCCAAAACCCCTCACCCTCACTCACCCTCACCCTCACTCACCCTCAACACCTCACTCACCCTCACTCACCCTCACCCTCACTCACCCTCAACCTCACTCACCCTCACTCACCCTCACTCTCACTCACCCTCACTCACCCTCACTCACCCTCACTCTCACTCACCCTCAACCCCTCACCCTCACTCACCCTCACTCACCCTCACCCACCCTCACCCTCACTCACCCTCACCCTCACACAGTGCAATAGTTCTCAGACCATTTCAGTTAGAGCTTTTAGAAATGTTTATGGCTTTTTTTATTTGTAATACTTTAGCATTGGCTACAGGAAACAAAAATGCTAAACATTTACAAGAAAAACCCATAAACAATTCTAAAAGCACTAACTCTAATGGTGCGAGACCTATTGCATTTCCAATGCTTGTTTAAGGTGAAACCTTGTAATGTTTTATTTGTGCAAGTCTGTATCTTGTACTTATTTATTCCTCCTGAACTTCTATTTTTAACTGAATTTTATGAAATAATACTGTAATGCACATACACTTTCCGAGCTATTTGTATTTAGAGCAATGAAAGTTTTACCAGGAAAATTGAATTAACAAACTGTGTTGTATTTTTATTTGTGCTTTTATGGTCTTAATGGTCGAAATATAGATCTTTTGACTGACTGTTAATGTTGTTTTATATATATGTCTTGCATATCCGTCCTGTGTGTAGTTTTTCTGAATGTTAAATCACTTCTGAGGGCTTGTCCTTTCTGAGCCTTAACACTCTTATTCTCTTGTACAGACCTTCCTCTTAGGATTCCCTTTCTCCTTTGTCTTGCTGTGTGATCTTGGGCAGCTCTGTACCCAGTATTCTGCCTACTTTGTCTTCCATGGCACCAGTCGCTGCCAGAGTTCCTGACACATGCCAGTGTCCCAGACTGAGTCTTGTCAATTTCTACCCAAAAAAGAGGACAGAATTTATCGTTGATGCCAGCCACAATGGCCTAGGGGCCGTGCTTATGCAGGAAGGCGCTGACAGAGAGTGGACACCAATGGCATATGCCAGCAGAGCCGTTTCGGAGACGGAAATGCAGTATGCACAGATCGAGCTGGAAGCTCTGGCCATAAGGTGGGCGGTCAGCATTTCCACATCTATCTCTGTGGACAGGAATTCAGAGTAGTGACCGACCACAAGCCTCTTCTCCCTCTGTTCATGCACACTACCCACCAAGCTCCCCGAGGATTGAGGTACAACTACAAGCATACACATTTGACATCATTTACCACCCAGGCGCTAACGACCGTGCTGACTACGTTTCGCAATATCCCCTGCCTGAGGAGACCCCACAATCAACCCGGGAGGAGGAGCTGACCAAAGAGTTCGTCCAGAGGATTGTTCAGGAAGCCTGTCCCAAGACGTTGAACTTAGAGGATCTCAGCGAAGCGACAAGAAGAGAATCTGGTAAGATCTAAAGAGGCACTGGCCCAGAGGCAATGGCAGCCTTTCCTCAATGGATCCTGATCACTAACCACAGAGGATCAACGCGCAAGACAAAAACTGTGCAGGGTCCAGAACGAGCTATGTGAAGGGCAGCATGGATTATTGCTAAGGGGCCAAATGACTGTGGTCCCCAAGGACCTGTGGAGCAGGGTGATCAGTCTGGTTCACCTACAGCATCAAGGCACAGCGAAGACTAAAGCCCGGGCTCTGGAGCAAAGTATGGTTCCGGGAATGGACGCTCTCGTGGACGAGGTGGTGCGATACTACCACTCATGTATATACAACATGAGAGGAAGGGAATAATGGCTACTCTCTCACCCCTTATTTCAATACCTATTATCAACAAAAGAGCGCCAATACGACACGAGTGAAACCCTATATCACAGTGAAAAAAGTTAAACCTACCTAAATTTGAATGGTCACTAAGCGATAAGAGAGGCAGTGAAGATAGAATTTTTTTTTATTTTCTAAAAGAACCCTCATGAGGTGACATGCTTCATCATGGGGTTCGGTCACAGGTGGGGCCGACTATCCCCACCTGTGTGCTACCACGCCTGCAAGTGCAGCGGAGCTGGTATGTGTGAAGGGAGTGATCAGTGAAAAAGGTGTGTTGTAAAAGATCACAACTGTGCCTCAACAAACTTTATTAAGGGCCAGTTGTTCACATTAAAAACTGTGGAGTCACTGGAATTTTTAATTTTAATCCAGGGACTTTTAAAAGTGCATGGTCAACATGTTTCTGCTGGTAGTGCTATAGTCAGCTCAGCTTTCTTCAGGACCAGATTATAAAAAAGGAAACCAATCCTACGGGGGTCCAAGCACGCTACGGCCTGACCACACCGTTAGGAACAAAAGAGAAGATCAAGTAATTTTTACTCTCCTCAAACCAACTCACGGTTTTACCCGTCCTTAGGACTCCTGCTAATCGTCAGGTAGAGTTTGATGCTTTAAGGTGCAACACGCTTCATGGGCTCATAGGGTTAGGCATATTTTCACTTCCAGTCAAACTTGCTGCTGGAAGGCTCGCCGCTTGTTCACCTATTCATTTCACCCCTACGGCCCGGATGTGCCATAACCAGCAGAAACTAGCTGCCTGCACTCGTTCTTTCACAGAAACTGAGCCTGGAGCCCAGGACCAAAGACAGCATTGACTTTGGGAGTTTCCCTGATGGCCTTAAGCATGGTGGTGATGGTGGATTCACACTCTAAGTTTCCTGTCATAGTGGTGTTGTCCATCACTTTTCCTCATGTCAAGACAGTACTAGATAAGACCGTTGCGACGCTGGGTGTCCCGGATGAACTAAAGTTGGACAATGGTCCGCCCTTCCAGGGGTGTGAATTTTAGGAGTACCTCACTTCTCTTGCCCTAAAACACAGGAAAATCACCCCACAGTGGCTGTAAGCAAACGGGAAAGTGGAGAGGTTTTTGTGGACTCTCCCCGCGCTTTCCGGATGGGAATGGAGCAAGGTGAGGACGCTGAATGCTCTCTACACAGGTTTATAAATGACTACAGGCAGACCTCTCACAGCACCACCAACTGCGCACCAGCAAACCTGCAGTTCTGGAAACCCATGCAGGACAGCATTCACGCTAGTCCGGAGCAGCACCTGGTGAACCTTGACAGTGAAGCCACTCAAGCCAGGCGGGAAGTCACCAATCAGAAAGTGGGTGCACGCTGGAGAGCCCAACACCCCTCCCTGCATGGGGGTGATGAGGTGATCGTCAATGACAGGTACACTGGATGAGAGTTCAGAACCCACTGTGAACCTGAAGTCTTGAAATTTGTCACAATAAATTGCACAGTGACCACAGCACAGTGAGGACCTTGCACAGTCACCAGAAAGGTTTCCTGGTTCAAGAAAGTGTTTGGCCATCCGACGAGAGTTGAAGATGAAGTTGAGGAGGTGGCAGGAGATAGACATACCAATGGGGCAAACATTTTTCCGGAAAAGGGGAAAGGGTGCTTATAGCCGTTTGGAGAACATGAAAGCAGATGCCATAGCCAGCAAGGAGGCAGGCTACTGGAGGAAGACACAATAAACGAAACAGCTCCCAGAGCCAGAAGTATGGGCTCCGGCGGAACCCTGCCCCAGCTGAAGGCTGAGAGACTTTGTATGCAACACCCAACCGGATTGAAGAACTGGTTGGTCGAACTCAATAAAGAATAGGATGGATGTTCGAGAGCCACTTGGCCTCTACTAAACATAGTTTCCACTTATGTCACTCCCAGGGCTAGACGCGGCCCAAGAGAGATAAATTAACGGCCTTAAGGCTGCACGGGGGTCTTCACCAACACATAAGCACTTTGTGCAGGTGTGTTATTTACAAAGCTGCAATCATTGTGCCTATGCAGGTCCATGCAGGGGCTCTTCTCCGCTACAAGAGCAGTGGCAATGCTACTGGTGGCCATGGGACCAATAAATGCTGGTGATAATGGTGGTGGGTACCCATATGATGATAGTGGTTGTAATGCTGTGGTTGGTAATGCCAAAGGAGCTGCCAGACCTAATGCTGTGATTTGTGAAGAAATTACTGGGGGAGACCGGTGTGCTAAAAAAACAGACCTAAAAATGGAGGCTGACCGAGACCACAACAGCAGGTATACATTCATAATATCTGCAGGTCCTGCTATCATAGTAATCACTGGAGAAATAACTGACTGTGAAATTCTTACTTTAACCAGTGAGGCTTTTTATAGGTACTTCTGATTTCCCAAGGCACGCGTTTTCAGCACTGTTTATAACCATAACAGAATCTTGATCACGTAATGTAATTGACTTCTGCGTAAACTAAATGAATCCTTGGATTAAAAATCATGACAATGTTTTCGTCGCCTGATGTGTGAAGCCAGCCGTAGAAAGAGCTCTTTTAATCAGTGGTCCTGTTAGCAGCACTTCGTTTTTTCACATGGACCAGCTCTCCACCTCTGTTGAGCTAAGTATTGGGATATTACAATATGGCGATAATGAGCCACACTGGAACCATTAGACATTCTTCAAGTGTCTCCATCACAACCATTTAATGAAACAAGGGCAACGGGAGCAGGACTCTGCACTCCCCAGTGTGCGTATTAGAACACTACTTCACGAGAGGCAATCCTTCTATTGGCTGTTTCACATAGTAAACATGCTTAATTGTGCGTGGTATCAGCACAGAGCTCTGCCCTCAGAGAGGCTTTGGGCTGAGATGCGCTAATTGCAGAAAGGTGCACAAAACACATTCAGAATTAAGAAAAGTCATTTACCCATTACTTGTTCTACGAAGAGAGGAAACACTACATTTTTCCTTAGTGCAAGAGGTCCGGTAGATCTCGGTAATTGGAGAACAGATAGTCATGTTTACATTTAGGTTAAAGAGGGTTGGCAGTCTTTTTCTTTCTCTTCAAGTACATCTCTGCCTTATTCATGTCATGAATGGGTTAGTACATGAATTACTGCTCGTACTGAAAACATTTAGGGCTACATGCATCAAAATTGTAAATTGAAAATACCTAATTGCAAATTTAATGTAAGTAAACAAGGATACCGGGAGGTGGCTTAAACATCCATTTATTAGCACCCACTGGAGGAGACCAGTGGTGTAACGAAACTTGAGGGGGCCCCCCTGCAAACTACATGGAGGGGGCCCCCCTCCCATCCTCCGTGCCAGTCTAGAGCACTCAGGCCAGCGACCCGCCATATTGCAGGGGATGCAGGCTATTGTTACGCCACTGTCACCAATACAGCCGTTATAAGTAACACTGGATGGTGGAGGTAAAGGTTGGGAGTAGTCTGCCAGCAGGCTATCATAGGTGGTGGTCCATTCATTACAGGGTCCCTGCCATCAGTACGCCGGGGAAGTTTGCCCAATTTTAGGTGGGTTTCCTGATGCAGACTCCTGTTATGATATACAACATCGGGCCCACTCATCGTTCAGTTTTGACAACAGCGCATCCACTGCTCCTTCTCCTTTCCGTTTTAAAACATTAGACAATGCGACAATGCAGTATTTCAAAAGCAGATCTAACTACAAAGAGCACATTTTGATAATACATTTTTATTAGTAGACAATAGCAATCTTAAGAGGCATTGCATAGCTTCATACACACTTTGACCCCAATTCCATCACAGTCTCTCTCTCTCTCTCCCAGTCTGTCAGTCTCTCTCTCTCAGTCAATTAGTCTCTCTCTCTCAGTCAGTCAGTCTCTCTCTCTCTCTCTGTCATTCAGTCTCTCTCAGTCAGTCAGTCTGTCAGTCAGTCTGCAATCTCTCTCTCTCTCTGTCAGTCTGTCAGTCAGTCGGTCGGTCTCTCTCTCTCTCTGTCAGTCTCTCTATCTCTCTCAGTCTGTCAGTCAGTCAGTCACTCTCAGTCAGCCAGTCTCTCTCTCTCTCTGTCAGTTTCTCAGCCAGTCGGTCTCTCCATCAGTCAGTATTCAGTCTCTGAGTCAATCAGTCTCTACTCTATCTCTCTCTCTCTCAACTCTGTCCACACTATCTCCACTGTCTCTCTCTCCACTCTCTTTCCACTGCCTCTCCCTCCACTGTCTCTCCCTCCACTGTCTCTCCACTCTCTCACTCTCTCCACTCTCTCTCTCCACTCTCTCTCCACTGTCTCTCTCTCCACTGTCTCTCCACTGTCTCTCCCTCTCTCTACTCTCTCCACTCTCTCTCCACTGTCTCCCTCCACTCTCTCTCTCCACTCTCTCTCCCTTCTCTCTGTCTACTCTCTGTCCACTCTCTCTACTCTCTCTCTCTCTACTCTCTCTACTCTCTCTCTCTCTCCACTCTCTCTCTCCACTCTCTCTTCACTCTCTCTCTCTCTCTCTCTCCTCTCTCCACTCTCTCTCTCCACTCTTTCTCTCTCCGCTCTCTCTCTCCGCTCTCTCCACTCTCTCTCTCTCCACTCGCTCTCTCTCCACTCTCTCTCTCTCTATCCACTCTCTTTCTCTCTCTCCACTCTCACTCTCTCTCCTTTATCTCTCTCTCCACTCTCTCTCTCCACTCTCTCCCTCCACTCTCTCCCTCCACTCTCTCTATCTCTCCACTGTCTCTCTCTCCACTGTCTCTCTCTCTCCACTGTCTCTCTCCACTGTCTCTCCACTGTCTCTCACTCTCTCTACACACTCTCTCTCTCTACTCTCTCTCTCTCCACTCTCTCTCTCTCTCCCCTGTCTCTAACTCCACTGTCTCCACTCTCTCTACTCTCTCCACTCTCTCTACTCTCTCTCTCTCTCTCTGCTCTCTCTCTCCACTCTCTCTCTCTCTCCATTCTCTCTCCACTCTCTCTCCACTCTCTCTCCACTGTCTCTCTCTCCACTGTCTCTCTCTCCACTGTCTCTCCCTCTCTCTACTCTCTCCTCTCTCTCTCGCCCCACTCTCCCTCTCTCCACTCCCTTTCTCCACTCTCTCTCTCTCTCCACTCCCTCTCTCTCCACTCCCTCTCTCTCCACTCTCTCTCTCTCCACTCTCTCTCTCTCCACTGTCTCTCACTCTATCTACTCTCTCCACTCCCTCTCTCTACATTCTCTCTCTACTCTCTCTCCACTCTCTCTCTCTACTCTCTCTCTCTCGCTCCACTCTCTTTTTCTCTCTCTCTCTCGCTCCACTCTCTCTCGCCACTCTCTCTCTCTCCACTCTCTCTCCACTGTCTCTCTCCACTGTCTCTCTCCACTCTCTCTCCACTCTCTCTCTTTCCACTCTCTCTTTCCTCTCTCTCTCCACTCTCTCTCTCTCTCTCTCTCTCCACTCTCACTCTCTCTCTCCCCACTCTCTCTCTCTCTCTCTCTCCACTCTCTCTCTCTCTCTCTCTCCACTCTCTCTCTCTCCACTCTCTCTCTCTCTCCACTCTCGCTCTCCACTCTCGCTCTCCACTGTCTCTCTCTCTACTGTCTCTCTCTCCACTCTCTCTCTACTCTCTCTCTACTCTCTCTCCCTCCACTGTCTCTCCACTCTCTCTCACTCCACTATCTCTCTCACTCCACTCTCTCTCACAAAGTAGTGTGCGTTGCCATGGGCGTCCGCAGAAATGTTTCGGGGGGGCACATTCTTAACTTCATCACCATCCCCCTTGCACTCTTCTCCTCTCTGCCTTGCACCCTTCTCGCCCTCCCACTTGCACCCTTCTCTCCCTCCCCCTTGCACCCTTCTCTCCCTCCCCCTTGCACCCTTTTCTACCTTGCGCCATTCTCCCCTCTGCCTTGCACCCTTCTCCACTCTGCCTTGCACCCTTCTCCCCTCTGCCTTGCCCCCTTCTCCCCTCCGCCTTGCACCCTTCTCCCCCTCCGCCTTGCACCCTTCTCCTCCTCCGCCTTGCACCCTTCTCTACCTTGCACCCTTCTACCCTCTGCCTTGCACGCTTCTACCCTCTGCCTTGCACCCTTCTCCACTCTGCCTTGCACCCTTCTCCCCTCTGCCTTGCACCCTTCTCCCCTCTGCCTTCCACCCTACTCCACCTCCGCCTTGCACCCTTTTCTACCTTGCACCATCCTCTCCTCTGCCTTGCCCCATTCTCCACTCCCCTTGCACCCTTCTCCTCTCCGCCTTGCACCCTTCTCCCCTCTGCCTTGCACCCCTCTCCCCTCTGCCTTGCACCCTTCTCCCCTCTGACTTCCACCCTACTCCACCTCCGCCTTGCACCCTTCTCCCCTCCGCCTTGCACCCTTCTCCCCTCCGCCTTGCACCCTTCTCCCTTCTGCCTTGCACCCTTCTCCCCTTCTCCCCACTGCCTTGCACCCTTCTCCCCTCTGCCTTGCACCCTTCTCCCCTCCGCCTTGCACCCTTCTCCTCTCCGCCTTGCACCCTTCTCCCTTCTGCCTTGCACCCTTCTCCCCTTCTCCCCACTGCCTTGCACCCTTCTCCCCTCTGCCTTGCACCCTTCTCCCCTCCGCCTTGCACCCTTCTCCCCTCCGCCTTGCACCCTTCTCCCCTCCGCCTTGCACCCTTCTCCTCTCCGCCTTGCACCCTTCTCCTCTCCGCCTTGCACCCTTCTCCTCTCCGCCTTGCACCCTTCTCCACTCTGCCTTGCACCCTTCTCCCCTTCTTCCCTCTGCCTTGCACCCTTCTCCCCTCCGCCTTGCACCCTTCTCCCCTCCGCCTTGCACCCTTCTCCTCTCCGCCTTGCACCCTTCTCCACTCCGCCTTTCACCCTTCTCCCCTCTGCCTTGCACCATTCTCCCCTCTGCCTTGCACCCTTCTCCCCTCTGCCTTGCACCCTTCTCCCCTCTGCCTTGCACCCTTCTCCCCTCCGCCTTGCACCCTTCTCTTCTCTGCCTTGCACACTTCTCCCCTCTGCCTTGCACCCTTCTTCCCCTCCACCTTGCACCCTTCTTCCCTCTGCCTTGCACCCTTCTTCCCTCTGCCTTGCACCCTTCTCCCCTCCACCTTGCACCCTTCTCTACCTTGCATCCTTATCCTCCTCTGCCTTGCACCCTTCTCCCCCTCTGCCTTGCACCCTTCTCGGCCCCCCCTTCACCCCTCCCTGCGGACGTCCATGGTGTGTTCTAACAAGAGTGCTTACCTGAGGGCACCATTTTGCTGCCTCATCCTTTCTCATGTGAGCTTTGCCCTGGGGAATACTCTGTCTGGGGGTCCCCACTCCCACCCTTGTCAGGGTCCCGAGCACTGCTCTGTGTTGTCTCTTGCTCTTGCTCTCTGAGGCCCCCACCCCATCCTTGTCCCTGTCTTTTCTCTTCTCTTGTGGGGTGGGCCCCCCACCCCATCCTTGTCCCTGTCTCTTCTCTTCTCTTGTGGGGTGGGCCCCCCACCCCATCCTTGTCCCTGTCTCTTCTCGGATGGGGGCCTGTCCCTGTCTCTTCTCTTCTCTTCTCTTGTGGGTTGGGCCCCCCACCCCATCCTTGTCCCTGTCTCTTCTCGGATGGGGGCCTGTCCCTGTCTCTTCTCTTTTCTTGTGGGGTGGAGCCCCCACCCCATCCTTGTCCATGGACTATCTCTTCTCTTGAGGGGTGGGGGCGGGGTGGGGCCCCCACCCCACCCCATCCTTGTCCCTGTCTCTTCTCTTCTCTTGTAGGGTGGAGTCCCCACCCCATCCTTGTCCATGGACTATCTCTTCTCTTGTGGGGTGGGGCCCCCACCCCATCCTTGTCCCTGTCTCTTCTCTTGTGGGGTGGAGCCCCCACCCCATCCTTGTCCATGGACTATCTCTTCTCTTGTGGGGTGGGGCCCCCACCCCACCCCATCCTTGTCCCTGTCTCTTCTCTTCTCTTGGTGGGTGGGGCTCCACCCCATCCTTGTCCCTGTCTCTTCTCTTCTCTTGAAGGGTGGGCCCCACACCCCATCCTTGTCCCTGTCTCTTCTCAGATGGGGGCCTGTCCCTGTCTCTTCTCTTCTCTTCTCTTCTCTTCTCTTCTCTTCTCTTGTGGGGTGGGCCCTCCACCCCATCCTTTTCCCTGTCTCTTCTCGGATGGGGGCCTGTCCCTGTCTCTTCTCTTCTCTTGTGGGGTGGGCCCCCCACCCCATCCTTGTCCCTGTCTCTTCTCGGATGGGGGCCTGTCCCTGTCTCTTCTCTTCTCTTGTGGGGTGGGCCCCCCCACCCCATCCTTGTCCCTGTCTCTTCTCTTCTCTTGTGGGGTGGGGCCCCCACCCCATCCTTGTCCCTGTCTCTTCTCTTGTGGGGTGGGGCCCCCACCCCACCCCATCCTTGTCCCTGTCTCTTCTCTTCTCTTGTGGGGTGGGGCCCTACCCCATCCTTGTCCCTGTCTCTTCTCTTCTCTTGAGGGGTGGGCCCCACACCCCATCCTTGTCCCTGTCTCTTCTCGGATGGGGGCCTGTCCCTGTCTCTTCTCTTCTCTTGTGGGGTGGGCCCCCCACCCCATCCTTGTCCCTGTCTCTTCTCGGATGGTGGCCCGTCCCTGTCTCTTCTCTTCTTTTGTGGGGTGGCCCCGACCCCATCCTTGTCCCTGTCTCTTCTCTTCTCTTGTGGGGTGGGGCCCCCACCCCATCCTTGTCCCTGTCTCTTCTCTTCTCTTGTGGGGTGGGGCCCCACCCCATCCTTGTCCCTGTCTCTTCTCTTGAGGGGTGGGCCCCACACCCCATCCTTGTCCCTGTCTCTTCTTGGATGGGGGCCCGTCCCTGTCTCTTCTCTTCTTTTGTGGGGTGGGCCCCCCACCCCATCCTTGTCCCTGTCTCTTCTCTTCTCTTGTGGGGTGGGCCCCCCACCCCATCCTTGTCCCTGTCTCTTCTCTTCTCTTGAGGGGTGGGCCCCACACCCCATCCTTGTCCCTGTCACTTCTCTTCTCTTGTGGGGTGGGGCCCCCACCCCACCCCATCCTTGTCCCTGTCTCTTCTCTTGTGGGGTGGGGCCCCACCCCATCCTTGTCCCTGTCTCTTCTCTTCTCTTGTGGGGTGGGGCCCCACCCCATCCTTGTCCCTGTCTCTTCTCTTCTCTTGTGGGGTGGGCCCCCCACCCCATCCTTGTCCCTGTCTCTTCTCTTCTCTTGAGGGGTGGGCCCCACACCCCATCCTTGTCCCTGTCACTTCTCTTTTCTTGTGGGGTGGGGCCCCCACCCCACCCCATCCTTGTCCCTGTCTCTTCTCTTCTCTTGTGGGGTGGGGCCCCACCCCATCCTTGTCCCTGTCTCTTCTCTTCTCTTGTGGGGTGGGCCCCCCACCGGGCCCCCCACCCCATCCTTGTCCCTGTCTCTTCTCTTCTCTTGTGGGGTGGGCCCCCCACCGGGCCCCCCACCCCATCCTTGTCCCTGTCTCTTCTCTTCTCTTGTGGGGTGGGCTTTGTTTATCGAGAGGAGAGAGTGGGGGCCGGGCTCTGTGCTGCCTCAGAGGAGCAGTGGAGACTGCTGTCTCTGGGGCCCCCATCCTCTTTCCGGGACTGCCTCCGGCTCTGACTGAAGAGAAACAATGTATATTGATACTTTGTTTCTCTTCAGTCAGAGGGAGGGGGCGAGGGGCTCTGAGCAGGCTGCACCTGCTTCAGACGCAGAGGGAGAGAGGCTTGCTTCAGTGCAGGCCTCTCTCACAGCTCTCAGAAGAGCTGAGGGGGCCCCTTCATTAACTGTAGAGAGTGAGGCCCCCCCGCACGGCGGGGGCTGCGGGGGCGTTTGTTACGCCCCTGGAGGAGACGCCAACAGCCATTAAGCCTCTCTCGTAACTCCACAGAACCCCCATCCCCAGAGTTCAGGTGATGCACTCACATTCTATATGTGCATCACCAGTTAAAGGGGAAATGTACAACACATCTCCCCCTTCAAGATATTAATAAGGAAAAAAAGGTACAATAAAAAATATGAAACGGATAAGAATTTGAAAAAGCAAGGAAGGAAACCAACATATTAAAGTGAAATAAGGAAAAGTAATGCAACAACAAGAAAAACGAAACGCTTAATCATTGAGATATAAAGGGTAACGTCTCACTCTTTTGTCAAGACTGAAAAACTCAGACTGGCACGCAGGTTGATTGCAAAATAAATGTCTCGACTGAGTCTCCACCTTATTGCCCACCTCCTTGTTACATAAAGAAAGTTGAGACATACTCCAAGTATTGCCATCGTCCAACATTACCACATTCTTCATGTCTTTGATAATGCGTTTTGGTCTGTAAAACTTCGTTTCACCTTTGGGAGACCATACAGCTTTCTTAACATACACTAAATCACCAACCTTCCATGTCCTGTTGCAAACACTCAACTTGGCATCATATCTTTGTTTGTATTTTTCTTGATAATGCCTCACTCTAGGATAGTTTATAGTAACGTTCGGATCTCTCACACTTAACCATAATAGGTTAAGTTTGGAACCAGCCACTCTGTCCTTGAGTTTCATAAAGGATGAGCAAAAAGTGACACTATTGGGTGCGTTTCTGTAAGCCCACAATTTTTTACGTAAAACTTTCTAAAGAGTTGACCCAGACTCAACAGTAGCTTAAGCACAAGCCCTCATAAGCCTATTCATGCTTTCAACCAAACCATGTGCTTGTGGTGCATAGAGAGCAGTACAGTTATGAGTAATAGAAAGCCCATTAAGAAAAATCTCCAATTCTTGAGAGGTGAATTGTACACCATTATCACTAACCAAAATGTCAGGTATACCTTCACATGCAAATGCATCCTTAAGAAATTCAATAATGTTCTTGGTTACAACAGAAGCCATACAACAAGCCGAAACCCATTTAGAGGTATAATCCACCAGGACCACTACAAACCTCTCACTGGGGGAAAGAACTTCAAAGGATCCCACAATGTCCATAGCCAGCTTTGGCCAGGGTTGCTCAGGCAAAACAACAGGTGAAAGTGGTGCTGAACTAACTTTCCTTGACTTATCGTTTCTGGCACAGGGAGTACATTCTATAACCACAACTTCTACCTTGAGATTCACTTCAGGCCACCAATAAGTTTCTCTGACCCTGGCTTTGGTTAGGCTGCATCCAAGATGACCATTGTTAGAACTGGCTATTTCTGGTTGGCTAAGGCTGACACCAAAGCCAGGCAGAAACCACCATTCTAGTCAGGGCAAGGGAGTCACACGCCAAGATAACCCCTGCTAACCCCCTTGGTAGCTTAGCATGAGCAGACAGGCTTATCCCGGAGGCAATGTGTAAAGCATTTGCGCACGCACACAACAGCAACAACATCCTAGGCACACCACAAAAGGAACTCCACACAAGGTTATATAAAAATAACTTTTGTATAGTCAAAACACATCAGATAGTAATCACACAATATACATTGTGCCAACTGGCACGGGCAATATTCACAAGGGATTATTTACAGGACAGGGCCACATGGGCCACTGTCAGACTGAGCACTTAGTAGAAATAGCACTTCTAGAACATAGAATAAGTGTAACATGAAATATGAATTCTAGACCACAACCAGCAACCACCGGCATAAGGTAGGTACACAGTACGCAATACTAATAACCATAGGCCTAGATCACGCATGGACAAATAACCTCTCTAGTATAACTATACTAGGACACAACCACCTAAGAATAAAAATACATTTAGGGGTATAGGCAAGAACACATTACACATGATGCATAAAAACATTCAGAGGTGTAGTGAAAGCACATGCATAATAGCATAAATCATAACAGCACATAAAGCATATTAGCGCAGAAATCATATCTAGGCCTAACCAGTAAAACTACTACGCATGGGCGAATTTTGCAAATTCGTGATTCGCAAATTTGCGTATTCACAAATTCGCAATCCGCAAAATCCGCGAACTTTCGCAAATTTGCGGATTTTTTCTTTTTTTGTGTTCGCAAGGGTTTCTGCCAGTTCGTGAGGGTTTTGTGCCAGTTCGCAAACGCAAACTTACTTCTCGTGTCGGGTCGCAACGGTCGCGACTATGTTGTTTCTATGTCTGGTTCATCACAGCACCCTCTGTTTCACCACTGCCACCCTCTGGTTCTGCCATGCCACCCTCTGGTACATCACTGTAGATTATGGGGGGAAAAGCACACCTGCCCTGCTTCAACTGACATGAATTAATTTGGGGCTGATTAATGTGTCACTGAATTTGAGCTGCCACCTGCTTCCTTAGCTGTAAGTGCTTCCTGATTAATGATGAGCTTGAACTTTTGCACCTGCTAAGTGCTTTCAGTTTTGCAAAATTCGTTAGCACACCTGCCCTGCCTCAACTGACATGAATGAATTAGGGGTTGATTAATGTGTCACTGAAGTTGAACTTCCAGCCTGGCACCTGCTTCCTTATCTGTAATTGCTTTCTGTTGCAGTGTAATTTTTTTTAACAGGACCTTTGTGGCATACTTGTAGCTATTCTCTGAGCCTGCTGTGAGGGTCAGAGCAGGGTCATACAATAGTTGCAAGTTGGCAACTGAACTCTGGAGGGGGCCCTCAGGAAGCACTACAGGGAATGATTACTAATGATGAGCTTGAACTGCACCTGCTGAGTGCTTTCAGTTTTGCAAAAATAATTTTTCTGCACTTTTGCGGGATTCGCGGGGCGCGTATTGCGCGAGATCGAATTCTGAAGCCGCGAATTCGTGCGAATATGCGATTTGTTTTTTTACGGCGTGTTAGTTCGCGTGGTTTTTTGAATTTTCGCAAGCCGCTGGTAGCACAACGACGCCAAGTTACCCTAGCGGACGTACATGGGCGCAGCCATCTTGTTTGCGTGACGTATTTCCGTTTCCGGGCGCTATGTGTAATCTCGCAAAGTGTGCGGCTCGGTAGTACAAGTTTGCGTGTGATCGCGGGGGAAATCTCGTGCAAACTTACCCACGCGGTTGTGAACGGGCGCCGCCATCTTGTTTTTCAGTCATTGCTATGGTTCTGGGCATGCTTTCTGTATCCTCTCTCAATCTCTGCCATCCTTTGCTTGTTTGAAGTTTTTTTTAATCTATTTTACTTATTATCTATCCCTCTATTATTCTAGCTCTATATTTTTGTGTTTTCTGCTACTTTTGGTTAATTTTAAACTACTTTTTTAAACTCTTTTGTTTTCTTCTTCCCTATTCCATTTTCTTTATTATTTAGCTTCCTTTCTGCCCAGACCATGGTGAAGGGAGCCGGGAAGCATCCCAAGAAGGGGAAGGGTCCCGCACCCCGTGCCCGGCTCCCGTGCGGCGTTTAAGGGGGGAGCTAGTGATGCCACGGGAGATCTTTAGTGCGGAGGAGGTGGCCGCACTAGTCTTCTATGTACAGCGCCACCTCCCCAGGACCATCATGGCAGGCGGCAAGATCGCAAGCGGCTACGGGCTCCGGGAGCGCCGGAAGCGGTGGGAGAAGGTGTGCCGGGCCATGTATTCTCACTCTCGGGTCCGGCGCATCTACAACCAGGCCACCCACCGCTGGACGGTTGTCCTGGACCGTGAACGCGATCTGCTCGACCTGCTTGGCCTTGAGATCCCCGGGCTTGGTGAGTAGTAGTAGCTATTTCTTTACTACTCTGTTTTCTCCTGCTCTGTGTGTTATTATATTGCAAATTTTTGTTTTTTACCAAGAGCAATAATGCTGCTCATTACATTGTAGGTAAATTATATTTCAAAATCTTCTGTGCATTTCAGGTGCACTGCTCTCCTTCTCAGTAGTGTTGCTACTATGCTTATTTGTTTTCGATTTTGTGTTCATTTCATTGGCCTGAGAAATTATATATGAGTGTAGTATACAGAACTGCGTAATGCTAGACACTAAGGGGCAGATTTGCAATTACCGGCGCATCCCTGCAAAGTAGCAGGGATGCACCAGTAATTGTGCGCCACGCCACCACCACCCATGGTGCGCCGTATTTACAATGCGGCGCACCATGGACCCAAAACGTCACAGAAGCATTACGCATCTGTGCCGTAAAGGCGGCGCATTGCTGGAGTTGCGTCGCAACGATGGCGCAGCTCCAGCAATGCTCTGGGGTGCCTTATCTCCCCAATGCTGCGTCAAGCCATATGTCTGCTTCAAGCAGGCGCAGGGTTTGAGTGGCGTATCATTGTCCTAAAAGTGAGTGATTGAAATCTTGTAGATTTCCCTCAGCCACATTTAGGATGTGTTCCTTCGCAGGAACGCCCTCCCTTGCGCCGGAACGCCCCCTGATGGCGCAGGGCTTTACAACGTGATACATCTCCCATATGCGTCACGTTGTTAATATATGCCGCACCATGGCGCCTCTTTTGTTCTGCCGCTGCGTCACAAACGTCACGCAACAATGGAGCAAAAAAGCCGCAAGGGGCTTCTAAATCAGCCCCTACAGACTCAAGTCCAGTCCTTCCTTTGTACACATGGCGATAAGAAGAAATAGTGGTGGTGGATTGATAGTTTGAGTATTTTAATGACTGGTTAATGTAGTAGGAAACTTTAGTGTTGTCGCTGATCTGCAAGCACGATGGACTTTGTCTGTCACTTCGCGTGCTGCGGACTGCTGCCTGCCAATCCTAGGCAAACCTTTTTAGTACTTTGTTTAGTGAGTTACATAAGAAGTTTCCAATTCGACGGTCGGCAAATCAAGCAATACTAATAACGTAGTAGACCACATGAGATCGGTCAATAATATATCCAGTGGAATAGTTGTCTATTTGCTATTTCGCCAAAATATTTTGTTATTGTTTTTTTTTAAATGTTTCATTTGGTTGACAACAATCATCCATGTTTTCGGGTCTTTCTTTCTTTCATGTTGTACATCAGCTCCCCCCAGGGGCAAGAGGATAGAGGAGGAGGCTGCTGCTGCTGTACAAGGCCAGGATCGGTCAGGCGAGGGCTCCTTTGCTGGCCCCCGTAAGTTTTAATTTTAATATAGAGTACCTATTTTTTCCTAGCGTTCCTCATTCAATTTTTTCTTGTAGACTGTATCTAAATTCTTATCCTGCCTCTACTATGACTCCCTGTGGTATTACTAGATTATTCTTATTAGTCTGTCTATGTAGCTAACTAAGATTGCACATTTTGCAAAAGGTGTTAAACGAAACTCCCATTCTAGTCAGCAATAGCTCTATGCACTGAGTGCAGTCCTCTGGGATTGTCCATAATGTCTTTTCAAGTCTTCTAAATGTTTATGCTTTGAAAATGACCAACAATTAAATGTGAATGACCACCAAGAAAGAATAAGATACTACTTTACTTTTGGTTTGGATAGGAGGACAATCCATACTACTACTGTTGCAGGGACAAATCAGCACAAACAGAACTATGGACACTAAATAGTGCATTGTTTATCAATTATAATAGGTGCAGGTAGACTTTCCACATACCTCAGTGATATCAGACTTTGAAGAACCCCCAATCTCCTTACTAACTAGATAGTGTGGCAGAGTCATTTAGCTCCCGAATTCATCGATGATTGATCCCCAATGATGATTATCCAACGCAGGACAAGAGTACGGAGTCTGAGTCCAGAAGTGTCAGAGGCACGGACTCATGCTTGCAAATTGCAAAACCTTTTGATCATTCACTCTTGACCAAAAACCACAGAGTCTATTTAAGTTTTAAAGCTTTATTAGAAGTAAAAACATTTATTAAAATCAAGCTTGTTATAAAACATAAACGATTGATTAAAAATGGAAAAGTGCTTAGTGATTTATTTCACACATTTATTGTGGGCGAGCTGAGCCCTCACCTGGTTTGAACTTAAATTTTTCTTTTTGGTGCTGAATCGTTGGTCACATTTCACATTTCTTCATTCCTAGACAAAATACTACTGAGTGGTGTATGTCTATGACATCTAACATTCTTAAATGTACTTTGTAGGTGGAACATCTGGTGCTGGGCCCAGCGCGGAGGTGGAGGAGGACACTTCTGGGGAGGAGGCGGTGCAAGTGCCGGAGGAAACTGCTTTGTGGGTTGCCACGGTAGTGGTGGGCAGTGGTAAGCTCTTATATTCCTTACTTATTGAGATTGCAGACTGCAGAGTGTGCTCTCTGCATGGGTGCTGTATATATGTTCTACAGTTAAGTTACTATACTGTTAAGCAGACTTTCAAATGTAGAACAAAGTTTTTATCAACCAGGTAGTAGCCTCCTCTAAATTTACTTCAACTCAGTGGTGAATTTTTTTTCGAGAATCCAAATCAGATCTGAGATGAACTTGATGGATGGGATGAATGAAAAGCGAAAGAAGGGTGTAAGTAAGTGTGGAAGGACGAGCAAGTTAAAAGTAATGATGACTGACAAAGAAGAATGATACGTGTTTGATTGGTGCCCGAGGTGGCTGGGAAGGAATATGAAGCATGGCTGGGTGAAGGATGAAGCAAGGATGGGTGGAAGTAGAACAGCCTGGGTGGGTGAAACAGAAACTGTATGTGTGCGCAATATATGCTTTGGTTGAAATTCAAATGCATGTCAAGCACGGATGTATGGCTTGCGGTTTCCCAAATAAAATGAAAAGGTTGTTTTCCCGTGAGAAAACGTAATGTTTGTCCAGATGAGAGACATGAAGAAGAATGATTGACATATAGTTTGAATGGATGGATGCCTGGATCGTGGTACTATCTGACTCTTAGATAGCATATGTGTATCTAGAGAGAGTAGACGGTCACTGGATGAACTAAGTGTTACTTTAAAGAGCATGTAACACCGCACCCGCACGTCCGTCCCAGTGTAGGAAAGGCAAGGAAAAGAAGTTGCAATTTTGTCCAAATACTACCATGAATAGTAGCAGTAGTTTGTATTGCAACTGCAAGCACAGCATATATCCGGTTATTACGGTGGACACTCCCTACCTCTCTTAATAACTTTAGTTTAGTAGTAGTACGTCATTCATTTGTGGGTGTATCACTGTTCACTCAATAATAAGCAAAGCACCTAAAGTCATCCCATATGTCATCAAATACATCCCATGTGAAGTGATAGATAATCAGATTATTTAGCTTCTTCATTTTCCTTTTCTAATATTAATTTGCACTATAGGGTGAAAGCTAAATTAATTAAGCAGTAGCCCTTTTAACAGAGTATTCTCAGTGCCACCCGTAACAGAAAAGTAAGAGCTTCACCACCTGCATGTACTGGACCGGTACAGTAACTCAAGTCTGTCTCACTCATCATGGTGTGCGTCTGTTTTTCTCGGGTGCAAGTTCACTGCGCTGGCATTATGCGGGCTTGCATAAGATAACGTACCAATTTTCCTAAACAAGAGAGAAGAAGAAGAATAAGACTGGTGTACTGTCATAGTCGACTGTAATGGAAGTCCATAGTGCTCGTAGAATTTGTTCCTTAAACTCCCACTAATGTTAGAGCAAGGATGAAGAAGTCGGAGGTTACATAGATACTGTCCTCAATAGTTATGTACTGTGCTTTCAATTTGCTACTTGTACTGTGACACAACTTTCTGCTCTATCATTTTGTGTTAATCTTAAAGAGCATTGGTTACAGACTATGTCTTTCTTTCTTCATATAGTTGCTCCTTCCAAATCAAACAGACCATCAAGGAGGAGGGAGCTGGCTCGAATGGCCCGGCAATGGAGGCTGGATGCTACTGTTGCCAAATATCGGCGGCTGGTGGCCCTGGAGGAGGAGGAGACGCAGTCTACCAGTACAACAACAACGTCCACTGGGACAGCTGCATCCTCCTCCGTGCCCCCACGGGCTGCCAGCCAGCGCAGTGCTCCAGCGGTACGGAGCCGGGCTACCAAAGCCAACCGCCACCGCCGAGCAGCAAAGACTGCAGCTGCCCCCCACAGGATTTGCAAGGCACGCCAGCGCCGCTTATGCCTCAGAGTGTCCTACCTAGAGCAGGAGGTCCTAACCTACAAGAACTTGGTGGAGGGCCTCCGCTTCGACCATGCCACCCTCCGCAAGGAGCATGATATCCTGGCCGCTAAAGTCAACAGCACCCTGCCGTTTTGTCCCTTGCCCCTTTTTTAGAGACTTTTGGGGGGTGGGAATTGGGAGTTGGTTTTTTTTGGGACTTTTGAAGGACAATCGTTGGGGTTAGGGAGGGTCTTGCGGGAGATTATTTTGTTAGGGCTATAAAAATATACTTTTTGAAACTTTATCTGACCATACCTGTTTTTTACTGCTTTTGAGTCTGGTGGGTGGGGGATTAACAGTAAGTTTGTTTTCCTGAATAGTCCTAGGACTTTAGTAGTACTACTACTACCGTCAATCTCTCGTCTCTCCTAATACTCCATTATACTACCTCCAACCAAACGCTTATCTTACCTGTAATTTGTGTTTGAAAGTAGGGCTAGGCCCAGGGCTGGCTCCACGGGAAATGGCGATTAAGGTTGGCAATCCTGGGCGGATGAAATGTCTTCCTCATTGCGGTGGTACTAGTGGTGTGACACAGTGGCAGTTGCATGCCTATGGAAAAAAAGCAAATGAAACCTGGTTTGTCCTTACTGTAGCATTACAACGATACAATAGAGACTATAGCAGGTGACAGTACACTAGAACAGTGCCACAATGTAGCCTAACAAATGGTAAAGTATAACTTGTACTTGTGTTGGATTTCTTTGACATTGGCTACTACAACAAGAAATAGTACTGAAGCTGAGTAAGTCTAGAATAAATCCTCAGATTCCTTCACCAGCCTGTTGCTATGACCTTATCCTCCCCAGCAAGTGTGTGGAATTATTGATGTCATTTAGTCACACATCAAGCAAAACCACACAGCCCGGGGGAAGAGGGTTAGGGTTTGGAAAATGGATGGGGATGGGGGTTTCTTTTTGGGTAGGTTTTGTTGAGAGAAGAAAAAAAAAACACAGCATGGACAAACAATAATTTAAGATAAAGAAATCTTTGGGTACAAAGCTAACCATAAATCTTTTAAGTGACATAAAGGAAGTGCATGCACTACTGCATGCATTGTTACTGAAAAGTAAGTAGTACTAGAATGCGACAGTACAGGGTTGCAGCGTTTTCACTTGCCTATCTCTGCACTCAGAGAAACACTTCTTACATTAAATTAGGTTTAAAAAATAGCCGAAGTAAAACCTATAGAATGGCTGTAGGGATCAATTTAGAAGCAGAGAGAGATCCAAGAAATGCAGTCACACTCATAGAAGAAAACAATGGATACTGTATCTGTATGTTGTTGTAGTTGTCCTGTTGAATTTGGTAAGTAAGTTGCATTCAGCAAACAATTCCTCTTATTAGCGGCACTCCTCCATTCCAGCTGACGCTTCGTCCATCAATGTTGGTGACCAGAAGACACCCTGTCCACTGCCTCCTTGGCGGACGCTGAATTGCAGCTCGCTAATGTGAAGCCTGACTCCATCCTTTTTTCCCCATTGCACAGACTGAAACCCGGACTGTAATTATTGAACGAAAAACAGGAAGTGATATATTACAATACCACTGATAAATAAATATAAGGTATGTACGCTGTGTAGTGCAAAAAGTCACACTTTGATTTTCCTAATAGACTGTACAATATTTTTGAAAGTTAATTTAGCGGATCTTTCCCCTCAAGCTAGGTGTACAGTAAACTGTGTTTTAGAACAAAATTAGACCTTCCCAGCAGTGCTCCCACCCAGATCCTTACTAAAGCGAGTCGCAAAAATGTAGAAGACCCCCAATCAGATCTCAAAAAACGAGGCCTAACAGAAAACTGGTGACAAAACGTACTTTGAAAAAAAAAGTAGGCCCAAATACCCCCTTACCCACCGTGGATTGTATTCAAACCACTTGCAAGCAAGCAAAAGTATCCACATCGCTACAAGACTCGAAACCCCCCTCACCCAAACACATGCAATAGAAATACTGCTAACCCTAACGAGCCCTAAGTTAAGAATAGTGGCAAAGGCTTTCTTTAACTATGCCAAATCCCCCCTTTCCCACCATGGATTTTCTTCAAATGACTTGCAACTAAAATTACACATTCTCACGAGTGCTCTAAGACCCCACAACTCAGTTGCAAAAATCTAGAAAACCTCGAAACACATGCAATACTGCTGCTAGGGCTAACCCTAACGAACCCTAAGTTACAAAAAGTGCCAAAAGGCTTTTCCTTATGGATTTTGTCCAAACCACTTCTATCCGGTATTAGACCTTCCCAGGAATGCCCCAAGACCCGCCAACCCACCCGCCAAAAAGCACAACACCCCCAAACAGCCAAAAAGAAAAATCTCATACTTACAATATTTCTCGGCCTTCGCTCCAAACGCGCTGTGCAGCTAGGTCATAACTTCCGTTTTCCACCACGGATTTCCTGAAAAGCAAATGCAATCAAGATTAGACTGTCCCAGCAGTGCTCCCAGACCCCAAAACTCACCCACAAACACACGGAACCCCCCCAAAGAGCACCTGAAAGGCAAGCAAGTCAGCAAATACGCAAAAAAAATTACGCCTCCGATTTGGTCCAAACCACTTTTATCCGGTATTAGAGCTTCCCAGCAATGGCCCCAGAGCCGTCAACCCAGGAGAAAAGTAGTAGAAGACCCCCAAACAGCCAAAAAACAAAATTACAAAAATGTGGACTTAGTCATTTTCTTGCCAATTTCCAAAATCACTCCGCGCGCGCTGTGCAGCTAGGCCCTAACTCCCCTCTGCCACCATGGATTTGTTTCAAACCTCTTGCAAACTAAAGTATTCATAGCCGGAAGTGCTCCCAGACCCCGAAACCCACCCACAAACACCAGGAAGCCCCCCAAACAGGCCCCCGAAAACGCTACATTGAGCAAAATGTCAGAAATAGCAAAAAAAAATTCTGCATGGATTTTGTCCAAACCACTTCTATCTGGTATTAGACCTTCCCAGGAATGCCCCAAGACCCGCCAACCCACCCGCCAAAAAGCACAACACCCCCAAACAGCCAAAAAGGAAAATGTCATAATTACAATACTTCTCGGCCTTCGCTCCAAACGCGCTGTGCAGCTAGGTCATAACTCCCGTTTTCCACCACGGATTTCCTGAAAAGCAAATGCAATCAAGATTAGACTGTCCCAGCAGTGCTCCCAGACCCCAAAACTCACCCAAAAACACCCGGAACCCCCCCAAAGAGCACCTGAAAGGCAAGCAAGTCATCAAATACGCAAAAAAAATTCTGCCTCCGATTTCGTCCAAACTGCTTTTATCCGGTATTAGAGCTTCCCAGCAATGGCCCCAGAGCCGTCAACCCAGGAGAAAGGTAGTAGAAGACCCCCAAACAGCCAAAAAGCAAAAGTACAAAAATGTGGACTTAGTCATTTTTTTGCCTATTTCCAAAATCACTCCGTGCGCGCTCTGCAGCTAGGCCCTAACTCCCCTCTTCCACCATGGATTTGCTTCAAACCTCTTGCAAACTAAAGTATCCATAGCCAGCAGTGCTCCCAGACCCCGAAACCCACCCACAAACACCAGGAAGCCCCCCAAACAGGCCCCCGAAAACGCTACATTGAGCAAAATGTCAGAAATAGCAAAAAAAAATGAAAAGCAAATGCAATCAAGATAAGACTGTCCCAGCAGTGCTCCCAGACCCCAAAACTCACCCACAAACACCCGGAACCCCCCCAAAGAGCACCTGAAAGGCAAGCAAGTCAGCAAATACACAAAAAAAATTCCGCCTCTGATTTGGTCCAAACCACTTTTATCCGGTATTAGAGCTTCCCAGCAATGGCCTCAGAACCGTCAACTCACCCGCAAAATAGTAGAACACCCCCACAAGTGCTGAGTCTTTCTTCATTGGGCGTAATCCAGCCCTCTGCTTTGAGGGAAATAGGAGTCTGGAGGAGGAGGATAGAGGAGCATGTTCTTCTGAACTTGTGAACCTGAGGAATGCAGACTGCGGCACCTTCAAATCAATAAGCAAACAAGTGAAGACAGTTCTGCTGATGGGCTTGTGTTTGTGATTAGGTGATTAAAGTTTGAATTATATTAACTGTGCACAACAAAGAAAGACAGACACACAGGAATAAAAGTGAATAAGGACGAAAAAGAAAGTTATTGATTCATTGTCTCATTTTCAGGGCTCGGTGTCAGGGAATAAGAATAAGGCTTCGTCATCATACTCTGCGAATTCAGGCAGGGTGAGCTCAGTGTCACCTAACAGAGAAGAAATTCCCTCATCTACGTTGCTGTCCACCCCGTCTTCATCCGGCGTGCTTTCTCGTACTTTGTAATCTGGTGGTATGAGGTGCTGATTCATCTTGATCATTGTTAACCTCTCCACATTTTTGGGCGAGAGGCGGCTCCGTTTGGGAGTTACAATGCCACCAGCAACACTGAAAACACGTTCAGAAGACACGCTTACGAGTGGGCAAGACAAGTAGTTTAAAGCCAGGTTGGAGAGCTGTGGCCACAATTCTTTTTTCCCATGCCAATACGCCAATGGGTCAGCATGAACATAGACCTCTGTTGAGTCACTCAGATAGTCCTGCACCATCGACTCAAGGTCCTCCAAGGTTCCTCCACTTTGCTTAGCTGTTGCTGTGACCTTTTGAGAACCAAACCCAAGCAGAGTTAGCCAATCCTCTTCAGCATCCAATGTTACTGTTGTGTCTGGTGCAGATGATCCGGTTGCCGGTGTCTTTAACGGCTGAGAGGTCACTTGTGCCGCAGCCACAGGTGCAGAAGTGGATTGTTTTGACTGGGGATGGCCTGCTGATGCTGATGCTGATGTACTGCCTTTTCCTTCAATGAGCTGCCGTTCTCTTTCAAACCTCTTGGCTGACACGGCTAGCCAATGTTTGTACTTTGTAACATCTTCATCAGCAAAAGGAAAGAATGCTCGGCCTGCCAGTGCCTTTTTGTAGCGTGGATCCTGAATAGTAGCACAAATGTAATGCTGTTCTGAGTGGATCATTTTAAGACGTTCATCACCTTGTAGGCGCTCTAAAAATTTCTCCGCCAAAACAAAAGGGTCTTGGTTTTTTTCATCTTTTTGAAACACAGAAGACACCGCCTTCAGTTGGTGCTCCAGCATGTACAACAATGGGATAGCTTTTCCCAAATTACAGTCCTCCTTGCTGACTGACGCGTGAAGACCTCAAAAGGACGAAGCATGTCTGTCAGGCTTTTAACTATTTCCCATTGCACCGCATCCATCCTCAGGTCCTTCTGAGCTGTACCCTGTTTTAAGAAATAGTGATCGAGTACCCTATACTGCTCATACAGACGCTCAAGCATGTAGAAGGTTGAGTTCCAACGTGTTGCCACCTCCTGGATGAGTGCTTTCACTGGCATTCGACGTTCATGTAGCAGGCTCCTCAGATGCTTCCGGGCCTTAAAAGAATGGCTGAAATGGATGCACATTTTTTGGCAGGTGTCCACTACCTCGCACGCTGGACTGTCTTTATCACTCAAGAATTTTTTAACAACCAGGTTTATACAGTGCGCCAAACACGGCACTCTGAAATAGTCACCCAGCTCCATGGCCTTAACTACATTGGCGCCATTATCGGTGGAAACATAACCAATCCGGCGTTTTTTTGGGGACAGCCAGTGAAGGACCTTTGTGTTAAACTCATCCAAAATGTTTTGTGCTGTGTGACGTTTCTCCAAGCCAAACATGGCTAGTGTTGCATGTTTCGGAGCAGCTTTGAAAACTTGGTCCGGGTCAACACCTGCGTTTAGCTTTGCTTTAACCCCTGAAAAAGAGACCCAGTGTGCAGTGATGCACATGTAATCAGCGCCTGCGCCACTGGTCCACATGTCTGTTTTCAGATGTATAGTGTGAACAGCACTCTTCTGCAAAGCTGCCCCAATCACCTCCAGCACATCTTCATGTAGTGCTGGAACCGCAACTCTGGCAAAATAGAACCAGCTAGGAACCTTCCATTTAGGGCAGAGCGCTGCCACTAATTCTAGAAAACCAACCCCTTCTACAAAAGAAAAAGGGAGAAGGTCCAGAGCTAGCATTTTAGCCAGCTTAGTGTTATACAGATGCGTCAGTGGGTGGTTGCGTTCATATGGCGCTTCTGTAAACAACATGTTTCTAATGTTGCCCTGGACCAAGCATTTACGGGATGATGATGATTTCTTCGACCCAGTTACGCTCGCTGATGAACTTTTTCGCATTGGTGTCTCACTCTCTCCCACACTCTTAGTGTGGCTCACATGGGGTGTGCTGCTGACAGGGGTACTGGGTGTAAGTGAAGTGTTTAACACGTTTTCTTCCTCCTCGTCATCATCAGATGAAACATCAACATTTTCTTGACGTGCAATTCGGGCTTCCTTGATCGCCTGTAGGTGCGCAAATCATTGGACAGCGTGCTGTCTCTTAAGATGACCTCTCTGGCCTCCGGTACCATAGTTGGTACCAAACTTACCACGACTAACTGCAACCTTACAAATGCTACAAATGGCGAAGTTTTCCCTTTTTGGGCAAACACTAAAGAAGTCCCAAGCTGGGGACTTGAATTGTCTGTGGGGGCCGGAGGAGGCGGCGATACTGGTGGTGGTGGCACTGGTCATGCTGCTAATGCCAGATAAAGTGGAGGATGTGGATTGCCGAACTTTAGTACGTTGTGCACTTTCACCACCACTAATTGAGGTCGAGGTGGATGGATGTCCCTTCTGGCGAGGAAGAAATATGGAAGCGGTACGTGTTGGTGTACTAGTTAACTCCAATGATTGTTGTGTTTCCATTGCCTCCTCGTCGACATCATCATCAGGCTCAGCAGCTTCTCGGGCTAGGGTCAAAATGTCTGTTTGCTGCATGCCCGCTGGGGCTGCAGTGACCTTTATGATGACTGGGTCGTCGTCGTGAGAGCCTTCATCAGCAGCAGTATCCGCCACTTCTTGTTGAGCCTCATCACACTCCATAACTATGAGTTTTTCGACGACCTTCCTTTTACGCTTAACTACCTTTGTCAGATCATGGTGTGCCTCACTCTCAGACGGCCGTGGTGGTTACCAATTTTCATCCATATCATCAGAAGTAGGTGGGCTTGAAGAAGATGTAGACACCACCCTTGATCTTTTCCTTGCTAGGGATGTGGAAGACAATGAATGATCATCAGGAGGAGTGGCTTCCTCAAATGATACCTCGGCTTGATTGTCGATTTCCTAATGTGCCCCTACTTCGGGAGGAACAACTATTGTGGGCACTTGTGACCCTCCATGCACCTCTGCTTGCGCATCTCCTTGCGCTGCCTCTCCTTCCACATGTACTTGGGCTTGTACTTGCACATGTGGTTGTTGTTGCGGCTGTGGTTGTTCAACACTCGTCAGAAGAGTTACAACAACCTGTGTTTATTGAGGGACATTGCTGCTACTTTCTTGCGATGAGCCAACATCACTGGTCGATGGTGATTGAACAAATAGACTAAGTGCCTCTGCAGCACTCAAGGGCTTGGACTTAAGTTGGCGTGGTGGTGGTGGTGGCACTGAGCCCATTGGAGCGGGGGTGCTGCTCCCAGCTTGGTCCCCAGCAGATCCCGCTGCTGCTGCAGGCGTACTTTTTTTTTTACTCCCAAAAAATGTGGCGGGCGGCACACCAGTCTCCTTGGTAACTTGCTTCTTCTGCTCCTTACTGGCAACTTTCTTGCTAGAGGAGCTACGGGGAACTTTTTTTGGGGCCATCTTCTTCAGAGCAGGTCAGAACAGCAGGCTGCAGGTGCACGAGTTGCAGAGTTGTCTGTGGCCAGACGTGACGTCGCGTGACGTTATGCTGCACACACACACCGCTGCAGGACTTCTTCCTGGCACTGGTGGTTCTCTTGAGTCTTGTGCACCTAAAAGCAATGGAAGACAGAGGAACATCAGTTCAGTTATACACCACAAAAAAATCGAAAAACACAGAAAAATCAGCACAATCCCATGCCATCCATGATGTTTAAATTCAAGACACCCCACAGAAAGACTAGGCACATGCACCACTCACTACCCCTGGTGAAAAGGCCACAACAACAGCCCAAAAAAACGAAAATCACAGAAAAATCAGCACAATCCCAAGCCCTCCATGATGTTTAAATTCAAGACACCCCACAGAAAGACTAGGCCTATGCACCACTCAGTACCCCTGGGCATAAAGGTTGACAGCTAGGCAAAATGGTTGCAGACCTAAGAACACTGCCTGCATTCAAAATGGCCCCCTCCCTCCCAGCACATGGCCAGGGCCTGTAGCAGCACTCAAAATGGCCCCCACCCAAATGGCATGTCCCCATGAACACCCCAAATAATAGAAAAACACAGAAAAATCAGCACAATCCCATGCCATCCAGGCCCTCCATGATGTTTAAATTCAAGACACCCCACAGAAAGACTAGGCACATGCACCACTCACTACCCCTGGTGAAAAGGCCACAACAACAGCCCAAAAAAACGAAAATCACAGAAAAATCAGCACAATCCCAAGCCCTCCATGATGTTTAAATTCAAGACACCCCACAGAAAGACTAGGCCTATGTACCACTCAGTACCCCTGGGCATAAAGGTTGAAAGCTAGGCAAAATGGTTGCAGACCTAAGAACACTGCCTGCATTCAAAATGGCCCTCTCCCTCCCAGCACATGGCCAGGGCCTGTAGCAGCACTCAAAATGGCCCCCACCCACATGGCCTGTCCCCATGAACACCCCAAAAAATCGAAAAACACAGAAAAATCAGCACAATCCCATGCCATCCAGGCCCTCCATGATGTATAAATTCAAGACACTCCACAGAAAGACTAGGCTCATGCACCACTCACTACCCCTGGTGAAAAGGCCACAACAACAGCCCAAAAAAACGAAAATCACAGAAAAATCAGCACACTCCCAAGCCATCCAGGCCCTCCATGATGTTTAAATTCAAGACACCCCACAGAAAGACTCAGTCCACCTACCACTGAGTACCCCTGGGCAAAAGGCCCCAAAAGAGCCAAAAAATCGAAAATTCCAAAATTGTAGTTGCAGCAACTGTAATGCCCCAAACAAACTTACTTGTGAAATTTCTAATCCAAAAGTGATCCAAAGAAAGTCAAAAAGGCCTCAAATCCAAATATCCAGCAGCATCCACAAAAAGTAATCCTTCCAGGTGAAGAATCCGAATGAAAGTGACCAGCACATGAAGAAAGCACTGGGAGGAGCCTGCTGGACAGGAACAGGAAGTTGGAGACTGTGGGGCACTTCCTTCCTCCTCCCACTCCCCCCCCCAAGATGGACTCCTTGCAAAATAAAGTGCATGCAAATGTCAACCTGAGAAGTTATTCTGATAAAAATCATCATTTCCAGAAGGTTTATGCTGCTTGCTGGTGGATTTCTTGTGCAGAATTGCAAATTTTGTATTTTCGCGAGTGCGAGATTGTTGCTGCCTGCCGCATCTACAAGTTCGCAATTGCGAACTCCCGCGATACGTGATCACGGCGAACTCGCGTTGACAAACTCTCGCAGTGCAAGGTGGCAAGCCGCGATGACGTAATCGCGCTCGCCAAACTCCCGCGGGATCCCGCAGCAAGAACCAAAATGGCGCAGCACTCGCAAAATATCGAGAAAAACAACTCGGTAAACGCTGAATGGCGGTAAGTGAACGCCGCCCGCCGCAAAATTGTATCACCAAGAAAAAAAAATCAGCTGCGTGCGAATTTGCGGATTTTCGGTAAATTCGTGAGCGTTCGCGGATTGCGAATTTACCGAAAATCCGCAAAATCTGCGAGCGTAACGGATTTTCCGCCCATGCTTATCCTAGACCCTTACTAAACCCAGTCACAAAAATGTAGAAGACCCCCAATCAGATCTCCAAAAACGAGGCCTAGTAGAAAATGGTGACAAAACGTACTTTGAAAGTAAAGTAGGCCCAAATACCCCCTTACCCACCATGGATTGTATTCAAACCACTTGCAAGCAAGCAAAAGTATCCATACCCAGCATTGCTCTAAGACTCGCAAACCCCCCAACAAACACCAGGAAACCCCACAAACAGCCCCCCGAAAACGGTAAAGTGAGCGAAATCTCAGAAAATGCAAAAACGTTTTCCCCAGGGATTGTCTACAAAACACTTTCTTTTGGGTATTAGACCTTCCCAGCAATGGCCCCAGAACTCTCAACCTGGGCGAAAACAAGTTTAACACCCCCAACAAGCTAAAAGGCAAAACCTGGGAAAAGCCACACTTAGAAAACTTTGGGCCTACCTGGAATTCAGTCCAAATGCGCTCTGCAGCTAGGCCCCAACTCCCCCTTTCCTGTAAAACAAATGCAATCAACATTAGACCGTGCCAGCAGTGCTCCCAGACCCCAACACCCACCCACAAAAACCTGGAAGCCCCCCAAACAGCACCACAAAGACAGGCAAGGGAGCAAAAACGCATAAACTTTTTCACCATGGATTTGGTCCAAAACACTTGATTCCCATATTAGATCTTCCGAGCTATGCCCCCAGAACCCTGCAGCCACCCGCAAAAAAGCAGAACACCCCCAAACAGGCAAAAAGCAAAAATGGACCTACCTTCAATTCAGTCCAAATACGCTGTGCACCTAGGCCCTAACTCCCCTTTTCTACCATGGATTTCCTGTAAAACAAATGCAATCAACATTAGACTGTGCCAGCAGTGCTCCCAGACCCCAAAAGCCACCCACAAAAACCTGGAAGCCCCCCAACGAGCACCCCAAAGACAGGCAAGTGAGCAAAAACTCAAACACTTTTTCACCATGGATTTGGTCCAAAACACTTGATTCCGATATTAGATCTTCCGAGCTATGCCCCCAGACCCCTGCAGCCACCCGTAAAAAAGCAGAACACCCCCAAACAGGCAAACAGCAAAAATGGGCCTACCTTCAATTCAGTCCAAATACGCCAATCAGCTAGGCCCTAGCTTCCCTTTTCCACCATGGATTTCCTGAAAAGCAAATGCAATCAACATTAGAATGTGCCAGCAGTGCTCGCAGACCCCAAAACCCACCCACAAAAACCTGGAAGCCCCCCAAACAGCACCTCAAAGACAGGCAAGTGATCAAAAGCTCAAAAACTTTTTCTGCTCCGATTTTCTCCAAACAACTTTTATCCCGTATTAGACCTTCACAGCAATGCCAAAGAGACCCGTCAACTCACCTGCAAAGAAGTTGAATACCCCCACAAGTGCAGAGTCTTTCTTCATTGGGCGTAATCCAGCCATCTGCTTTGAGGGAAATAGGAGTCTGGAGGAGGAGGATAGAGGAGCATGTTCTTGTGAACTTGTGAACCTGAGGAATGCAGACTGCGGCACCTTCAAATCAATAAGCAAATAAGTGAAGACAGTTCTGCTGATGGACTTGTTTTTGTGATTAGGTGATTAAAGTTTTTTATATAGATTTTGCAAAACAAAGAAAGACAGACACACCGGAATAAAAGTGAATAAGGACGAAAAATAAAGTTAGTGATTCATTGACTCATTATCAGGGCTCGGTGTCAGGGAAGAAGAGCTCGTCCTCAAACTCTGCAAATTCAGACGGGAGTAGGTCACTTAACAGAGAAGAACTTCCCTCATCTAAGTTGGTGTCCTCCTCGTCTTCTTCCTGCGTAATCTGGTGGTATGAGGTGCTGATCCATCTTGATCTTTGTTAACCTCTCCACATTTTTGGGCGAGAGGCGGGTCCTTTTGGAAGTTAGAATGCCACCAGCAGCACTGAAAACATGTTCAGAAGACACACTTGCGAGTGGGCAAGACAAGTAATTTATAGCCAGGTTGGTGAGCTCTGGCCACACATTTATTTTCAAATGCCAATACGCCAATGGGCCATCATGAACATAGACCTCAGTTGAGTCATTCAGATAGTCCTGCACCATCGACTCAAGGTTCTCCAGGGTTCCTCCACTTTGCTTACTTTTTTCAGGGACCTTTTGAGAAGCAAACCCAAGCTGAGTTAGCCAATCCTCTTCTTCACACAATGTTACTGTTGTGTCTGGTGCAGATGATACGGTTGCTGGTGTCGTTAATGGCAGAGAGGGAAAATCACTCACTTCTGCCACAGCCACAGATGCAGAAGTGGATTTTTTGGACGGATGGCCTGCTGATGCTGATGTACTGCCTTTTCCTTCAATTTCCTGCTGTTCTCTTTCAAACCTCTTGGCTGACACAGCTAGCCAATGTTTGTACTTTGTAACATCTGCGTCATCAAAAGGAAAGAAGACTCTGACTGCCACTGCCTTTTTGTACCGTGGATCCAGAATAGTAGCAGAAATGTAATGCTGTTCTGTGTGGATCTTTTGAAGACGTTCTTCGCAAAGTAGGCGCTGTAATAACTTCTCCGCCTACTCAGATGCTTCTTGCTTTCCTTCTTTTTGAAACGTTAAAGACACCGCCTTCAGTTGGTGCTCTATCATGCGCAACAATGGGATAGCTTTTCCCAAGTTACAGTCCTCCCTGCTGACTGTACGCGTGAAGACCTCAAAAGGACGAAGCATGTCTGTCAGGCTTTTAACTAGCTGCCATTGCTCCATCTGTATCCTCAGGTCAATCTTAGGTGTACCCAGTGTAAAGAAATACTGATCGACTACCGCATACTGCTCATACAGACGCTCAAGCATGTAGAAGGTTGAGTTCCAACGTGTTACCACCTCCTGCTCCTGGATGAGTGCTTTCACTGGCACTTTACGTTCATATTGCAGGCATCTCAGCTGCTTCCGGGCCTTAAAAGAATGGTTGAAATGTGTGCACATTCTTCGGCAGGTGGTCAGTAACTCGCACACTGGACTTTCTTCACTCAAGAATTTTTTAACAACCAGGTTTATACAGTGCGCCAAACACGGCACTCTGAAATAGTTATACTTATCCATGGCCTTAACTACATTGGTGCCATTATCCGTGGAAACATAACCAATTATGCGTTTTCTTGGGGACAGCCATTGAAAGACCTTTGTGTTAAACTCATGCAAAATGTTTTCTCCTGTATGATTTTTCTCCATGGCAAACATGGCTAGTGTTGCATGTTTCCGAGCAGCTTTATAAACTTTGTCCGTATCAACACCTGATGTTACTTTTACTTTAACCCCTGAAAAAGAGACCCAGTGTGCAGTGATGCACATGTAATCAACGACTTGGCAACTGTCTGTTGCCAGATCTATAGTGTGAACAGCGCTCTTCTGCAAAGCTGCCCCAATCACCTCCAGCACATCTTCATGTAGTGCTAGAACCGCAACTCTGGCAAAATAGAACCAGCTAGGAACCTTCCATTTAGGGCAGAGCGTTGCCACTAATTCAAAAAAACCCACCCCTTCCACAAAAGAAAAAGGGAGAAGGTCCAGCGCTAGCATTTTAGCCAGCTTAGTGTTATACAGACCCGCCGTTGGGTGGTTGCGTTCAAATGGCGCATCTGAAAACAACATGCTTCTAATGGTGGGCTGGACCATTTTACGGGATGATGATGATGACTTCTTCGACCCAGTTACGCTCGGTGATGATGAACTTTTTCGCATTGGTGTCTCACTCTCTCCCACACTCTTAGTGTGGCTCATATATCTTGCAGGGGGTGTGCTGCTGACAGGGGTACTGGGTGTAAGTGAAGAAATGTTTGACGCTTCTTCCTCCTCGTCATCATCAGGTGAAACATCAAAGGATACAATTTGTTGACTTGCAATTCGGGCTGCCTTGATCTCCTTTAGGTGCGCATGCCATTTGACAGTGTGCTGTCTCTCAAGATGACCTCTCTGGCCTCCGGCACCATAGTTGGTACCAAGCTTACCACGACTAACTCGAACCTTACAATTGGTACAAATGGCTATGTTTTCCCTTGTTGGGCTAACACTAAAAAAGTCCCAAACTGCGGACTTCAAATGTCTGTAGGGGACGGAGGAGGCAATACTGGGATGCCAGCTGAAGTGGAGGATGTGTGTTGCCGAAATTTACTACGTTGTGCACTTACAGTCCAACATTTTGAGGAAATGGAGGTCGAGATGGATGGAGGTCCCTTCTGACGAGAAAATATGGAAGAGGTAGGTGTTGGTGTACTAGTTAACTGCATTGGTGGTGGCCCCATTGCCACGTCGCCAACATCACGCTCAGCAGCATTTCGGGATAGGGTAAAAATGTCTGTTTGCTGCATGCCCGCTGAGCCTGGAGTGACGTTTATGAGGACTGCGTCGTCGTCGTAAGAGTCTTCATCAGCAGGAGTATATGCCACTTCTTGTTCAGCGTCATCATCACACTCCATAACTATGAGACTTTTGGCGACCTTCCTTTTACGCTTAGCTACCTTTGTCAGATCATGGTGTGCCTCACTCTCAGACTGCAGTGGTGGTTCCCAGTTTTGATCCATATCATCAGAAGGAAGGGGGCTTGAAGAAGATGTAGACACCATCCTTGATCTTTTCCTTGCTGGGGATCTGGAAGACAATGAATCATCAGGAGGAGTGGCTCCCTCAGATGATACCTCGGCTTGAATTTCGATTTCCTGAGGTGCCTCTACTTGGGGAGGAACAACTATTGTGGGCACTTGTGCCGCTCCTTGCACCTCTGCTTGCGCCTCTCCTTGCGCCGCCTCTCCTTCCACATATACTTGGGCTTGTACTTGCAGCACTTGTGGTTGTTGTTGCGGCTGTGGTTGTTGAACACTCGTCAGATGAGTTACAACAACCTGTGTTGATTGAGGGATGCTGCTACTTTCTTGCGATGAGCCAACATCACTGGTCGATGGTGATTGAACAACTATACTGGCTGCCTCTGCAGCACTCAAGGGCTTGGACCTAAGTTGGCGTGGGGTGGTGGCACTGAGCCCAATAGAGCGGAGTGGCTGCTCCCAGCTTGGTCCCCAACAGACCCCGCTTCTGCTGCAGGCGTACTTTTTTTCCCAAAAAATGCGGCGGTTGGCACACCAGTCTCCTTGGTAAGTGCCGCCACTTGCTTCTTCTGCTCCTTACTGGCAACTTTCTTGCTAGAGGAGCTACGGGCCACTTTTTTTGGGGCCATCTTCTTCAGATGTCAGAACAGCAGGCCGCAGTTGCACAAGTTGCAGAGTTGTTTGTGGCCACACGTGACGTTGTGCTGCACACACCGCAGCAGGACTTGTTCCTGGCACTGATGAGGAACGATGAGGCTGATGATTCGTCTTTCTGCACCTAAAAGCAAACAAAGCCAGAGGAACATCAGTTAAATAAATGTTGCATATGTAGCGCTTCAATTAATAGTTTGCAAGTAAGCATTTTTATTATACACCCCCCCCCAAAATGGAAAGACCGATTAAAATGCACCACTGACAGAGTACCCCTGGGCATAATGGATGAAAGCATGGCAGACTGGGTGCAGGCCTATGGCACAACAAAGCACACTGCCTGGCTTCAAAATGGCCCCTAGACCCCCACCCACATGGCCAGGCCCTGCCTGGACCAGGCCTCAAAATGGCCCCCACCCACATGGACAGGCCCCCAACAACAGCCTAAAAAACAAAAAACACACAAAAGTCACCACAATCCAACGCCATCCATGCCCTCCATGATGTTTAAATTCAGGAGACCCCACAGAAAGACTCAGTCCATGCACCACTGAGTACCCCTGGGCAAAAGGCCCCAACAAAAGCCAAAAAATTGAAAAACACACAAAAATCACCACAATCCAATGCCAAATATGCCCTCCATGATGTTTACATTCAAGAGACCCCACAGAAAGACTCAGTCCATGCACCAGTGAGTACCCCTGGGCAAAAGGCCCCAACAACAGCCAAAAAATCGAAAAACACACAAAAATCACCAAAATCCAATGCCATCCATGCCCTCAATCATGTTGAAATTCAAGACACCCCACAGAAAGACTCGGTCCATGCACCACTGAGTACCCCTGGGCATAATGGATGAAAGCATGGCAGACTGGGTGCAGGCCTATGGCACAACAAAGCACACTGCCTGTCTTCAAAATGGCCCCTAGACTCCCACCCACATGGCCAGGCCCTGCCTGGACCAGGCCTCAAAATGGCCCCAACCCACATGGACAGGCCTCAAAAACAGCCAAAAAAACAAAAAACACACAAAAATCACCACAATCCAATGCCATCCATGCCCTCCGTGATGTTTACATTCAAGAGACCCCACAGAAAGACTCAGTCCATGCACCACTGAGTACCCCTGGGCAAAAGGCCCCAACAACAGCCAAAAAATAAATAAAAAAAACAAAAATCACCACAATACTTTGCCATCCATGCCCTCCAAGATGTTTACATTCAAGAGACCCCACAGAAAGTCTCAGTCCATGCACCACTGAGTACCCCTGGGCAAAAGGCCCCAACAACAGCAAAAAAATCGAAAAACACACAAAAATCACCCCAATCCAATGCCATCCATGCCCTCAATCATGTTGAAATTCAAGACACCCCACAGAAAGACTCGGTCCATGCACCACTGAGTACCCCTGGGCATAATGGATGAAAGGATGGCAGACTGGGTGCAGGCCTATGGCACAACAAAGCACACTGCTTGGCTTCAAAATGGCCCCTAGACCCCCACCCACATGGCCAGGCCCTGCCTGGACCAGGCCTCAAAATGGCCCCCACCCACATAGACAGGCCAAAAAAACGAAAAACACACAAAAATCACCACAATCCAATGCCATCCATGCCATCCATGCCCTCCATGATGTTTACATTCAAGAGACCCCACAGAAAGACTCAGTCCATGCACCACTGAGTACCCCTTGGCAAAAGGCCCCAACAACAGCCAGAAAATCGAAAAACACACAAAAATCACCACAATCCAATGCCATCCATGCCCTCCATGATGTTTACATTCAAGAGACCCCACAGAAAGACTCAGTCCATGCACCACTGAGTACCCCTGGGCAAAAGGCCCCAACAACAGCAAAAAAATCGAAAAACACACAAAAATCACCCCAATCCAATGCCATCCATGCCCTCAATCATGTTGAAATTCAAGACACCCCACAGAAAGACTCGGTCCATGCACCACTGAGTACCCCTGGGCATAATGGATGAAAGGATGGCAGACTGGGTGCAGGCCTATGGCACAACAAAGCACACTGCTTGGCTTCAAAATGGCCCCTAGACCCCCACCCACATGGCCAGGCCCTGCCTGGACCAGGCCTCAAAATGGCCCCCACCCACATAGACAGGCCAAAAAAACGAAAAACACACAAAAATCACCACAATCCAATGCCATCCATGCCATCCATGCCCTCCATGATGTTTACATTCAAGAGACCCCACAGAAAGACTCAGTCCATGCACCACTGAGTACCCCTTGGCAAAAGGCCCCAACAACAGCCAGAAAATCGAAAAACACACAAAAATCACCACAATCCAATGCCATCCATGCCCTCCATGATGTTTACATTCAAGAGACCCCACAGAAAGACTCAGTCCATGCACCACTGAGTACCCCTGGGCAAAAGGCCCCAACAACAGCCAAAAAAATCGAAAAACACACAAAAATCACCTCAATCCAATGCCATCCATGCCCTCAATCATGTTGCAATTAAAGACACCCCAAAGAAAGACTCAGTCCATGCACCACTGAGTACCCCTGGGCAGAAGGCCCCAACAACAGCCAAAAAATCGAAAAACACACACAAATCACCCCAATCCAATGCAATCCATGCCCCCAAACAAACAACATCAACTTACTTGTGAAATTTCTAATCCAAAAGTGATCCAAAGAAAGTCAAAAAGGCCTCAAATCCAAATATCCAGCAGCATCCACAAAAAGTAATCCTTCCAGGTCAAGATCCAAATCAAAGTGACCAGGACATGAACAATACAAAAAACAATTTGATGGACAGAATGTAGATCAATGTCTTACATTCACCCCAGTACAAGGATCTGGGCCTAAATCCATCGTTTTTTGCACTCCACACCACCCTGGGTTAGATAATGGCTTTATGCAAATCAGCTCTGACCCTGTGCCCCATGGGAACAGTCCAGTCCGAACTACACAGCCATATCTTTCCCAGACCGGAATCAAGCATCCGAGGACCGGACCGGTTTCGAGGTAACACCTCTCATTAGCCCGGCTAGCTTGACTCCAGTGGTGTGGAGGCTCTGGGACCCACGTCTGAGCTACCCCAGTACACTCAGGGAGAAAATTACAAAAAACAATTTGATGGACAGAATGTAGATCAATGTCTTACATTCACCCCAGTACAAGGATCTGGGCCTAAATCCATCGTTTTTTGCACTCCACACCACCCTGGGTTAGATAATGGCTTTATGCAAATCAGCTCTGACCCTGTGCCCCATGAGAACAGTCCAGTCCGAACTACACAGCCATATCTTTCCCAGACCGGAATCAAGCATCCGAGGACCGGACCGGTTTCGAGGTAACACCTCTCATCAGCCCGGCTAGCTTGACTCCAGTGGTGTGGAGGCTCTGGGACCCACGTCTGAGCTACCCCAGTACACTCAGGGAGAAAATTACAAAAAACAATTTGATGGACAGAATGTAGATCAATGTCTTACATTCACCCCAGGACATGAACAAAGCACTGGGAGGAGCCTGCTGGACAGGAACAGGAAGTTGGAGACTGTGGGGCACTTCCTTCCTCCCACCCCCCCAAAATGGACTCCTTGCAAAAAAAAGTGCAGGCAAATGTCAACCTGAGGAGTTATTATGATAAAAATTAAAAATCATCATTTTCAGAAGGTTTATGCTGCCTGCTGGTGGATTTCTTGTGCAGAATTGCAAATTTTGCAATTTCGCGAGTGCGAGATTGTTGCTGCCCACCGCATCTACGAGTTCGCAATTGTTTACTCCCGCGATATGTGATCACGAGCCTTTATGACGTACTCGCAATGACAAACTCTCGCTGTGCAAGGTGGCGAGCCGCGAGAACGTAATCGCGGTCGACAAACTCCCGCGGGATCACGCAGCAAGATCCAAAATGGCAGCACACGCAAACATTGGAGAAAAACAACTCTTCAAACGCTGAATGACGGTAAGTGAACGCCGCGCGCCGCAATATTGTATTTGTCAAGCGCGACCAAGCAAAAAAATCCACTGCGGGCGAATTTGCGAATTGTTGGCAAATTCGCGAGAATTCATGGATTGCGAATTTGCCGAAAATCCACAAATTCCGGGAGCGGAACGGATTTTACGCCCATGCTTAAAAACTACAGTAGGCAATCTCCTAACTAATCTAAACACACATGGGTAAGCACACAGCAAAAACACATGATGTACAACCAACACATTCAGAGGTGTAAGAGCAAGGCACATGACGCATAAAAACACATTCAGAGGTGCAGGAAAACACAATTGCGCAAAACTTACATAAGCCACCACCTGTGGCAGTCCTTAGGCCAACTGGCCTTGTTGGGGCTAGGACGCCCTGTGTCCCAATGTCAGGGGCCTAAACGTGGCAGCTGCCCACTAAGTGCTGGGCAGCTGTGTAGAAAATGATGGGGCCAACGTTGCACGCTCTGGCGAACCAACTGTCCCCTTGGAGCCCGCTGGGCTCTACAACAAAGCAATGCCCCTGAGCCTTTCTGGGCTCTAAACAAAAGGTGGACTGTGAGCCTCTCTGGACTCTAGAACAACACTGGGGCCAAAGCACTTGTTACCCCAAGAGCCTCGTAGCTCTACACAAACAGAATGGCCCTCCAGAGCCTCTCTGGGGCTCTAAACCAACTGTGGACAGGGAGCCTCGCAGGGCTCAACAAAATATGCCCCCAGGAGCCTCGGGCTCCAAATCACAAAATGCGGCCTTGGTGGAGTCCCTCACGGGGGACTCAAACTCGCAATTGCCCCCAAGAGCCTCTCAGGGCTCTGAAACAATGATGCCCCCGTTGAGCCTCTCGGTCTCTAAGCACCAATGTCCTCTTTCCGGTGGAGCCTCGGGGGCTCTAAAAAGGATGTGCCCAGATGTTGGGGAGAGAGCACACGGGGGGGCGGGCACCGGCAATGGGCTCCGACGCCCCCCCCTGCTATCAGTAACCCCGGGCCCTACTCACCGGTTTCTCCGGGTGCGGCGGAGCTTTTCTCCTATGCTGCCGGCTCCTCTCCACCTCCTCCACAGGACTCTGCTTCTAAGACGGCGGCGGGGCTCCCTCACTCCGGGAAGAGCCTCTCGGGGCAAGCCAGCGTCGCTTCCTGCCTTCCCCTGGACTTTGTCGACGTCTTCCGATCTGGGGGAAGCCCTCGCGGCCCAACCAATGGCTGCGGGGCTGGGCGATGACGCGACAGAACTGGGGCAAATCACAGCCCGGCGACTCTGCCGCGGGGCAGCCAATGGCAGTGCGGCCCTCGGACCGGCCCCCCTAGGCTCTGGGGCAAGTTAACTCCTGGCGGCACGGTGATTCCTCCGAAAAGTACGAGTTAGCTCCCGGGTGGAAATAAACACAATAAAAGGATCGGGGGGCAATATTTTTTTCAGCTACCCTGACGAAGGGATATTCTCCTGAAATTCATTGGGATTTGATTATGTATTTGTTTGAATTTATTTCTCACTTTTTGTTTGGATAGTAATTGCATTGTCTAGAACATACCTAAACAATACTGATTGTTTATGTAAAATGTAGATGCTCAGATAAATTGTCAATGAAGAAATGATTCATTTAAGATTAAAATTTAGAGAAGTATATTAAGCATTCAAGAATTTTGTGTTTATAGAGGCAGATGGATATCTGCCAGAGGTAGTGCGAGTAGGGTCTAATGACTTGTGTCACTAGAGAATTTTCCTATCTTATGTCGGTGGAGGGTGGCTCCTCCTTCCCTCTCAGCACATCCGTTCAAAAATTGTGCAGTGAAATGTGGAAATCTTAAGACTATAATAGATAAAGGAGTGCACTACTCAACCCCCATTTTGAGCGCGGCAGCCAATGGCAGCGCGGCCCTCGGACCGGCCCCCTAGGCTCTGGGGCGAGTTAACTCCTGGCGGCGCGGTGATTCCTCCGGAAAGTACGAGTTAGCTCCCGGGTGGAAATAAACACAATAAAAGGATCCGGGGGCAATAAGCGGCAGGCCAATGCCGGGTGGGCACCGGCTGAGAATAAAAAACGCTCCCAAGCGCTATAGAGAAAAGAAAGCGCTCCCAGCGCTATTAGGAAAACACAGCACATCCAAGCACTGCAACAAGGAGAAGCGCTTCCAGGCCCTTCCAAAAGTCAGCAATTAAGTCCTTCAGCCATCCAGGGCATCCAGGGTTCTTTACACCAGCCAGCTATCGCAGCCAGGGCCTCCCCCCTAAGGACAGTCTTGAACGCCTCCCAAAACACTATCGCGGATTCTACTGAGCCATCGTTACTCTCGAAATACCGGTCAATGGCAAGGGTTAGCGTCTTCCTCATTTCTTCGCTGCGTAGATACCAGGCGTTAATCGACGTGATACATCCTTCCCGCTGATCACCCAATGTGAGGTGGGCCAATAGCGGAGAGTGGTCCGAAATACCCCTCGCAAGGTGTGTAATGTCTCGGACTGTGGTGCCGTGATGCATAGGTGCGAGAATGTAATCTAAGCGTGAGAACGAGCGGTGTGGGCCGGAGAAGAATGTATATTGTTTGTCCACCGGGTGTTGGTGACACCAGAGATTGGTCAGGCCGAAAGCCTCGATAAAGTTTGCTAACCTCCGCCGCCCCAATGGTATGTCCCTGGGTGGGTGTTTGCCTAGCTCCCCTGACACCGCTGCATTAAAGTCTCCCCCAAACATGAGTTGACCCTCAGGAAGGGAAAGAAGGAGCTTGCCCAGGTCTTGAAACGACTGAGTCTGGATACCCTGCGGGATGTATGCCGAGACCAGATTTAGCCTGTGCCCCTCCCACCTCCCCGCCAGAGCAGCAAAGCGTCCCTGAGGGTCGGTGTCCGCGTGGTCATAGACAAAGGGGAAGTTACGACGAAGAAGGATACCACCCCCCTAGACCCAGAGGTGAAACCTGAATGATCGGCCAAGGAGTACCCCCACCTGTTTAATGCTTGGCATGTATTACCCAGGAGATGAGTCTCCTGCAGTAACACGACATCCGGGAGGTGTCGTTTAACAAATTGTAACACAATGGCTCGCTTAAGCTTGTCGCCCAGCCCGTTGACGTTCCAGCTCAGTATTTTGAGGCTTTTGTCCCACTTCCTAGCCATAACCGGTCCTTACTGAAGAAGCAGTCCTGTGAGTACTGGTACATAATCCAACTATAACATTACATTTCTGGTGTGACCAACCCAAACTCCCCCCCCGCCCCGCCCATCCCCCACTCCCTCCAACCACAACCCCAACACCCCCCCTCCCCACCCCCCGCCCTGCTCCCCTGCTCCGTAGGCTTCAAACTACCCACATCCCCAATTAGCAGAGTGCCTTTCGCCAAGTACACAACCTGGAAGAGGAAGAAGTAAAAACTCAAACTGCCCTGTCTTCCCTTCCCAGTGGACCTTCTGCCAGGAGCGTGCACTGGCCCCGGCCCCCGCCCGCCGCCCGAACCCACCCCCCACAAAGAAACATTATAAACCATGAAATCCTACTCCTCAACACAATTGAAATGGACCAGTGTTGGCCTGCAGCCCGCCCCTTCTAGCATTGTCACAAGTACTCAGCTGGATCCTCCGGGTAGTGAGTCATGAGTTCGGAGGAGAAGGGGGTGGAAACCACCACAGTTCCTACTAGATGGAGCAATCTCCCTTTCGCTGCTGGGGGCACTATTGTTCCCCCCATCCCCCAGGGGTAAGACCCACAAGGTGGACCTCAACCCCCCTTACCGGCTGCATCTTCCGTGAGAAAGTACATTATAAGCCAGTCCAACATGGCAATTCTTTCATTCTCAGTGATCAGCAGCTGCGCACTGGGTCCCCCATCTGGGGCTCGCAGACCTGGACCTCCAGGAACGCTGGCTCTGACCGTCCATGTCCGGCCTCCCAGCCGCCGACTCCGGGGATGCCGCCTGGGTGTCTCGCCAGTTCCCACTGCCGGTCCCGTCGCGAGGTCTTGTCGCCTCACGGTCAATCCAGTCCTGCACATCTGATGGCGAAGTGAAGAATAGGGACTGGCCCCAGCTAGAACCTTGAGCTTGGCCGGAAAAAACATCATGTATTTGAGGCCTCTCTCCCTCAGCGCCGCTTTATCTCCCACAAAGGATCGCCTCTCTCGCTGAACCTGAAGAGTGAAGTCCGGAAAAACTGGACTGGGGCATTCTCGTACTGTAAGTCCCTGGACTGCCTGGCTGTCTGTAGTATAGCGTCTCTGTCCCTATAGTTGAGGACTTTGCGATGATCGTTCTTGGTGGTGCCCCTGGTTTAGGCTTTGGGATGGGTGCCCGATGTGCCCGCTCGACCATAAAGATGTTAGAGAGGCGTTTGGGCTTGAGGTGATTGGGGATCAGATCCTCAATAAAGAGTTCCATACTGGGCCCCTCCAGACCTTCCGGCACAACTACCACGCGGATGTTGCTCCTTCGGGCTCTTCCTTCCTGGTCCTCTAGCCGCAGGGCCATTTGACGATGTTGGTGCACCAGCCCGTTCACATGCTGTTCCAGTGCCTTGCTCGACGTCTGCAGTTCCGCGACTCCGGCCTCATTAGCTTTGGCCTTCTCCGATGTTTTGTTAAGGTCCGCACGGAGGGGGTTGACCTCAATGGACACCTTGTCTATTTTAGACTCTAGGGTGGCCCCAAGCGACTGGATGGCCACCATGATAGATGCCAACGACGGCTCCTTCGAGCCCGACTGGTCTCCGGCCGGCCCCTCCGCCTGAGGTGTACCCTTCTGCACCGTGTATTTGTCAAGTTTGTTGGTTTGGGAGGCCGTACCCTGCTTAGGCCTCATGACGGCGGTTTCGTGCTCCGAAGGACACAGCGCCGTGATGTACAGAATCATGTCCGGGGGCACTACTCCATTTCATCGGGGATATCTCGGACCCCAGCCAAAGCCACCTTCTTCCACCTCTCCACTTAGCTGGTCCCCACAGGGGTGCGCCAATCCCTCTTCGTCGGCCGTCCGGGCCCTCGGTCTGGCAGCGTTCCCCCAGGACACTCACCGGGGTGGGAAGACGGTCACTTAGCTAATTTGCGATACCCCGGCGGAGCCGTGGCGAAGGTGAGGGCACCACTTTCTCAGCAATCCTAATTAAGTCTCTGGCCCTGTGCATTCCCAGGCCACCAGTAGTAATTCCTCGAGTGCTATCCGCAGGTCATGGGAGGCAGCCACATAGTCGGCCAACCGTACAACAGGAAGGACTTTGGCCAGAGTCCAGGCTGGCAAGGCCCCGCAGGCCCCAGAGCCCAGGCGCAGTTGGGCCCCTCCTTTAATTTGGCCCTGCAGGAGGTGTGAGGTGATGCCCCTTAATGCCTCCCGCGCCGTCACAGTCAGCCGCGTCTCGGGGCTGGATCGCCGGCGGGCAGCGAGGACTCCCTTCGGGCTGTGCAGGCCGCAGCTACGTCCCCCTGGGGGGTCGGCTTTCACCCTGTAGTGTAGTTCCTATATTCCTAATAGGCTCTGCGCATTGGAATGATATAAACAGCAGTGTAGACGTAGGACTGAGGTCATCTAGGTCTCTACTGACTATGTTAGACTTGATTAGTTTTGCCAGCTAGCTCAGAGATCACTAGAAACTTTCTCGAATGTTCAGGAAAGGGTTAACCGTCCTGATTTAGACAAGAAGGGATTAGTTTATGACAACCGCATAAACATGACAACTTTGCTCCCTCAGAATAAAGAGTGTATCTCTAGAGTCGTGTGAAAACAACAGACAGCTATTTCACTCAGTCAATCGTGCATGCTTAATTTCACCAGAGTGCAGAGAAATAGAGAGACAGGCGTTTTCAATAAAAGGTGTTATTTTATTGAGCAGTCTTCTTTCACATGCAAGAGAAATGAATTGCCACAATTGCAATACTTATTATAAAGTTAGGGGGCAGATGTATCAAGATTTCATTTTGCGAATCCTAAATAGCGATTTTTTGCGAATCGCTATTTAGAATTCGCAAAAAGGAATGGATGTAAAAATTCGCTTTTTTTGCGATTCCTTAATATTCTTTATTTGTGAATTCGCATTTTGCGAATTCGCAAATAAGGAATAATTTCCCATGCATTCCTATGGGCCAGGAGGCCCATAGGTATGATTGTGAAGTAATTCTAAAATTGCGAATTCGCAATTTGCTAATCGCAATTTGAGAATTATTTCAAGGGTACAGGGGTGTCTCAAAGACACCCTGCTGCACCCCTGAAATGTACATGTGTGTGCATATGGCGCACATACATGCCCTATGGGCATGTGTGTGCGTCACATGCCACCTTAAAAAATGACAATTTGTTATTTTTTAATAGAATTCACAAATTACCATCACCAACAAGTTGGTGGTAATTTGCAATTTCTTAACCAAAATTCGCAAATTGAAATTGCTACATACATAGCATTTAAGGAATCACAAAAATTGCGATTTCTTAAATGCTATGGCAAAATAAGGAATCGCAATTTTTTGCGATTCCTTAAATTGCGATTTTTTAATTCATTCCAAAACATGCAAAAAGGCTTTTTGTGATTCGTAAAGGCCGAAATTCTGCGAATTTCGACCTTTGCGAGTCGCAAAAGGCTTGATACATCAGCCCCAAAGTGCGTACAGTAAAAGTAGTATTATGAAATATTACTGTAAAAGCATTGATATGGTTCCTTAGCCATATGATACTTTAAAATGGATAAAATATATACACACATAAAAACATTGACTAACGAACTCAACTGGTGCTTCTAGGATACGCCTACCCCGGTGTACCTGACCTAAGCCTAATACATGGGAAGGAGTAAGTTAGGTTCTTGCCAAGTATCGGAATCAAGAATTCTCTCTACGGTTTTAATCAGCTCCGTACCTTGGTTATAGAATGAAGGAGGTCTTGTATCTCACTTCTCAGTACTCGATCTCCAAGCAACCCGCAAGGGTGATTTGGGAACACCGGAGCTGGATTTTCTCGGCTGGAGAAAAAGACAGCGTCTCTCTCAGTGCGTTGAAGGGAGGGGCGTTTTCCTTTGGCTCTGGCAACAGCTGGACTCTCGGACAAGTAGAATGTCGCTCTGCTCCCCACCACTGTGTGTTTGCTTAAGGCAACGTTGGTATATTTATACCTGAAAGGTGCCATATTTGACGTAAGGTTGGACATAAGACGTCACTAAGAACTAACAGTTCTTTCTGGACTCCAGGAGTTCTTGTGCATATCAAAACAAAAGCAGGGGGAATTCCCGGGCTGCTGGAGGCTTGGTTTGTTTAAAGACCGCGTTGTGCTTTCTAGGAGTCTATGGGAGTAGCCTTGCCGTGTTTTGGACTGCATGGGCTATTACTAAATATGGACATGATTCTTATGCCTTTATAAGGATACTATTGGTTATAACCACATAAGGGCATGAATCGGGAATATCGAATTAGGGTCCTAGATAGAAATACAACACCCACTCCCTGTATTAATGTCCATCATTACTAAAAAATAAGCAATATTAAACATATGATGCATGTGTGTTTTCCAACCCACCCCAAAATACATAATTGCATTTGAAATGGTGTATGGTTTATACACGAAAATGAGTATTTGGTACTGTATGTTTTTTCAAGCAAGGTTATCATTCAGTTAAATGCATATATATCAGCTGAATGAAATGCGAAAATTACACATGAAATGGCTCTGTATACAGAAGAGAAGGTCGAGACCATTTCGTCACACATTATTATACGATAATGTACATGTTCTAGCGGCTGAGGTAAAATATTGTCTCTAATGTCTCTAAAAATAGAAGCTCTGTTCTCTAAGAATAGTTCTACTTTAAGCAAAGTATCATGTGCCGGAAAAAATGGTAAATATTTTTTGGTTTGAAAGAAAAATAATTTCGCTTTCAGGGGAAAAAATTGTTCCAAATGTTTTCAGTTGCTTTGTTTAACAGAACTAAAGGCCAAATTCAGAGTTCAGGGAACGCTGTGTGCTTGTTGTTTTTAAAAGTTATTCTCGTTGTTCAGGGGAGAACATCATATCAGACAGGCGTGCAAAAAATTGTTCTACAACATCAGGTGAAAGTTCGACCAAGTTTGAAAATACTGTAACTGTGCAGTTCTGTGCGTGATTGCTATCATCGATGTTTGGATCAGCAATGCTCACAGAAGGTTGTACCTGTTTGGTACTGCTTTCCTCTCGTACTTCACCGCCACCTCGTAATGGTGAAGTCTCAACGAATGCCGTCATCAGAATAGGTAGCCGCTGGGGACAACACGTTGCATAAGTCGTTACTGGACAAAGTAAAGTATCGATATCCATTGGTACTGCTGATGGTAGTGTGAGACAGATGTCCAACACGCATTCCTCTCCGCATAGCAGACATCGAAGCACAGGTAAGATGCAATCCTGCCAGATTGGTCTGAATGAAAGAAACCAAGTTGTACTGAGATCTCTTAGCCGGGCTAATCCGAGGACCTTAGTGATACGGTCTCGGTATCGTATTGCTAGGATCGTTTCTTCCATCGTTGCTGGAGTCTTGTCTGTGGCGTCGCTTGCCATATCGGAGCAGAAGGAACAAAAATAAAATTCCTCCTACGAGTCCAAAATTAAAAGTAGGCCGCCAAAGACAGAATGGACAAAATTCGGGAAGATGCCCAGAACTGTTTCAAATGGTGTTAACAGTCCCGAAAAAATTGTCTTAAATACATGTGCGATGCCACTGGTATCAGACATGTTTAAAATTTGACTTAACATTTCTACGAAATGCACGGGGCAATTTGTCGATAAAAGGGTATGTATCTCTGACGTTGTCCTTGCAACTTGCAGATCATACGTTTCTTTGGACGAGGTCAGCGGCACAGTAGTCTGTAAAAGAATAGACTTCATTCTGCTTAAAGTATCAATTCGAATAGAAGAGATATTCACATAAGGCCATATTGCCGCCTCCATGTCTGGTTTGCTGTTTGGATACAATACTTGCATACAGCAAATGACCCTGGAAGTAACGGTTACGAGATAGCATTTTCCTGGCACCATTCCACAACAGCTGTGGTCAGTTATTAAAACGTAGCTACAGTTAGAAAGTTGTCTGAAGATTGGTTCTATCTGTGTTGCAGGAGTGCCTTGCAGGTGACATGAAAGGTTATTTGAAGACCCTTCGCAGGCTCCATGCAAGTTAATACCTTGACACAGAAGTGTACCGCTTAGTGATTTTTTACAATTATTACCACTAAGGAATACCTCCTTTTTCCCTTCACTATAACATTTGTGTGTGTAAGGTAAATCCCAGGTTGATTTGATGTATCCTTTACCCAACCTTTCATACTGGCCTGCTGGTATATATTCTTGGCAATATTTAAACTGGAAAGTTGTTATCGGAATTGTAATTGTTCCGTGTATTATCCATTCAATGACAGGTCTCTCTGACATTGTCAATGGTAATCTCTCAAGTTTTTCAATGCTCAGAATCATATAGTCTGCTCCTTTTTGTGCCAAACTGATTTGTTTATCAGTAAGGTTAAAGATAGAAAATAATGACGTTATATTGATTAGACGCCATGGCACGTAGCCTGAACGTAGGTTTTGCAACGTCCAGCTTAGCTGTACAATAGAACGCAATTGGGACTGACCATGTTGTAACATTTGCAGGTCTTGCTCTATTATATCCAAGGCAGATGATACAATACTGTCCAGTGAATATATTCTGGAAGACAGAGTCGTTAACCCATTGTCCACTACAGAAAGTGATTTTTCCAAATTTATACGATCAATTTCTCGTATTTTTTCTGCTGTTTCAATTTGCTTTACTTTCCAAGCTTCGTTGTATGCAGCGTATATACCGGCCACTATGAAACGTTTTTGACGCTGTTTGCGAGGTCCCAGTATGAAATCTCGCAAGTCAGCATCTTCTTTAAGTAAAATCAAGTGTTGCTTAATTTCAGCCAGTGTGGATTTCTGTAGCCACTCAAGGCATAATTTCCCTACACTGTATGTTGTAACTATCCCTGGATGTTGTCTCTGGGAATATCTTGGGTCTGGCCTGGTCAATTTGAACCCTTGTCTTTTGTTCAGGAATCTATCTTGACAGTTGTTTGTGTCTGTAGGCCAGATCAACCATTTTTTCCAATCAGAATTTGTTCTGTTTTGGTGAAAAATATGGGATACGTCTATTTCCACATCCGTAGTACCATTACTATCAGTTATGGACTTCGGAATAGACGGTTTATTTAAGTCTTTTATCTTAGCTAAACCAAGACAAGTAGTTTGTTGAATGGTATCATTCAGGAATATTATTTGTTCTGGGATCATGCAGGCTCTAAATAATGATTCTAGACCTTGCACCTGCCAGTCTTTTGTTCCCCAGATGGTTTTTGTTTCAATGTTATTTTTCCAAAGTTCAAAACCAAATGTAGACATTTTGTCATAAAACTTTTTAGAATAAATCAGTTTAGTATTTGTCAAAATTGTTTTAATTCCTGTCTTAGTTAACATTTTAAAATAAAACGTTTCTGGATCACTGTTGTTAAACCCTGAGAAGTATGGAAATTTCTCCAAAAATGTCCTGGAACTTCCTTTTGGTGGAGTTGGACAATGTTCCCATTGATGATAAGTAAAAACATTTCTAGGTTGTCCAGATTTATGCAAATAGTGATGACCATAGTGATTATAACAGTATAATTCTTCATAATTTGATGAACCCTGTGAATAATCATATCGAGTAAATTTGGCTGACATTACTAAATCTGACATCATATTATTAATATTTTCAAAGTCCCAATCATCAGAAAAAGAACTTGGTATCACAAAATCACTTAAGGAAACCTTAAACTGGTGTGGATACTTCAAGAGCTCAATCGGGCCATTCATTTCATAGTCAGTTCTGTCCCATGCTATACCCCCAGGTATTGGATTGGCTGTGATGTTCACTGATGATAGTTCTCTTTTCTCGATGTGAGAGGATCTGTAAGACTTTAGGACCAAGTTGATGTTCTGACTTGCTGTGTCCATTGTACTATATTTTCCATCAATGAATTTACCCAAGCATAAAACCATGATGAGCCAAAGCAGGAGGAAAAGTACACCTAACATAGTCCAAAATTCAATCCATGGTGAAATCAGATATGTCTCTTTTAGTTGGTGAAAAATCTTGGTTATTTTTTCTTTGAAAGTTTTTGTTGTTGGCTTGTCTCCATGTTCACTTGGATCATCGGAAAAGTCATCAAAGTTGATAAAATAGCCAGATGCAGTT